>NC_090265.1:24276610-25561610 GCF_040414725.1 Anabrus simplex
CTGCTATTCTTAATCATTTCACTACCTTTAAATTACTACTAGAAATTGGACACGCTTTGTCAATCATCAATGTAAACAATTATTCCACCTTTTAACACTTCATGGACAAGGACTTAGAAGTGCATCAAGAGACAAGTGATGTGGTAAAGCTGAAGGTAAATGCAGTTTTAACATGTCATATACTGACCAACAGTGCACTAAATCAAATGTGGTTTTTAGATTTGTAATTTTAAGCAGAAGATTTGACACACACTATGGATGTTAAACCATATTTAGAATTCCAGGGTCATAGTTCATAAATAATTTTAAGTAGATAGAAATGGTATTATTATAATAGGTTTAGAAATGCTAAGTGATTTTAAATTATGAGCTGAAGAAGAGAGTTTATGTTTTTGCTAAGTAGGCTATTGGCAATATGGATCCAAAGGAAAAGCACATTGTTGATAACAGTCAGTATGGACCAACAATGACCAACATGGTCAAAATAATAGATTCCCAAAAACGAGATGAGATAAAATATGGAATGAGAATGTCCAGCAACAACTTGCATTGGACAGGAATCTGCTGGAAATCTCAGAATTAAGCAGATACAGAGGACAGCCTCATGTTAGTTAGGAAAAATCAGTTTTCAAAAACCTTGCAAAGCCTGATGTAAATTGGCAGAAAAACCTAGAAGAGCAGCTATGGAAGGACAGGATAAACAGGAGGCTTGCTGGAGCTGAAAACTGATCACGATGATGAGCAGAACTTGCTTTTGACTACTGTTTGTATAAAATTGAAATATGAGGCAAAATTAGTATATCACAAACAACTTCCTCCTAGAAGATGAAACTCAAACTCATTTCATCTATCATATTCTATATAAAGAGAATTTTACTTTTAATACTTTTTCTTCTTTCACTTTTATGACCACATAGGATCACTTTAGTCAGTCCAACATCCAAATCCCTTCTAAGGTACTGTTCGGGCCTTGCTGTCCTCCCTCATATGTTCTGATCTTCATGCTCTTTCTAGTGTTGAAAATATTTGTGTTGTGAGTGTGAAGCGGATGTTTGTGTCCTGGATTTTTGGTTTTATTTTAACTGTGGTCTTTTTGTATAAAGCCAATATCCTTCAGATCCTCTCTTATTTATTTGTAGCATGATGTGGTATTTTTTGAGTTAAGATACTGTACCAGTTGTTTCAGAAGTCTCCCATCTTGCATTCTCATCCTGTGTCCAACGAATCCCAGTCTCTTCTTATGCATAGTTTCAGTACTTGGTTCCAACTTTTTGTACACAACTTCTGGTATATTTTGGTTGATACAGGTTCTTCCTGTTCTTTTGCTCTTCTAGAGTCTGTCAGTCTTTAATTGTTTGTTCAGGTAAGAGAAGCTCTCTGCTGCATATGCTGCTTCTCATTTTATAACTGTGTTGTAGTATTTTTGTTTTGTGTGTATGAATAGGCATTCTTTTTAATCTTTCTTTGTAGATGCCACAGGTTACTTTTTGTTTTTTTAGCTAGCTTGTTTATTCTTATTTGGATTGAGGTTTCTTCGTTTAGGTTCTTTGTTATTATTTCTACAAGGTACTTTTACTTTATGCTTATTTCTTTTAACACACTGGGTGGAAAAAACAATTTAGAAATTTTGCTCTGTGAATTGAAACGTTACTGTATTTTTACCCTCTGCAAGCAGACACCCGAGTCCGCTGTTGCGCTCAACGTGTTAATGATGTTGGTTTTTCAGAACAGAATTTCTGTTGTTTTTTTAAAAATGATATTTTAAGTCCAATTTAGTTGCATTATTTTGAAGTTAGCTTCATCTAAGACAGTTGCTAGTAATGCTAAGTTGATGGCAAAACCAAGGTGGTGGTGGTGATTTTTGTTTTAAGAGGAAGTACAACTAGGTAATTATCCTCTCTGAAGTAAAGTGGGAATACTTTTTTAAATAAAAAAGATTTATTCAACAGTTTATTTTGATTTTCTTGACTATTTTTGGGGAGCATTTCAACAATGCATTTAAACAGTAGAGGTGAGAGTCAATCACACTAGCATAATCCTCTTTTGATCTTGAATGATCCTGATTCATTCACCCCTGAACTTCCCTTTTGACTTGGTGTTTGTGAGGGTCTATTTTATCATATTTATTAATTTGGGGTGTAGTCCGAGGTGTCTTAGAATTCTTAGTATAGATTCCCTGTGGATATAGTCATATGCCTTTTTGAAGTTTATTTCAATACTAATATTATAAAGAAAGATATTTGTGAGTTTCTTTGTAATATAAACTTAGTCACAATTCTTGTGTACTCCATCTTCTTAAATTGCTGTGAGACTTGGACACTCTCAAAAAATATTACGCTGTTATCCCTAAGGTAACTTTATCTTATAATCGCTATTAACGGATCAAATATTTATAAATCAATGTTTGTAAAACAAAGAGTTACATTTATCTTTATGTCACCCCAACAAAATACGGTAAAATTACTGATAGGAAGTGCACTTATGCCTTTGAAATATGGTATTGGCACAGAATGTTGCGCATATCCTGGGCGGCCCAAGAAACTAATGCACCTATCACCAAGGAAGTGAAGATCCCTAAATGCCTTTTTTTCCATGTTGACCAAAGAATTCTCAAAATTTTTAAATATTTTAGATTCAGGAGGTCAAATGGACTGTATCACTATTGACCTCTCTAAGGCTTTTGATAGGGTAGATCAAGGGAGTTTACTGACAAAAATGAGGGCTATTGGATTAGACAAAAGAGTGACTGAATCGGTGGCTGCATTTCTAGAAAATAGAACTCAGAAAATCAGAGTAGGTGAAGCATTATCTGACCCTGTAATAATTAAGAGGGGAATCCCTCAAGGCAGTATTATTGGACCTTTATGTTTTCTTATATAATATAAATGATATGAGTAAAGAAGTGGAATAAGAGATACAGCTTTCCGCAGATGATGTCATAGTGTATACTGTAGAGTAATAAATCCGTGGTTCTAAGGCAGAACCCATTACGTCAAACAACTTGATATTTCAGGAGGAGCTTTTAAAAATTGGCGAGGTCACTGAAATTCATAGTGATGGGCAGTCTGAGACAGGGTCTTGAGATTTCTCGATATTAGCACAAGCACCTATTTCTCGCGAGAAATTTCAAGAGATCTTGAGAGCGTTATTCCCACATTGTGTGGCGAGCAGCATGTCCTAGGCCTACAGGTAGACGGAGCTGAATGTTGTTGGTGGCAAGTATGCGAATAGCCAACCACGGGCTTTCTCCATTCTGTAAATACGTGTCAAGTAGCAGCTAGGTCGTTCATTTCTACCATGGTCTATTATTGATGCAGTATAACATAATTATAAAGGATACGCATTCCAGCATTGTATGCAGCGGTAAGTACATGAATGAATACATTAAATACAGGAAAGGACTACTGTTGTATACATCGTTATCACTGATAATTTATCACACCCCAAATTCAATATCCATTCCTTACAATTATAGAGTATTTGTGTCATAATGAAGTACCTTGGTATGTGATGGTGCAATGTGTAATTGGGTCTAATTGTTCGGAACAACTTTATGACGACATACGAAACGCAACATAAGTTGTGGACGTGGGATTACTTTAAAGAGATGCCACATAGCACAGCCCGCTGTGTTGTTTGTTCAAAAGAAGTAAAATACGTCAGCAGAAATACTTCTGGGATGATCTGGCACTTAAAAATACATAATATAGCTGGAGGGGAATCATTACAAAAAACATCTCTGGCCCAGTCTGCATCACAAGAAGCTATCCTGTTGACAACAATTGTGAGGCATCCAGATAGGTGTGCATACTACCTACAGTTATTAGAAAATTATATAGGGTTAGCCTCTGTGACTTAGGTGGCAACATGTTGGCCTCTCACTGCTGGGTTCCGTGTTTCAAATCCCGGTCTCTCCATGTGAGATTTGTGCTGGACAAAGCTGAGGCGGGACAGGTTTTTCTCCGGGTACTCCAGTTTTCCCCGTCATCTTTTATTCCAGCAACACTCCAGTATCATTTCATTTCATCTGTCGGTCTGATGCAAGTGTGATAAACTAATATAACTTGAAAACAATATTCTCTCACTCATGGGTAAATAATGCAAGTATCAAGCTCGAATTATTATGACTTGTAATGTATGGCTATGAAGTGTTTACATTCATTTGGTATTAGTATTATTATTTATGTAGTCAGATGATCACATTGTTTGTGAGCTTATGTCATGAAACATGTACTGCAGATAGTCATTTATATGAGTTCAGTTAATGTTAAGAACCTGTATCTCATTTATTATTACCTGTATATATGAATGTAATCCACTACAGTATTGTGAAACATCCAGAATGGCACTAGGTCAGACGAGAACTATGGAGAATATTCTGTACATTATATCTATGTATTAAGCATTCTAGAATTTACGAGAAGGATTCAAGAACTGGAAAAAATCCAAAGAAAAGCAGCTCGATTTGTTCTGGGTGATTTCCGACAAAAGAGTAGCGTTACAAAAATGTTGCAATGTTTGGGTTGGGAAGAATTGAGAGAAAGAAGAAGAGCTGCTCGACTAAGTGGTATGTTCCGAGCTGTCAGCGGAGAGATGGCGTGGAATGACATTAGTAGACGAATAGGTTTGAATGGCGTCTATAAAAGTAGGAAAGATCACAATATGAAGATAAAGCTGGAATTCAAGAGGACAAACTGGGGCAAATATTCATTTATAGGAAGGGGAGTTAGGGATTGGAATAACTTACCAAGGGAGATGTTCAATAAATTTCCAATTTCTTTGAAATCATTTCGGAAAAGGCTAGGAAAGCAACAGATAGGGAATCTGCCACCTGGGCGACTGCCCTAAATGCAGATCAGTATTGATTGATTGATTGATTGATTCAATTTTGTAACGTATCTTTCTACAAGCCTGGCACTTATATAAGGAGGTGATCTTGATGGTAGAGACGAGTTATTGTTTAGTAAGAGTCATGGTTTAATAGGAGTTGTTCTGATCAGACGTACGCCATGCTAACGAGTATTTGAAGTATGTTAATTGGTTTAGTAAAGTTGGTAGTTGACATGCAGTGGTTGCAGTCTCCATTTGTTCCTGATAGGCAGTTGTTAAAAAATGGTGGTTTGTTGATGTTCTTGTAGTGAAGTGTTTTGTTTGGGATACAGTGATTAAGGTTATGTGTATTTAATTTGTAAATAATTGTGAACAAATCCATGTACACAAGTTGACAGCATTTTATGTGCGTCTTTGTGGCTACGTCAGGTCATATACCATTGCCTCAGAGGAATGAGACAGGCTTTGGCAGCCAGCACATTTCCTATCCTCGCCACTAGATTGAATCACTGGAAATGGGCTGTAGATTTTCATTTTATTCAGCCAAGATATCTCCCTGAAATAATTTGTGATCAGTTTCAGATACTGATATTGTTTTCACTTTCCTTAATGGTATTAAAGGGCTCACAGTTGAATATGCAATACTTTTCCAGGCTTTTGACAAAATTTATCAGGACACACATTTCCACATGAGAAAGTTATTTCACACAATAACTGCTGATATATTGTCAAGCATACGCTCGTATTTACTGGGACGTCACACAGGAGAATCGGTCTTGAGATTCTGGAGGTCTGCGAATCTACAGAAACTGAAAGGGGCATTCAAAAGCAACATTACTATTTCAAGAATGTAATTTTATGTTGATCCAAGCAGAAAGAGGGGGGGTATCAAAACTGGAAACCCTCCTAACTGGATATGCTCGCTATGATAAAATCTAAGAATGTCTTAAAACTATTAGGTGGCAATTTTTTTCTTAAATGATCGCAAAGAAATTGGAAAATTATTGAACATCTCCCTTGGTAAATAATTCCAATCCCTAACTCCCCTTCCTATAAACGAATATTTGCCCCAATTTGTCCTCTTGAATTCCAACTTTATCTTCATATTGTGATCTTTCCTACTTTTAAAGACACCACTCAAACTTATTTGTCTTCTGATGTCCTCCCACGCCATATCTCCACTGACAGTCGGAACATACCACTTAATCAAGCAGCTCGTCTCCTTCTCCCCAAGTCTTCCCAGCCCAAACTTTGCAACATTTTTGTAACGCTACTCTTTTGTCGGAAATCATCCAGAACAAATCGAGCTGCTTTTCTCTGGATTTTTTCCAGATCTTGAATCAAGTAATCCTGGTGAGGGTTCCATACACTGGAACCATACTCTAGTTGGGGTCTTACCAGAGACTTATATGCCCTCTCCTTTACATCCTTACTACAACCCCTAAATACCCACATAACCATGTGCAGAGATCTGTACCCTTTATTAACAAGCATATTTATGTGATTACTCCAATGAAGGTCTTTTCTTATATTAACACCTAGGTACTTACAATGATCCCCAAAAGGAACTTTCACCCCATCAACGCAGTAATTAAAACTGAGAGGACTTTTCCTATTTGTGAAACTCACAACCTGACTTTTAACCCCCGTTTATCATCATACCATTGCCTGCTGTCCATCTCACAACACTATCGAGGTCACCCTGCAACCGCTCACAATCTTGTAACTTATTTATTACTCTGTACAGAATAACATCATCTGCAAAAAGCCTTATCTCTGATTCCACTTCTTTACACATATCATGGATATATATAAGAAACCATAAAGGTCCAATAATACTGCCTTGAGGAATTCCCCTCTTAATTATTACAGGGTCAGATAAAGCTTCGCCTACTCTAATTCTCTGAGTTCTATTTTCTAAAAATATAGCCACCCATTCAGTCACTCTTTTGTCTAGTCCAATTGCACTCATTTTTGCCAGTAGTCTTCCATGATCTACCCTATAAAATGCCTTAGAGAGGTCAATCGCAATACAGTCCATTTGGCCTCCTGAATCCAGGATATCTGCTATATCTTGCTGAAATCCTACAAGCTGCTTTCTGTCAAACCAATTATTAATTTTGCAAACATGTCTAATATAATCAGAAAAAATGCCCTCCCAAAGCTTACATGCAATGAATGTCAAACTGACTGGCCTGTAATTTTCAGCTTTATGTCTATCACCCTTTCCTTTATACACAGGGGCTACTATAGCAACTCTCCATTCATTTGATATAGTTCCTTCAACCAAACAATAATCAAATAAGTATTTCAGATATGGTACTATATCCCAAGCCATTGCCCTAAGTATATCCCTAGAAATCTTATCAATTCCAGCCGCTTTACTAGTTTTCAAATATGTAATTACCAATGTATCCAAGGGGACATATCTCTAATTTTATTTTATTCATTTTGGCGAACCATGTGAATATTTATAGTAGTTTCAAGCTGGCCTATTAAGCATTACTTCAGATATAAGAAATCATCCACGATTACCATGTCTGTCATATTTCTGTGGACAGTAAGGTTAAAAATAAAATAGAAATAATCAGGGTTCAAATTCCTGCAATGTGCCATATTCTCATCGTGGTCTCTTTCCAAACTAACGCATTTCTAGTTTTTGTGAATATAATGACATGGTCATACTATGTCTTATCAATGAGTCATATCTGATCCCAAAATTGGTATGAAAGTGTATTTTTGGTCACATGTTTAACAAGTCAATCACATGCTTTGTGCTGGCAATACCAGTGATTGTATTTTTAGGACAAAAGAGCATAAATATCTCCAGAGAGGGCAGCTAACTGTTAGGAATCGATCGTTATCACTGTCTTTCCAGCATACAAGGTTCCTGAAGCTCCCACTGATGCTGTAAATTTTAATTAGCCTATTAATTGTAACTAGAGCCTCCGTGGCTCAGACGACAGCGCATCTTCCTCTCACCACTGGATACCTGTTGTGTACCGACCTCCCAGGGGCTCAAACCGGCGGACTGCCAGGTGGAAGGCAGCCGGGTTTTGCAGCCGAGTCTCGAGCTCAAGGTGTCAGAGGAGATTAATTAGTGTTAGAATGATGATCAATGACAGGAGACACCTTGTAGTATTAAGGTATTTGAATAATAATTATAGTCAGATTTAGTTACTGTAAGAAAAGGGAAATATTTCAAGAAGTTACATGTAGTGGAGAGAGCTTGCAAAGTGCACTTACAAAAGTTGTTGACCAAGAGCGGAGACTTGTTGATCACAACAGGATATTTACTGTGTATCAACAAACAAAGTTAGTGTGCGGGCCAGGCGGCCCGCCTGGTGCCCGACAAAAGAACAAAGCAGAGTACAAGGCCAGTACAGATGCACTTTAGGAAAGCAAGGAAAGATGAGGACAAAGTAAGACAGAAGACAGTAGTGCCTAGGTGGCAGCACTTACTGTGACAACTATTGAGAATAGTTACTTGAGGGCGCCATGGACTGGATGAACAGTTTGGTAATGCCCGTAAGACCCAACCACCTGGTAGTGGGTGGGGAGCAAACTTTGAGTTCAGGAGCGGAGATATAACCCCTGACCAAGATGGCGCGGGGCCTTCTCCCAGCGAGTAGTTCGTACTTGTCAGAACGAGATTCTTTTCGAGCATAGCCCAAGTGCCGCAGGGCAAGATTGAGAGATACGCGTAGTAGAAAAGTAGGCGCATGTAGCAAGCTCGCTCTCTCTTTAGAGCATCACATTCAGACTTGTAAATATACTGTACATAGTAGTTTTAGTGTCCTCAGTAATAAAGGACAGGGAAATAACTTCTTCTTTTGTTTCGGGAGTTGCGGGACGAGTCATACCTACAAATTACCTCCCTACATTCCGCTCGGCAGGTCAGGTAATACTTCCACATCCAACGGCCTGGTGACCAACCTACGAGATCGTCTCACTGGACAGGTAGGTCATGACAGGCACGTATAAAACTTTGGTGTCAGGTAGTGCAGGGTCCCGAGTTCGATCCTCGAACAGTGTCAACTCACCGAAATAACGGGAGAGAACCGCGACTTCGTAGAAGATTGTCTGTAAGAGAACTGCGACTTCGCAGAAGATTTCCGTGTGAGAAAATCGCGACTTCGCAGAAGATTGTCCGAACCGCGCAGTTTCGTTCGTGTGCCGCGCATTGCAGAAGAGGAGCATCACTACCGCAGCTTACTAAGCCAGCCCAGCAGAGGGGTAGCAGTCCAGTAGCAGACAACGCCATCCGGTGGAGTCGCAGCACTACAGCCGACTACTCATCCAGCCCAGCAGTGAAGCACCATTGAAGATTAAGGTAAGCTGAATATTATTTCAAATGGCACGACAGAATAGTTCAGTACCAGCAGACCAAGGCACTGATATGCTTGACGAGGTGGAATCAGTAAGTATGAGTGGGCCTTTTGTGACAGTAGTAGAAGGACATCGCCTCATTGGATGAGAGTTTGATGGCAGTCAACCAGATAGATTGCATGAGTTCATAGCTAACGTAGATGCTGCTGTTCGTATGATTAAGGATGAAGATCAAGAGTTGTTTTTAAGTATATTTTAACAAAGGTTACGGGCAGAGCCCGAGATAAGTTGTTGTACAGACGTGATATACATAATTGGGAGAAAGCCAAGCAGGCATTGATAGAATATTATGGCCAGCAAGGCACGTTAGATTTGTACATTTGTCAAATGTTCCAAACAGCGCAGGACCCGCGAGAGACAGTCGCAATTTGGGCTCATAAGATAGAAACATCGTCAGCTTCTTTTAGAGAGGCAATACTTGAGGACGAATTAGAGGAAGATCGCAATGCACAGTTGAAAATAACGAGAAAAATATGTGTTGCTAGTTTCATACAAGGGTTAGCCAACCCTCGAATACAAGCTAGGGTGCGGTCAGAAAAGGGCATTACTTTCGAAAAGGCAGTTGCACTTGCCCAACAGGAAGAAACCGTAATAATGTCAAAGAAGGCACGAAAGGGCCTACAACACAAACATAGTTCAGGGTTTAGCAAGCGCAAACCAGAACAGGAGCGCAGTGCAGCACCAAAGTGGCATACTAAGCCAACACATGCTAATGTTAGGGTGGTCTGCTACAATTGTAGCAAGGAAGGCCACATAGCAAGGAACTGTAAGAACACAGGAACGTAAGGGGCTCACACCACACAGACCGCTAGTTCCAATACGGCTACAGGGAGCACATTCAATAAATTAAAATGTCGCTATTGAACGTGAATGTAGAAAGAAACAAAGGGATAAGGAAACAGAGGTACGAGAAACAGTGCGCATAGTACGTACACAACCAAACCCAGTGACAAAGGAAAACAACTTGTTATCGTTGCGGCCGAAAGGGGCACATACAGGTGAATTGTCGACAAAGTGCACGCACTCAAGGTGCACACACTCCGTTGATGCAAACGGATAGCCGTAGGTGCTATTCGTGTGGCCAACAGGGTCACATTCAGAGAAATTGCCGAAAAGCCCAAGGCAAGTCCACGGGCAACAGGGCCATGAAAGGCCAAACTCAGGGTGATCGCATAGGGGGCAAGGCTGTAAGATACCGAGCCCAATGCGAACATTGTGATAGGTGGTCACATCGAACCCAAGACTGTTGGTTCAAAAAGAAGGGCGGCAGTACGCACGCCACGAAAGCCTCCGTGGCTCAGGCGGCAAACTAGAACGGGCCCGTAGCAAGGGGACAGTTACGGAGGTCCGCAGATCAGAAGGTCCCAAGAATTCTGACGTAGAAGGCACGGTGCAGATCCAGGTTGCGAACCAAGGAAGACCGTTGAGATTTTTGATAGATACTGGGTCCGACGTCAGCCTAGTAAAGAGGCAATTGGTACCCAAGGAATGCCTGATTGACGGGAGCAAATCAATTGAATTAGCGGGTGTAAGTAAGGGAATAATTTACACCCAGGGTACTGTACGTTTTGCCATTGGAAACACAAGTCACACATTTCATGTGGTGGTAGGGAGTGATTTCCAATTAACACAGGATGGTATCATTGGGCGAGACATCCTGACAGATAGCGTGATTGACTATAAAGAAGGTCATGTCACCATAAGAGGGTGACAATACCCTATGGGGGCGCGAGAGACGAAGGTGATCCGTCTCGAACCAAGGACCCAGAAGGTCGTTGTCATAGAAGTAGATCGAAATCTACCTTTGGGAATTATTGAGAAGGAAGAGGTGATGCCAGGGGTGTACCTCGCAGGGTGCCTGACTAAATCAGAGCACCACGAAGCAGTAGTTAGTATGATGAATACCACTGAAAAGGCAGTGACCTTACACAGTCCACGAGTGCACATACAGGAGGTAGATAAGACCTGCCTAGCACAAGTGCGAAAGGTAGAGCAGAACAGTAGAGTGGCGAACGGAGAACCGGCCACCCAGAAGCCCCGATCACAGCGGGTGATAGACTGTTTGCGAGTTGACCTCACGCAGGTAGATAGAGAAGGGATATACGCCATCTGCGCTGAGTACAATGATATCTTCCATCTTGAGGGAGACAAACTAACTCACACTAATGTACTACAGCATGAGATCCCTACACCGCCAAGATCAACCTCCAATTAATGTACGACCATATAGACTTCCCGAAGCACAGAAAGGGGAAATACAAGCTCAGATAGATAAGATGCTGAGTGATGAAATTATCACACCTAGCACATCAAGCTGGAACGCCCCATTACTTTTAATTCCCAAGAAATTAGACGCCTCAGGGAAACAAAAATGGCGGGTCGTGTTCGATTTTAGAAAACTGAACGAGATAACGATAGGAACCAGTTATCCCCTGCCATTAATTTCATAACTGTTAGACGCCCTTGGCAAGGCGAGATATTTTTCGACTTTAGATCTCGTGAGTGGCTATCACCAGGTGTTACTGAAGCCTGAAGACAGGCCAAAGACGGCATTCTCTGCGCTAGGGCGCAAGTACGAATTCAGGAAAATGCCCATGGGGCTGAAAGACGCGCCAGCCACGTTTACGAGGCTGATGAACAATGTGCTCACAGGGTTAACAGGTATAAAATGTCTGTGTTACCTGGATGACGTCATTGTGTACGGGAGTTCAATCCAGGAGCACAACGCGAAGCTAAGGGACGTATTTCAAAGGCTGAGAGAGAACACGCTGAAACTCCAGCCAGATAAGTGTGAATTCCTAAGAACCGAGGTAGCGTTCCTAGGACATGTAATCACTGACGAAGGTGTCTTACCAGACCCGCGTAAAGTACAGGCCGTTAAGGACTTTCCGAGGCCGACCACTAGCCGCCAGATCAAGCAGTTCTGCGGACTGAGTGGGTACTATAGGATGTTCATACCTAACTACAGCAAAATTGTGAAACCGCTGTATCAGTTAGTGAAGAAGGACGTTCCCTTTGTATGGGGAGGCGATCAGGAACAAGCGTTACAGACACTAAAGCAAAAGCTAATTGAGGAACCTATATTGCAGTATCCGGATTTTGAAATACCATTCGTTGATACCACTGATGCGAGCAACGAAGCGGTTGGGGCAGTATTGTCACAAGGACCTATCGGGAAAGACCTTCCAATAGCCTATGCAAGTAGAACGCTTAACAAAGCAGAAATGAATTACAGCGTAACTGAGAAAGAATTGTTGGCAATAGTGTGGGCAGTAAAGTATTTCAGACCATATTTGTTTGGTAGAAAATTCACTGTTGTGACAGACCATAAGCCGTTGAAGTGGGTCTTCAACGTGTAAGATCCGTCTTCACGCCTGCTAACGTTCAGGCTGAAGCTGGCGAAATACGACTTCGACGTCGTATATAAGCAGGGCAAACAGAACTGCAATGCAGATGCCCTGAGTACGAATCCCACTGAACCCAAGTGCCAAGCGCGAGTGGTTAACTCGGCTCAGCACAGGTCTCACTCAGAGACAACAGCAGAAACTCAGGCCTCAGACGAGAATAGATAGGAGGTACTGTCTTCAAAACCCGAAGACGCTACGGCAGAGGGAATTGAAGCGGACGGTAGCGAGGTTTCCGAGGACGCTAACGCAGAGGAGATTTCGCCCGAAGGTAGCTTATCTGAGGAAGAGAACGAATTAGGCGAAGCTGAAAAGCTAGCCATTTTGAAGGCTGATGAACAATGTGCTCACAGGGTTAACAGGTATAAAATGTCTGTGTTACTGGATGACGTCATTGTGTACGGGAGTTCAATCCAGGAGCACAACGCGAAGCTAAGGGACGGTGGGAGACCACCAAGGAATAGCGCGCACGTACGCCAGGGTACGTGAACGAATTCAGTGGAAGGGCATGAAAGGGGACATCGAACGCTATGTACGCACATGTCCCTCTTGCCAAAAGAATAAAGGGACCAGACCAGATGTCAGGGCTCCCATGAGAATTACAGATACCCCGAACACAGTCTTTGAGAAAATATCCCTAGACGTAGTTGGACCTCTTCCGTTGACAGAGGCAGGAAACAGGTACATTCTGACATGCCAAGACCAGCTGTCAAAGTACCTAGTGTACCATTTCATTGCCCAGTTTGCGTCATGAACGGCAGTTATATCGCTGACAGTTGCCATGCATCGCGATGGAATGATGAAAATTGTATGAAAAAAAAGAATATATTACTAGGAAAATACACCGACATAAAGAATCAAATAAGCCGCGGAATACAGTTGTGACGATCGGACTTGAGAAGTCCATGCGGCCGTGAACACGTCGAGAGAAAAACTGCAGATGTGTCAAGTCGAGTAGGACGTGAATAAATCTTGAGACGGACAGACCTAACTAATCCATGCGGCCGTGAAAAAAAAATTGTATTGTTATCCCGAGCTAAAAAAAAACAAGAGTCACTTAAAAAAATCTAAAAAGAAGTCAATTTCGGAACGAAGTATCGAACGAGATTCTATACAAGAAGAGAAGGGATTGAAGCTGGAGAAGAGAAATTATTAATACAGTTACAACCATATGCGAAAAGTAAAGTAAATTACATCAAATTTCATATACGAATTATTAATATCTGGCGCGGAAGAAGAGCAAGGAAGGAAGATCTGATCTCGCAGGAGAAGTCGCCAGTTTACATTTTAAAATCAGCGTCAAGCAGAAAACATTTTTTGATTACTATATAAAATATTACACCTTCTTAGTGTTTGCTAAAAAGATAGAGAATATACCCTGGATTGTTCAGTTCATAATTGAAACATGTATCTAATGACGACCTTCAATATATTTTTATTATTGCATGTAATCGACGGAGACATCATGGCTGAGTAATTCAAGGATATGGGGTCACAATCAGGAGGAACCCTAGCCAACCGTTCTGCATGCCCGAAGCCCGAGTCCAGTTACCGGCAATGACGAGCACATGAACGCGACATGCTGCCCAAAGAAGACCCAGGATGAAATCCAGCCCAGCGGAATAGCGGAAGCAAGATAAGTGGAGTTCCTTATAGTTAATTTTCGTAGTTAAATTATTAGATTTGTGCGAATAATAGTGTGTGTTTAAATTGAAATATTTGTACAGCAAGGTTAATATCTGGTTCATCGAGATATAAACTCCATGAATAGTGTCTTTGAAAAATAATCCATGTAATCGTTTGAGAACTCGGATCTAGTTAGTCTTTGACAAACCAAAAATTTATACTCCATGTATAGGCATGTTTAATTGTGTGCGCGTGTAGAGCTAATACAAATATAATACAGTATTGTGTCAGGGTGAAATAACGAGCCCAAATCAACTTCACGAACAGAACAGAATAGGAATGTTTGTTTACTTGAGGAAAGCTTTGAAAATCAGTATTACAACGTTGTGACAGGATTATACGTCTTTCATAATGCAAATAAAGCTTAATACAATGTTGAACGAAATGAGATCGTACTCTAAGACAGAAGGAAATGACATGATGTTTAATACTAAAAAATACAAAGCAGCCGGTCCGAATGGAATTTACAACGAGAATCTAAAAGACACTCTACAATTGCTAGCACCTTATTGGACCAAACTATTCAATAAATGTCTAGAAACAGGTAGAATTCCGGAAAGTTGGAGGACGTCCTATATAAAAATCTTATACAAGGGAAAAGGAGAACCTGATGACGAAAACTCGTATAGAGGGATAGCGCTAGAGAACAACATCATGAAAGTATATACAAAAATCATTAATCAAAAACTTAACGAACTAATAGATGATCATCTCCCAGAAGAACAATTCGGTTTCAGGAAAGGCAGAGGAACTCTACAAGCTGTCGCTAATTTATTAGATGAGGTGCAAGAAGCACTTAGGCACCCAAAAGGAAAATTTTATGCTATATTCATTGACTTCAGCAAGGCTTTCGACATGCTCAACAGATCAAAATTAATGGAAAAATTAGACGGCATGATTGGAGCAGACAACGAACTTAAGATTATAATAAATAACCTTCTAGCCTATAATAGCGTGAGAATAGATGATGGGGTATCACTCTCTTCCCCCATCACTCAAACAAACGGTGTGTTACAAGGAGACCCCATTAGCCCTACGCTTTTTAACGTAGCTACAAAAGACATCACAAGAATAACAGATAATTTGCCAACAGTGCTGTATGCCTACGCAGATGACATGATAATAGGTTCGAGAAACAGAGAAGACCTTCAGATCGCAGTAGACAGACTACAGGAATGGGCCGAAACAAACGACTTCCAGGTTAATAAGAACAAAACAGTCTGTATGGTCTTCAGAAAAGGAGGAAGAATAGCAGCGACAGATAGAATTTCATATGCAGGGGTAGATTTAACTACAGTAAATAATTTTCGCTACCTTGGCATCACTCTACAAACGTCAGGATCCTCATTCAAAATACATGTGAGGGAAAGAGCAGCAGCAGCAATAAGAGGAATTTACGATATACAAGACCCAACCAGAATATCAATAGGTTCAGCAATGAAACTTTTTCATGCAAAGATACTACCCATTCTGACATATGGCATAGATTTAATCTGGGACAAATTATCAACATCTGACATAACTACCCTTGAAAAAGTGAAAGCTACCTTCCTGAAAAGAATATTAGGTATTTCTAAGACATCTCCATCTAGACTAGCTTATGAACTAGCTCAGGAGCCTTTTCTTATCGAGGACCTTAGATATCTTTCTGTGCCATCGACACCCCAAGCCACTGCTCACCTAAATCTGAGGTTAACCAAAAGAGAAGAAATCTGGCCGGAGTTCTACGTGACGGATGCTATGACAAACAGAGACTGGATGGGCCCAAATAAGATCATGCGCAGCGCTATCAACAGGCTGGCAGTACATGGTTTCCATCATAAGCTATGCGTAAAAGAGACATATCACGATCCAAGCGACGAATGCGTGTGCAAACTGTGTGAGAAAATATGTGAACGATACCACTTCAATAAGTGTAGCAAAAGAGAAAAGTCCTTACATGAATATAGTAAAGAGTAGAAAATTTACATATGGCCATTGGCTGCAATAAAACTTTATTTAATCGTCATAAAAAAACGTGAGTAACATAGCCTGAATTATTAATACATGCCTTTAATTGCAGGAGGAATATAGTTACTTGTGTTATTTAATATCATAAACTTATGACATGTTATGGTATTGTGTTTAGTGGAATATACGTACTTCGTGATACTCGTAAAGCAGCAAATGAAGTAATTGAATGAGATTGTTGATATGTACAATGAAATGAGGATATTGTGCGCAAGAATATAGGTTGGATTTATGGTAGTAAAGATGATTTATGAGGAATTATGAGACGTAAGCTGCGTATATGGCGAAAATATGGCATATATTAATAATTGGTGGAATTTATGCAGCGTAACGCCGATATTAGGTTAATGTTGTTGTTATTGTCACGCGATATATACGGTAGCATGTCATGTTGGGTTAAATGGAATACGAATACGACCATATGAGGTTTTTAAACTTACAGGCTGTTTATGGTGTACGATCATCGAGAGTATATCCTAGAAGTAACGTATTTACGAGAGAAACTTAGTATTTTTCTAGAAATATTTCACATGCTAGGCTAACTTCAAGTTGATTTCTGGTCAAAGACATGATTGGAACTAGGAAATGTTTTCATGATCCATAAAATTACCATCCATTAATAGATGACTTTCATTTACGATTTTGTTCGAAATCTTTCGCAGATAGATTATTGTTATTTTTGAATCATGGTATGACACTATCAGTTGAATAACTTGCTTGTTGACACATGAATGTTGTATTAGGTTATTCCTACACACTGTTAGGAAAAATTATGGATATTTAAGTTCATTTTATAGACATATTTTTTTTGAGGTGATTTACGACAATATGATAATGAATGGCGATTTTTAAGCCATGATTTCTGGAACTCGCTTATGTTGCTTACGCTATGTCAGGAACTCTTGAGGAAAGACATTTAATTCATTTGAGAAAATTGAGGACACTTGGTTGGGATTTAAATAATATTTTGAAAATATTTCTACAGTTTTTTTTATATGGTATAATGATTCTAAAGGACAATTGAACAATATGTAAACATCATTCTTGATATTTAACCTAAATTTGAATAATACTTAGATGTTATTTCAACAGTAATACAAGATGTTACAACATCGATGATTGATATTTGAAAAATATTTAAATGGTAATTAATATTATTATTAATGATATTCAGATAATATTTTAAGAAATATTTACAATATTTTGTTTAGGGATTGGAATTCAGTGAATACAAATGAGCATGTAGATGATTTCCTTTACTATTTTCCAAGTACTATCATTTTATTATTCAATAAACTAGGTGATAAGAACTTTGATTGGAATTCTTACTATTCATTCATTTATTTCTTTATTTTATAATTCGTAAAGGTATTTGGAGGTATATGAACTAGCTGTTTGGTAAATGAACCTAGAGTTTTGCTTAGTTATGGGTTACAATTGAGCTGTGATGGTTTACGAATGGACTTAAGGATGAGGCTGTGCATTATCTTCAGTTGAGTCCACGTAAAAAAAAACGGAAATATATATACTTTTATCACAAATTTTATCCCTGAAAGGTATCGTGCAGTGAATATATATGTAATTGATATCATAACATGAAAAGTAAGAGATATTTCACAGAATAAGTAAAAATCGATGAAGGCGAAGGAGTATTTATATCGGACGGGATGAAATATTCAAATATTAGGACAAGACTGGACACTTATATTCATATAAGGTCACAGAGTTAGGATGATGCCCTCATGTCTCATTCCCATCCGTATGATAACTTGTAGTGTGCGGGAATTCATTATATTTATTTGGCCGCCTAACATTAGATAATGAATTATTGGCCGGAGTTTATGATAAAGTAATGGGAAAAGGCACGATACGGATAATGTACCCCGTTGTGAGCATTAATTGTCACCCATGTGAGTGGCAAATTGAGAAAGTCACCACGGGAAATGACGGTCGACGAGGTGCATTATTTGGCGCCCAACAGTGGAGCGATACTGAGGATACCCTGGAGGATACCTGGGTCCATTAATTGATGCCCATTCGTGAGCAAAGACTGAGGATACACAGGATAGTTGAAGATATAAATATTGGGCGCACATCATTAATTGATGCCCATCATTGTAGCGAAACTGAGGATACCCTGGAGGATACCCAGGTGTGATAATTGATGCTCATTAGTGAAGCAAGATTGTGGATACCCAGGGGCACAGCATCGAGTTAGCATTAACATGAAAGTAAAATTGAGGACACTCAGTCCAATGACAAGATAATTATGAACATTGATTGATACTTACCGTTGAAGCAAGGCTGAGGATGCCTAACCAAACTATAAGATAATTGTTGGCCTATTATTTGACATACAAATGCGGTTTCTGGAAAATAGTTTTTGCATTAGCTAACGCTCGTCGTTGGAGAAGAATAATTGCATTGATTGACACCCAGAAACGCAGTGGATCTGAGGATATACGAGGCATCAAGAGTTACATAGAAAGTGTTGGACATGAGAAAGCTTCACCCAGAGATGGGGCAAGACTGATAGGAAGCAAAAGGTTGAGATTCGATGCATACGAGGGAAACCGAAAGAAGAAGTTGAGAGTTAGGCGAGGAGTCATGTGATCGAGGAAGGGAGCTGAAGAAGAAATGGATGATAATGAAAGTGAATAATATAGCAGAGATATTTCATATAGTTAGTAGATTTAGATAGTTAATAATATTAATTTAGATCATGATATGATTTTTCTGTTGAGGTAGAGATAGCAAATAGGTTAATAAGTTCCCAAATATCAAGAATGATTTTTTTTTCCTCAAGTTTCTGAAATAACTGGGATAATGAGACGGTTGGTTATATGGGGGAGACCAGATTGTCGATCCCATACTGAATTGAAATACTGATATATTTTATTGGTTGCAAACTATAAACAATTAGCAAAATAGAATCTTTAGCGAAGCTAAGCAATAATAGACATAAAATGGCGACTATTAGTCAATTGAGGTCACAAGTTGAGGAATACCAAAAGGAGAAGGATGAGGAGATAGAGAAGATAACCGAGGAGTTAGAAAAGACAAAAGAAGGGCAGAAAGGAATAATAGAAATATTGAAAGAGATGAGCAGAAAACAAGAAGAAAAACAAGAAGAAATGATCAGAAAACAAGAGGAGAGACAGCAGGAAATGATTAAGAAGCAAGAGGAGATGCAGAAGAAGCAGTTGGAAGAATTATTTGGAAAATTTCAAGAAGAGTACCAACAGAAACAGGAAGAGCTGCAGCGAAACCAGATGGAAGAGATAAGAAAAATGGAAGAGAGGCAGAAGGAGATAATTAAAACAGAAATTGGTAAAATCGGAAGAGAAGTTTTCGAAATAAAAAATGGATTAACGAATCTTCGAACCGAAATGATTGAAACAATGGAAAATAAGAATAAGGAGATCTATGAAGAAGAAAATAGAATCAGAGGCGAATTAACAGAAAGTAAGAAGTATATTCAAAGCTTGAAAGAGGATGAGATCAAGAGACTAACTGACAATATGGAGTCAATAAAAATAGATTCACAAGAAAAATGGAATCAGTACGAAGGAAAGATAGAAACAATAAACGAAATTGTACAAACGACGAACAAAACAATGGAAGTGAACTTTATAACAGCGCGTGACCAGATTGGAGACAAAATAGGTATCATAAAAGAAGAAGAACGTATAAGTCCACAAAAATCATTACATGAAGAAACCGGGAAACAGAAGAAGCAAGAAGAATGGCGGCAGAAGCAGCTCGGACAAATAAGAAGAACGGAAGAGAAGCAGAAGAAAAGAAGAAAGGTGGAAATTGGAATAGTCCGAGCAGAAATTTGGCAAATGCAGAACGAATTAGAGAGGAACCAAATCAACGAACAGGACCAAGAAGGAAGATACTTATTTGAGTCAGACCAAATAATGATGAAGAGAATCGTGAGAGAGCTTACAACTATAACAGGTGTAAATCAAGTACATCACCATGGAGGAGGTGAACCGAATCCAAAGGTGAAAATAAAAGCAGAACAGGCAAGAACGAATGTCAAGCGGACAAGGAAATTTCCGAAGGAAAGGAAGAACGAAATGGATTATCGAAATAAAAGAAAACGAACCAGAGAAAAGAAGAGATGGGAAGGAGCGATTAAAGGTCGACATATCAATGGAGATATAGAGGACGCCGAGGGTCTAGAACTTCAGGAGGATAAAAGAAAAGATAGAGAAGAGCAGAAATTGAATACGAATACCCAAACTTGTCAATTATGAAGAAGACCGAGAATAGAATGTAGAATGCTTCATTAGAACTATGCAGGACACTATAATACAAACAGGTCAATGAAAGCTCCATTTGAATACAGAAGAGAAAACAAAATAAATGTACTGCGAACAGAACACTTATTTACTTTTGACGGGGAGCAAAAATGTACCATTTCATTGCCCAGTTTGCGTCATGAACGGCAGTTATATCGCTGACAGTTGCCATGCATCGCGATGGAATGATGAAAATTGTATGAAAAAAAAAGAATATATTACTAGGAAAATACACCGACATAAAGAATCAAATAAGCCGCGGAATACAGTTGTGACGATCGGACTTGAGAAGTCCATGCGGCCGTGAACACGTCGAGAGAAAAACTGCAGATGTGTCAAGTCGAGTAGGACGTGAATAAATCTTGAGACGGACAGACCTAACTAATCCATGCGGCCGTGAAAAAAAATTGTATTGTTATCCCGAGCTAAAAAAAACAAGAGTCACTTAAAAAAATCTAAAAAGAAGTCAATTTCGGAACGAAGTATCGAACGAGATTCTATACAAGAAGAGAAGGGATTGAAGCTGGAGAAGAGAAATTATTAATACAGTTACAACCATATGCGAAAAGTAAAGTAAATTACATCAAATTTCATATACGAATTATTAATATCTGGCGCGGAAGAAGAGCAAGGAAGGAAGATCTGATCTCGCAGGAGAAGTCGCCAGTTTACATTTTAAAATCAGCGTCAAGCAGAAAACATTTTTTGATTACTATATAAAATATTACACCTTCTTAGTGTTTGCTAAAAAGATAGAGAATATACCCTGGATTGTTCAGTTCATAATTGAAACATGTATCTAATGACGACCTTCAATATATTTTTATTATTGCATGTAATCGACGGAGACATCATGGCTGAGTAATTCAAGGATATGGGGTCACAATCAGGAGGAACCCTAGCCAACCGTTCTGCATGCCCGAAGCCCGAGTCCAGTTACCGGCAATGACGAGCACATGAACGCGACATGCTGTCCAAAGAAGACCCAGGATGAAATCCAGCCCAGCGGAATAGCGGAAGCAAGATAAGTGGAGTTCCTTATAGTTAATTTTCGTAGTTAAATTATTAGATTTGTGCGAATAATAGTGTGTGTTTAAATTGAAATATTTGTACAGCAAGGTTAATATCTGGTTCATCGAGATATAAACTCCATGAATAGTGTCTTTGAAAAATAATCCATGTAATCGTTTGAGAACTCGGATCTAGTTAGTCTTTGACAAACCAAAAATTTATACTCCATGTATAGGCATGTTTAATTGTGTGCGCGTGTAGAGCTAATACAAATATAATACAGTATTGTGTCAGGGTGAAATAACGAGCCCAAATCAACTTCACGAACAGAACAGAATAGGAATGTTTGTTTACTTGAGGAAAGCTTTGAAAATCAGTATTACAACGTTGTGACAGGATTATACGTCTTTCATAATGCAAATAAAGCTTAATACAATGTTGAACGAAATGAGATTGTACTCTAAGACAGAAGGAAATGACATGATGTTTAATCGTCATAAAAAAACGTGAGTAACATAGCCTGAATTATTAATACATGCCTTTAATTGCAGGAGGAATATAGTTACTTGTGTTATTTAATATCATAAACTTATGACATGTTATGGTATTGTGTTTAGTGGAATATACGTACTTCGTGATACTCGTAAAGCAGCAAATGAAGTAATTGAATGAGATTGTTGATATGTACAATGAAATGAGGATATTGTGCGCAAGAATATAGGTTGGATTTATGGTAGTAAAGATGATTTATGAGGAATTATGAGACGTAAGCTGCGTATATGGCGAAAATATGGCATATATTAATAATTGGTGGAATTTATGCAGCGTAACGCCGATATTAGGTTAATGTTGTTGTTATTGTCACGCGATATATACGGTAGCATGTCATGTTGGGTTAAATGGAATACGAATACGACCATATGAGGTTTTTAAACTTACAGGCTGTTTATGGTGTACGATCATCGAGAGTATATCCTAGAAGTAACGTATTTACGAGAGAAACTTAGTATTTTTCTAGAAATATTTCACATGCTAGGCTAACTTCAAGTTGATTTCTGGTCAAAGACATAATTGGAACTAGGAAATGTTTTCATGATCCATAAAATTACCATCCATTAATAGATGACTTTCATTTACGATTTTGTTCGAAATCTTTCGCAGATAGATTATTGTTATTTTTGAATCATGGTATGACACTATCAGTTGAATAACTTGCTTGTTGACACATGAATGTTGTATTAGGTTATTCCTACACACTGTTAGGAAAAATTATGGATATTTAAGTTCATTTTATAGACATATTTTTTTTGAGGTGATTTACGACAATATGATAATGAATGGCGATTTTTAAGCCATGATTTCTGGAACTCGCTTATGTTGCTTACGCTATGTCAGAAACTCTTGAGGAAAGACATTTAATTCATTTGAGAAAATTGAGGACACTTGGTTGGGATTTAAATAATATTTTGAAAATATTTCTACAGTTTTTTATATGGTATAATGATTCTAAAGGACAATTGAACAATATGTAAACATCATTCTTGATATTTAACCTAAATTTGAATAATACTTAGATGTTATTTCAACAGTAATACAAGATGTTACAACATCGATGATTGATATTTGAAAAATATTTAAATGGTAATTAATATTATTATTAATGATATTCAGATAATATTTTAAGAAATATTTACAATATTTTGTTTAGGGATTGGAATTCAGTGAATACAAATGAGCATGTAGATGATTTCCTTTACTATTTTCCAAGTACTATCATTTTATTATTCAATAAACTAGGTGATAAGAACTTTGATTGGAATTCTTACTATTCATTCATTTATTTCTTTATTTTATAATTCGTAAAGGTATTTGGAGGTATATGAACTAGCTGTTTGGTAAATGAACCTAGAGTTTTGCTTAGTTATGGGTTACAATTGAGCTGTGATGGTTTACGAATGGACTTAAGGATGAGGCTGTGCATTATCTTCAGTTGAGTCCACGTAAACAAAAACGGAAATATATATATATATACTTTTATCACAAATTTTATCCCTGAAAGGTATCGTGCAGTGAATATATATGTAATTGATATCATAACATGAAAAGTAAGAGATATTTCACAGAATAAGTAAAAATCGATGAAGGCGAAGGAGTATTTATATCGGACGGGATGAAATATTCAAATATTAGGACAAGACTGGACACTTATATTCATATAAGGTCACAGAGTTAGGATGATGCCCTCATGTCTCATTCCCATCCGTATGATAACTTGTAGTGTGCGGGAATTCATTATATTTATTTGGCCGCCTGACATTAGATAATGAATTATTGGCCGGAGTTTATGATAAAGTAATGGGAAAAGGCACGATACGGATAATGTACCCCGTTGTGAGCATTAATTGTCACCCATGTGAGTGGCAAATTGAGAAAGTCACCACGGGAAATGACGGTCGACGAGGTGCACTAGTAGCGAGTGCCATGCCTAATCAGGAGGCAGAAACTGTGGCACGGACGCTAATCAATAATGTGATAAGTATCTACGGGATACCAGAGCAGATTCTCACTGACCAGGGCAGTAATTTCATGAGTGATGTGTTTAAGACGCTGTGTAAAACGCTGCGCATTCGGAAAACGCATACCACGGCCTTTAGGCCACAGTCGAACGGTAGCATAGAAAGATCCCATAAGGTGCTCACGGAGTACCTAAGGCATTATGTCTGCTCAGGGGAGCAAAATGACTGGGATAGGTATTTGCCTACAGCTAGTTTTGTGTATAACACCACGAAGAGCACAAGTACAGGGTTCACACCCTACGAATTAATTTTTTGGAAGGAAGGCAAATATCCCAGATGTGCTGCAAAAGCCACCTGAGATGAATTACAACGAACACCAGAACGTGGTGGAGGAGCTGACGGCACAGCTTAGGCGAAATAACGAGGCCGCCAGAACAACGGAAAACCAATAGACTCTCTTACATAAGTACAACTTGAAATAAAATGTGATCGATCACGGATAGTTATTTAATAAAAAACTAAGTTAACAATTATTCAATAAACTGGATCTTCAACGCGGTCGCTTCTCATAATTACCAAATTTGAAAACGTTCAGTTTACACCAAGGACAGTTTCCAAGGCAAACAGAATTTTACGTAAAAATACCTCCTCACGCGGGGCAAGGAAATGGTAACACAATATTAAAGGAGGAGAAAATAAATAAATTAATTTAAACAGAAAACGATACACTCAACCCCGAAATATATAAATCAAGATCCACACAGGCACAACACGCCAGACAACGCTTAATCCGACAACAATACCCCCACGAACCGTTGCCAAGGTAACCACTAAACAAAAGCAACGCCTCCTAACACACGGAGGAAAACAGGCTAGAGAAAAATTTTAATTCACCCAAAAACCCCAGAAGGGGGAGGGGAGAAGAAAACATACCAAACGAATTAGAAAACAAAACACAGGAAAGCAACCAGAAAGCCGAAGAAGGTAAAGCTCGGTACCTTGGAGACTGTACCTTGGTTTACAAGGGTTACAATATAAGTGCCAAAAGGAGATCAGTTAAATTTTAAATTAATAATTCCAATTTAGTTCACGGTGAACCTTCCACATTACTGTGATTAGTTGCCGAAACGGTTTATCAGATTTTCGATACCACACACGCAAATAGGTATTAATTTAACGGCGAAGTCCAAATATTTATTATTATTATTATTTTTCCAGAAATCTTCGAAAGTATCAAAATCCTCTTCAGGACGACGCTTAAAGTGTGTCAAACACTGGTACATACCTTTGGTGATGAAGAAAAGAAAGGAATTTTAACCTGACATTGTTGACGAAGAAATACAGTCACACCACTGGCATCCAGACCTCGTTGTGAAGTATCCAGACGAACAATAAAACCAAAACAAGATCAGAAGGAATGGCAGGAGGTCTCCAATTAGTTCATCTGGGGCAAATCCCCGTTATCGTGGAGATTACGGTGGTTTCCAGGTACTCCACGACTCCATGACCCCGGACACAAAACCACACGAGCTCGACAACATGGCTGATCAAAGCGAACTGAGCCTCGCGTCGGCAAGCAAGCGAGGAGGAGGCCAGTTTTGCCTGGTAGTAGGACTGCGCATGCGCAACCAAACAGAGCTAGGAGAACGGCGCGCAGCTTACATTAGCTTAAACTGTTAGTCAAGTAGTCACTTGGCACAGATATTCTAGGGCGCAAAGGCCAGTTTCAAAATGGTTATAAGGGGGGGAGGCTCACATTATTTAATACTGTCTCAACCTTAATAGAGCGAAAAGAATTAGAGAAAGAACACTACGACAAAAGGCAAAATGAGGTCACCTTTCAAGTAGGTGATAAGGTTCTCTTGCGCAATTATGCATTGCGAAGATGAGAATCCAGAAAGCTAAGCCCACCATTTGAAGGTCCGTACGAGATAGTAGATGTTTCAGGGGTGAACTGCACCCTACAGATGAACAAGAAAGGAAAAAGGGGTAAAGTGCATAAAAACCGATTGAAATTGTATTTGTAGATAAGTGAAGTGAGAACTGGGAAGCGAATGTATTTACAGATAGAAGGGTAACACATATCCTGTCTTTACCTTGCAGGTAGACAGCAGATATGGCGCGAAAGCTAGGATTGTTGTCCATCGTAGTAGCAGTGAGTCGTGACGTCACACCGCTACAGAACAGCCGGAGAAGTACTGGATGTCAAGGTGACACCATATGAGAGTACTCCAGGGGCATACTTCGACAATCAGGGTGAGATACAGTTATACCATACGGAATGGACACTAGTTACCTATGTAAACCTGAATAAATTAAGTGATGTATTTTCAAATGTCAAGAGACACATACACTGGACTCAATTAATATGTACACAGTTAGAAAGAAGTACTAATCTAACATGTCAACAGGATGTTAGAACGCTAAGTGCACAATTAGCGAGAATTAAGGAATCGAAGGAATTAATTACAAGGATTACTAAACCAATAGGGGAAACGGATAACACTAGGCGAAAACGAGGCCTAATTAACGCAGTATGTTCCATCGCAAAGGCATTATTTGGAACATTAAGTCAAGATGATGCCGATAAATATGAGTCAAAATTAGTGAGTTAGAGCAGGAACAGCTTTCAATTATGAAAATTGCAAAAGACCAGATGATAGTAGTAAAATCAACATTGCAATCTATGAACAGCACCATTTACGATGTCACAGCCAATGAGCAGAGATTAACTCAAAACATTGCAGAAATTATATCTTGCCAATAGCACGCTTCAGATTACAGAAGCACTTAAGCAAGTAGAATTAGAAAACTCAGTGAATAGGCATTTAATTGAGATTGAAGGCCTTCTCATACAACTGTATGAGCATTACAGTGTTGTATTATCAGGTATAATGAATGCTCAGGTAGGAGTCATTCAGGTGCAAATAATCTCACCAGATGATATCATTAAAGGTTATAGGAAAGCTCAGGGAGATTTCCCTAAAGGATTGTCCCTGCCATTTGATTTAAAATCAGCTTACGGCTACTTGATTTACAAGGTAGCCACAGTGGAAGTGTTCGCTAACAAAAATTATCTAGTGTACGTCATCAAGACACCCCTTACAGATAGGGTAACTTATACAATGTATCACATGATTCCATTCCCCACGTATATGAAGAGTAATCCACACCATTTTGTTTATCTTCAAGAGACCAAGGACTATATCCTTATGGACAAAGAGAAACAAACTTATGTTCAGTTAGATAAAGATCAGGTAAATCAATGTAAGGTAGTAACACCCAGTTGGAAACTATGTCATGTTAAATTCCCTACTAATACAGTGTACACTCAAAAGAGTTGCGCGATCCAGTTAATTATTGGAGTTAGTCAAATTCCAGATAATTGTGATAAAAGAGTACTTCCCGTTCAACAGTTCATGTGGATACCTATCAGAGCAAATAGATATATATCCCCAGAAGAAACTAAGGTAACATGTATGTGAAAGGATACCACCAGTGATATCATGTTAACAGGCACTGGTATTCTTGTTTTAAGTGCAGGTTGCACAGTATATGGGCCACATAGTAAAATACAAGGTGTAGGTGAAGTGAACACTACACAAAGTAAAGACTTTGTACCAGAAGTCACACTTGATTATGACTGTTGTGAACAGATAGGTAGTGAAATCAAGTTAGAACAGATACCCGAAATGAATAAGTTGTCATTAAATAATTTGCTAAATCACATTCACGATTTACAATGGGCTACCCATAAGACACAAGAAGTGGAAGACATGGTGAGACAAAAAGAAGAAGAACTGCAAAGACAAATGGTCTATCAGCATATTAATGTGTACAAATATATTGTGTGGATAGTTGTTGGTATCATAAGTTTAATTTTAATTTGTTACTGTTGTAATTGTTGTTGTCCGAAACTAGGGTTTCCAACAAAAGAATGGTATGAAGACGCACGGGCTCACTGCCCTAATATATGTATAAAACAAACGGTAATTACGAAGGGTGATAAGGTTAAGACTTCAGATGAGGATTTAACTATATTCCAACGTCCCAGGCGGATCCGGAGACGCCCGGAGATGTCTGAGGAGATCATGGAATTACACTCCAGGCCTGCTGGGGGACGCCCTAGTACGCCTGTGAGATCTATAGAAGCAATAGAAATGGATACAAGTGTTAATCAAGAGTAGAGAACAACCTTCCCCTTCACCACAGGGTCGCCGATCCTTATGTACCGGCAACATCAGAGTGTAAATAGTTTGGGACAGAAATGGACGCAACGTATGGTTGCATCCATTTCTTCCCTAAGGGGGGAGATGTCGTGTACCGACCTCCCAGGGGCTCAAACCGGCGGACTGCCAGGTGGAAGGCAGCCGGGGTTCGCAGCCGAGTCTCGAGCTCAAGGTGTCAGAGGAGATTAATTAGTGTTAGAATTATAATCAATGACAGGAGACACCTTGTAGTATTAAGGTAATTGAATAATAATTATAGTCAGATTTAGTTACTGTAAGAAAAGGGAAATATTTCAAGAAGTTACATGTAGTGGAGAGAGCTTGCAAAGAGCGCTTACAAAAGTTGTTGACCAAGAGCGGAGACTTGTTGATCACAACAGGATATTTACTGTGTATCAACAAACAAAGTTAGTATGCGGGCCAGGCGGCCCGCCTGGTGCCCGACAAAAGAACAAAGCAGAGTACAAGGCCAGTACAGATGCACTTTAGGAAAACAAGGAAAGATGAGGACAAAGTAAGACAGAAGACAGTAGTGCCTAGGTGGCAGCACTTACTGTGACAAATATTGAGAATAGTTACTTGATGGCGCCACGGACTGGATGAACAGTTTGGTAATGCCCGTAAGACCCAACCACCTGGTAGTGGGTGGGGAGCGAACTTTGAGTTCAGGAGCGGAGATATAACCCCTGACCAAGATGGCGCGGGGCCTTCTCCCAGCGAGTAGTTCGTACTTGTCAGAACGAGATTCTTTTCGAGCATAGCCCAAGTGCCGCAGGGCAAGATTGAGAGATATGCGTAGTAGAAAAGTAGGCGCATGTAGCAAGCTCGCTCTCTCTTTAGAGCATCACATTCAGACTTGTAAATATACTGTACATAGTAGTTTTAGTGTCCTCAGTAATAAAGGACAGGGAAATAACTTCTTCTTTTATTTCGGGAGTTGCGGGACGAGTCATACCTACAAATTACCTCCCTACATTCCGCTCGGCAGGTCAGGTAATACTTCCACATCCAACGGCCTGGTGACCAACCTACGAGATCGTCTCACTGGACAGGTAGGTCACGACATACCGTGGTTTAAATCCTGGTCACTGCACGTGAGATTTGTGCTGGAGAAAGCGGAGGCGGGACAGGTTTTCTCTGGGTACTCTGGTTTTCCCTGTAATCTTTCATTCCAGCAACACTCTCCATTATCATTTCGTAGCATTTATCAGTCATTAATATCACCTTGGGAGTGGCGATCCCATTGTAATAATAGCCTATATGGTTCATTTACATCCCTGACCCGGTGAAAGACTGGAAAATAGGTTGTAGGTTTTCATTTTCAATTGTAACTAGTGTAAACTAGGGGAACATTCAAATTCAACTGGGCAAATAATAGGATGCTAGTTTCAATGCGTACGGAGCAGGCACAGCGAACTGCAGTCCCACAGTGGTAACTTTAGGTGGAACTAGATCAAAGGTCAGTTCCGTGTAATCAACACATAACATTTTGCCAACAGTTACTAGTAACATAATGCAGTTCAAATACAACAATTAATGGAGCCCCTCTTTGTTATAATCTATTACCTTCATTTTCCATACTGATGATTCCAATGATTACAAATATCAAAACACGTGACTCACACCTGTCTCACTGTACAAGCTCATCACGAGATATGATAATTTATTACCAAACTTCCAAGTGACACAGAGTTTACAAAACACAGTACCTTTTAAGTTAGTATTAAGACTTTTTCAAACTTAAAATAAGAGTATCAACATTGTAATACTGCAATCAAATGGGTGAGTATAAGATCAATCTTAATTAAGACCATGGCCGCTTCCTTCCCAGTCTTAACCCTTTCCTGTCCCATCGTCGCTATAAGACATGTCTGTGTCGGGGCGACGTAAAGCGAATAGCAAGAACAAAATAGTATAAGTAATGTTTTAATATTATATGGTGTTTTTAATAAGACTAAGGTTCTTCAGCAGCTGAAGATGACCCATACATAGGGTCAAAACCAGTACTGCAATGTAAAAGTATTTTAAGTACCTTATAATAAATAATTGTACTGATTAGGTGCAAAGTTCCTATCTTTATATTTGTGATCCCCTCTTTTTATCAAATTACCTACATACTGTACAATCTACTTGACAACTGTGCACTATCTCATTAATAGGGTTTAGAAGATTATAACGTAAAGAAGCACAAAATATGCCCTAAAACACCTTAAGCCTTTTAGGGATAGGTAGCAAGTATTACAGTATTACTAACATTATACATGTCCAAAGGATGATCAGCGATAACACAGCAGACACATTTAATCATACAAACTGACAGAGCTCCAGTAGGTACGTTAAAACTTTATACATTCATTATCAAGACTGGACTAAGACAGGGGAGTGTGCTGTCACCTCTTTTGTTTATTATAGTCACGAACAGAATTGTAAAGGAAACAAAGGAAACCTATGGAGATGAACATACTGCTATTTGCAGATGATGTGATCTGGGAAAAGGACAGCAAAGAAGTGCAACAACAACCAGATGTACTGAACGAAAAAATGGAGAAGTATGGCATGAAAATCAGAACAGAGAAAAGCAAGACTATGGTGATGTCAAGAGGGGAAACTGGAAGTCAGAGTCTGGAAATTGTGGACAGCTTTAAATACCTAGAAAGTGAATTAATGCAAAATGTGAGGGTGGGCATGGAGGGAACAGCAGGGTAATGCATTCTACTAAAGTGTAAGAAAACTTCTTTGGAGCAAAGAAGTACCAAGGAAAAGTAAAGAGATAATGTACAGAATGTACTATGTACTCATACTGACTTATGCAGCTGAGACTTGGACTTTGACAAGCAGAAATGAGAGTAGTTCAGCCAGTGAGATGAAATTCCTAAGAAGTATGATAGGAAAGACAAGGAAAGACAGAGTGAGAAATGAAGATGTTAAGGAAGGATGTTTGGATAGGAAAGCTAAGTGAGAGAGTTGAAAAGAATAAAATAAGGTGGTTTGGTCATGTAAAGAGGATGGAGGAGAAAAGAATTCCAAGACAGATGCTGGAGGTTAAAGTGTGAGGGCGAGCAAGAGGAAGACCTAGAACGAGATGGATTGAATCAGTGAAGAGCGGCATAAGAAGACAAAACTTAGAAGACGGCGACAAGATCGTGGAAGAGGAATGGTGGAAGGAAAGAGGAAGATGGAGAAGTGCCATAAATACCCCGACCCGGCAGGAGCTGGATAAGGGGAAATGATGATGATGATATCCTAGCCCTGAAGCACATTTCTCACTCAGTTTTCCTAAAAGATAGCCATTAATGAAGTATTAGCATGCTTTTTGGTATTTGTTGGCGTACGTTCGTACATTATCCCTTTCCCACAATCGTGTCTCCTAAAGCTCCTATCTATCTCTTCCGGAAGAAGAAAGAAAAATATATCTACTACAGTATTTTGAAATCCTGTACTTGAAAAATCGACGCAGATAACATGTACCTTGTTAAACACGATGCCTCAATTTGAACAAAAATTCTCACAACATGACCTTATAACACTAAAATGAGCAAAATGTGACCAAAGCAATAAAAATGTCCAAAATAAGCACTTGTATGCTACATATAATAATTACTTTTTAGTTGTTTCTCAGATTTCAAGTAAAATGATGTCAGGAATGAAATACGAGACATTCACTCATTGAACATTTTCAGCACAAGGGAACAATATTACAGGACAGAGGACATACAGGATATGTTTGAAATAAAATCAACAAACCACAAATTATTTTCCTTATTCATTTTATTTGCTTCAGTATTCACTTTACATATTATTGTATTAAGATTAAATTTGTATGTTTCTTATTCAGTTATTTTAAACATGCACACACAATATGAACACATGGCAGCAGTACCATGTAAAATATCTGCACTGCCCTGAAACATAGAGAAAATGTATTAAAAGCAAGTATAAACTGTAGGAAAATTGACCATATCTAGGGAAATTACTGTAGGTACTGTACCGATAAAAGAGCCCGACTCTCAGATTATATTTTAAAGTAAGCAAGAATATAGTTCTCAGGTCTAAAACTGGGTGACTAGTAGCTAGGGTCCTATCTACAAGAAAACTTTGATTCTGACTGAACATGAGTTTATTCATATAAGACAGGAAATTGCACATCACCTCCAGGTAGATATAAGTTATCTTCCACATAGTCCTATAATATGGCTCGGATTCTCCAGTTCACCAAGCCGAGCAGGTTGGAACACGTTCCAGAAGATTCCAGGGACTCCGTACAGAAGCGGCTGGACTGTCTGGGTTGGTAGAAGATAGAGATGCCTCGAACTTTCAAGGCCCAGGTTGAACCCCGATGATCCTGGTGATGTTGCAGATAATCATTTACTACCTCAGTCCAACATGACTGAGAGGGTTGATGTCTCCAAGGTCACTCGCAGTACTGATAAATCTGAGTTCATAAAAACCTTGGGTGATTAACCTATTAGCGAAGTCACTGGTTATTATTCGTCAAGACTTTCAAAATTTAACACTCATAAAATGATATGTCTCTGTATATGAGGATTATAAATAATTTCAGAGTTCACCACTAGCAAATATCTTCATCTCTGAATAAATACTGGCAAAAAACACAAGTCCCTTCTCATGAAACTATGACCAAATTTAAAGTACATCACTGGCGAAATTTATAAAGTTTTGAATCAACACTGGCGAATGTACAAGTCTTTGAGTGAACATGTACGAAAAACACAAGTCCATCCACATGAATAAATTTACAGTCTATCACTGGCAAAATTTATAAGTCTTTGAATCAACATTGCGAATGTACCAGTCTTTGAGTGAACATGTACGAAAAACACAAGTCCATCCACATGAATAAATTTATAGTCTATCACTGGCAAGGTATCCGAGTCTTTGAATAAACACAGGTGAAATCCTAAATTTATGTTTTAAAGACGTTGAATGAAGTTAGAGTTCATCACTAGCAAAGTTTATAAATCACTGTTTATTAGAGGAATGAGTCTCTTAACACTCGCAAATATTGCAGGTTCAATTCATGAAGAACTCGTTCTTTAACACACGTAAATAATACAAGTCCAATTATGAATTTAACACACGTAAATAATACAAGTCCATTTCCTGAATAATTGGAAATATTCCAGTCTCGAACACCCGTAAATATTGTAAGTTCAATTATGAAGACTTAGAAAATGTTCTTTAACACTCGAAATATTGCAAGTCCACTTGAGAATACTTGGAAGAATTCGTTCTCCCACACTCGAAGAAAATACAAGTTCACTATATGAATACTTAGAAAATTACAGAGTTCCTCGTCGGGACTGTCACTACACGACGATAGTAGCAGCGAGAGTGTCCACGCTGACTACTCAGCTGTAACTGAGTGAACAGGCTACAGTGGGCCCTCCTTTTATTCGATCCGGGACGTCTACGTCACAATACCGCTTGACTGAATATCTCCTGAATCCCTCGATGGATTTACTTGAAACTCAAGCATTGCGACGTTCAGGTGATCCCAAACAAGATGACATATCGCTCAAGCCGCTAGCATAATTATTACGGGAGTTACAAAATTTCCCCCGTCGAACATTCGGGAAGATGTGACATGGAATCTAGAATATACGAGTCCAGGCTGGGAACACGTGGTGTGACGGGCGGGCGGTCTAGCTAGCCCCTGTGGCTACGTCACAGCTGTCCTTCACTCGCTTGCTTGCCCCGCTGACGGTAAACAAACCAGGCGTGCTCAGAACATTACGCGTGATAATTAAATGTCATTTATACTCAAAAAATACTCATGTACAGGTCTTAACCGGTACAGTACATCACTTTTGGGAAAATTTTACTAACGCAAAACCAAACACCTGAAGAAGAAAAAATAGTAGAATGTACACATGAAGAAGCAACACAAGTGAAAAATCATATGTGCTTTCCTATTTTACTAATTAGGAAAGTATTTTCCATACAAAAACAAAATACTTCATTGTTCAGTACAGTATCATCACAGAAAAGAACAGTGGATTAGTATTTACATTAAATATTTTCCAAGGATTATGCTCAAGGATAACATACATAACGAAGATAATCTGTAATGCATACATGGTTGGGTGGGGTAGAAGCCTATTTTTCCAAATATTCTTCAACCAAAGAGAAAGCTTTACCAGTAAGGTACCTGGCTAAACTGCCTCTGATTTGCTGGAGCTTTAATATATTCTGTAAATATGCAGATGAAACCAGAATTTTATACCTGAATTCCCAAAAAAACCTATGAACATATAGTGGTACCTAAAATAGAATGCCAACCATCATCCCGAACAGATGAAAGCAATGACAAAGCGCCTAGAGATGTACGAACCCAACCTTTACTTTAGCGACTCTCCAAGCATCCCTTCGGCAACTACGGGGTTTATCACATTCTGCGCGAAGGTGTACCTATACTGAGAGTCAACTCAAGACCTTAGTGGTCCCTTTGATGTTAGTCAGACTTCTGGTTGGTTAAAAGGCTTCCGCAGTGCCAAAGAGTTTCCTAGGTTTGTTACTTGTTCCTGAAGTCAGGAGCTTTATTCAGTTTGGTTAGATATTCTGGTGAAATGACTTCACGAATTAAAATTTTTTGCCCTCTATAAATATGGAACATATATCACAGGTTGTATGTTATTCGGGTTCGTTACCAACTCTTATATTTCATACGTAGATGGTATGAATAGTTATTGTTCTCAGTGGTGTATGTAGCAAAATAATAATTATTTAATATGATGTTGACATTGTATTGCACTGTGTACTTAGTAAGCTTTGTTCGAGTGCATTCCATTGCTGATAAGTTCGCATCATATGTGCGACGTTGAAGATGGATCCAAGAAAACTGTTGGCAACACTGGCTGCAACAGCATGTTCATTTCAATCACTTGTTCAGTATTCATAATGGCTGCCAGCTGTGAGCAAGATGTGTGTGATGCTGTGACGCTTGAGTCCCCTGTGAAATACTTTAAAGCTAACAACAGTGGAGAAAAATTAAGTAGGAAATCTAAACCACATTGTTTTAAACGTTTACAGTAGCCTACGAGATTAGAATCCGCTGTTGACTGTGGAAGATGTGAAAAAGACCGCGCAGCTGACCGGCGTTTCTATGTACAGTGTTTACGCCCCTCGCTTGGAATTTTAAACTCTACGGAAAATCCAAGTCTCCAGCGAAAGGTCGATGTGTCAGCTTAGATCCTTGGCGTATTCGATGATAATAATAATAATAATAATAATAATAATAATAATAATAATAATAATAATAATAATAATAATAATAATTTGCACTTTACTTTATATTCGTAACTGCCCTCTACCTACAGAAATGTTGTCATGAGGGGATCACGAGTTCGTTTTTACCTTCCGAATGACAAGACTACAATATTTGCAACATTCCTGGAAACATTGTATTTTGCAATCCCACTCACGGGTGGGTTTTTCAGGTTTTTGAACTGTGAGAAACTGCCACTGACAGTCATTGTACGAGAGCGGAATCGTATACTTTGTTGTAAGTCTCCATGTGCCTCACACAAATTGCATTATGAAATAAAAATAAAACTTGTTTCTCTTACCTCGACATTCGTCAGTAAGGTCAGTAGGTTTTACATTGTCAATAAAGGAATAAATAGGTATGGTACGTAATCGAAGTACAGCTATGTGAAAGGAAGCAATTTCGTTTGATGCTTCACTATTTCAGAATGAAGTACTTGTCAAGTAGACGCACGGCGTTAATGTTAAGCTGGTTGTGGCGGAGATGGAGAACGGAGACGGGAAGGGGGAACAGGGGACGTGTTCACATGCGGAAGAATACTTTTCCTAAGCTCTCGAGTTGAATTTCAGTATAGGAACTGTACCAAGTGCTGCGTTATTACTAAAATAAAGGAACACAAGCAGTATTGTAGTCAGAATCTGAGAAATCTGTCGTAACTAAGCATGTACTCGCCCATCACACCCACGATGAAACTTGGAAACGGACATGGAAATTACCACTCACCAGTTCCACACTCGTCTACATGGAGATGTCATTGAAATAAGTACATATTCCAATGATTTCAATCACAGGGAAGGAAATTGCTCTCGACTAAGTCTCGCATAGCAGTTGGCAGCCAGACATTATTTTACCTTCAAACTGCGTAGCAACCGCAACTTTTTTGGGATTACCGAGTAGATGAACCATCAACACTCGCCAAAATGTGATCTACGGCCTAATACGAAGAATACAATATTTGCTTATTATTATACAGTGGACATAATTCTGAATGTAATCATGTAAAATAGAATGAATACTTAGTGAACATATATACCGGATTTATTTCACTTACTCTAGGACACCTTAGTGATGTACATTACTGACTATATTCTAATTCTACAGCATTTCCTCACTTTTTCATTGTAATGTGCGAAAGATGGGAAAACGTTACTTTATTAAGCTTTTTTTTCTCATCCCCTTTCTTGTCGCAGGATATATCCGATGTCATGGTCGGTATCAATCATGTACTGTTGTGCGACTGGTATTAAAACTGTTCCTGGAACTGGAAGAAAATCTCTACCTTCTCAAGATGAAAGAAGAATATGCTGCCTTCTGTCACAAAACTGTGGGCATATGAAAAACAGATTAAGGAGGTGGTGGAATCATCTGGTGTCACTATTATGGATAGAACTGTCCAAAGAAAATGTATGCAAATGGTCTGCAAGTGAGAACACCAAGAAAGAAGTATTCATCTTAACAAAAACAGAGTCCGACTTATTGGCTAAATGGTCAGCGTACTGGCCTTCGGTCCCGAGTTCGATTCCCGGCCGGGTCGGGGATTTTAACCTTCATTGGTTAATTCCCTTGGCTTGGGGGCTGGGTGTTTGTGCTTCCCCAACAACACTTCAACTCACAAACAACACACGTAACACTATCCTCCACCACACTAACGCAGTTACCTACACATGGCCGATGCCGCTCATCCTTATCGGAGGGTCTGCCTTACAAGGGCTGCACCCAAGTAGAAATTGCCACACGAAATTATAAATTATAACAAAAACAGAGAGACAACAGAATAATGGAAAGCAAGAAGCAATAAGGAAATATACCAAAACATAGAAAATACAACAGAAACGATAAGAAAAAAGAGATTGTGATTTTTTGGACATATTTATAGAATGGATGAAAACAGACTGACAAAACAGAGAAAAAATCAATGAGCTGGAAACAAGAGGACAAGAAAGATGTAAAAAGAAATGAAATAATAGAACAGGAAACTATAGAAAGAGAGATTTTAAAAAAGAAAGTTCAATCAATCAATCAATCAATACTGATCTGCATTTAGGGCAGTCGCCCAGGTGGCAGATTCCCTATCTGTTGCTTTCCTAGCCTTTTCCGAAATGATTTCAAAGAAATTGGAAATTTATTGAACATCTCCCTTGGTAAGTTATTCCAATCCCTAACTCCCCTTCCTATAAATGAATATTTGCCCCAGTTTGTCCTCTTGAATTCCAACTTTATCTTCATATTGTGATCTTTCCTACTTTTATAGACGCCATTCAAACCTATTCGTCTATTAACGTCATTCCACGCCATCTCTCCGCTGACAGCTCGGAACATACCACTTAGTCGAGCAGCTCTTCTTCTTTCTCTCAATCCTTCCCAACCCACATTGCAACATTTTTGTAACGCTACTCTTTTGTCGGAAATCACCCAGAACAAATCGAGCTGCTTTTCTTTGGATTTTTTCCAGTTCTTGAATCAGGTAATCCTGGTGAGGGTCCCATACACTGGAACAATACTCTAGTTGGGGTCTTACCAGAGACTTATATGCACTCTCCTTTACATCCTTACTACAACCCCTAAACACCCTCATAACCAAGTGCAGAGATCGGTACCCTTTATTTACAATCCCATTTATGTGATTACCCCAGTGAAGATCTTTCCTTATATTAACACCTAGATACTTACAATGATCCCCAAAAGGAACTTTCACCCCATCAACGCAGTAATTAAAACTGAGAGGACTTTTCCTATTTGTGAAACTCACAACCTGACATTTAGCTCCGTTTATCAACATACCATTGCCTGCTGTCCATCTCACAATATTTTCGAGGCCACGTTGCAGTTGCTCACAATCTTGTAACTTATTTATCACTCTATAGAGAATAACATCATCCGCAAAAAGCCTTATCTCCGATTCCATTCCTTTACTCATATCATTTATATATATAAGAAAACATAAAGGTCCGATAACACTGCCCTGAGGAACTCCCCTCTCAACTATTACAGGGTCAGACAAAGCTTCACCTACTCTAACTCTCTGAGATCTATTTTCTAGAAATATAGCAACCAATTCAGTCACTCTTTTGTGTAGTCCAATTGCACTCATTTTTGCCAGTAGTCTCCCATGATCCACCCTATCAAATGCTTTAGACATGTCAATCGCGATACAGTCCATTTGACTTCCAGAATCCAAGATATCTGCTATATCTTGCTGGAATCCTACAAGTTGAGCTTCAGTGGAATAACCTTTCCTAAAACCGAATTGCCTTCTATCGAACCAGCTATTAATTTCACAAACATGTCTAATATAATCAGAAAGAATGCCTTCCCAAAGCTTACATACAATGCATGTCAAACTTACTGGCCTGTAATTTTCAGCTTTATGTCTATCACCCTTTCCTTTATACACAGGGGCTACTATAGCAACTCTCCATTCATCTGATATAGCTCCTTCGGCCAAAAAATAATCAAATAAGTACTTCAGATATGGTACTATATCCCAACCCATTGTCTTTAGTATATCCCCAGAAATCTGATCAATTCCAGCCGCTTTTCTAGTTTTCAACTTTTGTATCTTATTGTAAATGTCATTGTTATCATACGTACATTTTATTACTTCTTTGGCCTTAGTCTCTTCCTATATCTCGACATTATCCTTGTAACCAACAATCTTTACATACTGCTGACTGAATACTTCTGCCTTTTGAAGATCCTCACGTACACACTCCCCTTGTTCATTAATTATTCCTGGAATGTCCTTCTTGGAACCTGTTTCTGCCTTAAAATACCTATACATACCCTTCCATTTTTCACTAAAATTTGTATGACTGCCAATTATGCTTGCCATCATGTTATCCTTAGCTGCCTTCTTTGCTAGATTCAATTTTCTAGTAAGTTCCTTCAATTTCTCCTTACTTCCACAGCCATTTCTAACTCTATTTCTTTCCAGTCTGCACCTCCTTCTTAGTCTCTTTATTTCTCTAGTATAATAAGGTGGGTCTTTACCATTCCTTACCACCCTTAAAGGTACAAACCTGTTTTCGCATTCCTCAACAATTTCTTTAAACCCATCCCAGAGTCTGTTTACATTTTTATTTACCGTTTTCCACCGATCATAGTTACTTTTTAGAAACTGCCTCATACCTGCTTTATCAGCCATATGGTACTGCCTAACAGTCCTACTTTTAAGACCTTCCTTTCTATCACATTTATTTTTAACTACCACAAAAACAGCTTCATGATCACTAATACCATCTATTACTTCAGTTTCCCTATAGAGCTCATCTGGTTTTATCAGCACCACATCCAAAATATTTTTCCCTCTGGTTGGTTCCATCACTTTCTGAATCAGCTGCCCTTCCCATATTAACTTATTTGCCATTTGTTGGTCATGCTTCCTGTCGTTCGCATTTCCTTCCCAATTGACTTCTGGCAAATTCAGATCTCCCGCTACAATCACATTTCTTTCCATGTCGTTTCCCACATAGCTGACTATCCTATCAAATAATTCCGAATCCGCATCAGTGCTACCCTTTCCCGATCTGTACACTCCAAATATCTCAAGTTGCCTATTATCTTTAGAAATGAGCCTTACACCTAGAATTTCATGTGTCTCATCTTTAACTTTTTCGTAGCTTACAAATTCTTCTTTCACCAGAATGAAAACTCCCCCTCCCACCTTTCCTATCCTATCTCTACGATACACACTCCAGTGCCGTGAGAAAATTTCTGCATCCATTATATCATTTCTCAGCCATGATTCAACTCCTATTACAATATCTGGTAAATATATATCTATTAAATTACTTAATTCTATTCCTTTCTTTACAATACTTCTACAGTTCAACACTAACAATTTTATGTCATCCCTACTTGATTTCCAGTTCCCTGTTCCCTTATTACCGCTCCCTAGGCCATCCCGTTTCCCTGAATGTACCTCCCTATTACCCTTCCAAACAAATTTCCTAACTTATACGTACCACTGCGGTTTAAATGAAGGCCATCCGAGCGCAGATCCCTTTCTCCTACCCACCCATTTGGATCTAGAAATTTCACTCCCAGTTTCCCACATACCCACTCCATAGTCTCATTTAAATCCCCAATCACCCTCCAGTCAGTATCCCTCCTACACAGTATTCCACTAATAACAATCTCCGCTTTCTTAAACTTCACCCGTGCTGCATTTACCAGATCCCACACATCTCCAACTATGTTGGTACTTATATCAGCTTGCCTTACGTTGTTGTTACCAACGTGAAACACTACCACCTTCCCCTTCCCCTCCTCCCTCTCTTCTACTTTCCTCAACATCTGCCTCAACCTAATTCCTGGATAACATTCTACCCTGGTTCCCTTTCCTCCACACACTTTCCCCACGTGTCTAACGATGGAACCCCCATGACCAGAGCCTCAACCCTACCCACCTCATTTGATCCCCTCCCCTCCTGGTCAGCCCTATCTTTCCTGATAGCTGCAGAAGCTACTTCCTCCTCCCTTTTCTCCTTCCCATGACCCTGTTCCACCTGTCTTTTCCTATCCTCTACTCTACATTTCCCTTTCCTACCTTTTCCCTTCCTCCTACTTCCACGCATCTCGGCAACAGTTCCCTGTCCCTCATCTTCCCTCTGTTGTTCTACCTGGAGTGACTCGTACCGATTTCGCACAGACACCTGCCCTGAATTCTGATCCTGAATAGAGCCCTTGGCCTGCAATCTCCTTCCCCTTAGAACATTAGACCACCTGTCTTCTACAACTCCTCCCTTTCCTTCCCCTCCCTCTTGTACACCTACTGTAACCTGTACATTGTTTGAGGGAGTCCTATCTTCCTTCCCGTCTTCTGTGAGAATCCTAATTATCTCCCTCAAACTTTCCAACTCCTCCCTCATACCCCTCAATGCCTCACCACACCCACAATATGTACACTCGCGCTCCTTAGCCATTCTTTACGGGGGGGAAATTTTAAATTAAAAACATAAAATAACTTATTTGCGAAAAAATAAATGAACGGAGGGATATATTGTCTGGGATAGTACACAACAATAAGGTAATTAATATACGACTACACTACAATACTACTTAGTCGTGCTCTATTATTTTTATTTTTATTTTTTTATCCTACAACCCCTAACAGGATAAAAGCTGCTGTTAATTACTGAATATCGAAAGTAATACACAAGAACTACACAATTCCAAACTGCAATTAAGCCTATCCTAATTTCAACAATATTTTAGTAAGAGTTTCTACGGATACCTCTACCACACCAGTACTACACAAATATTTTACAATAATAAAATAAGCACACTAAATTCTAATAGGATATTACTCGTATACTACTGTACAGTACACTACAGTAATTTTTAAACTACTTCCAGACGTATCCTAATTACGATACCGGTACCGTACCGTATGTCACTACTAAGCACAACATAAATGAAATTTGCAAGAACTACTGTACTCAAAGATTACCAACGAAGCTAAATGCTTAGACAAATTATTATTAGTATTACGGTCTAATAGATATACACGAAAGATAACACACGAATATAGCACGCAAGATACGGCACTATCTAAATGTACTGTATCTATACTACAATGTATCTACACTACACTACACTGCGTTTGGTTAAATGCTTAAGTATCAAAAGGATTGCCGTACACGAAGAAAAACACGAATATAACTGGCAAGATACTATCTAATATATTATACCTTATCTTCACTACAATTCTACTGAAATGTGGTTATGTGATTATTACAGCTGGTGGATTACTATTATTTTCCCTACTCCACGGGACGGAGGAAAACAAGTGTCCTTAAGTAGGCCTACTGAAAAATACGAGGTTGTCTACAATAATTTCTCAAATATTTCTATCAAATGGAAGAATGGAAGAATGGAAGGATTCCAAGAAGGGAAGGAAAGGAAACCCGGTCCAAAGTGGTCTGAGGAGAGAAGACTAAAACACAGTGCAATAATGAAAACTAGAAAGAACGGAACAGGAAACTTCAAGGAAGGAGAGAGGTGTGAAGTAGGACAAGGACTAATGTGGCCAAGGTAATCTGGAGTGACAAGACCTGAATTTCCATACCGAGAAGTATAGTTTAGACTTGACCAGGCAAAGGTATGTTGCCAGTATGCACAACTGCTACTAAGAAGCACCCAGTCAGTGTGATGGCACGTCACGTGTTTGTTGACATGTGGGCAGACGGTACAATACTACGAGACCGAGAGCCTGGAAGCAAATCCGCTGCCTTCCATTAATGATCTATCTCCTGAGGCATCTTTCAACAACTGTTCCACACAGAAACAGAAATACTGAGCATGAAATGCTTGAAAGATCATCACATATGATCTAAACTGAATGGAAAACTTGTGTAAACCATAATTCATGCTTGATCCAGGGTCACAAACACAGGTCTTCAAAGGTTTCTTGACTCCATTCCTCGCACAAAATTTCCTACAAAATACTGATAAACAGTCACACTGAAAAATTAGGCTTGATTTGTTTTAGCTGTTTCATAGTGTCGAGGCATAATGAGCATCATTCTGGGGGGGGGGCGGAATCGCAAATACAACCGCAGATCACATTATTCAAAGCATGAACTGAAGTTGCTTATAATCCTATCACCTGCTGAGTACATGGAATAAAAACACTTTAAATCATGAAAAGTGTCCACTAATGCATTGTTTGAGGGTGCATAGACAGTACACAGTTTGGAAGCATCGCAATACACCACAGAGAAAAGGGGGAGAAAAATGCCCTGCCTAACATCTAATGGCATCAGTGAATGGCCCCCAAACTTGCATTTTCCTCCTTTCATCTCTCTTCTCTAGTTAATATTATCCTCGTGCTCCACGAGCATACTGTAATGACCAGAAATTGTAACGGGGGAGAGGAAGAAATTGGTCTAAAACTTACATCTTTGGCTAAAACAGCAAGACACTTTGCTTACCCACAGTACAGCAAGAAAGTTTAGACTTATGCCTTCATGGTTCAAAATAAAATACACGAGATCTTAACCAGTCATGTTCATTTACGGTTCATTTTTGAGGAAGTGGATCAAAATCCTTATGGAAAGTATTCCCTCAGGTCTGCCCTTTTTTTACATGGCATAAACTACAAAACAATATGTTCAATAATGATTTTTATTTATAGTCCTTAACTCATTGAGCCCGAGTCACAGAACCGTTCTTCTTGGTGGATGAAATGTTGGACCAAGGAGCTGTTCCGTTGTCTCCCTTTACTACGTAATTCAACTTTTCCTCAAGAGATGGCAGAGCGAGTTGCATTTGTGATTTGTGTAGGGATTCTTCCTCTCCAATGTTATATGTTCTTTGCTAATATGTATCGATAGTGTGCTTGGTAATATTCGTTTGAAGTGAACTATCTATTGAGATTCGTTTGTAAACAAGACAGCTGCCATAAACGGCTGAAATTTACAGATATATAATCCCTTTTCGAAAGTAATGATGATATTTTCAGTGAAATTACTAGTAGTATTAGTAATAGTGTGAGTAATGCTCCTGATGAAGAAATCGAAGAGGAAGAGCAAGTTACAGCTCAACGGGCAGACCCATGATGCTAATAAAATAAAATGTATTTGAAGTATTCCTTGTTCTGTGGTTCATGGCAAGAATGCCATTTGTTTGCATGTATATTTAAAGCTTAAATGCTCTTGTAAGTAAGAAATTTCTCATCATGCGATACTTCCTTCAAAATAATCCCAGCACCAATGCAGTTTCAATCCAGCAGCTATGCAGGCTCAGTGGGTTAAAAACTGCTTAACAGCTTCGATGGACGCCAAGGTGTCTGAATATAATCTCAAGATTAGCAGATCCTGCTGGAAGCGAATGACATGGAGTTCTCGCTTTTTAACGGTCTAAAATGCCACTGGCCTTGGCTAGGATTCAACGCACTATCTACGGAGTAGCAGGCCAACAACTAACCAATCACTGTGCCAAGAACAAAAAATACCAAGACATTCAAGATCTATACTGAAGGGAAATTCGCCTTCCAACGTAAATGTACGAAATGACTTTCCGCTTGAGAAGGAAGTGGTATTGTAAAAGTGTGGTACGTTACTCCAGTGAAGTCATTACAGATTGGGCTGCATGGTGTTTATCAACAAAACTACAGCGTGGCGCCTCGCTTTCAGTACGGCCCCAAGCATGGGCACGTGTGCTTACTTTAATATTTTAAAAAATATGTAATACATTTCCTCTCCAGCTCCTTGGCTTAATGGTCGTCATAGTAGCCACTGGTCGAGAGAACCCTGAGTTCAATTCCTGGCTGGGTCAGGGATTTAAACTGAGTATCGTTAATTCTTATGGTTTGGGGACGGGGTCTTTCTGTTCGTCTCAATACACATCATCCACACACAACACATTACATTACAACCAACAAAGAAACTACCTTTCCACGTAGCTGATATAAGGAAGGCCATCCAGCTTAGAACTAAGACAAATACACAGACGTTCCGAACCCAATATATTGCAAACAAGGCCGGGATAGACCAAGCTCCTCAAAACAAGTAAGAAATGGTCCACAGTATAAGCAAGCAACTTCAAACCGACTGCCAAACTTATTTTGAATACACTACTATTGGTCGTTACACGGGAGTACACAAGATTGCACACACATATATCAAGCTAATAATACAAATGGCTAATGACCTAATTACTAGAGTTCTTAAAAGCAAAGAAAAAGAGCTCTAAATGTATTCAACCACCAATAAAACTACTTGTTTCTAGGAGGGTTTTCATGTAAGTACAGATTGATCGTTCCTGGCCATATCTCTATTGCCCAGCACAGAACTAGAAAGTAAAAATTGCAAGTGATCTCAATAACCAGCCATTGTTTTTGTGACTACCAGCAATGCTCTAGTTAACTGCATCAATTCATCCACAACTGCAATCAATTTTAATCTTAAGCCGTTTCTTGGCACCTGGCCAACTATATTTAACTTTCCGTTTTTGTGAAATGAAACGGAATTACTAATGACCAATTGGCATTAGTGTGAGACTGCCCACCCGGACAGATGAGGTTCGCATTCTGATAGATCTTGGATTGGAATTTTCATCCTTAAACAATCATATGCCGCCAGTCTTATTCTATAAATGAGTCCCGTGCTCTCAGGAATACTTGGTTTAAATGGAAGTGGGAAATGCAAGCTAAATGTGCTCAGTAGGAACAATTTTATACACTGACAAACAATTGAATTTGGAAAACCATGTTAATCCATAACTGCTACACTGCCTTCCATAATACTCAAAGTACAGGGCACGCAGATCCCTCTCAACATCATTCCAGATGTGCTCAATAGGACTGAGGTGCAGACATGCATCCTCGTGTTAATCTACCCAATTGACCGCAATTCAGGAGTGATGTGCTCATCTGTTTCTCACGCAGCCAGTGCGAGGTCGCCGTTACGTTCACCAGGGCAACCACAGCGCCATTTTTTCAAAATAGCAGCTATCTCTAATTCAATTGTTCATCAGAATAAGACTTTAACCACGAGAACATGTTCTACACAAGTTTTGGGGGTGGAGATAAAGAGAAGGGAAATGCCCTCCTGAACATCCTATGGCCCTTTACCCCTAAACCAAAACACATAATGTCTCTCATAGAGCTAGAAAGTACTTCAAAATGTTTCACCGACATGTTGTGCAAACATTGGGCATCCAGTCAAGTATTTTGGAAATGATGACTACCTCCACTGTACATATCCTCATGCGATGATTCGAACATTGGTGTTATAAGAAGACCTATGAAAGCTCATACTTCAATGTGTCTGCCTCTGTAGCTGATGGATTCATTGTTGGCTATGAGCCCTTACTGATTTCAGTTTAAATAGAGCAAAATTATTCCATCCATCGCCTCTTGATCAACGTAATTTTCCCTATTTATAGCTCAAAAAGACGCCTGAATTAAGATTTATATCTGTTAATCTCGGCACGCTCCCACTAAAAATGTAATGCTGGAGTACCGGTATTTACCGTATTTACGTGAATAATGCCCGCATATTTTTTTTAAATTTGAGGTACGAAATTGGGTGCGGGTTTTATTGGCGTCAATGTTGGCATTTTTTTCTTTCAAAATCAGCCTTCCTAAAGTTAGGGTGCAGGCATTATTGGGTGGCGGGGATTATTCGCATAAATATGGTATCTCCTTTAGGAGGTTCCAGGCAACCTCATTCGTAATCACTTTTAGTTTAAATTGATGTGAAGAATAATTTATAGTACAATTTATGCAAGTCTTTCTGTAACAACTCATTTTCACTATTACTATTTACCACACTGGTGGACACTTAAGTACAGACTAGACGATAAACACAAATGTCAACAACATCAACAAACAGAGCTAACAAGAAACCTGCCTTTCAGCACTTGACATGAAATGCACAGCCTTCTAGACTCCTAAGAAAACAAGTAATCACAAACAATGAATAGTAACATATAGCAATTTGAATGAAACCAACCGTTGATCAGTCATGTCTGTCTGAGCAAGTTTTCATTCTCCACGCTGAAGGGGTGGGGCGGGCCACCTAGAAGGTTATGCCTTTTCTCTGGCCAGGAGATTAGGCAGGATGGGGGAGGTGTGGGATATGGGGAAATGGTTGGGTGGGAGAGAGGGGAGGCTGTGGCTTGTTGCTGAGGGCTTATTGGGTCGTTCAGTCATGCACCTGGGACAGTTTAAGAGAAAGGGGAAATCAGAGTTGCTCTAAGTGTAAACACATTGTATCTTAAATTTCCATTAAGCCTGCAAGATCAACATTTTGGTTTAAAGGTTAAGGGACCCCACTTGCATTTCCCTTCACTTATCTCAATTAAATACCAATTTTATCATTACAATATGCAGAGGCAACAGACCTGGTGTAATATTTTGTATGTATACAAAATGCAATATGCTAAAAAAATACAACTAAAAAAATACTGCAAAAAATAAGGAGGAAAACATTTTTAAAGAAATATATTTTGAAAGCAATAATGTTTCTCGACATTTTTGTAATTCAACAAACTAGTCTATAGAGCCTACTCAACAGGAATGATCCAGCGGATTTATGTTACATACATCAACTGATACCTAACCTGCCTTGCACAAATACACTGACTGACAGAGCAAATGCAACACCAAGAAGGAGTGGTTCGAAAGGGATGAAAGTTGGGGAAAAAACAGAGACGGCACAGACGAATAATTGATGTTTATTTCAAACCGATATGCTGGTTACACAATGCGCACGGCATCGACTCAGTAGGATGTAGGACCACCGTGAGCGGCGATGCACGCAGAAACACGTCGAGGTACAGAGTCAATAAGAGTGCGGATGGTGTCCTGAGGGATGGTTCTCCATTCTCTGTCAACCATTTGCCACAGTTGGTCGTCCGTACGAGGCTGGGGCAGAGTTTGCAAACGGCGTCCAATGAGATCCCACACGTGTTCGATTGGTGAGAGATCCGGAGAGTACGCTGGCCACGGAAGCATCTGTACACCTCGTAGAGCCTGTTGAGAGATGCGAGCAGTGTGTGGGCGGGCATTATCCTGCTGAAACAGAGCATTGGGCAGCCCCTGAAGGTACGGGAGTGCCACCGGCCGCAGCACATGCTGCACGTAGCGGTGGGCATTTAACGTGCCTTGAATACGCACTAGAGGTGACGGGGAATCATACGCAATAGCGCCCCAAACCATGATGCCGCGTTGTCTAGCGGTAGGGCGCTCCACAGTTACTGCCGGATTTGACCTTTCTCCACGCCGACGCCACACTCGTCTGCGGTGACTGTCACTGACAGAACAGAAGCGTGACTCGTCGGAGAACACGACGTTCCGCCATTCCCTCATCCAAGTCGCTCTAGCCCGGCACCATGCCAGGCGTGCACGTCTATGCTGTGGAGTCAATGGTAGTCTTCTGAGCGGACGCCGGGAGTGCAGGCCTCCTTCAACCAATCGACGGGAAATTGTTCTGGTCGATATTGGAACAGTCTTGCACATGCTGAAGAATGGCGGTTGACGTGGCGTGCGGGGCTGCCACCGCTTGGCGGCGGATGCGCCGATCCTCGCGTGCTGACGTCACTTGGGCTGCGCCTGGACCCCTCGCACGTGCCACATGTCCCTGCGCCAACCATCTTCGCCACAGGCGCTGCACCGTGGACACATCCCTATGGGTATCGGCTGCGATTTGACGAAGCGACCAACCTGCCCTTCTCAGCCCGATCACCATACCCCTCGTAAAGTCGTCTGTCTGCTGAAAATGCCTCCGTTGATGGCGACCTGGCATTCTTAGCTATACACGTGTCCTGTGGCACACGACAACACGTTCTACAATGACTGTCGGCTGAGAAATCACGGTACGAAGTGGGCCATTCGCCAACGCCGTGTCCCATTTATCGTTCGCTACGTGCGCAGCACAGCGGCGCATTTCACATCATGAGCATACCTCAGTGACGTCAGTCTACCCTGCAATTGGCATAAAGTTCTGACCACTCCTTCTTGGTGTTGCATTTGCTCTGTCAGTCAGTGTATACGAGTCATTACAATTTCTAATTCAGCAAACCAAAGAAGGGAAATTTCATAACTTACATATATAACCCTTTATTTAGGAAACTGATCCTCAATGGGTTTGCTATAGGACACAGTATTGTACAATTTTTACATCTTGGAATATAATAGTTCCTTGAAAGAAGCACAGACTGACGCAGCAATCGTGGTTAGGTAGCTTTCCGTGAGGGCAAACCTAAGCCATGATACCCCTCTTGCAGCCACGAACGGTGACCGAGTACAAGGGATATTTCTCCGTGATGTAATTGGATACTGGAACGTAGATTGCCTGCTTCTCAGTGTGCACATCCTGTGACTGTTTTTATTTCGTTTATTATCTACAACATTGTTCTGCCACGATACCTCCTATTTAGAGAGCCTGCTTACTCACAAACCCATGGGGCATATACGTGTATAATTAATTTCCTTTTAGGACAACTGCCACGCAAAACGGACGTATTTGCTTTATTCACAATAGATTGACCATAAATTCACTCATTGTGCCCACTTTTCTCTCCCAAGATTGTAGGGCACATATATGTATTATATTTCTTATGAAAAGGGAACATACTCAACAGGAAGGGTGTCATTAGAGTTTATGGGGGAAACCTACGTATGAAAGAGACAGATTTGCTAGATAATCATTTTGTTTGGTTAATCTCTACAGCTTCAATATATGAAAATTTCTCTCACCCAAACCAACTCCTCAACAAAATGAATTTATGAGTTTCCACTTCACCATTTGAAAAATTCTTCATGCTCATCACTTCAAAGGGAATAAATCCAAAGTAGTCGCATTCTCATACCATAAAAAGTGGGTTACTAATTTAATGAAAATGGCACTTTCCAAAGCGGGGGATAACAATATATACTTTACGAGCAAATACAATGGTCTATATGACCTACGAATGGCAACATTAATTATCTACAACTTTACATTCTTCTAACACAAGACCACCTTCACATCACCACTGCTCTAGTCCAAATCGGACCAACTGACAATTTCTTAAGCAAAGGGAACATAACCAACAAACTTTTAGGAAACAATAATACAGTGTAAAACAAAAGCAAGGTTTCCACCTATTCAATACTGTTTGTTGTAACCTTAAAAAAAGAAGATACATATAATTGATGAAATTAGTTTCGGTCTTACCAGAGACCATCATCAGTCAAAATGAAAGTAAAGGCAAGACATATATATATATATATATATATATATATATATATATATATATATATATATATATATATATAAAATATATATGAAGCAAGCATGAAATTCAAGACAAGTAAAGATTTTAAAAACACTCATCACAAGCTCTCAGCTTTCCTCCAGTTGGAAGACTGAATAGGTGGAAACCTTGCTTTTGTTTTACACAAATTGCTTTTCAATACGGATTAATATGAAATTTATTACCTATGAAACAATAATACGAGTTTCACCTCTAATTCAAGAGGGACTAACTTTTTAATTTCATAACTGAAGGGAACACGTTTGACAGGAATGTCATTCACTGAATCAGTAACAGTACTAGCACTATTACAGTGCATTTACCTGCTTTTTTCTTAATAGTTTTACCACAAGATTAACCCCATGGATATAATCCTGTTTTATGTTGACAGTTTTGGTGCACACTAAGATACAACTCATCAAAATATATTTTTAACACAACATAACCTCCACATTATACCTTCTCTACAACATTATTATTCAAAATAATACTCCTCTACAAGTTCACCTCCACAATACTACTTCTCCAGTAAGAGAGAGACCAAGTTCTAAATTTCTTAACTGAAGCGAACATGTCCGGAAGGGTGATCCAGTTCACCGGAGAAATCTTCATTTAAAAGGCAGAGTTTTAATACACAACAATTTTGGTGTCTCTATTCTCAACATCTTTACTATCAGATATTCAAGCTACTAGACATACTTTTCTTGCACTCTCAAGTTTTTGGGATACATTTGTATGTCAAAGGTTAAAACCATACTACTCTTAGAAATATATTTCTAACACACTACAGACTCGACATCATAGCATCTGAAGACCGAGAGCAACAGACGTTCCACTCATGCATAATGGTGGTTGCACATGCAGCAAGGCGCATCTTGCCCACTCTTCACGTTCGAATAATGCACACAGGTAAACGTACATCCCATCTAAAGTTATTCACAAATTATACAGGGTTGTTCAGCTAAGATGTCCACCTCAAATAAGTCGTGAACAGTTTAAGATGCTGACATTCCATTTTCATTTTCGTTAAGGATGTTAATGGGGGGTCATAGCTGAACATGCAGTACTTTTCCAGGCTTTCAACAAAACTTATCGGCACACAAGTTTCCATATGAGAACGTTATTTCAGGCAATAACTGCTGATATACTATCAAGCTTATACTTGTAGTTACTGTAACATCGCAGAGATCGCAGCGCAGAAGAATCTGTCTCGAGATCTGTGACGTCAGTCTCGAGCGAGAGTGGTGGTGGTAGTGATTTTTGTTTTAAGAGGAAGTACAATGAGGTAATCATCCTCTCTGAACAAATTAGTGGAAAAGAAATTTAAAGTAAAAAACAAAAATTATATACTCAACAAAGGAATTTGGAAACACAGTACAAAATAAAACAAAGCAATTATAGAATTAGGCCGAAAAAATTACTAACGAATCAAAAGGGAACGTGCGTTCCCTGAGTAACAGTACACTTTTAATTTATACACCCTTGATAAGTCCACTGTCGCACATAAAGCGGATGACGAGATCAACAGCAGTTGCGTCATCGGCTAGTATGCGTTCGAGTGTTTCCTGCAGGCTGAGGCTCCGTCTTAGGCCAGAGACATCGGCGCACTCTGTGAGGATGTGAGTCACGGTGAAGTCGGCACCACAAGACACTGGGCGGTCTTTCCTCTTTAGGAGATAAGAGTGCATAGATCGTAAATGTCCTCTCAGCCTACACAATACTATGGCCTCTCTCCGTGAAGGTCGGAAAGAGGACCACCACACGGTAGTTGTCTTCTTAATTGCTCTAAGCATGGGAGTTCGAATAGCTAGCCACTCCGATTCCCAGGACGCCAAGATGGTTCGACGTAGCTGAGAACAAATATCCTTAGCAGGTACATTGACAGGCCTTGGAGGTAAAAGTACAGCTTCCTTTGCAGCTTCATCTGCTAATTTGTTTCCCGCAATCCCAACGTGGCTTGGAAGCCACGCGAAAGTGATTATGGTGCCACCATCACTTAACCTGGCTAGAAGGTCATGTATCTGCTGTACCAATGGGTGTTGCAAGAAACAGGTTTCAATAGACTGCAGAGAGCTTCACGAATCGGTACACATAAGAAAGTGGCTTCTTTCGTCATGCGTGCAAACTGCAGAGCCTCTAAGATGGCGTAAAGCTCTGCAGTATACACGCTACATACTCTAGGAAGTGAGATCTTCGTGCTCATATCATCAGTGACAAAAGAGCAAACAACATTATCTCCGATTTTAGAACCATCCATGAAGATATGTCTCGCAGCCGGATATTGGTGAACGAAGTCCTGGAAATACCTCCGATAAACGGAGGAATCTGTGTTCACCTTGGGTCCACGGAGCAGATCTAGACGTATATCTGGTCGTGAAACCAACCACGGAGGTACGTCGCTAAGAGTTTGTTCAAGGCAACCACCGATATCGATATTCAAATCATGACACAAGCTATCAATTCGAGACCCAATCGGCCGTGCGGCATTTGGCCGGTCATGGCTCTTCTGGTGGTATTGGGTACGATAGATGCATTGATAGCTTGGATGTAGCGGCATTTCAAGAATTTCGTCAGCATACGTGAGGAGTAACTGCTGCCTCCTTATCCGTACAGGTGGAACTCCCTCTTCAGCGAGTAAGCTAGGAATGGGGCTAGTACGGAAAGCTCCCGTTGCCAGCCTAACTCCACTATGGTGAATATTGTCTAAAAGGCTCAGCATAGATTCTGATGCTGAGCCATAAGCCGCACTTCCATAGTCAATTCGGGAGAGGACGGTCGCCATGTAAAATAGTAGCAGTACCGCACGGTCAGCCCCCCACGAAGTGCTACTGAGAACCTTAAGCATGTTAAGTCTCTTCATGCAGGCAACCTTCAACTGACAGATGTGGGGCTGCCACGTAAGTCTGTTATCAAAATGGAGACCCAGGAATCTGCAGGTGTCAACCACTGGTAAGACACTGTTTCGCAAGCGGAGCTCTGGTTCGGGATGCACAGGCCGACGTCGACAGAAGTGTACAACTGAGGTTTTCACTGTTGAAAATCTAAAACCATGTTGCAGGGCCCATCTGTCAACTCGGTTAATAGCTTGCTGTAGCTGTCTCCCAGCAAACGCCACCTTTCCGGAGCAATAATGTAGAGCTAAGTCATCTACATACAGCGATGGAACGATTGCGGGCCCAGCAGTGGCAACTATGCCGTTGATGTGGGGCTGTAAATAAAGAGTACAGATCTCTGCACATGGTTATGAGGGTGTTTAGGGGTTGTAGTAAGGATGTAAAGGAGAGGGCATATAAGTCTCTGGTAAGACCCCAGCTAGAGTATGGCTCCAGTGTATGGGACCCTCACCAGGATTACCTGATTCAAGAACTGGAAAAAATCCAAAGAAAAGCATCTCGATTTGTTCTGGGTGATTTCTGACAAAAGAGTAGCGTTACAAAAATGTTGCAAAGTTTGGGCTGGGAAGAATTGGAAGAAAGAAGAAGAGCTGCTCGACTAAGTGGTATGTTACATGTAACTAATCTCATGATTAGACCAGTATTGAAATTTGCTATAAATGCTTACGATATAGTGATTATTTTAATCCACCTATTCAATACAAATTGGTTTTGTGTTGCTAGTTCATAATACTAGAACACGAATTTACAGGGACATGTTTCGCTTTGTTTACAAGCATCTTCAGCCTACATAATTGTCTCAAGGTTAAGACCTGTCATATTTGGATTGTTTTTATAAATTTTTTGGTTGAGTATGAATCCATGTTTAGTAATAATATGTAAAAAACATAGGAATTATGTGCACTTTAAAAGTATGGCAATATGAGTTACAATGTTGAATTGAAGTAACCCTTAATTCTAAAACACATTGACGTCCAAAACATAGTAACTATAATTTAAAAATTTGGTTAAAATTGTTTTCACAATTACAATGTTGAATTGGAGTAACCCTTAATTCTAAAATACATTGACGTCCAAAACATAGTAAGTACAATTTGAAAATTTGGCTAAAATTGTTTTCACAATGCTCTGGTTGATTGAATCAACTGTAATATGGCTTTAAATTTGAGTCATAAATATAAACTGAAGGTTAAAATATATAAGAGCCATTTTTTCTAAAATCCATTGATTTCTCGAACACAGTAACTTATTGTGATCTCCAATGCAATTATTTAAAAACAACTATGATTTGACTCCATGTGTAATTTGAGTCGAAATGATATTCTACAAATTAAAATCTTGGAACCGTTGGAGACTAGCTTCTGGAATTTTCGAGGCTTGCTGCAGTTTGGTGATTTGATCAGTGAAGTATTAGAATAATTAGTTCTTGTTTATTGCAACTTGAATATCCATTGGTAGCAGATTGTATTAATGTAGTTGTAGTTAAAAGGGAGGGCTTCTATCCAAATAGCTGTTTATGTTTCTTTCGGGGTAATAGAATGAGTGAAGCATCTGGAACAAATGGAGATTAACTTGAATACTGTTATGTGTTGTTGAGCTTGTGATGTGAGTTTGATGTTATATTTTTTCACTTACCCCTTTGACTGCTGCTACAAAGTCTTGTGGTCTTTCTTACGTTACTGTGACTAATGTCTGTTGTGATTCTACTCCTTGTGTTGTACGTGTGGAGGGGCTGTTGTGTGGGGTGAGTAGGGGGTTGAGGGGGATAGATGTTAGGCGGGGCGTTTGCTATTGGCGTACCATGTGGTGGGAAGTTCTTATCTGTTGTCGAGGTGGGGGTAGGGGACGATCCTGCGGGCGGGACGTTAAGCTTTGGCGTGTTATGTAGAGGGGGTGACGTAACGGAGAATGGAGACGACCTACGCAGTCCTAAGATGACAACATCGAAGCCAAAGCCAGTCATCTAACGTCAGTGATCGCAAGATAAGTTCCAAAGAATTACTTTATTATCTTGAAATTAATATGCAGTAAATTTAGTATTCAGACATCTGTAGTGAACATTGGTATGTTGTTTTTACGTAGTTTTTCGTGATAAAATCTAAGTCGTTGCCATCTTTGCAATGAGATTGTCCTTGTTGACTTATTACTATGGGAATAGGTATTTCTTCCAGAGTTTACAATCAATGTCATAATATAGGAATGTTTATAATTGAACAAGGAGAGATTTAGAATGTGATTTTCATTTATTATGGGATTGAAACATCGTATATAAAGAGACGTATCCCTAATTTAATATTTTTAAAGAAGATAGTTGATTTCTGAGAAACTAATATCTGGTTGTTGTTACGACGCGATGACATGTGAGTAAATATTAACTTGTTTGCTTTATATATGTATTTCATTTTCAGGTTAACATGTTTAAGTGTATTATATATGAAATCTAACCCAAAAGTGTACCGTTGCAGTACATTAATGAGATGATAAGATGATTTGCCGTCTTGTTCGAAATGATAAATGTTTACGTAGGGAAGTTATGATTTGAGTGGCATGTTGATATGGATTATTACGAATAATTATTCGTTGAGATATGCTTGTGGGAATGAATAATGATATATTATGGTAATTAATATTGATAAATGAAGAGATAGATATGATTATGGATAATTTTGGCGGTAAATACGGCGTATTACTGGCCAATGGTGATGTTTGACATATGCGGCAAGATATTAATATGGTAATGCGAGATATATTGGGTTAGTGGTACACGAATACAATGAAATACATCGTAGATTTCGTATGTGTGTTACCGTAAACTGTCTTCAGATTAAATATCCAAATAAGAAATAAAAGAAGGGAAACTTGTTGTCTTCATAGAGAATATATCAACGTTGTACTGAATATTATTTGAAGTTTGGTGTCGAGAATGTATTTAATTCATAGAACAATTTCATAATTTAAATCTCTACCACAATTAAATAAAATATGTTACCAAATGCATTCCTACGGAATTTTTGATATCTGATTGGATATTAGTAAAACCATAAATCATGTTAGGTATAATTTTTATTTGAACTACAATAATAATTGATCTTTACACGATACCTACATTTAATTTTAAGATGTTATTTGAATATTTTAACCAAATGACATGGTCAAGGTGACCAATATTTCTCATTTAATGAACGATATATATTTGAAATAGCCATTTTGAGCTGATATATATTTGGAACTTACTTGCGATTGCTAACGTTATAACATCGGAAGAAACGCGTGTGTTAATGACAGAATATCAATTTGATAATGATGAAAATAAGCATTTTTTAAAGAAAGAAACAATAACTGATGGACTCAGATTAAGCATATTTAGTATGAAGTTTACTAAGGCTTAGGGACTTAGATTTATTTTTAACCCAAAAATGTTATACTACGTTTTCAACAGATAGAATATGTACTTTCGATTTATGTAATTAAGAGAATTTATCCTTTATTTTTGTGATGCGCATAATTAATGCAAGAGGAATAGTTGAATCAGATCGAAGATAGATTAAAATTTAAATTTAATTTTTTTTTTGTAGAGAGGAGGAAGATAATTGATGTCAATACATATTATCAGATTTTCTTTTATGATTCTAGAATCATGAAATAAATTATAGATTATCCAATTTAGATGTTATTATTTTAGGAGATAGGCTAACATCATTATGATATAAATGATTTTGAATTAATTCATTAAAAAATATTTTATTTATTTTCTTTTCTATTCTTCGAATGATTGGACTTGGAAAACTTGATATTGATTCTGGAGGACGAATGGTATCGATGGTAATTTATTAAAAAGGAAATGTGGTGTCCCAGTTGACCTCACGTAAAAATTATACGGTTCACAGATGCAATTTAATTAACCCTGAGAGGTGTCGCGAGGCAATTTAAGGATTATCATATCAATAAATGTGATAAGAAAAATGAAGATTACGATATCGCTTAAATTTTATGATGCGGTAACTGTTTATTCAATGAAAATTAGAAGCGAGCATAGCTACCGACACTTAGCATCATTTTTATTAAATGCATTGATCCATTTAATGATCTGTAGAAGTGATGGATGGTTGAGGGGAAAATAGCCGGAGCAATTGATAGGTCGCCCAATATGGTGCAAGAAAGAAACCCCCTCAGGATGGTGCTGTGAGCATAATAAATCGTGCTTGCCATCTGTAATACTACAGTTTTACTTTCAAGGCGTTCATCATAGCAGTGCCATACAAAGGAACAGTTGTGTCCAACAGCCTTTTGACAAATTACAGATTTACAACAAGATAATTTCTCACATTGCACAGACTCCATTCACTCACTGAAGTTTTTGGGGCTTTTCTTTCTGTCAAGATCATGGGACATGTACTAGTAAAATTAAACTTACACATGACAAAATATTTTTTAACAAACCACAGCCTACATGACACCAAATCTAGTCCTAAAGGGACTAACTTTATAAATTTCATATTCGAAGCGAACAACTCCAAAAGGAAAGTCTGAGATAAAGTTTATTGGGACAACGTTCATACAAAAGGTAATTTTTATTATGGAACAATCTTGTTCGGTTAACTTTCAACACTTCCATTCTCCCATTGCTTCAGTTTCCTTTTTTTTTTCTCAAAGGTTACAGGTACGTATAGTGTTTAACCATCCCACCCTATAAAATACGGCCAATGCAACACCACCTCTATTTGATAACATCTCTAATCCAAAAGGGTTGGACATTAATATCCAGGGCACAACCACCTCCTTAGGACTGACTTTCACAGAGATGCCAACCTACAAAGTGATTGTCTGTAGTGGCAGTGTCTGCTGCAGATACGGGTTATGTTCAGCCAAGGAACGCAAGAAATAATTTTCAGCCCATGTGACACTATTACTGTCACTTTTTGTAGCGTCCTGCATTGCTCTTCGCTGCATCCACACAGTTAATGTTTTTAAGATTTCACGTAGCATGGGCAGTCATTGAATCCTCAGTGTTTAACTTAAAAATTACAAACTTGATTCATAAAATGTCTCGGTGAACTTTCGAACCTGGGTATGAAAACCTTTGGCATCTCTGTGGAAATATGTATTTTATTTAAGGTTGCTCTTCCCTTCAGTGGAATAAATGTCTGCACAATACAAAAAATTTGCAACAAAAGCAGGCAACGGATGTGAAAATCAGCAAGGAAACCGATCACTACATCAGATAACAGAACAGAAACCGAGCTCAAAGGCTGGGAATCTGCAGTCATCAAAGAATGTTACTGAATGTTACGTTCTGTGTTTGAAAGTTTGTAGACAAATGTCTCAATCTAGTAATTTTTCATTAACTGTTTTCTAACAGCGAGTCTCCTGTTCATGAAAAGTTTTTTTTAGACGTTCCTGGGCATAGGGAAGAATATATAAAATCTATAATTATCAGCACCACTTTCATATAGCCACAGTACAAGTGAGAAAATCATAGAAACTACGGAAAATCTGTAGTAGTTGGTGTCTCTGGTTTTATATCCAAACAGACTAAGAGCAAAAGGGACAGTTTCCTTGGACAACACTGTTTGTTTATTGCCTGTTGTTTTACATCTAAGGGGTATAATCCAGCTTTTCACTCAAGATCACAGGACATATGCCTGTAAAAGGACTTTCGAAGGTACTACTGAACAAAATGTTTTCCCACCACATCATCCCCAATCCCGTAGGGAATAGCTTTTAATTTTGTATTCAAATCAAACAATTCTGAGAAGGAAGACTCGAATTCAGAGCTGTAGTTGAGGGTATACATAAGTATACACCGTTAGCCGTTTGCTTAACTCTGCTCATTAGAGCAGGCTATGCCTTTTTAATTTCTTGCATTTACTGTACCTTCTACTTTAGTTTCTTTCCTTTTAAATTTTCCCATTCTGCCAGAGAGTTTTAACTCTCCAGCTACGCTCTCAGTCGTGAACATCGAAGGTTCAGCTTGATGAATAACTTTTATCAGCCATCACTAATTTGAGGTCACCACTGATGTTCGTCACTTGCGTCTCTGGTCTCATATTCATATATTCAAATGCCTCACCAGTTGACCCATTTAAGCCTGAGAAATGTATGAAGACGTAGCTGCAAAACCACCGTACTGTAACATACACCAATTCAATAGTTTGTTCCAGTGAAAAGTGTGATCACAAATCGAAAGAGGCACCTTGGATTGTTTTTAATGAAAAGATTTTCAAACTAGCACGGCGCCAATTGCTGCTGTTGTGTGAAACGCCTCTCCAGTATATCTCGTTAATTAGCAAGATTAACAGCCAACAAGTGCCATTTGTGACTTTCCCAGTGTAACTAAACTGTCATTGACCTGAAGCGTCTTTCAGTACGTCCGCTAAAGAAGCTATTCGTCATGTAGCGTCTATTGAAGATGTTATGAAGGACTTCCCAAGCCGCTTGGAACACGTCGCAAGCTGCACCTGCCGCGCGGATGAGCTGCAGCGGCTAAAGGCTGAGTTCTCTCAGTTCCAAGAAAAGGTGTCTAGTGAGCTGAAAGACATAACAAAAAAACTGGAATTTACTGAACAGCGCCTCGAACAACAGGCCGAACTGCTCTATGAAGCTGAACAGTACAGCCGGCGGAACTGCTTAGTGCTGCATGGTATTTCAGAGGAGCCGGCAGAGAACGTTATCAGCACGATGAAGGGCAAGTTAAATGTAGATATAACTATGTCTGATTATTTCAGTTTTTCATTCCAAATTCTTACAATTTTCTCCATGACACAGTTGAAAAGGAGTGGAGATAGACCATCGCCCTGCCTGACACCTGTATTTATTTTGAAAGGTCGAGATATTTCACCCATAAGTTTTACTTTCGAGATAGTGTCTGCAAGTGTTTCACGAATTAGGTTTGCCAATTTAGTTTTAACTCCAAATTCACGGATTACTTTATCTAGTTTTTCCCTATCAACAGAGTCAAAAGCTTTTTTAAAGTCAATAAATGTTACAACTATGTCTTTGGAGTTTATTAATCTGTTTCGAATTATAGATTTAAGGTTGAAAATCTCTCTAAATCCACCTTGATATTCACCCAATTGACTGTCCAGTGTCGATTTTACTCTGTTTAGTAGTATTGTTGAAAATATCTTGTAAGCAACAGGCAAGAGAGATATACCTCTGTAGTTGTTGACATCTTGCTTGTTACCCTTCTTGTGTAATGGGTGTATTAGAGCCACTTTCCAATTCTCTGGGATCTTTTCTGTTTCCCAAATTTCTTCAAAGATTATTTGTAGATCTATAATTTTTGGTTCAGCCCATTTTAAAAGTTCAGCTGTTACGGAGTCTTCCCCACTAGCTTTGTTATTTTTAAGATTTTTTAATGCTTCCTTAATTTCTTCCACTGTGGGAATTGAGTCAGCTTCTAGATTTTCCTGAATGTCTGAAAATTCTAATTTATGATTTGGCTCAGGGCAGTTCAGCAGGTGTTCGAAGTGTTTTGCCAGAATCTCACAATTCTCAGCATTGTTAAGGCCAATATTACCATTTGCATCTCTGAAGCAAATACTCCAGAATTGATAACCTTTCAGGTTATTCTTAAAGGTCTGATAGAAATTTCGGGAGTTATTTCTTACAAAATTATTCTCAATTTCTACTGGCTGCGATTTTTTCAAAAGATCTTTTAACCTGCCTTATTATTCTTGTTGTTTCTTTTCTTTGTTGTTTAAATAGCTCATAGTGTTCATTCTTTCCGGAACATTTCCATTTTTTCCATAAGTGCTTCCTCACATACGTCATTCCACCATACTTTCGTTTTAGTTTTAACTGATCCAAATACTTTCTTCGCTGCACTATTAGTCTGTTAAGATAATACTGGCCATTTGCCATGCTGAGTTATTTTAATTTCTTCCTGAAAGTTTTCTATAGTTGCCTGTGTAATGTTGAGGCTATCTAAATTGTATTTCATTAATTTTCTCGACCTTCTTTGATTCCTGCGAGGTAGAAGCTTTAGCTTAATTTTAGAGAGGTAGTGATCGGAGTCAAACTCCCCACTTCTTATTACTTTAACATTCATAATTTCCTTAATACTGTTATGAGAAATAGCTACAGGGTCCAATTGAAACTCACCTAACATCAGGTTTGGGGACACCGATGTTTTAGACTTTCTTGGAAGTTTCTTAAAGAAGGTCGACATTAATTTCAGGTGAAAGGATTTACAGAGATGAATTAGTCTCATGCCATTTTGTTTGTTCTTCTGTGTGCCGGATATGCCCCTACTGTTTTGCTGAAAACTTTTTCTTTGCCTATCTGTGCATTAAAATCACCTAGTAGAATAATAACATTTGATTTTGGAATTTTTGACATCTAGAAGACTCCAGAATTCTTCAGTTTTACTCGGGTTCTTGCTATTATCTTCATTTATTGGTGCACGACAGTTAACAAATGTATACTTTTTTCTTGCATTTAAGTGTGAGAAGAGATAACCTTTCTGAACTAGATTTGAATTCCATAACATTATCAACTATTGCTTTATGGACATAAAAGGCGGTACCTAGTAGTGGCATTCTTTTCATAATTTTATTGCTGGTTTACCTTTAAAGATTCTATAATTTTTGGTTTCTGTTACATTCTCATCCATAAACCGTGTCTCTTGAACTGCTAAGATCTGGATTTCATGTCTATCTAAGAAAATTTCCAGTTCTTTCTGTTTGCTGGTTTTTAGCACGGAATTTACATTAAGAGTGCCTGCAATGAAATTCCTCTTAAATTTAAGTCTGAAAGGATTCCAAGAATGCTCCGACTCGCCCTTATTGCAGATGTTGGGACTCCCCAGAACCCTAGGTCCCGATGCATTGCATAACGCAACGGTGGATTTCTCTTCCGAGCTACCACCTGGGGTTGTGCTTTCATTCAGCGGACTTTCCATTCTGCAATTGACATTGTACATTGTACAAGGTAGGAAATTAATTCCAAGATAAGATCGGATTGTTAGTCCGAAATGATTTTTTATTCGTGCATTACTCCACTAGGTTCTTCGGCTCTCTCCGCCGTTGGGATATTAAATTCCTCATCCGCCTACAAGACCGTTGACCAGGTTTCACCTGTAACCCTAGGCAGGGGCCCTTACAGGGTGCTACCATCCGGAGCCAGATGGACCCAGGTTTTTTACGAGGTTGTTACTACTCCCCCTCCTCCTTCCCCATCACTTGCAAGATGAGGCCCCAGGCTTGGGACCGGCAATGGAGAAGAATATTTTATTTGTATTTCCTTGATCTACCTAAGTAACTACTAGATTGTAAGATTATTTTTCAGTGATATTTGGTAAAGTTCCAGAAATTTCGTGATGCGGATTTTTGGAACAGGGTATGTTGGCCCCTGTCGATTCTAGAAGCATGTCATTACTAATTCTGGAAGATGGAAAGTTCGCGATGAGTGTTCGCCAATGTTCTAGAATATAGTGAAAACATCATGACTTGATAAAGAGTTTTGATTGGTGGATCTGGGTGGCGATAGGAAGACTCCTGTGCTCTGATTGGTCACTCGGTGGTCACACCGGGGCCAGCCTTGCCTTTTTAAGAGGGTGAGGCGAGATTTCGTGGTCTTTCATTTTCTCGTCAGTCCAGCGATCAGACGCACGTCGGCAAATCCTCGCTCCCGGGAAGGGCTACCTTGGGGTAAGCACTGCTAGTTTCAGTTCCACCTTGATTTATACTTAATGTTCGCTTGTATTTTCGCATAGGAGCTTACCCTACTCGCCCAGACTCGCCACTCGATTACTCCGATGCCTTAGCTTTTCAGCTGGGCCTGCCTGTTTGCTTTCGAGACATTCCCCTTTCCTTTAGTTTTGCAAAACATGCAATTTGTAGATTAATTTAATTTCTCTCGGGGTTTGCCTCTAGTAACTCTGTGTCACTTGATGCATGCTAGCTTTCCGGTGCCCCGCATCAGAAGTGTTTTTGGTGTGGGAACAAGTTCCGAATTTTCTTTGTAATGTTTATTTTGGAAAATAATATCTTGAATCAACAGATCACTGTTGATTTTTCTGGAAACCCGCAACCTTCTTATCCCAATGGTCCTGATAGGTTTCCCAGACCCGCTCCACATTCCTTTATTATGGTCGTCACTTTGCCCAACCTGATGTTTATTTGTTTGTATTGACGCAGTTCATATGATGTTTTATTTTGTGCTAAGGTTTTAAAGTGGCATGTAATTTGATTTTTTCCCCTTTTCTTAACTGTGTATCGTGTAACCACTAGAAACCGGTTACAATCAAGATTGTGGGACACATACAGTACATAAAAAGCAATTAACGAGTGTATAACTGGACAAAATATTTTTCCAAAATCACACCTTCTCGAGTCCAACTCGGATAAACTTTTAAATTTCAGCATATACTTTGTATAAAACAACACGAGAGAAGACTGTGTTATTTGTAAAAGAGAGAATTTTGTCCAACCATTTTCTTTGGTTAATTTTCTACAGCCTTATTTTGCAATAATTTTCATTATACTCGACGATACAAACTCAAAAACACAACACTACTCCGAGAGGGACAGACCTTAGAATTTCATATCAAAAGGGAACACGTCTCAAGGATAATCTACCAGTGTGTGGGAGACATTGCATGAAACAAGGATGTACCAATGCAGTGCAAAAAGGTATCTACCTAGTTCAGACCTATGCTTCAGCAGCTTGGACCCTGACTAAGCAGAATCAAGAAAGATCGAAGCAGCCAAAATGAGGTTTTTGAGGAGAAAACAGGAGAGAAGAGACAAGATAGAATACCAAATGAGGAAATAAGGAGAAGAGTGGGAGTTAGAAAGCTCTTTGTTACACAGTTTTCTTTGCTCTTTATTCAACAGTTTTACTGCGAGTTAATTTTAAGTCTATGAATACTATCCAATTTACGCAGATGCCTTAAGGTCACATATCTATGTCATAAGTTACAGATATACTACTCGTCAAAATATATTTCTATGATAAAGTCAGCATCATACTAACTAGCCTGAGAGGCACAGACTTTTGAATTTCATATGCGAAGGAAACTTATTTGACAGGGGCCAATGTAATATTCTGAATCTGTGATCAAGTGCATCAGGAAGACCTCCATACAGAAAAGACAGTCCTTTCAGAGAATATTGTTTTGTTTATTCCCTACCATTCGACCTAGTGATAATTTCTAAACTTAGGGGCTTAACCCGGATTCTCTCTCCTACATATTTCGAAAGTACTAGTTGACAAAATCTTTTTCCATCTCACCACTCCTTCCACATCACGCCATCTCTAGCCTGAGAGGGACTAGCTTATGTCATATTCAAAGGAAACAACTCTGAAATGGAAGACCTTATATGCGAATCAGTAAAATATTCAATCGGAGCAATGTTCATAGAGCATGGACAGTTTGTTAACCATTCTCTTCGCTTCATTTTCAACAGTTTTACTTCACAATAATTTTTCCCATTCAAGAGGCATACTTCGTTTCTGTAATTGTAATGCTATTTGCTTTACGTCCCACTAACTATTCTTTTACGGTTTTCGGACACGCCGAGGTGCCAGAATTTAGTCCCACAGGAGTTCTTTTACGTGCCAGTAAATCTACCGTCATGAGGCTGGCGTATTTGAGCACCTTCAAATACCACTGGACTGAGCCAGGATCGAACCTGCCACGTTGGGGTTTCGTTTCTTTACCGCAGATGTTGCGAGTAAGTATTTGTTTCAACCATACTACTCCATGAACTCAACATGATGGCCCCTCTATACCAAGCAGAACAGATTTTTTAAAAATTATTTCATATTCAAAGGAAAATTATATGATGGCAATAAGTTTTCATCTGTGTCTTCGATAGAGTTCATGTGAATCAGAATGAAATATATTACGTTTAAAGGTTCCACCTTTTCAATACAATACAATATGTCACAACATATTTATTACGGTACCGGCTTCGACACATTTTAAGTGTCATCATCAGCCAATCTGATAAAGGGAGCAAGAAAACAAAATAAATACGACAATATACACACACATGGTACAAGAACATATATCGAGTATTCCATTTAAAAGGTTTTAGATTAAAAAATAGTCAAAAAACCTTAACATGAAACTTCAAGTTGTAATGAGTTAACAACCTAATATTCTTGATTAATCTTGATGTGAAGATTAAAGTCACTCATTCCAATGCTGAGCTTTTAAGTGTAACTTGAGAATTGAATAACATATTAAAATCTTGACAATTGTCTTATTATAAAATATGTCTCAAAGGCAGGGGCGTATTCTCCTTGAATGCAAGGCATTCATTGCATGCGTTATTATAACACAAAGAACTGTCTGATGTACGATTTTAGGTTGTTTCAAGTCAAATATTAACGATTTCATCTCTCAGTTCCGCGTAGCTGTACTAGTTACGTTGCTTGACTACGTGTGGTGCTCGTGTAGTCTCGCCGTCTATTCCACTCTACGAAGAAAGAGACAGCAAATGGAGGAGTTAAGGATGTAAGGCATTCAATCTTAAAATTGCATTCGGTGGCAGACGTAGTTCTGAAAACCTCCGAACGATGTCGCTGCAATTGAAACTTGGTCAGAACTTGTTACCCCATACCCGTGCTACCCTCTGCCATCTGTTAGCATCTTGGAGAAAGTCGGCATCTTTACAGCGAACGGGACCCACAGATTACCCCCAGCGGGAACCTAACGTGACGAAACTGATCAAAGCCACTGGGGTGACCTACCTCCAGTGCTTGAGTTGTGGCTAACTAGTGAGTTAATTCATTGTGTTTTTTGCTGATTAGTGAGTTCATTCTGTGTGTGCTGTTTCTGTGCTATTCGTCGTTTTCGGTGTTTTATTATATTTTTCGCACATGTGGTATTAACGATGGATGTGTCTAAAACGGATATAATTGTAAATCAGTTTGAAAAGCCATTTACTGGCCGTTCGTTTGATGAAAAGATTCAAATAGTTAAAGCCGGGAGACCTCTACCTTCCCTCGTAAATTTCTTCTTCTTCTTCTTCTTCTTACCCTCCAGGGTTGGCTTTTCCATCGGACTCAGCGAGGGATCCCACCTCTACCGCCTCAAGGGCAGTGTCCTGAAGCTTCAGACTCTGGATCGGGGGATACAACTGGGGAGGATGACCAGTACCTCGCCCAGGCTTCCTCACCTGCTATGCTGAACAGGGGCCTTGCGGGGGACGGGAAGATTGGAAGGGATAGACAAGGAAGAGGGAAGGAAGCGGCCGTGGCCTGAAGTTAGGTACCACCCCGGCACTTGCCTGGAGAAGTGGGAAACCACGGAAAACCACTTCGAGAATGGCTGAGCTGGAAATCGAATCCATCTCTACTCAGTTGACCTACCGAGGCTGAGTGGACCCCGTTACAGCCCTCATACCACTTTTCAAATTTCGTGGCAGAGCCGGGAATCGAACCCGGACCTCCGGGGGTGGCAACTAATCACACTAACCACTACACCACAGAGGCGGACCCTCGTCGAGGTGGACTCTCGTAAATTTAAAAACAGAAAACAAGAATTGTGTACGCACGTTCAATCGAGAAACTTACAGTAAAACTTTTTGTCTCGAGTTCACTTAATACATTGTGTTAACTGCATGGTTACTAGTTGCATGCCTCAGTGGAGATTCCAGGATACGCCACTGCTCAAAGGAGAGAAGGACGATCGAAGCGTGTGTGGAAGCAAGGACGGAGCTAAGTCAGGAGTAGGGGGAAGAGGAGAGGGAACTAGGAAATAGGGATGAGGGGAAGGTGTTCAAGGTGGATTGGGGAGGGGACGATGTGGTGGGGTAAATAGCGCGAGAAGGTATTGTGTATGGCATGAAAGATCGAGCCCTGACTTGAACAATACGGAACAATCATGAAGTTTTTAACTTTGAAAGAGTCCATCTGGACAGTTCTGTTAAGACAACAGCATAGTCAGATTTAATCCTTACCCCCCAAGGCACGAACATTTAAAAATGAACATGAAACATATTACTCGACAAAATGTTTCTACAACACGCCACCCCTCCATGACAATATTCTTCAAAAATACATGTTACACACCACCACCACCTCCACATGACACCATTTATAGCCCAATAAGGATACTTACTTTAATAACCAAAGGACTAATTCTAATGGGAAGATTAAATCTGAAATGGAGAAAACCAGGATAACCGTCATACAAAAAGGAACAGCTCTGTTAACACTAGGTTTACCGCAGCGCTCAAAATGACTGTTTTCAGTTTTGTTTTCTCTATCACTCTCGTTATACAGTCAGAACATACAAACTTTTTGGTAGCTTTTATTGATATTAAGTGTACTTTTCGGCATATAGCTTAAAAACCAGTCACTTCTTTCTAGTTAGCGCCATGAGGTCATATACCTACTTTTACCGGACGGTCATTTTGACTGGTATTGCAGTAGCTACCCCGTCAGACTTCCGTGGCATTCATTCAGAACGGGATATCATTCTAACAAGCTGGTACAGTGTACTTTATTACCGTAGTATCGAATAGAACTTATTGTTGTGCTGCAATGGGACAGCTGTTGCCTCTTTTCAAACAATGATACAAGTAAACTGACAGGAAAATATAGTCAGTATTTGTTCAGTAATGAAAGGTGTGCAATCATTACGAGCAGTCAGTTCTCGTGTTCACTCGTTACAAAATTCAAACTCGATTTCCCGAGTGTTCGTAATTACCCTGAAGAAACATGTTCTCGCGTAGTCTGCAAACGGATGCCAAAATTCTGAAGCATTCCCCATCACAATCAAGCGATGAAGCTGGGGCTCATTTAGACCTCGATAATTTCAAAGAGGTATATAACTTGACAAACGGAAATAGTTCGGATAGTGATTCTAGTTGCGTCGAGCCTGCAGAATTTCCATGTGAACATGGAATCACACAGCAGCCTTCGACCTCAAAGGTTAGGGAACTACTCGCCAAATGGCGACGCACGCACACTAGCAAAGCAGCTGATGACAAAGGTAAGCCTATTTGAAGTTAGTCATTTTGTATTTATGTAATTCTGTGTACAGTGTAAATAAGTTTCGTATTATATTTTGCAGGTGAAGGAAACACTAAGGAAGATAAAGAAATTACTAGCAAGGAGCACGATATCAACTACAGAAGGCAGAGCATACGACGTGGTAAGTCAACATATGGGCGTGGTCAGCACATGACGGTCGGCAGCCTTCATTTAAACCGCAGTGGTACGTATAAGTTAGGAAATTTGTTTGGAAGGGTAATAGGGAGGTACATTCAGGGAAACGGGATGGCCTAGGGAGCGGTGATAAGGGAACAGGGAACTGGAAATCAAGTAGGGATGACATAAAATTGTTAGTGTTGAACTGTAGAAGTATTGTAAAGAAAGGAATAGAATTAAGTAATTTAATAGATATATATTTACCAGATATTGTAATAGGAGTTGAATCATGGCTGAGAAATGATATAATGGATGCAGAAATTTTCTCACGGCACTGGAGTGTGTATCGTAGAGATAGGATAGGAAAGGTGGGAGGGGGAGTTTTCATTCTGGTGAAAAAAGAATTTGTTAGCTACGAAAAAGTTAAAGATGAGACACATGAAATTCTAGGTGTAAGGCTCATTTCTAAAGACAATAGGATTCTTGATATATTTGGAGTGTACAGATCGGGAAAGGGTAGCACTGATGCGGATTCGGAATTATTTGATAGGATAGTCAACTATGTGGGAAACGACATGGAAAGAAATGTGATTGTAGCGGGAGATCTGAATTTGCCAGATGTCAATTGGGAAGGAAATGCGAACGACAGGAAGCATGACCAACAAATGGCAAATAAGTTAATATGGGAAGGACAGCTGGTTCAGAAAGTGATGGAACCAACCAGAGGGAAAAATATTTTGGATGTGGTGCTGATAAAACCAGATGAGCTCTATAGGGAAACTGAAGTAATAGATGGTATTAGTGATCATGAAGCTGTTTTTGTGGTAGTTAAAAATAAATGTGATAGAAAGGAAGGTTTTAAAAGTAGGACTGTTAGGCAGTACCATATGGCTGATAAAGCAGGTATGAGGCAGTTTCTAAAAAGCAACTATGATCGGTGGAAAACGATAAATAAAAATGTAAACATACTCTGGAATGGGTTTAAAGAAATTGTTGAGGAATGCGAAAACAGGTTTGTACCTTTAAGGGTGGTAAGAAATGGTAAAGACCCACCTTATTATAATAGAGAAATAAAGAGACTAAGAAGGAGGTGCAGACTGGAAAGAAATAGAGTTAGAAATGGCTGTGGAAGTAAGGAGAAATTGAAGGAACTTACTAGAAAATTGAATCTAGCAAAGAAGGCAGCTAAGGATAACATGATGGCAAGCATAATTGGCAGTCGTACAAATTTTAGTGAAAAATGGAAGGGTATGTATAGGTATTTTAAGGCAGAAACAGGTTCCAAGAAGGACATTCCAGGAATAATATTAATGAACAAGGGGAGTGTGTATGTGAGGATCTTCAAAAGGCAGAAGTATTCAGTCAGCAGTATGTAAAGATTGTTGGTTACAAGGATAATGTCGAGATAGAGGAAGAGACTAAAGCCAAAGAAGTAATAAAATTTACATATGATAACAATGACATTTACAATAAGATACAAAAGCTGAAAACTAGAAAAGCGGCTGGAATTGATCAGATTTCTGGGGATATACTAAAGACAATGGGTTGGAATATAGTACCATATCTGAAGTACTTATTTGATTATTGTTTTGCCGAAGGAGCTATACCAGATGAATGGAGAAATGCTATAGTAGCCCCTGTGTATAAAGGAAAGGGTGATAGACATAAAGCTGAAAATTACAGGCCAGTAAGTTTGACATGCATTGTATGTAAGCTTTGGGAAGGCATTCTTTCTGATTATATTAGACATGTTTGTGAAATTAATAACTGGTTCGATAGAAGGCAATTCGGTTTTAGGAAAGGTTATTCCACTGAAGCTCAACTTGTAGGATTCCAGCAAGATATAGCAGATATCTTGGATTCTGGAGGTCAAATGGACTGTTTTTTTTTTTGCTAGGGGCTTTACGTCGCACCGACACAGATAGGTCTTATGGCGACGATGGGACAGGAAAGGCCTAGGAGTAGGAAGGAAGCGGCCGTGGCCTTAATTAAAGTACAGCCCCAGCATTTGCCTGGTGTGAAAATGGGAAACCACGGAAAACCATCTTCAGGGCTGCCGATAGTGGGATTCGAACCTACTATCTCCCGGATGCAAGCTCACAGCCGCGACTGTATCGCGATTGACATGTCTAAAGCATTTGATAGGGTGGATCATGGGAGACTACTGGCAAAAATGAGTTCAATTGGACTAGACAAAAGAGTGACTGAATGGGTTGCTATATTTCTAGAAAATAGATCTCAGAGAGTTAGAGTAGGTGAAGCTTTGTCTGACCCTGTAATAGTTGAGAGGGGAGTTCCTCGGGGCAGTGTTATCGGACCTTTATGTTTTCTTATATATATAAATGATATGAGTAAAGGAGTGGAATCGGAGGGAAGGCTTTTTGCGGATGATGTTATTCTCTATAGAGTGATAAATAAGTTACAAGATTGTGAGCAACTGCAACGTGACCTCGAAAATATTGCGAGATGGACAGCAGGCAATGGTATGTTGATAAACGGGGCTAAAAGTCAGGTTGTGAGTTTTACAAATAGGAAAAGTCCTCTCAGTTTTAATTACTGCGTTAATGGGGTGAAAGTTCCTTTTGGGGATCATTGTAAGTATCTAGGTGTTAATATAAGGAAATATCTTCACTGGGGTAATCACATGAATGGGATTGTAAATAAAGGGTACCGATCTCTGCACATGGTTATGAGGGTGTTTAGGGGTTGTAGTAAGGATGTAAAGGAGAGGGCATATACGTCTCTGGTAAGACCCCAACTAGAGTATGGTTCCAGTGTATGGGACCCTCACCAGGATTACCTGCTTCAAGAACTGGAAAAAATCCAAAGAAAAGCAGCTCGATTTGTTCTGGGTGATTTCCGACAAAAGAGTAGCGTTACAAAAATGTTGCCATGTTTGGGTTGGGAAGAATTGAGAGAAAGAAGAAGAGCTGCTCGACTAAGTGGTATGTTTCGAGCTGTCCGCGGAGAGATGGCGTGGAATGACATTAGTAGACGGATAGGTTTGAATGGCGTCTATAAAAGTAGGAAAGATCACAATATGAAGATAAAGTTGGAATTCAAGGGGACAAACTGGGGCAAATATTAATTTATAGGAAGGGGAGTTAGGGATTGGAATAACTTACCAAGGGTGATGTTCAATAAATTTACAATTTCTTTGAAATCATTTCGGAAAAGGCAAGGAAAGCAACAGATAGGGAATCTGCCACCTGGGCGACTGCCCTAAATGCAGATCAGTATTGATTGATTGATTGGCGAGGAAGAAGTCGCTTTGGATGGAACAGCGTGGACTCTTGTTGATCTACAAAGCCTGCCAGGCTGTCGAGGACAGTAAAATATACTGAGGGAAGTTCGAGGTCCCACAGGACATGCAAAACGCCACAATGAAGGAACTTGTGCCACTACAGCTTGTCATCTTTTTAACGACGAATCCAAGCTGCGCCACATCGAATAATATACTGAGGTTGGAGCCCGCGAAGTTCTGAACAATTATGAACGGACACTTTCTTTGGAAGAATTGGACACTGACATTGGTATTTTATACGCACGCAGAACTTATGAAGCTGACACGGACGTTCTTGATCTGTGATCACAGAAGAGGGGTCCTGGAAGTTTCTCCCAAACTATGGCACGAAACCGTTTCCCGGATTTCATTAGATTTCTTCGATTCCATGAAAAATCTACCAGCAGGGATCACCTGAAAATTGATAGATTGGCGCTTGTACCTGTTGCGCTGGACAAGTTTATACCTAATTTTACTATTTGCTTAAGAACAAATGAGAACATTACCGTGCATGAACAGATATTTCCATCGAAAGCTGCCCATTTATGCAGTATATGGCCAATAAACCAGAAAAGTTTGCGATGAAATTTTGGTTGGCTGTCGATGTGGAAGCCAAGTATGTTGTAAACGGGTTTCCCTATCTTGGAAAAGATGAAACGTGACCCACCGATCAGACCCTAAGTATTGCGTCTTGCTGAGTTTTTCATTAATCAGGGAAGAAGTGTGCAAAGGGAACAAGACTATTGAAAGGTGTGCAATCTGTAGAAAAGTGGTCTGTGGTCGAGTTCACTTCAAAGGTGGCCAAGCAAATTGTGTGTGTACAGTGCAACAAATAAGTTGAAAAGCAGAAAGTGACACGTTTCCTTCACCTGCAAAATATAATAAGAAACATTTCATTGTTGTTTCTCAGTTAAGTTTTCTTGTGTAGGTCGATCTTTAAGTTATGGAAAAGCGTGGGAGTGTATACAGTTGGGTTTAAACTCAAAGTGATAAATTATGCTGAAGGACATGGTAACAGAGATGCCGGTCAAGAATTCAGTGACCGAGTTTAAAGTTTGCTACGGGTACATACAGAAAGCTGCGATAAAAACAACCAACCAAAGGCATCCAGAGGGCCAAAAACTGGCAAGTTTCCTGAGCTGGAAGACGAGTCGCTTCATTACGTTATGAAGTTGGAAAATGATTGCTTTAGTATCTCACGTGATGCTACATTTCAAAGTGCGCAATCTAGCCATTAGAGGAGGAATCAGCTGTTTGGATCTGAAAGTAAGCCAGGTTTGGAGCCGTAGATTCATGACACGAAAGGGATTGTGTGTAGTGATTATAAAATATTTTTCTGACCTTGGAAAATTGTACTGTATGAAAAGAAGAATAATCGTATTGTCTTTGTATGTTTATTTGTTGAACTATAGAAGTATGTTCTTATGTTTATTTGTTGGACTCTTAAAAAAGAAAGTGACTATATGTGTAATAGTTAATAGGGGACTTGGTTTTCTGTATGTAAAGATATCTAGGGTTATTTAATTACTCTGATACTTCTTCAAATTTATTTGGTTATTGTGAAAAACTTTATTAGGTCATATGAGCATCTGAAGGTAAGACAAAACACTTTTGGGACATGGTGTTGTGCATGTGCCAGGTCTGGTAGGATGCTTCGAGGGATTTCCGGTTGCATCAGAATGGAAATTTCTCGAAGCTATGCTCGGTTTTTGGTCAGCAGTTTCCTCTAAGCCCTTATTGGCCAAAATGAAATCATTCCCTATTGGCGAATACGGGAAACCCAGGTACGTTCATCGGCTATTTCGTGATTTCACCATTTCTGGCCACTGAGCTCTTGGCCAGAGCCAAGCTCATTCCAGCTGTCTTCTTGTTTGACCATTGATAGAAGTTCTCTCCTCCATCTGATGGGTCTTTTGGCCCCCCTACCCGGTAAGCACTATCTATTTCTTCTTTCGGGTAGTAATTTTTAAATGTTATTTAATTTCTCTTTAACCTCTGGAGATTACCCGCTTTTCTCTCTGTCGTCAAATTTAATTTCACATGACTTTTCATTTTATTTTAGAGGCAGTTCCCTTTTCCTTTTGGTTTCATAATTTGTTTTAATATGTAAAAATTTCAATCCCTTTTTTTCTTTGGTAGTAAATTGTATAAGTATGTAAATTTGTATTTTCCCTGGGGCTGCCTCTCGTAATCCAGTTTCTTCTCAGCATATTCTCATTCAGAACGAGCTCCTTTTTCAGAAGTGTTTCTGAAAATGTTGCTTCCTGAACGGGCTCTGTGCTAAGATGTTTATTATTTTCAGCTTTTCCTTCCTTCCTTGTGAGCGTGTACTACTTTTCAACGCAGTTAGGTTGTTAAATTAACTAATTAATTCTGTAAGGTATTTTAAAATTAGTGCCGTGAAGTTTGTATGTTCAGTGTAATATTTCTTCTTAATTTACGTTAACATTAACTTGCGTCATTGATGGCTCCAATTGTAATATCTATATCATTATTATTTTTGTAAGTTCCGATTGTAATGTTATTTTTATCATTATTACCCATGGCTAATTGGTTAGCGTGCTGGCCTTTGGTCACAGGGGTCCCGGGTTCGATTCCCGGCAGGGTTGGAAATTTTAACCATAATTGGTTAATTCCGCTGGCACGGGGGCTGGGTGTATGTGTCATCTTCATCAGCATTTCATCCTCATCATGACGCGCGGATCACGGATCGCCTATTGGCGTCAAGTCAAAAGACCTGCATCTGGCGAGCCGAACTTGTCCTCGGACACTCCCGGCACTAAAAGCCATTTCATACTTCAGTAAATTGTATTCAAATTGAATCACCACTAATTTCGTTTCCCCAGCAACGCCAATACCTTTTCACCGCTTGGGTATGGTCCTAACTGCTTCCCATCTCTGTTCCTTAGTCTTCGTGTTACCCAACCTGATTGTTACATTCTGTTGTTTTCATGTGCTAATCGTGCGTATGTTTTCAATATTGTTTGATCGCGTCTGAAAATTATTAGTCTACCTCTTTACTTTAATTACTATTATTATTATTATCATGTTTTAAATTGTGTTTGTGTACACCGAAAAGTTACAGTTTGTAAAGGCAAACATCTCTCTTGTCAGAGAATGCCAACCGATTTCAGCAATATAATCATAGATTTTCACCACCATGTGATAGCAATGCAGAAGAAAAACAATTACCTCTTATCTCAAATTAGCAATGCAGATCAAATGCCGATAAACTTCGACATATCATGCAACACCACCATCAACAAGAAAGGAGAATCTAGCGTGCTTGTACACACAACTGGTGTGAAAAACAAGCGTTGCACTTTCATGCCAGCAACAACCGCAGATGGACGAAAAATTGCCACCGTGCGTCATTTTCAAAAGAAAAATCGTGTCTAAAGCGAAGTTTCCCAAAAGCATTCATGTACAGGTACAAGAGAAAGGATGGATACAGTTCTTGTCCAGGACTGGGCCCGTACAGTATGGAGAACACGGCCAGGGGCACTGCTTCGACGCCCAGCAAGTGGGGCAGTTTCTGCGGACACTTGGTGGAAGACATGAAGAAACGTCTTCAGGAAATGAAAACTGATCTCATAATTCCTGGTGGACTCAGATATTGTCTACAGCCCTTAGATATTTCCGTCAACAAGCCCTTCAAGGACAACATACATAAATTGTATGCGAAATGGATGCCAGGAGGGGAACCCGAGTTGACGCCAGCAGACAAAATAAAGAGGCCGTCAGTTGAACTCTTGTGTGGTTGTGTTATCTGGACGGAGGTTATGGTGCCGACAGACGTTATTCTGAAGAGTAAAATGAATTGGGCGGAAGTCGGAGCACACTACCCAGTGTAAATGTTTGTGTATAGAATGTGTACTAAAATACGTTTCAGAAACATGAAAATGGTTATTTTTTGTAAAAATACTTATAATCTCTGCCATTTTAAAAATATGTGAGTAAGCGGAAACTTAACCCTGTATTTTGTATATAAAATGACTTTCGATTTACGCAAATCCGTTATGCGCGGCAGTTTCGCGGAACGTAACTATCGCAAATAACGAGATCTACCTGTACCACTAATCTCAATTATTACAAACCAGCACTAAACACCAATATTTGAGGAACTAAATGTATCACTAAGTTTGCTAAATTTCTACAACTATTAACTACTTTTTCACTAAGATCATACAGAGTTCTTGTAACAGCCAACCACTCGCTAGTGCATCCAACAATGGACTAGGCGAAGCTTTATCTGAGCCTGTAATAATTAAGAGGGGAATTCCTCAAGGCAGTATTATCGGACCTTTATGTTTTCTTATATATATAAATGATATGAGTAAAGGAATGGAATCAGAGGTACGGCTTTTTGCAGATGATGTTATTCTCTATAGAGTAATAAATAAGTTACAAGATTGTGAGCAACTGCAAAATGACCTTGATAATGTTGTGAGATGGACAGTAGGCAATGGTATGGTGATAAACGGGGTTAAAAAGTCACGTTGTGAGTCTCACAAATAGGAAAAGTCCTCTCAGTTTTAATTACTGCGTCGATGAGGTAAAAGTTCCTTTTGGGAATCATTATAAGTATCTGGGTGTTAATATAAGGAAAGATCTTCATTGGGGTAATCACATAAATGGGATTGTAAATAAAGGATACAGATCTCTGCACATGGTTATGAGGGTGTTTAGGGGTTGTAGCAAGGATGTGAAAGAGAGGGCTTATAAGTTTCTGGTAAGACACCAACTAGAGTATGTTCCAGTGTATGGGACCCTCACCAGGATTAGTTGACTCAAGAACTGGAGAAAATCCAAAGAAAAGCAGCTCGATTTGTTCTGGGTGATTGCCGACAAAAGAGTAGTGTTACAAAAATGTTGCAAAGTTTGGGCTGGGAAGAACTGGGAGAAAGGAGACGAGCTGCTCGACTAAGTGGTATGTTACAAGTAACTAATCTCATTTTGTTCCGTATTGAAGATACAATAAGTAAACTCTTTCAAGATTAAAATTATTGTGTCCACCTTTTTAATACAAATATATATTGTTAGTGATTAAATTCTACATGAATTAAAAACACCAGTTAGGGACATGTTTCGCTCTAATTATGGGCATCTTCAGCCTATATTAATCTTAAGGTCAAGAATTAAATGTTGCTTGTTGTTTTAAGGGGCCTAACATCGAAGGTCATCAGCCCCAAGAATTAAATCTATAAACATTGGAACTTATAGTAAACTAACTTAATACTAAATACAATTGTCTTATGCTATTTACACAGTTTACAATACGTACCGTACGTACAATATGTGCATTAACTTTGCCAGAATTTATGAACAATGAATTAACTTATTTTATAATGACTAGACTTCCAATTGTGGATTGGATTGATCACAGCGTGAATTGGGGTTTCTCAAATTGTCCCGACTAGAATTTATCACTGCGCGAGTTGGGGTTTCTTCAATTGTTATGGTCGCCTGAATCGCAAGAATTTTTACAAAACCAGAATCTTGGTAGCAAGCTTAGCCGTTCAGACACAACTGGAGCAATTGGTCCCATGTAACGTCGACAAGACAAGTAAGTTCATACAATAAACACTCACTTTGCAATTATTACCGTATTGGGTTCCACATTTATCATTCTAATTCCCCGTTTTTTTCTCTTGTCCAGTTACAGACAACTCATATTCCTCCCAGATTGAATATGCACCAATGGGAAGTTAATCAACAAGAATGATGGAACTTGCCAAAATACTTTTTCCGATAAGCAACGAATGATATCAACATTATGTCTCCAACGTACACGCTTCAACCTTAAAACATAACCATGCTTCTTTCTAAAGGAATATTCAAACTGATTCAAACTCTAACATGAACGACTTTAACCAATATTCCGGTTTTGTAAAAATTGTTGATTAACTTCCCATTGGTGCATATTCAAACTGGGAGAATTACGAGTTGTCTGTAACTGGATAAGAGAAAAAACGGGGAATTAGAATGATAAATGTGGAACCCAACACGGTAATAATTGCAAAGTGAGTGTTTATCGTATGAACTTACTTGTCTTGTCGACGTTAGATGGGACCAATTGTTCCGGTTGTGTCTGAACGGCTAAGCTTGCTACCAAGATTCCGGTTTTGTAAAAATTCTTACGATTCAAGCGACCATAACAGTTGAAGAAACCCCAACTCACGCAGTGATAAATCCTAGTCAATATAATTTGAGAAACCCCAATGCACGCTGTGATCAATCCAATCCACAATCGGAAGTATAGTCATTATAAAATAAGTTAATTCATTGTTCATAAATTCTGGCAAAGTTAATGCACATACTGTACACATTGTAAACTATGTAAATAGCATACTACAATTGTATTTAGTATCAAGTTAGTTTACTATAAGTTCCAATGTTTATAGTTTTAATTCTTGACCTTAAGATTAATACAGGCTGAAGATGCCCATAACTAGGGCGAAACATGTCCCTAACTGGTGTTTTTAATTCATGTAGAATTTAATCACTAAAAATATATATTTGTATTCAAAAGGTGGACAATAATTTTTATCTTGAAAGAGTTTACTTTTAAGTGATATGTTCCGAGCTGTCAGCGGAGAAATGGCGAGGAATGACATTAGTAGACGAATAAGTTTGAGTGGCGTCTTTAAAAGTAGGAAAGATCACAATATGAAGATAAAGTTGGAACACAAGAGGACAAATTGGGGCAAATATTCATTTATAGGAAGGGAAGTTAGGGATTCTAATAACTTACCAAGGGAGATGTTCAATAAATTTCCAATTTCTTTGAAATCACTTAAGAAAAGGCTAGGAAAACAACAGATAGGGAATCTGCCACCTGGGCGACTGCCCTAAATGCAGATCAGTATTGATTGAAGAGACTAACATATGATTTTTTCCAAAGGTGTTAACAGATGTTGTATGTTTCTTGTTTCACTACTGTGTATACTGTATCCTGTCTTCTAAAAGGTTACTATAATAAGTGTTATAATTAAAGTGATGCCATAAAATATGAATTTCTTTGTATATTTTTAGCACTGTTAAAAATAATGTATTCAGTAAAAGCCTGTAGATACATATGATTCAATTATGTGCTATACATGCTCAAAAGCGATATTCTCTATACCGGTATCTAGAAATTCTGATAACTTGAAATAAAATTGGTCTCCGAGGCGATTCGAGATTGCACAGTATTTATACCTCGCCGACACATGCAACAAGATGCATGATAGTTTCCGTTATTAGACTGTAAAATGAACAGAAATTTAACTTTAGAGGTATCTCTGAACACTTGGAGATAATATAGTTTTGGCCATAACGTGAAGAGAAAATACCAGAAACTGTCACAGACACAACTCCCTGAAATACACTCAACTCATTAAAATTATGAAGGAAGAATGAACAAAAAGGCACTGAAATACGCAAAACTAGCACATACAAAACAGATCAGTATGTCTCGTACATTATTCACATACGACTTTGACATGGGGAAAAGCACAGAACCACTAGAAGAAACACGTGGACTACAATTCCAACAAAATTACGCACAGAAACGATGTTAACAGTGCGCAAACCACACAACAATCTCACTCTTTCGTTCCGATTACATGTTTTTGTTTGTGTGGCTCCTATCCGCATTTGTTTGTTATGCTCATGAATTTGTTCATGGCTCGAGAGGTATATTTTGTGCGTAGGATGTTTTACCACTCAGCGTGTTATGTACTGTACAGTTAGGTTAGTTTTGTCCCTCCTTTCTTAAGGTTAGGGACCCCACTGCAATGTCAAGTGTGCAGAAATGGGGAACGTACTCATCTACAGTTAAAAAAAGTAAAACCAGGAGCGTGGTGCGCGCACGCAAGCCCATATGTTAAAATTAATGAAATTTCAAGATTTGATTTGTTAAGTATGTGTGTCGCCATACATTATAAACTTGTAAAATATTCTGATTCTCAAGATGGACCTTATCCAGTTGAAATGGAAAACAACAATCTGAATCATGTAAATCTGATTATTTGATACTTTGCTATTTTTAAATATTTATCTTGTATATTTTAATAAACAGATTTTCCTCCAAAATTGACGCCATGCCTCGCCTTGCTTTATTTGTAGTTTTAATCCACCGCACCGTGTCCGTATTTAGTTATATGTTCCCCATCAAGATCCAGGGTGTATGTATTTTTAGGGCATTATTTTATCACATTTTGGACTGAGCACGCCTGGGATCGGCTGACTAGTCTGAGGCAAGTTACCTTGGTAGAAACGGGGACAATGTGTGTATAGTAACCTTGTATAAACTCCTCGCCTAGTACCTCAAAAGAATTTCTTTTGTTCGCCGAGTGCATTTTCCAAGAGAAGTAATAGTTAGCTTAACAAATTTATTTCATGCAAATTAACTAAATTAAAGATTTGTAAAAATTCTATCTAATCCAAAGGCATCAAACCGTATCATGATTTATTTGTAATTTATAACTAGGAAATGATGAGATCCGATTTAACCTAGGTCTAAATGAATCGATGGAGGAAAGACTTAGGTCATCTAGACTTAAATGGTTTCGGCATATTAAACGAATGAATAGCACTAGGTTACCATGTGCTTATTTGGAAAAGAGGATAACAGCTAGAAGACCAAGAAGATTGATGGACCAACTGAGGGAAGATGTGGAGAGAAGAGGATGGAATTGGGAATCTGTCTTGGACAACGAAATGTTTTTGAATAGGCAACTTTGGAAGACGCTCATTTTCAAACACCCTACCCGGCTCGCTGGAAGGGCAAACCGATGATGAAGGTAGGTTAGGGTAGTATGTTTGGGTTCCAATACGTAGGATAGTTGTTGATTTTTCTTGGTTATACCTCTATTTTTAATTTTTCATTCCTGTTGATGTTCTGATTTTTTGGAGTCCAGAGGTTATTTAATTTTCAAAGTATCCTGGACGTGCCTTTCTTGTAGTCATTTGAAACCATACAGTGATAATTATTTTCCTTCTTTCCACGGACTCTGGTCACCTGGTCTATTCGTGGTATGTACTGTTTTGTTGCGTTATGTTTTGCTTACTGGGAGACATTTGCTACCACCTTGTTTAGGTTTTTTTTCTCCCTATATTTCTTTGTCTTCTTGATACCAGTGCGGACTCTGTGGGGATGGGTGTTCATGCAGGATAGTTGTTATACCAAGAAGAAACAAAGGAAGATCAGTTCAGACTTGGTCCTAAGCACAAGGGGGTGTACGTTGACTGCCTGGCCTTTGCGGACGATTTGACCATTTTTCCTAACATAGATTCAGCAGTCAACAAGATCAATAGGCTGTCAGAAGTTGCTGAAAAGGAAGAACTCCAGATTTCTATTCCAAAGACAAAATATATGACAAACATCTGTGATGGACCCGAACGGATGATCACTAATCTTGGAAAAATCGGTCGTGTCAAGAATTTCAGATATCTTGGTGAAGTCATCCAGCAGAATGGATTAGAAGAGGAAGCAATCAATGTCAGGATGGGGAAGTTAGACCAGGCATACCAAATGACAAAGGATATAATAAAAAGTCTAGGAGTATAGGGGCCAAGTTCCGACACTATAACACAGGGATTATATGAGTCTGAAACTTTGACCTTAAGTTGTAAAGGTCAAGCTGACCGGCAGGAAAAAGAGAGCACAGGATACATAAAAAAAATGCTAGGTAATAGGTTGGTTGGTGGACAGTGGAGAATGAGACCAAATAAGGATTTGTAATGCAAGACAACCTCTCACAGCGTCAATTAAGAAGAGACGACTATTATTTTACGGTCATCTCATGAGGATGACTGATGATCGACTAACAAAAAGAATATTGAATTTTGTTCAATCTATGGCAACAAGGCCTAGACGGTTCCAGGAATGCGAAAAAGATCTGAGGGAGATTGGTATTTCAGACCAAGAAATTCATGACAGGAACGCATTCAGAAGATTGGTGAACAACTATCAAGGTTTCAAAATGGCATCAACTTCCAGAAGACCATTTCAGCTCTACTTGAATCGTCGTGCGGTACACTACCTTGTTTGTGCGCGGCAGTGGTAATCAATTGTGTTCGCTTATGTATAGTGAAGCAGTGGTGAGCTATGGAGACCGACAGTGGAGGAACGTTGGCATTGTCCGGGTCTGAATTACGAGTGGAACGTGAGATTGCCATACCCATGGATAAGGAATCCACGACTGATTCAACTAGTAATACGAGACAAATTCAAGGCTCTTAGTCAACCGAGACTGATTCACAGCGTCGTAATACGGAAGTGTCAGAACGTCCTAAAACAAAACAACTTAACAAACAATCCGAGGTGTCACAAGTAGTTTCCCCCCCGAAATATTATAATCGCTTTCACCATGGACCATATGTTGTATTCGTGGAATCCAGTAACGATCAAAACATAGGTAGTTTACACCCTATGGCAATTGGTCGTCGATTCTATGAAACTAAGTTAAACGTCAAATCTATCCAACGTAAGGGACGAAATAGACTTCAAGTCACTTTCCATACGGCTTCTCAAGCCAATGCCTTTTTGAGCAGCCCTATTCTTGAAACCCTAAAAATTAAAGCCTATATTCCATCTTCGCAAGTGTTGTGAGTAGGGATAATTCGTGGAGTTGAAAAAGGTCTATCTAATGAAGAAATTCTACAGTACTTGGAATCTGAAGTACCAGTTAAAAGCGTTCAACGACTTAATCGTCGCGCAATTCAAGATGGAGAAACCCAATACCTCCCCACGGGTTCTATTAAAATAGTTTTCAGGGCACAAACGCTTCCATCCCATATTGCCTTATATAAGGTTTATAAGGAAGTTGAACCCTATATTTTTTCACCTAACCGCTGTCGCAAATGCCAGCGCTATGGACATATAATACGACAATGTCAGGCCAAAAATGCACGTTGTGGAAAATGTTCTCAGCAGCACGAAACCCAGGCCTGTACTGAGCAATTCACGCAATGTGTCTATTGTAAGAAAAATCATGATACGGGTTCCTAATCTGTCCTGAACACAAGTATCAGGTTCAAATTAAACGGTTAATGAGCACCGAATATCTGTCTTTTCCAGAAGCTAAAGCTCGAACCGCCCTTCCACTTTATCATTCTGAGCAACAGGAAAATCAATTCCCTCCTTTGCCATCGAATCCTCCATCTAACCCTCGTAAACGAAAGTTTACTCAGGTCATCATGCAATCTCCCCCTCCTACACCTGAGCCCGGCTTTGATAAGCAGGGATATTTGGCCATACTGCGAAATGAGCATTTGGTTCCAGTAAATTCTATCCCATCAACAAGTGCTATGTAGCAACCTACGCAATTACCATACCCACCAAGTTCGTCACAATCTAATGGGCAGCCACTTTCTGTAGCCCCACAAGACATAAACTATACTCCTACGAAGGAACGACTTCATCAGGAAATCCAGCAATCGCTGGTAATGTTACTCCAAACTATGAGCCATGAGCCACAGATATACCATGTACTATATAAACTAAAGGACCATATAATGAACATTCTCGTATGATTCAATTATTACAATGGAACTGTCGAAGTGCCACCTCTAAACGGCATGAATTACAAATTCTAATAAATGAAACGCAAGCTAATATTATTTTCTTACAAGAAACGTGATTTCAACCACAATTTTCTTTCAGATTAAGAGGTTATCAAGTATTCCGATACGATGGTAATGGTTTCGATGGAGTAGCCACATGCGTACAAGATTCACTACACTTCACACAACTATCTTTAAAATATATTATTCCACACACGTATGCAGTAGGGATCCTACACCATAATACTTGTTTTATAAACATTTATTGCCCCCCTCACATTTACGTTACCGGTACTCAAAATCAATGGACGCAATTTGCACAATTCCAACACCTTTTCATTCTCGGTTATTTCAATTGCCACCACAACGAGTGGGGGTGTACAATGGACACGATAAAAGGCTCCAATTTACTTGTTACCTCAAATCATCAGAATCTGTTTATTTTAAATGATGGTCCCCCAACCCGTTTTAACTCCGCCTGGATTCCCACCCAGTGCCGTGGACCTTACATTATGCCGTACAAATATGGTTTCTATAACCACCTGGCACACATTATCCAACACCTATACCAGTGACCACTTCCCAATCGTTATAACATATGGTAATCGACCAATAACTTCCCAGTATACGGCACCTTCATTCACAAGTAATGTCCGATCCTTTAAAAATTTCAATATTTTAAATTATCAATCATATCTCAATCAAATTCTACAGCAGCAACACGAGTCACCTATTACCTTTTCAATATTACTCCCTTATTTAACTCAATATTTAAATATGTTTCATCCGTGTAGACCGCTTAAGGTAACGAACCCCCCACAGGAGTACGAAATAAAATGGTGGGATAAAGAATCCCACGATCTCATTCATAAGAGAAAACAATTATTTAAACAATATCGCCAATCAATGACCCAGCATCATTATTTCCAGTTACGAAATCATATAGCAAAAACAAAGGTTGTCTTTAATGCCAAAAAACGAAAAGCTTGGCAATCCTTTATTTCTACTCTAACTCCACAGCTACCAGCCACGAAATTCTGGAACGTTATCCGCATGATAACTAGAAAATTCCAATACCAAACTCATTTTTCATATCCGCGACAAGTTTTAGAAGACTTTCTATATACCCTCGCCCCAGTATCAGTAAATCCTCCCTTTCTACCTAACTCAATGGACAATTCTCGTCAATGCTTGCCCTTTAAAGCTATATATAGAACTAATAATGTCTTAGTAGTAAATACTAAACTGTGTATTTTCATTTGTGCGTACTTCCACCGGACTTCAACTCTCTCCAAATCATGGATGAAATAGGCACAGCCCTGAGCACAACAAACAGAAATGACGGCATCATCCTTGCGGGTGACTTCAACTGCAGAGTAGATGTTCCTTCGCAAAAATCAAGAGAAGTATTAGAATATTTGGAAGAGGAAGGACTATCCATGGTTAATAGAAGCCAAGACAAAACATACATGTCATAATGGAGCCAGCACCATAGACCTGATCTTTACAAACCTGGGTAAACTAAAACCAATAGGACAGAAAATTATCCTAAACCCAGTAAGGAAACATCAGATGGTAGAAACCATGCTTCTGATTATAGGCGATTATGATCGAGAGATTGAAACCCGTAGGATATCGAGGAAATTCCTCCAGCACGATGTATGTGAGACAGATAATCGGGCAATTGTGAAAATGGTGGTGGAAGGCAACCTGGAGGAAGCGGCCAACAAGCTAGAAAATTTACAAGGCACAGTCATTTCAGAGCCTACATTTAAAAGGAAAGCAAAGCCTTGGTTTAGGAGAAATTGCTACATGGCAAGAAAGACTGCACTGAAAGCGCTGCACGCAGCCCTTGAAGCCCCAAACACCGATCTACTGGAAGATTACACCAACAAGAGACGGACCTATAAGGCACTCGTAAAGCAGGAGAAAAAGCTATTTCAGGAGCAGCAAGAACAAAGATTGATAGAAAAAGCAGAGCAATGCCCGTATAAAGCTCTTAACCCAAGACGCCCAAAATATCCGCGAAAAATTCCTATTGAGGTTTGGGAGAATCATGTGGGCCACGTATTAAGTACAAGAAACACACGTCCTTGCAGTATTCTAACTCAAACACCCACGGGAGAAAAAGACCTAGACACTGAACGGTTTACATTCAAGGAAGTCGAAGATGCTATAATCAGCCCCAAGAATAATAAGGCTTGCGGTCCGGATATCTACAATGAACACATCAAAATTGCTTTCCCGACACTAAAAGAAGCAATAACATATGTCTTGAACCAATGCCTTAGGCAAGGAACGATTCCAAGCAGCTGGAGAAAGTCCACAGTCAAAATGATATATAAAGGAAAGGGAAGCACTGAAGACCCAAACGCTTATAGAGGCGTCGCTCTCGAACGTACTATGCTAAAGATCCTAACAAAACCCCTATGTCAACGCCTTCTAGAGACGTCGATTCCAAACTACCAGAAGAACAATTCGGTTTTAGAAGAGGGAAGAACACGATTCAGGCCATCAAGTGTCTAATGGATGATATTGAAGCAGGTACAACTAGAGCGGGAGGCAAGCTGTATACCATTTTCGTCGACTTCTCCAAAGCCTTCGACTCTATCAGCCGAAAAATAATAATGGAGAAAGTAGACAGATTAATGAGAAGCAATGCAAGTCTCAAACGACTAATTCAGAACATACTGGCCTCAAACTGCATAGAAATTAGTGACGGAATAGCGAAGTCCAACCGAATTCAACAAACCACCGGTGTACTACAAGGTGATCCACTAAGCCCACTACTATTTATAATTGCTACGGCGGACATCACAGAAGTAATCCCTGAAGAAACAAGCATATATATGTATGCAGACGATATCGTGATTGCCTCTAGGTCCAGCGAGAAACTGCAAGACACACTTAACGCGCTGGCGAAATGGACAGAAGAGAATGAACTTCAGTTAAATGAGGAAAAGACAGTAACAATGACATTTAGGAAAGGAGGTAAAGCATCAGAGTTTCATATACACGGGAGACCTCTAAAGAATGTATCGAACTTCAAGTAGTTGGGGGTCACACTACAAACTAGAGGTAATGTTTTCTCTACCCACATCAATGACAGGACCAATGCAGCAATCAGAGCCATCAACGACATACAGAGTTTGGATAAGCTATCTATCAAAACAGCCCTGAAAATATTTGACCTCAAAGTGTCACCAGTGATCACCTATGGATTAGAAATTGTATGGCCGCATTTAAAAATGAAACAGTTCGAGTAATTAGAAAAAGTGAAAGCTACGTTTCTGAAAAAGACACTTTGTATCTCGAAGTATACGCCTTCAAGGCTTGTATATGAGTTAACCCGCGAACCTTTCTATGTAGAAGATGTCCGTTGTCACCTACCACTACCAACATACCTACAGTTCATAGAGAAATTACGAGCAAAGAAGAGACATATGGAGCGAATTTTACTCGACGGACGCAACGGTTTACAAAGACTGGCAAGCAGGATGATATGAGCTCAGACACATGATTACACGCTTTGCAATACACGGATTTCATTACAAGCTGTGTAAAACAAAGAAATTCCATCAACCAGACACGGACTGTGTACGTGAACGTTGTGGTAAGAGCTGTGAACGATATCATGCCACGAGCTGTACTTGTCGGCGCGAATCGATGATAGTCTTCTGCAGAGATGACTAATGTCGTGTATTAATGTAAATATCTGTTGGCCATTGGCTGCAATAAAATATTATTAATTCTCGTCAATTTACTTCATTATTAAACCCAATTACATATAATGAACTTCAATCTCATCACCAGGACCTGACGCAATTACTTATCTCATGCTAAAGGCCCTACCACCCCACGTCCAAATTTATTTACTACAATATTACAATGGTATTCGTGAGACGTTACAAGTACCAATAACATGGAACGATGTTTTCAGAACTCCTATTTTGAAACCCACAAAACGACCTACAGAACCTGAAAATTTTCGTGGCATTGTACCGGGATGATGTATACGAAACGAATGGCGTGGTTATTAGAACATCACTCGTTATTATCTAAGTATCAATTCGCTTTTAGACGTGGTCATAGTACACAGGAACCTATTAATATTGTTCCTACTCGACATTTTATTAGCAAAATGGCGGACACAATCTACCATTGCAGTCTTTTTGGATATTAAAGGCGCATATGATGCTGTGTTATTGCATATCCTCTGGGAGAAATTTATGGATTCCCCATCAGATTCCTTTCTATTTTAAATTACCATTTACCAACCGTCGGTTAACCATTAAACCAACTCAACACACAATTGAAAACCGATATATATCGCAGGGATCGTTACTAAGTGAAATTTTGTTTTCTCTTTACATGAAAGATCTAGAATCTATTGTGACACCGCATGCTCGAATTCTAGCCTTTGCGGATGACTATGTCATTTATTGTTCCCACCCAAACATTGACACTTGTACAACCACCCACCCAAACATTGACAATTGTACAACCACAATAACTCATGTTTTGAGTTTAGTTTTTCGATGGTTAACGACCCACGGCCTTTCTCTTACCTTTGATACAAGTCCTATTACTTTTGATACTCATAGCATCCCCTTTGTCCCACAACACATATTTAGGCGTATATATAGACCAAAGACCTACATGGCAACCCCAAATACAGTATTTAATTAGGAAATCTGATCGCTATATCACCATATTACGAACGGTAACGAAACGTACATGGGGTGCTGACCCCTTGTCAGCATTACAATGATATCGTGCAACCATCCGTTCCACACTTGATTATAGTGCACATATTATCGATTTAGCCTCTAAACACAGTTTATTAGCCTTGGATCGTTTACAATTTTCTGCATTACGTATCAGCATGGGTGCCCTCCGAACAACACCTACTAACGCTTCATTCGTGAAAACTACAGAAGAACCGCTGCACATTCGACGAATGACCGAACTTGTTCTTGTGGAGAACCATGCCCCCAATATGCACACTACCAGGCAATTTTAATGCAGAAATCTTTTGTCTTGCTGTCTCAACCTTCACCTATTAGGCCTCAGGGTCTCTGAACTTTGGAGCGTGGGTTGGCGACCACGGGGCCCTTAGCCGAGTCCTGACATTGCTTCCACTTACTTGTGTCAGGCTCCTCACTTTCATCTATCCTATCCGACCTCCCTTGGTCAACACTTGTTCTTTTCCGACCCCGACGTTATTAGGTTTGCGAGGGCTAGGGAGTCTTTCGTTTTCCCGCCCTTCGTGGCCTGTCTCCCTTTGGCCGATGCCTTCTTTTTTCGAAGTTTCGGACCCCTTCCATTTTCCTTTCTGATTAGTGTTATATAGAGGATGGTTGCCTAGTTGTACTTCCCCTTAAAACAATAATCACCACCACCACCACCTATTATCATTGCTATTTTAAACGAGTACCTTGATAACACTCATATCAAATTATAATTATGCTCTAGATTTTCAGTTGTTTTTTCCGACATGCTTGCGAAGTGGCATTTGTATACGTTCCTGGTGAGTGTACCTCACCCCAAGAGTTTTACTGTATGCTACTAAAGATCCATAGGATGTCTGTGTATTCGAACAGTCCATATAGTGTAATACTCTCATGGATCTATACATAAGACACAATAGTACCCTTTTCAGTTTACCTATCTAAGTGTATTTGTGTCTAAAACGGTAATTAATGATGTAAATGTGCATTGATGCGATATATTACGATGGACTTGTGACTCCCAAATACACTGGCCGGTAAAAAATGTGGATCACTTTGAAAATGTTGACTTTTCTGTTCGCCAACTCTTTATAAAAACTCTGGGGAGTTCCAAATCGTTTTTTGTTCGGTCCTTGATGAGTCAAGATGCCTCTAAGTAGAGAAAATGTTGCACGCGAAATCGCCTTAGTTGAAGACGGTCGCAGCCTTCGGTATGCGGCCCATGCTGTAGGGGCCACCTTGTGGAACGTTATCGTGAACGTGGAACATGCGAAAGGAGACCGGGATCTGGACGTCGACGAATTACGAACGCCAGGGATGAACGATTTCTTGTCCTCCAAGTCTTGAGAGATCGAAGGACGGCGGTTCAGGCGAGAAATCGTCTAGAGGCTACAAGAAATGTCCGTGTGGATGAGAGAACCGTAAGACGAAGGCTCCAGGGGGCTAACCTTGCTTCAAGAGGGCCCGCTACAGGGCCACTATTAACGGGGCAGAAACTGGACCATTCAGTACTGGAGCATGGTGCTTTTCACAGATGAGATTCGCTTCTGTCTAAGATCTCCAGATGGGCGAGAAAGAGTGTGGAGGCGGCCTGGAGAGCGATTCTCACCCGTAACTCTCTCCCAAAGGACACCATTTGGGGGAGGCTCTGTGATGGTGTGGGGTGGCACGAGGCCGACGAGAAAGACAGGCCGCGGCGCGCACGTCATACACTGAATGTCACGTGACTCGGCCGGTCTTACTGTAGAGAATGCATCCCCAAGCTCACGCGAGACTATCGTAGCGCGGTAAATAAAATACATTTCAGTGCTTTTTAACCTACTAAAAGAACACTACTGAACTACAGATCAAATAGAACATAGTCTCTCTTACGATACTTGGTTGAACAAAAACTAGAAATAAGATTCATGTAAGGAATATCTTACTGAATCCAGGGTGAAAGGTAGGCCTATTGTAAGCTAATTACAAGTCTTACATTTGTTCCACTCCATACCTGGCTTCAGCATATCTAATACTGAAATTATGTTCCCTTCCTGAAAGTTATCTTGGAACCACCCTATTCAATTAGAAATTAAATGAAACAGTGTCTCTTACTAGCCCTGGATAACAAAAAATAAAAAAATCACACTGCAGTAAAAAAAAAAATAGTCAGAAATCAAATATTGCTAATGAAACTAGTACATCCATGTAGGGAATATCTTATTGAATCCAGGGTGAAAGGTAGGCCTATTGTAAGCTATTTACAAGTCTTACGCCATGCCTGGCTTCAGCAACATATTTAATAATTAATTTATGCCCCCTTGCTGAAAATTATCTTGGAACCACCCTATTGAATTAGATAGTAAATGAAACATAGTGTCTCTTTCTAGCCTTGGATGACAAAAACTGAAAATCTTACTGCAGTAAAAAATAGTCATAGAAATCAAATATTGCTAATGAAACTGGTTAATGTACAATTAGGCCTATATTTACAATAACATTCATGTAGAGAATATCTTATTGAATCCAGGGTGAAAGATAGGCCTATGGTAAGCTATTTACAAGTCTTACATTTGTTCCACTCCATACCTGGCTTCAGCATATCTAATACTTAAATTATGTTCCCCTCCTGAAAGTTACCTTGGAACCACCCTATTCAATTAGAAATTAAATGAAACATAGTGTCTCTTACTAGCCCTGGATAACAAAAAATAAAAATCTTACTGCAGTAAAAAAAATAGTCATAGAAATCAAATATTGCTAATGAAACTGGTTAATGTACAATTAGGCCTATATTTACAATAACATTCATGTAGGGAATATGTTACTGAATCCAGGGTGAAAAGTAGGCCTATTGTAAGCTATTTACAAGTCTTACATTCGTTCCACACCATGCCTGGCGAACAATATGAAGGTGTATTTGGAAAAATAGTTGGCACAGCAGTTTCAGAATTATTCTTGGAAACTCACTCGGCTCTCCCTTAACTGTAACCCTGTCCACTCGAATTATGCACGACTCGTCAAAATGTTTTATGCATACTATTGGTTTTTCAGTTTAGGAAAATCTGTCGGAATGTAACGAAACCATAGCTTACGGCGGCTTTCATCCGTCGGTAAGGAAAAAGTCGATGTTTTTTCAGTTTCAGTGTCATAATTAGACCAACAGCCGAAGACACTAGAGCGATGAGGCATTTTCATATATCTGTAATTAAATAGGAAAAAAATGTATTACCTCTAAATCCTCAGCACTGGAGTTGTAACTTATCCAACTTGTGTATTGCAGCCCAATATTGCTGAATGAAGAACGTTGAGGTTATATACACATTATGGTAAATAAATACTTACTTACACTTCCGCACACACCACTATGAATGTAAGGAACTGTAGCACAACACCAACATATTCAAATAAACACAAAATCTCCGTTATTTCCTTCCACAATCCACAACAAACTAGCAATAACACCGCAAGAACACATGTAATAACCACCTTTGCTCTGTCATTCCTGGGACTGGTCTAGTCACGTGACTTTAGTGGACCGGTGCCTGTCTCACGTTGGCCTCGGGTGGCAGAAACTTTGAATCCCGTACCGAGCTTGTGATTCGAACTGAGGGCGCGATTGGCGACAGAATGGAACAGTATTCCTCAGGAAACAATTAGGAATCTAGTGCGCAGTGTACCACAATGCCTCCAGGTCATCACTGCCAGAGGCAGAAACATTAATGTCTCTAGTGGTTTGCTAAAACATTTTCTGACAGTGTAAATCAGTGAAAGTGTTGAAATTGGAGTTAACTTAAATACAGCAAAAGACCTGCAAATGAGTAAAAATTACACTAAAATGAAGTTGGGTTGCTACCACGCAGTCCATAGGGGCTCAACCCAACGTACTAAAAAAAATTGTTAACAATAAGAAACCACTTACTATGTATGTATGTTAAGTCTAAGAGTCAGTCAGTGATGCCTCTGGTGGGATTCTCAACCACTCTGCCATCAGCTGTCATAAATGGCCTAGGCATCACTGAAGAGGCATAATAGGGAAATGAGGAGCGAGGTAGTTTTCTGTTACTTTCGTCACCGAGCCAGAGTTGCTATTACATATCAGTCTGCCAAGCCGAGTGAAATGCATGCACCAACCGACCCTACGAGCAACATTTTCACACCATTCATAGCAGGGACTGGCTGTATAAGGATCGGCATTACTAGCATCACTCGTATCTCAGTCACTTTAATATTGTCAAAGCCAAGGATAAGACAAAGACAGATCTATGAAAGTAACAAAATTGCTCTAGCCTATACCAGAAGACATAGTGCACTGTAAACACTAGGTCCTGCCAGCAAAAGCAATTGTTGGCATATTTCAAAATAAGCAATTGTAGTCTATGGAAGCTAAATAAATGTTGGTCCGTACGCTTGCCACACATTAAAACTCTCAAATTTACATTTATGACATTTTATGCTTCCTGCCATTTACATGTAAAGCTGTTCGAGACTGAAAAAATCTAAATAAAAAGGCGTCGCAACTAACCTATAATGCTTGGTAACCACAAGATGGCGAAACCAGAGAGCATGTGCGTGCACACACTTTCCATACAACAAATTTACACAAACACAGTTAAACACTATGCCACACATCTATACAAAACTGGAACCAGGATACATCGAACTACATCACCACTGTTCCATGGTCAACCAACAATGTCCGCAGCCCCATGCATGTTGTTGAGCTCTGGCGTCGAGGTGCTAGCAAAGGGACACTAGTTGGTCAAGCACAATACCAATATAGTTGATCTGTTATTGGACATTACAAATTTTAACTATTTTGGCATTAACCCTCTACTGCATATTTTTGCCATTAGGCAACAACTTTTCACCTGTGTAAATGGATAAATATTAGAGAGAGAGAGAGGCAGTTTTACGGCACACCTTCAACTGTACAGTCAAACACACATCCTAGTAATGCCTTAGTTTTTTTTACATAAGACAAAACAGCCCTTCCACCCGGTCAACATCCACGCGAACCAACCACGGTTTATTTAACGTGGGTCCTCTCGATCATATTACCACAGGCTTCAGGAGAACTTCTGGCTCCACCTCAAAGACATTACTGACCTACGGTCGTGCAAGTATACTTTCGCCTTGCAATACGTACCCATGGCCAGTTGGCAGTAATGTTCGGTCTTTTGAATGTTAAAAGCTTAGCGTAAAATCGTATATATATTCCAATATGGCAATCCACATCACATAAGACTGTTAAGCAATTAGGCCCAGTTAAGAATTGCTGGTATATCTAAAACACTGAGCTTATGTTGAACATTAAAGCTTGAAATTTTGTTCACTAAACGGAAACGAAAAATAATTCATGCAGTAGAGGGTTAAAAACTTATTCACTTGGAACTAATATTTCAGGTTCCCTACGAGAATCAACATCTTTATCATACGGTGAAGCGTATGTGGTACAGTCTATGGGTTCCCGACTCCCAGCGATGGTTCTTGTAAACACCAGGTGTCCTCACATGCGGCAACATTCTCTCTGCAATATTGAACATCACCCTAGGCCCTGACGACCTCTGAAACATCTGTTGTGACAGCGTGTGGATACCCGTCATCGTTTGAAGTAACTACAGGATATACATTTGGGCACCTTTTCTATGCAGCATCACGGTAAGAACATTACTTATATACAGATTTCATCATTTTATTCTCAACTATAAGCATAGAAAGTTGAAGAGTATTGTGTGAATTGTTTTAGATGAAACGTATGTTTGGACTCTTCACGAGCCAGATCTCAATCGGAGAAACCATTAGAGGAATCAGATGTTGGGGACCTTTTAGGAGATGAAGATATCCAATGTAGTGATGTTGAGGATCCCAATTTTTCATTGTCAATTTCATCATCTTCAACCGTGTCCTCTGGAACTGACACAGATATACACGATAGCCAGTGAACAAGATAAAACACAATCGGTTAAATCAGACTGCAGTTGGTACGATATCGCCAGGAATAATTTAGGCCTCACTGTTTCTCCTGGGAAAGCAAAGGTTCAATTACAGCCAGAAGAGGGACAGCCCATTGATATACTCACATTTTGTGGATGACAGCCTATTAGAAATGATAGTTCAGTAAACCAACAGGTATGCCAATCAGTTTAAACAAAGTCATAACGAGAAAAGCAAGTCCAAGTAATGCTGAGGAAATGAAACGGTTTCTAGGAAATATCACGTGTATGGGTCTTGTTCCTCACCCAACTATTAACTCATACTGGTCTAAGAATGACTTACATGATGCAGACTTATTAGACAGGCAATGCCATGCAATCTTTTCCTTCTTCTCTCAAGATTCTAGCACTTCGCAGACAACGAAGCTAACCCGAACAAACCATTCATGTGCATTGGCTGCTTGATTCATACATGCTGATGTTCATTTAATTTTTGTGTAAAAACACATTTATGCCTATGGAAATCAACCTTTACCAAGATGTAGAAAGGGATGTTAACGCTTTTCCTGTGCTACGCAAGACAAGGGTGACTCGTGGACTTTTAATAATTATTGCCACTAAACCAAGCGCTGACCTGACATGACTTCCAGCTGTTAATCTAATTATTTCGAAGTAATATACTTTCACCATCCACCGGCAGCCCGCAGAACTACTTCCAGAGGACAAGTCACAGGTGCCTCGTAATGCACACCAGTGAAGTACAGTAGGAGACATCGGTGACTCGCGACACTCTCACACTTAATGTCAACAGTGTAACAGCAGCGAACATGTTAAATATACAATTATGTTCCAAATGCAGGTTGAATGTGAAAATAATGAAGCACAACCCTCCTACAAAATAACCATGCAAGCTGACCCTACCTCTTATCTGTTGCAGTTCACTTCAGCGCTTGTTCTAAATATCTATGTGATTGGCAAACAAACAGGATTTCATTCCAAGTTATGCAAACAGCCATGGCAAGCTTTGTAAGAGTAAAACATATAAGACATCCAATACTGACAAACTTTGTTAGTCAACACTGGCTGATTAATCATCTCCACGATGGGTCAATCACAATATACAAATTGTACAATCCGAATCACACCCAACAACTGCATCTTATTAAATTAGATTTGCCAACAGCATGCCACTGTCTAGGATGAAACCAAAGGGGAACATGGGTATAAAATAGCAATCTCAAGCATCCTGTATTTTAACCCCCTACTTAGCATTACTCTGCAAAGTGCAGAAATTAGATTATTTTGATAAAATTCACAGCATGCATTAGGTGAACTAATAACAATCAGCAACTACAACTGGTCTTTAGGACAAAACAAAATTTACCATAATATGAAGATTTAAGAGCAAGGGAAATAAAAATTACCTGACCATAAATTAAAGGATCACTTTTGGTGCATTACACTGCTGAAAAAATACATCAATTCACAACACAGAAATAAGAGTTTTAAATGTGTAAGCAGGGATACTGTATTTCTAAATATTAGGCAGCTACCAGTCTTTAATGAAACTTCGAAGTTAAGTTGCACAGTATAACACTAGCAAGGCAATGATATAAACTTATCCTAGGAAGAGAAGTGCAATAAATGTTAATCTCCAGTTATTGCTTAACACTGTAAGTCTTCCAGCTATCTACATAAAAAGTTCACTGTTCACTTCAAGACATCTTAACTGCATAATTTGATTCTAGATAATAACAGAAAGTGGTAAGAAAAGTATTTTATTTCAGCGTTATAGAATACAGTACTAAAATTTCCACAAAAAATCAAGAAACAAGTCCCCAATCAAAAGTACCTTAAAATTTATCTTACTAAACCTAGGTAGAATAAAAGAAAACTTCATAAACTTACTCTATTTTAAAATATGTGTGTGTGTGTATATATATATATATATAAAAGATATGCATCTTATCTGCTACATTGTTCAGAATTTGAAAAGAATGGTAATTTACTTGTCTGTAATTTCTGTCTGTACGTATGTACATGCATCACGAGAAAACAGCCGAAGAGAATTTAATAAAAATCGGTGTGAAGTCTGCAAATGAGCCACTACAATCTAGGATATTTTATCCATGCTAAGTAAATGAATACTTGTATTAGAATGCCAATTCCCTAACTCAATCTTCACATGAGGAAAGAAGTTTGCAACGTCCACATCGTGTTTCTAGTGTAAAGTTAAGAGTTATGCAATTCAATACAATCTTGCTCGCGTGTATACTACTTAACCTAAAATTCTGCATACAATGTAGAATTCAGTAGCGAATCACAGGTACATCAGCTAGTTTTAAAAATAAAGTGAAATCTTCAACCTATATCTCCCAAAGACTTAACTGAACCAAAGTGAATTCTGCATTTCATTTTAATCTCCAAAAGAGCACACTGCAATGTCAAACAGTACAATTAAAAAAAAAATCCCCATTACAAAGTTGCATGAACATATACCATAAGCAGGACCAATTAATAAATTACCATCTTACAATAATGCAAAAAAAAGCCTTCCAGTAATGGAAATCTAGGGCAACCATCTTTAATCCCAACTGAAAAACTCCAGCAATAATAATTACATAATTTAAATAATTTAGCCAACTCAAAATCTTAAAATTCACAAAATACCACCTAATTTGAAGGTTATAGACAATTCAAAGAACAATGTCTCGCCTCCTTTACATAAAAAAAATAACATAATATGCATCATGAACACTGACGTGTTGGCAAAAAAAGTGTGGCTTATATAAGCAATTTGGGCATACCGAACAATAATCAATGCCAATAAAACTGCTATTCACCGAATGGACTTGTGGTTCTAAAAGGAGAGAAGAGCCAATCACACACAGTCCCAGAAAGCCATGGTTGGCAGCAATCGTAGTGCATTACTTGAATACCCAACACACACTGTTGGGCAAGGCAGCAAGGAACTTTGAATTAAAGCAGTTTTACTGTTAGTTACATATAAACAAGCCATTCACCACAACGTACATAGCAAATGCTGAAAAGAAATAAAGGTACCATCATATAAAACTGGTTTAACAAATGTACGTAAGGATCAATATGATTTTTTCAAATCATTGTTGCCAACTATGTATTTAAGCACCCTTCAAGCTAAATATCAATTCAGTGTGCTGGCTCCCATTATTTGTAACTCTGCAACTAAGGAAGCAAATTGACAACAGTTGAAGGACTGCAGCATCACTAATCAAATTCACTACCACCTCAAAGGACCACTACTATAAAAAACCAATTTTTGAGAAGTATGTAAAAAGCCAGAACACCTAATAAACACTTAACCAGCCTTTAAAAAAAAAAAATGAACCAATAACCCGAGCATTCACCACCTCTATGGACATCGTGCTCAAACACTCATAACGATAGTAATTCACATTTGGGAAATGAGCAACTCCTCACTTCATCCAGATGCATACATAATTCAACAATTGCCTAGAAATTTTGGAGAAAGACATCCTGCAGTAAACATTGTAGTACACATCAAATTCCATTCAAACAGCCTACAGTAAATAGTTCCAAAAATGAGGTTTGCTCCAAAGAATTCCAAGGATCAGCCATCATGTTGAGTGATTTTTGTCAAACTTTAATTTCAAAGAATTAATACACAAAACATCTCAAAGCAAACTACAGGTCTACTACAAAGGAAAGAAATCAAACTACAGTAAATTGTTCCAAAACAGGTGGCCAAGGTTAAAAGCAACTGCTATTAGCTGTTATGAATTGCAGGTCTACAGTAATAACCATGCGAGAATGAAGGGTTCACCATAAAAGAACTGCACAAAACATACTGGAGCTAATTACACATGAAATCCTATCTCAATATATTATAGTAAAACATCCCAAAAACAAGGAGCTAGGGGAAGGTACCAATTGATGTAAAAGGTGAAATAAATTGCAAGCACATTACCTGTGATTAACTGCCACTAAAGTGTTACAAATAGTGGTTAAACCATGCAAGAATAGTTGAATTTGAACTGCAGAATTTTTGTATCAATCCAACAGGAATGTTTGCGTTCAGGTTGACATGTTTTATATATATTAAAAAAAGGCCATTGTTATGAAGTTTCTTGCAGCTTTCCAAATGGCAGCTCACATTCATGAAGATTCCTCTTGCCCTTACAAATTGGCAACCCCTGCTCTACAGGAATAACCAGCATGCAAACGCACCATTTTCAATTTGTTCCACAGAATTCCAAATTCATGGACAATCGTCCAAAGCAATCCCCAATTTTGTTACTGGCACACAGCAGAATTTCATCCTTTGAACACAGTTGTCAGGAATCGCACCCTACACTAATACACCTGGGAAAGCTCGGACACATTTTAATGCTGCCTGTTGAAATCCAAATTCCAATGCAAATACAGAGAAACTCCGTTAATAGAGTATTCGCCATACACTTTTTCCCCACTTAGCATTGTTAAGGGGTACAATGAAAAGTAGCCTGCATTGGAATTTGCACCTTAGGAGTTTCAACTCGAGCGAGTTTGTTGAAGCTCCTTTGTCAGATTCAAAATGGCAGACAAAGATAACCATTGTGGGCTGTGTTGCATGTAACCTGCACTATAAGAGTGCATAGCTGTAGTGCACCGACAATTTTAAGGGTCTCCGTGCAAGTTTTCATATTTGTGAACTAGGGCTAAGTGCAGTTATCTTATAAGGCTTATTTTTCCATGGTCGCTTGCATGTTTCCAAGAAAGGACAATTTGCCACTGTGATATGTTCTACACCAATATGGACTAGGCATGATTGTAAGTTCAGTTTACTCCACGAACATCCAAATTCCTGGATCTTATCTTGAATTTGCATTCAACTGCAGATTAGTCACACCAACAGAAACCCTGGTGAATTTGAACAGAACTAAAGGTACTACTCACATCCTGAGAACCTCTGCTCTTGCTTTGTGTGCACTGCAGAACACGCTTCACCTCACACCAAGCATTGCAATCGACAAGACCATACAAATCTTGTCAGGATGTCTGGAATAGCTCTCCCCCACTATCAGAAGGGCCGTTGCTGCAGAGCGTACAAAGCAGACAGAAGTTGAGAGAGGTCCACCACTGGTAGGAACATCGGAGTCTACCTGCATCACCAGCTGGAAGAGCATGCTGCTACCTGACACTCCTCCAGGAAATGACCTGCCCTATCCTATCTGGAGATCACTTAATCGTCTTTAGAGTGGGCTACCACCTGCTCATCTGTCCTCTACTAGAGCAACCCTGCACTACACAGGATCTGAAGAGGCAATTTGAGTTGCCGCATTTTAGAAATGCTGACAGGACACAGAATGGATGGATTAAAGGAGGAATAGGTGGTTTTCCTAGGCAACCTAATTAGATGCCAAAGGAACCACTGCAACCCAAAAATGTTTATTTTACGAATGCACATTTGCCACATTTTTCCAAATAACATGCAAGGCTCAAATAAGGCATGAAGGTCAGGAATTATCACACGCCAAACAAACTGAAGTATATCCCCTTAATGCCTGCCCCCCCTCCCCAAATATGATTTATTTACAAAATCAAAAGTACATTTCTCTCGGAACTTTAACATGAAAAACACTATTTCACATGTTCAAGAATTATCACACACCAAAAACTAACTGGTAACTAATGAACTACATTTAAATGCCTATCACGACCAACCAACATTTATTTATTGAAGTCGTGAATTTAGGCATTTTACAGTTCAGACAATGCATACATACAATGAATAGTGTGCAACAGCACCAAGTTGCAGGGAGAAAAAAAAAAAACAGCAGCCAGCTCCTAAAGATTTGTCATTAAGAAACATAGTGGCATAAATGCCTTCTGATCCCCTAGGAAATTCATTTATTAGATCAGCACAAGGCATTTTCACACAACTTTGAATTTACTGTATATAACCCACAGAACTTGGCATTTATATTACCAAGGATAAAAATAACAAAACAAAAACCCAACTTAACTCAGTGTTTAATATACAAAGTTGGCAGCAATCAGGACTAAGAACATTGCAACCCAAAGATCTGATTATCAAATCAAGGAAAGACCAGTCTTAACAAGTGTGTAATTACAAGATGTTAAACCACAACACATCTCTAAGACCCAGATGTGGGCATTTCATCCATTCAATCACATACACCCAATGAACATAGGTAAAAATACATATTTAAAACAATGGAACTATTGAAATCCTCCACAATAACTATGTCAAATTCGTCCATACATATTCCACACAAGAAATAGACCAGTTTAGGTTTTCTCTGCATATACTGCATTCAAATGAGGCTAAACATTCTATTACTACATAACTGGTTATACAAGTAAAGACATTAGACTGATGAAATAACAGGCACGCAGGCCCAATTATAGTGACCAAAGATAAAATGCTACCAAGTCATTTAACCAACAGTCCTCCCAAACAACCAACTCCCTTGTAAGAGAAGGTTCTTTACTTGCAAGACACCACACCAGGGGACAATGCTCCTACTGCTTATTCTGGTATGAAATTACACATGAACAGCAAAATGGGCATTATTTTTATCACAATACAAGATATGCATGTAGCACTCTCAAAACAGTATGGTAAAATCTTTCTACAGCTTCACATTAACATACCATACAAAGCTAGTATGTGAAAAAAACTGCCTCCAATAAAAATGGGGTGTTTTTCAACATTCAAATATACAGCATATTTTCATTCAACATTTCTTGTTAATTCTAATGTCCCAATGCCATGTAACGTTAAACGGCACTGCACAAGAACTAGACTCAAAAAGTTACAAGACTGTGCAAAGTTGAAGTGCCAATCACTGCAGCTTCAAAGCAGAAACCTGTCCAAGTCTTCCTGAACATCTTGCATCTGACAGCTTTACCGGATGAAAATGCAAGACACACCAGCACTTTATGAAGTGAATAACTATCCTTCCCTGGAAAGAACATTTTCTCAGTAATACAGACCACAAAGTATGTATTAATAACTCAATGCTGGACGTTCACCATCTTGACCTCCAGGACCATTATGACTAAAGCCAAAATACAAAGCAAATGATGGCATCCGCTGCACGCAAAACTAGCACAGCAACGCCTCGATCAGAAGGAAGAATACTAAATTGGACTCTGGAAAGAGATACTACTCGACTTGTTGCCACAACCCTGTGAAATTTAGAGAAAGTGATATAAGCGTCACTTCAGCACTTCCGTACATGAATTAAAAAATTGACTAATAAAATTGTATATCTTAAGGTGGGGAGATATGCTACAACTAATCAAACTGCAAGAGACTTGAGCTAAAATTTGTATGCAGGACGGAGCACTTTTCAGTGTAAATGAATATAGGAGAGATTTACTAATGAGTATTTTGGCTTTAAATTTGGAGACATGCTACTATATATCAAACGGCAAAAGACTTGAGCTAAAATTTGTCAGATGAAGCACTACACAAAGAATTGTGAAACATCTTAAAATAGCGTATCACGTCTTTAAAAAATACTGAATTGCACTAAGAAATATTAATTTTCAACTTAGCCATGAAATGTACGTGTATGCTTGAATCGTTTCATCAGGCAACTGCAACTGGCATTCCAATCCATCAGCAACGAGATGCACTAGACGCAATGACTGGGGATCAGCATACGTTCTCCAAGGTTAAGTCTGATATAGTTCATCACCCATAATCTGCATGAAGAACCCCTAACAAGAGAATCAAAAAAACTCTGGCAGAAGTAGATTCAATGCAGCAAGCAAACTTCAGGTCAGTGTATACTTGGCAGAAAATGTGAATCAAGTTAACAGTAGTCAATTTAGGAATATTAAAGACACTTATCATCTGACCCATTTTACAATTGCTTTTTTTCAAAATATTTGATCATTGCCATGTTCTCTCCAGATAACAATATAACTGAACTACATCCCTGACAAATTAGAAACAAGTACCACATAAAAGACAAAAGTATTAGATTAACCAAATTTCAAGCAGTTAAGCGTAAAACAAAACATATTGCTGTATATCCTGTGTCCACAGTATGCAATTACAAATGGATTATGATAACCCAGTATGATCGTTGGGCCTGATGGCAGTATAACAATGGAATGGATCTGCAAATGGTTACAGCTGCACGTTAATAGCGGCTCGGCAATGGGATGCTTGGCAAAAATGTTGCAGCTGTTCGTTAATACTATGGCCGTTACCTCTTCAATCTTGTACAATACCATCATCCTGACAAGAGTTTGACATGAAAATGTCTTCAGAAAACAACTACACGACATGAATTGCATATTGTAAACGTTTTGAGAAAACCTACTGAAAAGAAAATTTACTCAGCCGTAAAGTTTTCCACAAATAAAATTGCAGAAAATTTACTTGGTATAAGAGCCTTAATCGGTGTGGCACAACCAGTAGCTTAACCAGACAGAAAAAACAAATCTGTATATAGTATATACGCTAAACTTCAACTGCCCCAAGAAATTAAGGGTGCAAGAAAAGTGGTGGGTGTAATATTAACCCAAACTCACAACATTAACAACAGGATATTCTAGCTAGAATTAGGAAGTTTATTTCAAAACTACGTGCAAGACTTACACTTTACCCTTATCCGTGCAGTTTTAATCACTGGCGTGGCACGACTTAAGACTAATCAGGACTTCAAAAGGCCAATCTGTCTAGCACGTGCAACTGGAACTGTCCTAGTCAACCTCCAAGAAGGGAACTGAAACTATGAATACAGAAAGGCACAAGAAATTGATGGGAAGATTAATTCATACGCTTTTACCCAACAGTAGTAAAATACTATTAAACTGCTATCATACTACTTTTACAAGAGCATACACTTCAACCTTAGCCATGAAGATTAATCACCGGTGTGGCAAGAGTATTAGAAGACTCAGGGCAGCGAAAGCAAATCTGCACCTAATGAGCATAACGGGAACTGTCCTAAGAAACCCCCAAGAAGAACAGAACTGAAATACGAGAGAAAGACACAAGAAATTTATGGGTGGAATATCAATTCACACCCATCAGCAATATAGTAAAATATAAAACTAGCTACAATTAATTTGTAAAACAGTTCGGCACAGCCATCATAGTTTCAAGATTGCTTACGCTTCAACCTTATCCATGTGGTTTTCAAAGTGCCGCACTGGATATGTGAATAGGGACAGCAAATGTACATCAGCCACTAGCTCTCTTACATTGTAACCTCTGAAATTATCTGAAAATATGACTAGAGAAAAGCACAAAGAATTGATGGTTGAAATAACACCCTTAATCATCATAGTACATGAACTAGGCAAAATTTCTCATTCCTTTGAAACAGATTTGCATAGCTATCCTAGTTTTAAGAGCGCTTACACTTCAGTCTTATCCATGACAATCAGCAGCGAGGCACAACTCAGATTAATCAGGAGAGCAAAAGGAAATCTCCATCTAGCACATGCAACGGGAACTATCCTAGAGAACCTCCAAAGACTTCCGGAACTGAAACTAGTCACTCAAGAAAGGCACACGAAATTGTTGGATGGAATATTCATTCACACCCATCAGTATTATAGTAGTAAAACGTAGAATTAGGTGCAATTTGTCAAACTGTTCTATCATAGCCATCAAAGTTGCAAGACTGCTTACAGTTCAGCCTCATCCACGAAGTTTTATCACGAACATACTGCTACTGTGTAGTTTAATCAGGATAGCAAATGCATTTTGGCAGCTGTGGCTATCGCTCCTCCATTGTAAGCAAGTCCCGAAATGATCTGCAACTACTACTAACAAAAAAAAGGAAGAAAAAAAAAAGGGGGAGAAATAGTTCACCCCCCATAACCATCCAAGTAGTAAAATAATATATTTGGAACTAGGTAGAATAATTCTTTCTGAATTTCTATCATACTTATGGATCATCGGCATTATAGCAGTAAATATAAAACTATCTACAATTAATTTATCAAAACAGATCGGAACATTCATCACAGTTTCAAGTATCTTACTCTTCAGCCTTATCAATAAAGTTTTATCACTTAAGTGACGCAACTCTAGGCGAATAGGGACAGCAAATGCACCATCTATGACTAGCTCTCATATATTAAATAACCTCCGAAAATACGGCTGGAAAAAAAAAAAGCACAAAAAGATTGATGGGTGGTGGAATATTCACACCCTTAACCATCAAAGTCGTACGATAGTATATCATGAACCAAGAATTTGTCGTTCTTTTTGAACACATTGGCATAGCTATCCTAGTCTTAAAAGCTTACACTTCAGTAATCCATGAAAATCGATCAGCTACGTGGCACAGCTCAACACATAAATGAACTGTCCTAAGGAAAACTCCAAGTTTTACAGAACTGAAACTATCACTTGAGAAAGGCACAAAAACTGTAGGGCAGAATATCAGTTCACACCCATCAGTATTATTATAGTAGCAAAATATACAACAACGTACAATTTATAAAACCATTTACCACAACCATAAAAGTTGCAAGATTGAACTTATATAAGGCTGAAGTGTAAGCAATCACCGGCATGGCACAAGACGAATCAGGACAGCAAAATGACAATGTTTCCGATGCACTACTGGAACTGTCCTAAACAACCTCCAAGAACAGAACTAAAACTTTTACTTGAGGAAGGCGCAAGAAATTGATAGGTTGGAAATGAATTCACACCCTTAAACAATCAAAGCAGAACAATATTATATTATGATAGGCAGAATTAGTCATTCCCTTAGAACTATCATACTTGCAAGAGCTTACACTTCAGCCTTGTCCAAGATTTAATCACCAGCGTGGCACAGCTCAGAAGTTTCAGGACAGCGATACCAAATCTGTCCTGCCATAAGCCAGAACACCTGGATGATGAGCATTATAGTTTTAAAATATAAAACTAGCTACCATTAATTATTAATCAAAATGTTCGGTATAGCCATCATAGTTGCAAGATTGCTTACACTTCCGCCTTATCCGTGATGTTTCATCACCGAAATGCCATAACTGAGTTTAATTAGGGACAGCATATGCACATCGGCAGCTAGGTCTCTTCCATCGTAAATAACCGGTGAAATTATCTGAAACTGACTGGAAAAGGGTCCAAAAATTTCATGGGTGCAATATTAACTCTCACTCTTAACCATCAAAGTAGTATGGTAGCATATTATGAACTAGGTAGAAATAGTCATTAGTTTTGAACAGCTATCATACTTATGGATATTCATTCACACCCATCAGTACTTCAGTAGTAAAATAGTAAATTAACTACAATTAATTTATCAAACTGTTTGAAATATCCATCCAAGTGCCAACATCGCTTACACATAAGTCTTATCCGGAAGTTTAATCACCAAAGTGCCACGACTAGTTGAATCGGGACAGCAAACTCACTTCGACCGCTGCCACTCATCGTAAGTAACCTCCAAAATAATCTGGAACCAGTCAGAGAAAGGCACAAAAACTTAAGGATGGATTATTAATTCACATCCGAACCGTTACTAGTACAATATGAACTAGATAGAATTTGTCACTCCTTGTGACCTGTTGTAGAGTTTACACTTCAGCCTTAGCAATAAAGATTAGTCATCTGCGTGGCATGACTCTTCGGAAGATTCAGGACTGCAAAAGCTAACTGGAACTGTCCCAAGAAACCTCCAAGACGAACTAAACTATGACCAGAGAAACACACAAAATATTGATGGGTGGAATATTAATTCAAACCCGTCTGCAATCTATATTAGTAAAATATAAAACTATCAACAATTAATTTAACAAACAGTTCAGCAAAGCCATCATACTTTCAAGAATGCTTACGCTTCACCTTATCCGTGAAGTTTTTATCACCGAAGTGCCGCAACTCTGTAGATGAATAAGGACAGCAAATGCATGTCGGCAACTTCTCTCTTAACGCAAGTAACCTTCAAAATTATCTGAAATGTGAAGAGAAAAGGGCACAAACTATAAATGGGTGGAATATTAATTCACACCCTTAACCATCAATGTAGTTCGAAAGTATATTATGAACTAAGAATTTATCATTCCTTTTGAACAAATTGGCATAGCTAATCAGTCTAAAGATCTCACTTCTGTCTTATCCATGAAGAATAATCAGCTGCATGGCACAGCTCTTGGATGAATCACTACAGCGTAAGCAAATCTCCATCTAGCGCACATAACTGGAACTGTCCTGAGACTTGATAGAACTACCACTTCAGAAAGGCACAAGAAACTTAAAACACCTATCAGCATAATAGCAGTAAAATATAAAACTATCTACCATTAATTAAACAAACAGTTTAGAACGGCCATCATAGTTTCAAGATTGCTGACGCTTCAGCCTTATCCGTGAAGTTTTATCACAAGTGCCACAACTCTGTTAGTGAATAGGAGCAGCAAATGCACATCTATGACAAGCTCTGGTATCTAAGTTCAATCACCGGTGTGGCATGACCGAGGTGAATCAGGACAGCCAAATGACGATTGTGTTTCGGATGTACAATTAACTGGAATTATCCTAAGCAAAGTACAGAACTGAAACTTTTACTTGAACGCACAAGAAATTGATAGGTTGGAAATGAATTCCCATCCTTAAATGATCAAATTAGAACAATATATTATGAACTAGGTAGAATTAGTCGTTCCCTTTTGAACTGCTATCATAAGAGCTTACACTTCATCCTTGTCCACGATTAATCACCGGCGTGGCAAAGCTCAGAAGTTTCAGGACAGCGAAACCAAATCCGTCTTTTTAACACACACAACTGGAACGGTCCTAAGAAAATTCTCCCATACAAACTGAACTAAAACTAGAGAAATACAAAAAGAAATTGATGGGTAGGACAGGCGAAAGTGGAAGAGGTTCATCCCATGACAAGACCTGCCAAAAGGCAGAATACTTGGATGATGAGCATTATAGTTGTGAAATTTAAAACTAGCTACCATTAATTAAAACAAAATGTTCGGTATAGCCATCATAGTTGCAAGATTGCTTACACTTCCATCTTATCCGTGACGTTTCACCACCAAAATGCCATGACTCCGCAGTTTAATTAGGGACAGCATATGCACATCAGCAGCTAGGTCTCTTCCATCGTAAGTAACCGGTGAAAATATCTGAAACTCCAGACTAGAAAAAGGTCCAAAAACTTGATGGGTGCAATATTAACTCTCACTCTTAACCATCAAAGTAGTATGGTAGTGTATTATGAACTAGGTAGACCGACATTTTGCCATAGCTAACATAGCTTTAAGAGCGCTTACACTTCAGTCTTGTCTATGAAGATATGAATCAGGACAGCAAAAGGAAATCCCCATGTAGCTCACAACTGGAACTGTCCTAAGAAACCTCCAAGAACCGAACTGAAACCAATTACATAAAGGCACAAAAAATTTATGGATGGATTATTCACACCCATCAGTATTATAGTAAAATATAGAAGTAGGTACAATTTATCAAACTGATAACAGTCATCAAATTCTCAAGACCACTTACACTTCAACCTTGAGCATGAAGTTTTTTTATCACTAACATACCGCAAAACTATAGTTGAATCAGGATGGCAAATGCACACTGGCCGCTAGCACTCTTACTTCGTAAGCAACCTCCGATATGAATTGAAAATAACACTAGAAAAACAAAAAAAATTGACGGGGGAGGGGTTATCGTTTTACAGCCATAACCATCGAAGTAGTACGATATATTATGAACTAGGTAGATAGTCTTAATTAGTTTTGAACAGATATCGTACATATGGATATCAATTCACACCCATCAGTGCTATAGTAGTACAATAGCAAACAAACTACAATTAATTTATCGAACTGTTCGAAATATCCATCCAAGTTCCAACATTGCTTACACACACACACACACACACACACACACACACGTCTTATCTGGGAGTTTAATCACCAGCAAACTCACTTTGGCTGCTACCACTTTCATCGTAACCTCCAAAATAACCTGGAACCATCAGTAAAGAAAGGCACAAAAACAGAAGGGTGGATTATTAATTCACACCCATAACCATCAAACTAGTATGAGTATATAATGAACTAGATAGAATTTGTCACTCCTTGTGACCTGTTGTAGAGTTTACACTTAAACCTCGGCAATGAATATTTGTCACCGGCGTGGCACGACTCTCAGAAGATTCAGGACAGCGAAAGCTAACTGGAACCGTCCTAAGAAACCTCCAAGATGAACGAAACAAACTATGACCGCAGAAACACACAAGATATTGATGTGTGGAATATCAATTCAAACCTGTCTGCAATATATATATTAGTAAAATTTAAAACCATCAACAATTAATTTATCAAACAGTTCAGCAAAGCCATCATACTTTCGAGATTGCTTACGCTTCACCTTATCCGTGAAGTTTTATCACCAGTGTCGCAACTCTGTAGGTGAATAGGGACAGCAAATGCACATCAGCGACTTGCTCTGGTATAAGTAAACTCCGAAATTATCTGAAAATATGAAAAGAAAAAGGCACGAACGATATATGGGTGGAATATTAATTCACACCCTTAACCATCAAAGTAGTACAATAGTATATCATGAATGAAGAATTTGTAATTTCTTTTCAACAGATTGGCATAGCTATCAGTCTAAACAGCTTACAGTTCTGCCTTACCCATGAATAATCAGCTGCAGGGCACAGCTCTTGGATAAATCACTACAGCATAAGCAAATCTCCATCTAGCACATAACAGGAACTGTCCTGAGAACCTCCCAGACTTGACAGAACTGAAACTATCACTTCCGAAAGGCACAAGAAACTAATGGGCTGAATATTAATTTACACCCAAAATAGTCATAAAGTTGCAAGATTGCTTACATTTCAGCCTTATCCAAGTTTATCATCAGCGTGGCATCAGAGACTAATCAGGACATCAAAATGCCAGTCTGTTTAGGACGCACAACTGGAACTGTCCTACGCAACCTCGAAGAACGGAACTGAAACTTTTACTTTAGGAAAGCACAAGAAATCGATTGGTGGAATATGAATTCACACCAGTCACCATTATACAATTGATCAAATTTTTAAGCATAGCCATCAAAGTTGCAAGATTCCTTATAGTCCAACCTTACCCCTAAAGTTTGATCATCAACATATAGCAACTCTCCATGAAGGACAGCAAACTTACAATGGCGCTTAACACATCGTTAAATAAGCTCCAAAACAAACAAACTCATCACTAGAAAATGGAACAATAAAATGTGGCTTGAATGTTAATTCACACCCATCAGCATAATAGTAGTAAAATGTAAAACAAACTACAATTAATTTATCAAACTTTTCGAAATAGCCATCAAAGTTCCAACATTGCTTACACTTTAGTCTTATCCGGAAGTTTAATCACCAAAGTGCTGCAACTCTATAGTTTATTTGGGACAGGAATCTCACTTTGGCCGCTACCACTTTCATCATAAGTAACTTCCGAAATAAGCTGAAACAATCACTAGAGAAAGGCACAAAAAATTTATTGTTGGAACATTAATTCACACCTGTAACGATCAAACTAGTGAAGTACGAATCGTATAGAATTCGTCACTCCTTTTGAACTGTTTAAGAGTTTACACATCAGTCATAGCACTGAAGATTTGTCACCAATGTGGCACGACTCTCAGAAGATTCAGGACAGCAAAAGTTAATCTGCATCCAACAGGCACATCTGGAACTGCCCCAAGAAACCTCCAAGATGAACAGAACTGAAACTACGACTAGAGAAAGACAGGAAATTGACGGGTGGTACATTCATACCCATCAGCAATATAGTAGTAAAATATGAAACTACTAACAATCAATTTATCAAAACAGCTTAGCAAAGCCATCAGTTTTCAATATCGCTTACGCTTCAGCCTTATTCGTGCAGTTTTATCATCGAAGTGCCGCAACTATGTAGGTGAATAGGGACAGCAAATGCACATCAGCAACTATCCCTTATCGTAAGCTTTGAAATTATCTGAAAATATACCGAGAAAATGCACAAAAAATTTGATGGGTGGAATAGTAATTCACACCCTTAACCATCCACATATACAATAGTATTTTATGAAAAAAGAAATTAGTCATTCCTTTTCAACAGACTAACATAGCTACTATCCTAGTTTTAAGAGCTTACACTTCAGTCTTATCCACAAAGATTAGTCAGCTGCATGGCACAGCTCTATCTAGCACACAACTGGAAGACTTATGGAACTGCCTTCCACTTGAGAAAGGCACAATAAACTGATGAATATTACTTCACACCTACCAGTTCTATAGCAGCAAAATAAAGAACTAGGTACAATCTATAAAACTTTAGCTATCAAAGTTGCAAGATTACTTACACTTCAACGTATCCAAGTTTAATCACCAGCATAGCACGACTTAAGACGAATCAGGGCAGCACAACGCCAATCTGTGTTTAGGACGCGTAGGGCACACAACATGAACTGTCCTAAGCAACCTCGAATAATGGAACTGAAACTTACTTGAGGAAGGCACAAGGTGTTGATGGGTGACAATCACACCAGTCACCATTATATAAAAATAGAAATTTAGGAATAGCTACATTTTATCAAATTGTTGAGCAAGATTCCTTACAGTTCAACCTTGTAAAGTTTTACCAAACTTGTGGAACTGAAACTATCACTCGAAAAAGGCACAGGAAATTCATGGGTGGAATATTAACTCTCTCAGCATTATAGTAGTAAAATATAAAACTAGCTACAATTTACCTAACCATTTGGTACCGTCATCTAACTTATTTAAGTTGCAAGATTGCTTACACTTCTGCCGATAGTTGAATTGGAACAGCACGGCGGCTAGCACTAGCATCTTAAGCACCATCCGAAATGAACTGAAACAGTCACTAAAAGGAGGCACAAAAAATGGATGGGTGGAATATTAATTCACACCCTTAAACCACCAAAGTCATACGATTAATTATGAGCTAGTTAAAATTAGTGATTCGTTTTGAATTGCTATCCTACTTATAAGAGCTTACACTTCAGCCTGATCCATGATTAATCACTGGTATGGCACAGCTCAGGACAGCAAAATCAAATCTGCATACAACGGGCATGACTGGAACTGTCCCAACAAACCTCTAAGACGAACTGAACTGAAATTACAACTAGAGAAAGACACAAGAAATTGATGGGAGGAATATTAATTCACACCCATCAGCAATAGAGTAGTTAAATATAGAACTAAACTCACCTCTCGATTTACCGTAAATGGATCAACCGCATTGCGGCCTAACCGCAATATAAAAAGACACTAAAAAAGCACGACTGTTAGGAGTTACAGTAATACATAACCACAAAAGGTTGGGATGAAATTTCCTAGTTGTAATAGCAGCAGGGGTGGTGCGACCTTGAAGTTATTTGAACTAAAGTAGAAAACCATGAGCAACTACTTTCAGAAACAGTACAGTTAAGTAGTTGATTATTTTTCTTTGCCTTGTTAGTTTCTATTAATTTGAACGAGAAATGCTGGTTTTTCCATTTACTAATGGTGCTCTAAGTTCTAGTTTTACTGCAACTTATTGGGTAAGCTAATAAAGCCTTAACCCTACATCATCCCAGTTAAACGAAGAGTTGAGTGTAGCTACAATTTATTGAACAGTTCGCCAAAGTCATCATAGTTGCAAGATTGCTTATGCATCAGCCTAATCCATTAAGTTTTTACAATGAAGTTCCAACTCTATACATGAATAGGGACAGGAAATGCACATCAGCGACTAGCTCTTATATCTTAAGCAACCTGAAAATATAATCAGAAAAAGGCACAAAAAATTCATGGAATATTAACACTTAACCATCCAAGCAGTACGATAGTGAAATAAAATAGGTAAAATTTGACATTCCTTAACAGATTTGCATAGCTATCTTAGTTTTAAGTGCGCTTACACTTCAGTCTTTTGACTAATCAGCAGCGACATACAGATGAATCAGGACAGCAGAGGAAATCTCCATCTAGCATGTACAACTGGAACCTCCAAAGACTTACGGAACTGAAACTCATCACCCTAGAAAGGCACAATGAATTGCTGGGTAGAGTAATAATTCACACCCATCAGTGTTATTGTAGTAAAATATAGAAATAGGTACAATTTATCTGTTTTATCATAGCCATCAAAGTTGCAATATCGCCTTATCCATGCAGTTTGACCACCAGTGAAATTCAATCACCGGCATGGCACGACTTAAGATCACGGTTGAGATTCGTATGGGCAACCTCCGACAAAAAATATGAATTCAATATGCATCGCCGCGAGATCTGGCGGTATAACTGCAATACTTTAAATACTGTTATTTACACAGCAAAATATAGGTTAAGCTTGATCATGAGTGAGGAAAATCTAAGCACATCACAGGAACCACCTCGCACACGTAAACGACCATTTAGAAAAATATTGATCGATCATACTATCGATTCAATTCAGATTACATTTACCTGGCAGTATTACCAGAGCCATTGCTCCCTCCTCAGCGACGTAAAACGAAGTGTCACTATAAGTTTTGCAGATAGTAGTCATTCAGTTTGAACTATCATTCTTAAGAGAGCTTACACATCAGCTTTGTACATGATCTTAGGAGTTTGAGGACAGCAAAACCAAATCAGTGAACATACATAACTGGAACCACCCGAAGAAAACTTGGGGACGAACAGAACTGAAACAAATAGGGAAATACACAAGAAATTGGTGGGTGGAATATGATCAATTCACACCGACCAGCATTATACAGTAGTTTAAATATGTAAAACTAGCTACCATTAATTAATCAAATCGTTTGGTATAGCCATTACAGTTGCAAGATTGCTCACACTCGAGTCTCATCCGTGATGTTTTAATCACCGAAAAGCCATCACTACAGTTTAATACAGACAGGAAATGCACGTCCGCGATTAGCTTTCTTCCATTAATAACCGACAATTATCTGAAACTATGACCAGAAAAAGGCCCAAAAATTTCATGGGTGGTATATTAACTATCACCCTTAACCATCAAAGTAGTACGAACTAAGTAGACTGGCATTCATTTAGAACATATTGCCATAGCTAACATAGCTATAAGAGCACTTTCATTAGGACAGCAAAAGAAAATGCCCATCTAGCATGCACATCTGGAACTATCCTAAGTAAACTCTAAGACTTATGGAACTGTATCACAAGAAATTGATGGGTAATATAATTCACACCAATTAGCATTATAGTAGGAAAGTATAAAATTAGCTACAATTATTTTATCAAATTGGACAGCAATAATTGCAGGATTCCTTACACTTCAGTTTTATCAGTTACTTCAGTTTTATCAGTTAAGTTTTATCACAGAAGTGCCGCAACTCTAGCTGAACCGGGACAGCATATGCAAGGGGGCGACAAGCACTCCTACAACTGAACTAACATCTGAAATTATCTGAAACTAGGAATAGAAAAAGAAAAAATGGGTTGAAAATTCACAACCGCACCAAAGTAGTACGAAAAAATATTAACTAGGTAAAATTTCACCTTTCGCCAGCCTGGCAGAACTCCCCAGATGAATCAGGACAGCCAAAAGTAAATCGCCACCTAGCATGTGCAACTAGAACTGCGTTAAGGAACCTCCAAGACTTACGGATCTGAAACCATCACTTGAAAAATGCACAAATTGATGGGTGGAATAATAATTCCACCGATTAAAATTAAAATGGTAAAATACAGAACTAGGCACATTTATCAAACTGTTTTATCATAGCCATCGAAGTTGGAAGATTGCTTACAGTTCAGCCGCATCCATTAAGTTTAATCACCGATGTGGCAAGACATAAGATGAATCAGAACAGCAAAAGGCTGATCTATGTCTAGCACGCACAGCTGGAACTGTCCAAAGCAACCGAACTAAAACTAGAGGAATGCACAAGAAATTGGTGGGTGGAATATTAATTCACATCCACCCTGATTATATATAAAACCAGCTACAATAAATTTATTAAGCTGTTAGGCATAGCTATTAAAGTCTCAAGATTGCTTACACTGCAACCTTAACCCTGAAGTTTTATGACCAACACATACCGTGACTAGTTTAATCATAACAGCAAATGCACATTGGCAGCTAGCACTCTTGCAGCTTGAGCAACCTCCGAAAAAGGCACTAAAAAATGTATAGGAAATAGTAATTCACACCCCATAACCATCAAAGTAGTATGTTAGTACATTATGAACTAAGAATGTATCATTCCTTTTAAACAGATTGGTACAGCTGTAAAAGTTGTAAGAGCTTACACTTCAGCCTTATCCATGAAAACTGATCACCAGCATGGCACAACTTGAGATGAATCAGGACAGCAAAAGCAAATTGCAGTCTAGCACTCTCGATTGGAACAGAACTGTCCTAACAAATCTTCAGGGCTTGTGGAACTGAAACTATCACTCAAGAAAGGCACAAGAAATTCATGGGTGGAATATAAACTCATTATTGCAGTAGAATATAGGACTAGGTACAATTAATTTATCAAACTGTTTAGCATTGTCGTGCTTTCACTTTAGTCGATAGTTTAATTCGAATATCAGTGACTAGCACTTTCATTGTAAGCAACCTCCGAAATGAATTGAAACTATAACTAAAAGCAAGCACAAAAAATTGATGGGTGGAATTTTAATTCACACCCGTAAACCACCAAAGTAGAACGATATACTTTGAACTAGGTAGAATTAGTCATTTCTTTTGAACTGCTATCAAACTTATAAATCCTTACACTTCAGCCATATCCATGACAATCACCGGCATGGGACAACTCTTAGGAGTTTCAGCACAGCGAAACCAAATCTGCCTCACACACACAACTGGAACCGTACCAAGAAACCTCCCAGACGAGCGGATTTAAACTAGAGAAATAAACAAGAAATGGGTGGAATACAATTAATTTGCACCCATCAGCATTGTATTCAAAAGTATAAAACTAGCTACCATTATTTAATCAAATTGTTCAGTATAGCCATCATAGTTTGATTGCTTACACTTCAGTCCTGTCGATATTTTAATACCGAAATGTCATAACTCTGCAGTCTAATACAGACAAATTCACATCGGCGATTAGCTCTCTCCCGCCGTAAGTAACCGTGCAATTACCAGAAACTATGACTTGAAAAAGGACCAAAAATTTCATGAGTGGTACATTAACTCGCACCCTTAAACATCAAGGTATTACAATAGCATATTATGAACTAGGCAGACTCAATTGCAACATACTGCCATAGCTAACATAGCTGTAAGAACACTTACAAAGATTGTATATTATGAACGAGGTAGAAATAGTCGTTCCTTTTGAACTACTATCGTACTTATATCAATTCACACCGATCAGCATTATAGAAGTAAAAACTATCTGCAATTAGTTTATCAAACAATTTAGCACAGCCATCATAGTTTCAAGATTGCTTAAGCTTCAGCCTTATCCGTGAAGTTTTATCACCAGTGCCGCAACTCTGTAGGTGAATAGGTACTGCAAATGCACATCTTCATATAAAAAATAAACCACCACCCTGAAAATTTACTAGAAAAAGGCACAAAAAATTTATGGGGGAGGGAAGTTAATACACACCAGTAACCAAGTAGTAGAATAGCAAAATCAAATCTGCACACAGCATGCTTAACTGCAACTATTCTAAGCGATCTCCAAGACGAACTGAACTGAAACTTGATTAAAAAAGGGGCACAAAAAAATAGAGAGGTTCTCACCTGCAACTTTCAAAGTGTATGATAATATCTTGAGAACTCACCAAGCATACTTTTAAGTCTCTAAATTAGGATTTAAACCAGCTAAATATCAGTAATATAACTTAAAAACTGTTCGTGATCAGTATCTTTACTTGGTATAGCAATCTGTTGCAAGCTTGTTTACACTTCGGCCCCGTCCACGGAATTTATCACAGAGTAGCCGCAACCCCCAATGAAGTTCAGTACAGCTATCTCAGTTGCAAGTTTGGATATTCTTTAGCCTTATCCATTTAGTTATCACTGCTGTGGTATAACTCCTGATGAATTGGGACAGGAAAATCACATCAGCACAAGCTTAACTCTGCAACCCTCTTGGAAACCTCCAAGACGAACTGAACTGAAACTACAATGAGAAAAAGGCACAGCAAATTCAAGGGTGGAATATTGATACCCACAACTGAAGAATACAGCTTGCTTTGGCTGGAATAATCTTGCAGAACAGACTCGAGCACATTGCCTTCATGTACAATTGCAAATATATCTAGATCTTTCTCCCATTCTTTGTTGGTCACAAGAATTGCTCGAGTGTGCTCTCCTATGTCTGGACTGAAAAGGCAAACCTGATAAAACAAAAAACATTTTTTAAGAATACCTGGTGTATGAAACAAGCCCAAAATTAAACCCTAATTTTAAAACTCACGAAATAAAATAAGATTATTTTGCAGAATGCATTGAATCAAAGTTCCAACATTGCTAAACACGCACAGATTTTGGAATATACTATCTGTGATGCAGCGTACTTCAGCTGGAATAATCCTGAGTTGCAGCTCAGACTGGAACATTGCCTTTGTGTTCAGTCACAAGAACTGCCCAAGTATTCTCATTCTGTCAGCTGCAACAAGTGCTTAGACTGAAGAAATGGCAGCCGACCTGACAAATGAAATGCATGTATAAAAAAGTACTTTGCATATAAAACATGCCCTAAAGGCAATCCAAATTTTTACTCAGAACTAAGAAAAGATAATTTCACAAACTTAAAAGACAACTAATATGTGCCAATGTATGAAAGCTTGTCCACAATATCAGTGATGCTAGCACGTTAATAAGTACAATAAAAATATAAAAAATTTTGGTGTAGTTTTCCAAGTTGCAAGTTTGCTTACAGTAAGAGTTTTCCACAAAGTTATTGACATAGCACAATCCCAGATGAAAAGGTTTGGTATAGGTATCTCAGTGGCCATATTTTGATAGTCATCACCAGACTTTGCGCAACTCCAGACCGATCAGGACAGGAAAATCAAATCTCATATAGCAAGCTCAACTGCATCTGTCCTAAATAACCTTGAAGACAATCTGAACTGAAACTTAGAAGAAGGAAAAAAAAAAAAATTGAAGGGTGTAATGTTAATCCACACCCACAACCCAGGTAATTATTTTATTTCGAGAACTTGCTAAATTTAGTCATTGAATTTAGAAATTGTTTACCATGACTATCAAAGGTTTAAGATTTAACATAAATTTTCACGACAGCTATCAGTTCAACGATTGTCAATATTTTACAATCCATGGTACAGCCTTCTCTGCATTGCTGGAACTATCAATCTGCATCCCAAGTAAAGGCTAACCATGCAAACTAATCTATGCAGACTCTTACAATAACTACAGAACTTGTTTTAGGGCTGCATCCAAGAGATATAATAGAATTAAAAATTTTAAGAAAAAACATGGAAAATAATATTAAGCACAGGCTTTACGCATACACCAAATTGATGGAACGTCGATATTTGCAGATTAATAGACTCGCAATCACTAGTCTCCAACTTGCAACTCCCTAGCCAAGGGAATCTAATCCACTTTGAGCAACAGATTACAGACCCCAATACAGAATGGAGAATACTTATAAAGAAAAAGAACTACACCTTAATCACAGAACTAGGAAACTGTAAAATGTACAGGGTGCAGAATAAGCAGCATTCCAACAGCCAGCTTCTTTGCAGAACAAAGATATCTCCAGTCAAAACAGCTTGTCTGAGAAGCCTTAACATGAAATAAATGGTAATATACTCAGACATAAGGAAAAATATTTATAGTAGACAAATGCAAATATACAACACCATGTAGCTTCAATAGTTATTAAAAAGGACTGAATGGAGCAGTGTTAGGCAACAGATTATCTTCATTAATGAAGATGCAAAATGTTAACTCTGAAATCGGTCACAAATTTTCATGAAAACCAGACTGTAGCCAGAAAATGCTCCAAATAATGTTTAGACATGTAATGAACATAAAAGTTTCTACAAAATATTATACCACAAGATTGTTTTACTTGGAACAAAGAATACCTGGAAATGAAGAGCAAACATTCAAAGACCAATGCAGTTCGTGCCCATGTCTAGTTCTCAGTACATTCAAAATCCACACCACTTTCACATCATTGGCTCTCTTTGGGTCAACAATGGAATGTGAAACAGCACCACTTCTCTCTCTCTCTCTCTCTCTCTCTCTCGTAACATGCTTTAAATATACAATGGCTTACACCTTTGCTTCATAGGTTGTCCCTGCCACTATGAGACAGGATTCTGCCTTTAAATATATATCCCATGAAGTTGAAGGAAACTGTATCCTTGTACATGCATAGTATTAAAACTCTTACAAAAATCTTCAGGAAATTTATAAATCAAGTAAACTCATGCTTAACTCATCCAGAAAAGGATTACTTCAGCAGATCCTGAGAAAGAAAAACTTACTAGTATTACATTTGGCATTTCTTCACATAGTCTAAGTGGATCCAATTTTCTTATCCATCATTAATACGGGTCTAAAAGCAAAAACAGTAATGCACATCCAAGTTTATTCTCTTTTCACCATGAATCCTGGGTTGTCTTACATCTCAGACCAGCAATCTAGCAAGATCTTACGAGTGGATTATGGGTACAGAATGCACAATATAAAAATCTAATCAATCAGGACACACGAACTAATAATAAACTAAGGAAGAGTTTAGCCCAGTCCAGCACAGCGAGTTATCACTTTCTCCCCTTCCAGAAAGACAGTAATATCATTGTCCAACTCTCATGACAAACTTCCTACTTCATTTTTCACTTACTCAGAATAATTCATTAGTTCCCTGAAGAGAATAAAGGATGTAGGTTACGCAAGACTGAAAAAAAAAATTGTACTACTAGAAATATAACTGAAATTAAGGAACGTAAAGGAAAGTGAGCGACTTAAGTCGCTAAAACTTGTCATCCAAATGGCAGACAAAGCCAGTTTCCAAGGACCTTGTAACTGATCAGCATTCCATTTTTTGACATCCATTGCCATGGCTCTAAGTACCTTCAGTCATGAAACACAAAGCTAGCATAGCAGCCCTAAGAAAGAAAAGTAGCACAGCAGCACCAAATTCCAAAAGAATTCAAATAATATTTACAGTAAATTTCACTTAATACTACTAGGATATAGTACGTAATAGTAATGCCAAATGAAGTTAAAAGGAACAACATGCCACCAGACAAATGCAAATGCTGTACATGCTTGTTGCAGTGCATTAAATAACACGAGATCCCACACCAGAGCTACAAACGTATCCACGTTTTATGAGCATTTTTGAAGCAGGATCTTCCGACTGAAATTAGAGCGCCTTGGTTAGTCAAAATTCCCTTTCTTCAAACATATTCCAACATACAGTTCCTTGTAACCTGAAGGAGCCTCAGCATAAACCTAGGAGAAAGAAATCAGCTTGAAATCTCTATAGAACACCTGGATCCATGTTCGAATAGCAATGCAATCCATTCAAAGCAAGTGTAACCACTGTTCACTGCAAACCTATATCCAACTTAAGAACAGTATCTACAGAAATTTCATAGCAACAATACCACCACTTCACCCAGCACAATTAATAGTAACAAAGTTTCACTCCTAGTAACAACCGTAAGACAACCAGTCTGCTTATTAATCCGCATTTCACTCTGGTAGAAAATTCACACCATTCTTCAAGAAATCTGTAGACAAAAACAGAAGCCACTAACAAAGTCCAAGGTAAAACTTCCATACCCAATGTGCGAAAGTGAGGTTAGAGATCCAACGTGGTGTGGCACTGGCGACATCACGTAACACTGCAGGATTGCCAACTTATGCATTCTTAGTGACAAGACCATTGGTCTGGATTGGTTAGGTCCTGGGAGTGACTAGAGACCGTTGTTCCTGGGAGCAAGCAAAGGGGGTCCGGGGGGGGGGGGCATAAACCTCAAGGCGGCCCTTAGGCCTCTAGTATCCCTCATGACACCATTGGTCTGGATAGGTCAGCGTAGGGTAGGTTAGTGACAAAACCATTGGCCTGGATAGGGTCCTATTACTTTTAGCAAATATGGCAGCCTTGTACTTTCACACCACGAGAGCTCTGTCGGAGACAGTACAAAGCTTGTCCGACGAATAGGAACATCGCGAACATTGGCCGGCTATGGGAACACAGCACAGGGTCGCATTCAGCTGATTTATGCACTGCGTTTTAATTCTGCTAAGTAAATAAGAATACTTCTTGGGGCGGGATGGTGGTTTCCAGGAAGCATAAAAGGATTTCCTTTCTTCTACTTAGGGTATCATGGCACATCATTTTTATTATCCCTACATCTACACACCAGGTATGGAAGTGGCACCAAGTCTGACTATGCAATTAACTATTGGCAAGCTAAGAAGGTCGTAATGTACCTTCAATAATAATTACCTCGACCACCAAACAACTGCACAAGCACATTCATGTCTGCAGGCAGCAAATACTTCACCCATGTAATAGCACCCAGTCCCCTCCAACTCAGAACCACTAAGTTTAACAAACCACCAAGAGAACAGGATATCAAAAATTAACACATTCTGAATGATGTATCTGGAATAAAAGTCAATAAAGGTTATGCAAGATCACACAATATTTAACACACAATATTAAAAACTTCACAGAATGTCCATTCCCCACTTAGGCCTTTTCATCTAATTCCTTGTCAAGTTCCAAAGTCTCCCATCAGCGTCTGCTATATTCCAAAAAACATCCTGCAATTGGAACCATAATTGCCACTCAATATAAACAAATTATGGATGAAAAATCTGCAACTCCGCATTTCTCACAGGTTTCTCGGCAATTACTCGCCTTCTAAATAGGAATAAAACTAAAGTATTAGTATTAGGGGCAAGGCAGGTGAAAAAGTCACTCCTTCACAATACTTGTATGCCAATACTTCAACATGCACTTTTCTTTATCGCATAGTTCAGTTAAAAACAAGCTCAAATATCCAAGTCGGTGCCCTATGAAAATTATCCTACATTCCCAGCATTAAGTGAGGCCCAAGTTTTCCCCACTCCAAAATGGGAATCTACCGTTACGAACTTCACCAAAAATGTGAAGAGTTTTCGAAAACTGCTTGCATGGAAATAAATAAAATAAAAAATAATGAAGGGGAAGACCGAACAGTGCGGAAAAAGAGTGGGGAATCCAAGACTAACCACACAGAAAATACTGGAATCCAAAGACCCATCGTTCACAATTAGAATTATTTCCTCAGGAATAAGACATGCAAAACCTACATACAATTACTACCCAGCGAAAAGATGATATACAAAATCAGTAGTGATCTTTTAACAACTTAGCCTGCAGGATGATCCATCCGTACATGCACAATTACGAACCGTCGACATGCAGTAACACTTAATCCATCCTATGGACTAGGACCAACTGCATGAGCAATGGCCGCAGACTGACATTTTCGTCCAAGCGTAGATGCCGATGACTATGTAGTTACAACAGATGAACATAGATCTTCCTCTAGAGACTTCTTCCAGCACCAAATTCCATTCCTCTGCAACAAATAGTGCACAATATCCATAGAAACTAACCCATAAAATTAGAATTAAATACAAAATGAGAACTGAAGGGTTTTCCTATATGGACAGTTTAAAACTATTTGGTAAAACTTTACATCCGTCAGCCCAACGTTTATAACATAGGGAAGTGAAAATAATGCAAATCTTACTTGGAATTCCTTTTAGAGGAGAGATGTGTTCATTGCCATGTCTAGCAACCCACCAGCCCGCCCCGAGAAGTATATTTACTTTTATAACCTAACTAGGTGATGTACCCGTGCTTCGCTACGGGATTCTCAGAAAGACTGACTTTGTGGTTTTCCTAACTGAAATCAACATAGGTCATTACAAAAACGCAAGTATGAATGTAGCGATTAAAAGTAATGCTATCGCATAAAATACTCGATCAAATGGAAAGCCGCACGTTTTATCACTTTTAACGAACAGTGCTGCGGTTAGATTGCGGTGCCAATCTAATAGTCCAAAGTTCCAGAACTGGGATGACCAGCCCGCAGATTGCCATGAATACTCATGTCATTATTCCGCTAAATATGCACACTGTTTATTCCAATCAGTACCTCCGAGTAGGGATTGAATAGCCCGAATGCTATGATGATCCAGTGTGTTACGTACCAGTACTATCAGAAAATTTATAAACCAGGGGAATGGCATGCTAAAGAAGAAAGTTATCTAACTCCCCAGCTACTTCCCATCAATATTCAGGCAGGCTGTTACACTGTGCGACTGGGCGAGTTGACCGTGTGGTTAGCGGTGCGCGGCTGTGAGCTTGCATCCGAGAGATAGTGGACTCGAACCCCATTGTCGGCAGCTCTGAAGATGGTATTCATTGGTTTCCCACTTTCACACCAGTCAAATGTTGGGCCTGTACCTTAAGGCCTAAGTCACTCATAGCCCTTTTCTAACCCATCGTCACCATAAAACCTATATGTCGGTGCGACGGAAATCAAATAAAAAATACTCCGTACGCAGCAGTAATCCTATCTACCGGAGATGAGGGGCAACAGAAGACACAAAGCACATCACGACAAACAATGGTCAATGTAATGTTATTGTTTATCAGTGTTATAAACTTTCTATATTGTAGGCCTACACATTTAGTTTTCTTTCGACTGTTTGTAAAATATTTTATACCGTAAACTGTAGTTTCTTATTCTCCGACTTTACATACCGATTTTCATTAAATACTGTTTACCCATTTTCTCGTTACGCGGCGCTGATATGGACTTGGTAACAAAAATTCAAATTCATTAATATCTTGGTGATCATAGCCAGTACGGTAACAATGTATAAGACATGAATAATAGGAAATTTAATGCTGTATAACCTTAGTTCGACTACACTTCTAATAAGAACTATTAGAGAATTACATTTTAGGCCTTCCCCTAAAGTACCATTTCACTCAGCGTGAATAAAATAATTTATAACCTAGACTATAGCGACCTATTTCTTGACTTTGCATACCGATTTTCATCAAGATAGGACTAATAATATTTGAGAATTAAATTCTAGGCCTTTCCCTAAACTACCATTTTTCTCAGCGTGAATACAATTATTGACAGCCTAGATTGTGGCAATTTATTCTCCAACGTTGCATACCCATTTTCTTTAAAATACGACCACTAATAACAAATAGTTGAGAATTCCATTTTAGGCCTTCCCCTAAACTACCATTTAACTCGGCGTGAGTAAAATGATTTATAGCCTAGATTGTAGAGGCTCATCCCCCGACTTCACATACCGATTTTCATTAAATTCTCTTCAACCGTTTTCTCGTGATGCGTGTACATACATACAGACAGAAATTGCGGAAAAGTAAAAAGTGCATTTTCTTGTTACTATGGACATGACCAACACAGAAATACCATTATTTTCAAATTCTGAGCAATGTACAGACAATATATAAAAAGAGCAGTAGCCGCCATCGTCCATGGCTGAAGTAGTTTCTTGCATTCTCATTGGTCATGGTGAACGGAATGTGACGTCACTGCCATCAATGCTGATAAATACATTGCGTTACCAACCCCGGCTGAATAAAAGCACAAACAAAAACACCATGTAAAATAACAATGCAGCTTTGGTAAAAATACACAGAGGGGCACTCAACGATTATTACATAGAATGTTCCTTGAAATGATTCCAATTTTACCTTTTAATGATCAAGTAAGAGAGATGTGTTCAATACGCTTGCCAGAGACCAACCCGCCTGCCCCTAGAAGTATATTTACTTTTATAATAAGAAATACTGTTTCAGGCACCATACTCCATTGCTTATAACGGCGATTGGTTCACGTAAGTAAGAGGATGACGTCAGTGACACCTAGGATGAGGCCGAGAATTTGTTACCAACCATTGCAGAAAAAAATTATGAAGCGGCCAGGGAAGTTTGAAATGGCTTCGGTGCGAAATATAAAGATCATTATCTTATTAGCTTTTTTTTTTTTTTTTTTTTTTGCTAGGGGCTTTACGTCGCGCCGACACAGATAGGTCTTATGGCGACAATGGGATAGGAAAGGCTTAGGAGTTGGAAGGAAGCGGCCGTGGCCTTAATTAAGGTACAGCCCCAGCATTTGCCTGGTGTGAAAATGGGAAACCACGGAAAACCATTTTCAGGGCTGCCGATAGTGGGATTCGAACCTACTATCTCCCGGATGCAAGCTCACAGCCGCGCGCCTCTACGCGCACGGCCAACTCGCCCGGTCTTATTAGCTTTAAGGTATTTTTGCACCTCTAGGCCAATCTCTGTCAAAAGAACAGCCACACTCCCTTCGAGAGGCTCTTAACTATGGCCACGGCACATACTGTCCGCACGGCAAGAAAAAGTCATTCAGAGGTTCTAAATTGCAAGAAATACTTCACAATAACCTCACTTTTCCTCAAATCCTCCTACCTGGGGGCTTAGGCCCCCAGACCCCCTTTGCTTTAACGAGTGCATATTTAAAATACAGGTAATACTTCACGATAACCTCAGCTATTCAACAAGACAGCTATAAGGAATGAAAGGAGCCCCAACCAACAATTGGCAGCATCATCGTTCCTCTCGGCGCTGCTAGTGCGACAGTGAACTGGCGTGCGCCACCTAGCGGTCGCTCATGTTACTAAACCGTGAGTGCTCTTCTCTGTAGCTTCGCCGCGGCGTTAACCATCTGCACGTCAAGAACCAGTCCAGACCAATGGTCTTGTCCAGGTCTTATCCTAACCGTCCGCACGGCAAAAACCAGTCCGGACCAATCTTGTTTCCACATGAAACTAGGGGCCTAGGGCCGCTTCTAACCATCCAGACCAATGGTCTTGTCCACGGCAAGAATCCTAACCGTCCAGACCAATCGTCTTGTCCACGGCAAGAATCCTAACCGTCCAGACCAATCGTCTTGTCCACGGCAAGAAACCTAACCGTCCAGACCAATCGTCTTGTCCACGGCAAGAAACCTAACCGTCCAGACCAATCGTCTTGTCCACGGCAAGAAACCTAACCGTCCAGACCAATCTTGTTTCCTCACAAAACTAGGAGCCTAGAGCCACTTCGCAGCTTCTAACCGTCCAGACCAAGGGTCTTGTCCTGATTCTATCCTAACCGTCTGCATGGCAAGAACCAGCCCAGACCATTGGTGTAACAATAATCACCACCAGCTATCGAAGCACCTCACTCGGTGGTACTTCCTTACCTGGTTCGGGGCTGTAAAAAATATTTAAATGGTGTTTTAGAGTACCTGAAGTAGCAGAGAGGAGAAATCCTTCCTGGACGCTTGCTTGTGACCATCCCACCCGCCCCAAAAGCTACTTTTACTTAAATAGCGTAATTAAAACCGGGCTGCCTAAAAGTGGATATCGCCACCATTTTCCTTGTCCCTATTGGCTGGCATCAATCAGCTGTGAAAGGCTTTGACGAAAACAATGTTATTATTCTCTCCGATAGGGTTCGCATGAATTGTAGCCACAGGGTTACCACACCGCGCAAAAGAAAAACACTCGATCGTCAAGAAAAACATGTAATTTAATAGCTGTAACCTATCTTTTTAATTCCAGGCGAAGCTCTGTCATGGGAACAGTGGCCCCCTTCGGGGGCTACACTCCCTTCGAGAGGCTCTTATCTATCGCCGCGGCGCATACTGCCCGCACGGCAAGAAAAAAGTTAATTTAGTGGTTGTAACCTATCGTCACATTTTCTCAACTCTTTTTAAATCCAGGCCAAGCTCTGTCATGAGATTAGTGGTTGTAACCTATCGTCACATTTTCTCAACTCTTTTTAAATCCAGGCCAAGCTCTTTAGTGGTTGTAACCTACCGTCACATTTTCTCAACAGTTGGTAACAGCATTACCCGCCGCCAACAGCTGTGACATCGTCTGAGCCGCGCTAAGTTTGTGCGGAGCGGCGCCATGTTGGCTTCCTCACGAACCAGGTACGGAACATTTACCCCTCACTCAGTTCCTTAGTGTAGAGGCTAGCAGCTCTGAGCATAGCTTCACAACATCCCTCCCGAGAAGGCCGCGAACGTGTAAACAAACAGCCGTTCCGCGCGCAGCTGAATGTAGCGAGTACTGGGCTGCGAGAAGTAATAAATTAAAAACCCCGACCGAGCTGGTAATCAAACCCGGGGCCCCCGGGGGACAGGCAGACGTTGCCTTATACACTGCGGGGCTGGGCAAACTTCAATTTAGAAGTACAGCCATGAAGAGTTGTATTGAATAAGCGAAAGAGAAATTTCTTACATTTATCATATTAATGAAGCTTCCAGAATATGTTGGGATTTAGCATACAATAGCCATTTTCCAAATGTCCAGCTTGTTGGCCGAATGGTCAGCGTACTGGCCTTCGGTTCGGAGGGTCCCAGGTTAAATTCCCGTCCGGATCTGGGATTTTAACCTTCCTTCGTTAGTTCCAATGGCCCGGGGGCTGGGTGTTTGTGCTGTCCCCAACATCCCTGCAACTCCCACACCACACAACACTATCCTCCACCACAACAGTCACCTACACATGGCAGATGCCGCCTACCCTCAGGATCTGCCTTACAAGCAATGCACTCTTGCTAGAATTAACCACACGAAATTTATTAATTTTCCAAATAATACATCAAAATGAGAGCAAGAGTACACATTGGCAAGACAAATGCTCAGTTCCATTTCCTCCCCTGCAAACATGTGACTTTACCATGGTGGGAAGGCTTGTGTGGCCCAGTGAAGCAAATAGCAGAGCCATAGGTGCAACAATATTGTATGGGTACGTCGACGATCCAGACTAGAAGTTCATCAAAAAGGGAAGTAGCAGCCTTTCGGAAGTTGTAAGGGTGGCAGTCTAGATGATTGAACAGCCTCTTAATAATACTTAACATGGTTTGGCTACATTGATACTGCTATACCCCTGAAAGCAATGGAAAACTACAACAGTAACAACTCCTGAAGACATTCAGCTCTCTGTACGATGTACTGATGGCTTCCTCCCGGCTATAAAATATTCTGGAGGCAATACAATCCCACACTCCGAGGGAGAACTACACAAGAAGGGACATCAGATACAGACATTGAGAGTTCGAGAACAGAAAGTTAAAAGCTTGAATCGTGGTAGGTTATAGAATCTGAAGGGGGGAAAATGGATAGGCTTAAGTTAGATGTAGTTTGTACGTTGGCAGAAAGAGCAGGATTATGGTCAGGCAAGTACAGAATTATCAACACAAAAACAAACAGGGGAAACACAGGAGTTGGTTTAATAACTAATAAGAAAATAGGGTAGCGGGAAAGTTACTACCACAATAGTGCAGGTCTAGTTTTTATAATAGTTCAGCAGATGAATTAGTCGTAATAACGAATATTAGCTGTACTAGAACGAGTGATGGCTACCTATTTCAAGAAAGTTCTCTGCCTGGCAAAGAACGCTCCTTCGAGGTTAACCTATGAGCTGACAAGACAACCCTTCTATATAGAATGCCGGGCTGAGTGGCTCAGACGGTTAAGGCGCTGGCCTTCTAATCCCAACATGGCAGGTTCGATCCTGGCTCAGTCCGGTGGTATTTGAAGGTGCTCAAATAAGACAGCCCCGTGTCGGTAGATTTACTGGCACGTAAAAGAACTCCTGCGGGACTAAATTCCGGCACCTCGGCGTCTCCGAAGACCTTAAGAAGTAGTGGGACGTAAAGCAAATATTATTATTATTCTATATAGAAGATCTACGATTATCATTGCCTTCCGCGACACAATACCAAGCTTTACTTCAAGAGCTACAGGATTTTAAAAAGAGCCAATATTTTGATAGATTTCTACCGAACAGGCGCCATGTCAGATTTGAAGAATTCAGGCTATGACCTGCGATACACCGTGGCACGCTTCGCGGTCCATGATTTCACTACAAAATGATCACTAGAAATTACTTCCACGAACCGGATGGAAAGTGTGTTTGTGAATTGCTCCAAAAGAACAATCTCTAGTTGAACTATGCAATTAAGATCATTTATGCATATAGTGCTCTATCCTATAATTCCCTAGTAACGATGGTATTTCTTAATTTACCGCGTATTTTTCACTTTATTTGGGACAAATATTACAGTGACATTTCGTGGATACCTTTCGTCTACATAATCCAACAAGTTTACCGTACTAAGAAATCCTTTCTTCAGAACCCAACAGAACTAATGATAATAGAACCTTATTCCATGCTGTAGACACATTTATATCAAATCGACCAACGAGCGCAAGGAAGAAATGGACCCGAAGTTCAATACTCACGCGAAAAGTTTCGTGATGCGATCCACAATATTAATCTTGATGTCGAAACCAAATGTGTTACACGCTCTTCTATAAACGTAGTCTTCCAAACTCCAAAGATGAATTTACGAAATAATGCTAGGATAACCTATTACTGGTAGCTTCCATAGGAATCAACTATAAATCTTATTGAAAACACTACTCAAGAGCTTTAAATACAATTTTGTTGGTCGGAAAGATAAAGCATTCTCGCCATCTTGTAACAATCGCAACAGAACGACACCTCCATCTTGTAACACCCAATAGAGCGGACCCTTCCAACCAATACCTAGCATAAAGGCATAAACTAACCGAAAAGTTTATGAATTTCAAGGATGAGTTTCTAATACTAGTAACAGTTCGAATAAAAATGGCTAAACGATTTATATACATTTGTCACAATTTAGACCGTAGCATTTTTCTAAATCGATGGAGCACAGCTAATGGGTTAAGTCGAACGCCATTCGTTCCCCGATGTAATCCATATAGTCCACAAGGAAACTTAATTTCAAGACCAACAAGAACCTGAAAAGTCTGAGCGAAAATTTTCGTGAGGTCCACAAATAGACAATACCACATTTAAACTGAAATATGTATATTATACTTAAATAGGAGTCAAAAATGTCAATGATGGCCTCACTTTCGGAACATGTATTAGATAACTACAAAAATTAAAGAATACCAAAGGCGAGCTAATTTCTATACACGCCAAAATTTTACGTAGTATGACCCACAATACTCAAGAAAGGGAGACGAACCCTCAATAATATAAGGCGACCATGCAAACATCTGCCTACCTTCCTGCAGGCCCACAATAACTCCTCGGGCCTCACCATTGTCCAACACAACCATTCTAAACGACCGTAGAAGAGAAAATGGCCTACGCCACGATGCTCAGCCTTTTACCTGATCAACGGAAATTTCTGGAAGCGTCATTAAATAAACTTTCCATGCCTAGTGCGCAAGTACGTAGCCACTTACCCAATCGCGTGAAAGAATGGAGTAACGCCCGCCTCCTTTTTTTTTTTCTTTTTGCTGGCGTCACTTTACCCTGTTGCCGTTTTCAAAGATGATACCTTTACAACGTTGTCTTTTTTCAAAGAAATAAAATTTTGCCATATTAGGACACTGCTTCATTTTACTGTTTTAATAAATTTTGAGCTATAACAACTCCCATAAATTTGATATGAAGTACATTATTATTGGATTATAATTATATATACACAAAAGGTTATTTAGCTAAGGCTATATGAAAAATGGCGGCAGTGAGTATGTGATATATTAAGTGAAGTGACGAAAAAACAAATTTATGTGAGTAATATCCACAATTCTTCAGGAATATACTGCAGATCAGTAACATCAATAACTCAGGAAACCATTAAAACAAAATCTAATTAGCACTCAAACATCTACAACTAAATAAATAATATAAACAACATCATGGTGTTCGTGTGCTCCCCGTGTGGCAAGAAAATAAAAAACAATCAACAGGCTGTAGGCTGTGATGGTAAATGCGAACGTTGGTTCCACGTAACATGTGTAAAAATGAACAAAGAAACTCTCCAAAACTTCCGTAAGGAAGAACAATTCCAATGGTCGTGTAAACGTGAAGACTGCATTGCACAACCTAACATAAATGAGGTTATGGCGAACTTCTCCAAACAACTGGAAGAGTCCCTCAAAGTACTAACGGAAGAAAACAAAGAATTACGGAAATTAGCAACCTTTCTTTCCGAAAAATATGATGACCTCAAGAAAGAACTAGACACTTTGAAGAAAGATAAGAAAAATGCGGAAATTGCGACAACGGCAGCCGTGAACGAGCTAGAAGACTTGAAGCAGTATCAACGCAAAAACAATTTACTAGTGTGTGGAGTTCCTGCTGAAAAGGATGAAAAAGTGTTCCAGAAAGTAACTGAAGTTGGCAAGGCGCTGGGAGTCGATATAAAGCCCGAAGATATTGACGCTGCACACAGACTTCCATCCACGAAACCTGGACCACAACCTATCATCGTGAAGTTTGTTAATCGATGGAAGAAAGAAGAAATCCTCAGTAGCAGACGACAAAAAAAGACACTAAAAACGAACGAAATCGGATATAGCTCGGTAAATAACATCTATATCAACGAGCACTTAACGCCTAGGAATGAGACCCTCGCCAAAAAATGCCGCGAGCTACGGCAACAGGGGAAAATATTTGGCACATGGGTCAGGGACTGTAAAGTGTATATCCGTAAGTTCCAGGACGGTCCTTCGAGGCTAGTGGCAAACCCTGAAGTTCTGCATGAACTTGCTCACTCCAGCTGATCTGGAAACAACGAGGTAACCTTTCCTTGTGTTGTGCCCGCTTCAATTCCAAGCTTTCTTTTCCTAATTTCAAATTTTTGTCCTTACATAACCAAACCTGGATCCTGAAAACAAATTTCTTGAAGTACACGAATTTAAATGTGAAACCCTATATAATTATATTAAAGATAGAGTTTCAGAAAGTAGATCATGTGAATTGAAAGGCCTACACATAAATGCACAAAGCATGAAAAATAAATTTGATAATATACAAATTATCTTAGATCAGATTAAAGAAGTAGATATTCTTGCAATCTCCGAAAATTGGTTAACCAACAAACTAACCCACGCTTTTGAAATAAAAAACTACACTTCTCATCATGTGGTAAGAGAGCAGATAGGTGGGGGTGTTTCGCTTTATGTTTCAAACAAATGGAAAAGCAATGTCATAAATGAAATAAATAAATCTCATAGCATACTGCAAGTCATGATTACAAAAGGAAATCAAAGATATGAAATCATTACCATTTATAACCCACAGGATAGTAACTCTCCAAGTTTTTTGTTTGATCTAGAAAATATCCTAAATAGCAGTTCAGGGCATACTTCAATAATACTTGGAGATACAAATATAGACTTGCTTTCTACCTCCAGAAACAGAACTTTGTATGACAATTTAATAACAACTTACGGCTATATAACATGTAATAACAAATACCCAACTAGAGTAACAAAAACAACCTCCACATTAATTGATCACATACTTGTCACAAATAGTAGTAAAAAATGTCATGTATTCAATATAACAAATAACTTAAGTGATCACTACCTACTGGTATGTGAAATTTCTAGTGAAAAACCAGTTCCAGTAGTACCAATAATCAAAGATAGTGGTAAGCAATTTGTAAATTACAACAAATTAAATCAGTATATCCTACAAAATAAATTTAAATGTGAGGAAATGGATATAAACACTTATTATAATAAATTTATTGAGTATATTAGCACAGGAATTGAAACCAGCTCAATTTCAATAAAAAGAAAGAACCCCAAAGACATTCCCCTAAAACCTTGGGTTACCCAAGAATTACTAACACTGATTCACATCAAAGACTCACTGTTTTCAAAAACTAAAGTAAAAAACCCCTCTGCAGAAGTAATTGAAGAATACAAAAGAATCAGTAATAAAATAACCAAATTGAAGAGAGAGTTACAAAAAAGGTATTATGAACACAGATTACAGAATTGCAAAAACCAAAAAGAAACATGGTATGTAGTCAATGAAGTGTTAAATAGGAAGCTTGGACATAAACATGAAATCAGCCATCTGGTGGTAAATGATGTCAGCATTACAAACACAGAGGACATATGCAATAACCTAAATGAACTATATGTTAATGTAGCTGAAAATATAAGAAAAGGTCTTCCTGAAGATGAGCAAGTTCATGGCAGCACAACAGCTGAAAGTCAAACTAATAGTATTTTCATGTCTCCTACTGATGAATGTGAAGTGTTCAAAATTATAACTTCTCTAAAAAATAAAAATAATTTAACTGAAGATAAAATAACCAATGTCATGTTAAAAACCTGTGTTGAAAGTTTAGTGCCATATATTGTGGAAATTATTAACCGTTCAATTCTCAGTGGAGAAATACCCCAATTACTCAAATGTGCCAAAATTGTACCTATCTTTAAATCAGGAGATAATACAGATCCATCCAATTACAGACCAATTAGTATATTATCTGCAATTGGAAAACTCATAGAAATGGTAGTAAAAATTAGATTGGTAAATTTTCTGTATAAAACTAATTACTTTTCTAATAATCAATATGGGTTTCTCCCAAATAGAGGAACTGATAATGCTGTATTTGATACAGTAATAGATGTTCAAAAGACCTTAGATGAAAATAAATTAGCAGCAGGGCTACTCATAGATCTTAAAAAAGCATTTGACCTGGTTGACCACAAAATACTTCTGAACAAGTTAAAATTAGCAGGAATTAGAGGTTTAGCACACAAATGGTTCCAAAATTATTTATCAAATCGAAAACAATATGTGATGATTAATGATACTAAAAGTTTTAAGCAGCAGACAAAAATGGGAATACCGCAGGGCTCAGTACTAGGTCCAATTCTATTTCTGATTTATATTAATGACATACAATCTCTAACACTAAAGGGGAAATGTAAAGTATTTGCTGATGATATCTTAATAACTTACAAAGGACTATGTGAAACGCGAATTATGGAAGACATAAATTGTGACTTGGACATGTTATCGGACTGGGCTTTATCTAAAAAAATGATCATAAATGTGACTAAAACAAAATACCTAATCTTTCATAAAACAGCCCATAAGATAACAGCGGCCAACACTGTTATCCTAAAGGACCAAGTAATAGAGCGAGTCAACTCAGCTAAGTATCTTGGTATAATATTAGACTCAACACTTTCCTGGAAAAGCCATATTGATTATGTAATCAGCAAAATTACCCCTTTGATAGGAATAATGCACAGATTAAGATACAGTAATTTTTCTCATCAACAATTGAAGTGTATATATTATGCAATGATCCACCCACATCTAACATACGCAAGCTTTATTTGGGGAAGATGTAGGAAAGATTACATTAATAATTTGGAAATCCTACAAAAAAGAGCCATCAAAATCATGTATGGATTCCCCTTCCTCAAACCATCACATGAAGTTTTTTCAGAGTCAAATATTCTGCCATTCCATAAACAAATTGCATTTTCATCAGCAGTCTTTATGTATAAGCTAGACAGGAAATTAACCCATTCTACTGTTAACTTCTCCCATTTTAGTGAAATTCATGGATATGAAACTAGAGGATCATTAAGGATATATCCCTCTCATTCTAATTCAGTAAAGTACGGAGTGAAAGGCATAGAATCATCAATGTTTAGGGAATATAATGTGTTGCCTCCTGTTGTAAAGAACTCTAAATCGGTTTTATGTTTTAAGAAAAAACTGAAGGAATATTACTCTTATACAGATATCTTAATATAATCTCTATATAACTTGCTTTAATTAATACAATAATATATATATTGTCCATATTTAGTATATTACAGCCATGCAATATCTGAATATACTTCTGAAAAATTATGATCCTAACATGTAAAAAAAAAAAAAAAAAGTACTTGTCACTTTACAGAAAAGCCATTGTATATGAAATGTAATTATTGTGTTGCCTTAAAAAAGTATGTACTGTATTGTCCCTATCACGAGCCAGAGGCTCATGGGACCTTTTGTCACCAATAAATAAATAAAAAAAAAAAAGTTGTCCACCTCAAATATCTCGTGATCCGTTAAAGATATACGACATTCTGATTCCAAATTCTGTAATTGTATTAAGAGGCTCATAAAACACTGTCCAATTTGTCTCAATCACGTACGCAATTACTGAGAAACCGATAGCAACTTTTTTTTAAAAATGGGAATAGAACAACTAAGGATCCAGCGATAAGTTCAGTGAGTGCTTATTTTGCAAATCGACTAGTCTAGTACCGGGACTTCTGGAGATATTAAAAGATTTCATATGTGGAGGCATTAGACAAAAAACGCCGAGCCACTCGCTCTGATGTAGGGGGCTTGCTGCGTCACTGAAGCCTGATAAACACACTCTCGGATTTGCAAAATAAGCACTTCGCTGAACTTGTCAATTCATTCTTAGTTGGGTTAAGGTGCGTACACACTTGCGAGCATCTTGCTCATGAGCCGCTCGTGAGAAAATTAAATGTCCGAGCGGCTCGCGAGCACTGCTTGAGCCATTTGCTCGCCGATTGCTCGCCATTTGGAAGCAGGATCAGTCTGTGAATTACATGCAAAGATGTCTTCTGAGCATGAAACTGCTTGCTGTGATGGTAGCAAGTGGCGCAGCTATGATTATAGCCTATTTAAATAAGCAAAAGAAACCTCGTCGGTATTGGCGCACTGAGCTGTACAAAAAGCGGACTGGATCCGAATTAATGTTGGACATGAAGTTCCAGAGCGTTAGTGGTCAATATAAAAATTTCACCAGGATGTCACCTACTGATTTTGATAATTTACTGAACAGAATAGGTCACAAAATTTCAAGACAGGAAACGTACCTTCGCTCCCCGATTTCTGCTCAAGACAGGTTCGTACTTATTTTCCTTAACTTTCTAACAAATTTTTAAATTAATTTTTTAGCTCATATAATTTGAACCACGTTCACGTTTTTGTAATAGTACCTATTTATAGTTATCTTTTTTGACTTTTTCATTAAGGGATTTGTTCGATTCCTGAATTACATGTGTACTTAACATTTCAGGTTAGCAGTAACTTTACGCTTCCTTGCCACAGGAGATTCGTACACTAGCCTTCAGTACCTGTTTAGAATATCAAAGCAAGCCATCGGGAAAATAATTCCGGAGGTCTGTGCAGCACTTGTTGAGGAACTAGCAGAATATGTCAAGGTACGACAAATGAATTAGCTTGATTTGTTTCTGTGTTACATTATTTATTAGAATTGAATTTATAACGTACAAACTATATTGTTAAAATCATTCCAGTCAACATGAAATCAAACTGCACGAAAGTCAAAATGTAACTCCATTTAAACATAGTCATCAAAGTCATCTGAAGACATTGACAAGTTGGATTGTTGAGAGGGTGAAGGTACAGGATGTGTTTTTAGAAACTGGGTAGAGTTATCATATGAGGGCTCAGAGTAGGTTGGTGCATGAAGTGAAGGGGTAATTGCAGAAACTTCTTGTTGTGTCTGTGTTTGGTGGATGGTAGTCAGTTGCGTCAACTGAGGCTGAGAAGAGTATGCAGGAGCTGACTGATGGGACATTCCTGTAGCTGGACGTCCACCATATGATGAACTTGGCTGTTGGTAGCCCTGAAAGGCATTTTCAGGTGTCCACTTATAGAAGCCTCTATCTGCCTTCATCAAAATATCAAATACGGCCTGTTGAACACCTCTGTTTCAGGCGAATAGCATTTTACCTTCGCAGTCACGTACTTAAAAAAGGAAGTTACCTCGTCGTCCTCAGAGGGGAGTGCATTCACTTTTGTGGAAGCTGCTTGCAGTACTTGGAAAGCATTGGCCATCATTTCAATACCCTGATTACGCTCTTTTGTTTTCGCTCGCTTACGTGGTGTAGAGTTGGCAAAAACTTCTTCATTTTGAACTGCTGACTGGTTTTCCTATTCACTTACTTCTGTTGGTACTTGCGTTTCCTCATTATCAACATCCACCGTCTCCTAAAAGATACACGAATACATGTTACTGAATAGTATTTTTTTTACTTTTCTAACACTATGTGCCCGATGGTTATATTGTACTACTGCGCGTCGTGAGCCCGAGTGCCGCTGTTAGTAAGACTATTACCACGAACTTTCAAATGCTCGAATGCTATTCACGTTAACGAATTAGTTGTTACCTTAATGCGTTAAAGATTTCCCTTAATACCAATACATGGTACTACTGTTCGATATCCCCCTGTGGGTGCGGGTATCCCCTGCCTGCCGTAAGAGGCGACTGAAAGGGGCCGCAGGGGCTCTTAACATTGGAGTGTGGGTTGACGAGCACGGAGCCTCTACCTGAGTCTTGACACTGCTTACACGTATGCCAGGATCATCACTTTCATCTACCCTATCAGACCTCACTTTGTCAACTCTGTTCTTTTCCGACCTCGAAAGTATTACGTATGGAGGCATTTCCACGCCCTTCGTGGCCCTCGTCTTTCTTTGGCCGATACCTTCATCTTTCGAAGTGTCGGATCCCTTCCATTTTTTCTCTCTGATTAGTGTTATAGAGGACGGTTGCCTAGTAGTATACTTCCTCCTAAAACAATAATCACCACCGTTTACCGTTCGATAGTGATTGGTGATGCTGCCTAAGGACAATGTTTCGTAGCCATATGTGCTCAGCTAGATCTTCCCCAATTGCTTCGGTCAGCCCACTTCGGACAGATAAGCTCAGATTAATGTGCGCGTGTTCTAAGCATAGATTGTATGACTTCACCGATTTAGAATGAAACTGCAGTGAGTCAACCATCTCTCAAGTAGTCGATTAATATTGAATATTGAGATATGGATCCCGGACCTAGTACAAGCAAAGGAAATCCTACGCATGCATACAGCCCACTGATAAGTGAACAGATTTTTACTGAACTTGTAAACGTATCGGATTCTGATCTGTACAAAAGTGATTGTGAAGAATAAAATGAAGTGTTTGATTCCCCACAGGGCGATGAGTCATCAGATTCATCACCCGCCTCCATGGCTAAATGGTTAGCGTGCTTGCCTTTGGTCCAGGGGGTCCCGGGACAGATTCCCGGCCGGGTCGGGGATTTTAACCTTGATTGGTTAATTTTGGTGGCTCGTGGGCTGGGTGTGTGCCTTCCACACCATTAGAATTGTGAACAGGCCTGTTCTTTTTCTGGCACACCAAGTACATAATGCTAATAACCTTGGTATTTCTGCAAAATCCTCAACTCTAACTTTAGTTTATTTTTGGACAATAATATATTGAATGTTATCAGGGTGGAGAGTAACAGATAGGTCTATGCCCTATATCAAATGAATCTAAAGAAGCAAAAAGGCCTTTAAAACTGAAAACTCGTGACAGTGAATAAACTAAAGTTCTTTTTGTGGTAGTGGTTCAATTGTGTTTGATTCGTAAACCTTTTCTCCGTAACTACTGAACCACAACATCAATTGTAAAAACTGAATACGCCAAGTCCATTGGAACGCAATTTTCTTCCTGAGGATTTAAGGGTAGAGACGCCATTTTAAACCATCCGGGCTCATAGTGTTAATTCTCTTATTTTTTGAACATGTTTCTATTTAACTATTCTTTTAAATCTATTTCTTTTTTCAGCTTCCCAAGACTCCCACGGATTGGAAGAAAAAAAGCTCAACATTTGACACTGTTTGGAATATCCCTCACTGTGTTGGAGCCCTCGATGGCAAACATGTTGTATTGCAATCGCCAATAAATTCTGGCAGTGATTTCTTTAATTATAAATCATACTTCAGTATTGTACTACTAGCATTAGTAGATGGAAATTATAATTTCATGTTTGCGGACGTAGGATGCCAAGGCAGAATTTCGGATGGCGGAGTTGAACAGTAAACTGTATAAAATGTTAACCGAAAACACGTTGGGACTGCCATTACCCGAAGAACTTCCGGGTCGTCAAATGAAGTTGCCGTACTTTTTCGTAGGTGATAGTGCATTTGCACTCAGCGAAAACGTTATGAAACCATACCCGGGAGATCATGCCCCTGGAACTTCCAAGAGAATCTTCAACTATCGATTGAGCAGAGCTCGACGAGTAGTGGAAAATACCTTTGGTATATCAAGTTCCCTCCTCTGCGAACCATGTGACCTTGCCGCGGTGGGGAGGCTTGCGTGTCCCAATGATGCAGATAGCCGAGCCGCAGGTGCAACCATATCGGATGGGTATCTGTTGAGAGACCAGACTAACGAATGGTTCATCGAAAGGGGGGTAGCAGCCTTTCGGTAGTTGCAAGGGCGGCAGTCTAGATGATTGACTGATACGGCCTTGTAATAATACTCAACATGGCTTAGCTGTGTTGATACTGCTACACGGCTGAAAGCAACGGGAGACTACAGCCGTAACCACCTCCCGAGGACATGCAGCTCTCTCTGTATGAAAGATGTACTGATGATGGCTTCCTCCCGGGTAAAATATTCCGGAGGTAAACTAGTCCCCCATTCGGATCTCCGGGTGGGGACTACACGAGAGGGGGCGATCATCAGGAAGATGGATACTGACATTCTGCGAGTCGGAGCGTGGAATGTTTCTAAATCGTTGTGGTAGGTTAGAGAATCTGAAAAGGGAGATGGATAGGCTAAAGTTAGATGTAGTTGGTATAAGTGAAGTACGTTGGCAGGAAGAACAGGATTTTTGGTCAGGCGACTACCGAATTATCAACACGAAATCAAACAGGGGTAATGCAGGAGTTGGTTTAATAATGAATAAAAAAATAGGGCAGCGGATAAGCTACTACGACCAGCATAGTGAAAGAATTATTGTCGCCAAGATAGACACCAAACCAATGCCCACCACAATAGTGCAGGTCTATATGCCTACTAGTTCAGCGGATGATGAAGAAATTGAAAGAATATATGAGGAGATAGAAGATTTAATACAATATGTCAAAGGTGACGAGAATCTAATTGTGATGGGAGACTGGAACGCAGTGGTAGGCCAAGGAAGAGAAGGTAGCACAGTAGGAGAATTTGGATTGGGACAAAGGAACGAAAGAGGAAGTCGGCTGGTTGAATTCTGCACTGACCATAATTTAGTCCTCGCCAATACTTGGTTCAAACACCACAAACGACGGCTGTATACGTGGACGAGACCTGGAGACACTGGAAGGTATCAAATAGACTTTATTATGATTAGGCAGAGATTCAGAAACCAGGTGTTGGATTGCAAAACTTTCCCAGGAGCAGACGTGGACTCTGACCACAACTTGTTGGTCATGAAATGCCATCTGAAGTTGAAGAAATTGAAGAAAGGAAAGAATGCAAAAAGATGGGATCTAGACAAGTTGAAAGAAAAGAGTGTGATGGATCGTTTCAAGGAACATGTTGCACAAGGACTAAATGAAAAGGCCGAAAGAAACACAGTAGAGGAAGAGTGGAGAGTCATGAAAAATGAAGTCAGTAGGGCTGCTGAAGAAATGTTAGGAAGGAAGAAAAGATCAACTAAGAATCAGTGGATAACTCAGGAGATACTAGACCTGATTGATGAACGACGAAAATACAAGAATGCTAGAAATGAAGAGGGCAGAAAAGAATACAGGCGATTAAAGAATCAAGTGGATAGAAAGTGCAAGGTAGCTAAGGAAGAATGGCTGAAGGAGAAGTGCAAGGATGTCGAAGGCTGTATGGTCCTGGGAAACGTAGATGCTGCATACAGGAAAATCAAGGAAACCTTTGGAGAAAGGAAATCTAGGTGCATGAATATTAAGAGCTCAGATGGAAAGCCACTTCTAGGGAAAGAAGACAAAGCAGAAAGATGGCAGGAGCATATCCAACAGTTGTATCAAGGTAACGATGTAGATAATTTCGTTCTGGAACATGAAGAGGCTGTTGATGCTGATGAAATGGGAGACCCAATTTTGAGGTCAGAGTTTGACAGAGCTGTGAGTGACCTAAATAGGAACAAGGCACCTGGAATTGATGATATTCCCTCTGAATTACTGACTGCCTTAGGAGAAACCAGCATGGTAAGGTTATTTCATTTAGTGTGCAAGATGTATGAGACAGGAGAAGTCCCATCCGATTTTCGGCAGAATGTTGTTATACCTATTCCCAAGAAAGCCGGTGCTGACAGGTGTGAAAACTACCGCACTATTAGTTTAGTATCTCATGCCTGCAAAATTTTAACACGTATTATTTACAGAAGAATGGAAAAACAAATTGAAGCTGAGTTGGGAGAAGATCAATTTGGCTTCAGAAGAAATATAAGAACACGTGAAGCAATCCTGACTTTACGTCTGATCTTAGAGGATCGAATCAAGAAGGACAAGCCCACGTACATGGCATTCGTAGATCTAGAAAAGGCATTCGATAATGTTGATTGGACCAGGCTGTTTATGATTCTGAAGATGATAGGGATCAAATACCGAGAACGAAGAATTATCTACAACCTGTATAAAAATCAGTCTGCAGTGATAAGAATCGAGGGCTTTGAAAAAGAAGCAGCAATCCAGAAAGGAGTGAGGCAAGGCTGCAGTTTGTCCCCTCTCCTTTTCAATGTTTACATAGAACAGGCAGTAAAGGAAATAAAAGAGAAATTTGGAAAGGGAATCACAATCCAAGGAGAGGAAATCAAAACCTTGAGATTTGCCGATGATATTGTTATTTTATCTGAGACTGCAGAAGATCTCGAAGTTGCTGAATGGTATGGATGAAGTCTTAGGTAAGGAGTACAAGATGAAAATAAATAAGTCCAAAACAAAAGTAATGGAGTGCAGTCGAACGAAGGCAGGTGATGTAGGAAATATTAGATTAGGAAACGAAGTCTTAAAGGAAGTAGATGAATATTGTTACTTGGGTAGTAAAATAACCAACGATGGCAGAAGTAAGGAGGACATAAAATGCAGACTAGCACAAGCAAGGAAGAGCTTTCTTAAGAAAAGAAATTTGCTCACTTCAAACATTGATATCGGAATTAGAAAGCTGTTTTTGAAGACTTTTGTGTGGAGCGTGGCATTGTATGGAAGTGAAACATGGACGATAACTAGCTCAGAAAGAAAGAGAATAGAAGCTTTTGAAATGTGGTGTTATAGAAGAATGCTGAAGGTGAGATGGATAGATCGAATCACGAATGAAGAGATACTGAATCGAATTGGTGAGAGGAGAGCGATTTGGCTAAATTTGACGAGAAGAAGAGATAGAATGATAGGACACATCTTAAGACACCCAGGACTTGTTCGGTTGGTTTTTGAAGGAAGTGTAGGTGGCAAGAACGGTAGGGGTAGACCAAGGTATGAATATGACAAACAGATTAGAGCAGATGTAGGATGCAATAGTTACGTAGAAATGAAAAGGTTAGCACAGGATAGGGTGGCATGGAGAGCTGCATCAAACCAGTCTATGGACTGATGACTCAAACAACAACAACAACAACATATCAAGTTCAGTATTTCGAGTTTTAAGAAAACCAATGCTTTTGGAGCCCCCCAAAGCCGAAATCGTTGTTATGTTTGTAGTAGTTTTGCATAATTACCTGAGGATTCATTCCCCTAATTTATACACACCACCCGGTTCACTAGACCACGAAGCGAACGGAGAAATAATTGAAGGAACATGGAGACACAATGAAGAGATGACTTCCATGAGACGGCTACGAAATGTTCCTAGGAGATCTTCTGCTTACGTAAACAAAATTAGAGATGAAATAGCTGACTACTGCATGAAAGAAGGAGCTCTGCCATGGCAAAATACGTACGCTTAAACGAGATAAAGAAAAGGAAAAATACTCACTGTGTTTAGCGTCTGTCTTGGTTTATATCTTTCATTGAGGAACCCCAAAGATTCATACGCAAACCATCGGCTTTTGTAAATTTCCGTAGATCCTTTAAAAGAAAAAGATAATTGTACAAAATATGATTGAATACGGTATTGTATAGGTACTACCTGTTGAATTGCAACCTGTGTTCACTTTTGATATTTATTGATTATTATATCATTACTTGTTTACTACAGTTATTATTTTAAACAGATAATAAATCATGTACAAAAAGGAAGTTCAAGCTTCATTTTATTTAAACACGAGAACTTACCTTTTCCAGTAGTGCGACTGCTTTTCTCTTTGTTCCTTTCCCTCCGGAGTGATGCCAACAAAGAAACAATTTTCTTTTTACATTCATCCGCGGGTCGTCGAATTGTTGTGCCAATATCCCGCCATGCATCCTCTTTCACATTCTTTTTAAAGTGATCGCCATCTTTCGGGTCCCACAAAACAGAATGTGTCCGATAAGTGTCTATTAAAGTAAGCACATCTTCATCCGACCAGGCCGCCATGCTCGCGGGATGCTCACTGTAGCCGTACACACTTGCGAGCACGTTCCTTGGCCGTCCACACTGTGCGCGAGCATCCTTTTGTGCTCGCCTAGAAAACCGACTCCAGTCGGCTCGGCAGCGAGCGGCTCAAAACATGCTCGCTTTACGCTCGTTACCCCGTACACACTTGCGAGCATCGTAGTGTGAGCGGCTCGCGAGGCGCTCGGCTCGCAAGTGTGTACGCACCTTTAAACCACGCCGAACTTCCAGAGCAGAGAGACCAGTGATATTTTGAGTCCTATAATTGTTATCCTATATTACGTCCTCATTAAAGAGTTCTCTCTCCCATCACTCTCCTATCCTTTAATTTGCAGATGATCTTGTGTTATATTCATCCCACACTTCCATCTCAGATATTCACCAAAATATAGAAAATGATCTTTCCTCCCTTAATTCTTGGTTAAATCATCACAGTTTAGAAATATCCCCATCTAAATGTCAGTCTTTTTTTCTTTTCTCGTTCTCACCGAAATTACCAACCTCACATTCTTCGCATCCAATTCTCCCTAAACTACAACTCCTTCAAAGATGATATCACCGAGCTCGATAGCAGCAGTCGCTTAAGTGCGGCCAGTATCCAGTATTCGGGAGATAGTAGGTGCGAACCCCACTGTCGGCAGCCCTGAAAATGGTTTTCCGTGGTTTCCCATTTTCACACCAGGCAAATGCTGGGGCTGCACCTTAATTAAGGCCACGGCCGCTTCCTTCCCACTCCTAGCCCTTTCCTGTACCATCGTCGCCATAAGACGTATCTGTGTCGGTGTGACGTATAGCAATTAGCAAAAAAAAAAAAAAAAAAAAGTTATCAAGAGTTACATATCCCGTTTCAAAAATATCTGGCTGCCTGAAGTTTGGAATTATCTGTATTGGTCAGTGTTGTGTTTTTGAGACTGTATGTAAGAATTGGTGTATAATAGGACGTGTTCAATGTCATTTTTGTTTTCATGGGTATTTGCTCATCCCACAGCAGGTGTCTTACCTGGTGGTAAAATTGTGTTGCCTTATTGATTCGATTGTTCACCTCACGTTTTGCTAGGTTGTCATTTGATATAACGCTACCCAAGTATTTGAAAACTGGAACGCTGTCCAGTTGGGCTTCATTTAACATGACTATTGGTTCTGCTCCTTCCCCATACACTTTCATCACCACCGTCTTGGTCTTGCTGATGTTTAAACCATATTTCTTAAACTCCTCATTCCAGCTTTGCATTCTCTCTCCCAATTCCTCTTCTGAGTCACTCCAGATCGCAACATCATCTGCAAATGTAAAGGCTTTGATATCTCCATGTTCTTTCCTTTTAATGGATTTCATTACTACATCCATTACAATAGTAAATAGAAGTGGTGACAATAAGCTGCCCTGCTGCACTCCTCTCTTTGTTTCAAACCAGTCCGACAAACCACATCCTACTTGAATACAGCTTCTGTTCCCATTATACAGCATTTTCACTTTGTCTATGAGGCTGTCTCGCACTTGAAGTTCTTTCATGCAGTGCCAAATTCTTTCCCTTGGTACACTGCCGTATGCTTTCTCAGTGTCCAAAAATATTAGAAATAAAGGTTTGTCCTTCTCCCAGTATTTTCCATTAGCATCCTAATTGCAAATATAAGGTCTGTAGTTGACCTTCCTGGTCTGAAACCATACTGCTCTTCTTCCAAAATTGGTTCAACAATATCTCTGATTCTGGTCTCTATTATTTTTTCCAATATTTTCAGGACATGATACAGTAGTGTGATACCACGGTAATTAGTACATTTTCGTTGGCTTCCTTTCTTGAACAAAGGTACAATGATGCCCATCTTCCAGTCCTCTGGAATAGTATTTTCCTCCCATATCTTGTTGAGCACATGTAGCAGGTAGGGACCCTCTTCGGAGGCAGCCCTACCCAGGGAGTGGCGCCCCTGCCTATGTGAGTCCCAGAGCACACTGACCCGGTGTGTAACATCTGGTATGGGTCCCAGCTCAGGGTTACGAGTGAAGACCTCTACGGCGGAGAAGGTGGACTTCGGTACGGCGGAGATGGCGGAAGGGGCATACCCGTAGCGTCTGTACTCCAGAGGAGTGGCTACGAAAGGCGTCTGTCTCCATGTTAGGGGTGGCCTAATTTTGAACCTGGCAGTAGGTATAAAATGCCTTTGGGTGTGGCGAGCCCATCGTAACAATAGCCTATATGAACAAAACAGATATGGTGCCTCGGAAAAGGTTAGGGCGTCCCCAGCTAAAAGCGACCCACAGCTCTTCAGGTGCTGGGGGAACTGTGAAAAATGGGCAACCAGCACCAAACTACATCAAAATTGCAACAGTTAATGTACTGACACTGACGGGAAAGACAGAAGAACTGGTTGACTTCATGATAGAAAAAGATATAGACATACTTGGACTGTGCGAGACCAAGAAGAGGGGTACAGATCCCTCTGAGAGAAGGATACAGGCTGTATTACAGCGGAGGACCTGAAGCAAAAAATGGAGTGGCCATCATACTTAGAAGAGAAATCCAAGAATATCTGGAATATACAAAGTACCTCAGCGATAGGATGATGATGATGAGACTCCAGTTTGAAAATGGCATGAAAAATCTATTTCAGGTGTATGCCCCACAAACTGGTTGCATAGATGAACATCTAGAGGACTTCTTAGAGGAAGTGGAGAGACAGATAGAAGATAAGGAAGTACTATTGAAGGGAGATCTAAATGCACAAGTTGGAATGGAAAGACAAGGAAAGGAAGATGTTGTAGGGCCCTTTGGATATGGAAATGTAAATCCAGAAGGCGAGTTGTTGGTGGATTTTTGCATGAGGAATCAAATGATTGTTGGAAACACCTGGTTGAGGAAGAAGAACAGTCAGAAGATTACAAGGTATGGCTGGGGAGACAGACGGACAAAGACCATGATTGATTATATAATCATAGAGAAAGAACACCGGAAGAACCTTGTAGATGTAACAGCCATGCCTGAAGAAGCCTTTGGTGGAGATCATAGAGTTGTGATAGGAAAATTGAAAGTTGGAAAGATTGAAAAACCCCAATTAAGAAGAGAGAAAAGAATTAAAGTATGGAAGTTGAAGGAGAAAAGCATACAAGAAGAATTTCAAAGGGAAATAATACCCCTGGTACCCAGGACAGAGGTGGGGGATGTTGAAGAGGAATGGAAAAGATTTAAGGAAGCACTGGTTGGATGTGCAGAAAAGGTGTGTGGTAGAACATCAGGAAATGTGAAAGACAAAGAAACACACTGGTGGAATGATAGGGTAAAGATTAAAGTGAAGGAAAAGAAAATGGCATGGAAAGCATGGAAAACATCTAAGACTGAAGAAAGTAGAAGAAAATATGTGGAGGCAAAGAATTTGGCCAAGAAAGTAGTGGAGGAAGAAAAGAGGAAAAGCTGGGCCTTGTTCACACAGAAATTGAGAGATGATACGCAGGGCAGCAAGAAATTACTGTATGGTATCTTAAGAAACAAAAAGAGAGATCAAGTAAACTCCAGATTTGTGAAAGATGAAGGTGGCATAATTTTAACAAAGCCAGAAGAAATAAGAAAGAGATGGAGAGAGTATTTTCAGAAGCTGCTGAACATAAGAATGGATGACAGTCATTCAATGGACGACCAGGAAAGGGAATTAGTTGATGAAGAAATGGATAAAGAAATGACAATGAATGAAATTGAAATGGCAGTAAGAAAGATGAAGAATGGAAAAACTGCTGGAATAGATGAAATTTCAGTGGAGATGATAAAGGCAGCTGGAGCTGTAGGCCTGCAGTGGACATATCGGGTTCTCAGGAATGTCTGGGAGAATAAGGCGGTCCCTGAGGATTGGCAAAAAGGAATAATCATCCCAATTTTCAAGAAAGGTGATAAGAAAGTTTTGAAGAACTACAGGGGAATTACTCTAATATCCCATGTTGCTAAGATAATGGAAAGGATACTGGAAAGTAGAATAAGGTTGAGGGTTGAGAAGCAGATACAGGAAAATCTGTTTGGTTTCAGAAGTGGAAGGTCAACAATAGAGCCCATTTTCATTATGAGACAACTAATGGAAAAGCATTGGGAGTACGGGAATGATATGGTGATGACATTCATTGATATTGAAAAGGCATATGACAGTGTCCCTAGGACGAAAGTTTGGGACAGTCTGGTGCAAAAAGGAATTGGACAGGGATTAATAAAAATGATCATGGCATTGTATAAGGAACGTTGTAGTTGCGTGCAAACACAAGCTGGCAGGACAAGTTGGTCCAAAATAACTAGTGGGCTGAGACAGGGAAGTGTTCTATCACCAATCCTGTTTACAATCTTAATGGATGACATCATGAGAACAGCAAAAGCAGCATATGGAGGAAGATAAATGAACATGATGTTATTTGCAGATGATATTGTGATTTGGGGAGAAGACGACAGGAAGGTTCAAGAACAGTTGAATGTGGTGAATGGGAAGACTGAAGAATGTGGATTGTAAATAAGTGTAGAAAAGAGTAAAAGTCTTGTTATGACTAGAGGGGAGAAAGAAGGGAAAGGTCAGATTACACTTGCAGACAAGCCCTTGGAAGTAGTGGAAACGTTTAAATACCTGGGGAGTGAATTAATGGAGAATGCTCGACTGGATGCTGAGATTAGTAAAAGGATTCAAGCTGGAAGTTGTTTCTATCATAGTGTAAGAAACATGTTATGGGACAAAGATGTGCCAATCGAAGCAAAGGATACTATGTACAAGATGTATTACGTACCCATAACAACTTACGGAGCAGAAACTTGGACAATGACAAAGAAGGATGAGAGTCGAATACAGGCAGTCGAAATGAAATTCTTGAGGAGTATGATACAGAAGAGTAGAAGAGATAAAATAAGGAATGAGAAAATCCGGGAAGAAATTGGAGTGGAAAAAATGAATGATAGAATAGAGAAGAGCCGACTAAGATGGTTTGGGCACATAAAGCGAATGAGCGACGAAAGAATGCCAAAAAAGGTGATGGAAATGCAAATCCAAGGAAGGAGAGGCCGTGGACGACCACGATTGAGATGGAAGGATACCATCCAACGCAGCATTATAGAAAGGAACCTGGACTGGGACACAGTGTTGGAGGAGGAGTGGTGGAAAGACCGAAGAAAGTGGAGAGGAACCATATTTGCCCCTACCCGGCTACAGCTGGATAAAGGGAAATGATGATGATGATGATGATGATGATGATGATCTTGTTGAGCAGTCTGTAGAGCCATTGGATTCCTGGAATTCCCACTGCTTTCAGCATATCTGCACTTGGTTCATCTATGCCCACTGCCTTTCCTTTTTTCATGCTCTTGAGCGCATTTTCAACCTCATGCCATGTAATTGGTGGTTCAGTTGTGGTTCCTCGACTTGGCTCTCCTCTATCCGTTGTTATGTTTTCTGTATCTCCATTCAGCAGCTTTTCGAAATACATCTTGAGTTCTTGTTTAATTTCTCCCTCTTCTTGTGCCAGAGTTCCATCATCACGTTCTATTGCTTTTACGGTCTCTTGATCCCTTTGCTTGTTTTTCACTACTCTGTATAGCAATTTCATATTTCCTCTACTGTCCTCTTCCAGTCTGTCTGCAAACTCATTCCATTTCTTCTCTTTTTCTTCCCTTACAATGTTCTTTACAGCAAGTTTTTGTTCCTGTATACTCCTTGAAGTCTTTGTATTTCTTGTTCATTTCGTTCTTGTCCCTGTTTTTGTTTTTCCTTGTCCAGTGCCTTCTTTATTTGGTTTCTTTCACCGCTGTTTTCACTCTATCATTCCACCATGGTGTCTCCTTTTTTCTTTTGATAGAACTTGGAACTCCACGTAGGTTTTTGGCTTCTCCCACAAAGGTGTCTTTGAAGGCCTTCCACTTTCATTAACGCTGGTTACTTCATCCTTCGGCAAACTCTGTTGAATCCTTAGTTTGTATTCTTCTCCTGTGCATATGTGGCTACTGATTCCCTTAGTACCCTTAAAAATCCAAATCACACCCATACCTGATATATACTTAAGTGTAAACTGAGGATAGAATCCTTAACAAAATTCTGTACAGACGATTGCTCATAAGAATTTTGTCCATGCACATTTGTGCGCAATAAAACATTTATTATATATACAAAATCTAAGTAAAATATGTTTTGATATTCATTTGGCCGGTGCTAGGGTTACTCGTATATGGGTATCCGGTCACTCTTACATTTCTGGTACCGAGCTCGATAGCTGCAGTCACTTAAATGCGGCCAGTATCCAGTATTCCGGAGATAGTGGGTTCGAATCCCACTGTCGGCAGCCTCAAGATGGTTTTCCATGGTTTCCCATTTTCACACCAGGCAAATGTGTTCTGTACCTTACTTAAGGCCATGGCTGCTTCCTTCCCACTCCTATCCCTTTCCTATCCCATCGTCGCCGTAAGACCTATCTGTATTACATACTATCCACTTAATTCTTATTTAGACCTATCTGTGTCGGTGCAACGTAAAAGCAAATTGTAAAAAAAAAATAAGAAAAAGAAACACATTTCTGGTAACAGAAGAGGCGATGCCTTCTGCTGCAAATGGACAAAGTCTCCCTTTATCACTACCTGTTCCATATACTGAATATTGGGAATCTTGTTGCAAACATATTTGGAAATTGTGGCAAAATGACTGGGAAAAATTTGCTGCATTCAAGGGACGGCACTTATTTCAACTTCTCCCTAATACCGTATTAAAGCCTTGGTTCCTTTTGAACCAATATACATGACATTACGCCTCAATCATAATTTGCATAAGATTAAATCATGCTTGTACCCCAGAATATCTATTCTGTATCTATTCTGTGCATGTGGACAAGTAGTTGGTACTGTCAATCACTTAATCTTTCAGATTTTGCAGATCATGATCCCTTGCTTATATCATTATATATTAACCAGCCTGACATAATTTACAATGACGAACCTGTTCTGATGTGGGTAAAAAGTCAGGGTGATGATTATATTAACATATTTATTGAAAATCTGAAAAAAATTAACTGGGGCTTTGTATTTGAATTTCAAATGGGAGAAAATGATATTGAAACTGTATTGGGAAACTTTTTAGATAAATTGCTTCAATTGTGGCATTTATGTTTACCACTGGTAAAAATTTGTCATTATGGTAAACTTAAAAGCAAGAAGTTGAACTGGTATACTGATGAATTGACTCAGTATAGAGAAAGAATGCTTTTGCTGTATAGAATTTATAAAAACTCTTGTCAAGGAGGAACCGAGCAGAATGGCGTGTATAAAGCTTATCTTAATTGTAAAAAGTCATATAAAAGAAAACTTATCCATGCCAAAACTTTAGCTTGTGAAAAATATATTGAGAATGCACCCAACAAATGCAAGGCAGCATGGGATGTTATAGTACAAGAAAACATCAGTACTCGAACTCAAGACACATTTCTCGATCCTGAAAAACTGAATAATTATTTCTCAAACACTGTAAAATAAATCGGAGATCAAATTAAGGCAACAGGTACAGCTGCGAGTGACTTTCTTCACAATCAACCCCCCTACCGAAACACTTTCCATTCGGTTGAGATCACATCTGATGAAGTGCCTAATTAAAGTTTGCTTAAAATTATCAAACTCTAAGAGCATGGATTGTTATTGGTTATCTAATTACATCATCAAAATAATAATACATTTGATTTCTGAACCTCTAGCTTTTATTTTTAATAAGTGTTTAGAGTTTGGAGTTTTTCCTGATCAACTTAAAATTTCTTAAGTCATTCCAGTATTTTAAAGTGGGGACAAAGAATTTCTTCAGAACTATCGAGCAGTCTCAATTGTTCCAATAATTTCTAAAATATTTTAATCACTTTTGTACAATCAACTTAGCAACTATTTTGAAACTTACAATCTCCTATCCGACTGTCAGTTTGGGTAATTCTAAATTCCCATGGAGGGAATTAGATACTCTTCCACCAATAGAGCATATCAAAAATCAGATCAAAAATTAGATGTTGGCTTTTCAGGCGTTTGCTCTATTAACCAGCATTTCGTCTTAGGTCTGACATTGAATGTACTACTACTGTTGTTCTTGAAATTGTTAATCAGATATTAACAGCTTTTGAAAACAAGCAGGCAATCTCTTTGGAGTTATGTGATCTAAGTAAAGCTTTTGATTGTGTTAATCACGAAATTTTACTTGCAAAGCTTGAGATGTATGGTGTCGAGTATCCCTCACTGAACATAATTAAGTCATACTTAAATAACAGATATCAGTTTGTCTCAATTAAAAATAGGTATTCCACTTTGAAGAAAGTTACAACTGATGTGCCACAGGGCTCTGTCCTCGGTCCATTTTTATTCATTCTGGCAGCCAATAATTTACCGCAAAATGTCAAATTTCATGCTCTTATATCGTATGCGGATGATACAACATTAATTACAAAACACCAGAGCATCTCAGGTTTACATCAGATGTAACAGGAAGCTCTTGCAACTACAATGCATTGGTTTTCATCCAATAGGCTGTTGTGCAATCAGGATAAAACTCAATTTCTCATACTAGGATTATCCAAAGATTTTGAAAGTCAGTCAGTCAGTCAAACTTTTGGGTTTTCATATTGATGCCAAATTGAACTGGGAAACACACATTGATCATGTTTGTAAAAAATATCATGAGTGGCCTATTTGATATGGAAATTGAGGGATTTAGTTAGCAGTGACTACCTAAGGATGGCATATTTTGGTCTTTTCCAGTCACACATTACTTATGAACTGTTATTATGGGAGCATTCTTCTTATGTATATAATATTCTTCTAATAGAGAAAAGGGTTGTCCAAACAATGTGTAGGGCTGGTGCAATTGACCATTGTCAACCTCTCTTCATTAGGCTTAAAATACTGACAATTATAAATTTGTATATTCATGAATGTTTGACATATGTTAAAAACAACATAAATGAATTCAGTACTAGGGAAAACATTCACCTTCATGATACTCGGGGCAAAGCAGACATTGACATCCCAATTCACAGGCTGTCAAAAACTGCTCACTTGCATAAAATAAGTTTTTAAGATTATTTAATAAATTATCACTTTCTGCACGGTCCACTCCTTTAAGTAATTTTAAAAGAAAAATGTATGATTGGTTAATAGAAAATCCATTTTATAATACCTCTGAATTCTTAGAAATGCATTATGATAATATTAAGTTTTAATAAAAGGTGTATGTTCATTTAGCCTTAGTAATATTAAGTACTAAATTATTATCAGTTGACGAAGCCTATTTTATTGTATATGGTCAATGGCAAATAAAGATTCTTGATTCTTGATTGTCCTGCTCACGAATCACTACAAAAGCATCTTCTTTCTCCCTTTTTGGGTTCTATTTTCCCTCTCCCTTCTAATGCTGCTTGCTTGGTGCTACATCCTAACATTCAAATTGCTGAAATTTTTTTTTCTGAAGCCAACATTCATATCTAAATGTCCAATCCTTGTATGTCGGTATGGTCAACTTTACTAGTGCAAAACAATTGGTACCCTCTCTATCCCTGTCTTATTCACACTCTACCTTTCCACCTCTATTTTAATTATAGTATCTCCTCTTTAAGTTTTCTCCCCCCTGCTTAACTGTCTGATCTCTGTGTAAAAATATTTTCCCTTTAATTTTTTTATATTCCCAACGCTAAAGATTTGTGATAGGATGAAGGGCACAAGCAATGTCCAAAACAAAACCAAGAAGAAGTAGAAGAAGGAGATTTTAGTTGTTCTCTTGGGTGAAATTAGTATAGTCCCATTTTTAAGAATGAAGTTATTACTGGTTTCTCGGTAATTACGTATGAGATTGAGACGAAATAGTACAATTAAGGAATTTCAAAACAGAATGCATATTTTATCAATGGATCAAAAGATTTTTGAGGTGGACAAGTTAGCTGAATAATCCTGTTTATAAACTGTCTCCGATAAATTACTTGAACGTAACAAGAACCTGTTTTACATGACAGTAAAATACCTTTTGGTTGAAAATGGAATAGAAATTGTGTGAATTAAAAGTGGTGAATTAAGTTTGATGATGACCATACTGATTAGTACATACATACATCTTCATTATATACTGTTATGCCTTTCATTGCTCAGTCTGCAAGCCCCCATTAATTTACTAACCACTGCCACAATCCTTTGTTTGTGACCAGTTCTGCGGCCTTGTTTAGTTTTATACTTCTAATCTTTAAATCTTTAGAAACTGAGTCTAACCATCATTGTCTTGGCCTCCCTCTAGTTCTCTTACCCTCCATAACAGAGTCCATTACTCTCCCAGGTAACCCATCCTCCTCCCTTCCCCTCATATGACCCCACCACGAAAGCCGGTTTACATGTAGGTACAGCTTCATACATCAAGTTTATTCTTATCTTTTATCTCCTCATTCCAAGAACCGGTACCCTTCTGACATCGTTCTCACCTCTTTGTACAAGCAATCATTCTCATTACTTTCATGTCTGTTACTTCTAACTTATGAATATGATATGCTGAATCCACACAGCTTTCACCCCCTTAAAGCAAAGTTCATCTGAAAACAGACTAATGTAAAGATAGTTTTGTCTAGGAGCTGACTTCCTTCTTACAGAATACTGTTGATCACAACTGCAAGCTCACTGCATTAGTTTTAGTGCTCCTTGATTCAATCTCACTTACTATACTACCATCATGGGAGAATACTTGAAATACTTGTAATTATCTACCTCTTCTAGTTTTGCATTCTCAACCTAACATTCTCTTCTCTACTGTCATCACTTCAGTCTTCAAAATGTTGATTTTCATATCATACTCACTGCACCTATTTTAAAGTTCAAAGATAAAATATTGCACATTTTCAGCAGAATCTGCCATTAAGCCCAAGTCATCAGCACAGGGCAGAATGCTTACTACATTTTCACCTAACTGCCACATTTCAGCAGATGTAAACTGTGAGCAATAAAGGTTACAGCCTTGTCCAACCCCTGTAATTACCTTGAAACAAGAACTCTTTCTACCATGTTGGTGACTACTTTGAAGGACAGTAAAACTTGGTAACACATATCTCTTTTGTATCAGTTGTAATCAATAGTTGCCACTATTAAAGTTTCAACTTTCGTAGTTCGATATGTGTGGGATATGGATATGACAGTACCGGTACAGAAGAAGTTCAAGCAGAGATTGTTATCAGTGGGATTCTGTGTAGGAGGGATACTGACTGGAGTGTAATTGGGGATTTAAATGAAATTATGGAATCGGTGTGTGAGAATTTGGGAGTGAGATGGGTAGGAGATGGGGATATATGTTTAGATGGGTTTCACTTGAACCTCAATGGTACATATAAGTTAGGTAGTTTGTTTAGAAGAGTTATAGGGATGTACATTCAGGGAAATGGGGGTGGACTAGGGAGTGCTGATAAAAGTACAGGGAGATGGAAGTCAAGTAAGGATGACATAAAATTACATTAAACTGGAGAAGTATCGTAAGGAAGGGAATAGAATTAAGTAATTTAACAGATATAAAATGTTACGTGCCGGCCCCCTGGTAGCCCCTTTCAGTACTTCCATGAAGGGGCTGGTGACACAGACGACCTGGAATCTACCAGCCGTCCTTTCCGTGTATTGTTCTCAGTGGCCGGCTTACCTGCAAGTTCCTAGGAGATTCAACGGGAATGTTCTGCCTGTAGTGACATTGTGAAATTTCTGAATCAAACCATGTGAGCTATAAAAAGGGAGCCTAGCCTCAGACAGTCAGTTTGAGTTGGACTCCGTGTGGGAGTCAGTGTTAGAGTGAGTGACAGTTGGGCTCGCAGGTGGAGCCAGTGTGACACTCAGTGAGCTGGGCTGAGGGTGACAGAGGTGTTGGCTGTCGCTAGTGTCCCACTGAGGTTTGAACCAGGAGTTGTTGTTGTGGTGTTGGAAAGACCAGTGAATGTGTAACTGGAGGCGACAGAACGAAAGACTGTACTGTGAGATTCTATGCATTGAGGATCGCCGTGAGCCAGCAAGGAAACACACTATTGTGAGTGCGATGATAAATGGACCTGTGTTAATGTTCACTGTTGTGAGTATTGTCCTGCTGTTGAATCCTGTTGAGTTGTTTGGTTGTTCACTGCATGTGACTGTGTGAAGTATAAGTGGAGTCAAACCAGCGTACAGTCATTGTGTGTTGTATAGCCAGTGGCACTGTGTTCAAATCAATCAATCAATCAATCAATCAATCAATCAATCAATCAATCAATCAATCAATCCTGATCTGCATTTAGGGCAGTCGCCCAGGTGGCAGATTCCCTACCTGTTGTTTCCCTATCCTTTTCTTAAATGATTTCAAAGAAATTGGAAATTAATTGAACATCTCCCTTGGTAAGTTATTCCAATCCCCTAACTCCCCTTCCTATAAACAAATATTTGCCCAAATTTGTCCTCTTGAATTCCAACTTTATCTTCATATTTTGATCTTTCCTACTTTTAAAGTCACCACTCAAACTTATTCATCTACAAATGTCCTGAAATACTTGTCCCGAACCACTTAATCGAACAGTTAGTCTTTTTTTCTCCCAAGTCTTCCCAGCCCAAACTTTGCAACATTTTTGTAACGCTACTCTTTTGATATAGATGTTGATTCCCATAGGGAATCTGAAATATTTGTCCCAAATGAGTAAATTTATATACCAATATACATGGTCCATTATTGGACATTATAAATTTTCCAGCTAACTCATTCCTGGTTGCCAGCATTTCACCCCCGTGTGCTAGGTTGAGCTCATCAGTTCGTACCTAGCACACCTACCAAATGACAATTCAACAATACAACAATGTTAAAAATTCTAACATGTCTAGACATTTCATAGATTTGAAACCTAACATGAAAGATTCTCATTGAATATTGAATTTTCACGACCGCATTGAATTTTTAACACTGTTGTATTACCATTTTGTCCACAAACTGTTGGCACATAGTTCATTTTAAATTAAATAAGGTAAGTGAATGCAGACATTTCATAAAATTGGGATATGATATGAAAGGATATTCATGTTTGAATTTTCTAATATTGTTATGTTGTCATTTTCTCTGCAATCTGTTGGCACATAGTTCATTTTAAATAAGGTCTTTGATACATGTGATTTTACTAACAAGCTGAAGAAGAGAATTTGTTTTCTCAAAACATGTACATGAACTTGTGTCTGTACAGAACCTGGACACAATTAACTGTTATAATTAAGTCAGCACGGACCATTAGTGGCCATCATGGTCAAGTTTCGTTGGCTGAATGGTCAACATACTGACCTTCGGTTCAGAGGGTCCCGGGTTCGATTCCTGGCCGGGTCGGAGATTTAAACTTTTATTGGTTAATTCCAGTGGTCCGGGGGCTGGGTGTTTGTGCTGTCACCAAAATCCCTGCAACTAACACAACACACATAACACTATCCTCCACCACAATAACATGCAGTTACCTACACATGGCAGATGCCGCCCACCCTCATCGGAAGGTCTGCCTTACAAGGGATGCACTCGGCTAGAAATAGCCACACAAAATTATAATTATTATGATCAAGTTAACAGATATTAGCAAAACCAAACGTAAAAGAGATACACCTACTTTTATGTTTTAGACCCACTCTGAATCCCATTTACTGCTGAAATTTTTTGAACAACTTAAAGCTAAGATCCCACTCACCCTTATCCCAAACTCAAGTGCAAAGTTTCATGGAAATCCCTCCATATGTTTTTTCATAATGCTGTAACAGATAGACAAAAATTAATACGAACCCGTCATAGGCTATTATTTGTCCTGTCCAGTATAAAAACAAGCAGCAGGTTGATATAGAAAAAAAAACAGAAATACGATTTTATATACCATTTGATATTATATACAACTATAAAATAAGTACATTTCTGTGTATTTAAATTTTTTTTGTAAAGTGGTGGCAATTACAAAGGGAGCACTGCCCACACTCCCACTTTGTAGAGAAAACATTACATTTTTATTCCATTTTAGCTGCCTGGAACTACGAATTATAGGGTTTTTTAAAAATTTGTATAAGCCCTGATGTCTTATCAGGTAATTCCTTTCATTTCTTTAATTATTAACAAAATCTTAGCAGAAATACCCACAAAGAGCAGTGAAGACTCGCGCAGCAGCAGGTAGCGTGTGCTGTGAGGAAGGATGGTAGGGATCACAGGGCACTGAAGTATGATTCACCCACTTGTCGGGCACATCCATCAGTCTGGCAGTCTCCGTTAGTGTGTAATCAAATACTAAATTATTTTTAATTGTATAATAATGCCGTACTTTTGTTTATTAGCAGTATATGTGTAATTGTTGTTCCTTTGGTGAAAGTTTTGTTGTATAGTACTGAATCAAAATCTCGAAGTTGGTAGACTGTCAACCTTTATGTCAAAATTTGCTTAGAGAACATCAAAGAACTTACCATTTTGTAGCCTTTTTTTTCTTCTTTTTTTTTTTTTTTTTCAGTATCTCTCAAATCCGGGTACTTTTTGCTGTCTATAAATGTTTTTGCCCCCACTTCTAATTCCTAATCACTGCTACTGTTTTTGTATTTACATAGGACATGGAATATGCAACCTTTAAAACAGAACAGGGAACATTTAATTAAAAATATTATTATTATTATTATTATTATTATTATTATTATTATTATTATTATTATTATTATTATATCGTTGTTTTAATGAATATCCTAATTAATCAGCAAATTTTTCAATGGTAAAACACTTTGATCCTAGAAGATCTTTTCAAATCAATGAGATAATTAAATATTCAACTTATAATTAATGGTTTCATGTAGAATAACTATTTGTTAAACCATTAAATTATAAGAAACATGTTCTTGACATGTCACTCCATATTCTAACGAATGCTGATTTTGTAGATTATTAATCAACTGCCCTTAATCCGTCAATACTGTCCTGTAGGTTTCACTTAATGTATTAATACAATGGAAGGGGGCGTCAAGCACCCTAAATCGAGACCTAAGGTACTGTAACTACGTCTCACAAGATTATCGATTAAAAACAACAAACCTATTGAGAAATCAAATTAATATATATTAACATACATTTAATTTCAATACCAGTATATTGTTGGAGTTCCAGACTTTTGGAGTTTGCATTTTTCATGGGTATTGTATGAAAAATCTAAAGATGTTATGTTCTGTAAAAATATGTAAACAAATGTATACAGAGCAACAACTTAAATTTTCTCATAAAATGAAAATGACATTCAAAGAGTCAGCATTCCAAAACTGGAAAAAGGAGTTGAAAACTCAAAATACTTTAGAGATCGGCCTACCACAGGGATGCGGTAGTAAAACAAAACGTAACTGTTAGTTCTCAGCTTACAAGTGAAAACTCAAGCAAATGAAAGAAAATCACGCTTGCTTCCTCAGATCAATCTCTGTTCTCTACATTACACTACCTTGCAATACAAGGAATTTCAATCCGCAGACACACAGATGACAGAAGTCATTTGAAGAGCTTGTTACAACTTAGCTGGGAGAATAGTCACAACCTTGAAAAATAGTCACAATGTGATTCCTTCACTATCAATTTTGCATCACTCCTTTTCTTTTTTTAAATGCTATTTGTTCGGGACATCGACCTCGAAAGATCTTTTTTCCCTACTCACACCGTATGTTATAAACCTGCATGTATTTGTAATTGCGGAAGTGTAAAGTGTTGAATGTGAGCACAGGAATGTTAAGGACAACACAAACAGCCAGTCTTCAGGCCAGGGATATTAATCATTTACAATTAAAAACATCTGACCCGGCCGGTTTAGAACCCAGGGCACCAGGTGACAGGCGTACGCGTTGCCTCATACACCATGAGGCCGGACTGCATCACTCCTTACTTCGAAAACCGATTGCAGATATTAAAGCTGCAAAATGTTTTTCTATAATAGGAGATGAAACCACAGTTGTGTCAATACAAGAACAATTCAGTATTTGTTTAAGATTAGTTCTGGACACTTTGGAAATAAATTGATATTTCTTGGGAGTTGTAATTGAGCAAGTGAAGCGAGAGGATGCATTGTGTGTAAGTGCTGAGCAAGGAATATGAGTATTACTACTCAACAGTACAGGTCAATGGCTCAGACGTGTGAAGTGTGAGGGTGCGGCATACGCGAAGAGTAACTGGCAAGAACACGGATTGCAGGTATCGTTGATGGCAGCACCAGTGGTAGCAATACTACTTGTAATAGGGGGTGTCAAGATGAATCCTGGTCCTGGTCCTGGACCAATGGGATCAATTGGCTGGGAAGAGACGGAGAAGAAAGAAATAGTCAGAGAGGTGTGTCAGGCAGAACAAACTAGGGACCTTATTTGGGAACAATATAATGAAATGAAGGAGTTAAAGGAATGCGTAAAACAGGAACTGAGAATAATAACAGAGAAGGTTGTGCAGAATCAAATCAATCAATCAATCAATCAATACTGATCTGCATTTAGGGCAGTCGCCCAGGTGGCAGATTCCCTATCAGTTGCTTTCCTAGCCTTTTCCTAAATGATTAAATGCTGATGAGCTAGAAATATTGAAGGCCAAAGTAAAGGGTTTAGGGGAGGAGATGAGACATGTAAAGTGGCAAGAAAATATGGCCAACCAGGGAACCAGGAGGAGAAATATTTTTATTTATGGTGTACCTGAGAGTGAAACTAAAAATGTACACGATACAGTGAATAAGGTGTTGGATGTTATTAAAACCATATGAAGGTAAATTGCAGTGAAGTAGACATAAATGACATGCATAGAGCGGGGAGATTAAAGGGAGAGAGGTGAATTAAAGTCAAGTTATTATTGGCTCTGATGGTAAATAAAATTTTAAAGAACACTAGGAATCTGGAAGGAGAAAAAATATGAGTGAAAAGGGACGTGGACAAAGATACCATCACGGAGCAAAGAATTCTGCATTTACATCTAGGAACAGCAAAGAACTCAGGACTCAAGGCATACATATGAGGACAGTGTCTGATAGTTTGTGATGATAATTGGTGGTGAGCTTCGACACCAGTGCAGCTGAAGGAAATGGATAAGAAGCAACAGCAAAGTGTGGCAAGTACAACAGATGGAGGAATGTGCAAGATTGCTACAAGCATACCTGCCAACTTTACAAAACCAAAAATCAGGAGAAATCAGGAGATACAGTTCGTCAAAACTGCTTGTATTGTGCAATACATACATTATCCTAGCAAGCTCAATGCATCATATTGTCAAGTCCACATTTAAATTAACACATATTTCCAGGGAAACTGAGTGGAATCAAAATCTACAAATATTTTACTCTCATATGTATTCATATTCAGTGATACCTAAATATTCATATACAACAACAAAAAATTTACAAGAACATGTACGGTACAGTAGTCCTACCTTCCTTCCATCTTACTGATTTACAGAAATTTCCGTTGATTAAAAGAAGCAGCAGTGGCAGAATTTGCCTGTCTGAGAAAACCTCTCTCAAAGGTTTGTTGAAAGCAGATGCCATGTAGCCTTGATTTTACTGTCAATAACCTCTCCATATTTTCATCACCAATAGATGACTTGAACTGTGTCCGTGTTTTAGTCACCTGACTAAATATCCTCTCACATTCAGCATTACTGTGAGAGATTGTTAAAATACCAAGAATAACACGAACTAATCTATCAGTGAAGTACGTTCGAACTGATGAGAAAAATTCCTCCTTCTCACCATGCTTCAGATGCTTTATGAATTGGGAAGTGCAACTACCAACAACCAAATCACAATCATTCTTCTGGTTTCCCCTGCTGTGGTAATTGACTTTCAAAAGAGAGGAGATTTAACCACTGTAGGTTGTACAAATTTTGATATCATATTCCTTAATGTGTCCAGCATCAGATCTTGTAGTAAATGGATGTGAGGCACACTTGACTGCAAAATTAAATTGGATTTATCAAATGTAGGTATAACATTTCATAAAGACAGACAAAAACTCATTTAAATCTGATGGCAGGAACATAAAAAATCCTTTCTTCATGAGAAAGACTGCACTTCATGATGGAATCCTGTTTAGTTGTTTTGGGTGAAGAAGTACATGGGACTGGTGATTCATTGGTTCTTTCCCTTGAAGGGACAGCACCCTCTACTGATGTTTGTTTCATCTTTGGAATATGGTAAGTTTCAAGACTTCTAAGCTGACCTGTCTTACCAGACTTCACTTCATAATTGAGCAGACTGGACGAACGCGGCCAGTGTTCCAACAACCTGGATAAATATTAGCCCACAGAAAGCCACCGGGTGCACACTTGCTTTAAAATTGTCCTTGTCTCGACATTGTACAATTAGCTTTACCTCGCACCGACACAAATAGGTTTTATGGTGACAATGGGATATGAAAGGGCGGGGAATGGGAAGGAAGTAGCCATAGCCTTAAATAAGGTAGAGCCTTAACATTTGCCTGGTGTGAAATGGGAAACCACGGAAAACCATCTTCAGGGCTGCTGCCTGTGGGGTTCGAACCACTATCTCCGGTATGCAAGCTAATAGCAGCATGCCCCTAAATGCACGACACCTACTCATTCGGTCCAATTCCTTAGCTTTGTACATGAGACGGCTTCCTCATAATCACACATTAAATTCAAAAACACTTCTAATAACAATTAAGAACACTGCCATTACAACTTCAAACAATACACGAGTACTATAGTATATATATTATAAGACTTATTGTCTCAAAACCTGAGTATTGATACAAGGCTAAAAATTACACATCTCTATTCCCTCACAGGAAGTATGTGCGACGATCGGTCTCTAATAAGCCTTCAGAAAATAGTATAAACTCATGCTCCACACATGTGAATCATTCATGCACTTAGATGCCATTACTTAGCAAATACATAGATTAATATATTTCATCACGCGCCCGTGCGATTATGAGGAGCGCAATGCTATTTGTCTATATACATAAAATAACATACCCTGACTGACTGATTCATTATCGTCGAGCCAAAACTACTGAACATAAAGAAATGAAATTTTGAAGATACATTTATATTACACTGTAGGTGCTCGAAAAGAAGGATCTTTGGATATTCCATCGCTAAAGGGGTGAAAGGGGTGGGGGGGGGTGAATTTTTAAAATCAATATATCTATATCTCAAAAACTTAACAGTTTAAAGACGTCAAAATTGGTATTAGAAATCTCTATTTTTTTAAACACATTCTTTTTGTTTTTGGAAAATCCACATAAGGGGGTGGAAAGAACTGAAAAATTGGGTACATTTTTAAAATGACTATATTTACAGTATTATATCTCAAAAATGTAACATGTACCAAAAATTGGTATTTGGAATCTCCTTTAAAAATAAAGAAACATGTATTTTGTTTTTGGATAATCCACTTAAAAGGGGGAGAAAAGAAGTGAAGGAGTTGAACTCTGATACATATATCTCGAAAACTGAAGATGTTACAGACTCCCACTTTAGGGATTTTCATACAATGTCTCAGTGCAGTACCGAGGAACGATTACTGGTATCAAATTACGAAATCCACGCGGGCGAAGCCGCGGTATTAGCTTGTCAAGTAATACATTAAAATTCGCCATTACCGGGTGAGTTGGCCGTGCGCGTAGAGGCGCGCGGCTGTGAGCTTGCATCCGGGAGATAGTAGGTTCGAATCCCACTATCGGCAGCCCTGAAAATGGTTTTCCGTGGTTTCCCATTTTCTCACCAGGCAAATGCTGGGGCTGTACCTTAATTAAGGCCACGGCCGCTTCCTTCCAACTCCTAGGCCTTTCCTATCCCATCGTCGCCATAAGACCTATCTGTGTCGGTGCGACGTAAAGCCCTTAGCAAAAAAAAAAAAAAAAAAATTCGCCATTTGCGTCCAAATGGCCCCTAAAATCTCTAGAAAAGTCACTAGTTGCTATCTTTGAAATTTGGTCACTAAATTACTAAAGAAAAGACTTCAATTCTAGCGACTAGTCTCTAGAATCGTCTAGACTGATGCGAATGATCACGAACATAGCACGCGAGAATGAGAGACTGATAATCGATGTACGCATCACGATATACAGGTTTCAATAAACGTCGCACATTCGTGCGCGTTTCTCGTATCAATAAATGTCGATATTTCATTTGAATGCGGCCAAAGAGTGAAGGACGTCCGGCTATTGGCGTACAAAGCTGAAAAGGTGGTTTTTGAATGTTTGAAGTTCACCAAAAAATAAGCTAAAATCGGGAGAAATAATAGAATAATCGGGAGGTGGGAAAAACTGTCGAAAATCGGGAGTCTCCCGCCTAAATCGGGAAAGTTGGCAGGTATGCTACAAGTAATGATAGTGCTTGTGCAGCAACATGTGAAACTGCAGATAGTAGAGAGGTTCAGAGCACTGTAAGGTAGTTGAAAGTAACTGAACAGATAGCTGTACCTGCAGAAGTCGTGGATGTCAGACTAGCTGACTGCTGGTTTGAATCACATACAGGGGCCAGCAGAGGAACAGAAGACAGTAGGAAAGAAACAAGATGCCAGAGGTAAAAGTTTAAGTTTAAAGGACTTATGGTCCAAAAAAGGGGGAAGTCATATGAGAACACTATGGACAAGGAAATTATTAGTTCACTAGAAGGCTGTATAGCCAAGCCCGTGGTGTAGGGGTAGCGTGCCTGCCTCTTACCCGGAGGTTCCGGGTTCGATTCCCGGCCAGGATAGGGATTTTTACCTGGACCTGAGGGCTGGTTCGAGGTCCACTCAGACTATGTGATTAGAATTGAGGAGCTATCTGACGGTGAGATAGCGGCCCTGGTCTAGAAAGCCAAGAATAACGGCCGAGAGGATTTGTCGTGCTGCCCATACGACACCTCGTAATATGCAGGCCTTCGAGCTGAGCAGCGGTCGCTTGGTAGGCCAAGGCCCTTCAAGCGCTGTAGTGCCATGGGGTTAGAAGGCAGTACATTAGAAGTAGAGAAATCGAGGGTAACAAGAAGTAAGGCTACCAACCTGACAGATGGTTAAAAAATTACTAGAATGGAGACGAGGGTGTGTGAATATAGGGGATATAGGGGATATAGAGTTGGGTTGCACCAGGATACAAAGTCTATGTGGACCGTTTTAAAGTACAAGAGATAGGAGAGTTCGAATGGGCAGATATCCTGGTGGAATACTAACCTTAATAAGGGACGATATACAGGAGAAAATAGAAGTTATAGAAACAGAAATGGAAGAAATTCTTTGGATAAAAGTAAAGATGAAGGGGAAGGGTGAAATTAGCTTATGTATTGGTTTTGTCTACAACCCTCCGGAAGGTTCCCCTTTTGCAAACAAAGATTTCTTCCTTGAGTTGGGAACGGAGATAAATAGATTAAGGAGTATGTATGAAGATGTAGATATTATGCAGATCGAAAACCAGTACATTGTAAAGAGGTAGAAGAAAGAGTAGTTAAAAAAGAGAACAAGTCAAGGCGAAGTGTATAATAGGAACGGTAAAAAATTACTAGAACTATGTGGTACAGAAGAATTGTATATTCTGAATGGGTGGTGGCCAGGAGATGAAATGGGTAACTTTAGATATATAATGGAAACTGGAGGAAGTATTACAGACCTAGTATTATGTTCAAGGGAGGCATTACCATTTGTCGAAAGGATAACAATTAAATACTGTGCAGAATCTAACCACTTACCAATAATCATTAACCAGATAAGTATGGAAGAACCTAGTGTGGCTTGTTATCAAGGAAATATTAAAAAGAGATTAGTGCCTAAATATAGATGGAGAGAAGAACTCCGGAAAGATTTTGAGGATTATTTTAAAGGAGGAATTTTTCAAATTTTAAAGTTAGGGATAGGACTTACGATTGAAAATAACCAAATAGATGCTACAATACAGCTTATAGAAAATATTATATTGATAGCAGGATAGGAGATGCAAGTGAAGAAAACAGGGCTGCCAAGAAATACCAGGTGATACAATGAAGAATGCAAAAAGAAAAGGTCGGAAGTAACGAAAGCATTAAAATCACACAGGAAGATACAAGAATTACATTCTGTAACAAACAAAAAGAGTATAGAGAACTATTGGTAAACACAAAGTACTCATGGCAGAAGAAACAAGCTGAAAATTCTAAAAGAAAGGACAGTAACAAAGTGTGGAATAGAACAAACCAAATCTGTAGAGTGGCAGCAGCTATATCATTAATGTTGATAAGAAGATCGATACGTCGAGGAATCAGATTGATTTCATGATGGTGAACAAGAGATACAGAAATGGTTGTACAGCTGCCTCGTGTCTTGGCATCCTTGGATGTTGTGATGTGACTTGGTTACTGTGTGTTGAGGAAGGCAACGGGAAACCACCTCAATTAATTTTCCCTAGTAATCACCATAACTATGCTTGCAGCTAAATTAGTATCCGGAGTAAGCTCCTCAATCAGATCTCCGGGAGGGGCAGACACAAACACAGCAATAGCAAGACTGAATTATCAACATAAAGTCAAAATTGGAACTTGAAATGTGAAGACGATGAGCCAGGCGGGAAAGATCCACAATGCAATAAAGGAGATGACAAGAATGAAAATAGATATTCTATGAGTAAGCGAAATGTGATGGCCAGGATCTGGAACCATCAACATTGATGAGCACCGAGTCTACTACTCGGGTACAGACGATGGTATGCATGAACATGGGGTAGGGATCATACTGAACAAAAGAATAGCCAAGTGTGTTGACAATGTTATGTTAGTTCAAATCAAAGCAAGACGAACTGTCTTAAATATTATTCAAGTCTATGCTTCTTCTGCAGACAAACCGGATGAGGAACTCGAAAATTTCTATAACATCATAAACCATAATATCCTGAATAAGCTAAAAAGAGAAGACCTCAACATAGTCATGGGCGGCTTTAATGTAAAACTTGGGGCAGGAAGAACGTCAGACGCCGTAGGACCCTTTGGTGTACGAGACAGGAACGCTCGAGGAGATGACTTGGAACTATCTGCAGAAACAAATTAGCTAGTGGTGATGAATACATGGTTTAAACTACCACCGCAAGTTATACACGTGGAAATCGGCCATGGACAAACCAGGACACATTGTGAGGAATCAGATTGATTTCATGATGGTGAACAAGAGATACAGAAATGGTTGTACATCTGTCAGAACATATCCAGGAGCAGACATACAATCAGACCATGTCCCAGTGGTTGGAAATTTTAAGATCAGAATGAAATATGTTGTCCCCAAAACAGCACTGATATATGACTTGAGAAAATTGAAAGATGCTACCATACAGCAGACAGTTAAGACAGCTCTAAACAATAAATTGATTGACAATGGTGACGATGTTAATGAAAAACTCACACACTTAAAAGAAGTGATAAAAGGAGTAAAAGAAGAGTATTTGAGACCGGATCTTAGAAAGGGGAAAATGTGGATGACAAATGAAATTCTAGACGTAATAGAAGAATGAAGGATGAAAAGAGGTAATCTGATGGAATACAGAGCGATTCAAAATACAATCAGAAGGAGCATCATAGAAGCTAAAGAGAAAGAAAAAATTGAATTATGTGCAGAAATAGAGTTTTATCAGGGTAGACATGATGATTTTAATGTGCACCAGAAGATCAGAGAGACAACAAAACAATATCACAAATCAAACTGTGCAAAGCTAGTACATAGTAGTGGTAACCTCATAATCGACAAGGAACAGTTATTTCAAGATGACATGAGGAGACAGGAACCAGAGATATCAGATACAATGGGACCAGATATCCTAGAAGTGAAGTGGAAGTGGGCATACAACAAATGAAGAAAAGGAAAGCAGCTGGGCCAGATGGCATACAAGCAGAATTTCTCAAACTGCTCAGTGAAGAAAAAATAAAAATGATCACAAAAATATTCAATGACATTTACTCATCAGGTAAAATCCCTCCAGAATGGTTAAAATCAGAATTTATTGCTTTACCTACGAAATTAAATGCCAAAGAATGTGGGGACTACCGTACCACCAGTTTAATGAGCCATCTGCTAAAACTGTTTCTTAAAGTGATACACAAGCGGATATACAGTATTAGTAAAGAACAGATGGCATCCAACCAGTTCAGGTTCTTAAAGGCAGTTGGCACTAGAAAAGCAATATTTAGTGTACAGGTACTGTTCCAAAGATGTAGGGATATCAACTGTAATGTATTTGCATGCCTCATTGATTATCAAAAGGCGTTTGATCATGTGAATTATGAACACATGAAAGACGTACTCAAGAAAACAGGAATTGATGGGAAAGATCTAAGAATAATGGCAAATTTATACTGGAACCAATCTTCAGTCATGAAAATAGATCAAGACCAATCTGAGCAAGTGAGAATATGCTGAGGCGTCAGGCAAGGATGTATAATATCACTGATACTCTTCAACCTTTATTCTAAGTACGTATTCGAAGAAGCCCTATTTGATGTGGAAGAAGGAATTTCAGTGAATGGTGTCAAACTCAACAATTTGCGCTATGCAGATGACACAATTGTCTTTGCAGATACGATGGAAGGGCTACAGAAGTTACTGAACAAAATTTCTGAAACAAGGAAGAGATATCAACATTAATAAAACAAATTTTATGATCGTCAATAAGAACAGCCGATGCGTGAATCTGTTCCTCAATGGAGCAAGTATAGAGAGAGTTTCACAGTATCCGTACCTGAGTACCATCATTAACGAAGTATGGGACAATTTGCAAAAGATAAAGTGTCGCACTGGAAAAGCGAGGAATGTTTTCAACTCAATGAGCTCAACCTTCAAGAACCATGACCTTACCATCGATACCAAAATGCGGCTCCTTAGGTGCTATGTGTTTTCAGTTCTCTTTTATGGTGTGGAAACATGGACCCTTACAAAAGCCACCACTGCTAGACTGGAAGCATTTGAACTCTGGCTATACAGAAGAATTTTGAGAATATCATGGACTCAGAAAGTTACGCCGAGCTAACAAGAGTCCAGAGCTGATCAACACCATCAAGTGTCATAAACTACAATATTTTGGACACATCATGAGGAATCAGAACAGATACAACTTATCCTGCAAGGAAAAATAGAAGGGGAAAGATCTCCTGGGTGAAGAAGAATTTCCTGGCTTGACAACCTTAAAACCTGGTTCAACAAAACATCTGCAGAACTGTTCTGAATTGCAACGGATAAAGCCAGAATAGCCATGTTAATTGCCAATGTCTGAGGCGGGCAGGCACGCTAAGAAGAAGAAGTAGAGAAAGAATAAAGCCCAACACAAGCAAATATAAGTAATGGGGAATGGATCAAACATTTCAGATGGCTATAAGATGGGAAGGATAGTTGGAAATCCAAAATAGGAAAGACTGGGATTTTGAGAGGATTGGAATGCACCCTGCGTATCTTAGATCAGGTAATTTCAGTCAGTGAAGTAAAAGATTTAAGAGAGAAAGGGTGAAAAGGAAAAGCATGAGTAATTTCAGGTATCACTAACGAATTTTGGAAAGACAAAAGGTAAAACAATTTTATCCTTGAAAATATTCAATGAGATATTTGAAGGAGTGAGAGTACTAAAATCATGGCAGGAGGGAGTCATTTGTCCTACATATTATAAGAAACGGGGTGAGAGATCAAATCTTAGTAACTATAGGCTCCGTGCGCTCAAGGGGTAAATGCACCACTGCGCTGCGAGTGGCGAACAATGTAAGCTAATGGGTTTCGCCATGGCTGTGGTTTCACTGCGCACATATCCTCTATCATCTCACCACATGCTGCCATGGCCGACTAAATAATAACAGTGGGATTTCAGAGTGTTTTATGCAACAACAATTGGCCACATTATTCCAAACTTGCAGAAAGTGGTCATGTAATAAATTTACAAGAAAAACAGTCTGCAGAAAATAACAACAGAGCAATAACTGCAAATGTGATCAGAAAGAAACATTGGTTCACTAGATATCCTACAATTTCATGATAGAGACAACATAGTACCGTAATTTATGTATTAGTAGTGGTGATAACGAGATTGGTGTTCATATACACATTCAACAATGCTGTCTTCAGAAAAATATCCATGGTCTATTTCTAATACAATATCATGTTAGTGTAGGTTAATGCTGCTAGGGAGACGATTAATTTTAAATTTAAATTAATTTTAAACATAACCATGTTTTATAAGGAAGGCCTTAGTAACAGTTGTTATTATTTCATGAAGGCGAATAATTGTTTCCACGAAATGTAAGCATATTTCAGCTGCTGTTTATGCATTTTGCTCAGAACATGTCACCTCGCGTACTGATCGACCGTGTGAATGGTCTCGACCTCACATCTCAAACGTAGGGAAAGAGAACTACAACAGGGGCAACAGAGTAGAGGAACGTTTTCTGATAAAAAAGGCTCAGGCTTGATGTTGAACATATTGAAATTCCCGATATTGAAAGCACATGTACACTATCAAAAATTATGCATGACAAGAACAGTTCAGAATCACTTAAAGTTGACTATAAGTGATTATTTATATTGTGTGTCTGTATTTAAAATATAATCAAGTCTACCTCGGTAATATAACAGTTGGCGCTACTAGCTGCCTTCCTCGGGGCCCCAGGCTTGAACCCTGAAACTGCCAGAAACTTAAAATTGGCATGAGGGTTGGTATGTGGTTAAAACGGTTCATGCAGCTCATTTCCATTAGGGGTGCGCTTGAATAGAAATGCATCACCTCGAGACGAGGACATGAATTTACGGATGCAAAATACAGTATTTCTGTAAGCTATTGATATTGTGTAATGGAGGCTTGTTTGTGTAATTATATTTGTCTACTGCCTTCCCAAATCTATTTTGTTAGGTTATAATGGAATACTATAAAATTTTACACTTTGATCTGTAGTACAGAAGAGTATATTATTATTACTTTTTTTTGCTTTACATGGCACCAACACAGATATGTCTTATGGCAATGATGGGATAGGAAAGGCCTAGGAATGGGAAGGAAGTGGCCATGGCCTTAATTAAGGTACAGCACCAGCATTTACCTGGTGTGAAAATGGGAAACCACGGAAAACCATCTTCAGGGCTGCAGACAGTGGGGTTTGAACCCACTATTTCCCGGATGCAAGCTCACAGCTATGTGCACCTAACTGCATGGCCAAATATATGTATACTATATATACATTCATTTAGCCCCTAAGGAGCACGTGAAACCATTAAATAGCATTGGTATTCATCTTCTTGATTTAACAACACATCAAATTTTAAGATTTCTTGCTTCACCGCAAGTGGCGAAAATACACATAATATCCATCCTGAAAAAGAAACACAAATTCGGGGTATGATTCACCACTTGATCCAGTTGGGATCGAACCGGTGTTCATACGATCAGGTGGTCCACAAGGACAACCCTTCTTTACCTCGGGAGCCCGAGAATAAATCAACTTTATTGTCGGCTTCCCGGTCCAATTTAGATAGAGTACCTCCGACAACTATATACATTTCCCGATGTCAGCGTATCGGGTTGAGTAATGCTACAATGATTAGGGAAGGTGCATTTCACGGACGGACCAGCTGATGCCATGCCACCTTGAACTCGGCTCATGATCTAATTATTACCAGGACCGACCGCCTGGTCTGAGTAGGTCAATGTCACACCAACAGGGAAATACCGGATGATACCCTCCTCTCACCTCTCTAGCAAAATAAACAAACTGGGCCTTACAGTAACTTGACGCATGGCAAGTCGTCTTGCTACGGATCAACATATGAGTATTATCTTGGTTTAAAGTCTCAAGCTGAGGGATATTGTACACAATAATTTAATTTATTATTATTAGAATTATTATTTATCCATTATATTATCATTTGTGTCAATTTAACGTAATCATACGAATGACGTCAACGTAATTTTAACTTGCTCCGGTCAGATATTATTATTATTACTACTATTATTATCTATGATTGCTGAAACTGCCATATTATGATTATTATCATTAATATTACTGGACGCACTATTTAAATGTTATTATTATTATTATTATTATGATTATTATTATTATTATTATATCATGATTATCATCATTCGTCATTCTTAATCATCACACCGTACGATTATTTATGTGGAATCTGAACCTCTTTAGTCTTTGGGTCCGTAGTTCATTTATTTCGTATGTACTACTACGGGTTCGAATCCTGCCCTCTACGTAATTCAATTTTACTCTGTTTACATTGCCCGTATTCGTACACTCATTTTCTCTGTGTTCATCATTAATTTCATACATTTCCTCGTATCACAATATCTTTCAACACAGCTTCATTATACAGTAAATGTCCCCATACGGAATTCATCTCTCTTCATATCTCAACATAATTTTATTCAATTATTAATCACAGAGTTTCGACTGACTCATTTCTCACCGACGACATAGTACGCTATATTTATATCCTGACTGCATGATCTTTACAACGTCCCTCTTCACATGTGATTTATTACTGAGGTCATTCTCCACAAATAATCGCAAAGGCCTGAATTTATATTCGCCTAACTTCGACAATCATGATCCATAATTATTTGGCCTACGTGGTCCTGCTTATGCGTGCAGATTAAATATATGTCATTTATTTATAAAAGATTAGAACTGTAATTTACACAACATGTCTACTGGCATTTAGGGTTTGTTATCACCGATATCATTACTCATAATTATTATTTCACAAATTTTAATTATCACCACATTTTAAGTCCAATTAGAAAAACTATTATATCATTAACGATTCCCTTTCATCTTAACATATTATCCATTCAAAATGTTTAGCACTGTTCACATTTGAATACAATATTTCATGAATCATTATTATTATTATTAGTTTGTGACCGTCCCTACAAAGTCGTCAATGTAAATTTAAATATAATATTAACACAACGGAAAACAGTGGCACTGCACATGGCTGGATTTTCACAGAAATTCTCACACAAATTGTTGTCAACTGACTGACATAAAAAAGCAAACACTGGGTCAGTTCGAACACTAAACACAAAATTAATATCGAGAAAAACTCGACTAGATTAATGTTATAATACATGGATGACTTAAATCACTACCCCACACCTACGATAAAATATGTACAACAAATTAAATACATTATCTGACCTGACATTTTTATTACTACAATTTAATTTCGTCCGTTTACCCTAAATTTAGAATGGACTCGGGAAGCGATCCATTTGTTACATGAAGTAACCAAGTCAAAAATAATACTGTTCCCCCTTAATCACAGTAACATCCCCAAATAAATTTACAAATTAGTATTCATCTTTGGTTGATATCCTTGGTTGGCATTGCGGACGAGAGGCCCATCCAGCCCTCATCCGTCTTATTCTTCTAAAATGGCTGGTTTCATTTCACATTCATATTTGATTACGCGGCGTTCCGCCATTACAACACTGATTTGGTATTTTAATATGTTAACAATGACACATTGATATTTTAATTTTAACATATAATAACACTGCAGTACCTAAGACCCAATTATATATATATATATATATATATATATATATACACTAATTAATCTTCCTCCTTTCCCGCACAAAGGACTGGACACAAAACGATGGAGTGTCGATTAAATCGCCCAGCGCGCTTCACGATCTCCGACACGGCACATCCGAATTATTATCAAGCCGCACTCTTGATGTGTTCATATTGACGGCGGTTTATCTCAGCTTCCTACAGTACAGGCTCAATTATTCACTACGACTTCCATCGACTGTTCGTCACACAGTTTAATATACCTGCTCTCACAGTTACTTTAAAAGAAGATAGCTTATCACTCTTTGCTACTATTACATCTTTACTTGAATTCACAATATACAAATCGTGGGCTCAGACCGTAACATGATCTGGCTTGGTCTAAACTTTACTCGACACGCGGGTGACTGCGACGCAACGACCTGACACAGAATAGCAAGTCACTTTGCCCGAGTTCCGAATACAATTGAGAGTATGGTTCGTTCCTTTCACTCGTATTTTTTGATGGAGGGCTTTACTGAGGGATTAGCTGACGTCATGCCTTGAAGAGAGGGGGATGGTTTTCTCAAATCAACACTGGCAGTCCGAACTGGAAGTTATAATTAATACAAAATTAATCCCCTCATCTGGAACATACACTTGGTTTAATATGATCTCCTAACGATTGCAGATTTCGGAGATATTAGCAGATATCGCTCCTCAATATTTTGCAGGTTCAGTAGCGTCTCTCACAACGTGGTCACCTTTCGGCCAATAGCATTCGAGATGCCCGAATTCCAGGAATTTCAGTCTTCAATTTATGATATTTGCAGCTTATTATTTCTTATTCTTCTACGCATGACATCTAAAAAGTTCCTTAATTTGACTCATATGGTTACAATATTTGATTAATGATTACTTTCAGAGATAATTGATATTTCATTTCATCTCTTTCAAGATGGTATTCCTGGCTGGCCAAGAGAATTTTGTGATTGGACTAGAACAATTATTTAAAATTTCCTACATGACACCTTGACAGATATCTGCCCTGAAGTGCTGGCTTTCTCCACTCTCCTGTTCCGAAAATTCGTGACGTCACGGAAACTCCTGATGGATCGAAATACATCTTCGCAGCGCCTATGCCATTGTTTCTGGTTTGCCTTTCTCCTATTGTACGAAGCATATTTGGGGGACATCCTTATCTTCTGGTTGGTAAATTAATAGGCCCCCTACTGGGAAGCAATTCTGGCCATTGTGACAGACTAATTTTCACGGCTCCAAACAGTCGCCTTGCCAGTTCATGTTTCGACACTCCCTTGGTCCTGAATCTTGTCAACCAATTCTTCCCATTACAATATGCGTACCATATTCTCCTTCGGATATCAAATCGTGATTAAATTACAATCCCTATCATCCAGGTACAGTATGTCACTACTAAGCACAAACAGAAATGAAAATTGCAAGTTTGAAATTTGCAAGAACTACTGTACTCAAAGATTACCAACAAAACTAAATGCTTAGACAGATTATTATTAGTTTATTTATTTATTTATTTCCGTGCAACCACCAGAGGGTGAGGTCGTGTGTAATAGTGTTGCGTCTTACATCCGCCAATACAGGAAACCTGCGCTTCTTTTGTAGCTTCTGAGAAATATTTGTGGCTTATTTTGGGTGCTGAGTTTGTGTTAGTGTTGTCCAAAGAATATACTCTTGTGTAATAGTGCTTTTAGTGTAATATTTATTATAAATTTTGTGCAGTAAGTGTCAGTCGTCTTGTTAACTGCTACAATAGTTCCATAGATAACACTACCTAGATAGCCACTCGTTATGTTCGACTAACATCTTTGCCATCACTTTCACCCATTTTATTTCTTTTGATTTTGCTACCAAAGAAACTATGATGAAGATTGGCACTCTGTTTAACATTCTTAGCGTTGCCTAGGTCACACAGCCGGCCCATATTGTCAGCCATCTTTAAGATGAGTAAAGTGAAGCTTCTGTACTGAACAGCATATTACACATTACCTGGTCAGCTTGCATGGAGGTTTGGCTCTGAAATGAGTAGGAGCTAAATATAACCCTGCGTGAGACACTGGGGTGGGGGGGCCTCAACCCCGACATGGCGTGTCCCAATGGCTGATAGGGGACATCCTGTAGACATGCAGGACAGGTGCGAATAAGGCATGGTCAAATAAGCACCCGCACCCATGGATCAAATGATGCTAAAAAGAAAATGGTCAATGGTCTCTAAGGCAGAAATGGAGGTGTCCCAATGGCCTGGAGGGTGGAAGAACTAACTCCAAGTCTTACCAAGTTGGTTTTATTCTTGGATAGAATATATGGACCGAATACCCCTCGGGATAAGGGGTCCCCGTTTACCAAGTGCCAACGGCCTCCAAGGAGGGTGGATGAGCGGGTATAGGGTAGGGCACTCTCTTGCCCTTGGAGTGGGAAACTGCTCCTAAAGGTGGATGAACCAGTATGGTCAATGGCAAAGGATGGAGAAGGCCAGAGGGAAATCACTCCATTTAAGATCCACTGGATATCCCTTGTTATGCAGCAATGATGGTGGGCTTTGGAACTAAATGTAATTCCGGAAGTAAAATAGTCCCCAATTCGGATCTCCGGCTGGGGTCAGGGACAAAGCGTGGAAGAAACACAAGAAATATTATCTTAGGAACTTGGAATATATGATCTCTCAACATTTGTGGTGAACTAGAGAACTTAAAAAAGGAGATGGCTAAACACGACATAGACATATTCGGAGTGAAATGAAATAAAGTGGCCTGAGAAGGGGGACTTTTGGAGTGATAACTATAGAATGATATACTCTGGAGAAAAAGGAAGCCATGCAGGTGTAGGAATAGTATTAAGTAATAAGAATAAGAATAATTATGATGAGAATAGAAAATGAACCAGTTGACATGATAATAATACAGGTGTACATGCCAACAATGAATCATTCAGATGAAGAAGTAGACCAGATATATGATCAGTTAGAGGAATTGATGGATACGATTAAGGACAACGAGAACCTCATTTTTCTTGGAGACTGGAACGCTTCTGTTGGTGAAGGAGAAGATGGGAAGACTGTAGGTCAGTATGGTCTTGGAGTAAGTAATGACAGAGGACAACAACTAATAGACTTTTGTAAAGCAAAAGGACTAATAATTACAAACACCTTGTTCAAACAGCCCAGGAGAAGAAGGTACACCTGGACTGCACCTGGAGATAAAGCGAGATACCAAATAGATTATATTATGGTAAGGGAAAGATACCGTAACCAAGTCAAACAATGCAAAAGTTATCCAGGGGCTGATGTAGCGAGTGACCACAACCTAGTATTGTTAAAATCTGATTTAAGACTAAGAAAGAAGAGGAAGAACATAGAAAAATATTGCAGATATAATGTCAGGAAACTAAAACAAGACAAAATCAAGGAAAAATATCAAACACTGGTAAAACAGAACATTGCAGAAATACCCAATGGTGCAATAAATGAGAAATGGATGGGCCTTAAACACTCTATCATAGAAGCTGCAAATCAGGTAATAGGGAAAACAACAAAACAAGCACGAGAATCATGGGTTACAGATTATGTGCTTGAACTTATAGAGGGAAGGAGGAAATTTAAAAACTCAAAGAGTGAAGAAGGAATCAGAAACTATAGAAGACTCTGAAACCTAGTCAACAGAGAAGGCTAAGGAAGAATATATAATGAGACAATGCAAAGAAATAGAATAAAGAATGGAGAAAGGAAACATGGAAACTGCCTATGAGTTGATTAAGAAACAATTCAGAACAGTCACTAGCTGTAGTAACAGCATATTAAGTGAAAATGGGAAACTGTTGTCTGAGAGCAAAGAAGTGGGAGAAAGATGGAAGCAATACATAGAAACATTATATGAAGATCCTACTGACATAAATGACCTTGAAAATGAAGACAACATAACAAGTGATCAACTAGGACCCTCTTTAACAAAAGTAGAATATCTTAAGGCTGTGAAAGAACTGAAACCTAATAAAGCGCCAGGATGCGATGATCTGACTGGAGAAATGATACAGAGATTGGATGATGAAACACAAGGTTATATTTTTAAACTGATCATGGAAATATATGAAACCAGAGAAATTCCAGAAGATTTTAAAAAGTCTCTTATAATCCCTACATCAAAGAAATCTGGAACTCTAAAATGTGAAGAACATCGCACCTTGAGTCTATTGTCGCACATGTCAAAAATATTGACAAGAATAATATATAACCAAATAAGCAATAAAATTGAACATTTGGCTGAAGATCAGTTTGGATTTAGACGAAACAGAGGCACACAAGAAGCTATTCTAATGTTACGACAGGTTATAGACAGAATGCTAGATGTAAAAAAACCTTTGTTTATTGCATTCGTGGATTTAGAAAAAGCTTTTGATAATGTGAAATGGAATATGTTAATGAAGATTATGACTAGTGTTGGTCTAGATTTTAGAGATAGACGAATAGTATATGAACTCTATAACAACCAAAGAGGCATCATAAACATAAATGGTGAAATATGGGAGGCTTATATAAAGAAAGGAGTACAACAGGGATGTAATTTGTCACTAGTGCTGTTCAACCTGTATATTGAGAAAGGCATTGAGGAATGTAAAGAGGACATGGAAGGGATAAAGATGAATGGAGTAGAAATCAAAATGATAGATTTGCTGATAACATAGCTGTCATAGAGGAGAACGAAGAGAAACTACAAAGTGCATTAATAAAAATGAATAAGATATTGAGAGATAAATATAACATGAAAATTAATACAAAAAAGACCAAAATTATGGTATGCAACCACCAACATTTTGCAGTTGACATCAGAATTAGTGATATAGGCAAGTAAATATCTTTACCTATTTAGGAAGTAAGATCACTCCAGATGGCAAAAGTTCAGAAAAGGATACTACTTACATCAAGGAATTCAAATGTGAAGACTAAGAAGAGATTTATTAAGTGCTATGTCTGGAGTGTGGCCTTGTATGGCTCAGAAACGTGGACTATTAGTGCATGCGATAAGAAACGTCTGGAAGCATTTGAGATGTGGTGCTGGAGGAGGATGGAAAAGATCTCATGGACAGCAAAACTTACCAATGAAGAAGTTCTTCAACGAATAGGTGAAAAAAGATCCTTTTTAGCAACAATAAGAGAAGAGACCAATTAATTGGCCATCTCTATAGGCACAATGGTTTCATAGTTAATGTCATGGAAGGAATGATTCAAGGTAAAAGAGGAAGAGGAAGACCTAGACTGCAATATTCAAGACAGATCAGAGATGACGCAGGAACAGGCTCATATGTGGAAATGAAGAGATTAGCGGGTTATAGAGAAGAGCAGACAAGGCGAATTGTTGCCGACCAATCTTAGGATTGAAAATTAAGAAATTTATTTATTTAGTGTATGGCCCATACAATCAAGATGAGTACAGAAATAAATTATATACATATTTACATACAAGAAAACAATGAACAAGAAAAGACTCCTTACGACTGAATGTCGAGATCACTGATCCACTGTATTGCTTTTGGAGTTGTCATCAGAAAATCCACTTTGCTGCCTGTGTATGCCCGTGTTTCACACTCTCTGACAATATGGTGTATGGTTTGTTGTGCAGCTCAGCAGTCACACGTGGGTGTCAACAACTTGTTCCATTTAAACAACATGTCTCTGCATCTGCCATGTCCTGTTCTTATTCTGTTCAGAGGAAATTATGTTTTACGTGGTAGCTGGAATCCATTTGGAAGTTTGGCATTCGAGAACTACTGTGCAGGTGGATCTCCGTTGCTGCTTCCCACCGTCTTTTCCACTCTGTAGTTGGGTTGTAGCCTCTAGCAACCATGTCAAAGGCGTTACGTGAAGTTGGATGGCGTGAACGTAATCTGTTTTGGTTTATAGTTCGTAGATCTTCATGTAGAGGTAGATTGGGGTTCTGTAAGATTTTATTAAATTCCTTGATGAGAGCAGTGGATCTGTGTAAATCAGATGGCATTATTCCAGATGAAAGTGGGAGCCAATGAGTTGGCGTAGATCGAATTGTGCCAGTTATTATGTGCATGGTGGAATTCAATTCAGTATCAATAAGTCTTGTGTTATGACTGTTCATCCATAATGGAGCACAGTACTCAGCATTTGAATACACCAAGCCTAAACCTGAAGACCGTAAAATGCTTGCCGAAGAACCCCAGGTAGTTCCACAAAGCTTATGAATGATGTTGTTACGTGTTGTCAGTTTTTGTGCGATGTTCAGCAGATGTTGCTTGTAGGTTAGTGTTTGATCCAAGATGATTATTATTTTATTTTTTTATTTTTTTGCTAGTGGCTTTACGTCGCACTGACACAGATAGATCTTACGGCGACGATGGGATAGGAAAGGCCTAGGAGTTGGAAGGAAACGGCTGTGGCCTTAATTAAGGTACAGCCCCAGCATTTGCCTGGTGTGAAAATGGGAAACCAGTGGGATTCAAACCCACTATCTTCCGGATGTAAGCTCACAGCCACACGCTTTTAACCACATGGCCAACTCGCCCGGTAAGATTATTATTAGTACTACATGCTCTACTAGATACCCACACAAAGATACACACCAAGATACGGTACTATCTAAATATACCATATCTACACTACAATTTTCAGCTGAAATGTTGTTATATGAATTTTTACCGCTGGTGGATTACTATTATTTTCCCTACTACGCGGGACGGAGAGTAAAAGTGTCCTTAAATTCTGAAAAATAAGAAGTTGTCTACTATAATTTCTGTCAAAACTACGCCGGGGGCTTGAACTGCAATATTATTGGGATATAGGAATTTGATTATTAACTTTTACTCCATGAATAAATGAAGGTGGAAAGTACAAAGTATGCAGGGAACTTAGACTACAATTTATTGGAATAAAGTAATCGGCTGATTTTGTATTTGTTTACACAATTACCTTGTGCATGTAACAACAATTGTCAACAATCCAAGAACTGTTAAGTACCGTAATTATCCAGTAAAATTACCATGTATTCTCTTTAACTTCTTTTTAAATTGAAGTTTACAGGCGTATCGTGTTATTTAATTTAATAAATTATTACCTTTGTGATAGTTTAAACGGATATCTATATCAAAGAGATCTATATGAAATACTGCAGAAGTTGTGGCAGAAGTTACAATGAGTTACAACTCCTTATGATAATCTGCCCTTGTAAGTAGGAGGGGGGCAGTATGGAAAGGTTAACACTTTTTTCATAAAATAATTGTTTCAAATGCATTTTACACACACAATCATGTATTTTCATGGGATTTTATGGCAGTACTACATAACGGTAAACAATAAATGTAATTACTTAGCTCTGCTTGAGAGTAAGCTGCTCATATCATAAAAGCTGCATTCTTTCCATCTTGCCCGCTTGCAGGGGGCAAAATGGAAAGCTTAGGAGGGCAAAATGGAAAGTATCAGAATACATATTTTTCCTAAAGTTAACAGTGATAAAATGGTTTTATTCTGAAATGTTCTATTTCTTGACACCAAACAAGCTTCTGTTTCTAAGCATTACGGCAAAAGTCGCAAATATAAAAGCTCTTCTTGCTGGTATAGTCACTGCATTGTTCATGAGCCCACTGTGCACAGAAGTTGCACTGAACCCACTTTTCATTCTGCGCACTATCAGCATAGGATTCACTACAAATGAGGCATAAATCGCTGTCTTCAGGAACAGGATGATCTACAGGTGGCTTCGGAAGTATGATTGTATGTTCCTCAGAAACTCGTGCACATCTTTTCTTACAGCCAGATGTTGAAGCATTAGACCTAAGTTCAGGCAGTAAACACCTCTTGGTGGACTTCTGTTTCTGAACAAGCTGCGTCTTGAACGGAGAACTAGTCAGTATTTCGGACTTCTGGCTTCTGCGGCGTCGCTTGTTTCCTACCTGCTTCTTAGCCTGGGGGAGAGGTAAAATTTCTTGTGGGGAGACAGTAAAAGCAGCTGTTAAAATTCCCTCCCTGGATGGAGAACTGGCACAAGTTCCAGAAGCAGATGGCATTGTAGAGGAACTCCCTGGAGCAATATGAAGACTAGAGGTAGACACATTAGCAATATCATTGGAGGGACTCGTATTCCCAGAAACAGAAGGTACAGCACATGAACTGACAGATGCAGCAGGATCTTCACTGGCCAGAACAGCTTGAGAATCATGTGTCATGGCTAAATCTTCAGGAATGAAGTGAACCGTGGAGGGTGCAAAGTCATCATCTGAAAACACATGCCTGTTAAATGGCCATATGCCACATTTCTTGAAACCTGATGTTGCAGAACTAATCGTTGCGCTCTTCTCAAAAGCTGTCTTGACCAACTTCGGCACATCATACTGATTAATTCTGCGGCCTGGGTGATTTTTCTGGAAGGTATCCACTGCCTTTTCAAAACTATCCTTAAAAGACTTAAAGACAGTGACATCCAGGGGTTGGAGCTTGTCCGTTGTATGGGGAGGCACAGATACCATGATTACCCCATTTTCACGAGCTAGTTCAATAGACTCCAAATTTAGGTGAGCAGCATGATTGTCAAGGATTAAGAGGCATGTATGCTGAAGGGATGGTCGGACATTCTTCACAAAGTACTTCAACCATTCATGAAAAATGCTTGCATTTATCCACCCAGAATCTGTACACCAGGCAACGCTGCCTGCTGGTCCACCATCCAGCATTCTCTCCGGTACTCGTTTCCTTCTCCCAAATATAAAGCTTGGAGGTAGGAAAGTGCCTGCAGCATTGCAACAAGCGATTACTGTGGTCAGTTCTCCTTTCTCAGCAGTGCTAATAACACCAACTTGCCTCTTGCCCTTAATGGAGACAACTTTCGGAGGCCTGCTTGAAGAAGTCTTCACAGCAGTTTCATCCATGTTGTATACATCAAGAGGACGCTCAAAAAATCCATAGAGTTCGTACACTTCCCATAGATTGGCATAAAACCTTTCAACCATCTGTCTGTTAAATCCTGAACATCGAGCCAAGCTTGTAGATTCTGGCACTCGAAATGATAATTCAGGTCACCTTTTCATAAAACCCTCTAGCCAGGCTCTACCTGCTTTTCCATTCTGAAAGGGGTGAGGAATCTTATTTCTGACAGCCAATAAATAGGCTAACTCTTGAAGGGACTCTCTTGTTAAACCATAATATTTACTGTCCAACTCTATAGCATGCTTCACAATTTCCACTTCCATCTCACTGGAAAATACTTGCGTGTATCTTCCAAGACTTTGTTTGGCAGATCCAGACTTTAGATGGCGATGTAATGTTCCAATTGGAATACCATAGCGCCTCGATGCCTCTGCTATACTTGATCTCCTAGCCTCCTCCATAGCTCGTTGCATGGCCTCTTCCGTCCAGCTTCCCCGATTACTTTTCTTCTTGTAGTGGTGCACCATCTGAAAATAAAATAATGTAAAGTGATCATTAATTAATAAATAATCAATCATTAATGATTAATTAATAATATCAATAATTATAGTCATAGTAGTCATCATAGAGTTGTAACATCACTAGCACAATAGGTAGCCTATACCATGACCAGGCTACAAGTATCGATGTGCATACAGCTTGGAACTGTACACTATACTTCAAATTAAAGAAAACATAAAATAACTCGAATTGTTTTGCCTTTTACTGGGTTAAAGATTAACAAATCACCGAGTATATCACAATTTATAAGCACATATTACTAATTTACACTATAAAATGATTCAGGGGGCAAGATGGAAAGCCTTTCCATCTTGCCCTAACCATCTCTTTCCATGTTGCCCTCATAACCTAAAATGTCAACAAGCCACTAAGAAATAAAGCTTTTTCCTTTATTCAGTGTTGTTATGTCTGAGATTTCTGCTTAAGAGATAAATACATATATTTCTCTACCTTCTTACAAATTAGGACGTCCGTGTGTTTAAATATAACTTAATTAAGAATAAAAGATCACTTACCATGAAATCATAACGGTTCAGAGGGCGCCAAGATTATCTCTTCCTTACACGACAGTGCTGCCACCACAGCTTATTCGTATATATGCATCTTCCAAGAATTGTAATCTCTATGCAACCAGAGGAGAATCAAGGTGCCATTTTTACTCCAGAGCAAGAAATAAACACTTTCCATTTTGCCCTCGCTTTCCATCCTGCCCCCCGCTCCCCTATTATACCAACGAACCTACAGATATTTAAAAATATTTTTTTAAAGTTAATATTATTGCCTAAATTATTTCCTAAACCTGAATTTGAAACAAGGTACACCTAGCTAGCCTACTTAACCTAGAAAACGTAATATACTGAACACCAACTGAATTACTTGTTATAAAATTCAAATAAATATCACTATTCCCAATTTCTACCAACAAGCACTAAACACCAATATATAAATAGCACTAAATGTATCACACACACAATTAAAACCTATTGAAATTAAACAATTTTAGCAGGTTTTAACTACTTTATCACTACAATAATGCAAGAGCTCTCTCAACAGCGGATCATTCAGTACCACACTCTCTTGAGCACATCTGCAAATTACAATGCAATTTTAGTGTTAGAACTTCTGGCTTAAATCAAAGCATTCAGGGTGTTTTAAATCAGCATATTTTCCATTGATTCTGCTGTGTAACAAGTGTAACATTTGCTTTGACATTACATTTAAGTTCATAAGAACACGACCGCTTATTTACAAAAAGGTATGACATAGAACAAAACTTAGTTTAGTTGGTCTACAGAAACAAACGCAATGTGTTGTTTCCCACTGAATAAAGTTGTGCCCTTCCCTTTAATTAATTAGCCTATGATTTAACTTGTCTTTCTTCTAGAACCTCTGTGGCTCAGGTGGCAGCGTGCCAGCTTCTCACCGCTGGGTTCCGTGGTTCAAATTCTGGTCACTCGCTGCTGGACGAAATAGAGACAGGATAGGTTTTTCTCTGGGTACTCCAGTTTTCCCTGTCAACATTAATTCCAGCAACACTCTCCATATCATTTCATTTCATCTGTCAGCCATTAATCATTGCCCCAGAGGAATGGGACACGATTCGGCAGCCAGTACAATTTCTATCCTCGCCGTTAGATAGGGGCTTAATTAATTCCATTTCTGACCCGGTCGAATGACTTGAAATAGGCTGTGGATTTTCATTTTTTGAATTGTCTTTCTTCTAAACTTCATATTTATGATCATAACTACTTAGCAAGAAGAGAGAGAGAGAGAGAGAAAGAAAAAAAAGAGGAAAAATGGTAACCAGAAGATAGTTTGTACTACAAATTCAGCTTTCAATGAAAACAATTTACCATACATGACTTTTTGTAAGCATTTTGTTCTTTACAAAGGAAGATATTACACATAATAAGTTTCATATTAGAGCCCATATTGTCGAAGTATCAACTTGTGAAAATTTAAATTTATAATTCCACCTTTACAATACTGCAATTGTCTTTATTGAAAAGACTACATTAGATTATATTCGTGATACATGTTTCGTCCTCTTATGGGACATCTTCAGTCATGCATACAAACACTGAAAATAAGGTGAGGACACATTAAAATAAGTTAATGAAAAGTCTTTAAATAATGTGACGCGGCGTGTTGGCGTCTTGTCAATCGTGAAATTTAAAATGGTGCAGCATGAACATGATATGAACCATGAAGTCCAGTTAAAACACAGATGAAAATGTTGTTATATGCATAGAACTGCACAGACAATGTTTGTAAGTGTGACTGAAGATGTCCCATAAGAGGACGAACGTGTATCACAAATATAGTCTCTAATGTAGTCTTTTCTACGTAGAAATTTCTGAAGACATAATACAGACGAACGGAGTTATGCAAGGGGATCCCATGAGTCCCACACTTTTCAACATTTGTACAGCAGATGTGAACCGCATAGTAGATGAAGAATCAAAAGCAGAGCTGATCCTATACACAGATGACATGCTGATCGGAGCAAAAGAAAAGGAGGAAGTGCAAAGGAGAGTCCACAGACTAGAGACCTGGGCGGAGGAAAACAGCCTACAGATAAATGAAGAAAAGACAGTACAAATGACCTTCAGAAAAGGTGGGAAATCAATGCCCAAAGACAACATAACATTACACCAAAAGCCACTACAAAAGGTACGAAATTACAAATATTTGGGAATAACACTACAGACAACGGCGGCGTCCTTTGGTATACACTGACTGACAGAGCAAATGCAACACCAAGAAGGAGTGGTCAGAACTTTATGCCAATTGCAGGGTAGACTGACATCACTGAGGTATGCTCATGATGTGAAATGCGCCGCTGTGCTGCGCACGTAGTGAACGATAAATGGGACACGGCGTTGGCGAATGGCCCACTTTGTACCGTGATTTCTCAGCCGACAGTCTTTGTAGAACGTGTTGTCGTGTGCCACAGGACACATGTATAGCTAAGAATGCCAGGCCGCCGTCAACGGAGGCATTTCCAGCAGACAGACGACTTTACGAGGGGTATGGTGATCGGGCTGAGAAGGGCAGGTTCGTCGCTTTGTCAAATCGCAGCCGATACCCATAGGGACGTGTCCACGGTGCAGGGCCTGTGGCGAAGATGGTTGGCGCAGGGACATGTGGCACGTGCGAGGGGTCCAGGCGCAGCCCGAGTGACGTCAGCACGCGAGGATCGGCGCATCCGCCGCCAAGTGGTGGCAGCCCCGCAAGTCACGTCAACCGCCATTCTTCAGCATGTGCAAGACACCCTGGCTGTTCCAATATCGACCAGAACAATTTCCCGTCGATTGGTTGAAGGAGGCCTGCACTCCTGGCGTCCGCTCAGAAGACTACCATTGACTCCACAGCACAGACGTGCACGCCTGGCATGGTGCCGGGCTAGAGCGACTTGGATGAGGGAATGGCGGAACGTCGTGTTCTCCGATGAGTCACGCTTCTGTTCTGTCAGTGATAGTCACCGCAGACGAGTGTGGCGTCGGCGTGGAGAAAGGTCAAATCCAGCAGTAACTGTGGAGCGCCCTACCGCTAGACAACGCGGCATCATGGTTTGGGGCGCTATTGCGTATGATTCCACGTCACCTCTAGTGCATATTCAAGGCACGTTAAATGCCCACCGCTACGTGCAGCATGTGCTGCGGCCGGTGGCACTCCCGTACCTTCAGGGGCTGCCCAATGCTCTGTTTCAGCAGGATAATGCCCGCCCACACACTGCTCGCATCTCCCAACAGGCTCTACGAGGTGTACAGATGCTTCCGTGGCCAGCGTACTCTCCGGATCTCTCACCAATCGAACACGTGTGGGATCTCATTGGACGCCGTTTGCAAACTCTGCCCCAGCCTCGTACGGACGACCAACTGTGGCAAATGGTTGACAGAGAATGGAGAACCATCCCTCAGGACACCATCCGCACTCTTATTGACGTGTTTCTGCGTGCATCGCCGCTCGCGGTGGTCCTACATCCTACTGAGTCGATGCCGTGCGCACTGTGTAACCTGCATATCGGTTTGAAATAAACATCAATTATTCGTCCGTGCTGTCTCTGTTTTTTCCCCAACTTTCATCCCTTTTGAACCACTCCTTCTTGGTGTTGCATTTGCTCTGTCAGTCAGTGTATATATTCAAGAAAGAACGGCAGCAGCAATCAGAGCCTCATACAGCATCCGAAACATTTCAAACCTATCAATCAGCACGGTGATGAGACTTTTCAAGACGACAGTAGCGCCAGTGATAACATATGGGATTGAGATCGTGTAGGAAAAGCTGAAGATCGGAGACCTGATGAGAATAGAAAGAATAAAAGCAATGTTCATGAAGAGGATTACCCAAGTTGGAAAGACAGCGCCATCCCGGATGGTATACGAAATGATGCGCGAGACGTATTTCATAGAAGACATACGATCACAATTCTACCTACAATCAACGGAAGCAAGCAGGGCACTAGTAAACATCAGGGAAAGGAAGAGAAGTGAAATTGACCTAGACTTCTACACCTCACCAGCGATGACAGACGATAGATGGACTAGATAGTGCAACACACAGCGCCACGTGATAATACGACTCTCCATACATGGGTTTCACCACAAGATATGCGTAAACCAGAAGTTCCATGAGCCAGACGAAGATTGTAAGTGCACTTTGTGTGGGCAGAAGTGTAGTAGATACCACATCATAACTTGCATGAAAAGAACCAGGACAATTACAGACTATAGCAAAGACTGAAATGTGAAATTTATTTAATGCTCGAACTTGAGTGTACATTTCTCTATTAAATTAAATTAATGTAGTCTTTTCAATAAAGACAATTACAGTATTGTAAAGGTGGAATTATAAATTTAAATTTTCACAAGGAAGATATTAGTTCGCTAATTTCCCTTGCATTTTTAACTTTACAGAAGATATTTGAGAATCAAAGCGATGTCTGTACTATTTCAAGTTAGGTGAAATTATGAATTAAACGTTTCACTGAAACTTTCTTCCAGCTACAAGGATTAAGAAGTAAATCTCATAAATAACAAAGCATAGGTGTTTTATTATGGAACTAAATATCTAGGAACTCTCTGCGGTTAACAACCGTAGTTGTAAATTGGAGCGTGCTTCACCCAAGGTTAACTATCTTCGAAAGTCAACCATGGAGAGGTCTCTTAGGAAAAAAATTCCACCGTCCTGTCAAAGAAAGAAGGAGAAGGCTACATCGGATTCGGTGGGTAGCCACCTAGAAGGCGTCAACGAGTCGGAGCGTTGGCAATCACCCATTCCTATGCCAGCACATAAGAACAGGAACAAACAAGAACAGATCAACTACATTGCAACTCATAATATTAACTCTCTACTTAAAGCAGGAAAACGAAGGAACTTGACGGACGAATTAAATAAACAGAAAATTTTAGTAGCAGGACTCCAGGAGATGAGAAATACTACAGAAGAACCATTCGAATCTCAAGGCTACAGAATTTACAATGTCCCCAATTTGGAACTGGTTTATAGTCAATGTGAAAATAATAGATTCGATAATCGGTTTTCAATCCATCTCACCTAGAATTGCAACTTTGAGTTTAAAAGCATAGAACAAAATTTATACCATCATAAATGCCCATGCCCCTACTAATGAAAAGAATTTTCTAACAAAGACTAAGAAAGAAGTGGAAAAGTTTTGGGATCTCTCTGACCAAACTGTAAACCAAATAAATATTAACAACGTTAAGATCCTGTTAGGGGACTTCAATGCCCAACTTGGAAGAGAAAAGAAATACCAAGATATCATTGGGAAATGGGCTCCACATAAACATACAAATAAGAATGGTCAAAGACTTGTTGAACTCTGCAGAGAACACAAACTGATCTCAAACTGAATCACTACTAATCTGCATTTAGGGCAGTCGCCCAGGTGGCAGATTCCCTATCTGTTGTTTTCCTATCCTTTTCTTAAATGATTGCAAAGAAATTGGAGATTTATTGAACATCTCCCTTGGTAAATTATTCCAGTCCCTAACTCCCCTCCTTATAAACAAATATTTTGCCCCAATTTGTCCTCTTGAATTTAAACTTTATCTTCATATTGCGATCTTTCCTAATTTTAAAGACACCACTCAAACTTATTCGCCCACTAATGTCATTCCATGCCATCTCTCCGCTGACAGCTTGGAACATATCACTTAATAAAAGTTATATACAATTTTATTTGTAACCACGTATTCAATACAATATATATTGTATATATTATATTATTATTATACTAACTTCAATACGGTTGCATCTTGAGATTGACCACGTGTAACATACCGCTTAGTCGAGCAGCTCGTGTTCTTTCTCACAAGTCTTCCCAGCCCAAACTTTGCAAAATTTTTGTAACGCTACTCTTTTGTTGGAAATCGCCCAGAACAAATCAAGCTGCTTTTCTTTGGATTTCTTCCAGTTCTTGAATCAAGTAATCCTGGCGAGGGTCCCATACATTGGAACCATACTCTAGCTGGGGTCTTACCAGAGACTTATATGCCCTCTCCTTTACATCCTTACTACAACCCCTAAACACCCTCATAACCATGTGCAGAGATCTGTGCCCTTTATTTACAATCCCATTTATGTGATTACCCCAATGAGGATCTTTTCTTATATTAACACCTAGGTACTTACAGTGATCCACATAAGGAACATTCTCCCCATCAATGTAGTAATTAAAACTGAGAGGACCTTTCCTATTTGTGAAACTCACAACCTGACTTTTAACCCCGTTTATCATCATACCATTGCCTACTGTCCATCTCACAACATTATTGAGGTCATTTTGCAGTTGCTCACTTATTTATTAGTCTATACAGAATAACATCATCTGCAAAATGCCTTATCTCTGATTCCACTTCTTTACTCATATCATTTATATATATAAGAAAACATAAAGGTCCAATAATACTGCCTTGAGGAATTCCCCTCTTAATTATTACAGGGTCAGATAAAGCTTCGCCTACTCTAATTCTCTGAGATCTATTTTCTATATAGCAACCCATTCAGTCACTCTTTTATCTAGTCCAGTTCGCATTTTTGCCAGTAGTCTCCCATGATCCACCCTATCAAATGCCTTAGACAGATCAATCGCAATACAGTCCATTTGTCCTCCTGAATCAAAGTTATCTGCTATATCTTGCTGGAATTCTACAAGTTGAGCTTCAGTGGAATAACCTTTCCTAATCCTGAACTGCCTTCTATCGAACTAGTTATTAATTTTGCAAACATGTCTAATATAGTCAGAAAAAAATGCTTTCCCAAAGCTTACATGCAATGCATGTCACATTTAATAGTCTGTAATTTTCCGATTTATGTCTATCACCCTTTCCTTTATACACAGGGGCTACTATAGCAACTTTCCATTCATTTGATATAGCTCCATGCAAACAGTAATCAGATAAGTACTTCAAATATGGTACTATATCCCAACCCATTGTCTTTAGTATATCCCCTGAAACCTGCTCAATTCCAGCTGCTTTTCTAGTTTTCATCTTTTTTACCTTACTGTAAATATCATTGTTATCATAGGTCAATTTTAATACTTCTTTAGTATTAGTCACCTCCTCTTTCTGAACATTATCCTTGTAACCAACAATCTTTACATACTGCTGACTGAATACTTCCTCCTTTTGAAGATCCTCGCATACACACTCCCCTTGTTCATTAATGATTCCTGGAATGTCCTTCTTGGAACAGTCTATTTATGCTTCGTGATCACTAATCGCATCTATTACTTCTGTTTCTTTATAGAGCTCATGTGGTTTTACCAGCGTCACATCCAGAATATTCTTTCCTCTAGTTGTTTCCATCACTTTCTGAATCAGCTGCCCCTCCCATATCAACCATATTAAGGTGGGTGGACAAATGTACATTTTTCTAATACACAGTTTGCTAACAATAATGTGTGTGATTCTATTATGTCAGCAAAGTGAAGTACCTATACATTCTCTTCCATTTTTCACTCAGATTTGTATGAATGCCAATTATGCTTGATATCATGTTATCCTTACCTGACTTCTTTGCTAGATTCAATTTCCTAGTACCGGTACGTTCCTTCAATTTCTGCTTACTACCACAGCCATTTCTAACTCTATTTCTTTCCAACCTGCACTTCCTTCTTAGTCACTTTACTTCTCTGTTATAATATAGCGGATCTTTACCATTCCTTACCACCTTTAAAGGTACGAACCTATTTTCTATTTTCACATTCCTTAACAATTGCTTTAATCCCATCCCAGAGTCTGTTTAAATTTTTATTTACTGTTTTCCACTGATCATAGTTACTTTTTTTTTTTAATTCCCCCATGCCTGTTTTATCTGCAATATGGTACTGCCTAATGGTCCTAATTTTAATACCTTCGTTTCTTTCACATTTATTTTTAACTATGACAAAAACAGCTTCGTGATCACTAATACCACCTATTACTTCCGTTCCTCTATAGAGCACATCTGGTTTTACCAGCACCACATCCAGAATATTATTCCCTCTAGTTGGTTCCATCACTGAGCTGGATAGCTGCAGTCGCTTAAGTGCGGCCAGTATCCAGTATTCGGGAGATAGTGGGTTCGAACCCCACTGTCGGCAGCCCTGAGTATGGTTTTCTGTGGTTTCCCATTTTCACACCAGACAAATTCTGGGGCTGTACTAAAGTCCACATACTTCAAAAGGAGATCCAACAAACTTAAAACTTGGAAACATCCTGATTGGAGAAAAGGGGAATGGCAGCTGGATTACATATTTATTGAAAAAACCTTCCACAGAGAAATCTACAATGTTAAAGTATTAAGAGGAGTAGATATAGGTTCAGATCATTACATAGTCAAAATCAAAATTAAGTTCATCCACTAAAAATGAAATTAAAACCCAATAAATGAAAGAGGAACTTTGATCCACACCAGTTAATTAGAAATGATAAATACGGTATAGAGAAGTCACACAAAACATAAAAATGACAAATAACTTTGAAGAACTGGTTCTAATTCTCAGGCAACAAGCTGAAATTTTAGCCCCATTGAACACACGTACAAGACATGCCTGATGGACCTCAGAATGTGATAAAATTTATGAAGAAAGACATCAAGCATGGTTAAAATTTCAAACATACAAAACAGAAGAAAGTGCAACCAATCTCAAAAATATCAGGAAAAAGTTCACACAAATTATCAGGCAAACCAAGAGATAATCACAGAAAGATCTAATCAACTCAATAGAAGAAAATTACCACAAAACCAATTCCAGAGACTTTTACAAAATGTTTGGAAGACAAGTACAAAAATTTGCCCCTCCCACATTAATGCTGAAAAGTGAGGATGGAAAAATGACACATAATGACGAGGAAAATGCCGAAATCATGGCAAAAGCATTAATTAAACTTTTGAATTGTGAAGAACCCCAGGAACTTTTAGCAAAATACAGACATGCCCATCAAAACCCCGCCTGAACTCATAAACCCCCCAACAATCCAAGAGGTGGAAACAGCACTCAAAGAGTTGAAAAATTATAAGGCTTGTGGAGAAGACCAAGTTTTAGCAGAAATGTGGAAATATGCCAGTGATACACTCCGGACATCATTACACATGGCCCTAACAAAAATCTGGATAGCAGAAAAGTTCTCCAAACAATGGATCTCAGCCATAATCCACCCACTCAAAAAAAAAAAAAAAAAAAAAAAAAGAGAGATAAAAGCAATCTAGATAATTACAGATGTATCTCTCTCTTAGACTGCACATACAACCAGAATCCTACACAGGAGGATCAAAGAGCAACTAGAGGAAGAATTAGGTGAATACCAAGGAGGCTTCAGACCTTGGAGAAGCTGTGCAGAACAAATCATCACTTTAAAATTTGCCATAGCATATTACAAGAAGCAAAACAAACCTCTTGCAATAACCTTCATGGACTTTAAAAAAGCTTACGACTGTATCCATAGACCTTCACTGTTGAACATTTTAAGAAATTTTGGGCTCCACCCAAAATTAATCAAATTGATAGAACTCACCTCAACCAACACTAAATCAAAAGTCAAGTTCAGAGGGGAATTCCCTGAGCCATTCATCATTAAAACAGGCTTAAGACAAGGAGATTGCTTGTCACTACTGCTGTTTAACAGTGCCTTGGAATATATAATGAGGGCAAGATTAACCCAAAGAACATCCGAATTGGAAGACCCAAAGACAACATAAATTTAAATTGCCTAGGATTTGCCGATGACCTTGCTCTCTTGCCCAACAATTTTTAGGAAACCAGACAACAAGTTATATCACTACAGGAAATAACACAGAAAATTGGTCTTGGAATATCTTTTGAAAAGACAGTAATCATGTTTACTGACCCACCACTCATAAACAAAATTGCCATAGGAAACCAAGAAATCAAAATTGTAGATAAATTTAAACATCTGGGAGAAATCATAACATATAACCTCAATGAAAAGCCAGCATGGCATAACAGAATAAATAAACTGACCAGAGCACAATATGTCACCAAGAATACTTACAACAAAAAGGGCCTGTCAATAGCAACAAAATTAAAACATTACAAAACAGTCACTCAACCAGAAATAACATACGCAAGCGAAACCATCTTCAAAACAACTAACACGGCACAAATAGACAAAATACTCAAGATAGAGAGAAGAATCATTAGAAGGTGCATCAACAAACTATACCAAAAAGATGGACACTGGAGAGTAGCTTCTAATGAAACAGTCTACAAGGAAATAGAACCAGTAATGAGCACAATCGGGAAGAAACGCGTTTCATTTTTTGGACATCTAATCGGAACACCAGAGAACAGGATCATCAGGAGAATAATAGAAAAAAATATGGAATAGTAAGTGCAACATTAAGTGGATTACAGAAATCAAGGAAGATATGGATGAACTACAAATTACAGTGGTCGACCTAAGAAACAAAACCAACAAAATCAGGAAACTCGCAGACAAGCAAACCAGAATCAACAAACAGACAATAGGAAGGGTAATTTCCGATGAAGAAAGAAGGATAAGGTCAGAGAGAATGAAGAAGTACTCGGCTGACAGGAAACTGAAAAATTCTTTGTATAAAGTTGGCTAGAGTGGTCCCAAGTAGGCCATAAAATGTATATAATAATAATCTAGGAACTCTGTTGAGTCATGTTAAAAAAGGCATGCATTTTATATTTAAGGAATAATTAATAACTCTAAACAAAGAAAGAAATAATCTATGAAACAATGTTAAAATAATCTGCACCAAAAAGCACCAGAGCGGCACCCAGGTGTGATCTTATAACTGTGTATTTCACACCATTAGCATAGCTCAAGTTCTAAAAAGTAATTGTAGATAGAACAGAAATAACTAAGTAGAAAGAGCTATCAGAAAGAATGTATTCGTATACATATCATGACACGATCAAATGGGATTATCCTTAACATATACAGGGTGATTTCTTCCACCATGTAAAAACTCTAGGGATTAATCGTGGAGAAGATATGGAACAAAAATTGTCAAATGAACATACGTCTGGAAATGCATGGTGTCCATGTTAGCGACCATGTATTAAATCATACTTTGTTACAGAGACTGCAGGCCAATACACGCTGTACCATGCCGCCACAGTTACAGTATGCGTGGTTTCCTCCTAGAGCAGGGCCATCCAGCCATTGCGCCCGCGCTTGGGAGGCACCGGGCAGTCAGCCTAGCGCTCCTTCCCCTACCACCGCTACAGTGTGGCAGCAAGGAGACCTGGGACAGACGGACGATGTTCGGACCGCGCTGACTAGATACATACGTACAGACGTGCGGCTGATGGCTTTTGTGAGTTTATTGACGTCATATTGATAGGGCTGTTTTGCCATCACAAATATACCGCATATGTAAATCGAAAGCATTTGATAGGGTGGATCATGGGAGACTACTGGCAAAAATGAGTGCAATTGGACTAGACAAAAGAGTGACTGAATGGGTGGCTATATTTCTAGAAAATAGATCTCAGAGAATTAGAGTAGGCAAAGCTTTATCTGACCCTGTAATAATTAAGAGGGGAATTCCTCAAGGCAGTATTATTGGACCTTTATGTTTTCTTATATATATAAATGATATGAGTAAAGGAGTGGAATCGGAGGTAAGGCTTTTTGCGGATGATGTTATTCTCTATAGAGTGATAAATAAGTTACAAGATTGTGAGCAACTGCAATGTGACCTCGAAAATGTTGTGAGATGGACAGCAGGCAATGGTATGTTGATAAACGGGGTTAAAAGTCAGGTTGTGAGTCTCACAAATAGGAAAAGTCCTCTCAGTTTTAATTACTGCGTTGATGGGGTGAAAGTTCCTTTTGGGGATCATTGTAAGTATCTAGGTGTTAATATAAGGAAAGATCTTCATTGGGGTAATCACATTAATGAGATTGTAAATAAAGGGTACAGATCTCTGCACATGGTTATGAGGGTGTTTAGGGGTTGTAGTAAGGATGTAAAGGAGAGTGCATATAAGTCTCTGGTAAGACTCCAACTAGAGTATGGTTCCAGTGTATGGGACCCTCACCAGGATTACCTGATTCAAGAACTGGAAAAAATCCAAAGAAAAGCAGCTCGATTTGTTCTGGGTGATTTCCGACAAAAGAGTAGCGTTACAAAAATGTTGCAATGTTTGGGTTGGGAAGAATTGAGAGAAAGAAGAAGAGCTGCTCGACTAAGTGGTATGTAATACCAATATAAATGGTCCGTTATTGGACATTATAAATTTTCCAGCTAACTCATTCTTGGTTGCCAGCGTTTCGCCCTCGTGTGCTAGGGTGGGCTCATCAGTTGGTACCTAGCACACCTACCAATACGCTGGCTAGTGCACACCGTGGAGGCTACTGCGTAGGTGTGCTAGGTACCAACTGATGAGCCCACCCTAGCACACGAGGGCGAAACGCTGGCAACCAAGAATGAGTTAGCTGGAAAATTTATAATGTCCAATAACGGACCATTTATATTGGTATTATAAATTTACTCATTCAGGACAAATGTTTCAGATTCCCTATGGGAATGAACATCTATATCATCTGAAGGCCAAGCAGGCATCAATTTTTGTAATGAGACAAAGTCTCTTAGTGCATTGGCACTGCTGGTGGCTCCAATTAGCCTACGCAGTAGCCTCCACGGTGTGCACTAGCCAGAGTATTGGTAGGTGTGCTAGGTACCAACTGATGAGCCCACCCTAGCACACGAGGGCGAAACGCTGGCAACCAAGAATGAGTTAGCTGGAAAATTTATAATGTCCAATAACGGACCATTTATATTGGTATTATAAATTTACTCATTCAGGACAAATGTTTCAGATTCCCTATGGGAATGAACATCTATATCATTAAGTGGTATGTTCCGAGCTGTCAGCGGAGAGATGGCGTGGAATGACGTTAGTAGATGAATAAGTTTGAATGGCGTTTATAAAAGTAGGAAAGATCACAATATGAAGATAAAGTTGGAATTCAAGAGGACAAACTGGGGCAAATATTCATTTATAGGAAGGGGAGTTAGGGATTGGAATAACTTACCAATGGAGATGTTCAATAAATTTCCAATTTCTTTGAAATCATTTAGGAAAAGGCTAGGAAAGCAACAGATAGGGAATCTGCCACCTGGGCGACTGCCCTAAATGCAGATCAGTATTGATTGATTGATTGATTGAAAGGACTCCAATTATGGAATATGCAGGAAACGAAATCAAGTGTTAAATAAGGAATAATGTGATTTATTCTAATCTGAAATTAGAACATATCTGAGAGGAAAATTCAACAAAATTTTAGAAATATGAACAGATAGTACAGACCTTGAGTGACTTTTGCTCAGTCGTTTTTATGAGCTTTTAGTTTTGGAGCAAATACTCTTCTCCAAACTGGGTACAATATTTCTGGACACAGCTATTCTTAAACAATTGCGAAAGTTTCTATCGTTCATCGTTGCACGATGTTACGTTTGGTAAGCTAAAGAACCGAAAAGAAACGCTCACAAATGTACGTTGAGCCGAATATTGACAGAACTTTACATGCACGTTGGTACAAAAGGGGGTATTCTTCTTGCTGAAAGCCGCTGTTTAAAATTCTTCTAAACTTCGTGACATAGTGGTGGTGGTGGTGATTATTGTTTTAAGAGGAAGTACAACTAGGCAACCATCCTCTATATAACACTAATCAGAGGGAAAAAATGGAAGGGATCCGTCACTTCGAAAAATGAAGATATCGGCCAAAGGAATACAAGGGCCACGAAGGGCATGAAAATGAAAGACTCCCTAGCCGTCGCAAACCTAATAGCGTTGGGGTCGGAAAAGAACAAGAGTTGACCAAGAGAGGTCGGATAGGATAGATGAAAGTGAGGAGCCTGGCACAAGTAAGTGGAAGTAATGGCAGGACTCAGCTGAGGGCCCCATGGTCGCCAACCAACGCTCCGAAGTTCAGAGCCCCTGAGGCCACTTTTAGTCACCTCTTATGACAGGCAGGGAATACCGTGGGTGTTATTCTATCACCCCCACCCACAGGGGGATGTCTGCTCTAAGAGAAAATGGTTGAACAAATACATCTAACACTGCTTGGTGTTCTGATAATTCTGAAAATCTCTCTTTTCTAGGGGCCGATGACCTTCGATGTTAGGCCCCTTAAAACAACAAGCATCATCATCATCATCAAAATCTCTTTTCAAACTCTTCTTGATCTGTTTTTGACAAGCTCTATTGGTGAAAAATATCTAATTCCCTCCATGAGTTTTCCATTTGGATTTGCTAGGCGGGCAATAATTCCATTGTGGAGATTTATATTCCGTACGCAATTATCAGACTGTGCCTCTTATAATGGGCTTCTGATAAGTTCACCTGCATACACCCCAGCGTCAGTGGGTCGGGTCTGACACATCCCACTCTGATGAATCTAATGTCAGACCTAAGACAAAACGCTGGTTAATAGAGCAAACGCCTGAAAAGCCTTACATCTGATCCTTCTTGTAATTGGAAAATTCCCTGCAAGTACTCATCAAAGTCGACACTTTCTTTCACTGTTTCAAGCTATAGAAAATGTCCTGTGCTCCTTGCACGTATATGGTTTTCCCACAAAAACAATTTTCTTTTGAACGCTTGAATTCATTCCACCAAATCACAGATATTGTGCTGTTGGCCCTGAAGCGAAGTTTTCAAAGTATTCAGATGAGCAGTAATGTCACTTAAAAATGCCAAGTCTGCCACCCACTTAGAATCACGCAAAAGAACTTCGGGCTGCCCTTTCATATCCGCAAGCAAAAAAAAAAAAAAAAAAACCACTATGAAGCACCTTCGCCTTGCTCAGCCGTATTACTTCTGCATGGTACAGGATATCCGGATACTCTGCTTCGATGTCATCCAAGAACACTTTGAATTGACAGTGCGTGAGTCCATGGGAGAGAAGAAAATTTACCATTCACACAACTGTTCGGCCGATGACCTTCGATGTTAGGCCCCTTTAAACAACAACAACAACACAACTGTTCCCATTACGTCTTTAAGCTTGGCAACTTTTGCACAGATTGCCTCCTGCTGTATCAAGCAATGGACCGCAGCCATTAGGGTACTACTGCTCTCAGCCATTTTTTTCTTTACATAGCTTAGGAACACCGAGCGTAGATCACGTAAAGCAGGAGCTCCATCCATCGTTACATTCATCAACCGCTCCCATGTTATTCCCATTGACTCAAAAACACCCTCCACAGCTTGGAAAATTTTGAAACCGGTAGTGGTGTCATTGAGAGCTACCTAGTCTAGGAAATCCTCGGTGACCCGAAGATCGTCATTCACCCCTTGAATGAAAATAACGAGCTGAGCTCTGTCTGCAATGTCGGTTGATTCGTCGAAGGTGATGGAAAATGATACACAATTTGCTGCCTTCTCCATTAATTGCTGTTCCATGTCAACGGCCATATTGTCTATTCTGCGAACCACAGTTCGAGGAGAAAGAGAGATTTTGTCAAATTTCTCAACTAGCACCACAGGACAAATACATGCCGTAGAGTCCATTAGGCACTCCTTGATTAAATTCCCTTCCGTGAAGGGTTCCGAGCTTTGGGAATTCGCAGCGAACGTTTGTAGCTTGTTCATAAAATCGGTCCACCATACTCTCCTCAATCTCCCGTCAAAAAAATACGGCAAGTCACAATGTTAAGAGTTCTTTAGATAATTCAAACATTTCGTCATTCCTGTTTGTAAACTATCATTTTAAAATTAAAACAATAATACTTACAGAATAGCGCTGCTTGAAATTTTCTTTCAATTCTTCCAACTTCGATTGGTGACTCTCGTCTGTCAAATAACCATAATCATCCCTGTGCTTGGCACTGTAGTGCTGTTTCAAATTGTGTTTTTTTTAACACACTAAATCTCGGTGGCACACTAAACATTTGGCATGTCCTTTATAAGCTGTAGAGAAAAGTGAAATGTCCCATTCTGCTTTATAATGTTCAGTCACGACAGCTGCATCTGGCTCCATGGCTAAATGGTTAGCATGCTGGCCTTTGGTCACAGGGGTCCTGGGTTCGATTCGCGGCAGGGTCAGGAATTTTAACCATAATTGGTTAATTTCGCTGGTAGGGGGACTGGGTGTATGTGTTGTCTTCATCATAATTTCATCCTCATCCTGACAAGCAAGTCGCCTACGGACGTCAAATCGAAAGACCTGCATCTGGCAAGCCGAACTTGTCCTTGGACACTCCCGGCACTAAAAGCCATACGCCATTTCCTTTCATTTTTATGACAGCTGCGAAACTGATTTAGTTATACTCTGTCAAGCGCATTGGACTAGACTAGCAACTGATGGATCAGCTGCTCGCTCAGCCAGCCAAGGTCCTCCCACCACTACCGAAACTACCTTCCACAAAGCGCTCGGAGCAGTGGCTTGGAGCGCGGCCAGAGCGCTAGCGCTCGAGGAGCGCTGTTTGGATGGCCCTGTCCTAGAGGGTGGTACTGTTCCTCATACGTCACGCCCTAGCGCCCTCTCTGGCCATAGTCATAGATACCGTTGTGTCCGAGTCACTTCTTGCGCTGACACACCGGGTAGTGGATGTGTTACAGCATTGTACACAATGGTTCTGTATTCGACTCGAGAACCTGCCGACATGGTGTTTACTTACCACAAGGTAAATGGCAACGGGCGGCAGGCAGCGCAGTTGTATCAGGAGACCTATCCCCGCTGACAACCACCACAGCATTCAATTTTTGCAACAGTGTCTCACCGTTTGTCTGAGACAGGGTTGTTTAAGGAAGCAGGAAATCATGAAGGACGTATTCACACTGTTCGGACACCAGACATGGAGGAAAATGTGATTAACACTGTGGAAGGCGACCGCCATGTTAGTAACAGGCAGTTGGCCCGCCAGTACAGGGTAAGCCAGACGACCGTGTGGAACATTCACCATGACAACTGTTACTAATCACTTACAGTGTGTGCAGGGCTTCCTAGCGACAGACTTTCCACATCAGGAGTGTTTCTGTCACTGGTTTATTCACCAGGCAACCACGATTCCGGGATTTGTGGCATCCATCCTACTCACAAATGAGGCAACCTTTACGCGGAGTGGTATCTTCAACTTTCATAACAGTCATCTGTGGGATCGTATGCAGAACCCCCATGGTTTGATGCCAGCGAATCATCAGCAGCGGTTCAGCCGGAATGTGTGGGCCGGAATAATTGGCGACTGTTTTTTGGGACCAGTCTTCCTTCCACATCACCTAACAGACCGGAACTATCGGTGTTTATTGCGGGTGACTTTGCCTCACCTGCTGGAAGATGTACCATTGATGATTTGCGGGGTTATGAGGCTGCTACATGACGGTGCTCCAGCGCACTTCGCGGTGAACGTCCGGTCGCATCTCAATCGTGTCTTCATGCTGCCTTTGACACTGTTCAGATGCAGCCTGGCCGATGTGGACATGTGAGACAGAATAAGCACGTACACGCTTGTGTGGAGGCACATGGAAACCATTTTCAACACATCCTGTAACTGTCGTTGCATGGTACAGTACGTATTAGACCGCTGTCTCTGTAACAAAGGATGAGTGAATAAATGGTCCTTAAACAAACCATGCATTTCCAGACATACGTTCATTAGACCTTTTCTGTTCCATATCCTCTCTTCGTGCAATCCTAGAGTTAATACATGGTGGAAAAAATCACCCTGTATAAAGATATATTTGAGAGATATTTCACCATAAAAAGAAGTGTAACCTACTGTCGTAAATAGTCATACCTGCCGGGGCAGCGTAGAAGAGCCACTGGCTGACGCCCATATCCCATGGCTCTCCAAATAGCAAATCATACCCGTTTTATTATGACTTTTGAAATGAATACACCAGGAACACAACATTGCAGTTTACTTTCCAAGACTTCCGCGAGAATTACACCAGGACTACTTGATACAAGTACTGGAAAAGATCCAAAGGAAAGTAGCACAATTAGTTCTTGATGATTTCCGACAGAAAAGTAGCGTTACAAAAATGTTGCAAACTTTGGGCTGGAAGATCATAATGTGAAAATAAAGTTGGAATAAAAAAAGGAAAAATTGGGGCAAATATTAATTTATATGGCGAGGAATAAGGGATTAGAATAATTTCCAAGTTTAAGAAAGGGTGACAGCCCTAAATGCAGATCATTGATTGAATATTCCCAAGCCTATGATTTCCTCTTGGCAGACATCAATATGTACTAGAAGTACTGCATTCAAGCCAGGTGAATGATTAGGCTCAAATTAAATTATGGACATTTCCTCATGTGTTGAGTGTGATGTTGCAGACCACCTTCTAGTTTGCTTGTGTATTATTTGCTGTAAATGGAAGGCCAAGCTTCCATTCATGGGGCAGGCTACTGCTCCATTGAGCAAGATGTCAAAGCTGTTGTTCTCACTGTGCTGTGTAACCATGTTACATACCATGTTAGTACGGGAAGTTAAACTAACACACAAGACAAGGGTAAGTTCATACTTTCATACTTTCCAACACTCAAAGACTTATTATCCGTTACGTTTTTCAAACTCCAACTAATAGCCGCATTTTTCCTGCCGGTTACAGGTCGTGATACAGATGATCCAACTTTTTTCAATTCAAACTACAAATAGCAAACTTCATATTCGAAACAAGCCACACCTCTCCACCCAACAGGAGATAAGAGACGTGAAAACACCGGATGCCTTCTTAAGGAAACTTTTTACCAATAGCTCAACAGAAATACTTCATATAGTGCATACAAGTTCTTCAGTAATCAACGAACTTATGGAAAATTCACAAGACTTATAGTGAACTATATTTTAGTCCATCAGTGTTTTTAACATTAAGATTTTTAATAATAAGTCATAGTTCTACTAACAATCGCCTTCAATGCATTCCCCCCTTCTAAACCCCCCCCCCCCCCCCCACATCCATTCACACACGCACTACTAACACTTGTTTTTAAGGTTTTAAGAAAATTGTGAGACTGTTCTTAGCTAATTTTACTTTTGCCAAATGTAAGCAGCTGATGATGAATGCAATGCATTCGAAACATGTTCTGAACTTTTAATTTAATGTCTATTGAAATAGCCTAAGGCTAAATAAAAGTGAAAGTATCGATCAGGTGGATTCTTGTTCGTTCAATTAATTGGCTGTGTAACCATGACGTAAGAAGCATGCTTATGTTCCCGAGAGTCTCATGAGGCACGCTTTATGAGAAAAGTGTTGAGAAGTTCTGACGATTCTCGAGACATGCTCTCATTTCCCATCCCTACTTAACCATTCAGTACTCTGGTTCCAGAACATTGCGTAAGGACTCGGGTGGGGTGCCACACACCCCATTATGTAAATGAGTATTATCTTCATACAAATATTTGATTTTATATTTATTAAGGCACATACTACACTACAATGGGAATATTTTATGAAGAGAAGACATTTGTCTTTGCATGTTACATAGTGAAAAAGAAATATATTCCTTTACATACTGAAAACTTATAAATAAAGAGAGTTCTTTTGCATTTCTTCATGAAAATAAAAACCTACAACCTGTTTTCCAGTCATTGACCAGGTCAGGGATGGAATGAATGAAGCAGATATAGGTTGTTAGTACGATGGGGTCACCACTCCCAAAGTGATTTATTAATGACTGATAGATGCTATGGAATGAGAATGAAGAGTGTTGCTGGAATGAAAGATGACAGGGAAAACCGGAGTACCCGGAGAAAAACCTGTCCCGCCTCCGCTTTGTCCAGCACAAATCTCACATGGAGTGACCGGGATTTGAACCACGGTATTCAGCGGCGAGAGGCCCTGAGCCATGGAGGCTTTGTATTTCTTCATATCAAAGGTAATATCAGCAACATAACACACAGCAAAAGGAAATATAAGGCATAATGAAAGAAACATTTCGTGGTTACACAAATTACTCATTGTCACTTTGAACATTAATCAGATAGTAGCAGCCTTTATCTCACTCACTTTCACTAGCACAATTTCTACAAACTGGGATGAGATGCTCCATACAAATAATTCTCTTGCACTTTTCACATTCAATTTTGGACTTCCTGTCCCTAGAGCATGGACATAAATCACATTGTCCTTGTTTATTCCATTAGAGACATGATGGTTGGCGCTCCGCAGACATTTTTCAGTTTTTCTTTCAGACCCTGTGATATGTGTTTAACCATTGCTCTTTCTTCCATGAAGGGTTTGACAAGTTCTAGGCCAAGATTTTGCAGATATTTTTGCTTCTTCATGTCATCTTTGGAATTAGTTTCATAAATTATCTGCGAGTTAATTCCACATACATTCATCAGGGTGAAGAACACTCTAAGTTGCCATCGTCTACTGTTTCTGCTGACATGATATTCAGAACATGGAAAGTCTACAACATCCACTCCCACCTTTGTGAGGTTGTACATTATGTTCGATTCCCCTGTGCTGGCATCACTTGCTGCATAATGGTGCATTGTGAAAAGCAACAGTATCAACTTCCCCTCTTAGGAATGTAAGACACCAAAGTCTTGTCCTCCTGGAAACCAAAGAGGCTTGAGTGTACACTGTGCTTTGTATTCAGAAACTGGGGTGAAACTTCCTTTTCGTTTCCTGATGGTTACTGTTATGGTCAATTTGTGATTCTTCATCATCCGTGAAGCAAGGGGGGTGCTAGTAAACCAATTATCTAGGGTAATATTTCTCCCTGAACCAGAAATTGTTATAATTAACCTCTCAACTACATCTTGTGATGAACTGCTAACTCTGAACTGGACTTCTGGTTGTATGCCTGCATAAATTTCAAGATTTAGGATGCAAAGTATTCCTGCATCAGTAAGATTCCATAATTGGCAGGTTTCTTCAGCATGAATTGCCAAAAGCCACAGCGGCCTTGAAATGCAATTAGCATTTCATCTATTGTGACATATTCCGAGATGCTACGATGTGCATTCAAGTTCTGAGGCCTCCGATTTTTTTTCTCCAGACTGGAAAGAAATAGAAACATGTGCATTGTTTTAAAAGGAGCCCGGGTTCGTTGTCAAAACGTCACAGAGATGGCAGCACTATACGACAGATGGATTTTTAGCGCCAGCCGCGAGAATGAGAACTGTTTTAGATACTTAAAATGGCGATGTTTTCCTTACGTGAACAGCGTGCAATCATTCGTTTTTTGAATTTGCGTGGTGTGACACCAATTGAAATTCATCGACAGTTGAAGGAGACATGTGGTGATGGAGTTATGGATGTGTCGAAGGTGCGTTCGTGGGTGCGACAGTTTAATGAAGGCAGAACATCGTGTGACAACAAGCCGAAACAACCTTGGGCTCGCACAAGCCGTTCTGACGACATGATCGAGAAAGTGGAGAGAATTGTTTTGGGGTATCGCCGAATGACTGTTGAACAGATCGCCTCTAGTGTTGGCATTTCCGTGGGTTCTGTGCACACAATCCTGCATGACGACCTGAAAATGCGAAAAGTGTCATCCAGGTGGGTGCCACGAATGCTGACGGACGACCACAAGGCTGCCCGTGTGGCATGTTGCCAAGCAATGTTGACGCGCAACGACAGCATGAATGGGACTTTCTTTTCGTCGATTGTGACAATGGATGAGACGTGGATGCCATTTTTCAATCCAGAAACAAAGCGCCAGTCAGCTCAATGGAAGCACACAGATTCACCGCCACCAAAAAAATTTCGGGTAACCGCCAGTGCTGAAAAAATGATGGTGTCCATATTCTGGGACAGCGAGGGCGTAATCCTTACCCATTGCGTTCCAAAGGGCACTACGGTAACAGGTGCATCGTACGAAAATGTTTTGAAGAACAAGTTCCTTCCTGCACTGCAACAAAAACGTCCGGGAAAGGCTGCGCGTGTGCTATTTCACCAAGACAACGCACCCGCACATCGAGCTAACGTTACGCAAATGTTTCTTCGTGAAAACAACTTTGAAATGATCCCTCATGCTCCCTACTCACCTGACCTGGCTCCTAGTGACTTTTGGCTTTTTCCAACAATGAAAAACACTTTCCGTGGCTGCACATTCACCAACCGTGCTGCTATTGCCTCAGCGATTTTCCAGTGGTCAAAACATACTCCTAAAGAAGCCTTCGCCGCTGCCATGGAATCATGGCGTCGACGTTGTGAAAAATGTGTACGTCTGCAGGGTGATTACGTCGAGAAGTAACGCCAGTTTCATCGTTTTCGGGTGAGTTGTTAGTTAGAAAAAAAATCGGAGGCCTTAGAACTTGAATGCACCTCGTATAGTGCGATTTTTTCCACAAACATTTCGAAAATAGTGCAAACAAGAGTTAATTTGTCTAGTGAATGCCTCTCATTTCATGTAATAGCTTGGTCAAACTGGAGATGTTGAAGAAAGAATTGGAACTTGAAGAGTTACATAGTCATTTTGAATACATCAAGGGCCAATACATTGTTTGCTCACAAATCTCTGTTATGTTGACAGTCTGAACTCAAAGATTCTACCAGATACAATAGACCTAAAAGTGCTATAATTTCCACCTCATTTGTCTTTGTACCTACAGTGTATCTGCATAACTAACACTACTCTTCTTTATGGGTTCGTTAGTGTGCTCCACTATATTCTTTATCATATCTTTTGTGATGAGTAAATGAAAAGCATCAATAGGGGTCATTGCATGCTTTGCTACAGGCTTCACACCCGGTAAATGTGTTACTATGTTATGCTGTCTTGTTCTAAAATTGGAGGGAACTGGAGGATTCTTCTTCCACTTGCTTGTTTTGTCTTTTCCTGAGTAACAGTTAGAAGGGGAGGTCTCACCATCGTTTCCTTCATCAGAAACGTCAGTTTCTAGATAATCACCATCTTCTTCAGTTGCGGTACTGTGATCACTACCACTCTCGTAATCTTTAAAATCTTCATCTGATCCGCTCAGAAGGTCAGGTAATGGTGCCCCGTAATGACGACGTGTTTTATCCTTTGAGTAAATTAATCGTAAAAAAAGAAGAAAAGTGTGGAAAATGTTGAAGATTAGTGAAAAATGGAATGTTGTGTGATCTGTGCGATCGATGGTGGCATTAAAAGTCTGGAAATTGCCCTAGAGACATAAAAACTAATGAAAATGTTGACTGGATTTGTGAGCAGTGCGTTCGGAATGTTGTGGTTGGCGACGGCATTGATGATGAAGCACCAACAATAAACGATGAGGAATACAAAAGTGCATTAGAAATTATAAACATTCTACAAAAGGACAATGAGGCTCTTAAAGTAGAAAATCAAGAATTAAAAGAAAAACTGCGATCGCTAGAATTCAGGACTGACCATTCTTCGAGTGATATACCGGTACCAGTAACAAACTCGAGCACATGGTGTCAAGTAGTTCATGGTTGGCCGGCTAAGAAGAAACCTACAGCTGAATTTCCAGAAATAAATGTCAAATAGGTTTTGTGCCTTAAATAATTTAATTCTGGAAGAAAGTGATCATGCGCATGAAACCAAATCATCGCGAACCACTGCCGTTGCCGTGCCAAGGTTAAAAATTAGGCTTAGATTTCAGAATCAAGACCCAGTTAGGCCTAAATCAGGAAAGGTAGCTGTGTTTGGTGATAGCCAAGGAAGGGGAATTGCAGAAGTGATAAATATGAGAATATAGCAGCAACCAGAGAAATATATCCAGGAGCTTCTATCAGCAATGTCCTGGAAAACATAGAAGAGGCAACTAGGAACTTCGGGAGCGGCGATGCAGTGCTTATCATCGGTGGTACGAATGACATAGCTCACGACAATGCCAAGAATGTAAGGTCACAACGTAAATATACACTAGGGAAGCTGACTCACACAAACGTTTTTGTAGTGAACGTGCCCCACAGGCATGATTTGAGTAGAGACTCGTGTGAACACTGAAGCGGACAAAGGTGGGCAAAGTCAATACAGATATTGTTAAAAATTTATAAACATTTTTGTAATACTCAGGATATTGAATGCAGCAGTTTCGAGACACACTGTTACACAAAACATGGCGTCCATCTAAACAATTCAGGTAAATGAAAGATTGCTAATGTTCTTCTCAATTTTATTAATCATAAGATATGTACTTTGAAAAATGTAACTCCCTTACATTATAATACCGACCAGGAAAACTAGTTCTTCAACAGCTGTTCTTCAAACTGGCTCAGTCAACTAGAAAATATTATGAATTTTGAGAGGCCATGTAAACCAAAACTAGCATCTGTGATCGAATCAGATCGGTCACCAAATCAAACCATTATCAAGGATAGTTTAGTAGGTAGCCAAACACAGGTACATTATTCTCCTATTCATAAAATACCAGTACATGAAAAATCAGGTCAGAAATCTCCACCAGGATAGCAAGGGTAAATATCTCAATTTATTGCAAGTGAATATCCAATGCGTTAGAAATAAGTTGTTAGAATTAGAACACTTTTGCCAAATCGAGAAAGTTGTCATTTGTGTATCAGAGCACTGGCTTTCTGAAAATCAAGTAGAATATTTTGTTCCCCATGGACATACTGTTGCAGATATATTTTGTAGGAGTAAAAAGAAAAATGGGGGAGCTGGGATTTTAGTTACTGTTCTAAATTTGTGAAGATTGATTTAAATCAATATTGTGTGGAATTAGAGGGAGAATTTAGTTGTGTGAAGCTGGTTGATCAGAATTTGATAACTGTTAGTTTGTATGGATCTCCAAATGCCAATGCTTATGTATTTCTTAAGAATTTTGAATTAGTAATGGAAAAAATTTTGAAGTTTAAGGCCAAAGTTGCTGTTTGTGGGGATTTTAACATAGAGATGGCATATTCAGATGGGCAGATTTTTAGAAATTTTCTGAATTACTAAGAACTCTAAATTTAACTTGCACAAACAAGCTACCTGCACATAATAATGCATTCTTGGATAATATCATTGTAAATTTTTCGAGAGATTTGTATAAACTTAGACTTGTTGGTGGGAGTTTTGCAGATCATGACCCCTTGCTTATACAAAGTATCATTATATCTTAACCAGCCTGACGTAATTTACAATTAAATATAAAAATTTCATAATGTTCCTTATTGAACTGTATCACAATGAAATTGAAAACAAGAAATTAAGTGGTTCAATAGAAGTAAATAAGGAATGTAGTGTTACATTCTTAATTGGTTAAAAGCGGTACCGGTTTTGACCACCAATCTGGATCATTATCAGCCGATTAAAAATACAAAAACAATGCATAGGAAAACAAAAAATGAAAGGATAAGTCTTTCACAAAAGCAGTTCAAAAAGCAATATAAGACAATAGGGATTAGCACTGCACGATTCTAAATCATAAAAACCAGAAGTCGAAGATCAGTCATTTAATGCAGCAAGGCGCATGAGCGTGTGTTGTGCTACTCTTCAGGGACTTGTGCCTTGCTATATATAAGTGACTGATCTTCGACTTATGACTTATGACTTTATGACTTAAAATCGCGCAGTGCTAATCCCTACTGTCTTATATTGCTTCTTGAACTGCTTTTGTGAAAGAATTACCGTTTAATTTTTTGTTTTCCTATGCATTGTTTTTGTAATTTTAATTGGCTGATGATGACCAAGATTGGTGGTCGAAACCAGTACCGCTTTTAACCAAATAAGAATGTAACACTACATTCCTTATTTACTTGTACTGAATAGGTTGAACCACTTCATTTCTTGTTTTCAATTTAATTATAATTTACAAAGACGAACAGGTTCTGATGTGGGTAAAAAGTCAGGGTGATGATTATATTAACATATTTATTGAAAATCTGAAAAAAATTAACTGGGGCTTTGTATTTGAATTGCAAATGAGAGAAAATTATATTGAAACTGTATTTGGAAACTTTTAGATAAATTGGTTGAATTGTGGCATTTATGTTCACCACTGGTAAAAATTAGTTGTAATGGTAAACTTAAAAGCAAGAAGTTGAACTGGTATACTGATGAACTGACTCAGTATAGAGAAAGAATGCTTTTGCTGTATAGAATTTATAAAAACTCTTGTCAAGGAGGAACTGAGCAAAATGGCGTGTATAAAGCTTATCTTAATGGTAAAAAGTCATATAAAAGAAAATTTAACCATACCAAAACTTTAGCTTGTGAAAAATATATTGAGAATGCACCCAACAAATCCAAGGCGGCATGGGATGTTATAGTACAAGAAAACATCAGTACTCGAACTCAAGACACATTTCTCGATCCTGAAGAACTGAATAATTATATCTGAAACTCTGTATAAGAAATTGGAGATCAAATTAAGGCAACAGGTACAGCTGCAAGTGACTTTCTTCACAATCAACCCTCCTGCCGAAACACTTTCCATTGGGTTGAAATCACATCGGATGAAGTGCCTAATTAAAGTTTGCTTAAAATTATCAAACTCTAAGAGCATGGATTGTTATTGGTTATCTAATTACATCATCAAAATAATAATACATTTGATTTCTGAACCTCTAGCTTTTATTTTTAATAAGTGTTTAGAGTTTGGAGTTTTTCCTGATTTACTTAAAATTTCTAAAGTTATTCCAGTATTTAAAAGTGGGGACAAAGAATTTCTTCAGAACTATCGAGCAGTCTCAATTGTTCCAATAATTTCTAAAATATTTTAATCACTTTTGTACAATCAACTTAGCAACTATTTTTAAACTTACAATCTCCTATCCGACTGTCAGTTTGGGTTTCGACAAGGTGAATGTACTACTACTGTTGTTCTTGAAATTGTTAATCAGATATTAACAGCTTTTGAAAACAAGCAGGCAATCTCTTTGGTGTTATGTGATCTAAGTAAAGCTTTTGATTGTGTTAATCATGAAATTTTATTTGCAAAGCTTGAGATGTATGGTGTCGAGTATCCCTCACTGAACATAATTAAGTCATACTTAAATAACAGATATCAGTCTGTCTCAATTAAAAATAGGTATTCCACTTTGAGGAAAGTTACAACTGGTGTGCCACAGGGCTCTGTCCTCGGTCCATTTTTATTCATTCAGGCAGTCAATGATTTACCGCAAAATGTCACAGCTCATGCTCTTATATTGTATGCGGATAATACAATGTTAATTACGAAACACCAGAGCATCTCAGGTTTGCATCAGATGTCGCAGGAAGCTCTTGCAACTGCAATGCATTGGTTTCATCCAACAGGCTGTTGTGCAATCAGAATAAAACTCAATATCTCACATTTGGATTATCCAAAGATATTGCAAGTCATTCAGTCAAATTTTGGGTTTTCATATTGATGCCAAATTGAAATGGGAAACACACATTGATCATGTTTGTAAAAAAACATCACGGGTGGCCTATTTGATATGGAAATTGAGGGATTTAGTAAGCAGTGACTACCTAAGGATGTCATATTTTGGTCTCTTCCAGTGACACATTACTTATGGACTGTTATTATGGGGGCATTCTTCTTGTGTGTGTTTTTTTTTTTTTTTTTGTCAGGTCATCAGCCCAAAGACTGGTTGGATCCTCAAATAGCACCACCAAAGATTATGCGGTTATAAGGAAACCCCAAAAACCAATGGCAGCACCAAAATGAGGCGTACTAGGCAAGATGAAGAGTGAGGTAGTTTGCTATTGCTTTCCTCACTGGGTCAGAAAGTACTATTAAAGCACGACTGACCCTATGAGCAGCACCTTTCATAATACTCAGATGCACTAGTCGTGCCCTGAATGTCATTACTCAGCACTACCCATACCCCAGCAACTTCCATATTGTCACAGCCATGGATGTTGACTGGGACTTCGGTGGAAGCTACACTTTACTCTGGCCTGTGCCAAGAGATGGATGCAAAAGTACTGCATCCATCAAGAAATGACAGCAGGCAGGCATTCTTCTTATGTATATAACATTCTTCTAATACAGAAAAAGGTTGTCTGAACAATGTGTAGGGCTGGTGCAATTGACCATTGTCGACCTCTCTTCATTATGGAAATTCTAAGTTCCCAGGGAGGGAATTAGATTCTTTTCCACCAATAGAGCATATCAAAAATCAGATCAAAAATTAGATGGATGGCTTTTCCGGCGTTTGCTCTATTAACCAGCGTTTCGTCTTAGGTCTGACACTAGACTCTTCAGAGTGGGATGTGTCAGACCCTACCCACTGACGCTGGGGTGTATGCAGGTGAACTTATCAGAAGCTTATTTATGAAGCACAGTCTGATAACTGCATACGGGAGATAAAACTCCACAATGGAATTAATGCCCGCCTAGCAATTCCAAATGGAAATTCTAAGTTCCCAGGGAGGGAATTAGATTCTTTTCCACCAATAGAGCATATCAAAAATCAGATCAAAAATTAGATGGATGGCTTTTCCGGCGTTTGCTCTATTAACCAGCGTTTCGTCTTAGGTCTGACACTAGACTCTTCAGAGTGGGATGTGTCAGACCCTACCCACTGACGCTGGGGTGTATGCAGGTGAACATCATCATCATCATCCATGACGTCATTTCATTCCTCCCAAAGGGGAGGCGGGCCATCAGCTGAACAAAGCAGCTCTTCGGCCAGAAGGTAAAACAATAAGTAGTAAAAGTGACATGTAGAAGGCATGTATCGTACACACCGAAAAGGGAAGAATGTAAGTGAAGTGGCGCAGGGAGACCGTGACAACAAGCCGGGACCCAGGGAGGAGCCACAAAGCACCCGATCGAGCGAACCTCCGCGAACACCAGAGAGAAAAAGGGCGAGAAATTTATTGACAGAGGAAAGTATCTCAGGCGCGCATTACAGAAAAGTGAAAGTGTTACAGTGAGTCATACAAAAATACAGAGAGCCACAAAAGAGAGTATTACAGAGGGTGAGGTGGGGCAGGGTGTGGGTACGATGGAACAGTAGTGAAAGGAGAACAAGAGGGGTAAGATTGGAGGAGAAGATAATAGAGAGTAGTGGTGATATTAGTGATGGAGGTGGCAAGTAAACGGAGAAGTTCGAAAAAGGAAAGAGGCGGCGGGCTGGAAGGTGGGTGCGGAACAGGAGGGTAAAGAGCGTGTGACGGGAGGTCGGGTGGCGGTGTTGGTCGTGAACGGGCTGAGGGGGAAGGGGAAGGTGATCGCGCGGCACGGGGTGGGGAGCGAGAAGGCTCCACACGATAAGTCCGCCGATGAAGATGGACGCCGTTGGTGATCAATCGGTGGACGTCTTCAGTGGTGGGAAGCTGAAGGCGAACCATGTACGTCGGCCCATGGATGTTGAAGATGCGGAAAACTCGCCGCGCCGGGACGCCTGCCTGATGGAGGTCGAACAGGAGGTCGTGCTCAGTAATAGCTGGGTCAACGCCACGAAGAACACAGCTGAATGATGAAGACGGAGGATGTGTCGTAGTAGCACCAGACTCGTGGACAGAGGCTGGCGGAGTGGCGCTGGCAGGAGCAACAGAATCGGCAGGGGGCCGCTGGGGACTCAGAAGAGGCGTAGATACAGAGGATACGGTGGGAGACATCAACGGAGAGGAGTGACTAGACGTAAGAGTGAGAGTGGAAGAAGATGGGGAAAGATGAACGGAAGTGGTGACGGTAGTGGTAGTAATAGTAAGAGTAGGGGAAGGATGTGAAACTGAAGCCGTGGGGGAAGCAGCTGTAGAAATAGGGAGGGGAGACGGTACAGAGAGAGGGAAGGCAGGATCAGAGGCCAAGTGTTGTAATATATGGGCAGGGGTAGGAAGAACGTCATGCGCGACATTAAAGATCACTAAGTCACCGTGAAGAAGGGCCAAAGATGCCATGTTGGGATCACGGAAGAAGACCACGATGTCAGGAGACGGCTGGCCAGAGAAGGCATCCTGAAGACGAAGGACCACTCGAACGTCAGTCCCGACGTCACAAAGCCACTTGCGGATCCTTCCCCTACTCTTACTATTACTACCACTACCGTCACCACTTCCGTTCATCTTTCCCCATCTTCTTCCACTCTCACTCTTATGTCTAGTCACTCCTCTCCGTTGATGTCTCCCACCGTATCCTCTGTATCTACGACTCTTCTGAGTCCCCAGCGGCCCCCTGCCGATTCTGTTGCTCCTGCCAGCGCCACTCCGCCAGCCTCTGTCCACGAGTCTGGCGCTACTACGACACATCCTCCGTCTTCATCGTTCAGCTGTGTTCTTCGTGGCGTTGACCCAGCTATTACTGAGCACGACCTCCTGTTCGACCTCCATCAGGCAGGCGTCCCGGCGTGGCGAGTTTTCCGCATCTTCAACATCCATGGGCCGACGTACATGGTTCGCCTTCAGCTTCCCACCACTGAAGACGTCCAACGATTGATCACCAACGGCGTCCATCTTCATCGGCGGACTTATCGTGTGGAGCCTTCTCGCTCCCCACCCCGTGCCGTGCGATCACCTTCCCCTTCCCCCACAGCCCGTTCACGACCAACACCGCCACCCGACCTCCCGTCGCACGTTCTTTACCCTCCTGTTCCGCACCCACCTTCCAGCCCGCCGCCTCTTTCCTTTTTCGAACTTCTCCGTTTACTTGCCACCTCCATCACTAATATCACCACTACCCTCTATTATCTTCTTCTCCAATCTTACCCCTCTTGTTCTCCTTTCACTACTGTTCCATCGTACCCACACCCTGCCCCACCTCACCCTCTGTAATACTCTCTTTTGTGGCTCTCTGTATTTTTGTATGACTCACTGTAACCCTTTCACTTTTCTGTAATGCGCGCCTGAGATACTTTCCTCTGTCAATAAATTTCTCGCCCTTTTCTCTCTGGTGTTCGCGGGGGTTCGCTCGATCGGGTGCTTTGTGGCTCCTCCCTGGGTCCCGGCTTGTTGTCACGGTCTCCCTGCGCCACTTCACTTACATTTTTCCCTTTTCGGTGTGTACGATACATGCCTTCTACATGTCACTTTTACTACTTATTGTTTTCCCCTCTGGCTGAAGAGCTGCTTTGTTCAGCTGATGGCCCGCCTCCCCTTTGGGAGGAATGAAATGACGTCATGGATGATGATGATGATGTTCACCTGCATACACCCCAGCGTCAGTGGGTAGGGTCTGACACATCCCACTCTGAAGAGTCTAGTGTCAGACCTAAGACGAAACGCTGGTTAATAGAGCAAACGCCGGAAAAGCCATCCATCTAATTTTTGATCTGATTTTTGATATGCTCTATTGGTGGAAAAGAATCTAATTCCCTCCCTGGGAACTTAGAATTTCCATTTGGAATTGCTAGGCGGGCATTAATTCCATTGTGGAGTTTTATCTCCCGTATGCAGTTATCAGACTGTGCTTCATAAATAAGCTTCTGATAAGTTCACCTGCATACACCCCAGCATCAGTGGGTAGGGTCTGACACATCCCACTCTGAAGAGTCTAGTGTCAGACCTAAGACGAAACGCTGGTTAATAGAGCAAACGCCGGAAAAGCCATCCATCTAATTTTTGATCTGACTCTCTTCATTAAGCTTAAAACACTGACAATTATAAATTTGTGTATTTATATATTTTTGACTTATGTTGAAAACAACATAAATGAATTCAGTACTAGGGAAAACATTCACCTTTTTGATACTCGACGCAAAGCAGACATTGACATCCCAATTCACTGGCTGTCAAAAACTGCTCACTCACATAAAATCAATTGTTTAAGATTATTTAATAAATTACCACATTCTGCACAGTCCACTCCTTTTAAGTAATTTTAAAAGAAAAATTGATTGGTTAATAGAAAATCCATTATAAATACCTCTGAATTCTTAGAAATACATAATGTTAGTATTAAGTTTTAATAAAACGCGTATGTTCATTTAGCCTTAGTAATATTAGGTACTAAATTATTATCACTTGACGAAGCCTATTTCATTGTATATGGTCAATGGCAAATAAAGATTCTTGATCATTACCATTACTACCAGCTTCTTTTGGATCATCATCCAATTCCTGGATCATTCGCCCGATTCACTCTTGTTCAGCATCATACGAGATCTGATGTAAAACAATCAAAAACAAAATCTATTTGCTGTAAATAATGGCTAAACTTAAACATACACGATATGAAACAGAAGACTGATATAATAAAGACCATATACCACTTACAAACTATATAAGTAATGCTGAATAACTTACCTCTAAAATATATCTTTAGTTACGAGATGACTCGGGTGGGGTACGGCAGAGTTTGAAGCGTCTCACAGGAATTCTGCCAGGCAACTGACTGATGGTTACGGTCTAATCACCCTCCTCCTAACTCAACTTGAAGGTACAGTGCTGCATGAAAGTAACACCTCAACATTACATCAGCAGCAAATAAAAATAAATCTCTTGGGGTTTCCCACACTCCCATGTGGATATCTTTCTGCCAAGCTTTGGAGTGCTGAGCAGCCAACATGGGGCAGGGTTTCTTCACGTGATATGGGGCAGTAAAAAGCTTCACCAATACGCTTGTGGATTATTGTTGTTTCCTTGTAAGATAATTCTTGGGTCCAGCTACAAACAGGTGTTCCGAAAGTGCAAGTAAGCCTGGTTTGATATTTCTCTATTTTTAATACTGTAATTACATTCATGTCAAAGAAATTTTTGTTGACCTGATATGGGCATTTGGGCTTATGCCGTGTCAAAAAAACAAGGTGAAACTGTTACAGACTATCCACTTCATGCCCGTATCGATAATGTTATGTGAAACTGTACGTTACACAGAGAACTTTACTCCGCATCTTCAGAAGAAAATGTCGACTGTTCTGCAATACTGAGGCTTTGAATTTAAGACTGTTTTACCTTTGGAACTGTAGCGGTATAATTGATGCAAGTGTAATGGACTAGTATAACTTGGGAAACAATTCTCTAAAACCATGGGTAAATAGTGAAAATATCAAGCTCTATTAGTAGGTGGTGTTATTATTATTACTGGCTATATATGCTGGTATTTCGATTTATGAAGTTGTTTATGTCTATTATTATTATTATCTACGTAGTTATCTATGACAGGTTGTCAGTACAGACTTTACTTGGTATAAATCGTTGTCGTATCATTTATTATTTGAGTGTTGTATGATCTGTCTTGTGTAACAGAACAGGTGAGGTTATGTCACGATACTTCTGCTGTATGTTTATTCATACGACTTTATTTAATGTAAGAACACGTAATTAATAGTATATAATTTATTACTACCTGTAAATATGATGCATAAATCCAAAGTAATATTGTGCAACACAGGGTACGAGTATAGAACAATGCACCTTTGACACTCGAGTTGTACAGAACATTCTATTCATATGTATATATAGGTTATTGGAGGCTTGAGAAGATACGAGAAAGCATGTTGAGTCATACTTTTCTGGAAGCCTGGCCAGGCAAGGTATATAAAGGACGGTCTTTGGTTGTTGAGTCGAGTTGTTAGTGAGAGTCATTAGTCAACTTAAGTATGTGAACTCATGTTGAGGTTTTACCGTTGAAGTGGTTACGTTGTATTGGTACCACATGTGATAATGTCAAGTGTTCTGCAGTAGTTGGTTGACATGCTAATGTGGCAGTCGATTGAGTTCAAGATGGTGGTTCATTTGATGTGCAACTATTAATGTGTATACAATTTGTCAATAAAACAATGTACCCAATTGACAGCACCTCGTGTGTGCGTCTTTGTGAATACGATATGCTCATTCATCACCAGATAGCTTGCTGTATACTGGTGAGATGAGCATGTTAACATTGGAGCTTAGTGTTGTCATCAGCTCCCGCTTGGAGCTAAGTTCTCTGCGAAATGTAAAGGGTTTCACCTTGTTTTCATGTCTACAAATACAGCCTTTTAACATAAAATTGACCTTTTGGTATACATTATGTAGCGACTTATGACAAAACATTCACTGTGCCTTTCTAAGAAACAGGAAGGCAACGAGAGCATCTGAAATAGTAAAAGCCACCCAATTTTATTCCTTGGAAAGAAAAATGTTCAAATGTTGCTGGCCTGTGTTATGTATGTAAAAAATTTAACCTTATGCATTTCTTTAACAACTTCATAATTACTGTCAGTTTTCCTTCAGGTTCATGAGAATTTTGATTTTACCTTATAGACATGATATAGGCTTTTGGGCTTATAACAATAATAATTATTAAATTAATGTCGTATGGTCCACATTTTTCAATACTATATTATGCAATATTTTTGAACTACATTACCAAACTAGGGACTAGATTCGGCCTTGGCTGGCCATCTTCAGCCTTAATGTAATACGTCTAATAACTAAACAAATGTACAAACACACAATTAACATTAAAATCTGGGGTGAACTGTGTAAAATCTGAAAAATAAATTAGGCTCTAAATTCTTGGCATCTGGAGTATGCTCATCATCCAGACTCTTTCTTGTATTGATATTTATAGAACTGTTAGTTCCATCACTGCTAATCATTACAATTTCAATTGCAAAACGGGAACTGGCATATGTTGATTCTGTAGTCAGATCATCAATCATCAAATCTACTTGAGTGGTGTTAGCCGTATGCAAGCCACTGGATGCCACTGTAAATAACCACCAGCTGATGCAGAACTGCTAGATGATGTTTCCACATCGACCAACGTAAATAAAATGAAATGTTCCCATAGTTCTTGTTAAAATGCTGTTGGACATTGTCAGGATGAGATATGAATATTTGGTTAAAACTGACACATTCTTAATTTGTGGCTGGTATAAATTCGCAATTCATTGTGGTGTCCATGAAGTTAACCTGAATAAATGATAGATAAATTAATGAATAGGAGAGAAAGAGCGTATTAGTCAAATGGCATAGGTTATATGAGACTTACCTCTCGTTGCGGCATGTGGTGCGTGGTGTATTGTTATGTGCCTCACACTAATGGTTGTGAGATTTAAAGGAAAAGGAAAGGGTGGGGCAAGGAGAGAGAGGCGGGGCAAGGGGTGAGGGAGTGGGGCAAGGGGAGAGTAGGGGGTGGAGGGGAGGAGGAATTAAGGCGGGGCTGAAGGATGTTTTTTTTTTTTTGCTAGGGGCTTTACGTCGCACCGACACAGATAGGTCTTATGGCGACGATGGGATAGGAAAGGCCTAGGAGTTGGAAGGAAGCGGCCGTGGCCTTAATTAAAGCACAGCCCCAGCATTTGCCTGGTGTGAAAATGGGAAACCACGGAAAACCATCTTCAGGGCTGCCGATAGTGGGATTCGAACCTACTATCTCCCGGATGCAAGCTCACAGCCGCGCGCCTCTACGCGCACGGCCAACTCGCCCGGTACTGAAGGATGTGGGAAAAGGGATGGCTGCTGAGGATATTATGAAAAACTGAATTATGACTTGTTGGTTTGACGTTTCGAAAAAATGGGAATTAGAAGGTCAATTAGGATATTTGGCTTTTCTGAAATGTCATTAAGATTATCATTTGGGTTGAAATATTGATCTGTATGTATGAAGCAGCTTTCAGTGATGATTTTGAGAATTTACATATCTTGTTTTATGTCTGTGAATTGGTGATTATAGTCATGTATACAGTATGCTGTCCTACAGCTGAAAATTTATTGTACTTCAGGGTGCCTTATATTAAAATTCCTCCTGGTCTGTCCAACGTAAGAAGAATTACAACTGTTGCAAATAATCCTGTATACTCCTGATTTTGAAAAAAACTATTGAACTTGTTTATGGATGTGGCATTATGTAAGACTTGTGCATTCCTATTGTTGGTTTTAAAAACTACTTTCACATCGTACTTTTTAAAGATGTTGGTGACTTTGTAAATTTGTTCCTTGAACGTAAGGATAGAAAGGAAGGAGTTGTTTTGTTTATCTTTTTACAAAGTGGTAGAGGGACGATATTTATATTTATTGATTATTTTTTCAATAAAGCAACTGTTGTATCCATTAGATTTATCTATATTACGAATGTAGTTCAACTCATTTTTGAGATCTGTTTTAGGCATTGGAACAGTGAAGGCTCGGTACACCATGCTGTTGTACGCTGCTCGTTTGTGAATTTGGGGGTGTGAAGAGTCTTGATGGATTGTAGTGACTGTTTGGGTGGGTTTTCTGAAAATCTTATATCTTAAGTAGCTTGGGTGCCTGATAATAGTTAGGTCTAAAATGTTTATTTTCCACTCAATTTTGGATTCAAGTGTAAATTTTATATGCGGGTCAATGGTATTTAGATTAATGAGGGTGGTAGTAGCATCTGTGATGCTCTCATCCATAATTACTACGGTGTCATCTACATATCTTGCCCAGAAAAGGTTGTTGTCAAAGTTATTATAAAAAAAGAAGTTTATATCCTATGATTTTGGGCTTATGCCGTGTAATAGATTTCTTCCTCCTTAATTTGCTGAATTTTGAATCCATCTTAAAAGTATCCTCCCTATAGAGGTTTTTAATGTTGCCATTGATGCTTTCACGGCTGTACTTATAGACATGATATAGGCTTTTGGGCCGTGAGAGCATCAATGGCAACATTGATTTTATCTTATATTACGAAAATTTCACTGCTGTACATCAAAAAAGGTTTTACTTGACAAGTTTCACAAATGATACAACATAATCCACATTATTACTAGGGCAATTTTGACAAGTACATAGACAATGCGAGAGGCTGTTAATCAAGGGTCGAGCCAGTTGTCTCTTACACAAAACCAGCTCAGGATGGGAAAGAAAGGAAACACAATGATAAAAAACTCACTTCTTATAATAGATGCTGGAAGTCCAGAACCCCAATACTGCTGACATCTGCAGTTTAAATTTCTGTTGACTTCAGGCAGATTGTCACAGTCTAACATAATCTTACTAGCACCACCACTACAGTGTCCCAGCTCCACAAATAAATGCTGCAGTATTTTAATAATGTATCTATGGCAGTTAATCATTTCCAAAAAGAAGAATGTTCTTATGATGTGATTAGCTCAAATACCACATCACTTTTCAGTTTACTACCAGACTAAATTACACCAAGCCTCATCAGAAAATTAGTTGTGAGTCAATTTCACCACCAAGCATTGACTGCAGAATCAAATTACAGATCATGTGTTTAAGTTCAAAACACTGGCTTCTTTCTGTATAGTTTTAGCTTAAATTTTGTGGCAATTTGAACAGATGTAGACTTACTTCAGCTGCTGAGACATACAACATAAATTTTTCAGGTGAACATTGATTTTGCATTTCCTTCTTTTTTCCTCATAATCATACACTAAGTTACAAAATAAACCTCACAAGTTACAATGATATTACACACAAAGCATATGTAGGCCTATTTACTGCTAGTGTTACAACAGCACTCCATATGAAGCAGAGATAGTTACTGCAAATTACTTTTGTTTTCGAACTGAACAAATACAGCAGTGAGAAGTATCAGCAAAATGTGCTACTCTGTTGGGCCATGTCGCGTACTGATGCAAGCCAGCAGGTTGTTTTCTACTCTGTGCACTTGTAAAAATTGAACCCGTACTTGTTCAGTTCATACGGTTACCTTAAAATATTTCAATATGGTTTTATGTTGATTATGACAATCTCATCTATAAAGTGGCTAATAACTTTTACTCCTTTGCTGTAACTTCTAACTTATGAACCAATGTATTCTTACTATCAACAAATGTTTTAATAAATGGGGTTGCTAATTGTATGCCACCACCAGATTTAAAAATCTTTGCAGCAGTCTCGGTATCATCAACGACAGGGAATTTAAAAACAGCTTGGTATTCTTTCTCTCTTGACATTAATTCCAATTTATATTGGAAGTCAGAAGCTTTCTCCCTGGGCCCAATAAACTGTACAATGACAGCAAAGATATCCTCAATTATCTCTTGAATACATATGAAGAGAGCCTCATTAATACACATGAGAAAGCAATTCTTCTTAGTTCCATTCTTCCAGATTATAGTATTGGCTTCTCCAGTTAGCACATTAGCACGATGTTTATTTTTAAAGTGATCTAAGATATCATAAGAACGCCCAACCCACCTACAATCAAGCACAAAACAATTGTACATCCTCCACTGACAAAGTGAGTAATGATGTATCAACTCTTCACCAGACATCATTTCTGAACAGCCTGCATCAAAATTCTGACATGGGAAAGTCATTATGGCAGCCATCTTTTCAGCTAAGCGGTTTCTTTGTCCTGTAAACACTGACTTACACTGAGGACATGACCTCATATTCTTCCTACAGTCAGCACAGATGCAATGACCATTTTTGCACTCCTCTATGACTGATACCATGTACCTGTAACAAACTGGGCATTCCATACACTTCAGTAACTCTGCTTGAGGATCCTTTTTACATGACTGCATACCACTGAAAGCTGAACTCGCCACTTCAATAGGTCCTTCCTGAAAACAGAATGAAAAAATTAGGAAGTGAATGGCACATTATATTTTTAATATCATATTTACTGGTGTAATTTTCCACCCTTATGGCGGTGTGCACCAACCAAAAGTAAGTTCTACTTCCGTAGTAAAGTACTCTTGAAGTCAGCATTCAGAGACTTCCATACAAGAGTAAACTATTTCTTTCCCTTAATACAATTGTTGAATATGTTTCTGCCAACTTTCTGCCTTGTTTTCTTTCCCTAGAAGTGGTTTTCCATCTGAGCTCTTAAAATGCATATGACTAGCTTTAGCTGTCCTTTCTCCAAGGGTTTCCTTTATTTTCCTATATGCAGCATCTACTGTACTAGTACATAGTATATCACACCCTCGCACTATATGTAGAAGTGAGAGATATTATCGTCAGTATTTCAGTTATACATTTTGTCACTAATATTTGTAAGCTGGGAGGTCTCCATATATGTAGTATGAGTAATTTGTTTTGTAACATTGCTTTAATAACTCTGGTAATTTGTATGACTCATGCGGTCATCCCAGTGTCTGATGAGATGAGCTTGTTGTTGTACTAGGAAAGTTCTATGACTCCTGTGAAACACTCCAGAGTTTGCTTATTTCTTGGGACCAAGAAGTAGTTCAGGGCATGGTCTTGACAAGAGGATCTACCATGATTGGCTGGCAAGGACCAATCCAGACGTATCATGTGAGAGGAAGGGGAACGCTGATGTCTATAAAGGTTGATCAAACGGCAGGAACCTGACACCCGGTACAGACAAGAAGGAGTGCTGACACTGTACGGGGATGAAGTGGAGCTAACACGATACGGGAATGAAACTGGATATGCGGTGCTGGAGTGACGCTGTTGCTATATACTGGACTGGACTTCAAACGTTTGTGGAATGTAGTCTTGTTTGGGAACATAGTATTTTTATGTTTGTGAAAAGTGACTGACATACAACTTAGTATTGTAGCACTTGCGGCGGCTTGGCATTATATGTTGGTGAAAGCTATCTCAGACTTTCCATAATTTATGTTCAGGATTGACAAGCGTGTGTTGCTCAAATGTGTATATCTTTACAACAAGTGTTTAAGTCTGTGAACACAGTATTACGAGGTACAGTATCTGTGTGATGTTATAACTGCCGATTATGAGAATCTGCAAGCCGTGTTGATACAGAGACAGTGAAGGATTCTTATATACGTATATGTACATTGTTCAACAAACTAACTACAAATGGTGGCATAGTTCCCGCTTTCATTTTCCCACTGTTTTCATTGTTGTTGTAAATATGGAGTCTTCCAGCAATCTAATGTTTGTGTATTTTGGTGTGTTGATGAGGTGCTCACGCACGGATTTTATTGAGAATATAGTTAGATATTTTAGAATCAGCAGAGTTATTGATGAACCTAGGTGCCTTTCCTACCTATTTAGTCGTTTTCAGAAGGTTAGGTAAGGCCTGAAGCAGATATACCAGTACGCAGCAATATGTACATGCCCTGAGATATAAAGAATTATCATGCTCTATCTAAATTCGAGGGATCCATTTTGGTGAACTCTGGCGCCCATACTATGGACATTTCGGTTAATTATTTTTATTAATTTAATTTATTTCAAGTATTTTATGAAGATTTTAAACATTTTAATTTATCTATATATTTTTATTCATGATTTTATTTAATATTATTCTACAAGTTACACTACCTTTCAACATCCTTGCACATCTCTTTCAGCCATTCCTCCTAAGCTGCCCTGTGCTTTCTATCTATTTCATTCTTTAATCTCCTGCATTCTTTCTGTCCTTATTTTTGCATTCCTGTAGTTTTGCCATCCGTCATTCAGGTCTAGTATCTCCTGAGTTATTCAGTGATTCTTACTTGATCTTACCTTCCTTCCTAACTTTTCCCTTTTCATTTTGTCCTTGTGCAACATGTTCTCACTCTCTTTTCCTTCATCTTGTTTAGATTCCATTTCCTTGCATTCCTTTCTTGAACTTCAGACAGCATTTCATAACCACCAAGTTGTGGTCAGAGTCCATGTCTGATACTTGCAATCCAACACCGTGTTTCTGAATCTCTACCTATAATAAAGTCTATCTGATACCTTCCAATGAGTCCAGGTTTTATCCATGTATACAGCCGTCATTTGTGATTTTTGGACTAAGTATTAGCAAGGACTAAATTACAATCTGTACATTATTCTATCAGCCAAATTTCTCTTTCATTCCTTTTTCCCAGTCCAAATTCTCCTTCTACATTACCTTCTATTCCTTGGCCTACTACTGCATTCCAGTCTCCCATCATAATTAGATTCTCATCTTCTTTTACATACATACATACATACATGCATACATACATACATAGCCTACATTACATACATACATTACACACATACATACATACTTACTTACTTACTTACTTACTTTGGAATTCTTCATCATACAGGCATATAGATCTGCACTATTGTGGTAGGTATTGGCTTGGTGTGTCTTGACAACAATATTCCATTCACTATGGTGATCATAGCATATTCATTATTGAATCAATTCCTGTGTTTCTTCTGATTGATTTTGTGTTAATAATTCTGTAGTTGCCTGACCAAAAACCCTGCTCTTCCTGTCAATGTACTTCACTTATACCAACTTCATCTAACTTTAGTCTATCCATTTCCCTTTTCAGATTCTCTAACCTACCAGAACGAAACTAAGGTTAGGCTGAAGGAAGAATCCCACCTTCCAATACTTATTTGCATTTTATTGCTAGTCTATGTAACCATAAAACATATTCCAGCTTAAAATCTAGTTAAATGATTAAAAAAGTATGTTTCATTCCTGATTGGGAACATGCATAAAAGTACAAAAATTGGCATATATGAAATAAGAAACACTTTTGATGATGAGACAAAATGTTGAGCTAAAACACTCAACAAGTCAATGTTCAAGTTTGTGATAAGGGATCCTGGAAAGTGATCTTCTTTCTTCACCCTTCATGAGGCTCTCTGCCATGCACCCTTGATATGTTGGATCAATGGGTTTTGTCAGTAGCCAGGATGTGTGGAGAGTATTTCAGTATGATATTAATTGTTTTTCAATTTAGTTCTGACATTTTTCACATTATAAAGTAAAATACAACTTTCCAAAAGATGACTATGTTTTATTACTGTAGCACTTTGGTTCCCACTCCCTGCCTTGACCGCAAGCAATGATGCACAATCACTATTGAATGTGTACTGTCAGGCAAAACTTAGTAACAACAGTCCACTTTCACTAGACTCAGAGGCCTATCCAGGGATTTAACTAGGGCTCAGTTTTAGTCACCCAACAACAAAATAAGATTATTGTGAACTCACAGTGAAAAGACTTGCTATAGTGATAGGTCCACTTCCTTCATTCACAGGATGCTGAGAAACCTCCTTCTCTGGCAGCATCTGGAAAGACTAAAACATATCACCATTTCACAAGAATGCTTCATCAGTATTTCTAGAAGTGAATACATGAATTTATGAAATTACTTTAATCCTTACAAGCCCAACATCGAACCTCTGAATTGAATTGCCTCCACGGTATGTACTAGTCATGCGTCTTTGTGGGTGTGCTATTTACCAAATGATGAGCCCAAATTACCACACTGGGGCAAAACGCTGGCAACCAGGAATGAGTTAGCTGGAAAATTTATAATGTCCAATAACGGACCATTTATATTGGTATTATAAATTTACTCATTCAGGACAAAGAAGATGGTAGCAACTGTTTTTACGAAAATGGGGCATCTCACCTCTGTGACCTTCGATACACATCACAGTCAATGTTGAATGATAAATGAATGATTGTCTTCCCAAAGTCCTCGCCACATGGAGGTCACAGCACCCGAAGTCCAAGAATGGGCACCTTCGGGTGCATCATGACAATGCAACTGTGCAAAGGGCTGCCAGAACAATTGACTTTCTGAAAAGAAAAAAGTGCGAGTGTTACCTCATCTCTGCTATTCACCTGACCTGGCCCCATGTGACTTCTTTCTGGTCCATTAGACCAAGGAAAAAATTTATGGGCAGCAGTTTTAGTCAGATGAAGGGGCCATTGCAGCGTACGAGAGTGCACTAAGTGAAATACCGAAAGAAACTTGAACTGAGATGTGTTAGGCCCCTTTAAACAACAAGCATCATCATCATCTTGGACAGAGACGATTTCTAAGTTGTTTCAGAGAATGGAAAAATGTATACGTGCTATAGGAGGGCATTTTGAAAAGGTGTAATTGTTTGTTTTGCAAATATTTTTTTTCTCACACTCTGCTAAAAACATTCAGCAAAGCCTGTCATAACTACAAGATGCACACTGTTTTATTTACAAATTAGATACATCTTATACACACACATTAGTGACCCACCATCTTGAACAAAACACTTGACTGCTGGACTATTACCCTGTGTTCCACAACAATACATTGGATTATATATTACCATTGATGCTTTCACGGCCCATACTTATAGACATGATACTGTATAGGCTTTTGGGCTTATGCCATGTCAAGAAAATAAGGTGAAATTCTTTACATTTTGCAGAGAATTGAACTCTGGTCGTCAGCAGAAAATCTCGACTGTCCACGAGAAAGGTTTCTTAAGCAATGACCGTTTGAAATTTAGATGTTATAATAGAAGTGGAAAAAAGGGTACGTTCATTTGTTACCAGATGGCTCACTGGACGTGGCACAGTGCTAGCGTTCGAAGCGGAAGCTGACCGAACCATCAGAAATCAGTCTAAGAGGGTCACATAACATGTGTACGTAACATGACATTGACAAGCCTGGAATGAAACATCTGGCGAAGAGGAACGTACGAATTTGGAAAATACTGAGACAAAATAACACTAGAGAAGGGACAGGGAAGGGAACTACCTACGTAAATCCTTAATGGCTGGCAACCAGGTATTACTTGATAGCTAGTGTCCCTGTTGAAACTGTTAGGATTTCTATGTATTTCCACAGCTTCCTGTATAATCCTGGACCTGTAGTGTCTAGTGTGGGTAAGAGTTCGAGCATCTTGGAACACGACATCATGACCCGACGATAGAGCGTGCTCAGCTATTGCTGATTTGTCTGGCTGATTGAGACGAATATTACGTTCATGTTCCTTGATACGGGTACCAATGGACCGGCATGTTTGGCCGATGTATACCTTACTGCAAGTACAGGGAATTTTGTATACCCCAGGATGTAAAAGTGAGGACAATTTGTCCTTGGTTTTACTCAGACTGTGAGCAATTTTACTGGCAGTGCCAAACATGGTTTTTATATTGTGTTTGCGGAGGACCTTGGCAATTCGATCTGTAGTGTTGTAAATGTACGGCAAGTAGGCAATTCCCTTCACTTCTTCCTTCTGTGAGCTTTGCTTGGTTGTTTCTCTGGGATTCAGGGCTCTATGAATCTGCAAATCGCCGTAACCGTTACCCTTGAATGTGACTTTGAGCATGTCCATCTCCACCTGGATATTTGATGGCTCACAAATTCGTCTTGCCCTCTTGGCGAGTGTTGTGAGAATGCCTTATTTTTGTGTTGGATGGTGGTGAGAATCTCCATGAAGATAGCGATTTGTGTGGGTAGGCTTACGATAGACAGTATGTCCTAAGGAGCTGTCCAGTTTCTTTCTTACTAGAACATCCAAGAAAGGAAGGCATCCGACCGACTCCATCTCCATAGTGAATTTAATTGAAGGATGTTGCTGATTTAGATGGTTTAGAAATGGTGAAGTTTCTCAGGACCTTCTGACCAGACCATAAATGCATCATCAACATACCTCTACAATATCATAGGTTATTATTAATTACGTGTTCTTACATTAAATCAATTCGTATTAATATACATACAGCAGATGTATCGTGACAGAACCTCACATATTTTGTTACACAAGACAGATCATACAATACACAAAATGATATGACCATGATTTATACCAAATAAAGTCCGTACATAACTATGTAAATAATAATAATAATAATAATAACAGCAACACCTACTAACCAAGATAGATATTTTCACTATTTATCCATGGGTTTAGAGAATTGTTTCCAAGTTATACTAGTCCATTACACGTGCATCAAGCCCTCGTATCACCCAACTTACTAATGTGACTGCTGCACTCAGCTTACACATTCCGCACATGGTTTTCCCACTGGAGGTCCATCAACACTCCACTTCCTCTTTCCCCTCCCCTTCTCCAACATCCCCACTGTGGCCTTGAATTCTGCGCATCTTGTTTGATTCTTGCTACAGCTTTTGACCAGTACTAGGTATATGTGTTCTTAGATCTGAAGATATATTGAAAAATCTATAGCAATATGTTACCGACCTATGTTCACTTGTGTCCAGCAATTTCTACTACAAAATGCATATATTTCTTTTAAAAATCATGGAAACAAAGCTAATAAAGATACTGACGTGAAATTCCACAGAAACAAATCACTATGCTGGTTTTATCCTCTATCAACACAGATCATCGTTTCTTCCCCTTTGAGGTCCTTACACAACATGGATTACTTGCTGGAGTGTTCTTGGTTTGCATCCATTCACTCCCCAAATCTTCTATAATGCCATATGTTGTCTACTGTTCAGAACTCTTGGTTGACATAACTGATAACTGATAAATAGAAGGACGTAACAGTGACTGAAATAAGGGGCTTCCTGGCATTTATACTGAACGAGGATAAACAGGAAACCTACAATTGCATCACACTGGTCATCATATCTATCCTAGTCAACACCTTGGTTTGGAAATATGTTTTCACAGGTTCCAGCAAGTTTTAGATTTTTGCATTTAGTGGACAGTGAAAAGTGTGCTCCTCATGGTGATACAGCCTATGACCCCTGCATCTGAACACGCTAATGATATATTTAGGTATTGCTTCATTCCACATAAAGAGCTAAGCCTTGATGAAAACCTGGTAGCCACAAAAAACAAGGCATGACTAATGCAGTATTTGCCCAACAAGGTTCATAATAAATGGAGAATAAAATTCTGGGTACTATGTGATTCAGTTTCACAAAATATGGTCTTGGATATACTGTAGTCAGGCAAATCTATAGAATACAGGACATTTGGTGTTAAAATGAAAATATTGGATTGCAGCAATCTACCGTACCTCATTATGTATGGGGGCGGTAGAATAATATCCATTTTATTTAGTATTAAAAACTTCATTTTTTGTCCGTATTGACTCAAGATTTTACAATGCTTAGTAAAGCATTTTATCCCCTGCCTGTCACAAGAGGTGACTAAAACGGACCCCACATGCTCTTAACTTGGGAGTGTGGGTCGGCGACCATGGGGCCCTTAACTGAGTCCTGGCATTGCTACCACTTACTTATGCCAGGCTCCTCATTTACATCTATCCTATCCAACCACCCTTGACTATTTATTGTTCTTTTTCAACCCCGATGGTATTAGAGCATTAAGGCCTAGGGAGTCTTTCATTTTTCGCCCTTTGTGGTCTCCGTCTTTCATTGGCCAATACCTTGATTTTTCAAAGTGTCAGTTCACATCAACTTCTTCTCTCTGATTAGTGTTAATAGAGGATGGTTGCCTAATTGTACTTACTTTTAAAACAATAGTCACCACCACTAACCACCACCTCATTAGAGAGTTTTCACACCCAAGCCGTTTTGCTAACCGGATGACGCTATATTGACGTCATTGATGAAAGAGCCAATCGGAGCCATTCATCTTACGTTATTAAAATAACCGGCCCGGTTATCACCAGTCGATTAACGTAACGTAATCTACCAGCGAAGCTCAAACCTCTTGATGTTTGAGGCGTGTTAGCCTGTCCCGTACTGGCCAGTAGCAGCGTCTGGCAAGAGAGCTACGTTGCTTCATACAGACAGACTTGTAAAACTAAGATCAAATACCACGAGCACTCGGAGAAATGCTTCATTTTTGGGACTTCGAGTGCAAAATGACATGGATGGGGACAATTTTGTGAATATATAGAAATAAAAATGGTATTTTTACTCTGAGTGGTTCGCATTTTATTGTTTGTTAAATAAAATAGCACTAACCAATGTCCAGGATTATGCACAGATTATAACCCTCTCAAAATTTGATCAGCAACAAAACCGGAAACAAACACAAATGAAATGAGTGAAATAATTCCACGTGGTTTTTCATTTCAACTCCAAGCAAATATTGCGAAGACATCATAGTTCCACGATTATTACCTTTCATATGTTAACACTAATTAACTGGGGTTTTCCACCTCGCATATACACACCTTTATGTAAACGTCAAGAGGATTAAATCTATTATTCTTAGTACCATGTGTATTTTTCTTATACATTTCTATTAAGAGCCTTTTAGAGATACATTTGAAGTTAGTAATGGTAGGACGCCGGTTCAAATCCACTTTGGGGCGGGCGTGGTCTGTGCTCTGTGCTCTGATTGGTGGTGGGGTGGGGCGTGGTCTGTGCTCTGATTGGCGGGGGGCGGGGGCTTTGCGCTAATTGGTGGTGCTGGGGGGAGGGGTGGGTGTGTGGTCTGTGCTCTGGGGGGGAGGTGAGCGTGCGCGCATGTGCAGGGTGGTGGGGGTGTGGTCTCCACCCCCTCCTTGGCGGGGTTGCATGCAGGTGCGCTCTCCTGCTGAGTCAACCACGTTTCCCTTTGTGCGGCTGTGTGCGACAGGTGCGCACTCCCGCTGAGTCAGCATCGTTCCCTCTCGCTCTCCCCCCTGAGTCAGCCTCGTTTCCCCTCGCTCCCCCACTGAGTCAGCATCCTTTATCTCTTATATTTAAACATGCATGCAGGTGCGCTCTCCCCACTGAGTCAGCATCGTTCCCCTCGCAGGTGCGCTCTCCTGCTAAGTCAGGATCGTTCCCCTTGTTATTTTTTAAAAAATGTGTGCAGGTGTGCTCTCCTGCCGAGTCAACATCATCTCTTATTTTTAAATGCATCCGGGTGCAACAGGAGTGCTTAAGAAACAGAAGGTGTTATAAAATTAGAAGCGTTGTTGGCTTGCAAGTACACTTTCAGGAGGAGCGCTCTCTCCCCTAGCCTAACCACCTACGGTTTTATCAAGCGCGCTCTCCTGCTAGTGAATAAGTGTGTAGTGCCTAAGAGTAGGGGTAAGAGATTGAGTATATATGCTGGAGGGTTTTGTAGACTGTATTATAGAATCATCTCAGATACTGAAGGGAATACTTTTCAACAGCAATATGGTACGAGTGAAACAGAGCTTGCCGCGATTCTATAAACCTCTGGACTTGAGGTTTAGCCTTCAGCAGCAGCAGCAGCAGCAACAACAGCAGCAACAGGAGGAGATGTAGTCTACACCACCACCGATGCAGAGCTTTCCTCAAGTTCAAACACTATTGGACTTGAGCTGTGATGGTAGCCTTCAGCAGCAGCAGCAGCATTACCAGGAGAAGATGCCGTTGGACTTGAGCTGTAATGGTAGCCTTCGACAGCAGGAGATGCTGACTATACCACCACTTCGTAGAGCCCAACCTCAGCAACAGCAGGAGGACGAGGAGGAGGAGATGGACTGCAGTCTACGGCAGGAGGAGGAGGAGATTGAATGCAGTCTGGGACAGGAGGAGGAGGAGCTGCACAGTAGCTCAATTCTAAAATGGATTGAGGAAGTGGTGCAATTAATAAGAGGAAGAAGAGGAACGGCAGAAAAAAAATCTTTTCCTCTTTAAGCAGGAGGAAGAGGAAGAAGAAGACCTAATTGATGATGAAGAAGATAGTGATGATGATGATGAAAAGACATTTATTAAAGAAATGAAAAAACTTTTCAGTTTTGATTCAGTTGTTCAAAGGGGAGTTGAGGAAATAAGGAATGACGAGCAAGGGTGTTGCAAAGCACCCAATTTTGAAAAAAGTGGCAAAGGAGACTTTTATATCTGCAAAAATTGTAAATGTATAAATATTTTTTAAATATTGTTTTGTATGTACGCATTTTTTATTATATTTTGTGTACTATTTTTTGTAAATATATAATTATTTTTTATTTTTTTATTTCTTAAACCTTTATCTGTATCCTTTCATTATTACTAAGAACAGAAGGAAGGAAGAAGGGAAACAAAAAAAGCACTACATCTTTTATAATTTTTATTACAATCTATTCCTTACAAAACTTTAGTTTCTTTAATCCAAGAATTATGAGAATTATCATACCCTAACCATTTTACAAGCACTTTATTTCCTTTCCTTCGAAGTATGCGTTCTACTAGGTAGATGTCTGGATGTTTAATCTTTTGCAATTCTTCTGTGTAGAAAGCACCAGCTATTAGATGTTGTTGATAATCTTTTAAGAGGTATGTTACAGGGTTAGTAGGTTGCACCTTATAAATAGTGAAGAACTCAGTAGTCTAGTTAGGTGTATACCCTTTTTCAAACTGATGTTTTTGCTTGCTGATGCAAACAATATCACCTACTTGAAATTTTCTCTTTCTTGTATATACTCTTTTAATTGCGTTATACACTGTTGCAAGCAGTCGATTGTCCTTTACATTACAAGGTTTCATTTTAATAGTACGGTGATAGATGTGATTATAATCATGGATAAGCTTTTGTAACCTATGTATCCATGAATGAGATCCTTGTTTAGTAAACATTCTCCACCGGGCGAGTTGGCCGTGCGCGTAGAGGCGCGCGGCTGTGAGCTTGCATCCGGGAGATAGTAGGTTCGAATCCCACTATCGGCAGCCCTGAAGATGGTTTTCCGTGGTTTCCCATTTTCACACCAGGCAAATGCTGGGGCTGTACCTTAATTAAGGCCACGGCCGCTTCCTTCCAACTCCTAGGCCTTTCCTATCCCATCGTCGCCATAAGACCTATCTGTGTCGGTGCGACGTAAAGCCCCTAGCAAAAAAAAAAAAAACATTCTCCACATGCGTTGAAACGTTCTACGACACAAGCTTTCATATTGCTGTACGTTGAGTAATGATTAATGTTGTGTGATGTAGTCCATCGTTTGAACTCAGCATTGTAGAACTCTTTTCTTCTGTCTGTTTGAATATGTTTAGGAAATCGTTTGCTCTTATTGTATATCTTATGCAAAACTGCAGCAACTTCTTTTCCACTCTTACTTTTTAAAGGTTGAGCCCAAGCACATTTAGAATAAACATCTATAATGGTTAGCATGTACTTAAAACCATTATTTTCTCGAGAATAGGGTATCATTTCTACCAAATCCATTTGGTGTAGATCATCTAATCCTTTAGTAATAACCCTCCGCCGCATGTAACATCTGCGAGCGGGGCTGTGTAACTCTCTAGGAATATTAGCTCTGATGTCAACACTCATTCTGATGTAGTGTAAAATGAAGACTGGTTATTTATGCAATGATTCGAGCTTCTCGAAGTTCTTCAATAATAGATATAATTTTGTTTTCGTGCGCAGTATGACCTGCTGATCTAGAAGCCATTAACAGCTGTAGACATTGTACAAGCTCATTAGGATCATCCCAGTGTACACAGTCAACAATAGGTTGTTGATGATTATATTTCCACTTCAGACCCATGCCTGTTCGCTTTCTTTTTCTACATGGTGAACATTCTGTAGAGAAGAGTGGTTTAATAATGTTTGTATATTTATACCCTCGATTAGACATTAACTGTTTATCCGATCGATGCTGAACTCTGTGTGCGTTTGTAGATTCTAATATTTTTACATAATTTGAAAATCTTTCTTTGTGTATATACTATTATTGGGATAGGATTTGAAAATTAATTCATAAAGACCTCGTGTGCCTTTATAGCTTTTGTTATTTATGACTATGTCGTTACCGTGGAAATGTATTTCTAAATCACCAAGAAACCATCTAGCTACTTCTTTTCGCACCCCATAAACTCGATCTAATACTTTACGTACACTGTGTGGTTGTGTAAATAAATCCAAGAAGCAATATTCCCTATTATTGGCTTCTGTGCTTTAAAAATGAATGGAACTTCTGCAAGGGTTGCTCTAGAAGAGTTCTTTCTTCATTTTCTTTTGTTTCTTCTGTTTCTTCTCTTTCTTCTTGTTTGATAGGAGGTGGTATAGGAGAGTTGAATGAATTAGATTTTTCTGAGACGGTAGCCAGTATAGATTTTAAGGGTTTGGACGTAGAACTAAATGTTTTTTCAAGTTGATTTTCTTGTAAAAGCTTTCCTGATTTAAGCGTATCAGATTTATATTTTACATTTTTAATAGCTTGCGCAAGATATTGATTGTCATATATATCTTTCTTTATGTCAGGTTGTACTTGGTTTCTCGAACGGGTGCTGTTTTTCAAACGGGTGTTCTTCGAAGTGCTACTGTTTTTCAAACGGGTGTTCTTCGGACAAGTTTTCGTTTTCGTTGAACAATTCATGTGTTTTCAAAGAAGTTCTGTAGATCTTTAGCTTTTGTTCTGTGTCTATGAGCGGACAAACTCATAATGGTATTGTAATACGGTTTTCAACGCTTTTTATTCTATCATAGAGAAATCGAGTTTTGTTGTGTAGTCAAACACAATATGTAAAGGAACGTGTATGTAAGATGTCCATTATTGAGACAATAAAAGGGATTATCGTACACTGATGGTATGCTTGTTATTTGTAGAAGGAAATGAACAAGCAGCTTTTTTTTACAGCCTGTACTATAGATAGAACACGTTCCTTTACATTGCTTAATATATTATCTTTTGTTTCAATGATGGATTTTTGGATCCACTCTATGTTCTTTTCGTTCAACAAATTAAGCGTTTTAGTCATGCTAGCTTTGAGTGTAGCGATGTCTTGCTTATAGGTAACCTCTATGTTATCGGTGTGCTGTTTGTTGTACGCATAATCTTCCAGGTGGTGCAGAGTGACTACATCTTGAGCTTCTTTGGGGTTTGAAACACCAGATAGACGTTTATCATTTATATCGATAGTCTCTTCGTTAATATGAAAATGAGCAAAGCGATTGCTAACGTTATTTTTAAGTTCATTGATATCATCGATTACTACATCATTTATGAAATTTTCAAGATTAGCGATGTCTTGCTTATGGTAAACCTTTATTTTATCAATATCTTGTTTGTTGCACGCATAATTTTCTAAATGGTGTAAAGTGACGACATCTTGAGCTTCTTTGGGGTTTGAAACCTCAGATAAACGTTTGCCTTTTATGCTGATAGTATCTTCGTTTATATCAAAGTGCTCAACGTGATTGGTAATGTTATTTTTACGTTCATCAATATCACTGGCTACTACATCAGTTATGTGAGTCTGAAGATTAGCGATGTCTTGCTTATAATTAGTCTCTTTATTATCGGTGTGCTGTTTGTTGTACACATAATCTTCTAGGTGCTGCAAAGTGACAACATCTTGAGCTTCTTTAGGGTTTGAAACACCAGATAGACGTTTGTCTTTTATATTGATGGTTTCTTTGTTGATATCGAACTGAGCAACATGATTGCAAACGTCATTTTCAAGTTCATTGATATCTTTGACTACCACATCAGATATGCAGGTTTTAAGATCAGCAATATCTTGCTTATAGGTAACTTCTATGTTACAAGTAATGAAAATAATTTTATTTTCCGTATTGAAAGAATCTCAATAATAATATAAGAGAATTTATTGGACTCCAACCTATTCAATACATTACAGGATGTTAACATTTTTAGTTAAACATCGTTAAAATGGAGACATGTTTCGCCCTCCATGTGGGGCATCATCAGTCATATCAAAGCACCTCAAAATTAAACCAGACGTCTGGTTGGAAATTATGAACATAATATGTAAGAAAGAATACATTAAAAAACACGTACAAAGTCCTATCCTAAACGAAATAACAATAGACTAGTTAATATTAAAACGAGGCCATCATATGCACAGTATAAAAATGAAAGTAATCAAAGTCTATATGATATTGAGTTCGATGGTAGTTCTACGTAGTATATACAAATGTTGGCAAAATAAAACACAATTTATAATTACTGTACACTTATTTATAATTGTTAAAATTGATGAGGTAAAACATTCCAATTTGTCTATTTGTAATTTGGCTCCAACCAAAATAATTCGCCCTAGGATTCATGAGGTAGTCAACTCCGTTGGTCACTCTCTATTTGAATGGAGTGCACAGTGCAAGTGAACAGCTTTTGTTGATTATAAAATGAGGCTGTGCTAAGACAGAGTTAAAACAACACCGGCTTCAAATGAAGATAGTTAAAAACATCATTAGGTTCTTCCTAGTTGACTAAAGGTTTGCATATATTTTGTTGTTGAAGTGTGGGAAAGTCAGTTGTTGGTTGAATGGACAACGGTCGAAAATGTTGTGCAGTGCAATCGTTGTTTGAGCTGTCCTACATGTGAGGGAAATCTGAAAATGGAGGATTTGTCTTAATTAGTTAAGTGAAATGACGGAAAAAGAGAAGAAAAGGGGAAATCATTGAGAAATGAAAGATGTGAAAGTTAAAATTTACCTTGAAAGCTGTTGAGCTGTTACCTAATTGTTAGGAGGTTTGTGGAACACTGGCTGTCGCTAATGTCCTGCTCCTCGTGTTGTACGTGTGACGTCTTAGAGGAGGGGAGTGGATTTGAGAAGGCGGGGCTGTGGGTATGTGATTGGCGCTTGGGGAGGAGTTGTGTGTATTGGAGGGAGAATAGGGGCGTGATGAGTTGAGCGGCTTAGTGGGGGTGCTTGGAGAGCTTGTTTTGAGGACGTTAACAAGTCTTTTGTCTTTCAGATTTAAACTATTGAGCGAAAATATTAATTGTTCGTAAAGAGGGTTTCGGTTGTCTATTGGATCATTTAAATTTTTATTATTATATTTTTGGTCCAAAAAAATGTATAAATTTTCGAACTCGGTTTGAGCCTGCCTTTATCTAGTCTTTTTAAAATTTGGAGATCCTGTTCGATTGTGGTAAAGCTATGTCTGGTGTCTTTCATATGGATGCTCATGGCTGAGTGTTTATTGTGATTTTTGGCATTGAAATGTTCTGCATATCTAATTGCAAAGCTTCTACCAGTTTGACCGATATATGAACTGTTACATTCAGCACATTTCAGTCTATAAATGCCAGAGCCCGAAAATTTATTGTTGTCCGAGTTTATCTTATTGTGGCTGAAAAATAGCTTTTGATTAGAATTATGGGCCTTATAGGCTACCCTAATATCATGTTTTTTTTAAAGGGGTAGCGATTTGATGTATAATGGGGTTAATGTAGGTGAATGATGCATATTTAGGCTTATTAATTTTTATTGGGGAGAGGTTTGTGGCCAATTTCAATTTATTGATTATTTTCTGTATGACTGAGGGATTGTATCCATTGAAAACAGCTATTTCTTTTATGGTACTTATTTCTATTTTTAAATTGACGGTTGACATGGGAATTTTTAACGCTCTGTACACTAAACTGTAAAATGAGGCTTGTTTGTGCAATTGTGGGTGAAGAGAGTTTTGTTTTATGGTTGTGGGAGTAAATGAAGGTTTTCTGTGAATCTGGAAATCGAAATTGTTTAAGGTCCTGGTGATTGTAATGTCTAAAAAATTGATGAAATTATTGTCCTCATCTTCTTTAGTAAACTTGATGCAATTATCAAGGCTGTTTAAGTAAGTTAGTGTGTCTTCACTATTGTTGCAGCTTTTGTCTATTATTGCTAGTGTGTCATCGACATAGCGTAGCCAAAGACACAAACCATTAATGCTGTTTGTTATTTTACTATTTTCGAGGTTGTCCATATAAATTTCGGCGAGTATTCCCGAAATGGGATCACCCATGGCTAGACCTTCTTGTTTGTATATCTTATTATTGAACGTAAAATAATTGTTATGAAGGACGAAAGTTAGTAATTGTAAGCGTTCTTCTATTTCTAACTGACTTAAGGTGCTGTGTTTAGAAAGATTAGTTTGTATGATTTCGATAGTTTTTTTAGCGGGAATGTTCGAGAACATATTGGTAATGTCAAATGAGCACATGATGTGGTTAGGCTACAAATTAAATTTATTTAAAGTTTCGCATAATTCTATTGAGTTTTTAATAGGGTGTTTATTGTGAAATGTGAAGTGTTTCTTAAGGAATTTTTGGAGGAACTGAGAAGTTTTGTACGTTGGGCTATTTCGGCTATTTATGAAGGGTCGAATGGTAACGTCATTTTTATGTATTTTTGGCAGTGATCTGACGGTGGGTAATTTGGGATTCATGTTGATGAATTTTTGATGTTCGTGTTCATTAAATAAAAAAGGTGAATTTTTAGGAGTGTTTTTAAATTACGCTGAGTTTTTAAGATAGGATCTTTTTAAATTATTGAGTAAGAATTATCGGAAAAGAAATTCTCCGTTTATTGGATGTACACCACATTTTCGGATAATGAAATCAATTTCTTTGACCAAGGCCTAAAATATAATTGGCCTAGTCCAAATAAAGCCGAGGACATAATTACCACAATAGCCGAAGTTGAATCCAACATAAATAAACAAATTCCCTTCGACAGACAAAATGACGTGAGATATGAGATAAAAAAGAAATTACCCACCCTTGTAAAAGAAGTTTCCGACATCAATAATTTCACCGTTCTCAAACAAACCCACGAATTAAGAAAAAAGGTAGACACCAATAATGTTACAGTAACGAAAGCCGACAAAGGCAATGCCGTAGTCCTAATGAATAAACACGACTACATAACTAAAAATGTTAACATCCTGTAATGTATTGAATAAGTTGGCGTCCAATAAATTCTCAATCAATCAATCAATCAATACTGATCTGCATTTAGGGCAGTCGCCCAGGTGGCAGATTCCCTATCTGTTGATTTCCTAGCCTTTTCCGAAATGATTTCAAAGAAATTGGAAATTTATTGAACATCTCCCTTGGTAAGTAATTCCAATCCCTAACTCCCCTTCCTATAAATGAATATTTGCCCCAGTTTGTCCTCTTAAATTCCAACTTTATCTTCATATTGTGATCTTTCCTACTTTTATAGACGCCATTCAAACCTATTCGTCTACTAATGTCATTCCACGCCATCTCTCCGCTGACAGCTCGGAACATACTACTTAGTCGAGCAGCTCTTCTTCTTTCTCTCAATTCTTCCCAACCCAAACTTTGCAACATTTTTGTAACGCTACTCTTTTGTCGGAAATCACCCAGAACAAATCGAGCTGCTTTTCTTTGGATTTTTTCCAGTTCTTGAATCAGGTAATCCTGGTGAGGGTCCCATACACTGGAACCATACTCTAGTTAGGGTCTTACCAGAGACTTATATGCACTCTCCTTTACATCCTTACTACAACCCCTAAACACCCTCATAACCATGTGCAGAGATCGGTACCCTTTATTTACAATCCCATTTATGTGATTACCCCAGTGAAGATCTTTCCTTATATTAACACCTAGATACTTACAATGATCCCCAAAAGGAACTTTCACCCCATCAACGCAGTAATTAAAACTGAGAGGACATTTCCTATTTGTGAAACTCACAACCTGACTTTTAGCCCCGTTTATCAACATACCATTGCCTGCTGTCCATCTCACAATATTTTCGTGGTCACGTTGCAGTTGCTCACAATCTTTTAACTTATTTATCACTCTATAGACAATAACATCATCCGCAAAAAGCCTTACCTCCGATTCCACTCCTTTACTCATATCATTTATATATATAAGAAAACATAAAGGTCCGATAACACTCCCCTGAGGAACTCCCCTCTCAACTATTACAGGGTCAGACAAAGCTTCACCTACTCTAACTCTCCATTTTCTAGAAATATAGCAACCCATTCAGTCACTCTTTTGTCTAGTCCAGTTGCACTCATTTTTGCCAGTAGTCTCCCATGATCCACCCTATCAAATGCTTTAGACATGTCAATCGCGATACAGTCCATTTGACCTCCAGAATCCAAGATATCTGCTATATCTTGCTGGAATCCTACAAGTTGAGCTTCAGTGGAATAACCTTTCCTAAAACCGAATTGCCTTCTATCGAACCAGTTATTCATTTCACAAACATGTCTAATATAATCAGAAAGAATGCCTTCCCAAAGCTTACATACAATGCATGTCAAACTTACTGGCCTGTAATTTTCAGCTTTATGTCTATCACCCTTTCCTTTATACACAGGGGCTACTATAGCAACTCTCCATTCATCTGGTATAGCTCCTTCGGCCAAACAATAATCAAATAAGTACTTCAGATATGGTGCTATATCGCAACCCACTGTCTTTAGTATATCCCCAGAAATCTGATCAATTCCAGCCGCTTTTCTAGTTTTCAACTTTTGTATCTTATTGTAAATGTCATTGTTATCATATGTAAATTTTATTACTTCTTTGGCCTTAGTCTCTTCCTCTATCTCGACATTATCCTTGTAACCAACAATCTTTACATACTGCTGACTGAATACTTCAGCCTTTTGAAGATCCTCACATACACACTCCCCTTGTTCATTAATTATTCCTGGAATGTCCTTCTTGGAACCTGTTTCTGCCTTAAAATACCTATACATACCCTTCCATTTTTCAGTAAAATTTGTATGACTGCCAATTATGTTTGCAATCATGTTATCCTTAGCTGCCTTCTTGGCTAGATTCAATTTTCTAGTAAGTTCCTTCAATTTCTCCTTACTTCCACAGCCATTTCTAACTCTATTTCTTTCCAGTTTGCACCTCCTTCTTAGTCTCTTTATTTCTCTATTATAATAAGGTGGGTCTTTACCATTCCTTACCACCCTTAAAGGTACAAACCTGTTTTCGCAATCCTCAACAATTTCTTTAAACCCATCCCAGAGTCTGTTTACATTTTTATTTACCGTTTTCCACCGATCATAGTTACTTTTTAGAAACTGCCTCATACCTGCTTTATCACCCATATGGTACTGCCTAACAGTCCTACTTTTAAGACCTTCCTTTCTATCACATTTATTTTTAACTACCACAAAAACAGCTTCATGATCACTAATACCATCTATTACTTCAGTTTCCCTATAGAGCTCGTCTGGTTTTATCAGCACCACATCCAAAATATTTTTCCCTCTGGTTGGTTCCATCACATTCTGAATCAGCTGTCCTTCCCATATTAACTTATTTGCCATTTGTTGGCCATGCTTCCTGTCGTTCGCATTTCCTTCCCAATTGACATCCAGCAAATTCAGATCTCCCGCTACAATCACATTTCTTTCCATGTCGTTTCCCACATAGCTGACTATACTATCAAATAATTCCGAATCCGCATCAGTGCTACCCTTTCCCGATCTGTACACTCCAAATATATCAAGTTGCCTATTATCTTTAGAAATGAGCCTTACACCTAGAATTTCATGTGTCTCATCTTTAACTTTTTCGTAGCTTACAAATTCTTCTTTCACCAGAATGAAAACTCCCCCTCCCACCTTTCCTATCCTATCTCTACGATACACACTCCAGTGTCGTGAGAAAATTTCTGCATCCATTATACCATTTCTCAGCCACGATTCAACTCCTATTACAATATCTGGTAAATATATATCTATTAAATTACTTAATTCTATTCCTTTCTTTACAATACTTCTACAGTTCAACACTAACAATTTTATGTAATCCCTACTTGATTTCCAGTTCCCTGTTCCCTTATCACCGCTCCCTAGGCCATCCCGTTTCCCTGAATGTACCTCCCTATTACCCTTCCAAACAAATTTCCTAACTTATACGTACCACTGTGGTTTAAATGAAGGCCATCCGAGCGCAGATCCCCATCTCCTACCCACCCATTAGGATCTAGAAATTTTACTCCCAGTTTCCCACATACCCACTCCATAGTCTCATTTAAATCCCCAATCACCCTCCAGTCAGTATCCCTCCTACACAGTATTCCACTAATAACAATCTCTGCTTTCTTAAACTTCACCCGTGCTGCATTTACCAGATCCCACACATCTCCAACTATGTTGGTACTTTTATCAGCTTGCCTTACATTGTTGGTACCAACGTGAAACACTACCACCTTCTCCTTCCCCTCCTCCCTCTCTTCTACTTTCCTCAACATCTGCCTCAACCTAATTCCTGGATAACATTCTACCCTGGTTCCCTTTCCTCCACACACTTTCCCCACGTGTCTAACAATGGAATCCCCCATGACTAGAGCCTCAACCCTACCCACCTCATTTGATCCCCTCCCCTCCTGGTCAGCCCTATCTTTCCTGATAGCTGCAGAAGCTACTTCCTCCTCCCTTTTCTCCTTCCCATGACCCTGTTCCACCTGTCTTTTCCTATCCTCTACTCTACATTTCCCTTTCCTACCTTTTCCCTTCCTCCTACTTCCACGCATCTCAGCAACAGTTCCCTGTCCCTCATCTTCCCTCTGTTGTTCTACCTGGAGTGACTCGTACCAATTTCGCACAGACACCTGTCCTGAATTCTGATCCTGAATAGAGCCCTTGGCCTGCAATCTCCTTCCCCTTAGAACATTAGACCACCTGTCTTCTACAACTCCTCCCTTTCCTTCCCCTCCCTCTTGTACACCTACTGCAACCTGTACATTGTTTGAGGGAGTCCTGTCTTCCTTCCTGTCTTCTGTGAGAATCCTAATTATCTCCCTCAAACTTTCCAACTCCTCCCTCATACCCCTCAATGCCTCACCATACCCACAATAAGTACACTCGCGCTCCTTAGCCTTTCTTTACGGGGGGAAAATTTTAAATTAAAAAAGTAACTTATTTGCAAAAAAATAAATGAACGGAGGGATATATTGTCTGGGATAGTACACAACAATAAGGTAATTTATATACGACTACACTACAATTTTACTTAGTCGTGCTCTATTTTTTTTATCCTACAACCCCTAACAGGATAAAAGCTGCTGTTAATTACTGAATATCGAAAGTAATACACAAGAACTACACAATTCCAAACTGCAATTAAGCCTATCCTAATTTCAACAATATTTTAATAAGAGTTTCTACGGATACCTCTACTACACCAGTACTACACAAATATTTTACAATAATAAAATAAGCACACTAAATTCTAATAGGATATTACTCGTATACTACTGTACAGTACACTACAGTAATTTTTAAACTACTTTCAGACGTATCCTAATTACGATACCGGTACCGTACCGTATGTCACTACTAAGCACAACAGAAATGAAATTTGCAAGAACTACTGTACTCAAAGATTACCAACGAAGCTAAATGCTTCGACAAATTATTATTAGTATTACGGTCTAATAGATATACACGAAAGATAACACACGAATATAGCAGGCAAGATACGGAACTATCTAAATGTACTGTATCTATACTACAATGTATCTACACTACACTACACTGCGTTTGGTTAAATGCTTAAGTATCAAAAGGATTGCCGTACACGAAGAAAAACACGAATATAACTGGCAAGATACTATCTAATATATTATACCTTATCTTCACTACAATTCTACTGAAATGTGGTTATGTGATTATTACAGCTGGTGGATTACTATTATTTTCCCTACTCCACGGGACGGAGAAAAAAAAAAGTGTCCTTAATTAGGCCTACTGAAAAATACGAGGTTGTCTACAATAATTTCTCAAATATTTCTATCAAAACTACTACTACTTCTACTACTCCTCCAGGGACTTGAACTGCAATTACTGGGATATATGAACTTTATTATTATTATTAGCTAACCGCTCATAAATACTGAAAGATCGAGGGAGCGAAATATAAATTACAGATACTAACTACCTACTCAGAAGTATAAATGAATGGAATACAAGGTCAGCTGATTTTTATTTATATTTACTTGACTACACTACACCCTTTGTTCACGACTGTAGCCAACAATGCAATATTTGAATATGAGGAGCGACAATAATCAATAACAATACGACTGTTAACTATTACCGTGTAATCTTTAACTTCTTTTTAAATTATTTATATTATTATTGAACTTCTATGTTATCAGTATGTTGTTTGCTGCATGCGTAACTTTCTAGATGCTGCAAAGTCACAACATCTTGAGCTTCTTTGGGGTTTGAAACCCCAGATAGACGTTTGCCTTTTATGTTGATAGTATCTTCTTTTATATCAAAGTGAGCAACATGATTGGTAACGCTATTGTTAAGTTTATTGATATCATTGGTTACTACATCAGTTATATGAGTTTTGAGATTAGTGATGTCTTGCTTATGGGTAGCCTCTATGCTATCGGTATGCTGTTTGTTGTACGCATCATTTTTTAAGTGGTGCAGAGTGATAGCATCTTGATCATTTTCAGGGTATGAAACACCAGATAGACGTTTACCTTTTATGTTAATAGTTACTTCCTTAATATCAAAGTGAGCAACGTTCTCTTTAAGTTCATTAATATCATTTTGATGGTTGGCTATCACACAGTCTGTGTATTGTTTGTTATATGCATAATTTTCAAGATAATGCAACGTAACAATATCTTGAGAATCAATTGGATTGGAAGCTTTCGATATGCGTTTCTTATGTATATTGAGGTTATCGGTGTTTACTTCTATAATGTCAGTTTGTTTATTTAAGTTTGATTTGAGTTCGTATACAGCTTGGTTTATGCTTTCTACAACAGCATTAACATCTTCCTGACTAGATGCATACAGTTCCAAATATTGTTTATTTACCGCACAAGAGGTTTTCTCGAATCTTCTAAACCGGTTAGTCTTCTTTTCTTAACATCTATATCATTCACTGTTTGAATATCAAAAATATCAGCCTAAGTGTCAATCTTACGTTTCAATTCATTAAGTTCTTTTACAATTGATTCGGCTAAATACTCTTTCGAATGTGTATAATTATAAAGATGTTCCAAGGTTACTGCATTAGAAGCTGCGTTTGGATTTACTATTCCGTTAACTGTAGTGGATCCTCATTCCAAACATCCCACTCCAGAATTGTTAACAATTGTTTTCTTGAATTCGTTAAGAGAATCTACAATAAATTTTTTATTACATGCATCATTTTCAAGTATAGGATCGGCTACACAACATAGTCGCTTGTTATTTAATGAATAATCTCCATCTTCAGTGCGGTATAAGTTATTGGCTACAGCTTCAGACAAAATACCATCCACATAAGCCTTAGTTGGTATATCATCTTCCAGTACTGGGTAAGATACAGCAACCTTAACATTTCCACATACCTCCATGCTTACACCCACCACTTAACAGATCAAATGAACATGAACCATATTATATTCACAGTATTTATACCTTCCTTGTATCGAAATACCTATCGAATCCATTACGATACCGCCCGTTATGTAATTCACTATCTTTATCGATAACAAGGAAACTATATCAATTTTCATTCCAACACTGAGCAGAGAGTTCTTTAAACTCATCGAAGCTCATATCCGTTTTAACATGATCATCGTACACACGTTTTAGGTTACCAACATCTTGTCGAAATAATATAATAAGATTTGCGTTATCTCGAAGTAAATGTTTAGGTAGACAGGTGTAAGTTTGACATAAATAAAACACATCAACACCAAAATGTCTAGCCATACTAAAATATGTTTTCATAATACTTTGTTTATCGCACGCTACATCATCGAAAATAATCACAGAGTGAGGTTTTGTTTTTTGAGGACATATAACATCATCATTTTTAGAATAGCTGTAATAGGAGATACTTGGAATAGAAGCCAGCACCTTTTCTAAGCGGGCATATTTACTTTGCTGTAACGATTTCGAATAGATGTAGACGTTGGCGAAACGCAAACCATTTGGGTGTTCCAACAGATTAATCATAAGATTAGTTTTTCCACAATTCGATGGACCACATATAATACAACGCAAAGAGTTTGGAAGGAGAACACTGTGGTGTCGCATAGCATTTTGTTCTCCTCCTCCATCACCGTCTTCTATTACACGAACAGGTAGAGAGATGGTTTGCTTTACCGTTTTAACCATAGCGGACTAAATGATATGCATTACCTGCTTGCTTATATATATATATATATATATATATATATATATGCTTACCTTGAGGTGAAACCTTTCACACGATGTTTGTCACTCGAACGAGTAACAACAACGTTACTAGTACTACAAAGATGAAGAAAAAGAAGAAGACTTGTTGTGGACGTGGGTTATTGAATAAAATTATAAACAAAGATATTAACCACCTCCCATTTACCAGTATTGTGGACCAGGCACCCGACTCGTAAAAAGATTGAAACATGGTGATCCAGGCATTAATCCTCTAGATAAAACATACAAAGAGCACGATATTGCATACCAAGAAACTGATGCAACTCATCGACGTAAAGCCAATCGAGTATTAGCTTCTAAGGCTTGGGCTCGAGTCAAGTCACAGGACGCAAGTGTACGAGAAAGGCTTGCGGCATTAGCCGTAGCTGGAATTATGAAAGACAAGGTAAAGCTAGGAGCTGGAAAACAAAGAAGACAAAAAAGGAAAAAACATTTGTCGTTAGCTATTCAGAAAGCTCGCTCTGCGTTCGCACGTCTAGGACCAGGTGACGGCATCAAGCAGGCAGCTACCGCAGCACGCAAAGCTGTAGGAAACAACAACAACAGTGTAGGACAGAGAAGAAGACTTATCCCATTACCACAAAAAGTTGGGGGGATTATTCCACTTATTCCACTATTCGCAGGCCTATCAGCCTTAGGAAGCCTAGCGGGTGGAGCGGCAGGTGTGGTGAACACTATAAACAAAGCCAAAAAAGCAAGAGAGCAACTGTCCGAGATGCAACGCCACAACCACGTCATGGAAGCAGTAGCTTTACGGGGCGGAAAAGGTCTATATTTAGCTCCTTACAAAAAAGGATTGGGTCTATACCTCTTAAACTACCATACAAACTGCTCTCCAACATCGAATTACATCAGTATGCCTTACAGTTAGGTATTCCTTATTTTCATGGTGTTTACATGAGAGACACGTTGCCTAAGTACGCACACAAAAACGAGAGTTGTATTGTAAATCTAGAACCCTCTTCCCTTTCAGGTACACACTGGGTAGCGATATATAAAAGAGGGAACATGCACACTATTTTGACAGTTTTGGTGATTTGAGACTGCCTTGTGAAGTATCACGCTATTTGCGTGGTTGTACCCGTATTCTATATAACTACGAACGTTACCAATCATTTGATAGCGTTATTTGTGGGCATTTATGTCTACAGTTTCTACTAACTATAAATACTGCTGATAAGTGTTGACCACACATCATTTATCATGGAGAGTAGAAAGGAGTCGGTGTACACGTTGACTGGAAATGGGTCTGAATTGAGCATGGAACTATCTCCAGCGCTTGTTTTAGATGACTATTCGTATGAAGTAGGCATGAAGTTTGTATACCTCATACATGATTCCTAATATAACTAAAAATAATAATCTTCTGAGAATTAGGTATGTAGGTAAACATAAAGACATCAATCATGATATAAAGATACCGCCAGGAATGTATGAAATACAGGATCTTATAGATGTTTTAAATAGAAAGTTTGCACGAATAGGAGATACTCCTGATCAAACAGATGATTATGAAAGGAATAGTACAAACAGACCCAACAGTAATTTTACTTTAACCTTTGACAAACATACTTTAAAATCAAAACTTTACAGCAAGTATACAATCGATTTCGTTGATGATTCTATAGCACCTGTTCTTGATTTCGGACGAACTATTTTGAAACCAAACACGACTAATATCTCACCTTCCCCTATCTGCATTTCGAACATTAACATTATCCGTGTAGAGTGCAATATTGCAAGCGGTGCATTTTTAAACAGAAAAGGTACACATTCCATTTACGATTTTTATCCTAACGTTGCTACAGGGTATAAAATAGTTGAGCAACCCTTACCTATAATTTATTATCCTATTGCCTTACAAAGTGTAAACAACATCACTGTGACTCTCAAAGATCAAACTGAAAATAAGGTTGATTTGCTTGACGAAAACCTTTCGGTTACGCTTCACATACAACCTATCGAATGAACACATGGGAATCGTCTACAGAAATACAAGCGATAGAAGTGGTAGTGGAGAACGTAAAGCTTCGAACCGCATCTATCTAAAACCGTTGACATTAAGCAACAAACGATATCTGGAATCTTCAGGATACAAAGTGCTTCACCCTTATAAAGATATAAAACTAAACAGACACACCTCGTTCTCACCTACAGTCAACTAATCCGTTATAGTGTAAACAACATATTCACCATGTCTCAAGCGCTAAAAGAAGCAAAACCGTTTTTCAATCATTCTATTACGGATACTGCAGGATACAATGATGAAATACAAATCCCCTATTATGCAAGCAAGGATACTATCTCTTGTAATCCTCACGCTATAAGTACAGTTACAGACGGAATCTTTAAGTTATTACACACGTACACACAATATGTACAACAGTTACAAACGAAAGCTTTACGTTTTAGTGCTATCACCCCTTATAAAGGTAAAACACACTCCGTGTTTGCTCATAGTGAGCTAAACTTGTGTATGGTAAACAACACCTCCACCATGTTTTGTACGCTAAACATAGAAGAAAAACCTGTTTTCAATCGTTCTATTACTGCTGTTAAGGAGCGAACCTATTGCCCTTGCGCAGGTACAACATTCGGATACAATGATGAAATACGAATCCCAGCACACAAGCAAGAATACCATCTGTTGCCTTCAAAAAGTTCTCTTCACGTTATAGGTAAAGTTACAAACGGAGCAGAAGCTATATCCACTACTTCAACCCTAGATAGCAATTTCGGTGCTTTTCTCTTCAGCGAATGTTGATATGAACTTAATGGTACAGAAATCGATCGAACAAGGAATTTGGGAATAGCAAGTACTATGAAGACTTATGCATCAACGAAATCTACAAACAATCTCCAAAATACTGGTTGGTTCCCTGTCAGTACCGGTAAAGGAGGCAAGGGGAAGGCGAGGGGAAGAAAGGAGGCGGAGCGCTTGCGGAGAATGGAACTAAGGCGTTGCCCACACATTTTGTCCGGCTCCCTCTGTGAAACAACATGTTTACATGCTGCTCAAGGTGAGTCAATCATCATTCAACGATTCTAATGTTTCTAGTAACTTCTATACATTGCTTCCAACGTCTAACTTGGCTATTTTCTCCTTCAGGTTGAAATTGAAGTGGGAATTCATCTCTAATTACATCACGATCTTACATGGTCAAAGTAAACTTCCCTTGAACCACCTAATATCTGAAGGAATAAATGTCATTCACATAGACAGCATACAACTGCAAAATTCACTTATCCCGGATGCACACAGACTGAATTATGTAACGAACAGCCGGAATTTTAAGAATTTTCCCAATTGTATCATAATTTTATCGTATTTCATGTATCACCACATTAATAGTATGTTATTTTATAATGTGTTAAAATGTGTTTTATATGTTTTAGGAATATATATCTTGTTTTAATTTGTACTCAAGGCTGATGATGGCACATAGATGCCAAAACTAGTACCATTTGACTATTTGACATGTGATTAAATCACAATAAAACATCATTGTATTGAATAGGTGGACCTTGAAAGAATTTAATTTTACTGCATGCAACCTCGCCAAGGAGGGGGTGGAGACCACACCCCCACCACCCTGCACATGCGCGCGCGCGCACGCTCATCTCCCCCCCAGAGCACAGACCACATACCCACCCCTCCTCCCAGCACCACCAATCAGAGCAAAGCCCCCGCCCACGCCAATCAGAGCACCGACCACGTCCCCCGCCCACCCAAAGTGGATTTGAACTGGCGTCCTACCACTACTGAAGTTGTTGCTAGTCATCAGTTTTAGAAAAAGTGAGATATTATAAGTGATTCTCTCTCTCACACACACACAGAGAGAGAGAGAAAGAGAGAGAGCTGATGACCACGATGTCCTAGTTCCCTAAATGAAATAACAAGTACGTGCTGCTACTGAAGATCTTCCAGGGATGAGAGAGGTGATATAAGAAGGTGGTAGGGTAATATATTGCAATGTTATGGACTTAATATTCTATCATTATATTAACATTTATATAATGGTATATACATTAGCCCCAGTGCCTTAAATTCAAAAATGACTTCACTGACAGCTGACTCATTACTTTGATGGGGATATTATCGTAAGTGAGGTGTAGAATGTTTATTCAGCTGCTATATCAACAAGGTACTATAAACAGATGCCCTTAGTCCAGAGGACCAAGACGTGTCAGCTGTGAAGAGTATTAGTATGTTTTTTGCATTTCTTGTGAACTGTCGTGTTCATGAACAAGTCCAGCGAAAGCATTAAATTGAAGTGTTCTTTTTGTAACTTTACAACACCCTGAACATCCTGGATAAATTAGAAATTTACATATATCAGAAACAAAATATCGACAACAACTTAAATGAACACATTAAGGAAGAAAATCCGTTATTTAAGTTGGCCAAACAATATGTGAAGAAAAGGAAAAAAGGATAATAGATAGCATCAATTATAACTATCCGGCCCACTTCCCCTGCTCCCCCTCCCCTCCTCTTTAATGGTCAGGTTATATGGGTAGTATACTTTCTGTTAGTGGCTGGCCGGCGAGCGGATAGGTTTTCTCCGCTTTATCAATATGTAAGTCCTAATATTTTATATCACAAAGTATTTTAATATACTTTTTAACTAGGTAAAAATAGCTTTTCTTTCTTTATTCTTTTCATAGTACTAGAGGAACATTTGCAGAAACATAACAGGAGGTTTGTTCCGCTCTGATTCAAAAAGTCTGGTCCTGCAACAATCGAGCAAAACTTCTTCTGCCCTGACGGCACATACATGGCTAAAATTTCCAATATGTATACGACGACGAACGTATCAATGCAACCTATAAGGGTACTAACTTCAAAGGATGTGAAATTGGACGTTAAGATGGTAGATTCCTAGCGGCAGCAACAATACAAGCAGTACATTTTATCAGTGGCTGACTCAGCTAATGGATCCATCCAGGGTGATGATACACGTTGTAAGAGTGTAAAGGACAGGAGGAATGAGTGGACAATTCAAGGGTGTTTCTAAATATGTTCCATGTCTTACGTGTTGGGTACAACAGGCATTATTATACAAAAAACAGCAAAGTGTTCATACAGTGACTAGCGTTGAGGTTAAACAGGAAAACACTTAATGTTGATGTGATGAGATGTTGTATCTTGAGACTTGGATAAGGTAGATTTTGATGTAAATACGCTGACGAAGGAAGTTAAGGTTCCCAAAACATGTACGTATAAATTATTCAAATACTAATAATATATTGACAGGGCGGACCAAACAATCACCCGTTGTACATTATTATTACTTTAGAACACTGAAAACTATGATGTCACTCAGTAAACACAGTACTAGTGGAAGTGATAGATTGGATGTAGTAATAAAGTTCAGAAGATGGTGTATAATATTCGTTGTTTTTTTAATACGCGCTTAAAGAAAACCGCAGATAACTGAAGACTTAACTGTGAAAGTGTGTTCGGTAAGTGTCAACTATGTCACGAGTATTGAGAGAAGTTGAAAATGTAAAATCACAAGGTGCCCAGAAATTGAGCAAGTTTGTTCCACGCAGCGCAAGGTGAGTCATCGTTTATATTTTCCGGTGCCTCGCTTCTTCTCTATTTGATTACCGCGTTAATACTATCTTCTCTCCCCAGGTTCATTGGGGTCCCGATTGAACTGAGACTTCTGTTCAACACAGAAAGCCTTTAATTCCACCATAGAACAGGTTCAACTTTGTCAATTTTAATCTGGTGCTAGTCTCATTGGACAATTCTTCCCTCTACGCAAAAGTGGAACTCACATCTACAACTTTCTAGAAGCATATACGTAGTTATATATGTCAATCGTGCAACAGAGGAGCAACTGCCAACCTGACTATCTCATCAAGAGTTTTTACGTGACTTCACAAGATTTTACTTGTCATTGTGAACACTTCTGTTACTTTTATCATTATTTGCAAATACGGTTTTTTTCACTTTTATCTGTCATTCCACCACCTTTTAGATCCTCTCATTTCTCCATACTATTTTTATCACTATGTCTTTTACTGTTGTAATTTGGCTAGGCTGATGATGGTCCACAGTGGACCGAAACTAGTACCATTTTAATGTCATTGTAATGTTTTTGTAAAAACATCACATGATTTTTTAGTATTGAGAAGGTGGAATATTAAAATTTTGTATTTACTTTAAGCATCGCCTCAAAAGTACATAAATGTTCCTAAATAGTGACACAGTTAGACGATTTTGAAAAAGACGTGCTACGTACCAGTACATATTTTAAAATTTTACGATAAAGGAGATTTCCCGACAACTAAGAAATTAACGTCTTTGTTCACGGGAAAATTAGCTTACAGTGGTTCAGTTTTGTCCATGAAACGAATACTGAAACAGATGGGATTCAGGTAGCCTACAGAAAAGATGGACGAAAATTCCTTATGGAGCGAAGTTCTTGCGCACTATGCACACCATCAGGCAATCATGTGACACTCATCGTATATTTTCCCTAGACGAAACTTGGTCAATCAGAACCATGCGGTGAAGTATATCCGACATAATTCAGCTAGAAATGGGGATCAGAATGTGCCTGTGGGGAAGAGGAGCAGTTTAGTTGTTTGTCATGTAGGATCAACTAAAACAGGTTTCATTCCGGAGAATAAGTGGGTATTTAGATTTTAAAAAAAACTGAAGATTACCAGGACGGAATGACATCAGACTCATTTCGAGAATGATTTCTGAAGAGATTTTTAAAATTATTTGGAGTAAGGTAGTATGAATATAATATATATTGCACCATATCATTCAGTCCACTTGAATAAAATACCCAACCCTTCTACACGAAAGCACGATATCATAAAATGACTTGAACGCAAGGGCATTAATTGTTCTCCCTCGGAAACAAAAGTCATGGTTTTGCATAGGGTCCTTTTAAAGGAAGTCAGAAACTGTACAAACTCGATCAAATGGCCCACGAAATGGGACATGCAGTTGTACGACTTCCAGCTTACCATTGCCAGCATAATTCTACAGAACCTGTCTGGGCACAAATAAAAGGAGATGTCGCAAGGAAAAACACTACTTTCAGCCTTTCAGACGTTGAAAAATTTTATTAACTGGAACCATACTCTAATTGGGGTGATACTTACATGTCATCTCCTTTACATCCTTACTACAACCCCTAAATACCCTCAAAACCAAGTGAAGAGCAATGTTTATTTACAATCCCGTTAATATGATTACTCCCATGAAGATCTTTCCTTATATTGACACCTAAGTACTTAAAGTGATTCCCACGAGGTACTTCAACTCCATTAAGGAATAATTAAAAGTGAGAGGTCTTTTCCACTAGGTGGAACTTATTTTAACCCAACTTTATCACTGTACCATTTGTCCATCTCACAACTTCGAGGTCTTTTCGCAGTTGCTCAAAATCCTGTCTCTTATTTATACAGTATAACATCATCCACAAAAAGGCTTGTGATTTAAAAAAAACATCCACCTTACTCAATACAATTCATTATATTAAATAGTTAAAGAGATTATCATAAAAAAATCTGGTTCATGTTTCAGCCTTCAATTGGGTCCTTTAATACTACTGTTGAATTAGTACTGTTTTACTGCAAAAATATATACTGTTCATAAAAATATTTCTTGCATACATTCACAGGTTGATGGACTTGTCACGGATAGCAAAAATTATTTATTGCAATTAAAATACCTGAAGAGATCTGGTAAAGTTTGGATATGTTCCAACGAAATATCTTGGGAGTCACAATTATAATAATACTAGCTCATATAACAGTGCTTCGCTATGTAATTCTATATTATATACAGAATTCAAGGTGATTTCTGACAAAAGAGTAGCATTACAAAAATGTTGCAAAGTTTAGACTGGGAAGAGTTGGGAGAAAGGAGCCAAGCTGCTCGACTAAGTGGTATGTATATCAAAAATATTATAATAATATTTATGGATCCACCTGTTCCAATACAATACAATAAGTCTGAGTGATGTTTTTAAAAGTAGGAAAGATCACAACATGAAGATAAAGAGGAAGAACTGGGGCAAATATTTGTTTATAGGAAGAGGAGTTAGTGACTGGAATAATTTACCAAGGGAGATGTTCAATAAATTTCCAAATTCTTTGCAATTATTTAAGAAAAGACTAAGTAAAAAACAGATATGGAATCTGGCACCTGGGAGACTGCCCTAAATGCAGATCAGTAGTGACTGACTGACTGACTGTTCATTGTCCAAGGTTGTTGAAGTCAGGTTGTTTTATAAAACTTCCTTGTTAACTACAGTACATTTTTCATTTGCCCCTGTGGCTGTGGAATCAAAGACTGTCAGGAGAGTTCACACATGAATAGGCTATGTATAACTGCTCACAGGAAAAACAATCATTCCTTAAATCACACCAACAACTTTAAAGACTGCTCCTGAGCTTTGTTTTGAAGCATACTTTAATGGAAAATTGCACTTGTTTGAATAGAAAATGGTAACACACAAAATTTACTTAAAAAGGAAAAATTAAACATGCACCTTAGTCAATGCAATTGATTACATTAAACGCTTGAGAGATTGAATGGATAAAATGACGAGAAAAACAAGTGATGTAAACTAAAATTATTTTCAAAATATCAAGAAAAGTTACGTAAAAATGTTCATCTTGATGTGAGGTGACTTTTAAAACTTGGTATAATCAGTTTTAAAAAGAACATATGTCTGGGCACTTAATCACATACAGTCATTACGAGAATCACAATCTTAAATATTGAAGAAAAATACATTCTTGTTAGATAAATGTTATCGGCGCCTCAATTAGAAACAATCTGTTGGTAAATTAAATGTATGGAACAAAACATTTGTGGAAAAATAGGTAATTATGTAAACAATGCTTTCGTTTGGAGTCAACATGGAACATTGGTTAGCTAGATGAAGGTAATAACTGGTATGATGTTGCATTTAAAATGTATAAAGAAAGAAAATAAAAATTAAAATAAGAATTTTATAGAAAAGGAACTAAAAGGAAGAAAAAATAGTAACCTACTTCTTGTTGACATAATGAATGGAAAAAAACATGATAAACAGAGGGCACCAGAGTGGGAAATGCCATATCGTTAAGTCAGGTCAGCTGTCGGCCGAGGAAAGCAGAGGGAGGGGAGATGGAGGTGTTGAGGGAAAGGAGGGAAGGATTTTACAGGGAGAATTGTGAGATGCAGTGGAAGTTTTAGCTTTCTTGTGTTTAAAGAAGGTAATTATTAAGAACTGGAAATGTTGCACTGCCCTGAGATATTATTTAAATTATGAATGGAATTGTTTCTTTGGCCCAGATGTATAAAGATATTTTCGTAGATTCTAAGTAGATTACTTTTATGTACTCTGTAAAATTAAAAGTTTCCCAATAGTTGTAAAATGATGGTTGAAGTCTGCCATGTGCTTCCCCAAGTTTGAAAATCTATTATATTTCTTAGCACTGATGTGCTCCTATTTGGAAACTTTCGTCAGTTTGGCCTGTGAGCTGGACTCACATTGATGACATTGTTGACTCCAAACAAAAGCTTACAAGGCGAGTTGACCATGCGGTTAGGGGTGCACAGCTGTGAGCTTGCATCCGGAAGATAGTGGGTTCGAGCCCCACTGTCAGCAGCCCTGAACATGGTCTTCTGTGGTTTCCCATTTTCACTTCAGGAAAATGCTGGGTTTGTACCTTAACAAAGGCCAAGGTCGCTTCCTTCCCATTCCTTGACGTGTCCTACCCCATCATCTCCATAAGACCTATCTGTGCAGATGCGACGTAAAGCCAATTAGGAAAAAACTTTGTATTTTCCTCCAATGTTTACGAGTATGATTCATATGATGGCTGTATAAGATTAAGTTTTAAAAGTCACCTCACATGAAGATGAACATTTTTTCATAACTTTTCCTTGACATTTTTTAAACAGTTTTAGTTTACATCATTTGTTTTTCTCATCATTTTATCCATTCAATATAATTTAATATATGGCTGAAGAGGGCCTAATGAAGGCCGAAATATGCAAGTTACTTTACGTCACACCGACTCAGATAGGTCTTATGGCGATGATGGGATAGGAAAGTGCTGGTGGGAAGAAAACAGCCATGGCCTTAATTAAGGTACAGCCCCAGCATTTTCCTGGTGTGAAAATGGGAACCTACGGAAAACCATCTTCAGGGCTGCTGTCAGTGGGGTTCGAACCCACTATCTCCCAAATACTGGCCGCACTTAAGCAACTGCAGCTATCAAGCTTGGTGCTGAAATATGTACCAACATATTTTTATCATAATATCTTAATATATTGAATTGTATTGATAGGGTGGATGTTTATTTTTAAGGGAATTTTGTATATTATACATTGTCAATACGGAACATTCTGAATACGAGATTCATAAACTGTAGTAGGAAGTGGTAGTATGAAGCAACTAAGGGAATGCGGGGAGGGATGAAAAACTGTTTCTCCCGCACTACATCCTATGAAGATGGTTGCTTTGATCATGTTACTATGTAAAGATATCATTAGCAGCCTAGTGCCATTACAAAGCTTAGGAGATATAAGATTACGTAGCAGCATTACAGGTGCTCCAACTGTAAGTCTGAGGTTATGAGGTGGAAAACCTCCTGGATTTAAAGTGTGGAGGAACTCCACAGGGTAGTGGACCACGTCCTCTATCTTCACCACAGATTCCACAGGCTTATATCTCACAACCTTAGTTGGTTTGTCCAGTAAGGAATTCTTGATGCTTGCTGTGGTGGAGTTTTTAGGCGTGAGCATAACTATTCCCTTAAGCCAGTTCTGCCAGTGAGTTAGTACCGTACATGGAGTAAGATAGAGAATAGAAAAAACAGGACCCCCCTCTCCCTTCACAGGTACAACACGGTGAGGTAACATTATGCTGCCAATAGCAATGAGCTCCATGCTTAACGAATCCTATTACAGAAAAGAAAAGGAAAATAAGTGTCAGCTAAGAGAAATAGAAACTACATTTTGCAGGAGCTGTAGGTAAACAGAAAGGAAAACCTAGTAGAACAACTATAGTATTGTGATAAAAATGAGCCTGAAAAGGTGGAGAGTATAAGAATAAAAGATAGCAGATAGATATAAAAGAAAAGAAGGTAAGTATGACAAATAAAAGTTAATTCACTGAACAGCATAAAGCTGTCTGATAGAACACAGAAGATTTTATTTTATTTAATGTTAAGAACTTTATCTTTGGTCCACATTGAATAGTAGAATGCAATAGATCCACATTTTCAATACAAAATAAGCTGCTAATTTAAAATTAAAACATTACTTTATTTGGTACCGGTTTCAACGTCTCAGACGTCATCATCAGCCAAAATTGGGCAGGTAAAGAAGGATATACACAATGTTAAAATACAATCTATAGCCCCTAATGGTTAAAATATCAATGGTTGGATAAAATACAATGCATACTGATGCTTGAAGAGAAAGTCATTCTCAAGATATTTTCACAAATTGAGAACTTGTAAGTCATTTGTAAAACAGAAGGTGAAAACCTTTGCAAATATTTGAATAAGTATTAGTCACTTTGTGGAACTTAAAGTCTTAAATGTGATGTTATTAGCCTCAGGATAAATTTTTAAAATGTTGATGTATGATTGCTGTTCCTCCGCACAGCGTTGACATTAAGATAAAATACGTAGCCTTAGAGATAACTCGTGACACCAGTCTTCATGAGATGAAGTGCTGAGTCGTAATGTGATTGACCAAGTGGATCTTGTTACAAGTATGGATATTAAAGTTGTCAGATGTCAAAAGGTTCCTGTTAATGTGATTACCCAAGGAAGATCTTTCTTTACATTAACATCTCTAGGTACTTATAGTGATTCCCAACAGGTACTTCCACTCCATCAATGCAGTAATTAAAAGTGAGAGGTGTTTTCCTATAGGTGAAACTTACAACCCAACTTTTAACCCAATTAACCATCGTACCATTTGTCCATCTCGCAATTTCGAGGTCTTGTTTGCAATTGCTCACAATCATGTATCTTATTTATTACTCTATACAGTATAATATTATCCACAATAAAAAGCTTATTTGCAATTCGTAATGTTACGCTCATATGATTTACATACCATGTATGAGAAAAGAAAGTTCCCATAATACTGCCTTGCAGAACTCTGCCTTTATCATTAGAAGATCAGATAATGCTTCACCTATTCTAATTAAAACAGAGAAGTAAATAGACCAAGAAGGAGGTGCAGGTTGGAAAGAAAGAAAGAAAGAAATGGTTGTGGAAGTAAGGAGAAATTGAAGGAACTTACTAGGAAATTGAATGTAATGAAGAAGTCAGCTAACGATAACATCAGCCTACAAAGATTTTCCGGCAAAAGTAATTGTATGCGATATACGTTACATTTAGTGGCCTTATGTAAAAAATAATACCAGTTGTTTCATATCATGTACAGATTTGTCACAAGTCCGTCTCATGTTTATGCTAATGGAGCTTCATTGTTGTAAATGAGGTTTGGACTGGTTGTATGGCATGCAGGAACAGACATGTCTGAGAGAAAATATTGTATGTGCTCTGTTTTGGAGGGGAATAGGTAATCATAAAGGAACACCCAAAGAACAATTGCAGTTCACGCATGCGCAATGTCAGACAAGGTCAAAACGCCAAGATTGTGTTTCTCCGTAGTCTGAGAGGAGAATCTGAGAACGTGTGTCACGCCTATGTCTACAAGTTACAACATGCACTTGAAGTCGACTGAGTGAATAAGTGAGTTAGTTTGTATTAAAATGGCAAATGGCAGTGATGTTCAGAGGCGAACACGTGTGAACAATCCCAGCTCTTTCTGTTATATATTATTATGTGGCCAGTATACAATTAAAGGCCAGAAGCGAAATATTATGCCATATATAACAAGCCTCTACTTGGCATATTTTAACATGAAGTTACGTGATCAGGACAAGAATTTTGCACCCCACATTGTGTGTAAAACGCGTGTAGAAAACCTGCGGCAATGGTACAATAGGTTGTTGCCGGCAATGCCATTCGGAATCCCAATGGCTTGGGAGGAGCAAAGAAATCATTTTGACAAATGTTATTTTTATGTATGTAAAGTGACTGGGTTCAATACGGAAAAAAAAAAAAAAAAAAAAAAAAAACACATTGTGTATCTCTGCCTTCTATCTGCCATAACCTGCGTACCACACGGACCCTATATTCATGTCCCTAAACCACCAATACAGTTACCAGACAGTGTGTCTTCGTCATCTTCAAGTGCGGAGGATGGTGATGATGATACCTTTGTACCGGATGTTGAGGATAAAACTCCACGTCTTTATAATCAGTGGGACTTAAATGATATGGTGCGTGACCTACGCCTCACTAAAGAAACGAGTGAACTTTTAGGATCAAGATTAAAAGAGAGAAATTTTTTACTTCCCGGGACAAAATCATACTGTTACAGAAATCGGGAGGAAGAATTCCAGCAGTTTTTTGTTCATGAAGGCGAACTTGTGTTTTGCTGTGATATCCCTGGCTTGATTCATCATCTTGGAACTATTTACCAAGCAAAGGACTGGCGTCTATTTATTGACACCAGTAAAAGAAGTCTCAACGGTGTTCTTCTGCACAATGGAAATAAACTTGCTTCAGTGCCAGTCACCCATTCAACATCTCTTCATGAAAACTATCACAATTTATCTATGGTGTTGCAGAAAATGAACTACAATGAACACAGAAGGTTGCTGTGCTGTGATTTAAAAGTGTGCGGTATCATACAGTATTAGGGCAGCAAGGAGGCTATACAAAGTTTCCGTGTATTCTGTGTGAGTGGGACTCTCAGGACAGGGATTGTCACTGGTTAGTGTCTTGAGTGGCCCAAGAGGAAACGGTTCGTGTCTGGAGAAAAAAACATGGTGAATCGTCCATTAATTGATCCTCAAAGTGCGTTATTGCCCCCTTTACATATTAAGCTGGGAATTATGAAGCAGTATGAGAAGAGTTCAGATAGAGGCAGTTCGGTACCTCTGTCAGAAATTTCCAGGACTGTCGGATGCCGAAATTAACCCTGGAGTGGTCGCGATGGGTCTACGAGACCCGGGCGGCCGTACTTATTGATGTTCCTGTTGTTGGAATGCACCGAACGCTTCCGCCTCTCTGGTAGCTTCTTGGCTCCCGACCGTCAACCGAACACAGTAGCACTTTCTCAGTTGCCTTGGAAACATTTGAGCGTACAGGCTATTCAGGGTCTCACAGACCCGGTGCGACTGTTAACGTTAGTCTTTGTTGTCAAACTTTGCATTGTTAGTTTCAGTACAATTTTTGTTCTGTGTCATAATGGGTGAGTGAGGCATGTTGAGTTCTTCATTCAATTCAATCAATACTGATCTGCATTTAGGGCAGTCGCCCAGGTGGCAGATTCCCTATCTGTTGCTTTCCTAGCTTTTTCCGAAATGATTTCAAAGAAATTGGAAATTTATTGAACATCTCCCTTGGTAAGTTATTCCAATCCCTAACTCCCCTTCCTATAAATGAATATTTGCCCCAGTTTGTCCTCTTGAATTCCAACTTTATCTTCATATTGTGATCTTTCCTACTTTTATAGACGCCATTCAAACCTATTCGTCTACTAATGTCATTCCACGCCATCTCTCCGCTGACAGCTCGGAACATACCACTTACATAAAATCAGCTTCATGGTCCGTATCGCACTTCAATAGATTCACAATTAAGTATTTATTTATTTTCCACCTAGTCGATACAATGATTGCTTAAGGCAATTTTTAATGGTCAAAAGTGGTACATGTTTCGTATATTATCAACATCTTCAGCCACATAACACTGTTTAGATGAAAAATTACTTTGTCAATTTTATATATTTTTCATCTAAACAGTGTTATGTGGCTGAAGATGTTGATAATATACGAAACATGTACCACTTTTGACCATTAAAAATTGCCTTAAGCAATCATTGTATCGACTAGGTGGAAAATAAATAAATACTTAATTGTGAACATACCACTTAGTCGAGCAGCTCTTCTTCTTTCTCTCAATTCTTCCCAACCCAAACATTGCAACATTTTTGTAACGCTACTCTTTTGTCGGAAATCACCCAGAACAAATCGAGCTGCTTTTCTTTGGATTTTTTCCAGTTCTTGAATCAGGTAATCCTGGTGAGGGTCCCATACACTGGAACCATACTCTAGTTGGGGTCTTACCAGAGACTTATATGCACTCTCCTTTACATCCTTACTACAACCCCTAAACACCCTCATAACCATGTGTAGAGATCGGTACCCTTTATTTACAATCCCATTTATGTGATTACCCCAGTGAAGATCTTTCCTTATATTAACACAGTGTTCTCCCCAGAAATTTTCGTTACCTGGGTGGCAGGAATGAGTAGCCGGGCGGGGAATACTACTTAAAAAATAAATATGATGAACTTTCAACTTATTCCCCTCAGGCCATTAACAATAGACAGGTAAACGTTAACTGCAAAAATGAACTATTTTATTGTTATAACGAAGAAAACGTAACAGAGTAGTTTGAACTTCTAGTGTTCTACTGCTCGTTCATAGTCACTCGGTTGCTGTGCAGAGCCAGACGGGTTTGTTACGTCCCGCGGAATCGAGTGCTCGCATGCGATTCCTCGCTAATCCAGACAACTCGCGCACGACACGACGCGATGTGACTCGCGCAATTATGCTGACAATAATGAGGATTTTTCATTTAAATAAAGAGTTTTACAGTGTTTACATTTTAATTTCGAACATATAATTACTGAAATATGTGTAGCCTCCGTAGCTCAGCCGGCAGCGCGCCGGCCTCTCATCGCTGGGTTCCATGGTTCAAATTCCAGTCACTCCATGTGAAATTTGTGCTGGACGAAGCGGAGGCGGGACATGTTTTTCTCCGGGTACTCCGGTTTTCCCTGTCATCTTTAATTCCAGCAACACTCTCCACTATCATTTCATCTGTCAGTCATTAATCATTGCCTACGAGGAGTGCGACAGGCTTCGGCAGCCGGCACAATTCCTAACCTCGCCGCAATATGGGGCTTCATTCATTCCAACCCTGACCCGATCACTGACTGGAAAACAGTGTGTAGGCTTTCAATGACTGAAATATGTATTAAGATTACGTAAATTGAGCGAGATGTAAGCTTGCATTCGGGAAATAGTGCGTTCGAACCCCACCGTCGGCAGCACTGAAGATGTTTTCCGTGGTTTCCCATTTTCACGCCAGGTAAATGCTGGGGTTGTACCTTAATTCCAAGGCCGCTTTCTTCCCACTCCTAGCATTTCCTATCCCATCGTCGCCATAAGTCCTATCTGTGTCGGTGCGACGTAGAGCAACTTGCAATATTATGTAACTAGCAGACATCTAGGTTATTGTATGATAGCCGGGCGGTCAGTGAAGACGGCTGGGCGGTGCGCCCATTAGAAAGGTCCTAGGGAGAACACTGCAACACCTAGATACTTACAATGATCCCCAAAAGGAACTTTCAACCCATCAACGCAGTAATTAAAACTGAGAGGACTTTTCCTATTTGTGAAACGCACAACCTGACTTTTAGCCCCGTTTATCAACATACCATTGCCTGCTGTCCAATTCACAACATTTTCGAGGTCACGTTGCAGTTGCTCACAATCTTGTAACTTATTTATCACTCTATAGAGAATAACATCATCCGCAAAAAGCCTTACCTCCGATTCCACTCCTTTACTCATATCATTTATATATATAAGAAAACATAAAGGTCCGATAACACTGCCCTGAGGAACTCCCCTCTCAACTATTACAGGGTCAGACAAAGCTTCACCTACTCTAACTCTCTATTTTCTAGAAATATAGCAACCCATTCAGTCACTCTTTTGTCTAGTCCAATTGCACTCATTTTTGCCAGTAGTCTCCCATGATCCACCCTATCAAATGCTTTAGACATGTCAATCGCGATACAGTCCATTTGACCTCCAGAATCCAAGATATCTGCTATATCTTGCTGGAATCCTACAAGTTGAGCTTCAGTGGAATAACCTTTCCTAAAACCGAATTGCCTTCTATCGAACCAGTTATTCATTTCACAAACATGTCTAATATAATCAGAAAGAATGCCTTCCCAAAGCTTACATACAATGCATGTCAAACTTACTGGCCTGTAATTTTCAGCTTTATGTCTATCACCCTTTCCTTTATACACAGGGACTACTATAGCAACTCTCCATTCATCTGGTATAGCTCCTTCGACCAAAAAATAATCAAATAAGTACTTCATATATGGTACTACATTCCAACTCATTGTCTTTAGTATATCCCCAGAAATCTGATCAATTCCAGCCGCTTTTCTAGTTTTCAACTTTTGTATCTTATTGTAAATGTCATTGTTATCATACGTAAATTTTATTACTTCTTTGGCCTTAGTCTCTTCCTCTATCTCGACATTATCCTTGTAACCAACAATCTTTACATACCGCTGACTGAATACTTCTGCCTTTTGAAGATCCTCACATACACACTCCCCTTGTTCATTAATTATTCCTGAAATGTCCTTCTTGGAACCTGTTTCTGCCTTAAAATACCTATACATACCCTTCCATTTTTCACTAAAATTTGTATGACTGCCAATTATGCTTGCCATCATGTTATCCTTAGCTGCCTTCTTTGCTAGATTCACTTTTCTAGTAAGGTCCTTCAATTTCTCCTTACTTCCACAGCCATTTCTAACTCTATTTCTTTCCAGTCTGCACCTCCTTCTTAGTCTCTTTATTTCTCTATTATAATAAGGTGGGTCTTTACCATTCCTTACCACCCTTAAAGGTACAAACCTGTTTTCGCATTCCTCAACAATTTCTTTAAACCCATCCCAGAGTCTGTTTACATTTTTATTTACCGTTTTCCACCGATCATAGTTACTTTTTAGAAACTGCCTCATACCTGCTTTATCACCCATATGGTACTGCCTAACAGTCCTACTTTTAAGACCTTCCTTTCTATCGCATTTATTTTTAACTACCACAAAAACAGTTTCATGATCACTAATACCATCTATTACTTCAGTTTCCCTATAGAGCTCATCTGGTTTTATCAGCACCACATCCAGGATATTTTTCCCTCTGGTTGGTTCCATCACTTTCTGAATCAGCTGTCCTTCCCGTATTAACTTATTTGCCATTTGTTGGTCATGCTTCCTGTCGTTCACATTTCCTTCCCAATTGACATCCAGCAAATTCAGATCTCCCGCTACAATCACATTTCTTTCCATGTCGTTTCCCACATAGCTGACTATCCTATCAAATAATTCCGAATCTGCATCAGTGCTACCCTTTCCCGATCTGTACACTCCAAATATATCAAGTTGCCTATTATCTTTAGAAATGAGCCTTACACCTAGAATTTCATGTGCCTCATCTTTAACTTTTCCGTAGCTTACAAATTCTTCTTTCACCAGAATGAAAATTCCCCCTCCCACCTTTCCTATCCTATCTCTACGATACACACTCCAGTGTCGTGAGAAAATTTCTGCATCCATTATATCATTTCTCAGCCATGATTGAACTCCTATTACAATATCTGGTAAATATATATCTATTAAATTACTTAATTCTATTCCTTTCTTTACAATACTTCTACAGTTCAGCACTAACAATTTTATGTCATCCCTACTTGATTTCCAGTTCCCTGTTCCCTTATCACCGCTCCCTAGGCCATCCCGTTTCCCTGAATGTACCTCCCTATTACCCTTCCAAACAAATTTCCTAACTTATACGTACCACTGCGGTTTAAATGAAGGCCATCTGAGCGCAGATCCCTATCTCCTACCCACCCATTAGGATCTAGGAATTTCACTCCCAGTTTCCCACATACCCACTCCATAGTCTCATTTAAATCCCCAATCACCCTCCAGTCAGTATCCCTCCTACACAGTATTCCACTAATAACAATCTCTGCTTTCTTAAACTTCACCCGTGCTGCATTTACCAGATCCCACACATCTCCAACTATGTTGGTACTTATATCAGCTTGCCTTACGTTGTTGGTACCAACGTGAAACACTACCACCTTCTCCTTCCCCTCCTCCCTCTCTTCTACTTTCCTCAACATCTGCCTCAACCTAATTCCTGGATAACATTCTACCCTGGTTCCCTTTCCTCCACACACTTTCCCCACGTGTCTAACGATGGAATCCCCCATGACCAGAGCCTCAACCCTACCCACCTCATTTGATCCCCTCCCCTCCTGGTCAGCCCTATCTTTCCTGATAGCTGCAGAAGCTACTTCCTCCTCTCTTTTCTCCTTCCCATGACCCTGTTCCACCTGTCTTTTCCTATCCTCTACTCTACATTTCCTTTTCCTACCTTTTCCCTTCCTCCTACTTCCATGCATCTCAGCAACAGTTCCCTGTCCCTCATCTTCCCTCTGTTGTTCTACCTGGAGTGACTCGTACCGATTTTGCACAGACACCTGTCCTGAATTCTGATCCTGAATAGAGCCCTTGGCCTGCAATCTCCTTCCCCTTAGAACATTAGACCACCTGTCTTCTACAACTCCTCCCTTTCCTTCCCCTCCCTCTTGTACACCTACTGTAACCTGTACATTGTTTGAGGGAGTCCTATCTTCCTTCCTGTCTTCTGTGAGAATCCTAATTATCTCCCTCAAACTTTCCAACTCCTCCCTCATACCCCTCAATGCCTCACCACACCCACAATAAGTACACTCGCGCTCCTTAGCCATTCTTTACGGGGGGAAAATTATAAATCAAAAAAAGTAACTTATTTGCAAAAAAATAAATGAACGGAGGGATATATTTTCTGGGATAGTACACAACAATAAGGTAATTAATATACGACTACACTACAATACTACTTAGTCGTGCTCTATTTTTTTTTTATCCTACAACCCCTAACAGGATAAAAACTGCTGTTAATTACTGAATATCGAAAGTAATACACAAGAACTACACAATTCCAAACTGCAATTAAGCTTATCCTAATTTCAACAATATTTTAGTAAGAGTTTCTACGGATACCTCTACTACACCAGTACTACACAAATATTTTACAATAATAAAATAAGCACACTAAATTCTAATAGGATATTACTCGTATACTACTGTACAGTACACTACAGTAATTTTAACAGGAAGACATCCTTCATCTGTCCCAAGTGCCAAAATTTCATTTGCGGAAAACATGGACAACTTGGCCACAGAATGTGCATAAAAATTGGTTAAAGTGATGTTTCCCTGTACTTGGATGTTTCTAAAACCAATTTGATTTTGATTTTATGAATTATGACACATAATTCACACATACCTAAAAAAATCCATATTTTTGTACCAATAGTTTAAGTGTAAAATTCTAAAAAATATGTTTTATTAAGACTGTGTAGAAAATAGATGAAACTGTTGCTTTGTGGATGTAGAGGCAGGAAAAAGTGAAAAGAAAAAAGAAAATTAAATTACATTTTACTCTTACCATACTTTACCTCTCACAAGTTAACAGAAAACAATCAGTTTTTTAGTGTAATTATAAAAATACACTTTTTGGTTAAGAAACAGGATAGTTAAATACTGTAGTCATGTAAACTGCATTAAAATAAACTAAATAATGTCCAATAATTCTGTAATTGGAAATAAAGTATAAAAAATCTAATAGTAAATGACTGCAAAAAAATGGGTCTGAGAGACCCGGTGCGACCATTAATATTGACAAAACCCACGCGACCACTCCAGGATTAAGGAAGGTGTTTTTGACGGCCCCCAAAATCAGAAGCTTATGAAGGATCCGACATTCAGTACAACGATGAACAAAACACAGCTTCATTCAAGGATGTTTGTAGCAACAGATTTTGGAAACCATGCTGTACAACTTCCAGAAATTAGGTTGCAGCATTAGCTTAAAATTACATTTCCTGCACAGTCATCTGGATTATTTTCCTGAATATTTAGGAGCATTCAGCGAGGGACGTGGCGAGCGGTTCCATCAGGAACTAAAGGAAATGGAACGAAGGCATCAGGAGCGATGGGAGATCTCCATGATGTCAGATTACTGTTGATGTCTAGTGCGAGATAACACTACCGAGGAACACAAACTCATATCAACACAGCATTCATTCACATCAAAGTGCAGCAAACAGTAGTGTTCTTGTAGTGAGATTCATACATTCTAGCAATGAACATGTTACTTTTTTGTATATTCATTGCAATTTGATCATGTCCGCACTCCACAAGTGTGTGGGATTCTTACCCACTAAAAACCACACACCCTTTTCCCACGATGTGAGTCATCACCCCGGAACCGCTCTCGCATTACTTCAGGGTGATATCGTGCTTTGTCTTTCAGACGTCTTGTTTCTTCATTTCTCCTTTACGAACGTTCGTATGCTTCCAAATCCTTCTTCTTCTGACGAAGGATGTCCTCCACATGTACTGCCACGCGATCCCAGGATTCCTGGTTTCGCAGCATCACCGAAATAACATTATCTGTTGTCAATTCTCCTAGTTCAGTTTCCACACATCTTCTCTGAATCGTCCAATGGCCGCATACAAAAAAGGTGTGATATACGTCGTCAATATCATCGCAGTATATGCATGCTGCGTCACTCGCTCTGCCCACTTTATGCAGGAATTTCCGGAAATATCCATGTCCTGTTAGAAGCTGCGTGAGGTAGTAATTTACTTCACCATGGGCCCTTTCAACCCAGATATCCAAGCGTGGTATCAGTCGCTTGGTCCATTTGCCTCAAGGGTCACTTTCCCATCTGAGTTACCATCGCCTCATCAGTTGACTGAAGGCGCGCTTCTTTGCACATTTCTTTCCCAGCTCTCCTTTGGTACGCCAGATTTCATGCCGCTCCAATGCGAGTAGGTCTATTGGGGCTATTGCTGCCACCGTGAGGATTGCCGGTTCGGAAACAGTGCGGTATGCACATGCAATATGTAAAGCCGCTCTCCGTTGTACGGCAGCTATCCTTCTCCGATACCAAGCAAATCTTAAGGATTCAGCATAGATTTCAGAACCATATAGAAGCACTGACTGAACCGTCGACATGAGAAGACGTCGTTTACTGGATTTCGGACCTTTAATATTTCCCATTAGTCTGCTTAGTGCAGTCATGTATTTTACTGCCTTGTCTGTCACTCTCTGAATATGAGTCCAGAATGTGAGCTTGGAGTCAAGTGTCACTCCTAGATATTTTGTGCTCGCAGATGTTTCTATCACTAACTCTCCAACAGTCATTGGTACAAGAGTTTCGATCCTTTTCCTTGTCAGAAGAACTATCTCCGTTTTGTGTTCGGCTAATGTTAGACTGTGGCTCATCATCCATTCTTTTATGCGCTGCATCACCTGGTTCAGTTTAATTTGAGCCATTTCAACATTACGAGCTACTATCAAGGCAGCCACATCATCAGCGTAGCCCACAAGCTTCGTGTCCTCTGGCATCTCCAAACGTAACAAGCCATCATACATTATGTTCCAGAGATCTGGACCAAGGATCGATCCCTGAGCTGCACCAGCTGTCAGACGCTTTGTCTTTTCTCCATCTTCCGTATCATACAACAGAGTGCGATCTTTGAAGTAATCTCTCATTATGCGCATAAGATATTGTGGTAGCTTGAAAGTTTCTTCAAGAGCTACCAACATGTCGCTCCATCTTGCCGAATTGAAGGCATTCTTCACATCCAGGGTCACAAGAAGTGTCAATTTACGGGAATGATGGTTGCCCGTTTGTGCCCTTTCTGCTGTATTCACCACCTCCCACACTGCATCTAGCGTCGAGTGTCCTCTCCGAAATCCATGTTGGCAAACAGATAAGATTCCCTGCTAGTTGAACTGCTGAGAGGATTCTGGGCTGCAGAAGTTTCTCCAGGCCTTTTCCAGCTGTGTCCAGCATACATAAAGGTCTATAACCACCAAGTTTTCCTTTGCTGATCAGAACCAAATGAGCCATTTTCCATCGGGGACTAAAAACACCCGTTTGCAGGCAATGATTGTACATATTCAGCAACAGTTCTGGGCATAGTTCTGCTATTATCTTTAGCACTTCAGCAGGTATACCATCTGGTCCTGGAGTTTTCTTGTTTTTAAGAGAGCTAATAGCACTATTCAGCTCTTCTACAGTAAAGAGGGGTATATCATCCAGTTCTTTCTCGTCGTCACAGTCAATCCTCTCTGAATGGTCTGGGAATAGTGTATCCACAATTTGTTTAATTGTTTGCGGATCCGCACTCGGGGTTGAAAATGATACGAGTTTCTTCATGACAATCTTATAACCTTGTCCTCATGGATTATCTCCTACTTCTTTAGCCAGTGCCCATCATTTATCGGCTTTACTTTTTCTGATTGCATTACGGAGTTCCTTCTTCGCTGACTTGTACTCCGCTGTGACTGAGGTATTCTCTTGACTGCCTCTCATCCTCTGAGCCCTGTGTCGAAGTCGCAGACAATTCTTTCTCAGTTCAGCAATCTCTTTGGTCCACCAGTACGCTTGCTGTTTCGCGGTCTCCTTCGGGACATTGAGGCGTTGCATGCTTGATGGATTAGCTGCATAGTGAGTTCAACACATACACCAGCTGCTTCTTTCCCTCTACGAGCAAAACATTTTTCAGTTATGTTGTCCATTCCATTCCGAATTACATCAATGAACTTTTCCTTGTCAATACCGGCTATGTTCCACCGTGCTAGCCTGCGCAAGATGTTTCTTTCTTGAGGAGATTCTTGGAGCAGTCGAAAGATGATATATTGATGATCGCTCCCCGTGTAGTTCTCGATCACTTGCCATTCGTAAATCTTTGGCGTAATATCCTCTGATGAGAAGGTTACATCCGGTATCGTTCCCTGACATCCTGGCCATCGAAATGTTGGCACATTTCCAATGTTGTTGACCACCAAACCTGTTCTGGCTACCATCTCCATTATACGACGTCCTCTGGAGTCTGTTTATGGCATGCCCCATTCCAACGCTTGAGCATTTACGTCACCAGCGACAACTAGTTTTTTTTTCCATTCTGCGTATTACGTCCTCAAAACCATCAAGTTTCATCTGAAAGTTGGAAACAGATTCATTTGATGTAAAATAACAGCTTACAATAGTGATTCACCCAGTCTGTACCCTAACAAAACCGTCATCACATCCATGCTGTGTTACTGGGACTTTTCCTGGATCTGGTATCCAAATTGCAGCTGTTCCCAGGTTATCCACAAACCACCCTGGATGGTCTCTCTCTTGATATGGTTCACTAATAATAACGATGTCTACTTCCATCTCGTAAATCAGCTGTGTAATAATAATAATAATAATAATAATAATAATAATAATAATAATAATAATAATAATAATAATAATAATAATAATAATAAGGGGATGGACTATCCCCACTCCTATTCAACTATGTCCTAGAAAAGATAGTGAGAATATGGAACTCAGAACTTGAACATCAAGGGATAATCCCGATCTGTCTAGGGAGAAAATCAGGTGGGATTAAAGTCAACTGCTTGGCTTTTGCTGACGACTTTGCTATACTATCAGAAAGTCCAGAGGTCGCAACCATCCAGATTAACCTGTTGGAAAGAATCGCCAGCCAAACAGGACTGAGGATCTCAGCAGAAAAGACCAAATTCATGACGAACATCAAAGATGGACCAAAATTCTTGGAAACAGAGATAGGATGGATAGAAAGGGTCAAGAAGTTCAAGTACCTTGGTGAGACGATACAGGAGAATGGACTAGAAAAAGCTGCAGTGGAAGATCGGATCTCAAAAATGGAGAGAGCATATGGCTTGACAAAAAACATCTACAATAAGAAGTGCTCATCTTGGAATTCCAAATTAAAACATTACAACACTGTGGTCAAAACAGAATGCCTGTATGCCAGTGAATGCCTGTCCATGAACTACAAGCTGGAGAAGCTAGAGGTCCTGAAAAGAAGAATCCTCAGAAAAATTATGGGAGCTGTCCAAACTGAAAGCGGATGGAAACTTCGTAGTAACAAAGAAGTTTACCAGAAGGTGGAAAGAATCTCAGAGACCATGAAGAAAAGGAGGCTGGCGTTTCTTGGACATCTATACAGAATGAACGCAAACAGACTTACCAAACAGATATTTGATTACTTCTGGAGAAAAAAGACCACTACAGCATGGATTAAGGAAACGAAGAAGGATATGGAAAGGTTAAGCATCTTGGAAGACCAGCTGTTAGAAAGGAATACGTTTAGGAACATACTGAAGAATTTGGAAGGTGTTCAAGCCGCAGGAAGAACTAGGAAGACCAGAAGAGCCTGGACAGATGAACAACGGAAGCAGGCCAGCGAACGCATGAAGGAGTATTGGACACGGAGAAAACTCCACACGAAGAGAAAGAAATGAAGTTGTAGCGTGATCCTTAATGGTCCATTCGCTTGTAAAAGAGTACTAATAATAATAATAATAGTATGGCCTCAGCTATCGTGTGCAAATATTTCAATTTGACATCATCTGGCTGTCTGCTCGTCAATTTCAACGTTCTGTTTTACTCTAGGCCCACTAGATGGCAGTCCAAGTAAACCGAAACTGTTTTTTCGCAGGCCGGTGTAATATGATGGAAGGATATGCGCAGGTACTTTAAGGCAGAAACAGGTTCTAAGAAGGACATTTCAGGAATCATTATCGAAAAAAGGGGAGAGTGTATGTGAGGCAGAAGTATTCAATCGGCAGTATGTAAAGATTGTTGGTTACAAAGATAATGTCCAGATACAGGAGGTGACTAATACTAACAAAGTATTGAAATTTACCTATGATAACAAAGACATTTCCAATAGGATACAAAAGTTGAAAACTAGAAAAGCAGCTGGAATGAATAAGATTTCTGGGGACAACTGGATACAGTACCTTATCTGAAGTACTTATATGATTATTATTTGCATGAATGAGCTACCCCACATTAATGGAGAATTGCTATAGAAGCCCATGTGTATAAAGGAATAAAACTAAAAATGACAGGTCAGTCAGTTTGACGTGTTGCATGTAAGCTTTGGAAAAGTATTATTTTTGATTATGTTAGAAATGTTTGCAATATTATGAACTAGTTCATTAGAAGGCAGTTCGTGTTTGGAAAAGATTACTCCACCGAAGCTCAACTTGTAGGATTCCAGCAAGATATAGCAGATATCTTAGATTCGGAAGGTCAAATGAACTGTATCGCGATTGACCTGTCTAAAGCATTTGATAGGGATAGATCATGGGAGACTACTGGCAAAAATGAGTGCAATTTGACTAGACAAAAGAGTAACTTAATGGGTGGTTATATTTTTAGGAAACAGAACTCAGAGAGTTAGAGTAGATGAAGCATTATCTGATCCTGTAATGATTAAGAGGGGAACTCCTCGAGAGAGTATTGCTGGACCTTTATGTTTTCTTATATATAACAATGTAAATGATAGGTATGAGTAAAGAACTGGAATCAGAAATAAGGCTTTTTGCAGATGATACACTGTACAGAGTAATAATTGACTTACAGGATTGTGAGCGACTGCAAAAAGACATCGACAATATTGTGAGATGGACAACAGACAATGGTATTGTACCGGGTGGTACACCTCCACGCCGCTAATTTAAAATGTGCGCCTTTTGAAACTCCTCTGCTGGAGGAACTCTGAACTTTATCTACGCTATTAATTCCCTACCTTCTCAGAAGATGTCACCACGTGGAAAATTTTGAGTTTTAGAACTGTGTCACTTTTGATGTGTTTTTGTTTCGCTTGAAGTAAGAAGTGTGAACTTTCTCTTCTAGAGGACTCTACTGAAGATCTACAATAGTGCAACCTAGTGCGGAGTCAAAGAACTATTTTGTTGGAGAAAATTTAATTTCAAGAGTTTGTTCTTTGTTAAATTTCTTTCTGTCTTTGTTTAAGTTGGCAATATTTACCCCTTTCTTCCCCTTGTTATGAATGTATCCAATCCCGAATTTCTTTATTTAATTTCTGACCAATCAGGGGTATCTTCCCCCAACTTGAATCTGTTGCGGGGTCCTATCCAATAAAAACGTTGTGGGCGGGTGTTTTCATTCCCCTAACACCTAGAACCTTCCACGAGAGGTTATAAACTGCTGATTTTAGGGTCTCCGGGCCACTTTTGTTCCATCTTTCAGTGTGTTAAGTACTATACGCGCACTTTATCTTGAGCCCGGATCTCCATAGTAACGAATGGGAACTAGGGCTCAAGAAAAAGTGCGCGTACTATACATAGCAGGGGGCGGGAAGCGCCTCTTTCTTCGGCAGCGGTCAACAACAAGGTAATGGCCGATTAATAACTTCTTTCTTTGCTAGCTCAGCAGTTTAACTTTCGGGGCGGGTTCTAAGCGTTCAACCATGTAACCTTTTCCTAAAATGTAAAAACAACTGGTATCTATTCTATTTTTCAAACGACATATCGGGATAGAGAGTGCTTAACCCTCTCGAGCTCCCACTCACATCGTCTTGAGGTGAACTTATTTTTCTCAACCAATTCTTCCGTAATATAATGTAAATTGCTATTAAGTCACCTCTGTAGTATGGGATTAGCCCTTGTATTAACGGCCTAGTGCCAAGTAGGTCTTAAGCAAGTGTATTAGGAGTGCAAGTTCGCCTCCTCTCAAATTGTATTTTAGAGGTCATGTATTAATCTTCTTGTTATTTAACAGACCTCAGTAGGTTGGGTATTTTGCCCCTGTGGATGTGTCCTTTGAGGACGGCTTAAAGGTGGAGTTCGGAGTGGCCAATGATAGGCTTGTATTTTAGGGGAAAGTTGCCCTTTTTGAAAATTGTGTTTCTGCCTCAAGGAGGCTTTTGGATGTAATTGGAAGCAGATGTTTCTGGCATGTTTGGGGGTTTTCGGCCCCTTTGTTGTATGGTGTTCGTTGTAAGGTTGGGCTCATTGCTCAAGAATTATGTTTCTGACTTTTGAAGCCCCAAATGGGGTACCTATGTAAATGTATTTGTAAATCGTGTTTCGGCTACTAAGTACCTGTTCTATTTGTTGTTACCTAATTTTGAAAAGAAAATATAACCTTGTTAGATTTTAAAATTAATTTCACTTCAGTAGCTTGAGACCCGTTCACCACCCCCGCACCTTCTTTCACGCATAACTACCACCAAAAACACGGTAACAAGTGGTAGCAGAGCGTGGTTGAATGGGTCTCAATTTAGCCCCTTTTGACGGCTACACATTGTTTTGATCCGAACTCTAACCATTTTCTCAGTTGCTGGAATTTTTTGACCTTTTCAAAAGTGTTCTGTCAACATGCCAGGCCCTCGCGATGTTCTCCATCTTAATTATTTGCGCAAAGAGGAGTTGATCTATGAATTAACTATCAGAAATGTACAATCTGGAGGCACGGTTGCAGTAGACACAAACAAGCTTAGAGAGTCCCTAGATTTGCCTATTTCCATCCCCAATTTGGGAGAGAAAGAAATTGATGACTCTCTTTCCACGATCGTCGAGAATATTACTGGGCTAGCTTCTGTAGTTAGTTTTTTTGATGAAAATGATCCGTCTCCTAATCAAATTAAGCGTGTGCAAGGCAGGCTATATCATTTTTCGAATAGGGTTAACGATCTGTTGTCTCTAAAACTGAATGACGTTCAGAGGAAGGAAGCTAGTACGCTGCTTGAAAATATTTCTGATTTGTCTAGCAAGGTCACTCTATTGTTGACTGGGGAAGTTCCTCCCAAATCTGATCAACCCACCATAGTAAATATAGGTAGTGAGGAAGCGCCTCCCAAGGGAGAAGTTAATAGGAAAACCATCGCTGCTCAAACTATCTCTGCCCCATTGGACAACGAGTCTGAACGCCGTGCATCGCTGAGTAACATTCGTTCTGAATTAACTTCTTTGCCATTGAAACCTTTACCTACTATGTCACCCGGGTTTAGCAGCTTGCCTCATCCATTGGCAATGTTGCTCAGAGGTATTTCTAAATTTTCTGTTAATACCACCAGTGACGTAATTTCATTTTTAAGATTTCTAGTGGAATTTCAGGATCATGCCCTTGTGTTTTCTCTGTCTCCATGTCAAATTTTGCAAATTATCTATCCGTATGCTATGGGTATTCTCTCAGATAAAATTGTAAGAGCCATTGCCGAGCAATCATCTATTGAGGATTTCCATGCCCATTTGCTAGCTAATTTCATCCCGGCTAGGGCCAGGTCCTCCCTTATTCAGAAGTACTATTATCGTGTACAGCGCTTGGACGAAAACTTGGCTGATTTCATACAGGACATTAAGTTTTACACTAGAGTGTTTGCCCTTCATTTTCCTGAAGATCAGATTGTACAGGCAATTGTAGAAGGCATTTCACCATCTTATAGATCATACTTGTGTTTCGCGGCGTGCCCGCAAACCTTCTCTGAACTTGAAGCATTGGCCGTCTCAGCGGAAGGAGTTAGATACGCCGATTCTTTGCGTGTCGCGAAAGAACCCCCGCCTTCCTTTAGTAACACTCGGCCGCCACCTCGCCGACCAGTCAATCCCCGTAAATGTTATGCTTGCGGGTCGCCTGACCATCTGCGCAACAAGTGTCCGCTGATCAAGTCAAGTGGGACAAGGAATGGAGCCGGGTCATCACAAGGCTGTTTTAAATGTGGGGCTTTCTCACATATTGCCAAGAATTGTCCGAACTCAAATAGCACCCCCTCCTGCTCAACTTCTGGTGCAAATTCCATCTATGCCAATAATAAAAAGTGACTAGTGGCTTCGGCTGAGTCGACTAATCCATCTTCCCGAGACTCAGCCCCTGGTAAACAGGTTGTAAATTCAGAGGACGATCAGCCTTCAAATTCATCTTTTGAATGCCCTAAAGAATGTCTTAGGATTGCGGCGGATACCCCCGCACCTGTTCCTTTTCTTAAGATTGAGTTAAATAACGAGCCCATAACAGCTCTCTTAGATTCAGGCAGTGTTTGTTCGATTATTTCGGCTGAATGGTATTCTAAATTGAAAACGGTTTGTAAACTTCCTGACTATGTCTCTTCTCCTGTTCAATACGTTTCGGCTAATTCATCTCCATTAGAAATTCTAGGTTCCTTACTGGTCAAAATTCGTGTTTTTAAGTTTACATGGAAAGTTAAATTGTTTGTGGCCAAGCAATTGTCTAGCCCCATTATATTGGGAGCGGACTTTATTTCTCACACTGGTCTTGTGCTCGATCTCCAGTCTAGGTCGTGCACATTCAAATTTGCTTCTAATTGTAAAATCCCTCTATTAAAGTGTAATTCTGTGTCATGTTCTTCTATTTCGCCTACCCAGGATAAGATGTTGTTAGACCTTAGACATCTACCTGAGGAGCAGGCTGATAGTATTCGCAAACTGTGTCAGTCGTTTCCCGAGGTGTTCTCTGATACTCTGGGTGTTACTGACCTTATTGAATACAAAATTGAGGTCACGGATTCGATTCCTGTCCGTTTTCCACCTTATAGGCTATCTCCACCTAAAATGAAGGCTCTGAAAGAAATTATCGACCAGATGTTGAAGGACGGTATTATTAGGCCCTCTAAGTCAGCGTATTCTTCGCCTATTTTTTTAGTCCCGAAACCCCAAGGAGGCTTCAGGCCTGTCATTGATTACAGGGCTCTCAATCGGAAGGTGGTGTTGCAATCTGTGCCCCTTCCTGACCTTCATTCTTGTTTTTCATGGTTTCGTAAGGCCAAGTTCTTCACCATCTTGGACTTGAATCAGGCCTATAATCAAATTCCCCTTGCCGAAGAGTCTAAACATCTTACAGCGTTTGCTACGGACTGGAATTTATACGAATACAACCGCGTGCCTTTCGGGCTCCCCACCGGAGCAGCTGTACTCACTAGGCTACTAGATAGGGTCTTCTCCGACATCAAATTCGAGTACTTATATCACTACTTAGATGATGTCGTCGTATTTTCAGAGACTTTTGAAGAACATCTAGATCATCTGCGAGAAGTTCTCGATCGCCTTCGTAAGGCTGGGTTAACTGTTAAGTTGTCCAAGGTTGCCTTTGCTAAGCCCTCTATGTCATTCCTAGGGCATATTGTGTCACCCGATGGGGTAGCAGTCGATCATTCTAGAACACAGGCCATCCGTGATTTTAAACCTCCCAAGGACATTAAAGGTATCGCCAGGTTCATTGGTATGGTGAATTTCTTCAGGAAGTTCATTCCTAACTTTGCTAATAGAGCGGCGCCCTTAAACCTCCTTCGTAGGAAAAGCATCAAATTTGAGTGGGGACCTTCTCAACAAGCCGCTTTTGAAGATCTGAAATTAGCTCTCTGTAATGCCCCTGTTCTTGCTATGCCTGATTTCTCAAAGAAATTCATCGTCCAAACGGACGCGTCATCGTCAGCTGTAGCTGCAGTCCTTCTTCAAGAGACTGAACTAGGGAGGCGACCTATCGCCTATGCCTCTAGGACCTTGTCGGCTCAAGAAACCAAGTATTCCATCTATGAGCTCGAAGGTTTGGCAGTCTTATTCGCCTTAGAAAAGTTCCGTCTCTATCTGGAACACGTCAAATTCGACCTGGAGACAGATAATCAAGCATTAAGCTGGGTCTTAGGTAGGCCGCGTCGTACTGGTCGTATAGCCCGCTGGGCTATTCGTATTTCCGCCTTCCAGTTTGATGTTAGACATATCAGAGGTACCGAAAATGTTGTTGCTGATGGACTCAGCCGTATGTTTCATAACGACGTCGAGACCCACGAACCGGTCGACAGTTCATCACCTCCCGAGTCCATACTATCTGGTGTTAATGCCATCTTAACAGATGCTACCATGCTTTTTAGGGATATTGAGAAATACCAACGTGAAGATCCGACGCTGGCTCCGATAATGGAAACCCTTTCTTCTGGGGAACATGTTGTCCCTTATGTTCTGAGGAATGGTGTTCTATGTTGCCCATCGAGGCATGATAGGATGATGAAAGTTGTCGTTCCAGCTGTTCTTGTACCTATGATCTTCAAGTATTATCATGAGACCCCATTAGGAGGGCATCTTGGAATCTTTAAAACTCGTGAGAAGATTCGTGAAATGTTCATCTGGAAAGGTATGGACGGTGAAATCCGTGAACTTGTAAAAGCTTGTAAATCTTGTTTGCTCAGTAAACCCACCATGTCCACCAAGGTAGGCCTTTTGTCTTCGCATCAAGCGTCGCGCCCCATGGAACGTCTGTATATCGATTATGTAGGACCCTTCCCCCAGTCAAAGGGTAATGCTAACAAGTTCATCTTTGTGTGCGTAGATGGTTTCACCAGATTTTCTTGGTTATTTCCGACTAAGCTGGCTACCGCTCAGTCTACCATTACCTGCTTAAATTCTATTTTTGCTTCTTTTGGTCCGTGTCAATATATTGTATCTGATAATGCTAAGGCTTTTACATCTAATTTATTTCGTAAATTCTGTTTTGACTTATCAATCTCTCATGTAACTACTTCTGCTTATTACCCTCAACCATCTCTGGCTGAACGGGTTAACCGTAATCTCAGGTCAGCACTTATTGCCTATCATCATGAAGATCATTCCAGGTGGGACATGTCCCTGCATTGGATAGCTTTTGCTTTGAATTCGGCGGTTCATGAATCTCACAAGTTTACTCCAGCTTCTTTGATGTTCAAGTTTGTTCCCAACTCGCCGCTCTCTAACCTCTGGTCTCTGAGTGACATTCTACCCGAGACAATAGATCCGGATAACATTAAAGATCTTTGGAAGAAGGCTAAAGCTAATCTTAAGGTGTCTCATGAAAAGGTTAGGGAAAAGTATGATCGTGGACGGAGACCCACCACTTTGAAGGTAGGTGACCAGGTGATGGTCAAGAATTTTGTTCCCGCGGGCAAGCTTGCCCCCAGATTTCATGGGCCTTGTATCATTCTCGATTTTCTTACGCCAGTTACGTTGTTAGTAAGCAATCCGGCCACCGAGAGGATATTTAGGGTTCACCTGTCACAGGTGAAACCAGTGTAAATTTTGTGTCAACTTGCTTCATATAATTTGAAAGGAATATGAAGGTTATATTTTTTTTTGAGTTCAACTTTTAAGGCTTTCTGCCCCTTCTATAATATTTTGGTCTTATATGTAATCCTCTTGTAAAACCTTCCCCGATCCGTTAAACTGCCATTCTGTCCTTGCCTCGGCCATTACCACGCTCCCGTCTCCTGCTTCATACACACTGTGGCTTAATTTGAGTAAATGCCATGGATATCTGCACGCCGCTGACCCCTCAACCTCCTCACCTAGCCTGTGCCCTCAAAGAAACATGATGGTCCAACACAAGTCTGCCGCCGAGTTTTTATGTTTCAGTGCCCCCGCAGCCGCGCAGCGCCGTGCAGCAACTGGGGAGGGGGATGGGCCCCCTCCTCTCCAGCGAGGACGACATGTGCACGGCGAGCCGGAGCTCTCCTCCCGGCCAAGGCTGATGTGCGGCGCACAACCTGCTACTTGCCCGCAGTCTGTATATGTTCACCGCGGGCGCGGCGTACTTCAACACCTCTGCTCCCCTCATAGTGCGGGCGAGCGGTATCTCAGGGTACTTGAGGGGTCCGAGCGGCCTCCTTTGGACGCAAGCTGCAACGGCCGGTCTGGCCATCCAACTTAGCCTACATCAACTACATGGATAGTCACTATAAGAGATGACTACACTTGGGAATTCAACAACAAATTTGGTGGACATTGCAAAATTTTTCATCACATTTTAAAAGATTATCTTCAGAAATTCGCCTTCTACAAACATAAAAACCTTACGTTACCAATTACAACAAAAATTTTGGAACTGAATTAAGAATTTCTCAAATACTTCTGCAATTTATTTTAATATCAACATCAAAACTTGGACTTTGTTTTCAAACTATTTCATGTGTCACCCCTGGTGGAACTTTTGGGGGGGGAGGTCTGTACCGGGTGGTACACCTCCACGCCGCTAATTTAAAATGTGCGCCTTTTGAAACTCCTCTGCTGGAGGAACTCTGAACTTTATCTACGCTATTAATTCCCTACCTTCTCAGAAGATGTCACCACGTGGAAAATTTTGAGTTTTAGAACTGTGTCACTTTTGATGTGTTTTTGTTTCGCTTGAAGTAAGAAGTGTGAACTTTCTCTTCTAGAGGACTCTACTGAAGATCTACAATAGTGCAACCTAGTGCGGAGTCAAAGAACTATTTTGTTGGAGAAAATTTAATTTCAAGAGTTTGTTCTTTGTTAAATTTCTTTCTGTCTTTGTTTAAGTTGGCAATATTTACCCCTTTCTTCCCCTTGTTATGAATGTATCCAATCCCGAATTTCTTTATTTAATTTCTGACCAATCAGGGGTATCTTCCCCCAACTTGAATCTGTTGCGGGGTCCTATCCAATAAAAACGTTGTGGGCGGGTGTTTTCATTCCCCTAACACCTAGAACCTTCCACGAGAGGTTATAAACTGCTGATTTTAGGGTCTCCGGGCCACTTTTGTTCCATCTTTCAGTGTGTTAAGTACATAGCAGGGGGCGGGAAGCGCCTCTTTCTTCGGCAGCGGTCAACAACAAGGTAATGGCCGATTAATAACTTCTTTCTTTGCTAGCTCAGCAGTTTAACTTTCGGGGCGGGTTCTAAGCGTTCAACCATGTAACCTTTTCCTAAAATGTAAAAACAACTGGTATCTATTCTATTTTTCAAACGACATATCGGGATAGAGAGTGCTTAACCCTCTCGAGCTCCCACTCACATCGTCTTGAGGTGAACTTATTTTTCTCAACCAATTCTTCCGTAATATAATGTAAATTGCTATTAAGTCACCTCTGTAGTATGGGATTAGCCCTTGTATTAACGGCCTAGTGCCAAGTAGGTCTTAAGCAAGTGTATTAGGAGTGCAAGTTCGCCTCCTCTCAAATTGTATTTTAGAGGTCATGTATTAATCTTCTTGTTATTTAACAGACCTCAGTAGGTTGGGTATTTTGCCCCTGTGGATGTGTCCTTTGAGGACGGCTTAAAGGTGGAGTTCGGAGTGGCCTATGATAGGCTTGTATTTTAGGGGAAAGTTGCCCTTTTTGAAAATTGTGTTTCTGCCTCAAGGAGGCTTTTGGATGTAATTGGAAGCAGATGTTTCTGGCATGTTTGGGGGTTTTCGGCCCCTTTGTTGTATGGTGTTCGTTGTAAGGTTGGGCTCATTGCTCAAGAATTATGTTTCTGACTTTTGAAGCCCCAAATGGGGTACCTATGTAAATGTATTTGTAAATCGTGTTTCGGCTACTAAGTACCTGTTCTATTTGTTGTTACCTAATTTTGAAAAGAAAATATAACCTTGTTAGATTTTAAAATTAATTTCACTTCAGTAGCTTGAGACCCGTTCACCACCCCCGCACCTTCTTTCACGCATAACTACCACCAAAAACACGGTAACAGTATGATGATAAACAGGGTTAAAAGTAAGGTTGTAAGTTTCACTATTAGGAAAACTCCTCTCAGTTTAAATTACTGCATTGAGGGGGTGAAAGTTCCTTACAAGAATCACTTGAAGTACCTGGGTGTTAATATAAGGACAGATCTTCATTGCGGTAATCAAATAAACTGGATTGTAAATAAAGGATACAGATCTATGCACATGGTTATGAGGGTATTTAGGGGTAGTAGTAAGGATGTAAAGGAGAGGGCATAGGGGGGTGTATATAAATTATACCGACAAAAGAATCAGGGATGTTCTTTGTGTATGTAAAGAATTATGGCACAATCAGACTGGCGTAAAAATGTTTCCTTTCGAGAAAATGTTACTTCCGGGCGCACAATTCAAATCAACAAACCCGCCATAGTTGATGTACCAGAGCACATAACGCTGCCTCGTGCTGTACTTCAGGGAAGGAAGGGGAAGTGGGAATGCACAAGTTTCTCATTCACTTAGCGCAGTTCCTTCCCAGCCCCAGTAGGCTGTTCTGTCCATATTGGCTACTAAATTTGGGGTATAAATAGGTGAGAATGGCTCCATTTTGATACAGCAACAAAGAAATGGCTGATATGGACCTAGCTTATGGAGCAGCAAATGGCAGCAGAACAGAAGCCGCACTGATTTATGGTGTCTAAACAATTGCCGCCAACCTCATAATCAAAATTTTGTGTCCACTGGTAGGCAACTGCGTGAAGGAGGACGGAAGAAAACCCTCACGTGCGCACATTTTAATATCGGTTTAGTGTCAAAATTTATGCCCGCATTGTTGGTGACTATTTACTTGGGCTGTATGTCCTTCCTCCTTGCCAGAACAGTGAAGAAGAATGCTACTGTTTCTGCCTGGATTATTGGAAGATGCTCCTCTGGGTATTCAGTAGCGAATTTGGCTGTGTCATAATGGCACTCCACCGCATTTCACAGCACTTAAATGATGGTTATTCCAGCAAGATGGGTAAGCCGTGGGGGGCAATTAAATGGCCTCCGCACTCGGTTGATTTAACTCCCTTGCTACGTGACAATCAAGAAAGAAGGGGGAATATTGAACATTTACTGTAATCAAACCATTGGGTGTATTGTCTCTTTCATTCAGAATTTAATTCCTTTTACAATGATGTGACTACAGCAATGCACAATCGTGTGGCGGCAGCGATGCATCTTTATTCGTTACCGAGATGATGTGGTGATTTTGGGAAAGGAAGAAAAGGAAGTACAAAGGAGACTGGATATTTGGAATGAAAATCTGAAGGAGTTTGGAATGGTAATTAGTAAAAAGAAAACTGTAGTCATGTAGGCTACTGTGAAAAAGAGAAAAAAGAGAGGCCAAGAGAACATAGACGGAGAACGGTTAGAGAATGTAGAACAGTTTACATATCTGGGTAGCATTATTAATGGAAGTAATGAAATCAACACTGAAATTAATAACGGACTAAGTAAAGGTACAACATTTTATCATCAAGTCAGAGAGCTTTCATAGGATGACAAAGTACCCAAGAGAACGAAATTAACATTATATAAACAGTATTTCATACCAGTTGAATCATATGGACTACAAACGCTGATAACTAATAAGAGACAAGATAGTAAGATCCAAGCAGTATAAAATGAAATTTTTAAGAACATCGGTTAAAAAGACAAGAAGAGATAGAAGCCAAAATATTAAAATCAGAGAACTAACTATAGAACCGTTAGTACAGAAGATACAGAAAGCAAGACTGAGATGGTTCGGACATGTAAAAAGAATGGGAAAGGAACAGGTAGCAAGAAGGAAATTGGAAAGAGAAGTTAAAGGAAAGAGACCAGTTGGAAGACCGAGAAGAAGGTGGATGGATGAGATTTGGAAGGACATTAGAGAAGCTGGATTGGATGTGGCAGAAGTAATGGAGCAGGAAAAGTGAAAGGACAGAAAGGAGTGGAGGAGGCTTGTGGGACATTGATGATGATGTTACCAAGAACAACAGACGAGAGGAGAAATGATCGGGTGCATCGTGTGTCTTAATTACTGTGTGCTCTTAAGCTGTGTGTGCAATTACGGCTCATTAAAAAAAAAAAAAAAAAATGGATATTGCCTGTAAGAGAAGAGGACAATTCTGTATGAATAGAATAAAGAAACTTGTACGCTCAAGCGGAGCATTATCATGCCGATTCCCCTCCCTTCCTTCAAGCACAGCAGCGGTGAGTTTGTCAATTTAAATTGCGCGTCCGGAAGTAAAAAAGGTAATCTAATTTCCTTGAAAATAAAATTTGTCTCCAGCAATTTGATTACACCATTGTTCTTTGTATAATACAAAGAGCATCCCCAATTTCTCTGTCAGTATAATTTAGATACACCCTGTACAAGTATTATAGGAATAATTATAGGAATTGTTGAGAAGTGTAGGCTTTAAATTAGCCATCAGTTGAATAATGTTATAAATTATTTTATTTAATATAATTTTATAATAATATTAAGTTGAATATTGGAGTGAATTGTATAACGTAAGCTTAATTACAATAATGATAAAATTAATATATACAAGTGTAAGATATTTATTAATGTCAATTTATATAAAGGAACTAGGCAAAATTTAATGTTTGCCTGTTTATAAAAAACTTGTCCTTTTGAGATGTATTTAAGGTCGGGGCTGCCCCCTGATAATATTAAAGGGCCGCGGTATTTTGACCATGCAAAGGTAGCACAATCATTACTCTTTTAATTGAAGGCTGGAATGAATGGTTTGACGAAACAGGATCTTTTAGGATTTGATGTATGGGCACACCATATATTTACTGTAGGAATAGACGTAGACACACGAGCCTATTTTACTTCTGCCACCATGATTATTGCTGTTCCTACGGGAATTAAATTTTTTAGTTGACTTGCCACCCTACACGGGACACAGTTAACTAATAGTCCAGCCTTACTTTGGGTGCTAGAGTAGGCCCTATAAGTTCCAGTGCATGGGATCCTCACCAGGATTACTTCATTCAGGAACTGGAAAAATAAAATAAAAAATTAAAAAAAACAGAAAAGAAGCTTGATTTGTTCTGGCATTATGAAAATGTTGCCAAGTTTGGGCTGGGAGAACTTGGGAGAAAGGAGATGAGCTACTCAACTAAGTGGTATGTTACATTGTTCATTGTTGGTCCGTGGTGGATACATAGTCTATATAATAAAAACTAAAATAAAATTCCACTTTTTTACATTAATTCCAGGTTAACTACGGGACATGTTTCGTCCTGTTTTAGGACATCCTCACCTGTGATTCTCTGTTACAGATTAAAATTTTAAAAACCACAAAGAACAGGTTCCATAAAACATTACACAATTGACAGCACTTAATTAAAATATCCTTGTTAATGGGAATAATAAAATGCTAAAGAGTCCTGTGATTCTTATAGTCTTGTGTGTGAAATATCTCGCTCATGAGAAATAAACAATGTTATTAGCTTTACGTCTCACTAACTACTTTCACGGTTTTTTCAGAGACGCCGAGGTGCCAGAATTTAGTCCTGTAGGAGTTCTTTTACATGCCAGTGAATCTGCCAACATGAGACTGATATATTTCAGCACCTTCAAATACCAAGACTGAGCCAGAATCGAACATGCCAAGCTGGGGTCAGAAGGCCAGCGCCTCAACCGTCTCAGCCAGGCTTTCATGAGAAACACGTTCTTACTGAAAAGATGCACTTGTACACTTTGTCTTAAAATCTCCAACCAGTCTTAAATCTCAAAAATCTTCTTTTTACTCTGGAAATTGTAACGTACATAAGAACTATTAAAATAGGCTTATGTCAGGGGTCTATTTGTTGTGAGTGGAAGTGGATTTCTTACTGTTGGACAAAGTGGATAATTTATTACTTGAAGGAAATGAACAAATTCTGTGTATTACTGTTACATCCAAATCTGGAAAAAAGGAGAAAAGGAAGATGATAGTATGTGAATGTGAAAGAACAAATTATCGCACGTAGTTAGATCTTAGGCATACTCACCCCATATCACTTCTCACAGCCGACTCACTCACCACCACCTACTGTACTAACAGCTGCTCTACGTCTAGTATTGTATCTGTGTGTGACTTTGAGACCTGCACGCACGGCAGGATGTGGAGGGGAAATGGAGAATAGAAAGGGGTGGATAAGGAGTGTTCCGTTTATCAAGGAAGGAAAGATTCTTTTAAACGTAACACTCTTCATCTGCCTCTTTCTATCCTCTCAGTTTCCCCTCCATATCCTCCACATGGGATCACTTATAATCTTGATTTAAAGTGTATCTACACTTTGCAGTGATACAAAGAATATCTCTACTACAACAACATTATGCATATATGCCCAATTCCATACGTCATCATGATTGTGAATTTCAACTTGTATCTACGCTCTTGAATACTACGAAGAATATATAAGACTTTTTCTCATATATTCCTACAGCTAAGTGAACAAAAGTGTTTTTAAGGAAATTCTAAAAACAATTTTCACAGTGTCAAACTTCTGTGTGTTTTAAGACCATCTTTAAAACCACTGTTTCAAATACGTTGTTTTACACGCGATATGGCTGAAGATGACCTTTAAATAGGTCGAAACTGGTCCCATTAAATGTTTATTTAATAAACACTATTCAATTTGTATCGAAAAGATGGATTTCACTACCTTATTATTTTAATTTGGTTTAATCAAAGTTCAATACAGACCCATAAAATGAAATTCATTTCTCTCGAGAACAAGAGATAATAGTGTCTGGACCATTACTTTAGGTTATAAAAGTAAATCTATTCCTAGTGGCGGGTGAGTTGGACCCTGGAAGGTGTAATGAACATATCTCTCCTCCAGAATCATTTCTAGGTAAGAATAGCATATTATATTATAATCCTTGCAGAGCAGACTCTATATTACTACCCTCAAGCTGCCTTCTACCAAACCAATAAGTAATTTTGCAAATGTGTTTATATTCAGAAAGAACAGGTACAGGTACTTTCCCAGAGCTTACATGCAACAACACATTTTACAACTGAGCTTTACATCGCACAAACACAAATAGGTCTGATGGTGACGATGGGAAGCCGATGGGAAATGGCCGTGGCCTTAATTAAGGTACAGCCCTGGCATTTGCCTGGTGTGAAAATGGGAAACCACGGAAAATCATCTTCAGGGCTGCCAACAGTGGAGTTCGAACCCACTATCTCCCGGAAGCAAGCTCACAGCTGTGCACCCCTAACCGCGCGACCAACTCACCCGGTACATACAACAGTACCGTATCAAATAAATAGCCTACTTCATATGTGGATCATTAATGAATAAGAGGAGTGTGTATGTATTTACAGAAAACAGAAGTATGCTAAGATTGTTTAGGCATACCGGTAAGCATAATGTCCAGCTAGAGGAGATAACCAATATTAGGGAAGTAGATAACAAAATTTACCAATGATAACGAAGATATTTACAAGATACAAAAATTGAAGGCTAGAAAAGCAGCGGGGTTATACTGGGATATAGTATCCCGGATTGTCCTTTCTGGAACCAGTTCCTATCTATAACGGTACATACGATATCCTTACACTAAAATTCATACGACTATATTCAAGGAAAGCCAAGATGTTAATTCGATAATCTATCATTTATAATGGAACACCAAAAATATGCTAATAATTGAGACGGACAAAATAACCATCATCAGTATCTACATTAGCCCAGCTAGGACAACAGACGATGCAATGGAACATATAATAAAAGCAATAACAGCAGTTAAGGATGTAAAAAATGTGATTCTGGGGGCAACATTAACTGTTGTTTAGACAAACCTGATCAAAAACTAATATTATTCTTGATTACCTACAAGATGAAGGCTATAAACTAGTAACTAAAGCAGAAGAATTAACCTATATGGCTCCCAATGGTAAAAGTACTATTGATCTTTTCTTTGTCAAAGGAGATTGCCTATCAATTCTTGATCGAGAGGTTATGGCCTCACATCTGACAGAAGTTGTTAGGGAGCACATACCCATCGCTAATGAAGTTGAGGTAGGAAGTCAAAATCCAGTAACCAAGAAGAGTCCTAATCTATGCACTACAAAGAAAGTGTATTCCTACCATCGAGGATGTAAAAGAAGACTTGAAAAGAGTACCGCAGATGGTAAATGAAGGAATGATTGACACTGCACTGGATAAAGTTCTGAACCTCATAAGGAAAGCACAAATGAAGAAGACTCTGAGGATCGCCAAATTCATGGTTCGATAAGGAATGCTACGTGGTCAGACAAGATACTATGGACCTTTTAGACAAGGACGGAAATAATATGTGAAATCGCACAAATGTGCAAAAAGTTTAATTGGTTTAATAGTTATTTGTCTTTACTGTACTCATTGATTGATCTTGTTCTGTTTTTGCACTTAAGTATGTTGTAGCGATCACACACTTCCTCATATAGAGAGCATACACACTCGTCGTTCACCTCATGGAATCGCTTAGTCGCACATAGCTTATGATGGAAGCCATGGACTGCCACCCTTGTAACTACATGTCACTGTTCATAGTTCGCTTCTGTTCATTTTCACTCCAGCATGGCATCGGTGGCATAGAATTCGAGCTTGATTTGGGCTCGTTTCATTCTTCTCTCTTCAATTATCTTTGCACTTTGTCTTGTGAATGGCAGAACTAGATTGATTCTTAGATCCTCAATATACAATGGCTCTTTACAAAGTTCGTACAGTAATCTGGACTTTGTGTTCCTAGGCACACCTAATACTCGCTGTAGAAATCTGGCTTTTAGTTTCTCTAGAGGCCTAAGGTCAGCCACAGGTAACTTTTCCCAAATAATTTCAATGCCATAGGTGGCAATCGGGCTTATTGCAGCATGAAATAGCTCTATTGCTGTTTTTAAAGACAGTTTTTGGAGGTCTTTAATTCTGTATATCGTTTTGATGGTTGTTGTTGCCCTTTCCTTTATGTGCATTTTGTAGGAGTTGATTGTCGTTTGTAAGATTATTCCAAGGTATTTGAAGGAATTCGTTATGTTTAGGTCTCTGTTCTGAAATTTAATTTTGTCCTTTGTTGCAGCTCTTCCTCCTTTTCTGAAGATCATCGTTACTGTCTTAGATCCATTTATCTGCAGATCGTTTTCTTCTGCCCATGTTTCCAGTTTGTTCACTACTTCCTGAAGGTTTTCCAAGGCACGGAAAGCAGGTGTGAAATCCATATATGCAGAGTATGCAGTGAAAAGGAAACATATAAAGATCTACTCAAAAGAAAGCGCACTACCTAGAAAAACAGGTTAAATTGCAAGCTTAAGATTCCATGAAAGACCCTTACATTGCTCTAAAAAAAAAAAAAAAAACGAGCTACCGAGCTCGATAGCTGCAGTCGCTTAAGTGCGGCCAGTATCCAGTAATCGGGAGATAGTGGGTTAAAGCCCCACTGTCGGCAGCACTGAAGATGGTTTTCCGTGGTTTCCCATTTTCACACCAGGCAAATGCCGGAGCTGTACCTTAATTAAGGCCACGGGCGCTTCCTTCCACTTCCTAGGCCTTTCCTATACCATCATCGCCGTAAGACATATCTGTGTCAGTGCGACGTAAGGCAAGTAGCAAAAAAGAAAAAAGAGCTACTTGCCCTTCTCCCGAACTTCCAATAGCCACATGGCACAAACATTTCTCGGAGAGCCTTAGTGAGAAAAACCTTGATATAGCTCTTCCACTTCGAGAAAATCTACATTGTACAACAAGACCTATAGATCAGGAGGAAGCCAAAACTGTTATAGAGTCCATGAAAAATAAGAAGGCAGTTGGCCCGGATGGAGTTTTCAATGAAAATCTGAAAGACACCTGTGACATACTGCTTCATATATGGATCACTCTGTTCAACGCGTGTTTTACGACAGGGAAATTACCTGACGGTTGGACACAGTCGCATATCAAAATGCTCTTCAAAGGCAAAGGAGACGGAGATGACCCCGATTCATATAGAGATATTGCCCTCGAGAACAACATTTATAAGACCTATGCCAAGATCCTAGAGAACAGACTAATTGGAGAAACAGGAACTATGATCCCCGAACTGTAATGTGGTTTCATGAAAGGAACAGGGACATTACATGCAGTCAAGAATCTCTTGGACAATATACGTAAATCAATGAGGTGGTCAAAGGGGAAAATTTATGTAATCTTTGTGGACTTTAAGAAGGCTTTTGACCTCTTAAACAGAGAAATACTCCTTAGAAAACTAGCGAATATAATTGGAGCAGACAATCCACTAACGATAGCCATAAATAACATACTTGTTTACAACAGGGTCACGATACAAGATGGCAAAACTTCCTCAACAGCCATTCTACAAAAAGCAGGGTACTACAAGGCCCCTTAGCCCGATACTATTCAACATAGCCTTAGCAGATATCATAATTATCATCCACAATACATCGGTTGTGATATACAGTCGAACCTGCCCTAACGGACACCCTTTTTCAGCGGACACCTCCCTATACGGACAATTTTCCTCGGAACTGATTTTATTTTAGATAAGGCAAGTGTTAAATTGGCCTCATTTAAGCGAACACCTCGAACTCCGGACATTGCCATTTGTCCCGTCCACTTGACTTAAGCGGACACTTTACACGTTGCAGGACAATTTATTACGCCGGACCACATGTCATCCTTTCTTTTAAAACCATTCTTCAGACATAAGGAAATCCCTTTTGGATGTTTTTACTATTTCGAGTGCAAGGGGAGAGAAGGTACATCGGAATGCAATTCTACCTAGTGGTGTATAGGCCTATTCTGAGAATTCTAATGGCCCAGAAATGCTGCCAGAGACTGTAGACACAAGTTACCTGGGAATTTTCTTCCCTTCTTGCATCATTCTATTCATAACTCGGATTGTCGCTGATAAGGTCGAGCTCAGGTAGTTAACTTGAGAAGGAAATCCAGTACAGGCGCTAATTAGCAAGACAGAAATACCGTAGCACTTCAATTGTCTGTTAAACATGAGCAACAAGGGACGATCATGTTTAGATCTCGAGGCAAGAAAAAATGTGATTATAGAAAGTGACGAGGGACTTTCAGTGAGAAATCTAGCCGAAAAATTCAACTGCGGGAAAACTCAAATAAACACTATTGTGAAGTATAGAACTGAAATTTTAAAAGGAGTGGGAGGGCAATAGGAATCGAGGAGTGAAAAGAAAGAGGGAGTCAGTTTTTTCATAAGTGAACGTTGCAGTATATGAGTGGTTAAGTGTGCTCGAGTGAATAAACTGTGTGCGAGTGGACCAATGTTACAAGAAAAAGCTCGAGAAATCGCAAATAATCTGAAAGGTGAGAATTTTGTAGCTATCAAGGGTTGGTTAGACTGTTTTAGAAAATGTCATAACGTTAGTTTCAAAACAGTCTGTGGAGAAGGTGGTGATGTGTCTGCGACTGAAGTAGCGGATTGGAAAGATAGGTTACCACACATTATAATTAAGGTGGATGTTCTTTGCCGTTAAAATATTCGATTACTTGTTTTAGTGGACACCTCTCGTAACGGACATTTTTCCTCGGAACCAACGGTGTCCACAGAAGGGAGGTTCGACTGTACCAGTAAGCAGATGACAAAACAATAGGATCAAGCAACAGAGATGACCTACAAGCTGTAGGCCTAATGGATAAGCTGGATGAGTATGCCAACATCAATAGTCTCATAATCAATAGAACGAATATAGTCCAAATGGTTTCCCAGAAAGGAGGGAGAATAGCAGCAAATTACAAGATAACAAGCAGTGAAACAGTCCTAGAAATTGTGAATACATTCAAATTCTTGGGGATTACGTTCCAGCCCTCTTCTACTTCTTTTAGAATTCATGTAAGAGAAAGGTAATTGGCAGCCATTGGAAATATTATATGATCTGAAGGAACCCACTAAACTGTCTCCAAAATATAGCTATGACACTATTCTATGCAAAGATTCTACCAGCCCTGACATATGGTTTGGAGCTAATTTGGGAACATCTAACTCTATCTGACCTTAGAGTTATTCAGAATGTCAAGGCTAAATTCTTGAAAAGAATTTTAGGGATTTCCAAAATGTCGCCATCAAGACTTGCTTACGAGCTAGCCAGAGAAACCTTCCTTATGGAAGACTTAAAAATGAGCTACAACTACCCTCCACACGACAAGAACAGGAACTACTTCAAATCTGACTAAGAAAACGTGCGGAAATTGACGGATGCAATGATTAATCGAAGATGGACTGGGCCGAACAACGAACTGAGGAATGTTCTGAACAGACTGGCCGGTACATGGTTTCCATCACAAACTGTGCTTATGACGTGGTTTTCACGACCCATCTGTGCAGTGCGCGCGTGTGTGTGTTTATGTAACAAACGATGCGATCGATACCATTTGCCGGTATGTGAATGCTGTAAAGAACAATTTCCTTATTGGATTATTCTAAAATGGAATGCACATTTGTGCGCAATTTCTTATTATTGGTTATAATGAAACAGCGAAGTATTTACTTACACTAGTAGGTCTAATTGCCATGATGGAAAATTAAGAAAATGTTTATAAAAGCAGCAAGAGGCTCGTCTAAATGAACTCAACGTTCACGTTCTTCTTCTTCCTCTTCGTTTATGGTTGATTGATTGCATCCGAAACTTTCTGACCAGTCACCAAGATATTTGATAGCACTGACACAGTGACCTTTCTCTCTTCCTGAACCTTACAGTAACTTAAACTCAATATTCTTCTCCTTCTAAATATTTAAGACGCTTCGCTAATAGCGCTTTACCCAGTCACTGGTACGACTGGTACTAGAAACGTTCTTCTTCTTAAATGTGAATTCCGTCATTACCTCGCGAAACCAGTGTTGCCAGATGAAAAGTAAAAGTTGTATCTCCAGATAGGCCAAAATATCCCTACGTTTTCCATACGATGGCCCTGTTTTAAATTTTAGTAACGGTTTTTTGTCTATAGATATAAAGTACTGGATATATACTCTACAACACCACGTCATCATAATTGGAATAACCTGACCCTGCTATGATACAATATTGTTAAGGTAATCTTATGCACAGCATGAGCTATTTGAACAAACGGCAGGCATAATTAGCTCAGTGACTTAGGAGCTGGGTTCGCAACCGAAAGGTTGTGGTTCGACATCCAGATGATCCTGGGTTCACATTTGCATCTCCGAATTCATGTGGCGTAAGGAAGGACATCCGGCGGTTACGTGAACGAATCGTATCCACGAAATTTCTTTGTAATTTTTGTCCTAAATGGAGGATAATAATTGCTTTCACACATATCAACAGTAAAATTTGGGAGTCATATTCCAAACCAGAGGTGATGTTTTCACAAAACACATAGAGAACAGGACAATCTTAGCATTTAAAGCAGTGTACGAAATCAAAGATTTACGTAAGATGTCAGTTTTCTATTTATTTTTTATTTATTAGTTATAGAATGTCTCAGTGAGCTAGTGGCTCAAGGAGGGACTGCCCTTTACAATCACAGCTTGGCAGCTTTTAGTTTCAGTCAAAGCGGCGGTACAGCTCTTCAATATTAAAGTCGTGCCTATAATAAGCTATGATCTACAACTCGTCTGGGAATACCTAAACATCAATAGTCTATGACGAATAGAGAACGTCAAAGCCGCATACTTAAAGAGAGCTCTGGGGCTTTCGAAATAAACACTATCTCGACTTGTTTATGTTCTGACGAGGGAATTTTTCCTGATCGAAGAGCTACGTTTCAAGATGCTGCTACCATCCACGACAAATTACGATCAACTACTTACAAAACTGAAGCAGGAAAGAGAAGACATTCGGTTAGAATTCTACCCAACGCTAAGTTCCTTGTACGCAACGGATGGTATGATAACGCGGGGATGGATACAAGCGAACTACGAATTAAGACATATTGTGATTAGTTTGGCTGTTCATGGTTTTCACTTTACGATTTGAAAAATCAGATCAAAAATTAGATGTATGGCTTTTCAGGCGTCTGCTCTATTAACCAGCGTTTCGTCTTAGGTCTGACACTAGACTCGTCAGAGTGGGATTTGAAGAACCAAAACATTTCATGAACCTGAATTCGGATGCATATGTATATTGTGCGATCGTGAATGTGATAGATACCACGTCTTAACTGTACCGGTAACGGCGGTACAAAACTAAGTCCCCGTAATGGAAATTTAAAAACTTACGCGTTACGCTCCAGACCGGCAGCAAAAGATGACTGAACAGCGAGCAACAGCTGTGTGCGTGTGACGTAGAACGAGTGACGTCACAGCCTGCCTCACCGCAACACACAGAGCCTAGACTAGTGTGGAATGCTCCTCGAGTTACAATGGATAATAACTTTCCCCACAATAATTAGATAAAATTAATCACATCTTCGTGTAGCCCAATCCTACGTTCCTGCAAAGTTTCACGTAAATCCGACATGAGACGACGAAGTTATGGAATGAGATGTGAAGGCACGGATCGGATATAAATTCAGTACTGCTTCGCTTAACAGATGACCACCTCAATGCGACGGCGGAGTCCATTGGGGAGCCACTCCTGCAGATAATCGGCCATATGGTCCCTGGCTGGGCGATCATCATCCGGCCTAATGACGCAGCTAGCTTCAAGGTCTACGAGGAGCGCACGTCCCAGCAGTTCCAGGTTGCCCGGCTACCAGGATTCAGGGAGCACCTGGACGTCTCGGGCTACCAGGAGGCAGCCTCGCAGACGGAGCCAACGACCGAGGACGACGGCGGCGCTCCCGAGCGCCGCGACGGCGCGACTCCAGTTGGAAAGCTGTACTCCACTAAGTACACGCAGACCAACAAGGCGACAACCAGGGCGAAGTGGTCGCAGACGCAGGCCTACCAGGAAGGGCCTGTTACCCGGGCGCAAACCAGGAACGCGCCCGTGATGGTGGAGAGCAGCACAGCGGTGGAGAAGGACGCCCCCTGGCGTACTGAGACTGCTGCCCAGGTCCAGCCTGCCTGTACGTCTGTCGAGTTGCAGACCTCGATGTGCGCCCCCCAGGACAGGGAACGCAGTCGAGTGTTAGCACCGACCGACGCCACCGCCGCCGCCAGCCAGGAGAAAGAAGAAGATGGCGACGCAGAGGAGCCGGCAGCTACCCCGGGGTCACCAGGCCGGGAGGAGGGCCACCAGGGCGAGGCCTCTTCCCCAGCCGAGAAGCAACCCTTGGGACCGACCGACGACGCCGACGCCAGCCAGGGGAAAGAAGAAGATGGCGACGCAGCGCAGCCACCAACTACCCCGGGGTCACCAGGCCGGGAGGAGGGCCACCAGGACGAGGCCTCTTCCCCCGCCGAGAAGCAACCCCCGGGAAGAAGAAGAAGACGACGCCGCACCAGGATGCAGAAGGCGACGCTGGCCCACCAGGAGAGGACCGCCAAGTTGCAACCCAGGACTGCTCCCAGGACAGCAGTCAACCGAGGAGCCAATCAGGAGAGGACCTCAGCGGGTAGCGGCAGTCAGGTGAGAGTGAAACGTCCCCCTCAGCAGCTCTTGCAGTGTTTCCGCTGTCTGAGATGGGGCCACCGTCAGGTCAGCTGTGGGCTCGAGGTGAGGTACAACCGCTGTGGTGGTGATCACTACTACACGGCCTGCGCAACACTTAGAGACGCGCCGGTGTGCGCCAACTGTTCGGGGGGCCACCCGGCCTCCCATCGCAGTTGCACTGTCTACCGGGCCATGGCGCGGGCAGAGAGGAAGGAGGCCCGGCGCCATGACCCACCCCTTTCCAGGAGGCCCCCGCCTCGGCGGGCTTGGCCTCATTCTCCGGGATCGGAGACTGGGTACGAGGTACCCCAAGGAGGTGGAGTCGTGCGACAGGCCCTAGAGGTACTCGACGCATGGCTCCGCAGCCGGCAAGGACCGTGCTAGTCACAGCAGTACCCAGACGGACTGATCCCCAGGTGATGGAACGGCAAGGAATTGGTTTATGTTTTGTGCATGTTACCTGTTCCTAACTAACACAACCTCTGGTCTTTTCCAGCCCACATCCTTGCATGTGCTATCACAAGATGTCAGGTTTTACATGTAGGCTCTTTCTTCTTTCTGCCTATGTGGTTTTTCCCTGACCCTTCAATACCATACTTCAACATCATATACCTAATACAATATCGCCTGGTAGCGTGTCTGACATGGAAACAGGCAGATACTCCTTGTATCACTTCCCACTCTTCCCTGCTATCTCTTTCTTCTTCTTAGAAATAATAGCATGTCGGAGGCCATGTAGATTGAGTCGTTGGTCACGCGGGGGGAGCGGGCTTCGGGGGCCCCCCCGAAAAAAAGAAAAAAACGCTTAACAGAGCAGTGTGTGACCAGTGTGTGTATGTGCACACATGGCAGTGGAATTCGTGCAGTCGGTTCGCGAGGACCGCGATATAGCGTAAAGCGGCCGTCATACTTCGAGTCCGTGGACTTTAACTCAAACGCGACGAGTATGAACTTGTACGGGTTTCTTTAAACTGTGAGTGATAAACTTCTGCTCCAACGGGGCGTGATATAAATTGTGCTTCATCTGAACATCATCAAGTGACTGTTCATTCTACACGAGTGTCTAAGACTTGTGAATATTTTTAAAGTACTCGTGATTTAAAGTTTAATGTTGTGGACAGGATTTGGAACAGTTTGCTCCTTACAAAGTACTGAATACTTCAAGTTAACGAGACTGTGCTTTAATTCAGAATTACTCAAATTGCAAGCATGACTACGTCACTGATTTACCATTTCATGAACTGTGTAAATATTTGTAGGTAATGAACTGTAGGCTGTGTATGTGAACTGCGCATTTCAATTCTACGAACATTCAGCTGTGCGTTTCGATTCTATGAACAGTCGAACCGAGGACTGTTAATACATGATTAATTTCGTTTTATTTTTATTTCATGTCATTACCAATGCGTGAATAAGTCTGAATTCACGAGTGAAACATCCTTATTTTTTCCAGTGCAATTGATTACATTGAGTGGTGCTTCAAACTAAGAACTAAGTCGTGTGGCATAACTTTACATTATGCCAAGTGCCACAAACTTTAAGTGACTATTTTGAAATTCGACGATAAGTGTCGAGTAGATTTTCATTTTATGAGTGTTAAACTTATATGCTCATTCGAAAGCAGTTTTTGCATCAACTCGCCCCAAGGCTTAACGGTGTTCATTCACTGTCATCATTTACAACGCCCTTCATCAGCACCGTATGGATCTTCTAGAACTTCCATCGAGGGAGGAATGGTGGTCCACTGGTATGGAAAAGAGAGGAGCTGTCGGAATCCAAGGACATCGCCAACCCTAGGGCGAGAAACACTTTCTACTGTGTCTTCTGTACAAAGGTGACATGATTTTGAACTCATTAATAATCATCATCATCATCATCATCTGTTTACCCTCCAGGTTCGGTTTTTCCCTCGGACTCAGTGAGGGATCCCACCTCTACCGCCTCAAGGGCAGTGTCCTGGAGTTTCAGACTCTTGGTCGTGGGATACAACTGGGGAGAATGACCAGTACCTCGCCCAGGCAGCCTCACCTGCTATGCTGAACAGGGGCCTTGTGGAGGGATGGGAAGATCGGATGGGATAGGCAAGGAAGAGGGAAGGAAGCGGCCGTAGCCTTAAGTTAGGTACCATCCCGGCATTCGCCTGGAGGAGAAGTGGGAAACCACGGAAAACCATTTCGAGGATGGCTGAGGTGGGAATCGAACCCACATCTACTCAGTTGACCTCCCGAGGCTGAGTGGGCCCCGTTCCAGCCCTCGTACCACTTTTCAAATTTCGTGGCAGAGCCGGGAATCGAACCCGGACCTCCGGGGGTGGCAGCTAATCACGCTAACCACTACACCACAGAGGCGGACCTCATTAATAAACTCAGAAAAAAAATTTGAAAGATTTTCTCTAAAACAAACCCTCTCCCTCTGTATGCACTTCAACAGATTGGTACACGCCCTGCGTTTCTCGTACTCACCGAAGTATAATACCACATTTACTGTCCAAATAGAGGAAAACCGTTGATTAAGTTCTGTTCAGAAGAATGAGACCTATGTGGCTTGGAAATGTTAAAATGATTGTACGGTACTTACTTACATGGCCATTTGGCTGCAATAAAACTATTATTATTAATAAAAACAAAAAAACCAAGCGACCGCTGCTCAGCCCGCAGGCCTGCACATTACGAGGTGTTGTCTGGTCAGCACGACGAATCCTCTCGACCGTTATTCTTTGCTTTCTAGACCAAGGCCGCTATCTCACCGTCAGATAGCTCCTCAATTCTAATCACGTAGGCTGAGTGGACCTCGAACCAGCCCTCAGGTCCAGGGAAAATCCCTGACCTGGCCGGGAATCGAACCCGGGGCCTCCGGGTAAGAGGCAGGCACGCTACCCCTACATCACGGGGCCAGCATTATTATTAATAAATACCATTATTACTAGAGAATTGTCTACAAATTGGCATAGAACTAACTAAGCATTCAATGGGCCAATTGAACGAATGTCAAGATTTCTAAACAAAGTGGATATTGATATATTTAACTGCTCATTGTCAAATATTATAAATCATATATAATCTCCAGAATTGACTATTACTTTACTGGGCTTACTTGCAATATAACCTGTGTATATACCTGTGCATGCCTTTGCTGGCAAGGTAGTGTTTAAAGTCCACTATCTCTTCTGGTATGGGCTAGAGTAATGTTGTTACTCCCATTGATCTGTCTCACCAGTCTCAGTCTCATCCTTGGCTTTGACAATATGAAAGTGACTGAGGTATGAGTGATGCTAGTAAAACCATTCCTTATGCAGCCAGTCCCTGTTATGAATGGTGTGAAAATATCGCTCATAGGGTCGGAAGGTGCATGAATTTCAGTGGGCTTGGTAGACTGATGAAACAGCAACTTCTGGCTCAGTGAGGAAAGCAATGGGAAACTACCTCAGGTGGTGGTGGTGGTGGTGGTGGTGGTGGTGGTGATTACTGTTTTAAGAGGAAGTACAACTAGGTAACCATCCTCTATATAACACTAATCAGACGGAAAAATGGAAGGGATCCGACACTTCGAAAAACGAAGATATCGGCCAAAGGAAGGCAAGGGCCACGAAGGGCGTGAAAATGAAAGACTCCCTAGCCCTCGCAAACCTAATAGCGTCGGGGTCGGAAAAGAACAAGAATTGACCAAGGAAGGTCGGATAGAATAGATGAAAGTGAGGAACCTGGCACAAGTAAGTGGAAGCAATGCCAGAATTCAGCTAAGGGTCCCGTGATCGCCAACCCACGCTCCAAAGTTCAGAGCCCTAAGGGGCCCTTTTAGTTGCCTCTAATGACAGGCAGGGGATACCGTGGATGTTATTCTACCGCCCCCACCCACAGGGGGACGAAAATTACCTCACTCGTCATTTCCCTAGTATGCCTCTTCAGTGACGCCTAGGCTATTTATGACAGCTGTGGAGGATCAAATCATCCTTCGTGCTGAATACCCAACATACAACAACATTACTAGAGAAATATAGATACGTATACTCCGTACGGCTCTACTTCTAAATTGACGTTTTAGCAGATTTTGGCTCTGTTTGGTGGTTATGCGCTGAAGCATAGACATCCAACCAATCCCAAGCTGCCATTCATATCGATTTATATCGGCAGAGCACGATCTCGAAACCTAGTTGCCAACTCTAATATTTACATTCGCCACGTGGTTAAACTATCTCGCTCAGCGTGTATGGTATTCGGTACCATTCGCGATCTTTTGCATTTTCTTTCAGTATTTAGTGTGTTTTCCATATTGTTGGAGGGTTCCAGTGACTCTGAGATCAGTAGTGTGTTCCCCTTGTAGGCCATAACCTCCTTTCTGTGCCAGCCATTAGCCGTTAGTGATGTGTTATTTCCTCATTCTCTTTTATTGTTAATAATATATTCTCTTTTAGTGCCAGATATTGTTAGAAAGTGTAGGTCTTGTGAGTTTGTTTTCAATCCATATTCATTCGTTTTTCCGAGTACTGTATTACAGTTTAAAAGGGCTGTTTACCGCGGTCATATTCCATCAGCTGTTCTCGCAGGCGTAGCGCGCTGGCAACAGAGTAGAGATGGGGAGATTCTGAACGAGTGATTCAAAATGAACGAATCATTGCACTGAACGATTGAATCATGATTCAGTGAACGAAATGAATCGACTCGTTTGTGAATCGAAATCTGAATCGAGAGATGGCAGCCGCAACTCGTTCCTTGGTTCCTCGTTCGTTCTGATTCATATCGCCAAATCGGGTATCCACCATTTTTGAATCAATGACTACTTGTGAAGAACGACTCTGTTATTTTTTATTTAACCTGAACTAAAAGTCCGGTCCACAAGTCAAATACTCCTAACCTAACCTTACAGGAAAAAATATATTTTTTTAATAAGAAATTATCACGTAGTTTCAAGTCACACACTTCTCGGAACTTTAATATACACTCAACTTCCAGCTCGTTGCGAAATGTTAGGTTAAGTTTATCTCAAGGTTCCCGTTCACGTTCTTGTTCTCTGAACTAACGTGTGAAACAAGGCGACAAAATGTTCATATCTACTATACATTTCAAATTCGATTCTCCTATAGTTTCGAATGGTAGCTACTTAAGTTTGGAAAGGATTAGTCAGACAGTTGTGTAGCATTTTTCGACTGTAACCTCTAAAAAAAAGGACAGTACTCTTGTTAATATGCTATCAATCATTATTATTATTATAACTTGAACATTTCACTTCTTGTAACCTGCAAACATGTAAAGCAGTAGCAGTAATAAAGAACATAACGGAATGGTTCATCTGAGTCCATGGTTTCGCTTTCGGCTCTCCGTCACGTGGTATTGGAATGAACGAATCAAATGAACGAATTATTTTAGTGAATCGGTTCAAATGAATCGGTTCTTCTAAAAGAATCAGATTCCCCATCTCTACAACAGAGGGAAGGCGATGCTCATTTGTTTTGCGAAACTTCAATTTAGAAGTAAGGCCGTGCGGAGTATAACTACGGTGATTATTTTGTTGTTGTTTTGTTTTAAACGTTTTTATTCACAATCAATATCTTACATATGCTTACAGAGGTAATAAAAGATACATAGTGGATCCCACATAAGGTAAACGTGTGTGGGCTTCAAAAATACTATAGCTAGATTATGTACACCATGACACGAGATTCTATACCGCTTTATCGTGCGTGTTTTGTTTCATTCTCGAGGTCCAGTGCTAGCACCGACGAACGGAAGTGCTATATCTTTGAATTCTCAATCGCTTTGCCCATCATGATTAGCGCGGGCAGTTCAAACGGGAAAATTCAGGTGAAAAGTCTATCGTGAATAACACAAAAAATATTCTTGTTGAAAAAATAGCATGGTCCCTGGACCAATAATTATATTAATTAATGATTTATGGGCACAATTCACCAAATTGTCCCACCAAGTAGCATCAAGCAAAAAAATGTGTTCAAAGAAGTTAAGTGAGTAAAGACTTCACACACAAAAGTGATTTATGAACAAAAGACATACTGAAGCGCAGTGAGATAGTAGAATTCATAGACGTAATGTAACGAAGAATGTATGTATATAATTTCTCTAGTAATAATGGTATTTACTGTATTAATTTACCCCTAATTTTAATCTTAATTTGCTTGAAAACAATTATTGCCTTCCATTTACGACAAAAATTATAATGAAATTTCGTGGATACGATTCGTTCACGTACCCACTGAAGAAATCTAGAGCTAATTAATCAGAAAGGTAGTCATTTACATACTAATTTATAATACAACACTGTTAATGGACTTTTTAAATGTTATGAATATACATTACAGTACCAACATAGCTACAACACAAGAAATAAATCAAATGTCCAAATGAAATCTATGAACACTAGTAAAGTAGTAGTACCCCTCGACTGAACGAGTCAATAAATTACCTATCGGTAATGAAATAAGGTATTCAGAGATATGCTAATTTTAAGACTGCCATGAAGAAGTATCTGATGGAACATGTTTTCTACACAGTATTTGTATTTAAAAGCATGTCGTCAAAATATAAAAGTTCGTACCGGTAAGTCTAAAAGTACCATCTTAAGAATATATTTTGGATGTGTATATATCTAGGCTAGAGATGGGCACTATCGACTGAAAACCACTATCGACTACTCGGGCGATAGTCCCTTCGAACTATCGACTGAATAGTCGAATGTTTTCAGTCGAACAAAAGTATTCATTACTTCCTGTTGAGAAGACTGAACAGTCGAATGATTTCAGTCGAATGAAAGTATTCATATCACACAAGTAGTCATTCCATGAAAAATATTCCAATGTTTCCAGTCGAAACTCTCCGTATCAAAAGTGGAGAGTCGTACTTTTACGAATTTGACTCAATTTAACGCAATTTACCAATAATTAGAAATCACTTGTATAGACACCCATTAGAAAAAAAATTAATGTTATATTGAGTGACTTACAAATTTATTCAAAGGGACCCACGTTCGCAGCTGAGAAGTCCACTCCGCTCCACATTAGGAATAAGAAGCTGCACCACCTGGATATCCCAGTTCCGTATTCCATTCACGGACAGCGGATACCAGTTTTCCATGGGGGTTTCTACATTCATTCCTGGCAAATGCCACAATAGTACTGAACCTTGGGCACATACCCCAATCCCGGATTATATAATCACACTATCGAGGAATTCACAGTTGCGCAGATTAAAATCCGGTTTACGCACTCGTCCGTACACGGGGCTAACAAATATAGAGATGCCCTTAATACGAACCAACATCATACGAATGGCCTTTCTTGGTGCTAAATGGACAGTGAAACGTAGAAAGACGACAATGAGGCTCTATTCCTGAACAATGCTAACAATAATATGTAAAACTTGTTGCTGTAGGCTAGTACACAATCAAGATATATATGAGAATAGCCAAACACACTATTGTACTACTATATTTTCTAGATTATTATTAAGTTATGATAAATGAATAACGTAATTAATATAAACAAACATGCAAAGAAATAAAGAGCACATAAACGACAAGAGAAAATCGCCATATTAAGTAGGTACCGGTACCTATAAAGTTAACATATTATAAATTACATATCCGAAGTGACCATAAACCGATAGTTCCATTCGCTGTGACGGGAGTGCGACTGAATTCAGTCGACTTGTTTAGTAGTGCTGACTGGAGAACAAAACGTGGGAGATCCGTGACGGGAATGCGACTGAATTCAGTCGACTAGTTTTTTAAAGCAGTCGACTGTTACGATAGTTTAAACTATCGACTAGTTCGATAGTTATCAGTCGATAGTGCCCATCTCTAATCTAGGCCTAAATGAGATCTGTAGGCTATTAGTGTAACATGTATTTGTAATTTCCTTATTTAAAAATTTAACATCATTGGTATCATGGTATCGCTTATGATTATGGGATAAAAATAAATAAACCAAACTTACATAAAATGAAATTAATGTCCATATACAAGAATCAGACTCTTCTGGACAAAGAGGATATAATACGATCGAGATGAAACTCGATAATAAATTCGGTGTCAAAATGTTGGACCGGCAGTTTTATCCGAGTTCAGCAAGGCCCCACACCACTCGCTGCGCAAAAGCGTGTGACTGGGGAAGGCATGTCCATGCGCGTACCTCCATGTTGCGGGCGCTCCTCAGCTTGACGCGGAGATCGTATGGAATTCATGCTTTAACTTACATTTCACACACACGAAAACATTCGCCTTATAAAATTAATGACAGTCTACACCGACTACCGTGTACACACGCAATAATTAAGTTATACATAATATCAAGACTTTGGTAATATTAAAATATACTTCTGTACAAAAACTGAATAATCTATACTAATCCTTTGGATAGCCTATAGGTGGCGCACCTAAAAAAAAAAGAAAACCTTTAGCAGACTGAATAAGAAGACTGAAAAATACACTACTACAAACGTACACTAGCGGTACCTCGAAAATTATCATGTCGCTCACTTTAATATAAGGGTCATGTGTGTAACTGATGTGTTTGAACATTGTACGTATGGCAAGAAGGCCAGACTCAAAGGGCGAGAATCGCGTGGCAATCTGTCTCTTGAGAAATCTAGGATCAACAATTATTTAGATTTATGAAAATATGAAGACATGTTCAAAAAGCTGTCTATAACTTAAGTATGATTACATGTCGTGAGATAAAAATTACATGTCTCTCAGCAGACTGGAGAACACATAAATTAAATATTTACAAACTTCTGTACCGATAATAATAACCTTCAATATCAACAAAAAAGGAAATCTGTGAAATAAAATCTTTCTATGAAAGGTACATAGCTTACTTCGTATGATTCCTCTCAGATAAGTCATTACAGCAAATTTTACTCAATTATCTGAACAGATTGTTTAAAAATTACATGACTGAAGAAATCTTTCTAAAACAATCAGATACATGTTCTATTATTTCCGAATTTGAAATGCCGGTTCTGCGGTGTAGGAGTAGCGTGTCTACTTCTTACCCGGAGGCTTCGGGTTCAATCCTCGGCCAGGTCAGAGATTTGTACCGGGATTTGAGTGCTGGTTCGAGGTCCACTCAGCATACGTGATTACAATTGCGGAGATATCTGACGGTGACATAACGGCCGAGAGGATTCGCCGTGCTGACCACATGGTACCTAGTAATCTGCAGCCCTCCAAGCTTAGCAGCGGTCGCTTGGTAGGCCATGGCCCTTCGGGCCTGTTGTGCCATAGGGTTTGGTTTGGTTTGGATATGAAATAACGTAATTGGATGAGTAGAAGTTAAATTATCATGTTTGTGTGATCTGGATTTAGGTAAATGCTGCCTGACATTCGTTACACTGGTGCTAGTCTTCTGTTGTGTATTTCTTTAAATAAATTAATGTCTAGGGTTAGTTTGAATTTCTCTGCGAGGTTTAGGCTTAAGTTTTATTTTCAACAATTTGCTTTTTTGTCGCACCGGCACAGATAGGTCTTATGGCGACGATGGGATAGGAACGGCCTAGAAATGGGAAGAACCCGTGGCCTTAATTAAAAGTACATCCCAGCATTTGCCTGGTGTGAAAATAGGATACCACGGAAAACCATCTTCAGGGCTGCCGACAGTGGGGTTCGAACCCACTATATCCCGGATGCAAACTCACATCTGCGCGGTCCTAACTCGCCCGATTAGGCTTAAGTAAGAATGTTATCATTTAAGATGTAAAACACTCCTCATAATATTATCTTCTTAAATATTACTGCTTTTACAAACTCATTCTGAATTAACATTATCTGGGCACACAAAAATTGAAAGTGCGTTCTAATTTTTCTCTATATGAGCACCATGATTTACACCAGAAAGAAAAGAAAATGAAAGTAAAGCACTTGCAAGCAAAAAAGATTAATATCATAGTGGAAAGTTAATTTGATTAGCGTTTTCTAATGCTGACTAGGATTGACAAGATTTTAATGAGCTTTGTTTAGACTTTATATTGTCAGATTTTTATGGAGTAGTGTATTAACAATTGTATTCTTGTATTATAAAGCAAGCGGGAAAACTTGGAGAAATTAAGACATACGATACTAACAAATCATTTTTCAGATAATTGATCATTATTGAAGCAATACCTTACCTTAATATTAGAAGGTTTTATCAAGTTGTATCAATCATATCTTACGGATTCTAGGCCCAGGTTTATCAAATTTGTAATACCGCTACACAGTTTGTATGAAAAATAGGTGTCTTTTTCAGAACAGCTTTTTAGTTCTAAACAATTATCTGCGATGAATTGGAAAAAGGCAAACAAGAAAAAGAAGCCTAAAAATTCTAAATTTAATGTCAATGCGTTCTCTGAACCAACACCCTATAACCTGTTTAGTTCTCGATTATGGTAAATGAAAGTTATTTTTTAACAGTTCAATTTCTACTCACATGTGAGAAGAAATGCCAGATCCCTTCTGATAGCAGTTTGTACCGTCTGTACAAATGAACACGAATTCACCCTCGTGAATATCTTTCCATTCCACAGGTAATGCCTAACTTTAGGCCTAATATTGCCGATCAATTTAACTAACGTAATGTATCAATCAGCTCCCACATTCCTTGAAAATATTTCACAATATATTATCACTCCGTCACATATAATACCAAACCAGACCCACTAACAAGCATGATTCAAATCGAAAACATGCAAGAGTCTGTAAACATTACAACGTGCTAGCCATGCATTCGAAGCTGTTAGCTGAAGCGCCCGCAACATGGCGATGCGCGAAAGTGTTCAATATTCCGCTTAGCATCAGCGCGCTCTGCGAGTCTAGATAAGTAATATTAAAGTCTTCGGAGTTCAGATAGCGCAGAAAATTATCGATGTTGCGACTCACAACCGGCCACGCTCCAATACGTACCACCAAATTTGTGTACAAGCCCTACCCATGCGATCATAGTGCCTTTCCCATTTTCATTCCCAATGTATTATTTATTTATTTACTAAGGATAAGTACGCACAATGTGCATTGCATAATTGTGTTATCGACGACAATCTCTTAGAACACGCAAGAGCATAATATATATCACATGCCTTTTTACACAATTTTACAAATGCACTCTGGTGTGGGCACATGGAACACATCTGTTTCACAAATCCTATGGTGAAAACCGTACACCGAGAAACGGATCACTGCATGTTTTTGTTCATATCCAGTGCCCTTCCATTCTGTTGACCTCATGGCCGTTGTGGAGTAGAAATCAATTGGGATCTCCTTCTTTATTTTTGCTAGTAGTTCTTGTAGCAACTTACCTCGTTGTACTATCTTGTGGACGGTAGATAGTGGTCCAGTCGAAGTTCTTCGATAAAAAAAGTTCTCCTGCTAGTTCATATGTCAACCTCGAAGTGGTGTATTTTATAGGCAAAGCAGTTTCTTTATAAAATTAAGCTTTCACTTTCTCTTAAGTCTTCCAGATTACTTTTGATTAAATGACCCCATATTATATCCAAACCATACGTTGCGATAGGTGTAATTTTCGCTTTAAAGAGTCTCAGTGCCGATTACAGAGATATGTCCCTGAGATGACGGATGCCATTCATTGATCTGACAGCACGTATCACCTTTGCTTATGCCGACGATCTGTCAATAATTAGGCAGCATGTGGATGCTAATGTGATAGAGAGAACTTTAAATGCAGACCTGGATGTTCTGCGCGCATGCTTCAAGATGTGGTGCTTGAAACCAAGCCCTAGTAAAACGGATACCTGCTACTTCCATTTAAATAACCGACAAGCGAATATCACCTTGAAACTGTCACTTAATGGAAGTCTTCTCCCTCACAATGCCAACCCCAAATATCTTGCAGTTGCTCTCGACCGACCGCTATCTTACAGGAAACATCTAACCAACCTAGCAGCCAAATTAAGGTCACGCAACAACATCATCCACAAGCTTGCTGGCTCCGCATGGGGAGCTTCTGCATCTACTTTGCGTACTTCAGCTATGGCATTGGTGCTTTCCACAGCTGAGTACTGTTCTTCAGTTTGGATCAACAGCTCTCATGCTAAAGAGGTGGACTCGGTCTTGAATGAAACAATGCGTGTCATAAGTGGCACAGTAAAATCTACTCCTTTTTTCTGGTTGCCAGTGCTCAGCCACATAGAACTTCCTAGAATTAGAAGATTGAACAACTTCTTTAGAGAATACAACAAGATATTAACCAATCCTGATCTCCCTATCCATAAAGATGTTAACGTCAAATTCAGTCGCCTCAAATCAAGATCTCCTCCTATTCAAACAGCACAGGAACTTGTTAGGAGGGATTTCAATCCAACAACTGATTGGCAACAAGAGTGGAACAGCGTAGCTCCGATTCAATGGCAGACACTGTTCAATTATAAGAATCTTCCAGCTGGCTTTGATTTGCCCCGCAAGACATGGGTAGCACTCAACAGAGTACGTACTAACCACGGGAGATGTGGATCAATGTTGTTTCAATGGGGTATGAGATCATCTCCAGCCTGTGACTGTGGTGCAGTTAAGCAGACCATCAACCATATTGCCAGCGAATGCATTGGAAGGGCATTCGCTGGATCCAGCCAGGACTTTGTGGTGGCTTCTTCTGAGACCATACAGTGGCTAGAGAACTTAGATCTAACTCTTTGAACCCTTTTGCTTGCACGATTGTTTTCAATGTTATGTGTTTATCTTGTAATTATGTATATAATATTTTGTGCTGTATATTTAATCTTTGTATTGTTTTGTGTACGTTACCATACGCCAATAATAACCTTATCTTTCACCGTGACGTGTGAATATTTTCCCCTGTGTCTGAAGAGTAATCCCTAGGTATTTGAAGTGACAGCTTTGAATCAATGGCTCATCTATGAGATAAATAATGTCATCCTTGGCTGATTTTCCACCCTTTCTAAATATCATTGCCATTGTTTTCGTTGTTTTGGACCCATATTGCTAATTGATTCAAGTTCTCCGGAAGATCTTCTTTTGATTTTGAGGTCAAGACCACATCATTAGCATATGTGACGTCTTTTACTTTCTGAGGATGTAAGACATGTACTACCTTTGCAGTAGCGACGTTAAATAGAAGAGGGCTTAAAGGGTCACCTTGAAGTAAGGTACTCCGTTTGTCTGATCGATAAGATCAGATCTGGTTAAGCTGTTATCTATTTCTACCTGGCTGGTGGTTGTTATGTAGGATATCCTTAAACAGTCTTATGTTCCAGGCCAATCATTTCTGTGAGCTTCCTCGCCAGTACGCTTCTAATAATTCGGTCGAAAGCTTTAGTGAAGTCTATGAAGACAGCAGATACCTTCTGTTATTATGTCTAGCAATTATTTGACGGCTTGTAATGTCGATCTCTGCTTGCGGAAGCCAAATCGTTCTTCCGGAATTTTCTCGTCTACCAGTTGCGTCAGTTTTGTAGTATCTTCATCATAAGTTTGAAGAGAATGCAGTATCTTCCAAAGCAATGCTTCCATACGCATTAGGATCACTGGAGTCACCTTTACCTTTATACAACATTTTAATTCTTGATCTTCTGGAATTCCCCACCGTCGCAAGCATTCCCAATGCATTATAGTTCATATATTTCAGTGGCGTATGCTGGGATTAAGGCGTGGGCTACCACTAGATTTATTTTACCCCAACGACATGAAAGATATAGACTGCTAAATGCCGACCATCTTTGAATCTACTTGAACTGCTGGCAGCCATGCCACTTACAGGCAAAACAAACGACAGATGTCATGTCATAGTGCCTGTACTTGTATAGACGTACACATTAAATTCGTTAATCTTTATGTTTCATGCATTAAAACCGGCCTTAAGAATTCTTGTGTATTATTCTATGTTTCCAATACCGTAATTAACAACAATTTTCACACTATTAGGTGTTTTAGGAATAAAGAATCGTACAATTAAGTAGTATTGTAGTGTAGTAGTAGCCTATATTAATTCATTTATTGTCGTGTGATCTTTGTGAACTAACCTGGACGATATTACTTTCCTTTCATTTTTATTTTGAACCGAATAAATTATCTTATTTTTCTTTCCTTTCCATTATTTAGTAAAGAATGGATAAGGACTGCGAGTGTAGGAACTGTGGGTTGGCCAGGCATTAAGGAGCGTGAGGGAGGAGTTGGGGAGCTTGAGGGAGATAATTAGGATTCTCTTAGAGGACAGGATGGAAAGTAGGCCTCCCTCAAACAATGTAATGATACAGTAGGTGTAGCAGTGGGATGGGAGGGAAAGGGGGAAATTGCAGAAGACAGGTGGTCTAATGTTTTAAGGGGAAGGAGATTACAGGCTAAGGGCTCCATTCAGGATCAGAATTCAGGACAGGTGCCGGGGAGAAATCGGTACGAGTCACTGCAGGTAGAACAACCGAGGGAAGATGAGGAACAGGGAACTGTTGCCGAGAAGTGTGGAAGTAGGAGAAAGGGAATAGGTAGGAAAAGGAAGTGTGGAGTAGTGGATAGGAAAAGGTGGAACAGGGTCATGGGATGCAGAAAAAGGAGGAGGAAGTAGCTGCTGCAGCTGTCAAGAAAGAAAGGACTGACCAGGAGGCGAGGGGATCAAACGATGTGGATAGGGTTGAGGCTCTGGTCATGGGGGATTCCATCGTTAGACATGTCGGGAGAGTGTGTGGAGGAAAGGGTACCAGGGTAGAGTGTTATCCAGGAATTAGGTTAAGGCAGCTGTTGAGGAAAGTAGAAGAGAAGGAAGAGGGAAAGGAGAAGCTGATAGTGTTTCACGTTGGTACTAACAACGTAAGACAAGCAGGGGTAAGTACCAACATAGTTGGGGATGTGTGGGACTTGGTAAATACAGCACGGGTGAAGTTTAAGGAAGCGGAGATTGTTATCAGTGGAATACTGTATGGGAGGGATACTGACTGGAAGGTGATTGGGGATTTAAATGAGATTTCTAGATCATAATAGGTGGGTAGGAGATAGGGATCTGAGCTCAGATGACCTTCACTTAAACCGCAGTGGTACATATAAGTTAGGAAATTTGTTTAGAAGGGTTATAGAGAGATACATTTAGGGAAACAGGTCGGCCTAGATAGCGGTGTTAAGGGAACAGGGAACTGGAAATCAAGTAGAGATGACATAAAAATGTTAGTGCTCAACTGAAGACGTATTGTAAAGCAAGGAATAGAATTAAGTAATTTAATAGATATATACTTACCAGATATTGTAATAGGAGTTGAATCATGGCTGAGAAATGATATCATGGATACAGAAATTTTCTCTGGGAAGTGGAGGGTGTATCGTAGAGATAGGATAGGAATGGTAGGAGGGGGAGTATTCAATCTCGTGAAAGAAGAATTTGTAAGCTACGAAAAAGTTAAAGATGACAAGCACGACATTCTAGGGGTAAGGCTCATTTCTAAAGATAATAGGCAACTTGATGTCTTTGAAGTGTACAGAGCAGGAAACGGTAGCGCAGATGCTGATTCAGAATTATTTGATAAGATAATCAGCTATGTGGAAAACGATAAGGAAAGGAACGTGATTGTAGCGGGTGATCTCAATTTACCAAATGTCAATTGGGAAGGCAATGCGAACGACAGGAAACATGACCAACAAATGACAAATAAGTTAATGTGGGAAGGGCACCTGATTCAGAAAGTGATGGAACCAACTACAGGGACCAATATCCTCGATGTGGTGCTGGTAAAACCAGATGAGCTCTATAGAGAAACCGAAGTAATAGATGGTATTATTGATCACGAAGCGGTTTTTGTCGTAGTTAAAAATAAATGTGAAAGAAAAGAAGAGATTAAAATTAGGACTGTTAGGCAGTACCATATGGCTGATAAAACAGGCATGAGGGAGTTTTTAATAAGTAATTTTGATCGGTGGAAAAAGGTAAATAAAAATGTAAACAGACTCTGGGATGGGTTTAAAGCAATTGTTGAGGAATGTGAAAATCGGTTTGTACCTTTAAAGGTGTTAAGGAATGGTAAAGACCCACTATATTATAACAGGGAAGTAAAGAGACTAAGAAGGAGGTGCAGGTTGGAAAGTAATAGAGTTAGAAATGGCTGTGGAAGTAAGGAGAAATTGAAGAAACTTACTAGCAAATTGAATCTAGCAAAGATGTCAGCTAAGGATAACATGATGGCAAGCATAATTAGTGGCCATACTAATTTTAGTGAAAAATGGAAGAGTATGTATAGGTACTTTAAGGCAGAAACAGGTTCCAAGAAGGACATTCTAGGAATCATTAATGAACAAGGAGAGTGTGTATGCGAGGATATTCAAAAGGCAGAAGTATTCAGTCAGCAGTATTTAAAGATTGTTGGTTACAAGGATAATATCGAGATAGGGGAGGTGACTAATACTAAGGAAGTATTAAAATTTACCTATGTCAGCAATGACATTTACAGTAATATACAAAACTTGATAACTAGAAAAGCAGCTGGAATTGTTAGGGTTTCGGGGATATACTAAAGACAACGGGTTGGGATATAGTACCATATCTGAAGTACCGGTACTTGTTTGATTATTGTTTGCATGAAGGAACTTTACCAAATGAATGGAGAGTTGCTATAGTAGTCCCTGTATATAAAGGAAAGGGTGACAGACATAAAGCTGAAAATTACGGGCCAGTCAGGTTGACGTGCATTGCATGTAAGCTTTGGGAATGCATTCTTTTTTATTATATAAGACATGATTGCGAAATTAATAACTGGTTTGATAGAAGGCAGTTTGGATTTAGGAAAGGTTATTCCACTGAAGCTCAACTTGTAGGATTCCAGCAAGATATAGCAGATATCCTGGATTCAGGAGGTCGATTGAACTGTGTTGCGATTGACCTGTCTAAGGCTTTGATAGGGTAGATCATGGGAGACTACTGACATAAATAAGTGCAATTGGACTTGACAAAAGAGTGACTGAATGGGTGGCTCTGTTTCTAGAAAATAGATCTCAGAAATTTAGAGTAGGTGAAGCTTTATCTGGCCCTGTAATAATTAAGGGGGGAATTCCTCATGGCAGTATTATTGGACTTTCATATTTTCTTATATATATATAAATGATATAAGTAAAGAAGTGGAATCAGAGATAAGGCTTTTTTGCAGATGATGTCAAAAATCAAAAATCTCTTTATTTGCAAATGAGGTGTTTACCTCGGTGGCAAATTGTACACTAAAATACATTATCGTCAAGCACTAAATATTAAATTAACAAGAGAATAAAATTTTCCTATAATACAATATTATATAATTTACGCTAACAATTGTTTCTATTAAATACACAGCTCCTCCTTAATAAATTTACATTGTTTACAAAATTCTACTTATAATATCTCCTGTACTACTTACAAATATAGTCATCTGATATACAGTATGTGGAATTACTTCAAATGATACTATACAACTGGTATAAGATTAATATTTACATTGCATTTATTTTCTTTTTCTTTTCTTTACCCATTCTGGAACCTAAGCAGCATAACGACCTGCTGCGTCTTAACCAAAGCCACTTTTACCACCACTTTCCAGAGTTCCTGAAGGGCCTTCACAGCTACCGTAGCGGTCCCAGGGCCCTCGAAGTCCCCACTGTACTTCACCCCTACAGGCAGTCCCCTACTTTGGCTGTCCAAACTCCTTAGACTAGGGGATGGAATTAATTTATTCACACACATTTTTTTATTTACAATAACCTGCACTGGTCGAATGCCCTCTAACACTTAATTTATTTTCTCTGTTGCTGTTTATTCTCTTCTTGAATATCTGTACAGATTTTGGAAAAGGATCAAACACTACCCCTGGTAAACTGTTCCACTCCTTCACACCCTTCCCAATGAATGAAAATTTACCCCAATCGCTTCTGCTAAAATTCCTTCTAATTTTATATTTGTGGTCAGTCCTGCCGATATAATTATTTTCCAACTGAAGCCTCTAACGGATATCTCCCCATGCTGCTTCTCCTGTATAGGCTCTATATAAACCTATAAGTCTAGTTTTCTCCCTTCTCTTACTTAATGTTTCGCACCCTAGTTTCTTTAACATTTCTGATACACTACTCTTTCTCCTGAAATCCCCTGTTACAAATCGTGCTGCTTTCCTCTGCACACTATCTATTTCTTTTATTAAGTATTCTTGGTGAGGATCCCAAACACTGTTTGCATATTCCAGTAATGGACGAACCATACTTAAGTAACTTTTCTCTTTTAATTCTTTGTTGCATCCTTTAAGTAGCCTCATTATGACATGTAACGATCTGTATGCTTTCCCAACAATGTCATCCACATGGCCCTTCCAATGCAAATTACTTTCAAATCTTACACCTAAGTATTTGCACTTGCCATCTTTTGGGATAACTACCCCATCCAAAGTATATTCAAATTCAGTTTTAAAACTCCTGTTTGTAAATGTTGTAACAGTTGATTTGCCTCCATTAACCTTCATATTATTCTCTTCAACCCAAGGTCCCTTTGTAATTCTGAACAATTCTCAATGGTATTTATTTCCCTGTAAACAATTATGTCATCTGCATACAATCTTATTTTTGATGTTATATTGTTCCCTAAATCATTTACGTATATTAAGAAAAGTAACGGACCGATTATACTACCCTGTGCAATTCCCTTCCAAACTTTATCTTCCTGTTATTCTGTACAGAGTAATAAATAAGTTACAAGATTGTGAGCAACTGCAAAGTGACCTCGATAATGTTGTGAGATGGACAGTAGGCAATTGGTATGATGATAAACGGGGATAAAAGTCTGGTTGTGAGTTTTAGAAATAGGAAAAGTCCTCTCAGTTTTAATTACTGCGTTAATGGGGTGAAAGTTCCCTCTGGGGATCATTGAAAATACCTAGGTATTAATATAAGGAAAGATCTTCATTGGGGTAATCACATAAATACGATTATAAATAAAGGGTACAGATCTCTGCACATGGTTATGATTAGGGGGCGGATTTCTATGACCAGTCATATTTTTTCCCTTAATATTATATCTTATAGTGTTGTATTTTCAACACGTTTCCAAGCATGATAATCAAAATGAAACAGGTTTTATTGGGCATATAAATGCATATTTAGCCTTTCTTAAGTTTTATGGCATATTTTCAACAAAATATCATTATAACGGCATATTTTGGTAATTTTCATTTTAATTTCATATTATAAAAATCACAATAAGCTCTAGAAATTATTTTTCAGGATAGACTGGAATATACTACTGAAGAACCAATATAAAATAGTGTATGGAATGTTTCTAAGAGGTAGGATCTATTGTTTGCTAGCAGGGTCAATTCCTGGAAAGCGGGCTATTGTTTACACGGAAGCAGAAGTAATTCTGTAGTTATTTGTCATTGTTCTTATCTCTCCCCTTCCCCTTCCCTCTTCCACTATCAACACACTGAATAACCGTGGTCATTAGGGAGCTTCAGTCATTCAGTTCCTTTCAATATGCTTTAAACGAAAGTCTCAATTTGTGGAAAGTTGCGAAGTGTTGTTCGCGAGTTCGGTGAAAACATATTCAGTGCGGTACGGATGGAGTGATCTTACTCTGTAAATTGTGTGAGGTAAAAGTTACTGCCGAAAAACGCTTCTCTGTGCAACAACACTGTAATATTGTAAAACATAAGAATTGTGTAACTAGATATTCTGCACTCGAAAATAGACAAAGTCTGCTATTCGAAACCCCAACATTCAAGTTCTCAGAGTTCACAATTTTCACAAGATCTCTGCAAGATTATGGTTTCGTCTAATATCCCTTTAAAGAAACTTAACAGCCGAAGCTTCAGACATTTTCTTGAAAAATATACAAAGCACCTTTTTCCCAACGAATCTACTCTCAGGAAGGACTATCTGACCCCTTGTTATGAAGAGATGTTGGATATAATAAGGCGTGGCGTGGGAGACAGTAAGATATGGGTTTCAATAGACGAGACAACAGGTGTGGATGGAAGATATGTAGCAAATGTGATCGTAGCACGCTGAAGGCCTAGAGATACATTCCTGACATGTGAAGTGCTAAAGAAGACAAACCATTCCACCATTGCAGTTCTCTTCGACAATTCAATGAATCTGTTGTGGCAAAACTGGGCAAAGGGAGAGCACATTTTTCTGTTTGTAACTGACGCTGCTCCGTATATAGTGAAGGCAGTCAAGGGACTTAAAATGCTATACACGAAAATGATACATGTGACATGTCTTACACATGCCTTGCATAGGGCAGCTGAAGAAGTTAGAAGTAGCTACCCTGAAGTTGATAAATTAATATCGAACTGTAAAAAAGTGTTTTTCAAAGCTCCGCTTCGCGTTCAGAAATTTCAAGAAGAAGCACCTTCACTACCCCTACCTCCCAAGCCAGTTATAACGCGATGGGGGACTTGGCTTGATGCCGCAATGTACCGATACTATTGCAACATCTCAGATGTCGTGGAGAAGATCGTGAAGTCTTTTGATCCTGCAGAATCGTCCTCCATAAAAACCACTCAGGATTTATTTTCAAGCACTACATTAAAAGCGGACCTGGCTTACATACAGTCCAATTTTAATTCTTTAACTGGAGCAATCACGCAACTGGAAGTTTCACGTGCTGAACTAAATGATGTACTGGATGTTGTAGAGTGCATTGAACAGGAATTAAAGCATGCGAAAGGAACAATAGCATCTAGGGTATGTGGAAAATTAGAAAATATACTGGAAAAAAATAGCGGACTGGTGTACCTGCGTGGAGTTAGTGGCATTCTTTGTGGAAACCCTTCATCTGCAGATTTCCAAGAATTTTCTCCAAGTGATTTAACTCTATTCAAGTACGCTCCCGTTACATCATGTGATGTCGAAAGAAGTTTTTCTTGCTACCAGACGATACTCAGCGACAACAGGAGGGGATTCTCATTCAACAATCTTAAGATGCACGTGGTCATAAATTGCAACAATTCTGAAAATGGAGAATAGATCAGATATGAAAGTTTCATTCAAATAACGTGTGTTTTGTGTATAAATTAAAACTGATTGAATATTGAACAGTGAAATTAACTGTAGTGTTTATGTCTTCCACGGAGTCCGTCCTTGCCTAGGAGTATGCAGTGTAACCTTAACGAGTTCATGAAATATTCATCAATTTAGTTGATTTTGGGTTAAAGATTTCGGAGAATTAAACATTTTTTAAACTCTAAATTAATTGCAGCCTGTAGCAATCGTAATAAAAGTGCTTCTATGTAACGTAGACGCTATTCATTAAGTCATATTTTGAATTTTATAGATCATATTTTTATGTTTTTTAGGTCATAAGTGCATACATATTTCATACATTTTTAGTTCAAAGAAATCCGCCCCTAGTTATGATGGTATTTAGGGGTTGAAGTAAGGATGTAAAGGAGAGAGCATATTTGTCTTTGGTGAGATCCCAACTAGAGTATGGTTCCAGTTATGGGACCCTCACCAGGATTACTTGATTCAGGAACTAGAAAGAATCCAAAGAAAAGTGAAATTTCTAGATCCTAATGGGTGGGTAGGAGGTAGCGATCTGCGCTCAGATTGCCTTCACTTAAACCGCAGTGGTACATATAAGTTAGGAATTTTTTTAGAAGGGTTATAGGGAGGTACATTAAGGGAAACAGAGTTGCTTAGGGAGCGATGTTAAAGGAACCGGGAACTGGAAATCAAGTAGGGATGACATAAAACTGTTATTGCTCAACTGTAGAAGTTTTGTAAAGAAAGGAATATAATTAATTTAATAGATATATACTTACCAGATATTGTAATAGGAGTTGAATCATGGCTGAGAAATGATATCATGGATACAGAAATTTTCTCTGAGAAGTGGAGGGTGTATCGTAGAGATAGGATAGGAATGGTAGGAGGGGGAGTATTCAATCTCGTGAAAGAAGAATTTGTAAGCTACGAAAAAGTTAAAGATGACAAGCACGACATTCTAGGGGTAAGGCTCATTTCTAAAGATAATAGGCAACTTGATGTCTTTGGAGTGTACAGAGCAGGAAACGGTAGCGCAGATGCTGATTCAGAATTATTTGATAAGATAATCAGCTATGTGGAAAACGATAAGGAAAGGAACGTGATTGTAGCGGGTGATCTCAATTTACCAAATGTCAATTGGGAAGGCAATGCGAACGACAGGAAACATGACCAACAAATGACAAATAAGTTAATGTGGGAAGGGCACCTGATTCAGAAAGTGATGGAACCAACTACAGGGACCAATATTCTGGATGTGGTGCTGGTAAAACCAGATGAGCTCTACAGAGAAACCGAAGTAATAGATGGTATTATTGATCACCAAGCGGTTTTTGTCGTAGTTAAAAATAAATGTGAAAGAAAAGAAGAGATTAAAATTAGGACTGTTAGGCAGTACCATATGGCTGATAAAACAGGCATGAGGGAGTTTTCAATAAGTAATTTTGATCGGTGGAAAAAGGTAAATAAAAATGTAAACAGACTCTGGGATGGGTTTAAAGCAATTGTTGAGGAATGTGAAAATCGGTTTGTACCTTTAAAGGAGTTAAGGAATGGTAAAGACCCACTATATTATAACAGGGAAGTAAAGAGACTAAGAAGGAGGTGCAGGTTGGAAAGTAATAGAGTTAGAAATGGCTGTGGAAGTGAGGTGAAATTGAAGGAACTTACTAGGAAATTGAATCTAGCAAAGAAGTCAGATAAGGATAACATGATGGCAAGGATAATTAGTGGCCATACTAATTTTAGTGAAAAATGGAAGAGTATGTATAGGTACTTTAAGGCAGAAACAGGTTCCAAGAAGGACATTCCAGGAATCATTAATGAACAAGGGGAGTGTGTATGCGAGGATCTTCAAAAGGCAGAATTGTTCAGTCAGTAGTATGTAAAGATTGTTGGTTAATAAGATGTACAATATAATAGGTTAGGATCCACCTTTCAATACTCCGTAATAAGATGGTAAGAAGTAGTTACAACCTGTTTAATGGGACCGGTTTCAACACATTTTAAGTGTCATCATCAGCCAATTTTCGAAGATCTTAAAACAACTAGCACATTGAATACAGGCAAAAAATTAACAATGTATCATAACGTAGCAATTCAGTAAATGTTCAAAACACAATAATCACAGTCAAGAGAGTAAACAGAACATCACTATCTTGCGCCGAAAACAAATATAGCTGAAGTTTAAATGATTGTTAGTTACAAGGGTAATATCCAGATGGAGGAGGTTACTAATACTAAAGAAGTATTAAAATTTACCTATGTCAGCAATGACATTTACAGTAAGATACAAAAGTTGAAAACTAGAAATGTAGCTGGAATTGATAAGGTTTCGGGGGATATACTAAAGACAATGGGTTGGGATATAGTACCATATCTGAAGTACCGGTACTTGTTTGATTATTGTTTGCATGAAGGAACTTTACCAAATGAATGGAGAGTTGCTATAGTAGCCCCTGTATATAAAGGAAAGGGTGATAGACATAAAGCTGAAAATTGCAGGCCAGTCAGTTTGACATGCATTGTATGTAAGCTTTGGGAAAGCATTCTCTCTGATTATATAAGATATGTTTTCAAAATTAATAACTGGTTTGATAGAAGGCAGTTTGGGTTTAGGAAAGCCCAACTTGTAGGATTCCAGCAAGATATAACAGATAACCTGTATTCAGGAGGTCAATTGGACTGTATGGCGATTGATCTGTCTAAGGCATTTGATAGGGTAGATCATGGGAGACTATTGGCAAAAATGAGTGCAATTGGACTTGACAAAAGAGTGACTGAATGGTGGCTCTGTTTCTAGAAAACAGAACTCAGAGAATTAGAGTAGGTGTTAGCTTTATCTGACCCTGTAATAATTAAGAGGGGAATTCCTCAAGGCAGTATTATTGGACCTTTATGTTTTCTTATATATGCCCGCCTGGTGCCATGATCGTTAAGGCGCTGAAGTCTAAATGGTCTGACACCGAGGTTAGCCGGTTCGAGTCCCGTTGGTCGAAAAAAATTTCACCATCAGAATGTTGGCCGGCAGGGTAGGGGAGGTGGTGGTATACAATTTCTAAACACTAGATTGCGTGCCAAAAGCCTGGATTAAATTCCAAACCTCCCCGCACTGCTCATATGGAGTGAGGGCATATGACGCTGTTGATGGTGATTCGTCGTTGAGCCTTGAGCAGACCCCTTGGTGCTATTGGACAGGAGTAGGCTATGTGCCGACACCGGGTTTCACCCTCTACCTACTATCATATATCACGTCATTAATTTCATCACCGAGCTCGATAGCTGCAGTCGCTTAAGTGCGGCCAGTATCCAGTAATCGGGAGATAGTGCGTTCGAGCCCCACTGTCGGCAGCCCTGAAGATGGTTTTCCGTGGTTTCCCATTTTCACACCAGGCAAATGCCGGGGCTGTACCTTAATTAAGGCCATGGCCCTTTCCTTCCACTTCCTAGGCCTTTCCTCTCCCATCGTCGCCATAAGACATATCTGTGTCGGTGCGACGTAAAGCAAATAGCAAAAAAAAATTAATTTCATCTCATTAACTCCTCTGAAGAGGTTGACGTCAGGAAGGGCATCCGGTCATAAAACCCCGCCACGACAGTTTCATCTCACCTCAACAAACATGTTTTCTTATATATACCAATGATATGTGTAAAGAAGTGGAATCAGGGATAAGGCTTTTCGAAGATGATGTTATTCTGTACAGAGTAATAAATAAGTTACAAGATTGTGAGCAACTGCAAAATGACCTCGATAATGTTGTGAGATGGACGGTAGGCCATGGTATGATGATAAACGGGGATAAATGTCAGGTTGTGAGTTTCACAAATAGGAAAAGTCCTCTCAGTTTTAATTACTGCGTTGATGGGGTGAAAGTATCTAGGTATTAATATAAGGAAAGATCTTCATTGGGAGCAATATCATAAATATGATTGTAAATAAAGGGTACAGATCTCTGCACATGGTTATGAGAGTATTTAGGGGTTGTAGTAAGGATGTAAAGGAGAGGGCATATAAGTCTCTGGTAAGACCCCAACTAGAGTATGGTCCCAATGTATGGGACCCTCACCAGGATTACCTGATAAAAGAATTGGAAAAATCCAAAGAAAAGCAGCTCGATTTGTTCTGGGTGATTTCCGACAAAAGAGTAGCGTTACAAAAATATTGCAAAGTTTGGGCTGGGAAGACTTGGGAGAAAGAAGACGAGCTGCTCGACTAAGTGGTATGTTCCGAGCTGTCAGTGGAGAAACGTTGTGGGAGGACATCAGTAGACGAATACGTTTGGATGGTGTCTTTAAAAGTAGGAAAGATCACAGTATGAAGATATAGTTGGAATTCAAGAGGACAAATTGGGGCAAATATTCGTTTATAGGAAGGGGAGTTAGGGATTCGAATAACTTACCAAGGGAGATGTTCAATAAATTTCCAATTTCTTTGCAATCATTTAAGAAAAAGCTAGGAAAAGAACAGTAGGAAATCTGCCACCTGGGCGACTGCCCTAAATGCAGATCAGTAGAGATTGACGAAGGTATTGGAAAACACGGAGCAGGCGGCAAGAAATCTCGGAAGTCGTGATGCAGTAGTGATCATCGGCGGGACGAACGACGTAGCTCACAACGACGCTAAGAATGTCATTTCTGAACATAAATGTACACTAGGTAAGCTGACTCACACTAACATCTTTGTAGTGAACGTGCCCCATAGGCATGATTTGATTAGAGACTCGTGTGTGAACATTGAAGTGGACAAAGTTAATACAGATATGGTTAAAATTTGTAAACATTTTCGTAATACACAGGTAATTGATAGCAGCAGTTTCGAGAGACACTGTTACACAAAGCATGGCCTTCATCTAAACAATTCAGGTAAACAAAAGATAGCAAATATTGTTCTAGATTTTATTAATCTTAAGATATGTACTGTAAAAGAGGCAACTCCCTTGAGTTATAATACTGACCAGGAAAACTAGTAGAAAGAGCCAGCCGTACTTCAAGCTGGCTCAGCCAACTAGAAAATGAAACTCAGGAAAGTAACGAATTTCAAGTTAACCAATTGCAACAGTCAAGTTTTAGGGAGGAAGGGGGTCTGAGATTGCTCTTGGTAAACTGTCAGAGTGTAGTAGGCCTAAATAAACAATTAAAATTCGGTACATTGATGGAATCTTATGAGACTGATGTGGTGATAGGAGTGGAATCGTGGTTGAGAGAAGGGGTGGGTAACAGAGAAGTATTTCCAGAAAGGTACACAGTCTATCGTAGAGACCGAGGAGATAAAAAGTGAGGGGGGGTGTTTATTCTGGTGAAGGAAACTTATTGTTCACATGAATGGTTTACAGATGAAAGGGATGAAATATTAGGGATAAAATTAATTTGTGATAATATGATGGAGGTGGGAATTATAGGAACATACAGGCCAGGAAGAGAGGAAAGGGACGTGGAAATATTTGAGAAAATAATAGATTATACTCATAAAAACAATAATAATGATGTGGTAATAACTGGGGGAGATCTAAACTTGCCTGAAGTTGAATGGAATGGAGCTACAAGTGAAGCCCATGAACAGAAACTGGCAAATAAGTTAATCTGGGAGGGAGGATTTACACAAGTAGTTCAAGAACCAACTCGTCTCAATAACTTACTAGATGTATTCTTGATTAAACCATGGGAAATTGTTGATAAAACTGAGGTAATTGAAGGAATAGGTGACCATAAGGCTGTAATAATGGATGTTGGACTGATACCAAAAAGGCTTAATAAGAGGGTCACACAAGACAAGAAATTGTACAGAAAAACTAAAGTTGATGAATTTGGGACTTACCTTAAATCACAATTCAGTTGTTGGATAAGTGAAGGGAGTAATGTGGATACACTTTGGGCTAAATTCAAAGGAATCATTTGGGAAGGAGAGAAGAGATTTGTACCTGTTAAGAAGGGTAAAATGACCTCAGACCCTGTTTATTATACAAAGGAAATAAGAAAATTAAAAAGAAAATGTAGAATAGTATACAGGAAAATCAAAGAAGGTAGGGAGAGTAGAGAAACTAGAAAACAGCTAATGAGGGAACTGAATAGAGTGAAAAAGGAAGCAAAAGAGAATTATATGAATGCCATTCTTCAAGAGCGTAATGACCACAAAGGGAAATGGAAAAAGCTGTATTCATATATCAGGAATCAAAAAGGAAAAGGAATCCAAATTCCTACAATGGTGGGAGAAGCGGGTGAACACTATTTAACAGATACTGAGAAAGCAAACCTCTTTAGTAAGGAATTCAGATATTCAGTAGATGAATGTCAGGAGTTGGAAACCGAAACAGAAGATACAGAAGGAGAGACACAGAGGGAAACAAGAAGCTTCTCATTCACAAATGAAGATATTTTCAGAGAAATCCAACTGCTTCAGCAAGGAAAAGCAGCAGGAAGTGATCAAATTACTGGGGATGTGTTAAAGACAATGGGGTGGTACATAGTGCCTTATTTAAAATTTCTCTTTGACTATGTCATAAATAATAGTGTAATACCAAAGGAATGGAAGGAATCTATAATAATACCAATTTATAAAGAAAAGGGTGATAAAAGGAAACCAGAAAACTACAGACCAATCAGCCTGACCAGTATAGTTTGTAAAATACTGGAGAGTTTAATATCAAAGTACATCAGAGGGATATGTGATGATAAAAATTGGTTCATGAGGAGCCAGTATGGATTTAGAAAGAAATTTTCTTGTGAGGCACAACTGGTGGGATTTCAGCAGGACATATCAGATCAATTGGATTCAGGAGGCCAGTTAGATTGCATAGCCATAGATATTTCCAAAGCCTTTGATAGAGTGGAACATGGAATATTATTAAAGAAATTGGAGGGAATAGGACTGGACGTAAGGGTTTTACGTTGGGTGAAAACATTTCTAAATTCAAGGGTTCAGAAAATCAAAGTAGGAAATAATGTATCTCAGGAAGAGAAACTTTGGAAGGGAATTGCACAGGGTAGTATAATCGGTCCGTTACTTTTCTTAATATACGTAAATGATTTAGGGAATAATATAACATCAAAAATAAGGTTGTATGCAGATGACATAATTGTTTATAGGGAAATAAATACCATTGCGGATTGTTCAGAATTACAAAGGGACCTTGAGAGTATCCAACAATGGGTTGAAGAGAATAATATGAAGGTTAATGGAGGCAAATCAACTGTTAGAACATTTACAAACAGGAGTTTTAAAACTGAATTTGAATATACTTTGGATGGGGTAGTTATCCCAAAAGATGGCAAGTGCAAATACTTAGGTGTAAAATTTGAAAGTAATTTGCACTGGAAGGGTCATGTTGATGAGATTGTTGGGAAAGCATACAGATCATTACATATCATAATGAGGCTACTTAAAGGATGCAACAAAGAATTAAAAGAGAAAAGTTACCTAAGTATAGTTCGTCCATTATTGGAATATGCAAACAGTGTTTGGGATCCTCATCAAGAATACCTAATAAAAGAAATAGACAGTGTGCAGAGGAAAGCAACAAGGTTTGTAACGGGGGATTTCAGGAGAAAGTGTAGTGTATCAGAAATGTTAAAGGAACTAGGGTGGGAAACTTTAAGTAAGAGAAGGGAGAAAACTAGACTTATAGGGTTATATAGAGCCTATACAGGAGAAGCAGCATGGGGAGATATCCGTGAGAGGCTTCAGTTGGTAAATAATTATATCGGCAGGACTGACCACAAATGTAAAATTAGAAGAAATTTTAGTAGAAGCGATTGGGGTAAATTTTCATTCATTGGGAAGGGTGTAAAGGAGTGGAACAGTTTACCAGGGGTAGTGTTTGATCCTTTTCCAAAATCTGTACAGATATTCAAGAAGAGAATAAACAGCAACAGAGAAAATAAATGAAATGTTAGAGGGCATTCGACCAGTGCAGGTTAATGTAAATAAAAAATATGTGTGAATAAATTAATTCCATCCCCTAGTCTAAGGAGTTTGGACAGCCAAAGTAGGGGAATGCCTGTAGGGGTGAAGTACAGTGGGGACTTCGAGGGCCCTGGGACCGCTACGGTAGCTGTGAAGGCCCTTCAGGAACTCTGAAAAGTGGTGGCAAAAGGGGCTCTGGTTAAGACGCAGCAGGTCGTTATGCTACTTAGGTTCCAGAATGGGTAAAGGAAAAGAGAAAACAGTAAATAAATGCAATGTAAATTTTAATCTTATACCAGTTGTACAGTATCATTTGAAGTAATTCCACATAAAGTCTATCAGTTGACTATATTTGTAAGTAGTACAGGAGATATTATTAGTAGAATTTTGTAAACAATATAAATTTACTAAGGATGAGCTGTGTGTTTATTAGAAAAAATTGTTAGCGTAAATTGTATAATATTGTATTATAGGAAAATTTTGTTCTCGTGTTAATTTAATATTTAGTGCTTGACAATAATGTATTTAAGTGTACCATTTGCCACCGAGGTAGGCACCTCATTTGCAAATAAAGAGATTTTGATTTTGATTTGATTTGAGTGATTGAAGCAGCTCGATTTGTTCTGGGCGATTTCCGACAAGAGTAGCGTTACAAAAATGTTACCAAGTTTGGGCTGGGAAGACTTGGGAGAAAGGAGATGAGCTGCTCGACTAAGTGGTATGTTCCGAGATGTCAATGGAGAGATGGCGTGGGAGGACATCAGAAGACGAATAAGTTTGAGTGCTGTCTTTAAATGTAGAAAAGTTCACAATATGAAGATAAAGTTTGAATTCAAGGTGACAAATTCGGGCAAATGTTGGTTTATAGAAGGCGAGCTAGGAATTGGAATAAGTTACCAAGGAAAATGTTCAATAAATTTCCAATTTCTTTGCAATCATTTAAGTAAATGTAGGGAATCTGCCACCTGGGCGGCTCCCCTAAATGCAAATCAGTAGTGATTGATCGTGATTGATAAAAACCATTTTAAAATACATGTATTCAAATTAGTGTAGAAGTTGTGTAGTGACAGTGTTTAACCAATGTGGATAATTCTTTTGTGGTTATGTGTCAATAGACTGTGTTGTTCGAAAGGTGGCTCCAGTTTCCTGTTAAACAATAATATTGTAATGATGCAATATTAAATCCTTCTCTCTCCGTTGTATTCCAGGAAAGGGGTCTAGTAGTGATTATTGTTTTAGGAGGCAACCATCCTCTATATAACACTAACAAGGGACACCTTCGACCTCGAACGCTCGGAACCGCACGAAACCATGCTTATAGTTGGGCCCACGAGAGCTGAAGTCTTGCATTTGAGCGGTGAAAGCAGTAACTGCGAAGTAAGCTGCGTTGTCATAGTTACCTCAATCTGCGGCATATCACCCTTTCATACAGGCTGATTAATCAACTACAGTGCTGTCAAAAGGTTTAAGGACACCTGTCAAAAGCAGATAATCATCTACAGGCCTTAAACATTGTGCTAACATACATTTTTGGCACTGGAGATGAAAGTACAGCAGAAATGCCACCCGTTAATGAAAACCAGAGGTCTCTAGCTCCACCCATTCCCAATTTTAGGTAGTTTTTGTAAGTTAAGGCATGTTTAAGAAAGTCATATATTTATTACAAAATAAATAATAACTTGTAAAAGGTTTGAGCTAGTTTTCTGAATTTTGTTATACAAGCAGGTGTACCAAGTAGAAATCAACCAGTTATTACTAAGAGTCATTTAAAAATGTGCATTAAAATTTTAGGGGTGTTGAATGTTTGCTGAATTTTATGAAAAAAGAGATAAAAGGTAGGAAGAAGAAAAATAATTTTGAATTTCCCTCCATATGATGGCCATGTAGCCAAAGACTTTCTAGCACACTGCAGTGACCCAAGGAGAGATGTTAGGAGGCAATAACAAACCTTTACACAAACTGCCATCAAGGCATAATAAAAAAACAGGGGTATCTCGTACCCAATCTACTGGGCCTTAGTGTGCAAAACCAGGTTAATTTAAATGGCCCAAAACAAAAGGATGGAGGCGTGAATTTGCACTCCTAAATCTACATCTTAAAACCTAAGTGGCTCTAGGCTGATACACAGGGGCTAATCCCAAGCTAGGAAGGTGACTCGTATGAGCAAAATTTAATACATTAAGGAAGAGAAGAAACGGTTACGAAAACATAGTCACCTCACTTTCAAATGAAGGGGAGCTCGAGAGGGTAAAGCACTCTCTATCCCCGAATTAAAGTTCAAGAAAACTGAAGGTTACCAGGAAAAGGGTTTACATGTTTAATAGTTTACATATTAAAGAGTTCGAACCTTCCCCGGGAGTTAAACTGCTGAGCTAGCAAGAAATAAAGATGTTAAGAGGCCATTACCTTGTAGAAGAACTGCTGTCTGAAGAACGAGGCGCTTCCCGCCCCCTGCTACATATTCACACACTGAGTTAGATGTTATACTAGTGGCCCGGAGACAAGAAAATCAGCAGTTTTTATACCCTCGTGGAAAATTCGAGACCTTTCAAGAATGAGTAGACACACCCCCTCAATTTTTATTGGTAGACTATGAATTACACATGGAAATTTGAAGAAGAAAGCTATGATTGGAGGAAAATTAATTACAGAAATTACCGATTGGTTAAATTCAAAACAGGCGGAAAGAAAGAGTTAATATTACCAACCCACAAACCACAGAACAAAATTTAGTAAAGACAAAACATGAATACAAAATTTCTTCAAGAGAGTTCATTCCATTGCACCAGAGTGTATTACCATAGTTTTTGGTAGAGACATCTGTTAGAGAAAGTCCACACTTCTTGATCGATAAAAAACAAAAGCAAATCAAAAACACACAGTGACATCTCCTGATAACCAGTAGAGTTAGTTCGGTGGTAAAGTTCCGGGTTTCTCCAGTAGAGAAGTTTCAATTGGCGCAAGATTTGAACTTGCGTCGTAGAGGTGTACCGCCCGGTACAATTATTATTATTATTATTATTATTATTATTATTATTATTATTATTATTATTATTATTATTATTATTATTATTATTATTATTATATTAAATAAACATGTTGAATTTTACAGTAGTCGTACCCATCGTTCACTGGTTAATTATCTTCCTCCGGAGATCAGTAGTGGTGTCCGACCCGTGATCGCGGGTTCGATTCCAAACAACAAAAGAGAACACTGCCCTCGAAGAATGCATTTAATTTCAGCAGGTCTACCTATAAAAAGAAAATTATATTACTCGTATAACAGGAGACCTGTAGTATCTTCCTACAAGGATGTAGAAGTAAACGGGAGTGAAATACCAGCACGCTTTTATCTACATAATTACGTCAGACATATTGAGGTGAGGAAGTATATACGATGACTAACGCGTGGTTGACAGCAGTGGCGATCTGGCGGAACGAAGCCCAGCACAACTATCACCCTGGTCCCACTACCTATCGGACATACGTCAGCAAGCTGCATGAAGTTTGTTGAGGGGAGAGGGATGAGAATCTGGGCTGCGATATCAGTCTCCGAAGCTTAGCTCTCAGAAATATGTGCGACGTTTTTTCTCATTGCTTTCAAGTTTTGTAAATGGAACAATGTGTCACATTATAATGATTTTTAGACTTCCATCATTCTCAATTGAAGTTTGGGTTTCACCGATAGCCTTGGTAGTCCTCAGTATACGCCACTGATATATTTTTATTTTCAATTTGAAATTACGTTGTATATAATGATCTGATACCCGATATTCGTATGGCATAACTTTTTGTTGAAAACATAACTTCACACCGCGAAGAAGCCTCACAATTAAAGAATGAAAAAAAGCTCATGCACATGTTATGTCAAATTAGGAGCCAGACTGCAGAATTTCACATACCGTTATGAAATGAAGGGCATCATACAATTTCCTCAGTAGGTATCAGATATCACATGATAATAAAATACCAAAATTATAACGCACTGTGTCAGAAAATTCACAGGAGTGCACAAATTAAACCATTCCATTTTTAGTCCCTCAAGTGTGCACAATAGAAAATGTAGGCTGGCAGAACGACTTGTAAATGGAAGGGTAATAAATGATGCAAACATTTATTCTTAATTGTGTAGCAGTTCACAAAAAAAAATTCCCTGTGGATATGGGAGTAGAATAACACACACGGTATGCCCTGCCTGTCATAATAGGTGACTGAAAGGGGCCCAATGGGTTCTTAAATTCCGAGCGTTGGCTTGTGACCACGTGCCCATTACTTGTGTCCTGGAATTTCTTCCACTTGCTTGTGCAAGGGTCCTCACTTTCATCTATCCTATCCGACCTCCCTTGTTCAACAATTGTTCTTTTCCGACCCCGACGGTATTAGAGCGATCAAGGCCTAGGGAGTATTTAATTTTCATGCTCTTGGTGGCCATTGTCTTTGTATGGCCGGTAACTTTATTTTTCGAAATGAAGGACCCTTCCATTTTCTCCCTCTGATTACTGTTAATAGAGGATGGTTGTCTGCTTGTACTTCATTTTAAAACCATAATCACCACCACCACCACCAAAAACAACATTTGCAACTTCAACGCTAAGGAAAATTCAAAGCAAGCGATGAACAATCACAGGTGTTTAGAAGGGCATCATGGGAAATATCGCTAGCTTGATTATCAATCACTAAGCTATAATTAGGGCAGTCGCCCAGGTGGTGATTTCAAACTCCCCTTCCTATAAACGAATATTTGCCCCATTTTGTCCTCTTGCATTCCAATGTTATCTTCATATGGTGATGTTTCCTTCTTTTAAAGACACCACTCAAACTATTCGTCTACTAAAGTCATTCCACACCATCTCTCCATTGACAGCACGGCACATACAACTTAGTCGAGCAGCTCACCTCCTTTTTCCCAAGTCTTCCCAGCCCAAACTTTGCAATATTTTTTAACGCTACTCTTTTGTCGGAAATCACCCAGAACCAATCGAGCTGCTTTTCTTTGGATATTTTCCAATTCTTGAATCAAGTAATCCTTGTTAGGGTCCTATACACTGAAACCATACTCTATTTGGGGTCTTCCCAGAGACTTATATACACTCTCCTTTACATTCTTACTACAATCCCTAAACACCCTCATAACCGAGTGCAGAGATCTATACCTTTATTTACAATCCCATTTAACTTATGAGATTTCTCCAATGATGATCTTTCCTTATATTAACCCCTAGTCACTTATAATGATCCCCATAAGGAACTTTCACCCCATCAACGCAGGAATTAAAACCAGAGGGCTTTTCCTATTTGTGAAACTCAAAACCCGACGTTTAATCCCGTTTATCAGCATAACATTGCCTGCCGTCCATCTAATAACATTATTGATGTCATGTCCGACTCGTTGGCTGAACGGTCAGCGTATTGGCTTTCGGTTCAGAGGGTTCCGGGTTTGATTCACGGCCGGGTCGGGGATTTTAACCTTAATTGGTTAATTCCTACGGCACGGGGGCTGGGTGTGTGCGTTGTCTTCATCATCATTTCATCCTCATCATGACGCGCAGGTTGCCTACGGAAGTCAAATAGAAAGACTTGCACCTGGCGAGCCGAACCCGTCCTGGGATATCGCGGCACTAAAAGCCATACCACATTTCATTTCATCGAGGTCATTTTGCAGTTTTCGAAGTGTCGAACCCCTTCCATTTTTTCACTCTGATTCCTCTTATACGATCCTTTATTAGTGTTTTATAGAGGATGGTTGCCTAGTTGAACTTCCTCTTTAAAACAATAATCACCACCAACACCACCCCCTTTAGGACTAGCTCGCTGCACATAATTAAATATCCAAGGTTTGCGGTTATAGTATTTTGCTAATTGAACAGAACAATTTCATTCCCTATCTAGTGAGCAGTGCTATAAATATTTGGTTTAGTTTTTAACTGTTTCTAGTTCTTATTTAGCCTTTTCTAGCCTATATTGGATGATGATCTAGCTCTGAGCCTTCTGCAGTTAAGGACGGAAGGTACGCTTGGCAACGCTGTATCTATCTGTCAAGCGGAGACCGAGAGAAAAGTGCACGTGTCCGATTTTGAATGACTTCATCCATATTCACTACATTTAGACCAACACGATGATTGTGATAAATGCACACTGTTCGTAAAATGGTACTAAGAAACACACATGAGTAAGTGCATTCAATGAAGTTAGAAATACACATTTTACATGAACAAAAAACAAAGCACTTTAAGAACAGTACTTGCAAGCTCGATTACTGTGGAACGTTGACAGCATCCTCCGCTTAGTGTTTTTATCCTCACTGCTGACATAACTCGTGTTCTTCATCTGCTTTCAGCACTTATTTAATACGACAGTGGAAAATGTACACAATAAACAATCTATCGCACCATTAGTGTCCCGCTCACAATGATGGAGTTCAAACCAGAACTGTTGATTGTCATCTCTTCCTAAACAGCAGCTCAGGATGGAGGGAACAGAAATTCTTTATAATTTTCACGATCCAGTTAGTCTTCATATACCACTGTTCTGCAGACACACATAACACAATGTGATGGCACCCCAACCCACCTCTCTGAAGTTCTTCAAAATAAGGGATCACCTGTTTCATTACCCTGCAGGAGACCTAAGCAAGTGTCACAGCTTATCTTTCATATTGTCCTTAGTGAATATCCGAAAATGTACAGCATATTACCCCTGACATGTCAACATGCCACTAAAAAATTCGCATGATAAATGTGTCTAACTTGTTTATTATTTCCATATTGAGCCCAATAACATCTGTCTTGATGGAATCAGACATTTCTAATTGACTACAGCCAAACCTCTTTTTTTCCAAACCACCACCACCACCGCCGCAATCCTAGAACACCCTTAATCCTAATTTTCGTCTTACTTTCTAGAATTTGAAGTGCAGTAACATTGTAGTTACAACCAATAAGCTATAAGTACTGACTAAACCTTCTTTCTAAGTTACCACTTTGAAAGTTTCTTGACAGTAAATAATTTGCTTTCGCAGTTCCAAACGAAACTTTTTGAGTAGGGCCTAACTCTTTTCCCTTTTAGTGCAAATACTACTACTACTACTACTACTACTACTACTACTACTACTACTACTACTACTACTACTACTACTACTACTACTAATAATAATAATAATAATAATGTTATTTACTTTACGTCCCGATAACTACTTTTACGGTTTTTGGAGACGCCAAGGTGCCGGAATTTAGCACCTCAGGAGTTCTTTTACGTGCCAGTATATCTACTGACACGAAGATGACGCATTTGAGCACCTGCAAATACTACTGGACTAAGCTAGGATCGAACCTGCCAAGTTGGTGTCAGAAACTCAGCGCCTCAACCGTCTGAACCACTCAGCCCGGCCCTTTTAGTGCAAAGTTCGAATTGTTCCCTTAAACATATGAGGCAAGGCAAAGAACGTGCTTTCACTGCTTACCTCACGATACTCTATGAGATTGTGAAGCGTCTATTACAGAACTATTTAAACCGAGCTCGATAGCTGCAGTCGCTTAAGTGCGGTCAGTATCCAGTATTCGGGAGATAGTAAGTTCGAACCCCACTGTCGGCAGCCCTGAAAATGGTTTTCCGTGGTTTCCCATTTTCACACCAGGCAAATGCTGGGGCTATACCTTAATTAAGGCCACGGCCGCTTCCTTCCCACTCCCAGCCCATCCCTGTCCCATCGTCGCCGCGACGTAAAGCAACTAGCAAAAAAAAAGAACTTTCTAAATTAATTTTTTACTTGAGTCCGCCTTGTCAATACAACTTATAATGATTGAAAACGATTTATTTTACCATACATGTTTCGGGAAAATCATCCATTCCCTTCGTCAGTGATGTCAGTTCTGTACTGGATCAGACAAGTCAATACGGGATCAAACGTAATACCTATTATGGTTAAGTTGTTCAACATTGTGAAGTATTTTAATAGATTTATTTGTACACATTTAACACTAACACTACAAGAAGTGGTTCCTATATAATTTAACAAAAATGCATTTAGTTGAGACCACTTTGAAATTTTACCATTTGCCAAAGATGTCATTTCTTCTACCAACACTTTATAACTTAACATATACAGTGACATGCACATCTTGGTGAATTTTGAGTAAATGGTTTTCATTTGGCATATCATCCATCTTCTTGTTTACCATACTCTACATTTCCAGGCTCCTAACTTCGGGATCTTTTCTCTTAACACTTTTCGATGATAAATATTTTGGCAAATTTGGGCAGTTTTAGGTGGTAGTATGGTTGCGTTGACTTTATCATCACAAATATTATCCCCTGTTGAAAAACTTTCGTGTCTGACATGTTTTATGCATACGACTGAATCCTTCCCAAGTTTCCAATTATCCCGTTAAGTAACAAATCCTTTTTTGTTTTAATTCCTTGTCTGAAGGAAAACTAAATGAGCTAACAAAACACTTTTTAATGCTACAGTTGTTACGACACATGGGAACACAACATTTTCTGGTCATCTGCAAATACACGAAACATTTTATTAATGAGCCAAATTCAGTCGGCACCATCACAAATAATAACGTTATTGATTTAACACCCTACTAACTACTTTTACGGTTTTTTGGAGACGCCGCGATGCCGGAATTTTGTACCGGAGGAGTTATTTAACGTGCCAGTAAACCTATCGACACGACGCTGGTGTTGTGTGTGTCCTCCGCGCTCAAGCGCTGCGCCTACAAGCTCCGCAACCCGCCGCATCACCGAAGTTTCCAGAGCCTACGAGAGAAATGCACTGCGCCTGGCATGCTCGTCTGTGACGTCAGCCAGTGCTATATAAGGAGCGACGTTCCTAGCCTTACCCCAAGAGAGACACACATCACGCTTCTCTACAGAGCACGACGGGGGATCACACCCGAGCATCGAACAACTACTCACGAATTCCTCACAACGCCTTTTTTGTTCGACCGGGGGCCTTCACAACTTTACTTTAGCACCCAGTCGACCTCAATCAGCAAAACGGCCTAACACCAAGTTGGAAGTCGGCCTTCCCGCCATGCCTAACTGCCTTATCCACGATGTTCAACTTGACTTTTCTGAAGACGATCTCTTTCACTTCTTCCGCATTAACAATTATCCAGTATCAATTGTATCTCGGGTCCAGGAGGACTTTGTCCCAACAAGTCGGGTCCTTATACTATACGCGCACTTTTTCTTGAGCCCGATTTTTACGGGGTGAGGAGCAAGGAGGGAGCGCTGACAGTTCCGGTTTTACTGCCAACTGAATGGAAATGAAATCTGAATTGAATCGATGGTATGATCGATCAATATACATTTTCTAAACCTTTATTATCTTAGTATGATTTCTCTGACATTACAATTCCACAACTACATGCACAATCGTCGCTGTTATCTACAGCACTATGAATTATCAGACATATCACTTTCAGAAGGAGCCTCCGTGGCTCAGACGGCAGCGCGTCGGCCTCTCACCGCTGGATACCGTGGTTCAAATCCCGGTCATTCCAATTGAGATTTGTGCTGGACAAAGCGGAGGCGGGACAGGTTTCGCTCCGGGTACTCCGGTTTTCCCTGTCATCTTTCATTCCAGTAACACTACATTCTCATTTCGTAGCATCTATCATTCATTAATGTATCACTTTGGGAGTGGCGACCCCATCGTAATAATAGCCTATATATGATTCATTCATTACATCCCTGACCCGGTCAATGACTGGTAAACAGGTTGTAGGTTTTCATTTTTTCATCACTTTCAGAATCATTTTCACTATTGTCACTGCTATCTGCAGTACTATTAATGACAATCGCGTCCATTGCTATTTCCATTACACCGTCGTGCCTCCAGTATTCCTCTTCCTGTTCTTTGACCTTTCTGCAATACCCCTCCCAATCTGCGGCAGATACTAAATTGAATGCCTCGATGGTGAGTCGTCGTAAGTTAACTGCTGACATGTCTCCCGTAATATTATGTCGTTTGAATTCCATTTTATTTTTGCCCATGCCAATTCAATGGCGTTCAGATCACAGTTGCATGGGGGAAGACGAAGGACAACGTGACCTGTCTCACCAGTCATGTCGTCAACAGCATAAATTTTATTAGGAGGCCTGTTTTCATCAACTAATCTATACAGCGCCCCTTTCCGTTGATTTGCGTCGCAGACAATGCTTATCTTGTGTAGCCACTCGACCATCGTCACTCGTGTATCATACCTCGATGGTATTTTATCCACCTGTCGAGAATGATATGGAGCATTATCCAATATTATCACAGATGCAGGAGGCAAATTAGGGAGCACAGATGTTTTAAACCATTTCTCAAAATGACTTAAATGACTTAATCCTCTTAATAGTTGCCAGAGATATGCCCGTGTACGCGACAACTCGTTTAAGAGACTTGCTGAGGGGGAAGAGCAGCGGTTTATTTTTTTTTTCTCTATAGCACAGCATTCGGCAACTTTAGCTATTATTTCTCTTCCCTCGCTGTATATAACCTTTGAGGGGCGTTTCTGTGGAGGTGTTCTAGGTGGTTCCTGTGATTGAATGAGATTTTCCTCACTCATGTTCATTCCCAACCTATATTTTGAATTTGCAATGTAAACAACAACAGTACTACTATGAAAAGTGTACGCCAGATGTCTCTCGGCGATGCATAATCGATTCATAGTTCGCGTTTCAAAGGTTGCCAATACGGATGGCGAAGATAACCGAGGTCTACCGATTCAGCACTAGGGAGCTCCGGGCTCAAGAAAAAGTGCGCGTATAGTACAAGTACCCACAGAAGACGAAGCCCGGCAATTGTTCCAGGACTGTTTATATATCTCCACCTCCGGGAATCGAGTGGAACCTTGTCCGCCGTACTTCGCCGATGCTTTTGAGACGCCTGCAACAACATTGCCGCAGCCATGGATACCAACTCCACAGACTTCGTTGTCATCCTACACCACCACCACCACCACCACCACCACCACCACCACCACCACCACCACCACCACAATCTCCTCCACTTACACCTCTCCCAATGTTCCTATCACCACGACTGTTAAGTGCCACCCTTCCTCCCTTCTGACGTCTTCTCCCCCCATCGGTCCCACCCCTGATCAATCCAACTCTCCGCTTACAACTGTCCAGTTACCCGCCGATGACACCGCCACTTCACCTGCAGCAGATACGGCACGTCTACCATCGTCGCGACCACTGCCCGACTGCACCTGCGTCGTCCGTGGCGTGGACCCATTAATACCGACAGAAGACATCGCCATTGCACTCCGCCTGGCAGGATTGCCCGTTCGAAGAGCTACAACGCATCTGGACCCACGTATTTAGTGAGATTACATCTAGAGACTCCCGACGCTGCCCACCATCTTATCGCCAATGGAACACAACTTCACGGCCGACACCATCAGGTCGAACAGTCACGCTCACCTCCCCAATGTTTGAACCGCCCCAACCCTTCACGTCCCCGGCCAGATCCTCCATTCCATCTACCTCGTCCACATCACCGTTCTTACCATCCCCCTCCTAGCTTTTTCCCCCAAACATCGCACACACCCGATCTCCTCCGTCTCTTACTTACTTCCCTAGTCAATATCTCTTCCTTATTTCACATCCTCGCCCTTCAACTTACCCCACGCACACTCACATACTAACCCTTCATATGCCCCTTCGTACTCCCCTCTAAACGTTTACTCCCTAAACACATCCCCGGTATTTACATATCCGTGCACACCTCCTCATCCCTTACTTCAATTATCCTCCTCCTCATACTATCGCTCCTTCCCCAACCAGCCGAAACTCCTGGCCAGGGTGAAGGCGTAACCTTCAAAGTGGCCCGCCCCTCCCCTTCCGGGAGGGGAATGAAAACATTGGGAAAAAAGAAAAAATAGCCTTACCGGGGACTACCCCAGTGTCCAACAACCAGACCACACCGCATGTCAAACACGGAGGCATTCCTCTTAAAAATGAGTCTTGAACAGGTGGACAGATTGCTGGTTGTGAGGTCTCACCTCCGGACATTGCCTCAGCTTCCCTGATTCCCGTAGCCACGTTGAGCCCCTAGTCAAGCATTCTGCTACACTCCCAAGTCCTCACCTGTGCTCCGACGACTATCTTAGCATTCTGCGAATTAAGATATTGATGCAAGTTCCTTGCAAGTCTAAGTCCAATACTAGCATTATACTAACGCTACTTTCTCTACAGGTTATACTTGTTATCCCACAACAGATAGTTTTCGACTATCCAAGGACATTTCCCAGTGGAATAGACTATCTACTCAAGATAGGTGTAAATGTGTATGTAGGACTCTCTCTCTGTAAATATATATTTGTGCCACAGATTTTCAGTCTATCATTTAACAACAGCATTAACTGCGTGCAATCAATCAAGCTTCAAGACAAGTTTCATTTTATTTCTTGTAAATACTGTATTAAACTATTGAAGAAATAAACTTTATGTTGTGTTACTGTATACCAAGTTCCTTGTATACAACAGCTGGCGTATTTGATAGTGATGGGTTGCAACTGGAATCGCGAAGAGTCGATTCCATATGCCTGGGGAATCGGGTACCCGATTTCGGAATCGGTTCCGAGGAACTGCTAACACCATTTGTGATGCAGATATGTAAACACGTGCAGCACGAATGTGTTCTGTAATGTGAGTTCGTGTTGGTTTATAACCAGGTCACTTTACATGCCATGCCTGCTCTCATTGTACTGTCCTGGAGTTATATACTATAATACGACTGAAATTTGATCAGAAAATATGATTCTCTGTTTGATACTAATCATATAGGAAAACTCCTCTTGAGTTTTAATTATTCCGTTGATGGGGTGAAAGTTCCATTTGGGGATCATTGTAAGTATCTTGGTGTTAATATAAGGAAAGATCTTCATTGGGGTAATCACATAAATGGGATTGTAAATAAAGGATACAGATTTCTGCACATGGTTATGAGTGTGTGTAGGGGTTGTAGTAAGGATGTAAAGGAGAGGGATTATAAGTCTCTGGTAAGACCCCAATTAGAGTATGGTTCCAGTGTATGGGAACCTCACCAGGAATACTTCATTCAAGAACTGGAAAAAATCCAAAGAATAGCAGCTCGATTTGTTCTGGGTGATTTCCGACAAAAGAGTAGCGTTACAAAAATGTTGCAAAGTTTGGGTTGGGAAGAACTGAGAGAAAGAAGAAGAGCTGCTCGACTAAGTGGTATGTTCCGAGCTGTCAGCGGAGATATGGCGTGGAATGACATTAGTAGACGAATAAATTTGAGTGGCGTTTATAAAAGTAGGCAGGATCACAATATGAAGACCAAGTTGGAATTCAAGAGGACAAACTGGGGCAAATATTCATTTATAGGAAGGGGAGTTAGGGATTGGAATAACTTACCAAGGGAGACGTTCAATAAATTTCCAATGTCTTTGAAATCATTTAGGAAAAGGCTAGTAAAACAACAGATAGGGAATCTGCCACCTGGGCGACTGCCCTAAATGCAGATCAGTATTGATTGATATGATCAGTTCACATGGATGTTGACTATACAAGAGTATATAAGTCCATTTCCCAATTGAATTTCTACCTGGTAAAAAAAATTACTGACTGAATGTTATTGCCACTTTCTTTTTTGCAACAACTGATGCGTGCGTGCGACAATGTTTTCATTCCCCACCCTGAAGGGGTGGGGCGGGCCACCTGATGTGTTACGCCCTCCCTCTGGCCGTGAGCTTGGGCGGGTTGAGAAGGTTTAATAGGAGAAGGAGAGGGGAAAGGAGATGTGTGATTAAGGAGTGGGGAGTATAGGCGCCTCTTGGCTAAGTGTTTTTTATTTTTTACAAAATGGAGATGAAGCTTTTTTGAGCAGCGATACAATGCAAGATGTTAAATACAGTGCTTTACATGACAGTGTGATGGAAAAGATGGAGGGCTAGGAGGTGGTAAAATGAGGAGAAGTTAACAAGGGATACGAGTATAAGATGGAAAATGTTCGGGTTAGGTAAGGGAGGCATAAAGTAGTTGGGAGGTGGTGGAGCGGTGAGATGTGGACGAGGAGATTGGGGAGATGGGACGGGCCGGGGACGGCTGCGTAGTGTGTGATTTCGGTGCGATGGAAGTGGAGAAGAATGATAGGGTTCAACCCTATGTTAGCGGCCATAGATATGGATGCCTTGGTCTATAAGTCGCTGGACGTCGGTGTGTGTCGGCAGCTGGAGTCTCACCAGAAATGTGGGACCGTCGGAGTTATAAATGCGCTATGCTCTCTTGACAGGTACTCCGGCCTGGCGAAGGTCACGTGTGATGGCAGCAGGCGCTATGTTGGGGTCCATACCGCGCAGAACACAGCTGTAAGTTGAGTTATGATCAGATGGCGGTGGTGGCGAAGATGGACGTGTCGCATTGTCAGGAGGATTGGTAGAAGTTCCCTCGATAGATGGTGGTTGAGACGTTTCCTGGCGACGTGTCTGCTCAGGGTTGGGAGGGAGGGAGGTCAGGAGAGGAGATGGATGGGACGAGGGGGTAGTAGTAATAGAAGTCATGGGAGAAAGTGGCGTAGACGTAGTGGTGATAGTGTGAGTAGTCGTGGTAGGGACAGGTGCGGTAGGCGAAATGTTGGGAGAGATAGGAACAGGGATGGGAGTAGTTGCGATGGTGTTAGCGGTGTAACAAGAAGACGATGGAAGTGGGGGTAGTGTATATGGTGGAGGCGGGCGAGCAGCAGGCGGTACAGGTTCTTGAGCATTGATGTGTGCTGGTATAGATGATACACGATGACGTCTGCGCTGGATAACCACGCCGGTAGCTCGGACGGAATGGCTGGTACTGGCAGAATGGAAATGAAGAAGAATCTCCGGTGCAGGAACAGAGCCGTAATAGAGGCGAGTGACACTGAAGACACCGAGCGGGCGAAGTTCATTAGCAATTTCTTCAACCGATAGAACTGTGTCAACATCACTTACTAGGAGAGAAGACATGGCTGGCTGGGGAAGGCCGTCAACCCAACTTGGGGATAGCCGATATGCTAATTGGCTCGGCGAAGAACGAATTATAAATGTGGCGTCCTCCGGCCGATCAAAAATACAGGAAGAGACAAAGGAGCGATGAGTCCTCGTTCAGAGATCTCAACAACTGATTTCCATTTCCTCTGATCGTGAGTCTATTTCCTCGCTTTTGTGAGTGACACAGGTGTCACGTTTTGTGGTAGCATGTCCATCACAGAACACAATGAAGAAAGCTACAGTTTGTTTTGGTAATATAATATGTTCGTGCACTTTCATATACTTTCAAAACACCGAAACTACCTCCAGTGTAACTCTAAAACCGAAAAATAGGCACGCATAAGCAAGACAGTCTCAATTTATAACTCAATTGAACCAATATGGCAGCACTCACATGGCGTGAGCAGAAAGAGCTGATTGGTAGTTCTGGAGATTGTCCCTTTTGATACCAACAGATGGCGGAGATTGTACTGTTTGAAAGTCACACTGTACTTTCGTGCTCTGAAACGATGGGATTTTGTTCTTTTTGAAAAAGACAAACAACATTGTTTTATAGACAGCTATTAATACAATACAATGGAATCAGTAACTCATTTCCAACGAAAAGGTGAGACTGCTACTTTTGATACCAGAAGCCTCAATTGTACTAAAGAGACGAGCTCAACTAATGTTAAGCCGTGATGAAAAAAGAAGTATTTTTGACAGTTTCTCATAATAATATTTAGCAGTAGTATGAAAGTTCTTCTTCTTCTCCTTCTTCGCTTTCTACCACTTTTCCCACATCTGTGGGGTCGCGGGTGCGAACTGTATCGCACATGTTGACTTGGCCCGGTTTTACAGCCGGATGCCCTTCCTGCTGCCAACCCTGTATGGAGGGATGTAATAACTGTTGCGCATAGCAGACTACAGTTACAATCCGGAGTCATGCAAGTTTGGCAACGTCCAGTGGAGGCCACGGTGAAAGCGTGGGATCTATCCGTGTATGTTGATGTCCAGTGAATTTCGTCTCGTGTTTCGTTTAATTTGTCACGAAAATGTTCGAGTACCTGTATATAAGAAGATACGTGACAGAGTAAGCATACGTAGAGCCTATTACCGAAATAATGTGAAGTAGTTAGTGGGACGTTAAATCAATAACGTTATTATTTGTGATGGTGCGGACTGAATTTGGCTCATCAATAAAATGTTTTGTGTATTCGCAGATGCCCAGAAATGTGTTCTCATGTATCGTAATAAGAGTAGCATTACAAAGTGTTTTGTTATGTACCTAGTTTAGTTTTCCTTCAGACGAGGAATTAAAAAAAAATGGATTTTTCATTTTAAACGGGATAATTGGGAACCTGGGAAGGATTCAGTCGTATGCATAAGAATGTCATACACGAAACCTGGGAAGGATTCAGTCGTATGCATAAGAATGTCATACACGAAAGTTTTTCAAACAGGGGATAAAATTTGTGATAGTAAAGTCAACGTAACTATACTACCAACTAAACCTAATGAGCTTCTCCCTGATGCATGTCCAATTATTTTCCCAAACGTGCCAAATATTTATCATCGAAAAGTGTTAAAAAAGAGCCTGAAGGTAGGAGCCTGGAAATGTAGAGTAGGGTAAACAAGATGGATGATATGCCAAATGTAACCCATTTACCCAAAACTCACCAGAATATGAATGCCACTGTGTATGTTATCAGGTGTTGGTAAAGGAAATGACATGTTTAGCAAATGGTAAAATATCAAAGTGGTCTCAACTAAATGCATAGTTATTAAATTATATAGGAACCACTCCTTGAAGTGTTAGTGTCAAATCTGTACAAATAAATATATTAAAATGCTTCACAATCTCATAAATTATCGTGAGGTAAGCAGTGAAAGCACACTCTTTGTCTTGCCTCATATGTTTAAGGGAACAATTCGAACTTTGCACTAAAAGGGCCGGGCTGAGTGGTTCAGACGGTTGAGGCGCTGGGCTTCTGACCCCAACGTGGTAGGTTCGATCCTGGCTCAGTCCGGTAGTATTTGAAGGTGCTCAAATACGCCAGCCTCGTGTCGGTTGATTTACTGGCAGGTAAAATAACTCCTGAGGGGCTAAATTCCAGTACCTTAGCGTCTCCAAAAACCGTAAAACTAGTCTGTGGGACGTAAAGCAAATATTATTATTATTATTATTATTATTATTATTATTATTATTATTATTATTATTATTATTATTATTATTATTATTGCTATTTACTTTACGTCGCACATACACAGATAGGTCATATGACGACGATGGGACAGGAAAGGACTAGGAATGGGAAGGAAGCGGCCGTGGCTTTAATTAAGTTACAGCCCCCAGCATTTGCATGGTGTGAAAATGGGAAACCACAGAAATCCATCTTCAGGGCTGCCGACAGTGGGGTTCGAACCCACTATCTCCCGGATGCGAGCTCACAGCTGTGCGCCCCTAACCGCACGGTCAACTCGCCCGGTATTATTATTATTATTATTATTATTATTATTATTATTATTATTATTATTATTATTATTATTATTAGCACTAGAAGGAAAAAGAGTTAGGCCCTGCTCAAAAAGTTTCGTTTGGAACTGTGAAAGCAAATTATTTACTGCCAAGAAACTTTCAAAATGATAACTTAGAAAGAAGGTTTAGTCAGTACTTATAGCTTATTGGTTGTAACTACAATGTTACTGCACTTCAAGTCCTAGAAAGTGATATGAAAATTAGGATTAAGGGTGTTCTAGGGTTGCGGTGGTGGTGGTGGTGGTGGTGATGGAATGAAAAAGTGAGGTTTGGCTGTAGGCAGTTAGAAATGTCTGATTCCATCAAGACTGATGTTATTGGGCTCAATATGGAAATAATAAACAAGTTAGACTCACATTTATCACGTGATTTTTTTTGGAGGGCATTTTGAGATGTCAGGGGTAATATGCTGTACATTTCTGGATATACAATAAGGACAATAGCCAGAAGGATAAGCTGTGACACTTGTTTAGGTCACCTGCAGAGTAATGAAACAGGTGATCCCTATTTTGAAGAACTTCAGAGAGGTGGGTTAGGGATGCCATCACATTGTATTGTGTGTGTCTGCAGAACAGTGGTATATAAAGACCATCTGGGTTGTGAAAATTATAAAGAATTCCTGTTTTCTCTATCCTGAGCTGCTTAGGAAGAGATGACAATCAACAGTTTCGGTTTGAACGCTGTCATTGTGGGCGTGACACTAAAGGTGCGATAGATAGTTTATTGTCTAAATTTTGCAATGTCTTGTTAAATAAGTGCTGAAAGCAGATGAAGAACAAGAGTTATGTCAGCAGTGAGGATAAAAACACTAAGCGGAGGATGCTGTCAACGCTCCGCAATAATCGAGCTTGTAAGTACTGTTCTTAAAGTGTTTTGTTTTTGTTAATGTAAAATGTGTATTTCTAACTTCAGTGAATGAATTTACTGATGTGTGTGTTTCTTAGTACCATTTTACGAACAGTGTGCATTTATCACAATCATCGTGTTGGTCTAAATGTAGTGAATATGGGTGAAGTCATTCAAAATCGGACATGCCCCCGTTTCTCTCGGCCTCCGCTTGACAGAAAGATACAGAGTTGCCAAGCGTACCTACCTGTTTTAATTGTAGATGACTCTGCTGTTGCGCATTTCTGGGTTGGTTGGTAGTGTAGTGTGTTGTCTGAATATGAGGACAAACACAAACACCCAGTCCTCGGGCCCAGAAGGACTAATCAGAGGCGATTAAAATTTTCCGCTCAGCGCACAATGTGCATAAATGGTACAGACAATATATGGTTAGTTGACTATTTGGTTGACTCTAGCACACAACATAGTCAGTGATTCGATTCTGTCCTTTGGTTGCAAAACATCGCATGATATCTGTCACATAGCCCACTACAGCGCTTGCACACACATTCATGTCCTGGAGAATGGAAACCAGTGGAAACCTACTTTCTGGCATAATGGGTGTGAAAAACATGTATTGCAAACCGAGTCGTCACATGTCTGAGGTCGTAGTTTGGTTGTTTCCAATCTTGTATGGTCGCTCGCTTTATCGTTCCGATCCTTCTGACACTATCACGCGAAGCCCATTAAATTATCTAAGCCAAGACAAGAAAGACAAGATCCTTCTGACACAGGAGAGAGATCCAGATCAGACTTTCCCTGCAATCACTGCCTGCTCGATCTGCATCCGATGGCTGCTATACTGCCTGCTCATTCCATATTCAAACGTGTAACACGACTTAGAAACAATCTGCAGCTAGGTGGCAGCACCAGACGTAGTCAGTTATCGCGTGAATGCAACTAGATAAGCATACCAGCAAAATTTTAAATCTGAAAGTAAGAGAAAAATTAAAGAATTTTACGTATAAAGTGGTGCTGTAGAGAGTTATAGCTTCAGCACTTTTCGAGAAAGAGGTTTCGACGAGCAAGAAAACCTGGAAACTTTGTCTGTATGGTACTTCCCTACATTACTAAGTAGAGGTTTCACGAATTTGGCAACCACAGTTTCTGACACAAGTTCCTGGTGCTTATTGTTACTAAAACACTTTAAAATCTTACATTGGCACAAAGAAGGTAGAAAGTTTTTTTTATAGTCTGGAGCAGACTTGCAGAGTTCTTGCAGTACGGTAGAGCCGCGTCAACAAATTTCTGTAGCCCCATAATTAGGCCAATAAATCGTTGCTGGGGATAGCGCAGGCCTCCTCTATCCGACTGTCTGATTAAGCTCACCAATGGGGATGCATTAAATGAGGTGGAAACGTTATTCAAGCACGTGCTGCATTCTGTTTTTTCTTCGATTACACGCACTAAATAACCACACAATAATGCCTGGTAAGCAGTTTTCAAAGCGACACACACTGACTCAGAGACTCACGAAAATCGTCCAGTGAATCAAGTACATACTCAGGGAATAATAATGAAAGACGGCCTATTAGGCGACTTGCATGTCTGTGAAGATGAAGGCCCTTCCTCGGATGATTTCTAATGCTGAAGATACCACACACACCCAACCCCCGAGCCACTGGAATGAACTAATTACCGTTAAAATCCCCGAGCCGGCCGGGAATCGAACCCGGGACCCGCTGAACCGAAGGCCAGTACGCTGACCATTCAGGCAATGAGTCGGGCATACTCAGGGAGCAACACTGGTTCTGTTTCGTCAAGTCCGGGAGAGAATACTGAGGCAGAAAATTTTGAATTTTGCTTGTGGATAACGTTAGCACCATCGGTGGAGAGAACCTGACATTAGTTTTGCTATAACTGTAAAACCGAAACAACTAAATAGGCCCTATTTGCGTAAATGATAATAGTAATAAAAATAGCAGGATATTGACACGATTTTATACTATTAGCAAACGACCCGTAATGGAATCTTAATCTGCTTAATCAGCTTACCCTCCAGGGTTGGCTTTACTCTCTCGGACTCAGCGAGGGATCCCACCTCTACCGCCTCAAGGGCATCGTCCTGGAACTTCAGACTCTGGGTCGGAGGGATACAACTGGGGAGGATGACCAGTACCTCGCCCAGGCGCCCTCACCTGCTATGCTGAACAGGGGCCTTGCGGGGATGGGAAGATTGGAAGGGATAGACAAGGAAGAGGGAAGGAAGCGGCCGTGGCCTTAAGTTAGGTACCATCCCTGCATTTGCCTGGAGGAGGGTTGGGAAACAACGGAAAACCACTTCCACGATGGGTGAGGTAGGAATCGAGCCCACCTCTACTCAGTTGACCTCCCGAGGCTGAGTGGACCCGTTCCAGCCCTCGTACCACTTTTCAAATTTCGTGGCAGAGCCGCGAATCGAGCCCGAGCCTCCGGGGTTTGCAGCTAATCACACTAACCACTACACCACAGAGGCGGATAATGGAATCTATGACAGCATATTATTCTGTTTTGTACCTTCACATTAACAGTACAATTGTCCCCAGAAATTATATTACTTAGGATGTAATACTTCAAACCTTATATAACGCTTATCATTTTCTGCAATGATGTTTGAAGAGCTCTTGTTAGACGTCTCTGAGCTTGAATACCTTTTCTTAATCATCGCTGAAATTAGCGGTTGTTTATAAGCTGGATAATCAGGGAAAGCGCTGGGTACATATCCTGTTTTTAATGTTCGCGTTTTGCTGGTCACTTTGAAATCGTCGTTTACGAAATGTAGACTGCAAACCACGGAATAATCAGAAGGAATCCATTTACTTCCTTTGCTGTTTCCTTTCCTGGATATAATACCTACGACTTTCGACGCAATTGTGTACTTGAAGGTATTTCATGGAATGAAATATCACGGCATTCTGGTTTCCCTTTCTTAGATTTGCAGAAGTGCTCGCAACAGTACACAATTTTCACTGAAAACAAGTATCATGTATCCCGTTATTTCATTCCGACAGGTCTGGAGCCGGTTGGTGCTGCTACCTGTTGTGGGTATTTGTAAACGGAGTGTTTCATTCAGTGCCATGTTAAAATGTTGTAATGAGCAGGCAGTAGTTCGTCGGTGTTTGCCGTGCGGTACACTACCTCGGTCGTGAGTGTCAGTTGTGTGCGGCATTGGTGACTAATTTTGCTTAGTGAGTGTGTGGTGAGGGAGTAGTAAGCCATGGCTGCCGCTAGTGGAGGGCCATTGGCGATGACAGGGGCTAAATTAATAGTGGAAAGTGAAATTGAGCTTCCCATGGAAGAGGAATCCATGTCTGATACCTCTATCAATACTGAGAAACAGCAGGTATCCCATTCAACTAAGAGTGACCAGTGACGTCTCAATACGGAAGTATCACCTCGTTCTAATGATGAACAACCTAACCAACAACCAGAAGTGCAACAAGCAGTACCTACACCGGAGTATTATAACAGGTTTCACCATGGGCCATATTTCGTATTTGTAGAATCTACGACCGATCAAAATATTGGTAGTTTACATCCCATGGCCCACTATTAATTTAGCCCCTGTCATCGCCAATGGCCCTCCACTAGCGGCAGCCATGGCTTACTACTCCCTCACCACACACTCACTAAGCAAAATTAGTCACCAATGCCGCACACACCTGACACTCACCACCGAGGTAGTGTACCGCACGGCAAACACCGACGAACTACTGCCTGCTCATTACAACATTTTGACATGGTACTGAATGAAACACTCCGTTTACAAATACCCACAGGAGGTAGCAGCACCAACCGGCTCCAGACCTGTCGGAATGAAATAAGGATAATATCGAGATAGAGGAAGAGACTAAGGCCAAAGAAGTAATAAAATTTACATATGATAACAATGACATTTACAATAAGATACAAAAGTTGAAAACTAGAAAAGCGGCTGGAATTGATCAGATTTCTGGGGATATACTGAAGACAATGGGTTGGAACATAGTACCATATCTGAAGTACTTATTTGATTATTGTTTGGCCGAAGGAGCTATACCAGATGAATGGAGAGTTGCTATAGTAGCCCCTGTGTATAAAGGAAAGGGTGATAGACATAAAGCTAAAAATTACAGGCCAGTAAGTTTGACATGCATTGTATGTAAGCTTTGGGAAGGCATTCTTTCTGATTATATTAGACATGTTTGTGAAATTAGTAACTGGTTCGATAGAAGGCAATTCGGTTTTAGGGAAGGTTATTCCACTGAAGCTCAACTTGTAGGATTCCAGCAAGATATAGCAGATATCTTGGATTCTGGAGGTCAAATGGACTGTATCGCGATTGACATGTCTAAAGCATTTGATAGGGTGGATCATGGGAGACTACTGGCAAAAATGAGTGCAATTGGACTAGACAAAAGAGTGACTGAATTGGTTGCTATATTTCTAGAAAATAGATCTCAGAGAGTTAGAGTAGGTGAAGCTTTGTCTGACCCTGTAATAGTTGAGAGGGGAGTTCCTCAGGGCAGTGTTATCGGACCTTTATGTTTTCTTATATATATAAATGATATGAGTAAAGGAGTGGAATCGGAGGTAAGGCTTTTTGCGGATGATGTTATTCTCTATAGAGTGATAAATAAGTTACAAGATGGTGAGCAACTGCAACGTGACCTCGAAAATATTGTGAGATGGACAGCAGGCAATGGTACCGTATGTTGATAAACGGGGCTAAAAGTCAGGTTGTGAGTTTCACAAATAGGAAAAGTCCTCTCAGTTTTAATTACTGCGTTGATGGGGTGAAAGTTCCTTTTGGGGATCATTGTAAGTATCTAGGTGTTAATATAAGGAAAGATCTTCACTGGGGTAATCACATAAATGGGATTGTAAATAAAGGGTACCGATCTCTGCACATGGTTATGAGGGTGTTTAGGGGTTGTAGTAAGGATGTAAAGGAGAGTGCATATAAGTCTCTGGTAAGACCCCAACTAGAGTATGGTTCCAGTGTAAGGGACCCTCACCAGGATTACCTGATTCAAGAACTGGAAAAAATCCAAAGAAAAGCAGCTCGATTTGTTCTGGGTGATTTCCGACAAAAAAGTAGCGTTACAAAAATGTTGAAATGTTTGGGTTGGGAAGAATTGAGAGAAAGAAGAAGAGCTGCTCGACTAAGTGGTATGTTCCGAGCTGTCAGCGGAGAGATGGCGTGGAATGACATTAGTAGACGAATAGGTTTGAATGGCGTCTATAAAAGTAGGAAAGATCACAATATGAAGATAAAGTTGGAATTCAAGAGGACAAACTGGGGCAAATATTCATTTATAGGAAGGGTAGTTAGGGATTGGAATAACTTACCAAGGGAGATGTTCAATAAATTTCCAATTTCTTTGAAATCATTTCGGAAAAGGCTAGGAAAGCAACAGATAGGGAATCTGCCACCTGGGCGACTGCCCTAAATGCAGATCAGTATTGATTGATTGATTGATTGATTGATTGATTGATTGATTGATTGATTGATTGATTGATTGATTGGTCGCCGTTTCTATGAACAACAGTTAAATGCCAAATCCATTCAGCGTAAAGTAAATACAGGTGACCTTCCATACTGCTGCGCAAGCCAGTGCTTTTTTGAACAACTCCATCTTAGAAACTTTGAAAATTAAAGCCTATATTCCCTCCTCCCAAGTTCTGCTAGTGGGAGTAATACGCGCGGTTGATAAGGGTATCTCAAATGAGGAAATTCTCCAGCATCTAGAATCTGTGGCTCCAGTTAAATCCGTGCAAAGGCTAAATCGTAGGGTTGTCCAAGACGGTGAAACACAGTATCTCCCTACAGGTTCCATTAAGATAGTGTTTCGTGCGCAAATGCTCCCTCCATAGGTTGCTTTATATAAAGTTTATATGGAGGTTGAGCCTTTTATTTTCTCACCTATCCGTTGCCGAAAATGTCAGCGATATGGACACACTATCAGACAATGTCAGGCAAAAAATTCCCGATGTGGCAAATGTTCCCAACAACATGAAACCAATACCTGTACTGAACAATTCCTGCAATGTGTATATTGCAAGAAAGACCATATTACGGGCTCCCAGGATTGTCCTGAGCATAAATATCAAGTCAAAATCAAACGGCTTATGAGTACAGAATATCTTTCATTTCCGGAGGCAAAGGCTAGACCAGCGCTTCCAGTGTATTACCCCGACCAACAGGCAAACCAGTTTCCCCCCTTACCAACAGATCCTCAATCTCCACCTACAACCATCCCACGAAAGCGCAAGTTTACCCAAGTTATCTTACAATCTCCACCCCCCACACCCGAGCCTGGACACGATAAGCAGGGATATTTAGCCATTCTTAGGAATGAGTACGCCGCTTCAGCACGTCCTATTCCATCATCGAGTACAGCGATAACAACTGAGCCAGTGTTACATACACCGCCTTTGCCACAACAATGTGAGCAGCGAAATCCTTTGGTCCCCCAAGCCACAAGTTCTATCTCTACGAAGGAATACTTCCAACATGAAATTCAACGTATCATAGTGATATTAATTCAAATTTAGGTCACGAGCCACAACTAAGTCATGTAATCTATAAATTGAGGGATCATATTATGAATATTACTACATGATCAGATTATTGTAATTGAACTGTAGAAGTGTCATACCCAAGCAACACGAATTACATCTCTTAATAAATGCGACGCAGGCTAATCTTGTCTTTCTGCAGGAAACGTGGTTTCAACCACATTTCTCCTTTCGATTACGAGGTTATCACGTCATATGCCATGATGGTAACGGTTATGATGGCTTAGCCACGTGCATCCGGAAGACTTTAAATTATACCACGCTAACTTTACAATAGCTTATCCCACATACGTATGCGGTAGGGATAGTCTATATTAACATTTGTTTTCTGAATATATATTGCCCCCTCAAATTTATATCACCCAAGGACAATGGGCACAATTTTTTGAACAATTTACACACTTTCAGCATCTCTACGTTGTCGGAGACTTCAATTGTCACCACACCGAATGGGGGTGTACAACGGATACAATAAAAGGAGCAAACTTACTCGCCATGTCAAATAATCACGACCTTTTTATTTTAAATGATGGTTCACCAACACGTCTTACACCTCCCGGATCCCCACCAAGCGCAGTGGATCTCACGCTGTGTCGTATGAACATGGTTCCTATTACCACGTGGCATACCTTAGCAGACACTTACACCAGTGATCATTTCCCCATCATTATAACGTATGGTAATAGCCCATCTGTCTCCAAATCCTCTCCCTCACACATAGTAAGTAACGTCCGTTCATACAAAAATTTCAATACCCAAACTTATCAAGCATATATTAATCATATTCTGCAGAATGAATGTGGCACCCCTATCCCTTTTACAACCTTGGTTACCTATTTAACCCATTACTTAAATATGTTTCACCCGTGCAGGCCTATCAAGGCATCGAGTCCTCCCCCGATTCATGAAATGAAATGGTGGGATAAAGAATGTCATGAACTCATCAATAAGAGGAAACAGTTATTTAAGCAATATCGTCAATCCATGACACAACATCATTACTTATTATTACGCAAGCATATCGCAAAAACAAAGCTCATTTATAACACCAAGAAACGTCAGGCTTGGCAATCTTTTATTTCATCCTTAACCCCTCAGATACCCGCCGCGAAATTCTGGAATGTTGTTCGTATGATAACTAGAACGTTTCAATATCAAACTCAATATTCTTTTCTTCGAACGGTTTTAGAAGGATTTATCCAAGCAATACCCCCAGACGCAGCAATTCCTCTCTTTCTACCCTCATCATCTGGTGATTCTCGCCAATTTACTATTTTGTTACAACCAATCACCTATAATGAACTCCAATCTGTCCTATATAATGTCAACAGTTCCTCACCAGGGCCAGATGCTATCACGTATATTATGCTGAAATCATTTTCTTCGCAAGCGCAAGTATATTTACTACAACACTATAATGATATTCTTACGTCTCTACAAGTGCCAATACACCGGAACAACTTTTTTATAACCCCCATATTAAAACCCACCAAACGACCGAATGCACCCAAAAATTTTCGAGGAATTGTATTAGGATCATATATACGTAAAATATTTTGCAAAATCCTAATGAAAAGAATTGCGTGGATTTTAGAATATTATTCCTTATTCCCTAAGTTCCAATTTACCTTTATGCGCGGCCGCAGTACACAAGACCCTCTTACCATCCTGATACTTGATATTTTATTAGCTAAATGGCGGAAACAATCTACTATTGTAGTTTTTTGGATATCAAGGGAGCTTATGATTCAGTTTTATTACATATATTACGGGAGAAATTGTCTACTTATGGCTTTCCCTATCGTTTCATTTCTATTTTACACCAATTATTCACTAGCCGCATTTTAACGATTAAATCAACCCAACATCAAATTGACAGTCGGCACACTTCACAGGATTTACCACAGGGATCCATACTGAGTGGAATCTTGTTTTCTCTCTATATGAAGGATCTCGAATCTATTGTAACACCGTATGCCCGGATATTAGCCCTTGCAGATGATTATATCATTTATTGTTCACATCATAATATTGGCAATTGCAGAACCACAATATCCCATGTTCTGAGTCTTGTTTTTCGCTGGCTAATGTCTCATGGCCTTTATCTTTCCTTACCTAAGTGTGCGGCAGTGGTTTTTACTAACAAAAGAGTTTTTGATAAAAGTCCTATTATTTTCGATGATTACAGCATAGCCATTGTCCCTCAACGTTTATATTTAGGCATATACATAGACCAAAGGTTAACATGGAATCATCAAATTCAGCGTTTAACTAGACAGTCAGATCGTTATATCAACATCTTGAAAACAGTAACGAAACGTACTTGGGGAGCTGATCCCTTGTCAGAGTTACTATACAGTTATACCGCGCTACCATTCGCTCTACCTTTGATTATAGTGCACACATAATAGATTTAGCTTCCAAACAAAATCTTTTAACATTAGATCGAATACAATTTTCCGCTTTACGTATAAGTGTTGGTGCTCTCAAAGCAACACCGACTAACGCTTTGTTAGTTGAAGCCACAGAAGAGCCTCTTCATATTCGACGGTTAAAAATTGCGAAAAAATTTCTGCTCAAGCACATGAGTAGATCGAACACTATTATATTTCCCAAATTGAAATTACTATATGAATACTACCAACAGCGTCCCCCAAAGAATCGCCGATACCCTGCAATATATACGGCATACGTTGAAATGCAAAATATTCACGATTCCATTCTACGAACACCGAGTTTCATCATGTACTCATACATTTATGACATTATCATATTCCGTCCATCCATCATTATTGCTTCTTCTTGTCCACCTACCCAATCTTCACGTGAAATTAACTCGCAAACTCTTCCTCATAAGAGATTTAAAGGTTTATTACATTCCCCAGATTATCATATACACTGACTGACAGAGCAAATGCAACACCAAGGAGTGGTTCGAAAGGGATGAAAGTTGGGGAAAAAACAGAGACGGCACGGACGAATAATTGATGTTTATTTCAAACCGATATGCAGGTTACACAATGCGCACGGCATCGACTCAGTAGGATGTAGGACCACCGCGAGCGGCGATACACGCAGAAACACGTCGAGGTACAGAGTCAATAAGAGTGCGGATGGTGTCCTGAGGGATGGTTCTCCATTCTCTGTCAACCATTTGCCACAGTTGGTCGTCCGTACGAGGCTGGGGCAGAGTTTGCAAACGGCGTCCAATGAGATCCCACACGTGTTCGATTGGTGAGAGATCCGGAGAGTACGCTGGCCACGGAAGCATCTGTACACCTCGTAGAGCCTGTTGGGAGATGCGGGCAGTGTGTGGGCGGGCATTATCCTGCTGGAACAGAGCATTGGGCAGCCCCTGAAGGTACGGGAGTGCCACCGGCCGCAGCACATGCTGCACGTAGCGGTGGGCATTTAACGTGCCTTGAATACGCACTAGAGGTGACGTGGAATCATATGCAATAGCGCTCCAAACCATGATGCCGCGTTGTCTAGCGGTAGGGCGCTCCACAGTTACTGCCGGATTTGACCTTTCTCCACGCCGACGCCACACTCGTCTGCGGTGACTATCACTGACAGAACAGAAGCGTGACTCATCGGAGAACACGACGTTCCGCCATTCCCTCATCCAAGTCGCTCTAGCCCGGCACCATGCCAGGCGTGCACGTCTATGCTGTGGAGTCAATGGTAGTGTTCTGAGCGGACGCCGGGAGTGCAGGCCTCCTTCAACCAATCGACGGGAAATTGTTCTGGTCGATATTGGAACAGCCAGGGGGTCTTGCACATGCTGAAGAATGGCGGTTGACGTGGCGTGCGGGGCTGCCACCGCTTGGCGGCGGATGCGCCCTTTCCTCGCGTGCTGACGTCACTCGGGCTGCGCCTCGACCCCTCGCACGTGCCACATGTCCCTGCGCCAACCATCTTCGCCACAGGCGCTGCACCGTGGACACATCCCTATGGGTGTCGGCTGCGATTTGACGAAGCGACCAACCTGCCCTTCTCAGCCCGATCACCATACACTTCGTAAAGTCGTCTGTCTGCTGGAAATGCCTCCGTTGACGGCGGCCTGGCATTCTTAGGTATACACGTGTCCTGTGGCACACGACAACACGTTCTACAATGACTGTCGGCTGAGAAATCACGGTACGAAGTGGGCCATTCGCCAACGCCGTGTTCCATTTATCGTTCGCTACGTGCGCAGCACAGCGGCGCATTTCACATCATGAGCATACCTCAGTGACGTCAGTCTACCCTGCAATTGGCATAAAGTTCTGACCACTCCTTCTTGGTGTTGCATTTGCTCTGTCAGTCAGTGTATTTACCGATGGGGCAAAATCGTCCACTGGCGTAGGGGCAGCATTTTTTGATCCCCAAACACACACAAGTTTTAAGTATCCGTTGCCGAATAGCCTAACTATTTTTACAGCGGAACTCAATGCAATATACCATCTCTTTTATATGTCCAACAACTGAGTTCATGAAAAATAAATATTTTTAGCGATTCCCAAAGTGTGCTTCAGGCTCTACAATCTTTTTCACAAATTTACAATATGTATGTATATGAGGTTAAATACATTCTTTTTCAACTCGAGAAGTCTGGTTTTTCCATAATGTTACTTTCGATAAAAGGATATGGTAATCACGTAGGTAATGATACAGCCGATTTAGCAGCCAAAGAGGCAAGTACTGATATCGCACATTTATTGCAAATTAAAATCCTGGTTTCTGATTTCTTCTCACGTATTTAAAGGGATGATCATCAAGCGTGGAATACATTATGGTGACTTTCTGCCGGTACGAAGGGACAACACTATTATCAGTTACAGCCTACCATTCCGAAATAACCATGGTTTGTCCATGGTACGTACACGCGACGCCATATTATTAATATTATAAGATTACGCTTTAATCATTCGCTAACCCCTGTTTATCAACATCGGTTTCACATAGCAAATAGCCCATCTTGTTCTTGTGGATATAATAATGGAGACAGTGATCATTTATTTTTTCAGTGTCCCCAATATACGCCGCAACAGAGACTCTTAATGCGGAAATTAATCAGTCTTCACGTACCTTTGCCCACGCGAGTTTCAGTCTTGCTATTCCAGCCTTCACCACAAATCGTCAATATTCTTAACGATCATCTTGATTCCACTCAAATAAGGTTGTAATTACGCTATAGTAATTCAGTTGTTTCACGAATGCATGGAAGTGACATTTCTACTAGTTGCCAGGACATTCCCAACATTCCTTTTTTGTATAGGTCATATAGCGTTGCCTTCTATTGCATGCTATTAAGTTTTTTAGTGGCTCTAAAGACTACCAGTGATGCGTGTGTAACCAAAAAGTGAATTAAGTGCAATTTTAAGAACGGCTTGTGACTGGAAAACAGAACATTCAATCCCAACCAATCTCCTCAAGAAAGAAAGAAGAAGCAGGCAGTCAAGCGAAGCCCATTAAATAACCACGACAAGCAGAGATCGCTTCGAACAGTGGTAGTGTGCGGTTCTACCTTCCTACTTAGTTCGTGTGCGACAAGTGCAGTATTCTATAGTGCAAGCATTACAGTATATGTATGGCTCGCTTCGACAGTGGGTGTGGCGGTACTAACCGTTCACCGGACATGGACATTTCTAGTGATATTGATCATGAAGAAACAGTGCGGTCAACCACTAATAGTGTCATCACACCTGCTCTCGGTGGTGAAAACTCTTCATCCAATAAACAGTCTGATAAAACTGATACAACTAATCCGATTTACTACTATTCAGGTCACCGCGGGCCGTACGTATTCTATGTTGAGTCAGCTGATGAGAAAAACACTGGAAATATTCATCCCATGGCGCTTGGTCGGCTCTTCTATGATAGTAAAATTGTCGGTATAAAATCTATCAAACCGAAAGGTGCAAAGCGTATTCAGATTCTATTTGACTCAGCTAACAATGCCAACAATTTTCTCAAACACCCCATTTTGAGCTCTCATAAACTTAAAGCTTTCATTCCGGAATCCAACTTGTATCGCATTGGATTAATTCGGGGAGTTGATAAGAAATTAACTGAGCAGGACATTATCAAGTACATTGAATCCCCCTCCCTATACTCAAAGCCCAACGTCTCAACCGACGTGTGACAGTTGATGGGGAAGCTAACTTTATTCCTACGGGAACGATAAAATTAACCTTCAAATGCCAAGCTTTACCTGAATTTGTTACTATTTTTCACGTAATACTAGAGGTTCAGGCATTCATTTTTCGCCCTATTATCTGAGGGAAGTGTCAACGATATGGGCATACAGCCAAAAACTGCAGAACAAAACACTCGAGATGCGGTAATTGCTTTAAGAATCACGAAACTCAAACATGTTCTGATGTATTACGTAAATGCCTACATTGTGGGCTAAATCACAGTGTCGGATCCGAACGATGTGAAGTTCATCAGCAACAAATCGCAATCAAGCGCATGATGTGTGTGGACAATATTTCCTTCCAGGAAGCACAAGAAAAACTCCATCCGACAGGATTTTACCCCTTTAGTGTTCCACATCTATTCTCGCAGCTTAGTACAAGCAATTCGACGTCTCCACGTGAGACTCCTCGTAAACGGAAATTCACTGAAGTAATTCAAAGACCAATTCGACCAGACCCCCTGCCGGGCTTTGATAGAGCAGGCTATCACGCGATCTTACGCAATCCTACTTTGGACCATGCTCCACGGGCATCTATTTCACAGTCTCAACCGCCAAAGGTGCAAGTGGAACAGTCACATAGCACGGCTCCCCCTTCAGAAGGTCCTCAGACTTCATCTGATCGACCAATACTCCCGCGATTAACAAAGAAAGTTCAAGCAGACATACTGCAAGACTTCAAGCGATTAGCAGACGTTCTGGGTGAACAGCCTCAATGGGCTCATTTATTAAAAATCCTCTTTAACAAGGTTAGTCAATTTTTTGTAGAGGAGGATGCGCATACTGCAATGGAACTGGAGGAGTATTGCTCCAAAAAGCATGAATTAATACTTGTCGTCCAAGAATATCATCCCCATATTATTATATTACAAGAGTCATGGTTAAAACCTGACTCCACCTTTTCCGTCCAGGGTTATAATGTTGAACGACTCGATGATTGTGACTACGGTGGGGTACTCACTTTAATTGCACCACAAATACCATATACTAATGTCTTGCTACCTTACATGATTCCTAACACATCTTGGCTGTGAGAGTACAAAATTTCCTTATCGTGAACCTCTACTGCCCGCCCTCCATACAAGGCAATGCCTTTCAATGGCATCACTATTTTTCACAGTTTTCATCCCAAGACAGTGTAATAATAGCGGGTGATCTCAATGGACATCGCACTGACTGGGGATATGTCGATATCACAACAAAAGGACGTCATATTCTTAATGCAGTGTTAAATAACCATTTGTTTATTTTAAATGATGGCTCTCCTACGCGGCTATCTCCACCTGGACACCCTAACAGTGCAGTAGATCTATCAATTTGTTCCGAAAATATCGTCCATAAATCCATGTGGTGTACGCACAAAGACACTCATCTAAGTGATCAGTTTCCTATAATTATTGACATTATAACACAGCTCCATCCGCAGAACATAGTTTTAAACCTTCAGCGTAGAACACGGAATCTGCACGATTTTGATTTTGGCCTCTTTCATGATTATATTTTAAATCGCATTAAATTTGCCTCACAAACAGCTTCTGCCTACACCTCCTTATATCAACATATTCAAAACTACCTAGACATATATCACCCTTTTCATTATCGCAAATATAACAATACTACTAGACGAATTAATATTCACTGGTGGAATAAGCAATGTGCTGCTATGGTGAAACGAAGACGCAGCCTGCTCAGAATTTTAAATCAAAATTTCACACCTGCTAACTATTTGCAATATAAAAATTACACTGCCCATCTGAGAAAAGTATTCAACGAAAGACGAAGAGAATCTTGGAAAAGTTTTATTAACTCCCTCCATAGAAACACCTGTTTGAAGGATATTTAGGCTGCTATAAAAAAACTAGCTCATACGGGATGCAATAAAATCGACCAACCACACTTCGAAAACATCTCCCAATTTTACGACACATTAACTCCGGATTTCGTTGTTCAACAATTTCAGCAGTATACTACAATGCCTCTTTCAGATAAATTTCTCACACTCTCCCAACCTATATCTTATCCAGAATTTTTTAACATACTACAAAAGAAACCTACTTCTGCTTCTGGACCGGACTATATTACCTATAAAATGCTCTCCCATCTTCCTTATCATGCACATGCAATAATCGTAGCGTATTACAATAAAATACTACACTCAGATGCTCCTCCTTCTGCATGGAATACATTTACGCTTGTACCCATACCGAAACCCAAACTCTCGATGTCCCGGGATACTATAACATACATGCTTTAGCAAAGAAAGATGTCAGAGGAAGACCATCTGGGGGGGGGTGGCCTGTCTGATTAAACCAAATTTGGCCCCATTCCAAGTATTGATGACAGAAGAAGACTTACTAGTGGTCCGTGCAAATATTGGTATAATCATATGTGTATATTTCCGCCCTGACTGCAGTCCAATAGACATACTTGACAGCCTGCAAAGTGCCTTCAACATAATCCCGCAAGGGGAAAGCATTATCCTTGCAGGAGATCTAAACTGCCCAATCGATAGAGCGAGTAGGAAAACAGAACTAATATTGAACTACCTAAATGAAGAGGGTATGACCCTAGTGAATGATCGAAATATGCAGACATACCTATGTCACAATGGTGGAAGTGCAATTGATTTAGTGCTAATACGAGGATTTGAAGTAAAGGCACAATACTTACTAACGTATACAGACGGCTCGGTAATGCGGAAACATATACCAGTGATTACAGAATTAAGATGTAAAAACTTAAAGACGATACAGAATGAACAAAAAGGGGCTAAGGGAACAATAGACGCCAATATCTTGGAGGATAATATAGGAGTAATACAAGATATACTGAGGGAAATCAGAAGGAGAAATAGATGCGGCATTATCCCTAATAGAGAACTACATCAAAGGAGCGACAGTGAATGCAACAATCACAGGTAGTGCGAAAAAATGTTTTGACAGAGATTGTTACCAAACAAGACAGCTAACTTTGGAGAAACTAAGAAAAGCAAGGCAGACTAAGGAGATAACTGACCTAGCAGATTATCAGAATGTTAGAAAGGAATATAAATTTCTAATAAAACAAAAAAGAGTTGAATACGAAGAAAGGCAAAATCTTGAACTAATAAAGCAAATTGAAGAAGATCCGTATAAAGCTCTCCGTACAAGACAATCGCGCTTTCCAACGGACATACCGCTGGAGGTTTGGGAAGCACACTTGGAACAAACACTACGCTACAATAACACAACACCCACAACCATTACAGATGACGAAATAGAGCAGTGCACGCCCTTCTCAATAGCTGAAGTAAAGAAGGTTATTGAGGCCACGAGGAACCATAGTGCTGCAGGTCCGGATGGGATTTTCAATGAACATCTGAAAGCCTCAGCACCATACCTATTGCTAGTATGGACAGAGCTGCTGAACAAATGTCTAGAGACAGGGAAGATTCCATCATCTTGGAGGAAGTCAACCATAAAAATGCTCTATAAAGGAAAAGGAGAGGTGAATAGACCTGAGTCCTACAGAGGAATTGCACTGGAACAAGTAGGTTTTAAACTGCTTACGAGATTGCTGACCCAACGCATAGGCACAACAGTAGATCCGCTTTTGCCGGAAGAACAGTATGGTTTCAGATCAGGCAGATAAACTTTGATGCCAGCTGGAAATCTACTTCAAGACATCCACCGAGCAATTGCCGAACATCGAGGGAAGATGTATGTAGTTTTCATTGACTATACCAAGGCCTTTGACAGAGTAAACAGGACAAAGATGCTGAAGAAGCTGGAAGCTTTAATTGGAAGAACATGGCTGACAAGACTAGCAGTAAATATATTAACAGAAAATTTCGTACAAATAAATGACAACCTTTGCACATCCAAATGGATCAGCCAAACGATTGGAGTGCTTCAGGGGGTCCCATTGAGTCCATTACTATTCAATGTCCTAACGCATGATGTGACAGCTAAGATCAAGAAATGCACTAAGAGTGTAAACGCATACATATATGCCGATGACATGGCATTGGCCTCAGAGAATAGAGATGAATTACAGAGTGCGATGGATCTCATCACAGAATGGGCAGATGAGAATTAAATGGCGCTAAATATAAACAAAACTGAGTTAGTAGTATTCAGAAAAGGTGGTAAATTAGCAAAACAGGATTTTATACAATGCAAAGGACAGAGGCTCAGGAATAGCAATGCCTACAAATACCTCGGAATCACAATTCAAGTAACTGGAACGTCTTTCTCGATACACCTGAGGGAAAGAATAGCCACAGCTATTGGGAACATCAACGACATCAAGCAACTACCACGCCTGTCCCTGGAGACAGCCATGCGACTTTTCGTAATCAAGGTTATGCCTGTAGCCACATATGGTCTGGAGTTTATATGGGAGTTCCTCTCGAAGAAACAACTGCAAGAATTGGAAAGTCTGAAAGCGAGGTTCCTCAAGCGAGTTCTAAGCGTCTCTGAATACACTCCATCTCGACTAGTCTATGTATTGGCGAGGGAAACGTTTTTAGTGGAGGATGTAAGACTTCACCTACTGCTACCATCCACAACAAGTTATCGAGAACTCTTACAAGAACTAAAAGAAAAAAGAGCAGATATTGGGATGGATTTCTACGGGACAGACGCCATGATCAACCGTGAATGGACACGCACAGGATATGGCTTACGGCATACAGTTACGAGGTTTGCCATACATGGGTTTCATCATAAAGTATGCCAGACCTTGAATTATCATGAACCAGGCCCGGATTGCGTGTGTAGACTCTGTGACCAACACTGTGAGAAGTATCACGCTTTACAGTGCAAGCGTAGGCAACAAACGATCACCCAACTTGCTAATGAATAGTGGAAATGACAATTAGAAGTGCAAAAAAAGAAAAAAAAAAAAAAAAACATTGTGACAATAAGTGGAAAGATTTTTCTTAATTTCTTAAAATGGCCATTGGCTGCAATAAAATTCTTATTAATATAGAGGAATCGTTTTAGGATCATGTTTAAGGGAGGTCTTCCTCAGTATTCTTTTGGAAAGGCTTTTATGGTGTCTAGCTTATTACAATTTGCTACGGGTATAGTGCGCATTGGTATCACCCAAATATCACTATAAAATTTGTCACAAATGGAACATATTAATTGCTTTTACACATATCAAGTGAAAAATCCCTGGCAAATTAAGAAATATTTGATTTTTGGAGAATATTATATATACCACCGCCGTCTCAATCCCATATACTGCCTGCTCTATGCTATGCGGTTAACATGCTTTTCAGCGTGAGCTCTTAGTGTCACGAACCTCCGCTAGGGGCGCCAACTAACGCACCCAACTTATCTCCGTACCAACGTTATTGTGTTCCAGTGCGTTTGCATCGAGCATTTATGTGTGTGTCTCTGTTTGTAAAATGATTAATTGTTGTGTTCCTCTCTGTATATCAAAGCAGGAAATCCAAATCCTTCAGGTGTGAGGATTCATGTTATCCCCCCAAGTAAAGAACTTTGGGAAAATTATCTTAACGCTATATCAAGGCAAGGAGCAACCAAGGGTGGTCAATGGATTCCATTCGATTATTCTCGTGTTCGTAGCCTGAATTTTAGAGATGGAGATAAAAGATAAAACTTTTATTTGCTACGGGCTTTACGTCGCACCGACACAGATACCGTAGGTCTTATGGCGACAATGGGATAGGAAAGGCTTAGGAGTTGGAAGGAAGCGGCCGTGGCCTTAATTAAGGTACATCCCCAGCATTTGCCTGGTGTGAAAATGGGACACCACGGAAAACCATCTTCAAGGCTGCCGACAGAGGGATTCGAACCCACGATCTCCCGGATGTAAGCTCACAGCCGCGCGCCTCTACGCGCACGGCCAACTCGCCCGGTAAAAAAGATAAAATTAAAGAAAAATATATTGAAGCCAGAGAGCGTGCCTAGTCGGTCTTCGAATTATCCCCATTACCTTCAAACCAGAAAAATAGCTCCACGAAAGACCAGACAGCGACAAGATATTTCTTCGGAAGAAATCTATGATGAAACAAGCTCTTCAACTGCAGGGAATACATTGGATGACGAGTACGAAATTCATTTGAACAACGATGTATCAATCCAAGTCAATATTCCAACGAGTAAGAATGACAGCAGTGACCAGAAAATCAGACATTAGAGGCTACGATCAAGAATTCTGAGACTGCGATAACAGCTGATCATGATGACTAACCATAGTGAGGTTAAAAGACTACAGAGACAATTCGAAGACAACCCAGAAATTGATCGTCTGGATAAAGTAAAGGAAGCAGCCATATCTAAAGGAAAAAAAAAATTTAAAAATCAAATCCATAATTTTCGCAAGACAAAATCCGGGCAGTCAGAACAAATCAGGTGGCACTATGTGGCGTGGGGAATAGTATCCCAAACGGTTACGAATATGGCAGGACTCCTGTTCTAGTGTCAGCTCCATCACAAAGTACTCTGGACAGGTAGCCTAAATGGAAAATGTCGATAGCCTTTGTCGGGATTTCCCATTAGTGAAGGAAAGACTTAAAGCTGAATATAAAACTCTCAGAACAACAGAGAGGAGTGTAACAGTGATCACCGATTAAATGGTTAATTAGGTACGGCTTCTCTACGACCAAACCAGTGATAAGTTCCTTTGCGTGGTCAATGTTAAAGGCGTGTGCGGCACAAATATTGTAAAATCTCCAGCTCTCGCGAATAAACTGTTGTTTTCCTGTAATCCGACTTTCAAAGAAGTTCTCTAGTCCTGCTGCCTACTTCCTCGTTAAAGGCTTAGAAGTCTCCGATCTAGCACTTTTAGGTCAGAAATGATTACTGTAATGCAGTGGCGGTGGGCTCTCAGGAGCACAGGAGCACGTGAACACCCAGTTTTATTACATATTTACGCATTCATTCTTTTCTTTCGACCTGATTTCGACAATCGATCGAAAGCATTCGACAATCGACTTATATCGAAGCTCCGTTACACCAACAGTTGTTCGTTTTGACTGACAGTGCAGCGAGCACACTGGATAATGCGCTATTGTGCTGAAGACTATACGCATGCGCAAAGCAGATGACGTCATGGTTTTCTGCACTGATATTCCCATTAGCGAGGAGCACGGTAAGGTACGTGCCTTGTCGTCTAGAGCCACCCTCAACCCAGTGGCAGTATTACAGTTGACCACAAGGGTCCGCCACCTCCCCTATTATGGTTAGCCACAGCCTCCCAGGAGCTACTATTGCATTACATTACCGGCAGATTTCGCTAGTACCCTAATTCTGAATAGGCATTTTGGTGTATATTCAGACTCTTTTCCGGAAAGAGAACTGAATACAGTGGCGCATATGTATCCCTGCCTAAATAAGACACAGCTGAAGACTGAACTAGAAGTATTGTATATGAGAAATGGGTTTCAGAAAGATGATGGGGCCATTTTCATGTTGCAGTTTCTGCTTGACAATGAACTAGATAGGGACACATTTCCACAAGTATGCGAATTACTCCGAATTGTTGTCACAACCCCAATTACGACAGCGGAGCCCGAGAGGTTTTTTTCTACTTTGAATACGAATTAAAACGTTTCTGAGGAACACCATGACTGGAGAACGACTGTCAGCGCTGGCTATGCTTGCTATTGAGAAGAGATTTGTCAACATCATCAGTGACTTCAATCGTAAAGTGATTGAGAAATTTGCGCGATTGAAGGACAGAAGGATTGCTTTCCTGTACAAATAATCAGCATTTACGTGAGTTGCTAAACTAAATCCTATCATTTAAATAAGCATGATCTAGTATTGTTGGTTGTACTGCATGCTAAATTGTTTAAAGTAGTGGCTATAATTTGCAAAATGAGAATAATTACCATGTGAAACAGTAGAACCCGACTAACCTAGATAATGTGGAGACTATTGGGGTCAATTCGGAAATAATTATTTTAAAAAATTTACCGGTAAATGCGGTGCACATTCCTTCTATGCTTCTCGTCATATCCAGGTGAACTTCGTGCTGTTTAAAAACCAGGAATAGTGCTCGCATCCTTCAGTGTTCGATTCCCGGCCAGGCCAGGGATTTTAATCTGGATCTGAGGGCTGGTTCGAGGTCCACTCAGTCGACGTGACTACAATTGAGGAGCTATCTGACGGTGAGATGGCGGTCAAAAAAGCCAAGAATAACGGCCGAGAGGATTCGTCGTGCTAACCACACGACACCTCGTAATCTGCAGACCACCGGGCTGAGCAGCAGTCGCTTGGTAGGCCATGAGGTTTGATTTGATTCTACACTAACACCCAGGTGAAATTCGTGCTGTTTGAAAACCAAGAATAGTACTCGCTTCCTTCAATAATCTCCGTGTAGTAAAGTTATTGTGAATTTTACTTTTGTTCTACACTAACAAATTAGTCTCGTATAAAATTTATCCTCGGTTACAGGGGTTCTACCAAAGTATTTGTGAAGAAGGAACCGTACAAGGAACTGTTAATGAAATGATTTATGTACCTATTTTACTTTTTTGCTGATTTGAGACATGAACAAAAATGTTGTGAACCCCCTAAAAATTTTATCACGAGCCGCCACTGCTGTAATGCCTTTCGGCAAAACAATCCAGATTTGTGCATTTCTATTCACCAGCAGATAAAATACTTACAATGGTTGAATGATGACTTCATCGAGTACGTTAAAATAATTCGGTTTGAATCAAAACGTGAAAAACTGAAGTGTCTGACTAATGAGACGGCAGATGCTTTCTCGCTATCTGTGAAATTTATAGAGGAATGTGTGTCTTATCAGTTACAAAATCGGTTATTCTATGTTCTCACTAGATGATTTTCTGGAGATGCAATAGAAGCTCTATTTAGTTCAGCGAGATTGGATGGTGGATTTAATGACATGACGAACGCACGCACTGCATTATATGCTATAAAACGTATCCTGATAACTGGTCATGAACAAAGGGTCAGCGAATTTTTTTTTTGCGTCCACTGCTGGTATTTAACAGTAAGAAAAGGACTGAAAATGTGCTCCGTTACTCGTGGCGAGAAAATTCTGAAATGATGATGATGATGATGCTTGTTGTTTTAAGGGGCCTAACATCGAAGGTCATCGGCCCAATTCTGAAATTTGTATGTATCATACATCATGGGATGATCCTAATATACCTAATGTAACTGGTAAGATTTTATATATTTTACATTTCTATACCTTAAGACAAGCTCAAATGTGAAATGTTAGTTTCTGTATGTGCATTATATTCTCAATTAGTAGCATGTTAAGGATTATTTTTCATTTTATATTGGCGTTACGGACCATCTCTCATTTAACCAACATATGCTCTAGGTGCGGTAAGTGCTGCCATCTGCAATGTCGCTGTAAACGCAGTTCTCGCGCCACAGAGCAGGCAGTATATAGAGATTGAGACGGCGGTGATATATACGTACTTTACCACTTTACAAGTACATTTGGTGTTGCGCTCACAGTGACACACGTATGTCTTTTGTCTTACACTTTCAACGATTTCGTGTGTGATATCTGTGTTCACTGAAGATCTTTGCTTTCGTTTCATTGCTTCACTTGTCAAACATCATCATTTCATGAACTGTATCGCGATATGCAATATTTAATAGGCGACAAAATGGTATGGCCAATGTACATAAGAAAAATTCAGTGGACTAGTGATTTATTGGTCCAGGGAACTTTCGTTCGAACAGAAATAAAAATATTTATTGGTCCAGGGATCATGCTATTTTTCTCTTGACCTCCATTTTGCTGTTTAAACTGGCCGCTCTAGTCATATGGACAAAGATAATGAGAATCTACAGACATAGCACTCACATTCCACGGTGCTAGCCCTGGACCTGAAGAAAGTAACAAAAGACGACACCAGCAGCGCAGTACGTCATAAACCAGTCCTGTCTACAAGCCTTAAGTATGTTTTCATATTTCTCAAATAACGACGGTATTTCTTAATTTGCCAGGGATTTTTCACTTGATATGTGTAAAAGCAATTATTATGTTCCATTTGTGACAAATTTTACAGTGATATTTGGGTGATACCAATGCGCATCGTACCCTTAACAATCAATCAATCAATCACTACTGATCTGCATTTAGGGAAGTCGCCCAAGTGGCAGATTTCCTATCTGTTGTTTTCCTAGCCTCTTCTTAAATGATTGCAAAGAAATTGGAAATTTATTGAACATCTCCCTTGGTAAGTTATTCCAATTCCTAACTTCCCTTCCTAAAAACTAATATTTGCCCCAATTTTTCCTCTTGAATTCGAACTTTATCTTCATATTGTGATCTTTCCTACTTTTAAAGACACCATCCAAACTTATTCATCTAATGATGTCCTCCCATGCCATCTCTCCACTGACAGCTCGGAACATACCACTAAGTCGAGCAGCTCGTCTCCTTTCTCCCAAGTCTTCCCAGCCCAAATTTTGCAACATTTTTGTAACACTACTCTTTTGTCGGAAATCGCCCAGAAAAAATCGAGCTGCTATTCTTTGGATTTTTTCCAGTTCCTGAATCAAGTAATCCTGGTAAGGGTCCCGTACACTGGAACCATACTCTAATTAGGGTCTCACTAGAGACAAATATGATCTCTCCTTTACATCCTTACTACAACCCCTAAATACACTCATAACCATGTGCAGAGATCTGTACCCTTTATTTACAAATCCACTTATGTGATTACCCCAATGAAGATCTTTCCTTATATTAATACCTAGGTATTTACAATGATCCCTAAAGGGAACTTTCACTCCATCAATGCAGTAATTAAAACTGAGAGGACTGAGATCGATAGCTGCAGTCGCTTAATTGCGGCCAATATCCAGTATTCGGGAGATAGTAGGTTCGAACCCCACTATCGGCAGCCCTGAAAATGGTTTTCCGTGGTTTCCCATTTTCACACCAGGAAAATGCTGGGGCTGTACCTTAATTAAGGCCACGGCCGATTCCTTCCCACTCCTAGCCCTATCCTGTCCCATCGTCGCCATAAGACCTATCTGAGTCGGTGCGACGTAAAGCAACTAGCAAAAAAAAAAACAAAAAAAAAACTGAGAGGACTTTTCCTATTTGTGAAACTCACAACCTGACTTTTATCCCCATTTATCATCATACCATTGCCTACTGTCCATCTCACAACATTATCGATGTCATTTTGCAGTTGCTCACAATCTTATAACTCATTTATTACTCTGTACAGAATAACATCATCTGCGAAAAGCGTTATATCTGATTCAACTTCTTTGGTACACATATCATTGATATATATAAGAAAACATAAAGGTACAAAAATATTCCCTTGAGGAATTCCCCTCTTAATTTTTACAGGGACAGATAAAGCTTCACCTACTCTAATTCTCTGAGTTCTATTTTCTAGAAACAGAGCCACCCATTCAGTCAGTCTTTTGTCTAGTCCAATTGAACTCATTTTTGCCAGTAGTCTTCCATTATCCACCCTATCAAATGCTTTAGACAGGTCAATCGCGATACAGTCCAATTGACCTCCTGAATCCAGGATATTTGCTATATCTTGCTGAAATCCTACAAGTTGGGCTTCAGTGGAATAACCTTTCCTAAACCCAAACTGCCTTCTATCAAACCAGTTATTAATTTTGCAAACATGTCTAATATAATCAGAAAGAATGCTTTCCCAATGCTTACATACAATGCATGTCAAACTGACTGGCCTGAAATTTTCAGGTTTATGTCTATCACCCTTTCCTTTATATACAGAGTATACTATAGCAGCTCTCCATTCATATGGTAAAGTTCCTTCGTGCAAACAATAATCAAATAAGTACTTCAGATATGGTACTATATCCCAACCCATTGTCTTTAGTATATCCCCCGAAACCTCATCAATTCCAGCTGCTTTTCTAGTTTTCAACATTTGTATCCTAATGTAAATTTCATTGCTGTCATAGGTAAATTTTATTACTTCTTTAGTATTAATCACCTCCTCTATCTGGACATTATTCTTGTAACCAACAATCTTTACATACTGCTGGCTGAATACTTCTGCCTTTTGAAGATCATCGCATACACACTACCCTTGTTCATTAATGATTCCTGGAATGTCATTCTTGGAACCTGTTTTTGCCTTTAAGTACCTATACATACTCTTCCATTTTTCACTAAACTTAGTATGGCCACCAATTATGCTTGCCATCTTGTTATCCTTAGCTGACTTCTTTGCTAGATTCAATATCCTAGTAAGTTCCTTCAATTTCTCCTTACTTCCACAGCCATTTCTAACTCTATTTCTTTCCAACCTGCACCACCTTCTTAGTCCCTTTCCTTCCCTGTTATAATATAGTGGATCTTTACCATTCCTTACCACCTTTAAAGGTACAAACCTATTTTCACATTCCTCAACAACCACTTTCAACCCATCCCAGTCTGTTTACATTTTTATTTACCGTTTTTTACCGATCATAGTTACTTATTAAAAACTCCCTCATGCCTGTTTTATCAGCCATATGGTACTGCCTAACAGTCCCAATTTTAATCTCTTCCTTTCTTTCACATTTATTTTTAATTACCACAAAAACAGCTTCGTGATCACTAATACCATCTATTACTTCGGTTTCTATATAGAGCTCATCTGGTTTTACCAGCACCACATCGAGAATATTGGTCCCTGTAGTTGGTTCCATCACTTTCTGAATCAGGTGCCCTTCCCACATTAACTTATTTGTCATTTGTTGGTCATGTTTCCTGTCGTTCGCATTGCCTTCCCAATTGACATTTGGTAAATTGAGATCACCTGCTACAATCATGTTCCTTTCCTTATCGTTTCCCACATAGCTGATTATCTTATCAAATAATTCTGAATCAGCATCTGCGCTACCCTTTCCTGGTCTGTACACTCCAAAGACATCAAGAGATGAGCCTTACCCCTAGAATTTCGTTTTTGTTGTCTTTAACTTTTTCGTAGCTTACAAATTCTTCTTTCACGAGAATGAATACTCCCCCTCCCACCATTCCTATTCTATCTCTACGATACACCCTCCAGTTCTGTAACAACATTTCTGCATCCACCATATCATTTCTCAGCCATGATTCAACTCCTATTACAATATCTGGTAAGTATATATCTATTAAATTACTTAATTTTATTCCTTTCTTTACAATACTTCTACAGTTGAGCACTAACAGTTTTATGTCATCCCTACTTGATTTCCAGTCCCCTGTTCCCTTAACACTGCTGCCTAGGCCACCTGTTTCCCTGAATGTACCTCCCTATAACCCTTCTAAACAAATTTCCTAACTTATATGTACCACTGCGGTTTAAGTGAAGGCCACCTGAGCGCAGATCATTATCTCCTACCCACCCATTAGGATCTAGAAATTCCACTCCGAGTTTTCCACATACCCACTCTATAGTCTCATTTAAATCCCCAATCACCTTCCAGTCAGTATCCCTCCTACATAGTTATTCCAGTGATAACAAACTCCGCTTCCTTAATCTTCACTCATGCTGCATTTACCATATCCCACGCATCCCCAACTATGTTGGTACTTATACCTGCTTGTCTTACGTTGTTAGTACCAACATGAAACACTACCACCTTCTCCTTTCCCTCCTCCTTCTCTTCTACTTTCCTCAACATCTGCCTTAACCTAATTCCTGGATAACCCTCTACCCTGGTACCCTTTCCTCCACATACTTTCCCGACATGTCTAACGATAGAATCCCCCATAACCAGAGCCTCCACCCTACCCACCTCATTTGATACCCTCCCCTCCTGGTCAGCCCTATCTTCTCTCACTGCTGCAGAAGCTACTTCCTCCTTCCTTTTCTCCATCCCATGACCCTGTTCACCTGTCTTTTCCTATCCACTACTCCACATTTGCCTTTCCTACCTCTTCCCTTTCCCCTTCCTCCACACTTCTCGGCAACAGTTCCCTGTTCCTCATCTTCCCTCGGTTGTTCTACCTGCAGTGACTTGTACCAATTTCTCACCGACACCTGTTCTGAATTTTGATCCTGAATGGAGCCCTTAGCCTGCAATCTCCTTTCCCTTAAAACATTAGACCACCTGTCTTCCACAATTTCCCCCTTTCCTTCCCATCCCTCTATTACACCTGCTGTATCCTGTACATTATTTGGAGGTCTACTTTCCTTCCTGTCCTCTGAGAGAATCCTAATTATCTTCCTCAAGCTCTCCAACTCCTCCCTCATACTCCTTAATGCCTGGCCACACCCACAGTTCCTACACTCGCACTTCTTAGCCATTTTTTACTAAATAATGAAAAGAAAAGGAAAAATAAGATAACTTATTCTGTGCAAAATTCCACAGCATACATTTTACTTTGGGGATTTGTATGGCTTAGTAACAGTGTACAGTGAGGTGACTGGGTTTGGTTTTTTTGTACAGTTATGACATGTGGTAAACAGATTCCACGGTGATGCTATCGTGCTAATATATGTAAGGTTAGGAAGGGACAGTCTTCTTACCCGTAGGATATAACCAATTTGAAGCATAGCCTTCAGAACTATGTATAGCTTGTAGATGTTGTTTTTGTATGTTTATATTGGTCTCAACACGTGATGATAATTCTTGGTTTTTGTTTTGTTTTAATGTTGTTTGGGAGTAAATTGATCTAGTGAAACTCGTGGTGTAAATCTTTTATCAGTGGAGTGAGGAAAAACCTGGCATGCTACCCAAATTTATTTTTAGGGGTAAACTGTAACATGTAAGGTTATAAAGTAAGTTTGGAGCCTCGTCAGCCTGACGACCGTCGCCTTGGGAGTCTACATATCTTCATTTCTACAAGTCTTCACTTTTTGTCACCTTTTATTCCTTTCTCTCATATTAATACTTTTAAATTACAATATTGGTAACTTTGGAATGAAAATAAGTACAGCTGTGGTGTTAACTAGAGGAAAGGTACTGTATCAACTGGGGATATGACCTTGAAACTCTGAGTACTTGGGAAGTGAACTGATGCAGAATTGGGCATGTGGATAAGTAAAAGGATACAACATTTTAGCAGGGAGCGAGGATCTTGATCTAGAGGAGAGAAGTGTAAAGAGTTGATGTATTATTGCCCCATACTGAAATACAAAGCGGCAATCTCGACACTGACAAAAAGACAGGAGAGAAAAATGTGGGTCAGTATAAATAAATTTTTAGAAGTATAATAGGAAAGACAAGAAAGGACAGAGTATGAGATAAGGACATCAGGAAGAAAATCAGAGTGGAAGAGCTTTGTGACAGAATGGAGAGAGAAATAAACTGAGATTGTTTGGACCTGTTAAGAGGATGGAAGAAGGAAGCTTGCCGAAGTGGATGATAGGACACCCAGTTAAAAAGAGCGAGGGCAAGAGAAAGACCTAGACGAAGGTATTTGAAAATGGTCAATAATAGTATAATTAGAAGAAGCCTGGATTAGAACACAGTTAAGTGGTTGTATAAACGAAGATGGAAAGGTGGCATAAACATCCCAACGGGGTGGGAGTTGACGAAGGAAATGGATGATAATGACGGCGAGGAGGAGAAAGAGGATGTAGAAGATGGTTTTCAATATAATAATCGGTGAATGAATCCAAAGTAGATAACATTTTGTTTCTACAGCTTCAAAATTTTCACCCTGAGTTGAAAGCTTCAAAATTTTCACCCTGAGTTGAAAGAGCTAAGTTACCAGCATCCAGGTTACTTAAGTTGGAAGGGATTGGTTGTTAGTGTAAATACTGAAAAGCAGAGGACCCGGGACACTGCTCTGTGAAAAGCCATTCTCTTGTCTTCTCAACAACAATCATACTATAAACAAAACAGATGATTTCTTAAACTGTGGTGTTTATAAATTAAAATGCGCACACTGCAAGGTGAGCTATTTTGGACAAACAAGTATCAATTTTTCAAATAAGGTACCAAGAACATGTAAATGCCAGAAAACCCAACAGATTGTCAGCAATGAGCCAACAAATGATAGACTTAAATCATTCATTTACTTCCTAATAGAATACAAAAAGACAAGTTGCTCAACATTAATTAAAATATACATACAGTATACATTTGTATCAGAAATACAATCCTTACTTGAATTTAAATTAAATTTTTGATGATATCAATATACTTTATGAAGAATTATTTAACACACTGGAGACGCCGCTCATAGATACTACGGGCTGACGGAGCTCCGAGAATCTATGGGCACGTTTTCACTGTAGCTAAAAATAGTAGGTGCTGTTTCAACAAGCTGTGACTGCACTAGGATACTGTTGAATTCTTCTATAAGCATAAAACATACTAGTTATGAGCATAAGTCAAGAGCTCTTCTTTCAAGGCATTGATAACACAGCAATTTTCCTACATAACCTGGGACTGCGTCATCGTTGACTCTCAGCTGTGAAATGGGCAGGAAAGTACATACGGTACATGCGGACAGGAAGAGTGTGTGTTCGAGAGGCAGGCTTGTTTGTGTAATTATTTTGTGAATATTTGGCATGTCTAATTCAAGTGTACGAAATTTCAACATTGAATCCATAATGGATGTTCCTATGGAAGACACTAGTTCTGAAAATGAGGATGAGGGTAACAATTACACACTAAGTAAACATGGTGATTCTGATGCTTCACACAAGTAAATGTAAATAATGAGCTAATTTGAATTTGGTGTGAAGTGTAATGCAGTTTTATACCGCTTCCTGAAGTGTATTCTGTAATCCTGTTTTATACTGCTTCCTAAAAATGTGGGCATTTCCCGTGTACAGATGACAACCTGTAACGACTCAATGCAACCCCGTCATCAAACAACAAACAGTGGGAAAGCAAATTACTGGTTGTAAACAAGGATACTGGTGCCAATTGACCAATTAGGTTAGAATCTGTATTGGTGTGTTTCAGTAGATATGTCCACGATATTAGATAGATTTCGAAATATCAATCCAACTGGCATCCATAGCTGCGTCATTTTTTTGTCTGTTTATAAAACTTATCTTCATAAATTTATATTTACATTTTTTTGTACTATTATGATAATTAAAACCAATTTTTGTGTAGAAGAAAGTGTGATATTTATAATACAGTAAAACCTCATTAATTCAAAGTCACTGGGATGCAAAAATCAGATTTCGAATTAACTGTAACACGTACTTCGGAAACGCCAACCCTTGCGGTGTCACAATATATTCTAAGAACCATAACTGCATGCAATTAACTTTGAATCACAGTTTAAAGCTCTCAAATGCCATGGAAAGAGACTATTTCCAAAATGTATCCAACACGATGCATTTACAGTATTCAAGCAATGCACTTGGATAACTCACCAGCAAATATAACTTCACGCAATGAAATCAAAAGAAAGAAAACATGATTCAAAGACGAGGAGAAATCTATACTGGCTCCCCTGTGCAAGTGCTTTATTCATTAGATTACTGTACTGTATGCATTTTAGATGCCTTGTGCTTGCATGGAAAGTAGGCCTATCCGATGCCCTTATCAAACTTTCCTATGACGAGGGGAGAAAGTCTCTCACTTCCGTCCACATTACAACAACAGTACAGTGACTATACTTATTTAGTTTATTTTCCGGGCTGAACCATGCTGCTGCCATCCATACATTACGTACAGTCTGCCTGGTTCCTGACCTTGGTCTTTTATATCCTACTACCCTTATAGTGTGATTGCTGCCTGGGAGACTGACTACCTCGGATTGATTAGGGGTATTTCAGTCACATTGAAAAGGAATACTGCAATGTATTCAAAGCGTCGGCAAACTGTACTAATGTATAGACAACAACAACATGGCTCAACCCGGAAAATAAACTAAATAATTCTACACACCGTGGAAGCTCCACCTCTAAGTGACTATACTTGTGTGATTTCCTGCCATGGCACTTCTAAGACTCATTAATGCATGCAATCACCTTGATTCTCAGTTTAAGCTTTTCACATGCCACGGAAAACACTATTTCAGAAATGTATCCAACAAGGTGCATTTACATTATTCAAATAAAGCACTTGTATAAAACAATGGGAAAATATAACCTCATGCAACGAAAGGAAGAAGAACACGATTCAAAGACGAGGAAAAATTATGCTGGCTCCCCTGTGCAAATGCTTTATCTTTTGGATTACTGTACTGTTTGTTGCATTTTTAGATGCCTTGTACTGGCATGGAAAGTGCCTGATGCCCTTAAAACATGGTAGCTTTTTGAACTTTCCTATAATGGGGGAAGGAGGCCTCTCGCTTCCGTGTACACTGCATAGTAACACAGTACATTTCCCGACTGGCAATTCTCTCCTTAACAACCATAAGTCCATTTGGTCTCAGCATTAAAAAAATAAAACAAACATACAATGCAGTTTCATCGGCATTGACAATATTGTTTGGTGCGTACGAATTGATTATGGGCTATAAGCCACGCTTTACCGCCAACTCTTGGCATCGCCAGTGTTCGCGGATTCTACCTCTCTGCACACTGCCTGCTACGTGATATTGTGGCGTTCCTTAAACGCCGGATACAAAATAATTACGATTCCGCTCGAACATAGTAGATATGAAGCACACTGTAGACATGCCGAAGTAGGTGAAAGTGTGCAAAGTTACCCCTGCACGTTCCAGAAGGCGCGTTCTTTCCTGACACGGAGAAATTTTGAATTTAAATTACTCTACTCTGCAAAATACTACATTTTTTTTTAAATGTAAAGGAAGTTTCGAATTAATGGTCTGAATTTCAGTAATGGGACTGACATTGTTCTTCAAAATACGAATTATCCGTATTTCGAATAAAACGATTTAAATAACATGCAAAACCATACCTCATGTTTCTAGGAAAGACAGCTGCTTCAAATTAGGCAAGATTTTGAATTAACTGATTTTGAATTATCGAGGTTCTACTGTATTCCAAAAGTTGTTATAAACATGGCTTACCCTAGCAATGAGAAAATTTCGAACACCATAAAAAATCTGCGATTTCTGGAGGATAGCACAACATTATGGTTTATGAAGATCTGCCAAATTCTAGTTCATTTCCAGAACATCTGTTCAACTCTATGAACTATTTTAACTATGAAGTTTCTTTTTTTATTTATTTGCTTTACATTGCACCGACACAATTAGGTCTAATGACAATGATGGGAGAGGAAAGAGAAGGAAGCGGCCGAAGCCTTAATTTGCATGGTGTGAAAATGGAAAACCATCTTCAGGGCTTCAATCCCACTATTTCCTGAACGCTAGTCGACTCACTTGGTCTACAAACTTTTAATGAGATATGAAGGCATACTAAATCATTCTTTTGATGTGAATCCAGGGGTACCCCCACAAAGAGGGAGAATAAAGATTACAAACAAAAAAAGAGATAATACTAGAAAAAAACTAAAGGGAAAAAGGGGAATTTTTCATCGGATTTGCTACTAGCAAAACAACGCAAACATGGAACAATTGCTGCTTTCCTTGATATCAAAGCTGCCTATGACAACGTGCCCATACACATGTTACTGTCGAAACTTCACAACTTACACCTCCCTGCTAATTTTATTAATATACTCCAACATCTTTTATATTTTCGGCGAATGGAAATCACATGCCAAACCTCTACGTCCAATGTACGATACGCGTCTAATGGGTTGCCTCAGGGCGACATTTTAAGTGGCCTATTATTTGCTCTATACTTAAAGTATTTAGAAGGTGTCGTGTTTCGCGATGCAAGAATATTACTTTATGCGGATGATATAGCCATTTATTCTTCTCATGAAAGTCTGGAAGTCTGCAGAACTCATATCACTCGAGCATTAACTGCTGCTAAAGCATGATTAAACGAGCATGGTTTGGAACTTTCCTCTACTAAAAATGTGGCCATGATTTTCACGCATAAACGCAAGTATAATACAGACTCTTTCAGAATTGCAGATATTGCAATTCCGATCGTCCGGGTGCACAAGTATCTTGGTATATTTTTAGATAATAAACTGTCCTGGAAACCCCATTTTGAATACCTTTCAAAAAGGACTCAAAAATTTATTAATATATTGAAATTAACAATTCGACGAAACTGGGGTGCTGATCCCGAAACGGCTTTATTACTTTATCGGCGTACAATACGCTCGCACTTAGATTATGGATCCTTTTATTTTGATATCGCATCCTCCACTCTTATTCACAAGCTCAACGTAATTCAACATCGAGCACTCCGATTATGTATAGGCGCTTTACCCTCTACCCCAACTAATGCGTTACTTGTTGAAACATGTGACATGCCTCTCCATTATCGCCGTTTGTATTTAGCTTCTAAATTTTTATTGCTCCGAATGGCGCTAGCTAGACATCCTGTTCTACCCAAACTACAATTAATGGAGAAATATCGTCAACGTTCTCAACAGCAATCACGAACTCCAGCTTTGTTAGGCGCATTCAACTTGACGCGACAATATCATACTGGCATTCAACAAAATGCTTCGCTTCCATACATTACAATGCCATACAATATTATGCACTACAAACCAAATATTGTAGTGTCTCAGCACATTTTCTTTAATAACAGCACAATGCAACTTTCTGAAATACCACAACTAACACTTAAAATGGCAATAAACGATCTATATCCTACTCTCACAATATATACAGACGGATCCAAACAACATGTAGGCACGGTAGCCGCATATTACATTCCGCAGTTACACGTCCGCGAGCAATGCACACTTCCAAACTATGCCTCAATTTTTACTGCTGAGGCTTTCGCTATACGACAAGCTTTCATATACATAAAAAATAATCATATCTCCAAAGCGATCATTTTTACCGACTCCTTAAGTGTACTTCAAAGTTTAATGCCACACAAGTACAAATTGGTATATCTGCAATATTCGACGCCTTTTATTTGAACTCGATGAAAATGGTGCTGATATAACTCTAACATGGATAAAAGGTCATTCGAAGAACGCAGGTAATGCTCAGGCTGATAAAATGGCAAAACAAGCTGCATACGGAACCGGAATCAATGCTTCCATAGCCCTTCCCTACACAGATTTCACGCCGATTATTAAATTTGCTGTTCAACAAAAATGGCAGCACAATTGGACACAATCGGCGAAACTCAAAGGAAAATATTACTATCAGCTGCAACCAAGTATTGCTAGTCGCCCATGGTTTTCAACAACAAAATATTCACGCAGACATATTACAACACTTATCAGATTACGCTTTAATCACGCTCTGACTCCGGCTTATAAATTCAAATTAAAGTTAGTGGATTCACCCATGTGCCCATGTAATAATAGTATGGCCCAGGGGGGGCCATTCCGGCAATGGAAGCTGCCATTGGTCGCTCGCGCGTGACGTCAACCGGCGGATAGCCTTGAGACAGCGCATGCTGTGTAGGTTGCGAGAACGTACTACTTTCGTAATTTACAAGTTTTAAAAATGTGTAAAATAAACACAAATACATAGCATACAAAATTAATACGGTAATACGGTACTATATACAATTGAACAAGTTCCACGGCCACGATGCATTAATTTAATTTAATTTGTAGTAAACCGAACATACCTGTATGCAGGAGAGTGAAGGGTATCCTCATTATTTTACTAGCTGAGATGCAGTCCACATCAGATTCTTCTTTGCGGCATATTTCTTTGCTGCTTGCAACTGCCTTTCCTTATTCAAATGCCTGATACGAATAAATGTCCTCGTCCTTGTATATAAATGAATTATATTTTCATGCACCTGAGGAAACTTCGATTTAATAACCGAAGACAAAGTTTTAATCACTTTGTCACACTTCGAACTGTCATGTCCATGAAAACCAGCAAATATAATTTCGAATTGTTTGACTGTGTTCACCCAATCCTTTGTCGGAGTAAAAAGGCCCCCTCGAGAAATAGTAGATATCGAGGAATTAGAACTTGCCCCAGGAACCGGGCACATTTCAGTTCGTGATCCCAAGGATTTATCAATCGCTCGGCATTTAAATGCGAGGTAGCCCGCCATGTACTGGACAGTATCGGGAGAAACGTCCTCATTATTAGAACAGTTCTGCCCTAACTCGTGGACTTTACTCAGTAACTCTTCTTCGTCCTCTTGAATGTCTTCAATGTCAGAACTACGTATAATATTCGCTGGGCGTTCTTCTGTTACTTCAATGCACAGTTCACTACTTATGAATTTGAAGAATTCCTCATCTGTTTCCTCGTCCCGTGTTTCAACGTCTGCCACAGAAGTACTATTTCTTTCTTCAGCAACTGATGTACTTCCTGATAAGGGTATGTCATTTGAGTTTCCTGTTAAGATAAGAAGCCGAATCCTGTGTTTCACCTCAAGTGCTGTAGGGTTGTTATAAAAGGCACCAAGACCTCGAATTCTCGAAAAATAATTTTCTAGACAGTCTTGATTTAGTCGAGATGTTAGGATGTATCTTCCATTCTCTTCTCGGATTTCTTGAAACAGTCCCAGAAGTGATGTGATGGAGATGAGAAATCCCTTTTGAAACGGCAACAAACCTTTTTTACTTCCAAAGCGCATGCCACGGCAAACATCCATGAACCTTCTTAATGTATTCTCCTGGCTCGCAAGATTGAGACCGAATCCGCTACGGAGAGGTGTACCATGGTCAAAGGGAACTCGAGAATTCAGAACATCGAAAACATAATTCACTAATTCAAAGAAAATGCTCTCGCGTTCCTTACCTAGAACATACTTCAATGCTTTATCTGTACGGTATGAAAACAAGCGCGCAGCCATTCTAACATTCTGTCGCGCTCGACCTGTGACACTGATGTGAGCTTCTGATATGTGATGCGTAATAGATAAATCGCCTTTCTGACTATCTAATACGTCCTCAATTATCTTCCTCGTTATCTCAGTTCCATCGGGCAAAACCACCCCCTCATCTAAAAAGTGGTTTCGAAGGAGCTTAAGTAAGTGAGGCACGTCCAGTGGCGGCTCGTGACAAAATTTTTAGAAGGTTCACAACATTTCTGTTCATGCCTCAAATCAGCAAAAGAGTAACATAGGTACATAAATCATTTCACTAACAGTTCCTTGTACGGTTCCTTCTTCACAAATACTTTGGTAGAACCCCTGTAACCGAGGATAAATTTTATACGAGACTAATTTGTTAGTGTAGAACAAAAGTAAAATTCACAATAACTTTACTACACTGAGATTATTGAAGGATGCGAGCACTATTCTTGGTTTTTAAACAGCACGAATTTCACCTGGGTGTTAGTGTAGAACCAAACCAAACCTCATGGCCTACCAAGCAACTGCTGCTCAGCCCGGTGGTCTGCAGATTACGAGGTGTCGTGTGGTTAGCACGACGAATACTCTCGGCCGTTATTCTTGGCTTTTTTGACCGCCATCTCACCGTCAGATAGCTTCTCAATTATAATCACGTAGACTGAGTGGACCTCGAACCAGCCCTCAGATCCAGGTTAAAATCCCTGACCTGGCCGGGAATCGAACCTGGGGCCTCCGGGTAAGAGGCAGGCATATTACCCCTACACCGCGGGTCGGCTGTCTTAGTGTAGAACAATAGTAAAATTCATAATAGTTTTAATGCACTGCGAACACTGAAGGATGCGAGCACTATTCCTGGTTTTTAAACAGCACGAAGTTCACCTGGGTATGACGAGAAGCATAGAAGGAATGTGTACCGAATTTACCGGTATTTTTTAAAAATAATTATTTCCGAATTGACCCCAATAGTCTCCACATTATCTCGGTTAGTTAGGGTTCTACTGTATCACATGGTAATTATTCTCATTTTGCAAATTATTGCCACTACTCTAGCATGCAGTACAACCAAGAATACTAGATCATGCTTATTTAAATGATAGGATTTAGATTAGCAACTCACGTTAATGCTGATTATTTGTACAGGAAAGCAATCCTTCTGTCTTTCAATCGCACAAATTTCTCAATCACTTTACGATTGAAGTCACTGATGTTGTTGACAAATCTCTTCTCAATAGCAAGCATAGCCAGCGCTGACAGTCGTTCTCCAGTCATGGTGTTCCTCAGAAACGTTTTAATTCGTATTCAAAGTAGAAAAACACCTCTCAGGCTCCGCTGTCGTAATTGGGGTTGTGACAACAATTCGGAGTAATTCGCATACTTGTGGAAATGTGTCCCTATCTAGTTCATTGTCAACCAGAAACTGCAACATGGAAATGGCCCCATCATCTTTCTGAAACCCATTTCTCATATACAATACTTCTAGTTCAGTCTTCAGCTGTATCTTATTTAGGCAGGGATACATATGCACCATCGTATTCAGTTCTCTTTCTGGAAAAGAGTCTGAACAGACACCAAAATGCCTATTCAGAATTAGGGTACTAGCGAAATCTGCCGGTAATGTAATGCAATAGTAGCTCCTGGGAGGCTGTGGCTAACCATAATAGGGGAGGTGGCGGACCCTTGTGGTCAACTGTAATACTGCCACTGGGTTGAGGGTGGCTCTAGACGACAAGGCACGTACCTTACCGTGCTCCTCGCTAATGGGAATATCAGTGCAGAAAACCATGACGTCATCTGCTTTGCGCATGCATATAGTCTTCAGCACAATAGCGCATTATCCAGTGTGCTCGCTGCACTGTCAGTCAAAACGAACAACTGTCGGTGTAACGGAGCTTCGATATAAGTCGATTGTCGAATGCTTTCGATCGATTGTCGAAATCAGGTCGAAAGAAAAGAATGAATGCGTAAATATGTAATAAAACTGGGTGTTCACGTGCTCCTGTGCTCCTGAGAGCCCACCGCCACTGGGCACGTCATAAAAAACACAGATATTTATTTCCTTGTCCGCTGGATTTATGAAAAATATTTTGATGTGTTGACGCACAGTTCGTTCCACACTTTTGAATTCTTTCCCCTCATATCACACGTTACCGCCACGACATGTAGCCCTAAATCTTCAACTCTCATTATTATATCTTGGAGCAATTCGCTGTTCATTGTCACATCAAAATCGTAATAAAGTGGTTGCTTCCAAGATTTACACAAACCGCGAATCATCACAACTTGAACATTGCTGTGAGGTCCTAAAATTCTGTCTTCCGAGGCATCATAACAGATACGGCCATCTATGTTCATTTCGTCAAAGCACAACACAGTTTTTTTTATCTAACTCGCTAAATGTACGGGCCTTAACTTTCAAAATTGAAAGAACTTCTTCCGAAACACCCGGATTGCACTTAAAATTCCTAGTCCAATTCTGAAGCGTAGCACGACACGGCAAAGGAATGTTGCGCTTTCTTAAATAGGTATAAGCCTTTCGAGAAAGGGCCTTTAAAGTCAGTGCGTTGGCAATATCCTCGGAGCTCCATCTTACTCGTTTGTTGCCTCGTAACAAGCAGCGAATTTGTCCGGGAGTGAAACACTTAGACAGAACACTTTCCACTTTCTTCCTCACGACACGTTCTTTCAGAGTTCTGGATAATTTCCTCTTGCTTGGCAACATGTGCCTTACAGCTTTGGCCTTTTTTAAGGGCTGCATCACACTTTTTAAGGCAATTTCTTGAACTGCATTTTTCTTCTTTAGGACTTCTATTTCTGTTTTCAGTCTTTTAATTTCTTCGTCTTTCAGTTTCATATCAGAGAGTTCACAGATGGGCTCTGTATTTGTGACTTGGTCCAGTTTCCTTTTCTTCGGGGATATAGACTCCAAGGTTGCAATTGCTCTCTTTCGCACTTCTCTACTTTGATGCCGTTGAACACGATCACGTACAGCCTAAAACGAAAAAAGAACAACTTGTAAGAAATAAGGTAGATAATTGCCACAGTTCCAGGTTTCCTGTTCTATTTCTAAGTAACATAACACGTGTAACCCCGTGGGTCTTATACTTGAACGCCGATGATGTTCTACGTGTCCTAATCCACCGACTGACCTCACGAGGCTAGTGAGACCCTGTACCAATCCCCCATGCTAGATTCAATTACTTGGCGGAATCGGGGATCGAACCCGAAACCTCGGGGATAGTAGTCAATAACGCTGCTATTACTACACCAACGAGGTCGGCTGTTTTGTTTCTAATAAGTGAGGAATCATAACTACCTATGAATAAAAAGAGTCATTCGAGAAGATAAAAGTTAACAAATGAATACTCTAAATCAAGGTTAATCAGTTCAACAGTACTTATGTAGAAAAATCTTTAGAATCCTTACCTCTTCGACTGCTTCGCTATTCGTGCCACATTCAGCTGTACGTACTTCTGCGTGCCAATTTGGTAAATGCTGGGATGGAACTGCGTTTGCTTTTAGTTTCTTATTTAGCGGTAAACCGTGCAGCTCATTCTTTAAATCACGCTCGTAATCCTCCGGAAGGAAATGAGCTGAGCATATACGTGCATTGTTCACGTTAATTTCATCGGCACGCTTGCACCGCGATAACCATTCTCTCTGTGTCATTGCATCTTTAGGGAAACGACGATACATTATACCACTCGTCTTACGGCCATAATTGTTGCAATTTGCAACTGCACAATTACTGTTGTTTTTACTCATGGATGACAGCTTCTCTCACAACGCTTCCTTTTTACTAGTTCCTCACGCACACACTCACTAGTTACCTCTTTTTTCACTCACTCCTAAGTCTGCCGGGGCCTGAGTTATCCGCCACATGACGTCACAGCGCGCAAAGCAGTGTGGGTAAATTCTCCGCTGAACGGGCGGGAGTGGCCTACCTTATAATATTCTACTTACTTAAGGTAATAAAACAGATGGGTAAAAAGAAGTCTTCTGGATTAGATGGTTATTCAAACTACCTTATTAAATGCTGTTACCAATACATAATCAAGCCTCTCTGTTACTTGATAAATTTGTCACTAACCACTGGTAAATTTCCAGACAAATTCAAGGTAACCAAAGTTGTTCCGATACATAAAAAGGGTAGTGAAGAAGATGCTGGTAACTATAGGCCTGTCTGCCTCCCCTCTGTATTCTCCAAAATACTGGAAAGAATTATGTACGATAGACTGTTATCATTCTTAGAGAAGCATAATATATTAGCTGGTTGCCAGAATGGCTTTCGTAAAAATAGATCAACTACCACAGCATTCATTAACTTTATTGAACGGATATATGACACACTAGATGGGAAGGGTGCATGTTTAGGTATTTTCTTGGACTTAACAAAAGCTTTTGATATAATTGACCACAGCTTGCTTTTAGAAAAGTTATACATGTATGGAGTTCGGGGAATGGCTTATGACTGGTTCAAATCATTTTTAGGGGATAGAAGACAGATTGTTGAAATATCATATACCGGTACTGATTTGAGCAAAAATGTAATTAAGAATGTGTATTCCTGTGCCAGAAACATAGATCATGGTGTTCCACAGGGGTCAGTTTTAGGACCATTATTATTTTTAGTATTTATTAATGATATCGTCCAAATTGTTGATGAAATTCAAGGAGTGCAATTAACTTTGTTTGCAGATGATATTACTGTTTTTGTAGCTGATGAAAGTTCTAAAGGGTTGGAATTGAAGGCAGGCAATATAGTGAGTAATATCCTGAGCTGGCTTGAAGATAATAAATTAATTTTAAGTAAACAGAAAACTTCTGTGATTAGATTTCACCATAAGATTAATTTCAATATGGAAGTTAGTCCAATATCATTTGGAGAGACCATAATTGAGTACTCATCATCAACAAAGTTTCTTGGCTTGTGGATGGATGAATCATTAACCTGGGATAAACATACAGAGTTTATAGGGAAAAAGCTTAGTAGAATTTATTTCATGATAATATCTTTGAAAAATAGTTTTAATTTAAAGGCTTGCCAAATTATGTATTTTGCATATGTCCATCCCATACTAACCTATGGAATCATTTACTGGGGGAATTCATGATATAGCGAAGTCATCTTTAAGTTACAAAAGAAAATAATTAGAGGAATGGCCGGTGTCGGCAGGAGGACAAGCTGCAAGAAATACTTTAAACTTTATTTTATTTTACCATTGCCTAGCCTTTATATCTTCCATACACTTGTATATATGAAGGAGAATGTAAACAGCTACACCATAAACTCTGATGTACATAGGTATAATACTAGAAATAAACACAGTCTGCACATAGAACCACACAAAACTAAGCTATATGAATCAAGTTTGAGTTATGCAGGAGTACATTTATTTAATAAATTACCAGACTACATTAAGCAGATAAAACCATGTTCAAAATTTAAGAAAGAATTATTCAAATTTGTTTCTAACCATTGTTTTTATTCTATTGAAGAATACTTAGCTCTTGAAAATTAACTTATGTATCACTTTTTTTTAAATCTGTGCCTCTTTACCACATTGTATATTTCTCTTTATTTATCATGGCATGTATATTACTGTTTTATCCTTTGTTACTGTAAATATGATTATTGACGTGTCCCATATCACTGTATGATCGGTTGGACGAAATAAAATACAATACAATACAATACAAATACCTTGAGTATGGCCGACATTAATCACATATTCTTTCAATGTTCCCATTTCGCCCTACATAGAAAACGTTTTTTCCACACTCTACGCTCGCAAAACGTACAAGTACCCACAACAGTCACTCGCCTCGTTCAACAGCCTGCACCGTCACTTGTTCTTGCTGTTCAAGAATTTTTGGATAATTGTAACATTAAACTCTAACTTCTTTTGACTAGGGAGTCTTATGAGCTTCTTAACTCGCATCCTCCTCTACATAACTGTAACTCAATCTCTTTGCTGTAACTTGGCTGTAACCTGTTCAGTTCCCTCTTAGCAGTGCTCGTGTGCAGTTGAGTTGACAGTTGCTGTGAGGAGGTAGCGTGGACGGTATAGAGTAGTGCTTTTGCGAGTGTAATACGTAAGTTATGGGGGAGCAAAGTGGTGGTGAGGAGTCTCCTGATCCTTCAACCCTCAAAGTTGCTCGAGAAGAGACAGTTCAAATGGAACAGGATGAGGATGATAGTCTAAGTGAGAATAGTAGTACAGTGAGTACACCTAATACACCCAATGAGGTAGTGAATAAAGAGACTACTACTTCGAATTCGAAGACTGAGTCGCAGGAACTTTATCCTAGTACTCATTATGGACCTTTCATTATTTTTGTGGAGTCCACAGCATCAGGCAATGTCGGTAACATGCATCCTATGACCCTAGGTAGGACTTTCTATGAGAACAATATTCCAGGCATAAAATCAGTGGCCCGCAAGGGACGCAATAGGGTACAAATAGAATTTGTCTATGCTGTACAGGCAAACTCATTTTTGAAACACCCTATATTAGTTGAGCTGCAGTTACGGGCATACATACCTAGCTCTAATGTATTGCGGGTAGGAGTCATCAGGGGAGTAGAGAAGACCTTGACTGAGGATGCCATATTAAAGCACTTGAAGTCTCCTGCTACAATAAAATCTGTAAAACGTTTGAACCGTCGAGTTGTTAACGAAGAAGGCACACAGTATGTACCTACTGGATCTATCAAAGTGGTTTTTCGTGCACAGAAACTTCCACAGTACGTGTCTTTATATCAAGTGCATTTAGAGGTGGAGCCATATGTTTTTGCTCCCATCATCTGCAAAAAATGCCAGCGGTACGGGCACGTTGATAAGCATTGCAGAGCAACAAGTCCCAGGTGTGGGAAATGTGCATTACACCATGCTACGGCGAACTGTACTGAAACTTTCTTTCAATGTGTGCATTGTCGCGGTTCCCATTCAACTGGCAATGTGGATTGTCCAACGCACCAACAGCAGGTCCACATTAAAAAGATAATGAGCCACCAGAATTTATCTTTCAAGGACGCTGTACAAAAAGTCCAACCTAGGGAATATAATCTAGTGGACACTTCTCAAAATTTTCCCCCTTTAAATGGGGAGGGGCAGACTCCTACACAGTCGAACCCCCGTAAGAGGAAATTCACTCAAGTAATTTTAAAATCCCCGAGACCAGCACCAGCCCCAGGATATGATAAGGAAGGTTACCAAAATTTGGTTCGCGAGCTTCCCCGCATGGAGATGGCGGCTTCAAGACTTACACCTGTTTACGGCGGCGCAAACCGTCGGATGGAGGCACCTTTTGACGAACCTGTTGCCACGAGTAGCGCATCCATGGCGCAGCCACTTTCGTCATTTCATAGGCAAAGAGAACATCTTCAAAGTGGTCTTTATCAATCTATTCAGCAATTAGTACAATTATTGGGTGATCACCCCGCGTTAGCGCATAATGTATTCCAGTTAAGGGACAGGATTTGTAATTTTATTCAATTCTATGATCAGAATCACTCAATGGAATGCTAGAAGTCTCATGAACAAGCGTCATGAGCTATATAAATTAATACAGGAAACAGTACCTCACTTCGTAGCTATACAAGAAACTTGGTTTCATCTAGAGACTCGCATCAAGTATCCAAATTACACAGTTTTACGTAATGATGGACCCGGTTACGGGGGGGTTGCCTTTTTGGTCCACTCATCCGTGACATATAGCATCCATTTGAACATTCAGGCCATACCCCATACATATGTTATAGGATTATATTATATGCATTTTTTACTTGTGAATATCTACTGTCCTCCTGAATTTTCCATTACTGAGAGACAATGGAACCAATTCTTTCAACAATTTACTACCGAACCATATGTTTTTATCTTTGGGGACTTTAATCTTCATCACACCCTGTGGGGAGGACATTTGGATACCCTTCAAGGTACACAGTTCCTTAATGAAGTAAATAACCATGCTTTCGCTATTTTGAATGATGGCTCTCCTACGCGTTTGACTGCGCCTTCTGCCCCTCCTAGCGCAGTAGATTTAACATTGTGTAAGCGAAATATGGTGTCTATCGCTACGTGGCATACTTTGAGTGATACTTATTCCAGTGATCATTTCCCTATTGTTATTACTTATGGAGTAGGCAGACCTTTTTCTCCACCCCCCCACACTGTTTCACATAACATGATTCGATCTTTAAGGAGTTTTAAACCACAAATATATACCGCCTACATTGAGGACGCGTTACAAAAAATACCGGTAAATACTTTTTCATATCAAACTTTAATGCAGATTTTAACAGCTTATATTAACCTTCATCACCCCATCAGCGCTTCACCTCCTTTATCTTCTAGAAAACCTGTGCATGTTAAGTGGTGGGATGAAGAATGCCATTTGATGATTCAAACTCGTAAAGTACTGTTTCGACAATATAGGCAGCACGCAACACCTGAGCATTACTTCCGGCTCAAACGACACATGGCACAAACCCGCCGACTTTTCCATCAAAAACGGCGTGACGCTTGGAGGGAGTTTATATCGTCCTTCACACGCCAGGTTCCGATTGCAGACTTGTGGAATGCTATCAGGGCAATCACAGGAGTGACGCAGCACTCCCCTGCCAAGACCATCCCAGGTCAAGTATTATCAGATTTTCTTGTTAGAGAAACGCCAGATTTTGTAGTGCCACAGTATGTTCCTTACCAAGACCCACTAGACACACGTTTTTCCGTATTGTTACAACCCTGCGACTATCAGGAATTAGAAGCAGTACTCCGCACATGCTCAAATTCTTCCCCAGGTCCAGATAATGTTTCCTATCAAATGCTCCAATTACTACCTATTCGCGCAAAGAAGGTATTACTAAATAGGTATAATGATATTTTTCGCAATCACAGTACACCTGTTAGTTGGAATGAATTTTTCCTAATCCCCATTCTTAAAAACAAGCAGTTACCCACAGAGGTAAGTAATTATCGCGGTATAGTCCTCGGTTCGTGCATCCGTAAAGTGTTTCTAAAGATCTTACTTCGAAGAATCCTATGGGTATTAGAATACTATAACTTGACGCCTCGATATCAATATGCCTTTTTTAAGGGACGCAGTACATCTGATGCATTTAATAGTTTTGTTATCGATTTACTTTTAGCTCGTCATAGAAAACATAGTACCATAGCGGTTTTTCTTGATATTCAACGGGCTTATGATTCCGTACCTTTGCACATCTTATGGGAAAAACTTGCAACTCTTAAGATTCCTGAGGGATTTATTAGCATTCTCCGACAACTTCTGACTTATAGAACACTACGATTTAAATCGACGCCTTGTACACTCCAGCCCCGGCAGGTAAGTAATGGGTTGCCTCAGGGCGATATTCTGAGTGGTATTCTTTTCGCTCTTTTTATGAAAGATTTTGAAACGGTCATTTTACGTCATGCTCGCATACAGGCGTATGCTGATGATTTTTTGATTTATTGTACACACGAAGATTTACAGCTCTGTAGACAACATATTAGTCTCGCGCTTTATGAAGCTAGAACATGGTTAGAGGCCCATGGGTTAAATCTTTCCATAGCGAAATGTCGAGCAATGATATTTACACATCGCAGAACCTATGACCGATCGCCACTTGCCTTTGATCAGTATGAAATACCAGTGGTTAGCCACCATAAATATCTTGGGTTATTTATCGATCAAAAACTTACATGGAAACATCATTTTTTATATTTGCGTTCGAAGAGTGAACGGTATATTCAGGTTATACAGGCCGTAACCCGTAGGCAATGGGGGGCAGATCCCGTTGTGGTGCTATCTCTGTACAAAACCACTATTCGGACGATATTGGATTACGGATCACATATTTTCGACGTAGCATCTTCTACTAACTTACATATTCTTAACACTTGTCAATATCAAGCAATACGATCCGGTATTGGAGCTTTAAAATCCACACCTACCAATGCCCTCCTCGTTGAAGCCTGCGAAGCTCCCTTACAAGTACGTAGAAAAATACTTGCAACGAAATATTTACTTAAAAAGTTTTCATTCACAAGTCATCCTCTAATTCCGAAGTTACAGTTACTCTCGGAGTATTATTCAGTTAGGCGCCAGGGTTTAAGCAGATTGCCCGCATTGTTTCATGCATTTCATACATTAAAGTCGAAGCAGTGTACCTTAATACACAGTGCTACTTTACTACCCTATACTTTACCCTATCCGGTTTCTCATTTTAAGCCTCAAATCATTTGGCCTATGCGTAATGGCTCTACTACATTTCCTTGTCTGCAGGGGATCGAGATATGTCCAGTTAAACGAGTGAAATTTTCTCATATTCCACGAAGCATAAACATTTTTACAGATGGGGCAAAGAACATTAATGGAGTCGGTTCCGCTTATTATATACCTTCTCTAAATTTTAGTGAACAATATGGTTTGCCTAGTGACTGTTCGATTTTTACGGCGGAGCTATTTGCCATACAGCAAGCCTTACTTTTTGTTCAGCGAAAGGGATATACGCGAGCTACAATCTATACGGATTCGCTGAGTGCATTACAATCTTTGGTTTCTGATGAGTTATCCTATAATTGGTATATTTACAATGTCAAGAGTATCCTTTATATGCTTGACAATGTCGGTATTTCCATAACTTTAGTATGGGTACCAGGTCACGTGGGTATCGCCGGTAATGAAAAAGCAGACTGTTTTGCAAAACAAGCTTCTCGTCTTCCTGTTCCGAATACTAACAATATGGTTCCAGCTTCTGATTATGTAGTTATTTTTCGACAGGAGGGACGTTCAGACTGGCAGAATTTCTTCCGACAAACTGCACAAGTCAAAGGTAAATTTTACTATCATTTACAACCAAGCCTTTTAGTTAAACCTTGGTTTATACGAGGATATTATACTAGACGACATATTATTAATATCATTCGGTTACGGTTTAATCATGCCCTCACACCACAATATCGATCACGGTTCCATTTAACGCAAGATACCAACTGTTTGTGTGGTACAGATATCCGTAATGGCGATACTAATCACATCCTCTTTGAATGTTCTTTGTATGCTAACCAACGTAAAAAACTTATGGCTAACCTCCAGCGAATTAAGCAGGTTTTTCCTACCAGTGTTTCTTGTTTGCTCTGTAATCCTACAGAAGAGATTATTAGAGTGCTAAATTTGTTTCTAGATGAAGCCAAGATCGTGTTATAATTTTGTCTATAATATCCAGTGAGAATTACTCATGCTTTCTCAGGTTCCATTTGAGTGATTCCTCATATCATTAGTGTATTACTTGTGAGTGCTATTTTGGATTCTTCGTGTGGGTGACGTTTTAAACGCAGTGTGATTGCAAGATTGGAAGTTTCCCGTATGACAACAGTCTATATTAGCAAAATGGGGTAGTTATGTGATATAGTGAAGTTTAGTGTTTTGTGTTTTTCTACTTGCAAGTTCAGGCATCAATTATTGAATTGAAGTGTTTTCATTTAGACTAGTGTGTTTACATGCGTAAGCGAGTATTGACTGGGTGAAATGTCGTAGACACAGCCCAATAAGCATCAGCAAGCAAGCAAGCAAGGCTGTAACCTATGAAGACGTCACGTTCTCGACCTGTAACCCTAGTGTTTCTTGAGTGTTTCTACAAGTGTTGATCAACTCTATCAGTCATAAGTAAAACTGAGTATATATTTCTATTGAAGATTTGTGATAAAATAAGTGTTGCAACTGGGTAATGGCTTTTTAGCAGCGCCCAAGAGAATCCGAATGAGAAGAAGAAGAACCAAACAAGCAGCCATTGGTTGCAGATCGAGCAGGCAGTGCCTGCAATATACGGCAGTTGCCGATGTTGCTATCTTCCTTGCTGACATCTTTGACTTTGATTTGAAACATACAAATAATGGGATGTGGTTGTGTTCGAACCTTGGTTGAAACGCAAGGAATAGAAAACGACTTGAAACAAACATTTCTCTGAAGGTAGTATAGTACATATCGGCGCTAAACCGAAATTAATATCGAACGAAGAAGTATAATGTTGTAGTCTACAAGAACCCACTTGAATCATGCCTTCGTTTGGTTTTTCTTTGGTTATGAGACGGTTCTTCCGCAGTTGCAGTGTTCATTATGCAATAAACTTGACAAAGAGTCAATATTTTAGAGGAAATGTGATAGTCTCTCGGAAACTGACAGGTATTTGGTGCTATCTGTTTATATATATATATTATAAAATTTAATAAGTTTATGTAATGATCTGAAGGTTATGTTCCTTTTCGGGTATTGTTTTGGTCTGTAATTCCTTTGGTATCAAAGTTGTGATTAGGTTAGTGCAATAATAATATTGTACCGTAAAGTATTATTCACGGGGCAATAAAAAAATCAAAAAAGCCAGGTTTTTCAACAGATTTAGAATAATTGGATCATTATGATTTCGAAAATGAAAGCCGTTTCTCTGTATTAGGTTAGGTTTTATCGCTATGCCTAAATTACTGCAGAACTAAATCAACGCATTTATGTAACTCTTTTTCTTCCTCTCATAATGTTAGGACATTAGGGCATGAACCTTAATTTCTTTGAACATGTAGAATTATAACGTTATGACATTAGGGTATGAACTTCATTTTCTTTGAGCATCTAGAATGTTCTGCAGAAAGAGTGTCCCTCTTCAAAGTACAACAGTAGTCAGCCATCGTAACTGTATTCCAGCGTCCCTGATACCTCACCTCTATCTACTTCATGTCTTGATGAAATTGTTCTCTTTGCTTGTTGCTGATTGATCCTAAATTGCCGCGAACCTTCTGTGCTGGCATAGCATGAGGAGAGGTGATACTCCCACGTGGCATGTCCCAGGTGGCGGTTAGGGGGATTGTAACTGGCTTGCTAGCGGACGTGGGCAAAATAAAATAGCTCGTGTGGACCAAACACGCAACCTCCTGTGGGTGGGGAACACAGGCGAAAAATCCACCCACGATATCTCCTTCCTGTCATAAGAGGTGACTAAAAGGGGTGACCAAGGGATAATGATTTTAGAACCATGAGACTACTTATGATCAGTACCATTATGTGAGGAATACCACGGGTTGACTTTTCGTGCAATTAGTACCACAATGTGAGGAACAGCATGGATCTAAGTTTCCTAGGAGTAGTACCCGTATGTGAGGAACATTACAGGTCTGGGTGTTGGCTGTGGTTAGTATTACTGTGTGTATTCAACCGAGGCAGGGGGACGGGCATTCGGCTGCGGTGACTAATGTCCATGTGCCGTAACCCTGCTGTGATTAATACCACTATTTGAGACACACCATCAGTCTACGTTACCTGTAATTAATACCATTATAGGAGGAACACCATGATTTTGCTTTACCAGTGATTTGTACCATTATGAGGGGCCGGTGACCTGGATTTTGGACCCCTTTAGATAATAAGCATCATCCCAGTAATTTATTTCTTTATTTGTGTCTTTATTAAGTTATTAATAATCTTGACCATGATGGTCGGGATTGGATCCGTATTGACTTAGTAACAGTAAATATGTTGGAAGATAGTCCGCCTAGTCAATAGGCCTACTATTAATTTATTTACCTTTCACCTTAACATCTAGTACATGTTTCGAGAATATTATGCATTCTCTTCCTCAGCTAGTGGATTAAAATTCAGTATACAATAAGACCTGACTAAAATACGGGGGCCCCCATTAAAAATTCAAAACAGTGAGTATGACAATGTGACACTTCAAAATTTTTGTATAGTACAAACATAGAATTAAAATCCCATTTTGTCAAGTACAAATTAAAAACACAATATAGTAATGTCTAATTAAATACAATGTCTTGTGATGATATGAATTCACAGTGTCCTTGAAGTTGCCTTGCGTAGTTCAAAAATGTTGAGTTAGGAATGAATGAAATTGCATTAAAACTTGAAGTCCTGCCGATATCCACCGTTAATGGGTGTTAAAATGATGTCTATTTAAATTAAAATATTGGACAAGCGTCGTATAATGGTGTGAATTTACAGTGTCCTAGGAATTATAATACTATCTTGCGTAGTTCAATTGGATTTGTACAAGAATAAATGAAATTGCGTTAAAACTTGGAGTCCTGCCATTATCTTCGGTTGATAGATGTATTATGCAGCCAGGTTGACAATAGGTTAAAATGGTCTATAAAAAGGAAATGAAATAAAAATTAACAAAAGTCTCCGACATGAACAATTGAGAATACAACAGGGTAAAAATATTAAACCTTACCAGTGTGATGATGTAAATATTACGTGTGGCATGCATGTGTTAGATAGAGGTTGAGGCACCTGATGTTGTATGGCAACTGGTTACGGAATTACATTGGGTTGCGTGATGGATGGAAGGAGGGGTGGAAGGAACCGCCCCTGATACTACAGTCATACTTCCCCCCTTACACGCTTGACATCATTTGGCCTCTTACTAGGGTATTGGGTTACCAATTTAAACAACTGATTGTCTTCTGCAATGTATTCATTTAGGCTGTTCTCATTATCAAATTTTTGCATTTTGTATATTTCTAATTTCTCTAGGGCATTCATTTGTTTGCCTTTGCTTAATGAATGTAATAAAGTCATATCACGTTCAATATTTGTGAAATGATGGTTGCTTTCATGCATGTGTTCACACATTGCAGAGTATCTAGAATGTTTTCGTGCATTGACATGCTCTTTATACCGTACCACCACACTTCTACCTGACTGTCCAACATATTTTTTTCCGCAATCTTGGCACGACAGTTTGTATACTCCTGATTTACTGAACCTACTGTTGGTGTTTACGCTATTCGAATCGAACAATAAATTATTATTATTATTATCTGTCCTAAAGGATACATGGATATTGTGTTTTCTAAATAGTTTAACCAAACTGTATGATTGTTTATTAATGTAAGTGAATGTAGCGAATTTCTTTTTTTTCTTCCTTATTTACAAGTAGAGTGTTAGGTCTATTCACGACCTTACTCTTTATCCTATTGACATAGCTTTTGGGGTAACCGTTTCTTTTGGCAATATCTTGTATAATGTTTCTCTCTTTATTAAAATCATTTCTGTTTAATGGTATTCTTACTGCTCTATTGATGAAGCTGTAAAAATTGAACTACGCAAGATAGTATTATAATTCCTAGGACACCGTAAATTCACACCATTATACGACGCTGTGTCCAATATTTTAATTTAAATAGACATCATTTTAACACCCATTAACGGTGGATATCGGCAGGACTTCAAGTTTTAATGCAATTTCATTCATTCCTAACTCAACATTTTTGAACTACGCAAGGCAACTTCAAGGACACTGTGAATTCATATCATCACAAGACATTGTATTTAATTAGACATTACTATATTGTGTTTTTAATTTGTACTTGACAAAATGGGATTTTAATTCTATGTTTGTACTATCCAAAAATGTTGAAGTGTCACATTGTCATACTCACTGTTTTGAATTTTTAATGGGGGCCCCCGTATTTTAGTCAGGTCTTATTGTATACTGAATTTTAATCCACTAGCTGAGGAAGAGAATGCATAATATTCTCGAAACATGTACTAGATGTTAAGGTGAAAGGTAAATAAATGAATAGTATTGACTAGGCGGACTATCTTCCAACATATTTACTGTCTTTATTAAGTGGCAAAATTAGGGCTCTTGGCCCTCTCTTACACTTAACCACGTACAATTTTTGACTTCTGCAGCATTAATTTTAAGTATAATGGTAATCAATTACAGTTTATGAGATAAGGAGTAACAATAATACAATTAATTAAGATTACTGTTGATGAAAAAATTAGGGGTAAATAGAGAGTTAGATAATATCAGAAAGATATCAAATTAATACCTAAAGATTATATCTACTAACTAGCTTAAAGAACTTATTCTAATATGAGGCAAAAAAATGAACTGAACATTACTATGCTACAGTCTGAGTATACTAATAACGATGTTACTATGTTATCTATTTCAAGGAACAGTGCATAGTCTTAAATGAGAAGAGTAAGAACGTAAATGGGATAGCTCAAGATAATTAAATCTAGTACGTAATTTTTTGTTTCATTCACACGTCATTCACTCTTACATTCATTTGAGTCAACTGTATATACTCTGGAGGAATTTACGGTAGGCTGTTTTAAATGTCCTAGACGAGCAAGACTTTTTAATACCGGTAATACCTTCCAGGGTCGTATTCATAACCTTGAAGCAGAGGCCAGGAATGAATGGCTGTAGGTATTTGTTCGATGTGGTGCTATTTCAAGTAGTGATCAGGTGTTAATTTGGTGGAATGAAGAAAGAAGCCTAAAATTGGACGATAGATAAGTGAGGCTGTTTGTAGAAAGCAACTGACAGACGATGGTCATTTGGTGGGTTTTTCTACAGTCGTTTAAATGTAACCATCCCAACTTTTTGTAGTATGGTGTTATATGAGCATCATGTTGGAGATGGAAGGCATATCGATTGCAAGAATTCTGTACACATTGTAGTTTTTCTGCTTGTTCACAGGTTAGTTCAATCAGTATATTGTCACAGTAGTCAAAGATTGGAAATAGAAGTGTTTGAGTTTTCATTTAAGGTCCAGTGGGAGAACGTTTTTATAATGCTTTAAAGGACAAAGGGATGCATGTACCTTTCTGCACACATTAGTTATATGTTAATTCCTGTTCAAGATTTGTAACTATCTTGGAGTAGGGCACTTCACTATCACCAATGGTAATTGGTGGAGGATTATTATTATTATTATTATTATTATTATTATTATTATTATTTAGAACACATAGTAAATTTTTGCGTAGCCTCTGTGGCTCAGGTGACAGCGCGTCAGCCTCTAACAGCTGGGTTGAGTGGTTCAAATCCTGGTCACTCCATGTGAGATTTGTGCTGGACAAAGCGGAGGTGGGACAGGTTTTTCTCCGGGTACTCGGGTTTTCCCTGTCATCCTTCATTCCAGCAACACTTTCCAATATCATTTCATCTGTCAGTCATTAATCATTGCCCTAGAGGAGTGCAACAGGCTTCGGCAGCCGGCACAATTCCTTTCCTCACCGCAAGAAGGGGGGCTTCATTCATTCCATCCCTGACCTGGTCACTGACTGGAAAACAGGTTGTAGGTTTTCATTTTCAGTAATTTTTAGTGTCCAGTTATTATGCTTTGGGTCTTTCGTGTGTTAATGAGTAAGTCATTGTTTCTGGTATACGTAGTGAGTCATCGTAGGTCTGTACTCATATGTTGGATCGCTTCGAATATACTATCTATACTAGTATGGTAATATACCAGTAAGTCATCAGCATGTGGATGTTATTCACAATGAACAAGTGTGTGTGAAATATCATTGAGTGCAGGCTGAATAATAAAGGCCCCAGCACAGATCCTTGAGGGACGCCAGATAATCTGATAGCCCAGTTGGACGTATCATCGTTTACTGAGACACATTGACGGCGATTTGTGAGGTAGGATATAAAGAGATTGAGTGCTCTCCTGTCGGCACCAAGGGAGCGCAGCTTTGAAAGGAGAAGTTGTATGTTGACTGTATCAAATGCAGTGCTAAAATCAAGGAGTGTGAGTACCATCACCTGTCGTTTATCCATAGCAAGCCGGATATCATCTGTTACCTGAAGAAGTGCTGTCGTCGTACTGAGGCCCTTCCGGAAGCCAGATTGCAGTGGGTCTAATAGTGAATGATTTGTGAGATATTCAGTTAGTTGCTCGTGTATTAGCTGTTCAAGGGCTTTCGCAAGCGGAGGGAGGATAGATATAGGGTGGTAATCTGATGGGGAATTCGGTGTGGTGTTCTTTAATACTGGGATCACTAGAGCATCCTTCCCAATGGCTAGAGAAGTTTCTGAATTTATACAGTAATTGAAGATATGGGTCTTCTTCTTATTTCCTGTATCTCCTATGTGGAGCATAGGGCATCAATGAACCTCCGCCACTGGACTCTGTTCTGTGTCATCGTCCTGATCTCTGTCCTCCTTTCTCCATCCTTTCTGCTATTATACTACTCCTCCTCCTTGTGTTTCTTGGTCTGCCTTTTCTCCTGCTACCTTGTGGGTTCCATTCCAGGGCTTGTCTTGCTATGTTGGCTTTATCTCGCCGTAATGTATGCCCGATCCACTTCCGTCTCTTCTCCTACTACCTTGTGGGTTCCATTCCAGGGCTTGTCTTGCCATGTTGGCTTTATCTCGCCGTAATGTATGCCCGATCCACTTCCATTTCCTACGACGCATCTCAATATCAATGGGTGTTTGATGGTTTTTTTCCACAGTTCTTCATTGGAGATTACTTGTGGTCACCATATCCTCTGGATTTTCCTCAAACTTCTGTTCACAAATGTTTGAAGTCTGATAATCAGTTGTTTGTTAGTCTTCCATATTTCACACCCTTAGAGCAGTACTGACTTGACATTTGTATTGAAGATGCGTAGTTTGGTATAGGTATTAAGTTCCCTTGATTTCCAGATTGGTCTCAGCATTGCAAATGCTCCTTTAGCCTTGTCTTTTGAGTGATCAGTAATCCAACACCCTCTCTATGTTCTTCTTTTCCTGAGTACAGCAGCGTGTCCCCTTCCTGGGTCTTTATCTCACCAAACACAGTCCATCTCGTCTCACTCAGGCCTAGTATGTCCAACCTGTATTGCTTCATCTCCCTAGATACTTCAGCCAATTTTCCTGCCTGCCACATTCCAATTCTCGTGTCCGATTTCATGCTAAAAGTCAAATCCATTTTATCCATCCGGCTTCTATTCATTGATGTTTCTGTAATAGGTAATCTCGGGCGTGTAGGTTATTGGCCTTCAGCACCCAAAGCGTGGTGAAGGGGCTGCCTTCTAAGTAGCCAGGCCTACTGATTTTCTGTCGGGGTTTCTTCCCTTAGCCTTTGAAGTTCCCACTTCTGACTACAAGGCAGCAGCTCCTGTTCTATTTTCCCCGAATAGGAGGGTTGCCTCGTCCGTCAGTTCCACCGTTCCGAAGTCCGTCTTCTCCACCTTCACTGCCGTTGAGGTCTTCACCGTAACCCTGGCAAGGGACCTTTACATGAGACTACCAGCCGGGTCAGCTGGACCAGGGTTTTTTAAAGAGGTGTTACTCCTCTATCACTCACCCTTTGTCCTGACTTGTGACAGGCAGAGCCTGGCTTCCCAAACACTGGGCCCAGGTTGGTGGGGAAGATATGGGTAATGATTGGTAATACTTCGCCAATGACATTTTTTATGAAGCATATTGGAATATGATCTAGTCCTTTCGTTTGAGATTTAATGGAATTTAAGACTCATCTTACTTCATTTATACTGACAGTTCTTTGCTGTGTAACAATATTCTTTTTATAGTAGCATCGGTGGAATGGAATAATTTTAATGGCAATATATATATATAGTGATGTTTTAGGAACAAATCTGATTAGCGTAGTTCCTATATGGACAGCAGGTGACCATGCAAACTGGTGGAAATAGTACAGATATTATCAAATATCGCAATATTTCGTACAGTATGCTCCCAGGGTAAAATGTCTAAATCAGCAAGAACTTACAATTAAAGATAGAACCACAATTATTAGTAGGCAGAGTTAGCGCATAGCGTTACTGAGAGACAAATCCAGAAGGGCTTGCGTGGTAAGTACAGAGTTCACAAGAAGGAAAAAGGGGAGTGATAGAACTATCAGGAATATTCGTAAGAACAGAGTTGATTTTGTAAGATATATTTTACACACCTTAAGAAGAAACAAAGTGATTACAGTAAGTAAGTTTGACATAGTTAAACATCATAGAATAGGGTGGGTAACATTCCAAAAGTGAAAATTTATACATATATGGAAAGAGTAACAAGGAACTTTAACAAATGTGATCATATTGATCATGACTAGATTTGAAGATGCACGAAGAGTTTTATCGAACTTGAAGGAAAAATCAGTAAAGATAACAATTTTGTGCCAAGAAAGTAAACACTACTATTTTAAAAGAAAGGAATGGAAAGGCCACAGTTACAAATTAAAGACCACCAGGGTTACAAATTCAATATAAATGACTTACAAAGGAAAAAATGGGATCTTAAAACAAATTGAAGATAGGTAAGAGGAAAAATTGAAAGACTGGCAAGGGAGGGACAAGGAAAAAATCAGGCTGCTTTGGTTTTTAACACGTATTATTTACAGAAGAATGGAAAAACAAGTTGAAGCTGAGTTGGGAGAAGATCAATTTGGCTTCAGAAGAAATGTAGGAACACGTGAAGCAATTCTGACTTTATGCCTGATCTTAGAGGATCGAATCAAGAAGGACAAGCCCACGTACATGGCATTCGTAGATCTTCGATAATGTTGATTGGACCAAGCTATTTAAGATTCTGATGGTGATTGGGATCAGATACCAAGAAGGAAGAATTATCTACAATCTGTATAAAAGTCAGTCTGCAGTGATAAGAATCGAGGGCTTTGAAAAAGAAGCAGTAATCCAGAAAGGAGTGAGGCAAGGCTGCAGTTTGCCCCCACCTCCTTTTCAGTGTTTACACAGAACAAGCAGTAAAGGGGATCTCAATCCAAGGAGAGGAAATCAAAACCTGGAGATTTGCCGATGATATTGTTATTTTATCTGAGACTGCAGAAGATCTCGAGATTGTGCTGAATGGTATGGACAAAGTCTTGGGTAAGGAGTCATCATCATCTTCCTTCCAAGTATTGGGCCATGTTTCCCGTTACGGTCTTGCATTTTTCTTTTTGCAAGACTTGAAAGCAATCAAATGTCCTTCCGACAGGTTGGTAGCCTGAAGGAAGTAAGACCATTGGTGGGGTTGCCACCTCTCAGCTAATGGACTAGCTGAAATTATAGCATTTCCTCCGTAATTGATGTAACGGTTATACCGCCGTGACTCGGTCGACAGGGCCTCGTCTGTGGGAACAGGTTTGTTCATCCCGGGAAGGTCAGGTTGGCATTTGGGTAGGAGAGGTTATGTCATCATCATCAAGATGAAAATAAATAAGTCCAAAACAAAAGTAATGGAGTGCAGTCGAATGAAGGTGATGCAGGAAATATTAAATTAGGAAATTAAAGGAAGTAGATGAATATTGTTACTTGGGTAGTAAAATAACTAACGATGGCAGGAGTAAGGAGGACATAAAATGCAGATTAGCATAAGCAAGGAAGAGCTTTCTTAAGAAAAGAAATTTGCTCACTTCAAACATTGATATAGGAATTAGGAAGATGTTTTTGAAGACTTTTATGTGGAGCGTGGCATTGTATGTAAGTGAAACATGGACGATAACTAGCTCAGAAAGAAAGAGAATAGAAGCTTTTGAAATGTGGTGTTACAGAAGAATGCTGAAGGTGAGATGGATAGATCAAATCACAAATGAAGATACTGAATCGAATTGGCGAGAGGAGATTGATTTGGCTAAATTTGACAAAAAGAAGAGATAGAATGATAGAACACATCTTAAGACACCCAGGACTTATTCAGTTGGTTTTTGAAGGAAGTGTAGGTGGTAAGAATGGTAGGGGTAGACCAAGGTATGAATATGACAAGCAGATGTAGGATGCAGTAGTTACGTAAAAATGAAAAGGTTAGCACAGGATAGGGTGGGATGGAGAGCTGCATCAAACCAGTCTATGGACTGATGACTCAAACAACAGCAGCAGACACTAGGTGTATAAAATGTTTTCCCGAGCTGATAATTATTCTCCTGAAATGAAATGGCATATGGCTTCTAGTGCTGGGGGTGTCTGAGGATAAGTTTGGCTCGCCAGATGCAGGTCTTTTGATTTGACTCCCGTAGGTGACCTGCACATCGTGATGAGGATGAAATGACGAAGACAGCACATACATTCAGCCCCTGTGCCAGTGAAATTAACCAATTATGGTTAAAATTCCCGACCCTGCCGGGAATCGAACCCGGGACCCCGTGACCAAAGGCCAGCATGCTACCCATGTAGCCATGGAGCCGGACATTATTCTCTTAAATAAACTTCAAGCATTTGTCCGCTGAGAGAGTCTTGCGACACATCCATGAAAATTTTGAGTAAAGTTTCAAAAGGAAGTGAAAATATTATGTACTCAAATTTGCCACACTAAATAAAGTCGAAGTAGCAATTGATGCCTGAAGGGCAAAATTGTAGTAAGTCTTAAGCCAAAACACCCAATTACTGCATGATGAATTTTTGCTCACCCAGCATTGCGATGAAGTTTTGGAAGTTATGTTGCAAGTTGTTAATAAAAGATCGTAACAGACCAGCCACTTGCGAAATATAAAACTGCTCTCTCCACTGCAGATGGTCACTTAATGCCTGACTGCCAGTTCAAGGGTGGAGCACACTTATATAGTGGAACGAACTGAGGTCCTTCCTCCCTCTCCCGTGATCGCAAAGACTTATCTCCCAGTTTTGAGAACAGATTTGGTATCCCTGTATTTTTTGGGAAATCCCACGTTTTCTGTCGTTCTTTAAGAAGCTGGAGGGATTTGATGTTCAGTGGACACTGGCAAGACAGATGCAGTCAGGTGGTGATGTTCATAAATTTGACAGAATCTGTAACGTAATGCTTTTCGTTTTTGCTTTGAGCGTAGATCTAGTTCAGAAATTTATGAAGGGGCCTAAGGCAGTTACATAGAAGAGTGATATGTTCTAAAGCTCAGATACATGCAGTATTTCAGTATTTATAAATTAATAAATAAGAGAAATTACATAATTGAGTAGTATAATGTGTTAAATATTCTTCAGAGTTACGCCATCAATGATGTCGGGATAAAGTTGGGATGTCTGCAAGCTGATAGCTACGTGACATTTTAATTCATGAAGACATTACGCCTTTGTTGGTGAGACCTAGTGCTATCTTCTGGTATGGGCTAGAGCACTGATTTTTTACAGTCTGATCCTTGGCTTTGATAATATGAAAGTGACTGAGGTATGAGTGATGCTATTAATCTCATTCTATATGCAGGCGCTCCCTGCTGTGAATGGTGTGAAAATGTTGCTCTTAGGGTCATTGGGCTTGGCACACTGAAATGTAGTAGCAACTTCTAGCTGAGTGAGGAAAGCAATGGGAAACTACCTCAGTTTCCTTAGTATGCCTCTTCAGTGATGCCTAGGCCGTCTATGACAGCTAATGGTGTAGCCGGTGAGGATTCAACCAGCCTTCGGGCTGAGGAGTGAACATCGGTTGGCCGGCAGGCCCACCCAGCTTATCTGCCACCCGTTGACTCACCACTCTCTGCTCCACGGCGACAGCACTTCGCTCACTTGACATGAGATAACAATTAAAATGAAGAAAATTAGTAATTAAGAATTTAAAAAATAAGCTCATACCTTGACAGGAGGGGTTGGAAATGTTCTCCTCCTGCATCCACACATTTCTGGCATTGTCTTTTAACATTTTCGTAGCCCGCCATGCTGAATTCTTTGAAACCCCGCCTGTGTGTCCAAGTCGTCTTAGCGATTTTGTAGGCGTATGTTCTAATCTCCCTGCGATTTCATTTACTTTTTTCATGTTAAGTACACGTTTTGTAACACTTCGCTTCATATTGAGTAAAGAACCCGTTCCTCACAGTTTGTTTAAGAGTTTCCGCGCGGTCTATGTGGAGGGCGTGCAGCTGGAAATTGTTACAAATTGCCTAACGACTTCCCTGCGCGACTCTGCTTTCACATAATTATCCTACATAAATATGCTTTCCTCTACCAAGTACACACGTGGAGGCGTTCTGAGAATTACATCCCGAAGTAAGACTTCACTAATCGAGAACAGTTGGAGCGACAGATCAACACTTAAACATGTTCTGAGTACAGACCTGAAGTGATGGGGCAGATAAGCCGGCCAACTGATGAGAGAAACTCGCATGGCTGAAACTGTGCAGACAGAGAGCCCTAGTCGTTGTGTTAGGCTCATCGGTCCATACCATATACTGATGTGGGGGTAAAAGTTTAGTGAGGGCTCTGTTGTATAAATGACATTATTATTATATGTAGGACATTGATGCATTTATTTCCAAGACTATGGATTCACCAACCTGCCCCTAAAAACTATATTTACTTTTATAGCTTCCTCTGCGAATCAGTGGTGTAGTGTCGGCCTCCGTGTCTCAAGATAACAGGTTCAAACCTGGTAGAGGTAGTCTGATTTTTGAAGGGCAGAAGAAAGTTCATTCTACACCCATTTCGTACGATGTTGGCATGTAAATGTATTAAGAAGCTATTTAAAATAGTTTGTGTTGGGTCCACCTTGCCAATGCACTTAATTATAATTGAAAATTATTTATTCATTACATGTTTCAGGAACATTATACATTCCCTTCATCAGTGCAGTCCAATCGAAGATTAAAAACAGTATTTTAAATAGTTTTTAAATAGATTTAGACAAGTCAGTACAGTATCAAATCAAATACAGTACCTATTATGGTTAAGTTTATCAACAGTCGGCATGCAACACATTCAGTGTTTACCCGACAAAATTCATTAAGCCATAGACTCTGCCATCTATACTCCGCACGGTCTTACTTCTAAATTGAAGTTGCGCAAAACAAATGAGCATCGCCTTCCCTCTGTTGCCAGCGCGCTACGCCTGCGAGAACAGCTGATGCAATATGACCGCGGTAAACAGCCCTTTTAAATTGTAATACATACTCAGAAAAACGCATGAATATGGATTGAAAACAAATTCACAAGAACTATACTTTCTAACAATATCTGGCACTAAAAGAGAATATATTATTAACAATAAAAGAGAATGAGGAAATAATACATCACTAACGGCTAATGGCTGGCACAGAAAGGAGGTTATGGTCTACAAAGGGAACACTCTACTGATCTCAGAGTCACTGGAACCCTCCAACAATATGAAAAACACACTAAATATTGAAGGAAAATGCAAAAGATCGCGAACCGCACCGAATACCACACACGCTGAGCGAGATAGGTTAACCACGTGGCGAATGTAAATATTAGAGTTGGCAACTGGGTTTCGAGATCGTGCTCTGCCGATATAAATCGATATGAATGGCAGCTTGGGATTGGTTGGATGCCTGTGCTTCAGCGCATAACCACCAGACAGAGCCAAAATCTGCTAAAACGTCAATTTAGAAGTAGAGCCGTACGGAGTATAGTAGGCCTATAGTACAACAGAATGTTGAAATTGACTAGCAAGTGGCCAGATGGCATCAAATTAACATGCTTGCTCACTGTAGCTGAGGCCAGATGATGATGATCATCAATGTCCCATTCAAGTTACCTTGGTGTGGTTAATAAGCCTCCTCCACTCTTTTCTGTCCTTCCACTTTTCCTACTCCATTACTTCCACCACATCCAATCCAGCTTCTCTAATGTCCTTCCAAATCTGATCCATCCACCTTCTTCTCGGTCTTCCAACCGGTCTCTTTCCCTTACCTTCCCTTTCATTTTCCTTCTTGCTACCTGTTCCTTTCCCTTTCTTTTTACATGCCCAAACCATCTCAGTCTTGCTTTATGTATCTTCTATACTAACAGTTTTATATTTAGCTCTTCTCTGATTTTAATATTTTGAATTCTATCTCTTCTTGTCTTTTTAACCGATGTTCTTAAAAATTTCATTTCTACTGCTTGGATCTTATTATCTTGTCTCTTATTGGTTACCAGCGTTTCTAGTTCGTATGTTACAGTTGGTTTGAAATACTGTTTATATAATGTTAATTTTGTTCTCTTGGGTACTTTGTCATCCCATAAAAGCACTCTGACTTGATGATAAAATATTGTACCTTTACTTAGTCTGTTATTAATTTCAGGGCTGATTTCATTTCTTCCATTAATAATGCTACCCAGATATGTAAACTGTTCTACATTCTCTAACCGTTCTGTCTATGTTCACTTGGCTTCCCTTTTTTACTCTTTTCGACAGTGCATGAGTACAGTTTTCTTTTTACTAATTACCATTCCAGACTCCTTCAGATTTTCATTCCAAACGTCCAGTCTCCTTTGTACTTCTTTTTCTCCCTTTCCCCAAATCACCACACCATCTGCAAATATCAAAGCATTCACTTCATCACTACTCATACTCTCTTTTACACATTTTATGATTTCATCTATCAATATAATAAACAATGGTGACAGCGCACTTCCTTGCTTGAGACCTTTTTTTGTATAAAATGTTTCAGAGTCACCACTCCCCACTTGTACATTGCTTTTACTCTCATTATACATTTTTATCTTGTTAATTAATAATTTTGGTACATTCCTTTTCAGTAGGCATTCCCATAGGCCTACATGTTTTCTCTTAACTGTATCATAAGCTTTTTCCTAATCCAAAAATACGAAGATAATTTCCTTGTTCCTTTCTAGATGTTTTTCCATTATGATGATGATGACGATGAACCAAATATAAATTGTGCAATACTTTCCATACCACCAGCGCCAAAGTCGCTGCTTTTAGCTGAAGTTTGTAGAGTCTCTTGTCACTCCAGAATTTGACAAAGATTTAATTGTCAACTGTGATGCAGTAAACTATCCTTACTGAGGAAAATGAATGAGTGAGTTTTCAAACCTTAATATACACCCACATTTAAATAAATTACACCTTACACATCACTTTGCTTGGCATATTGTTGTGCTAATGACGTTTAGAGACTCTTTATTAAGCAACCCTAACCATTTAGACCAGTGGAGTTTCACTAACAGATATCTTGTCAAGTGTTACAAAGAAAGTCTCTAGAATCAGATTATCGAGGTGCAGTCTGAACCTGCAGATGTCATGGCTGGTGAGCATGTACTCAAGTTCCACCATTCCCCATCTCCCTCTCTGCATTTCCTTGTAAAACCAAAAGGACAAGTCCTTGATGTCTTAGGATGTGGCCTTATACTTTATATTTCCTCCTGATCAGTTTTTCTCAAATTTTTTATTCAGATTGTCTGTGATCTGTTCATCTCACCTTCAGCATTCTTTTGTAATGTTACGTTTCAAAAGCCTGGAAGAAAACTGCATTACCAGAGTGTACGATGTTCAGTATGTAAGTAACATTAATAGTGTTATTGGTTTTTCCGTCCCACCAACTACTTTTATTTTTTTCGGAGTACAATATTTAATAGTCAATGATATTACCTGCAAGACAGAAGATTTGAGGTATTCAACTCCAAACTGTAAAAAAAAAAAAAAAAAAAAAAAAAAAAATCAGTCCTTCCTTCACTATGTTACTTACTGATTTTTCATGTCAAGTTATGTATTTCTGTGATTCATCAGCCACAATGGGTTGTTATTTGCTTCAAAGATATCTCAAATAGTGCAGGGTTTACCTAGTGTACTTCAGACAAGATATGTGACATTCTGGATATCACTGCATTACCAAAGTGCGTTGAATCCCACTTCTGAAGGTTGGATGCCTACTCTCTCTGTTCATTGACCTTTGTACTGGGCAAGGGAGGCCTTTCTTTGCTGTCCAACTGCACACCTATAATGTCAGCGTTCTATTTAGTGTTGTGGCTAGTTTCCTGGAGGGCTTGTGACCTGGAAAGGAAGTACTTCTCCTCGATCTTAGACAAGGATCTAGTGGGTGGTGGATGTACAACGGGTGGCGAGGGTCTCATTCTTACTTATTCCTTCTTATCTTAGGTGAAGCAATTCCAATCAGAGGAAACAGTTCGTGTAGGTGTTGGTTTAAGGCACCTAGTGATGATTGCTGTTCCTGCCACCAGGGTTCTGTTTCATAAAAGTTACAATTTTACAGGTGGTAAAAAATTATTATCGGACACATTTACATATTGACAATTTTGTAGATTTGTACGTTTGACTGACTTAATTCGTGTTGTTCTTCGTGTAACATGGGGCATCAACAAAGCATCTCCATCTGGTCCTGTTGACAGCCAGCGTTTTAACCTCACTCCAGTCATGCCTTCTTCCTTCTCTTCCAAGTGAAAAATTCTTTGCCACGTTTGCTAGGGTTTCCCTCTCTTCCTTTTACCCTGTGGGTTCCAGTCCGGTGCAACTCTCTCAGTTGTTTTGTTCCCCTTCCTCACTGTATGCCTGATCTATTTCCATTTCTGCCGCTTTATCTGTATGGCCATCTCATTCTCACCCGTCCTACTCCAGTGTTCATGGTTGGAGATTCCTTCCGGCCAGTAGATGTTGAGAATCCTTCACAAACAGCGGGTTAACAAAGGTCTGCAACTCGGATGTAATTACTCCAGTTACTTTCCAAGTCTCAGACCCATATAATAGAACTTGATATTACTTTGGAAGATGCAGAGTTTGGTCCTGATACTGTAGATATTCTTTCTTCCACACTTGATAGGGTTGAAGAAAAGCACAATTTGCTTATTTAATGCGCTGCGAGACATCTTGTGCAGCTCCTCCACCTTAGGCAACTACACTGCCCAAGTAAGTGAAGCTGTCCACATCCTCAATAAATTCACCATTGAAGACAAAAGGGTCTAATTTGTTGGTGTTAATCCTTAGGCCTTAGTTTTTTTTAAAAATGAATATTGAATTTTCACGACCGCATTGTAATCGAAACAGACTTTCAACGTATTAGGTCGTGTTACGTACATGTAGTACGTGTTGAAGAGATGTTAAGTACAGAACAAAAATGGCCAGCCGGACACCAGTGGGATCCGAACCCGCAACCGACGGGCTGGCCATTTTTGTTCTGTACATAACATCTCTTCAACACATACTACATGTACGTAACACGACCTAATACGTTGAAAGTCTGTTTCGATTTTTTTTTTAAGTTCATTAGTTCCACGTTTTTCCCCTTCCTCTACCAAATCTTCGAGCTTTGCTTGCATTTCGCCATGTGCCTGAGACGGGAGAGACAAATCATTAGCAAATTCCGAATCTTCAAGCCTGTTGACTAATCCCCATTGGATACCACATTCCATATATCAAGTTACCCTGTTCGTATTGCCGCATCAATCACAACCAAAAACATAGTTGGCCACAGGATACACCCTTGACATACTCCTGAACATACAGATGTTTTTTGAGTCATCAGTCCATAGACTGGTTTGATGCAGCCCTCCATGTCACCCTATCCTGTGCTAAAACTTTTTATTTCTACGTAACTGTTGCATTCTACACCTGCTGTAATCTGTTTGTCATATTCATACCTTAGTCTACCCCTAACGTTCTTACTGTCTACACTTCCTTTAAAAACCAACTGCACGAGTCCTGGGTGTCTTAAGATGTGTCGGATCATTCTATCTCTTCTTATGGTCAGATTTAGCCAAATCGATCTCCTCTCACCTATTAGATTCAGTATCTCTTCATTAGTGATTTGATCTATCCATCTCATCTTCAGCATTCTTCTGTAACACCACATTTCAAAAGCTTCTATTCTCCTTTTTTCCGAGCTAGTTATCATTTATGTTTCAATTCCATACAATGCCACGCTCCAGACAAATGTCATCAAAACATCTTTCCAGTTCCTATATCTATGTTCAAAGTGAGCAATTTCTTTTCTTCCTGTTCTGTCAGTTGTATATAAACATTGAAAGGGGGGGGGGGGGGGTAGAGAGAAACTGCAACCTTGCCTCACTCCTTTCTGGGTTGCTGCTGGTTTTTCAAAGCCCTCGATTCTTATCACTGCAGACTGATTTTTGTACACATTATAGATAATTCTTCATTCTTGGTATTTGCTCGTGGTAGTCTGCTTTTTGTCTCCTTACTTCTGCCATCACTAGTTATTTTACTGCCCAAGTAACGATATTCATCTACTTCCTTTAAGACTTCATTTCCTACTCTAATATTTCCTGCATCACCTGACTTTCGCCCGTAGTGGCTAATTTTATTATGGAGCATTTTGAGGAGGAAGCTATTGCTTCAGCGCCCGTCAAACCTATGATTTGGTGGAGGTATGCTGACGATACATTTGTGGTTTGGACAGAAGGTCCTGAGAAACTTCATCTATTTCTAAACCACCTAAATCAGCAGCATCCTTCAATTAAATTCACTATGGAGATGGAGTCGGACGGTTGCCTTCCTTTCTTGGATGTTCTAGCAAGAAAGAAACCAGACGGCTCCTTAGGACATACCATCTATCGTAAGCCTACCTACACAAATCGCTATCTTCATGAAGATTCTCACCACTATCCAGCACAAAAACAAGGCATTCTCACGACACCAAGAGGGCAAGACAGATTTGTGAGCCATCAAATATCCAGGTGGAGATGGACACACTCAGTCACGTTCAAGGGTAATGGTTACACTGATTTGCAGATTCATACAGCCAGAGAAACGACCAAGCAAAGCTCACAGAAAAAAGAAGTGAAGGGAACTGCCTACCTGCCTTACATTCACAACACCACAGATCGAATTACCAAGGTCCTCCGCAAACACAGTATAAAAACCGTGTTTGGTACAGTCACTAAAATTGCTCACGGTCTGGGTAAAACTAAAGACAAATTGTCAGCACATTATATCCTGGGGTATACGAAATTTCCTGTACTTGCGGCAAGGTAAACTTTGGTGGGCCAAACATGCCGGTCCATTGGTACTCTTATCAAGCAACATGAACGAAATATTCGTCTCAACCAGCCAGACAAATCAGCAATAGCTTAGCACACTGTATCATCGGGTCACAATGTCATGTTCCAAGACACTCGAGCTCTTACCCACATTAGGTACTACAGGTCCAGGATTATATGGGAAGCTGTGGAAATACGTGTAAATCCTAACCTTTTCAACAGGGACACTAGCTGTCAATTAATACGTGGTTACCAGCCATTAAAGATTTATGTAGGTCCCTTCACTATTGTTATTTAGTTTCAGTGTTTTCCAAATTCATACGTTCTGGGCAAGTTGGCCATGCGGTTAGGAGCGCGCAGCTGTGAGCTCGCATCCGGGAGATAGTGGGTTTGAACCCCACTGTCGGCAGCCCTGAAAATGGTTTTCTGTAGTTTCCCATTTTCACACCGTGCAAATGCTGGGGCTGTACCTTAATTAAGGCCACGGCCGCTTCCTTCCCATTCCTAGGCCTTTTCTGTCCCATCCTCGCCATAAGGCCTATCTGTGTCTGTGCGACATAAAGCAGCTAGCAAAAAAAAATTTGTACATTCCTCATCATCAGATGTTTCATTCCAGGATTGTGTCATTGTCATACTTTCATATATGTGTACACCTGTTATGATATGTGACTCCCTCTCAGACTGATCCTGATGGCTCCGTCAGCTTTCGCTTCGAACGCTAGCGCCGTACCTTGTCCGCTGAGCCATCTGGTGACAAATGGACGTACCCCTTTCACTTCTCTTACAACGTTTAAATTCAAACCTCCTTCTTTGAGAAACCTTTCTCGTGAAGAATCGAGATTTTCTTCTGAAGACGCAGAGCAAAGTTCTTTGCGAAGTGTAAAGAATTTCACCTTATTTTCTTGACACGACATAAGCCCAAAAGTATGGGCCGTGAAAGCATCAATGGCAACATCGTTGAAAATATTTAAGAAAATGCTAGGTAAACAATTGTCAGGGAATCTGCCATCTGGGTGACAGCTCTAAATGCAGATCATTGCTGACGTCTTTGTACTTCAGCTTTTTTTTCTTTATCCTGGACATCACTTCCCTGTTGATGTTATCAAAAGCCTTTCCAACAACCACGAAGACTACAAACTTGCTCTTGCCTTTCCTCATGTGTTTCTCAATCAACAGCCTTAAAGCTAGGATTGCTTCTCTTATTCCTGTGGCTCTCCTAAACCCAAATTGGTCTTCTGTTAGAAAGGCTTCTCCTTTGCTTTCCATTCTTCTGTGGGTTATTTTGGTGAGTATTTTTGATGCATGCAAGAGGATGCTCAGAGTCCAGTACTGTTTACATTTTGCTGCTGCTGTTTTCTTTGGGATAGCCACTATAAAGCCGTTCGTAAAATTCACCTATTACTTGATGAATACCCAATTTGATGGATTCGATCCTGGCTCAGTCCAGTGGTATTCGAAGGTGCTGAAATATGCCAGCCTCTTGTTGGTAGATTTACAAACACACACAAAAACTCCTGTGAGGCAAAATACTGGCACCACAGCATCTCTCATTTAAAAGCTTTATTATTACCTTATGAATAATGAACTTTTTGTCTCCTTAAAAATCATGTTCTTGGAGTTGGGATGTTCTTCATGTTAAAAGTTCAGTTAGTGGAGAATTCAAGACTGAATATGAAAATTAACCAGGGGATACAACTTGGAAGAACAATATTCCCTGTTGAAGTACTCTGTGAAAAAATACAGCTACAGGAAGTGATTTGCACTGTAGTCAAATTGGAACTACTCTTAAAATTGTTTCCGCTTGTTTAAGGTGGTGATGTCAGAGATCCAGCGCCACTATTTTTTAATCCTGAAGTTCAGAAACTGCTGAGAAAACTTACTAAAGTTGATATGAAGAAAGTGTTCAAGCCAAAGAAGGATGGCCAGAAACTGGATTCTCCAGAGTATAAATTTATGACTACTGAGGAACTGAATAAGGTAAGTTGGCTTCATCTGCAAAATTGATGTTGAAGAGAACACCAGTAAAACACATCTGTAACACAGTAACACAAGGCATCACAGGGTTGATGTGCCAATCTTTGTAGACTTGTGTGAGAGTGTTTTGAGCGGATAAGTACAAGACATTATAAAATATAAAACCAGTGGAGAGCAGTGACTTACCAGATGTTCTGTATCTTCAGAATTCTGTTACTTAGTACATTGTTGTTCCAGTGTATTGCTGAGGCCGAGAAAAGAGCAGAAGAAAAGTTGCAGATTCCTCCTATCGTGAAGGAGAGGGAAGACATCAACGAAGAGCTGTTCTGTGATCCTGCTCTGAAAGGCTATGACCAGGCTAAATATGTCTTCACAGACATCACATATGGTGTGTCTGACAAGGTATTTCTCCCCATTACTACCACCCATTCTGTATTTCCTAACAGGTTAAACCTGATAATACAAACTGATATTGCGGCTGTGGGGTGTGTGACGTTGTTTTCGAGATACGCATACACAAATCATAAAAATTAAAATAAATATAATAATAATAATAATAAAATGTGAATACAGAAATAATAAATAATAGAAACAGTTAATAATATGACTAAGGAATTAGTAAAATGGCACAGTGGCGGTGAATTCATATCAAAACACGGAAACGTGACGAGTATCTTTCGTTACGCAATATTAAATTAAATACAAGGGAACACTTACAGGCCTAAAAATGACAACTAAGATAGGAGAGTGGAAGGTGCTTGGAAGCCCTACGAGGTCTATGGGAACGTATAACGTTATGGGGGAGAAAAGACTTACATGAAACACCCTCTAGCTCAACTATATTAAAAATAACAAACGAAAAATTACAAAAACAAAATTAAATCACAAAGCAGGCGATACTTAACGCTTTTGACAAACTGGTACAATTACGAATCCAAAAACACAAATGAATGGATTGTTGATTTAAAAAAAAAAAACACGAGAAAGACTTGAAATTACCAACATTGGGAATCTAGGGGAAACTCGGACACGTTAAATTTAAATCTTTAAAAATGACATTAAGGAAGGAAATACCAAAGTAATTAGATTAAATGAAACCAGAAAACATTGAGAATAACATTGAAATAACACTTACCGCGGAAAGGCAGGGGTTCCCGAGGGAAGCCCTCGAGCTTGCGCTCACTAGGGCGGTCGGATGTAAATGACGCCGAGCACATGCATGGTATTTCCAAAGTCGGCAGAAAGTCTGGAAATGGCCCGATCACAACCGACCAATGGGAAACAATTTCCACTAGATTCCCTATATTTTCGCCAATAGGAAATCTTGTTATTCTAGCAAATGAAATTGCATGACCATATATGGTCATATTAAGATAGCAACTTCTCGAGATTTCCTATTTCAACACCCAAAACCGCACATGCAGTATAGGATGTTTCACAACTAAAGCATCTTTACATTTTTTAAATATTACCAAATTACATCATGATATGCAGATCACTTAATCACTCTTGCAATGTTAACAATCCAATCTTGAGGTTTTCTTAAATTACATTTTTACTAGTTACATAATTTTTGAATCAAAATACTTTTTGCATCTTGCAATGTTCATTTACAGTTCCATATATCTTGAAGTGATAGCATTCCGAAGCGTTCCCGGTAGAAGCCAAGAAAACCATTGCCATCACTGCAACGAGATAGAAACCCTCCGTCATGTTCTTGGTTTCTGCTCGAAAGGGGAACTATTGAGAAATAACAGGCATCATAGGGTTAGGAGTAGTATTGCAGAACTTCTCAAAAAATCTGGCAGATTTGAAGTCTTTGAAGAAGTGCACTGTATCTTTAGTGATGGATCTAGTAAACGTGCAGACATTGTCGCGATTAACAGGAAGAGAAATATCGGCGTTGTTATTGATTCAACAATAAGGTTTGAGAGTAACAGTTCACATTGGTGCACAAGGATCTATCACAAAATTTTCAGTGAATTTCTTCCTTAGTTTTGCTATTCCTATTGCGTATCTAAAAGATATTTGTTTATATGTTTTATGAGATTCTTTGGCAATTGTAAATCATCATTTGTGCGGTATGTGTAAAATAAAGTTTTCCTGGTCGGGGATAGCTGTTGGGCTACAACAGGGGAAATTCAAAATTTTTAAAAAATATATAAGCTCATTTTATCCTAAGATAAATAGTGTGAAGATAGATAATAATTTGATGTTACCGTACGGTACCCCTTGTTCTAGGGGAGCTATCCCTTGTGGATTCTTTCTCTCTCTATTAGAAAATAAAATATTACAAACACATTTCAGTTACATTAAAAAAAATTCCAGCATAGTCCAGAGTCCTGTCACAATACAAAATATTACAAACAAAATTAAATTCTTCGGAGACGTTACATAAAAAAACTTTAAAATTATATTTCCCATTATTGTAGTTTTCAGTCTCACCACATATTACAGGGTGTTTGGATTATCCTGAAAATAAACCTGTACTTCTGTCTACACGTATGTTTATGCGATGCTTGTGCAGTATCCCGTTATCAAGCAGGTTTAGTTGCTTTACCAAAAGATGATCTCCAGTGCCTGAAACTTGCTGTATTTTCATACTAATGTGAAAGTTACGTAAGTTAGAGAAAAATACACTGCCTTATGAAATGCAATAATGATGTTTTGTAAGCACAGGACACAATAGCTTACAGTATTTGTCATTCTCTCTCTCTCTCTTTTTTTTTTTTTTACATTGTGCTTTACATTACACAGACAAAGATAGGTCTTACGGCGACGATGGTATAGGAAAGGGCTGGGAGTGAGAAGGAAGCGGCCGTGGCCTTAATTAAGGTTGCACCGAACCCAATACGAAAAAAAACCACATATATAACCGACGGGAGATTCGAGGACGTGGACTCCGATCAGGAGAGGCGGATAACAGCCTCGAACTGAAGACGTTGATTACTAATAATAATTCATGACAAGGAAGAACAACTTAACTACCAGCAATAAAAAATCAAATGAAATTAAATGAGGGTTTATTAAGATAAAACGTAAATGCAAAAAGGAAGCCACCCAAAAAAAAAAAAAAAATTTGAAACATTATTACATACGTGCTTTTGTCCTTCAGGTCAGTAGAAGCTAGCATCGTAACCTTTTGAGCACAACATACCATAAACATGTGGATAAACAATACCTTGAGACGTGCTCACGGCTTAATTGATATTTTCACAACATCTTTAAACACCTACAACAGAAAGGATCCTCACAGACTTATTTTGGTCATTTCTTTCCGCGAAGCAGTTCACATTATATTTTCCAAACATTACTCAAACCTCCATCATTATTACAGCATCAACAATGACCATCACAAGGATAAAAGATCACGCAGCCTCTCGGAGTAGAGCGAACAATAGTTACATGAAGGCAATGAAGGTATCGAGATGGCCAGGGGTGCAGCATCTCTGTACCAAAGAGCACACAAAAGGCAAAGAAAATAAAGCGGGTGTGCGCATCACCCGAATTGAAATGAAACAAAATGGCGGCCATAAGAACGAGCAAAACGGTCATAAAATAGACCAAGATAAAAATAATAAACACAGCACTCGAAGTGAAAACCAAGTGTACGAGGAATAAATGAAAAGGAAACATAAATTAACTAACTGATACGACATCCTTTTAGCCCCTCGCTCGCTCTCACACATACACACAAACATTCAGGCATTGTCGACATCGGGCAACAATAGGGTCAATAACCTCTTTTCAAAACAGATCGTAAACACATGTAGTATGACTCACCTGACCATAAGTAAGTTCCCGCACACGGCGTAGAAACGTGCACACTGCAAAAATATATATATAAGCAGGACGATATGGACCCACGGCCCATGTACAAGCCCACCAACACAGGCACTGGGTACGATGTATCTCCGTGTCGACACCCAGAGCCTAGTAACATTTGGTGGCAATAAAGAAGTATAATGTCATGCACATGATGACAATTCTCGTAGAGACCCAGTTACCTCGTCACCACCACCACAATAATGCCCGCAAACACACACCCATTCATATCGCGGGGCAAAGACGTATATCAGTCAGTCGCGATTACAAGGCACTTGAAACAGCCACAAGATAAACATAAAATAAAAGCGAAAACACAGCTCACATTACCTGAGGTTGAAGCTGATCAATTAAAAATCAGAATATGAATACAGGCAGAGTTTAAACCTGATAAAAACCCATCGATAATTCAAAAATGCTACTCCGAGTAGAGGCGACTCCATCTTTCAGTCTGTCCTTCAGGTCATAACAACAACAAAGACGTCAAGTCAAGGAGATAAAAGACTCGCGGAAGGAAGGACCATCCGTTTACAAAACAGGGACGCTGCCCTCTGCGGTACAGTTTGGGAAATAGTTAATAGCCAGTTTAGTGAAGTCAAACGAGAGCTAATGCAAGCTCTTAGCAATCACAGATAAACCTACATGTTATGAACATGCTAAACGAGCATGTTTCAAGGTACAGCCCCAGCATTTGCTTAGTGTGAAAATGGTGAGGTGTATGGTGAAATTAGATATGTCATAGAGAGGGGGGTACGATAAAATAGACGGATAATTGCAGGAAAACTTGAAAGAAAGGAGTGGAAGCATATAAGTATTTATAGGGCCGTTTGATATCAGAGGCGATCCGTGAATGTACAAAGGAATGAAAGAAATGTTTCAACAATAATAAAATTTAATTAATAACAATAATGAGTATTTTTTTAACATGGAACAATATTCTTTTTTTTTAACAGAAAATAAGGACATTAAGAACAGTTTGAACTGTAATATACATACGACTGAAAAATTACCTCACCAGGAGGTTGAATACGATCAAACAATAGGTAATAACAGGTAATGATCGAAAGGCTACCACATCTTTAAAGAAAATTTATTTTAAAAATTTAACAATAACCACGACAGAATAATAAGGCCTAGGTACCTGAAAACACGAAAGATCGATAACGAGAGGGGTAAAGTTTCCTTCTTCAAATAATGGAAGAGAACTGACCATTTAAATACTCATAATAAATAAATAACGGAGAATTAGGGAATTTACTGTAAGATCCAAACATGTTTAACAGAGAAATGTCACACACTGTTTACAGGAGTAGCCATGACACAACAGTCCAGGCAACTTGACCACACACAATACAGATGTTCGAACAGTTCAGGGAAAAAAAAGATCGGAGTTCGTAAGTTCGGCGCATCAGCACGACGGGCAACGTCATTAAAGTTCTGTAATGCATTTTGGTTGAAGACACAAATTGAAGATTAAGGAAAAGTGAAGGAGAGGAGAAAACTCTACCAGTCCATGGATTAGGGTCCCCAGTATCATCTAACACTTCAGGAAAAGTGACACAGTAGAATAAAACTTTGTAAGAAAGAACTGAACTGGGAAGAACCAGCTTACCCAGAAAGTTAAATGGTCTCTCCCCCTACCTGGGCAATGTTGAATCTTCAGTAGAATGAAGTAAAGAGCCGTTATGTGGACGGAGTGGAAAATAGGTTCCAGTCCCGAGCTGATTGGATGCACATGGACCAAGAATGAAGTGACGGACGAAAATTTATAGTCGGCAGAGTATGACGTAAACAGACGTCATGGTAGGTGCGAGAGGGGAAAGATAGCCAGAAAGTTCAAGAACATACGAGCAGTTGATGACACATGTAGCGTAGGTAGAAGTGTGGAGATCCAGGGAAGAAAGTAAGGTTAGAAATATGTGCCTTGGTGAATTGATGGCGGAAGGTAAGAGAACATTACAATGGGAAACTGTGGGAAACCATCTTCAGGTCTGCCGACAGTGGAGTTCGAACCCACTATCTCCCGAAGGCAAGCTCACAGCTGCACGACCCTAACCGCACAGCTAACGTGCACTTTTCTGTTTTTTCATTCCTATGTTAGAGCTTGACTTCTGTTAGAACTGCTGTTTACTCTGTGGATCATTGTTAGTGTATTGGCCTCCTAATTCCAAGATCGCAGGTTCAAACCGGGCAGAGGTAATTTGATTTTTAAAGGGTGGAGAAAAGGCCATTTGACACTCCATGCCGTACGATGTTGGCGTGTAAAAGATCTCTGGGGATGCTTTTTGTGCTTAATTTAAACTCAGCAATCAATGCACAAGAGAGATTCATTGTACTCTGGCATATAGTGGGCTTAGATTAAAACAGAATGTCAAAATTGATGGGCAGGGTGCCGGATAGCATCAAATTAGAATGCCTACACACAGTATCTGAGGTATTATTATTATTATTATTATTATTATTATTATTATTATTATTATTGATAACCCTTTGTCGACGTACAGATCCAAGCAGTTTCTGCAGCCAGGAGGTACGTGTTTTGGAATGAACAAATAAGTTCATAAAATGTTACGGTTTTACATATTATTATATCTATCTAATACAAAATTGACAGACACTAAAAATACCTATTCCTGTACCTAAAAACCTGCATGCTTTCCAATTAATATACAATGCATAAGGTTTACATCTACCAGTTTCACCAAATTACTCACTGTAAAACAGTAGTGAAAAAATAATCAGTAGGCTCTGCATCAAGTAGTAGGTTCATCTTTATAGGCTACAACAAATTAACTTCATACTTTGTTCCATATTGTTGTACAGTTTATGACCAAACAATTTCTACAAAGGAAACTTTGTTCATTATACGTCCATCTATTCAGTACTATAGTCAACTATTCGGTTTCAATAAATAGTTGTTTAATGAAAATTAGTTCTTTAGTAGGTTTCCTGTCGTCAGGCTTTACTTACCTTACTCGTCAACATCTGATAAGTTTCCTGCATTGTCTTCACTGCTGACAATTTCAGCACTCTGTTGTTCTTATGTCCTTTGTATTTTATTTTCAAAATTGCTATCATTACTGCTGGTTTCTTCTCCTAACACTTCATTTATCTGTTCCTCGTCTAACATATTTTACTGCTTTCTGTTCATCCCGGATGGCCAGTTACAACCTGGTCTGATGCCATGTGGTCAAGCAGTGAATATGTTTGCTCTCGTAGTTTATTCTCTTTGCACGTTTCCCAGTAGTTGAAAATATTGTGTGGAGATGACAGTTGAAGCTACTCCATGGTTCCTTGGACGTATCCATTGTGACCACTCTAATGTATAATCGACAAGCGACCACTCTAATGTATAATCGACAAGCGACTGCACAGAACAGAAAAAGTGAGATGTTGACTATATATTGATAACTGGCCGTGGAAGTGTACTGTATTACATTTGCTAGTTATATATCAACATACGTCCATAGAAGGTTAACATGCTAAATCAGTAGTTCCCAAACTTTTCCAGCTGGTGCCCCTCTTTGAAAGCTCTGAAAATCCCATCCCTCCTTTCCAATCATACCATTACTATTCTATAAATGTGTTTCATGTTATTTGCAACCAAAGGAGATTTTTATAGTATAAATACTCACACATTTGAGCTTTTAGCACATAACATTTTGGCTGAAATTTTCAGAAAAAGGAACATTAATATCACATACAGAACTGATAATAATACTAATAAGATCATTTTCAATTCAGATAAAATTGAGAATAAATGTATATTTAATAAGTCAGGAATTTACAAATTGACATGCCAAATATGTAGGCAACTATACATAGGACAGTCTGGAAGAAGTTTGCTATAAGGTACAAAGAACACGTTAATGCAGTCAAACATTGAAGATATTCAGCAGTAGGAGAGTATATAGTTGGAAAGAATTATAAATTTACAGACATTTCCAATGATATGGAATTAATACATTTGGCCTAAAAAGGGAAAAATCATGAACATTTTAGAAATTTATCTTGTTCGAAAAATTCACTTTGAATCAAGTTTGAATTAAAGAATTACAGATGGAAACCCATTGTATAAACTAGCATTTGGAAATATTCGTAAAATTGTTCACCAATATATTTGATTCTTCGAAATTTCCTAAGACATGGCAGATAGGTATAATATGTTGAATTTACAAAAAGCTTGGGGAGAAAGGTAATCCAAGTAACTACAGAGGCATAACACTACTGGACTCCCTAAGTAAATTATATAGCCTACAAGAAGTTTGGAAAATAGACTGCTGAAATGGGCAGGAGATTTTTTGTATTCTCGAGATATCAGAGTGGTTTCACGAAAGGTAAGAACAGTAGATAATATTATGATTGTAAAAACAGTAATATTCCAAATGGAAAGCAGGAAAACTATATATAATGGCTATAGATTTTGAAAAGTCCTTGGACATAGTCAGCAGAGGTGCATTGGTCGTGAAATTACGCCTATTACAGGTGTCTAGTAAGATGATCCAAGCGATTGAGGCGATCTATGGAGGGGTGCAATGTAGTATTAGGGTAGGTGATGGGGTAGTATGTGGTCAAATAGAATCTAAATTGGGTTTGAAACAAGGGTGTAAGCTTTCTCCTATTTCATTTTTGTTATTTATCAAGGTTATATTAATTGGACATGGAAGAGATAAGTGGACGTGTCCAGTTGTAATAAATCATGAAATACCAGGCCTAATTTTTTGTGAGCGATGTCCTGCTGATGGCGTTAACGGCCAGAAACATGCAAAAGAGTGTCATTGTTGTGGCAGAGTTTTTAAAAAAATGGTCATTAAAAATTAACATCTCCAAGATGAAAGTTCTGATTGTAAAAAGGGCTGTAAATGTATGTCATAGAAAGAAAGAGATCCACCTTATCAATACTAAATTTAATATTGTTATTTAAAACAGGACCGGTTTCGACTTATTACAAGTCATCTTCAGCTGTCATTTACATACACATTAGAATCATGTTCAAACAGTTGTATCTTACAAATAAACATGTCATGTTTGATAGACATTAGGTAGTATGTCTAGAAGTGAAATTCTGCTTCTTACATCTAAGTTTAAACGATCAAGAATATTAAAAAGATATCTATCTTTAACACATTAAAAAATTACAATACATGATAAAATTTCTTGTTTACACCTGACCTTGAATATAGCATTATCGTTCAAGTTTTACTAATAAGAGTTCTTAAAAGGACTTTTATATTGCATTGTTTTTAGTCGACTAAATATGCTTAAATGTAGCCGCATGTGCTTATACAGATACTTCTTATTAGGCTTAGACTTCGTCAAAATGAGTAATGTGAATTCAAAGTTGAAATTACAATAACAAAGTGAAGTGCGTTTGAATTAATAGTGATCTAGGTAATTGTAACCTCTGTTGAATAACTCCTGCAATTATATGCTATTTAAAATACACTTCATGCAAAGAAGACATTAGCACACTTCAATATATAAAAAGTAGAAAGGTATAAAACAATCATATACGTTTTGTGAAATTCATATGAAGTAATGTTCTTTCCTCATGCGTATGTGTCAATTTCAAATGGGGTAGTATACTTTATATAAACTTTGTCAAATTAAGTAATGTGAAATTGAATTTTGAGATTGCGTTGAGAAATGAAATGCCAGGTAATTAAAACCTGTATTGAATGACCTCTTCAAATATATAGTGTATAAAATACATTAAATTCAACATAAAACAATGGTACATTTCAATATAAGTTAAAAGGTAAAAGGCAGTCCTGCAAATTTGTAAAACTTCATATGAAGTACTGTTCTTCACGTGTACATGCCAAGTTCAAATGGGGCACTATTGTCGACAACAGACACCAATACCACAAGTTCACGATATAGTACACGCCAAGCTGCCAAGCGATACACTTCCCAATCATCTCACGACAATAGTTAGCAAGTATCATAGACCGAAAAAGAACCACCTACAACAACAGCTTTCATAACCCCAGCAGCACATTCATCTTCAATCTGTATATTCAACAAGACAATATAAATTTATTGTGATTGGACTTTAAGCAAATAGTGGCCAATAGTGCCCCATTTGAACTTGGCATGTACACGTGAAGAACAGTACTTCATATGAAGTTTTACAAATTTGCAGGACTGCCTTTTACCTTTTAACTTATATTGAAATGTACCATTGTTTTATGTTGAATTTAATGTATTTTATACACTATATATTTGAAGAGGTCATTCAATACAGGTTTTAATTACCTGGCATTTCATTTCTCAACGCAATCTCAAAATTCAATTTCACATTACTTAATTTGACAAAGTTTATATAAAGTATACTACCCCATTTGAAATTGACACATACGCATGAGGAAAGAACATTACTTCATATGAATTTCACAAAACGTATATGATTGTTTTATACCTTTCTACTTTTTATATATTGAAGTGTGCTAATGTCTTCTTTGCATGAAGTGTATTTTAAATAGCATATAATTGCAGGAGTTATTCAACAGAGGTTACAATTACCTAGATCACTATTAATTCAAACACACTTCACTTTGTTATTGTAATTTCAACTTTGAATTCACATTACTCATTTTGACGAAGTCTAAGCCTAATAAGAAGTATCTGTATAAGCACATGCGGCTACATTTAAGCATATTTAGTCGACTAAAAACAATGCAATATAAAAGTCCTTTTAAGAACTCTTATTAGTAAAACTTGAACGATAATGCTATATTCAAGGTCAGGTGTAAACAAGAAATTTTATCATGTGTTGTAATTTTTTAATGTGTTAAAGATAGATATCTTTTTAATATTCTTGATCCTTTAAACTTAGATGTAAGAAGCAGAATTTCACTTCTAGACATACTACCTAATGTCTATCAAACACGACATGTTTATTTGTAAGATACAACTGTTTGAACATGATTCTAATGTGTATGTAAATGACAGCTGAAGATGACTTGTAATAAGTCGAAACCGGTCCTGTTTTAAATAACAATATTAAATTTAGTATTGATAAGGTGGATCTCTTTCTTTCTATGACATACTATAGATATCAATACGGAACATCATGAAATTTATTAATCAAGGGCTGTAAATGAGCGAAGAATGAACAATGGACAATAGATGGTTGTCAAGTGGAGGTCACGAATAGGTTAGAGTACTTGGGAGTACATATAGCAAATAGCAGGAAATCGGTCCACCAGATAAAACAAGCAAAATGGAAAGACCTTGGAGCATTATCAGTAGTTCGAATTCTTGAAAATAAATTCTAAAATATAGATAATAAGATTCAGAAAAATATCCTGCAAGGTGTAGAATATGGGCATGAACATGTTAATTAAGGCCTCTGTTGTTTCCTTCCTAATCCTAGCCTTGTCTTACCCCACCTTCGCCATAAGACCTGCCTATCAAATGACGTAACTATGAAAGTTGAGATTAGAAGAACAGCTAATGAAAGCAAGAAAAAAACGAGATTTTGACAATTGTCAGGAGAACGCTGTAATGTGATTGGCACAGAAGATAGAGGAAGTGTTGATAGGCTTCTGTGTGCTCGCTAAACTGAAATATCACCACCTATCAACAATGATATGGCCATTCCAATGCAATTTTATGTCTTTTTACTTGGCAACGTGAAAAAATCAGAATATTTAATTATATGGTGTCAGATGAGAAACTTTAACAGTGCGTAGAGAGCATCAGAGTACATTGTAGTGCAGCTTTCTGTTAGTTACACCAGAATTATTAATTTTGAATTACAACTAAAATATCTTTTTTGATGTATATGATGTTCTCAAGGGGATGGTGGGAAACAAATTTCAGGTTATTGGGCATAGCAAATGTCAGTTCTTAAATATTGTCCCGTTACAATCTATGAGATTGAAAGGACTGTTTTGTCATTTGGATACAGTCTTGTTGACAACAGAAAAAGCCTTCTTGTTGGAGAATTTAGAAAAATATGTACAGTAGAACCTCGATAATTCGAAATCGGTTAATTCAAAATCCCACGTAATTCGAAGAAGCTCTCATAGAAAAGTTCGATAAACTACAATGTTTTAAGGGCGTCGGGCACTTTCCATGCCAGTACAAAGCATCTGAAAGTGCAAACAGTACAGATATCCAAAAAATAATGCATTTGCACAGGGGAACCAGCATAATTTATCCTTGTCTTTGAATTGTGTGATTTTTTTTCTTTCGTTGCGTGAGGTTATGTTCGTCAGTGATTTATCCAAGTGCATTATTTGAACATTGTAAATGCACCTTGTTGGATACATTTTGGAAATAGGTTTTCCATGGCATTGGAAAGGTTTAAACTGTGAATCGAGGTGATTGCATGTATTAATGGGTCTTAGAATACTTCGTGACGTGGCAAGTGTTTACATTTCTGAAGTACAAGAGAAGTACCATGGCGGGAAATCGTACAAGGATAGAGTCATAGGAAAGTTTGATTTTAAGGGCATCGGGTACTTTCTGTGTAAATACAAGGCATCTAAAATGCATATAGTATAGTAATCCAATGAATAAAGCACTTGCACATGGGAGCGAGCATAGATTTCTCCTCGTCTCTGAATCGTGCTTTTTTTTTTTTCTTTCTTTCGTTGCGTGAGGTTATATTTGCCAGTGAGATATGCAAGTGTATTATTTGAATACTGTAAATGCACCTTTTTGGATACATTTTGGAAACAGTTCTTTTTTCAAGGCATTTGAATCAAGGTTAACTGCATGCAGTAACGGGCCTTAGAATATTTCGTAACGCGGCAAGGGTTGGTACTTCTGAATTGCGAATTGGCGGTTAATTCGAAATCACGTAATTCGAAGTTCAGTTTTTGAGTCCCAGCGACTTCGAATTAATGAGGTTTTACTGTAGTAATTTATTGCATTTCCAAGAGAAATAAAATAAAGTTATGTCACAATATTCTTATGTACACGCGCGCACACTAATGGTGTCCCGATGTAAGCAATCAACACTGCCCCACTCCAGTACTGGAAAGGTGGGGAGGGAGTGAAGGGATAGTGTTGAAGATCACTCCAGAACAAAACAGGAGGGAAGGGGTAGTGCCGAAGGCACAGTCACTCACCTTCTCGCTTAACGCACGCATTGCTGCATGTAGACAGCCCTCTACAAGACTTTGTTGTGATTGAAATGGGCACAGCGGCGGATGTATTGAAGTACAGTATTAGGTAACCTGCTCTGATAATTACAGTATCAAGAGGTAAAGGATGTTTTTAACCGAAAATTATCTGATACATTCTATAAACAGGAAATTAGTATGCTAAAATAAGATGTTGATGTATAAATTATTATAACCGTGTAAGCATTTCTTTATAAAAATAACGGAAGATACGTTTTAATTCTTGATCAATAAGCTAATACATATGAAAATAATTCAATATCATTAATATTCAATTTCCATAAAATATAAAGTCGTGTCTTAAAATATACAACAAAAATGCTGTTATTGCAACATCTCAACATAAATAATTATTATAAAATTAAGAGATTTTTACAGAAATATCGTATCAAAAATATGAACATATCGCACCTTGCTAGAAAATATATAAATAAAATAAACGTACGGTAAAGCAATACACATAATGCACTGTCCACAGTTACATAATTTCAAGAAAAGAAAAATGGAAATTAAAACTAATTGTGAAATGGGTATTAAATAACTAAAGAGTTGTGTCAAATACTGCCTTTACAACAAGTGTAGGTGACAGGTTCAAACTCCCTTCCAGAACATTAATAATCGGACCATGCCCCGTTCCTCTTTATCACTTGCTCTAGCCGCTTGGGAATGGAACCTATTAGATGTTGGAAAAAGTCTGGTTCATTCCTTAGATTTGCCCAAACTCGATGGCAGTGCATTAACAGAGCCGCTCTTGTCCTCTCCTGGCGTGGAACCCATGTGTTTACCATTTTTGCCCAAACATGTTCTATTGTTTAAGTCAGCTGACTTAGGAGGCCAGTAAAACACGTGAACATCAGGATGCTGTTTGAAGAAAGCTTCGGTTACATGCTCAGTGTGAACAGAGCAGTTATCTTGCACAAACCTGTTAACGGGAACTTCTTCTATGGGGTAAATAGCTCGAACACTAAGAAGAACAGCACCTTCTAAAACGTCCACATATTCACAAGCAATCATATGTTGAGAGACCTCATGGAGCAGCACCACTTATCCACCCCAATACGCCACATGTGAAGCGACCCTACTGATTAGTTACCTGGACAAAGGGCTCTTCATAACGTTTTCTAGTTGGACGCCACCACTTCAGCTGTTTACCTGGATTGGAGCAAAATACCTTCTCATCTAACGAAATTGTAATTTCCCATTCCTGTCGTGGAGTAACACTTTCTTGTAGTGCAAAGCCTACGCAAAGTTCTCCGTGGATAGGAATAAGTCGCCCCTTTTTCGCAGCTCAGCGATTGTGAATACATGCAGCGTGGAGTTGGCGACTCACGGTAGTACGGCTTACTGGCAATGCCAGTGTGACAGTCGCATCACTGATAGTCGCAAACGGAGAACTGTCCATAGTTTGAACGATTTCAGCATCCTGTTCTGGAGCAGTTCTTCTTGCTATTGGCTTTACGTCGCACCGACACAGACAGGTCCTAGGGCGACGATGGGATAGGAAAGGGCTAGGAGTGGTAAGGAAGCGGCCGTGGCCTTAATTAATGTACAGCCCCAGCATTTTCCGGGTGTGTAAATGGGAAACCACGGAAAACCATCTTCAGGGCTGCCGACAGTAGGATTCGAACCCACTATCTCCTGGATAGTAGTTCTTCTAGGAGCCTTGTTATGTGTCCTATGATCTACCAATCTTTTTTTCTTTGCTAGTGGCTTTATGTCGTACCGACACACATAGGTCTTGTGGCGACGATGCGATAGGAAAGGCCTAGGAGTTGGAAGGAAGTGGCCATGGCCTTAATTAAGGTACAGCCCCAGCATTTTCCTGGTGTTAAAATGGGAAACCACGTAAAACCATCTTCAGGTCTGCCGACAATGGGGTTCGAACCTACTATCTCCCGGTTGCAAGCTCACAGCCGCGCGTCCCTAACCGCACGGCCAATTCGCCCGGTCAAATCTTTCTTCACCTTGTTCTTGCCATATTTCTACTCACCTCCAAACTGTCTTAAGACGGCATGGTATTGCTTCAACTATTGCTTGGGGGACCATGTGAGCCTCCCACATTTCAATAATATGGCCTCGATTCACTTGTGATAAGATAGGAGCCATCTTACAGTGTTACAGTATAACGAAATGTAGGCCGCTATGGAATACACACACTGTGCCTTCAGCACTACCCGTTCACTCCCTTCCCCTCCTTTTCGGTACTGGAGTGGCCTTCAACACTACCCCTTCACTCCCTACCCTCCTTTTCAGTACTGGAGTGGGGCAGTGTTGATTGTTTATGTCGGGACACCATTAATGTGCACGCCTGTACCAGAGATGCCAACTATTACGATTCAATCGTAATAATTACGAATTACCCATCATAATTATGCCTTTACGAATCACACACCACAAATTACGATTTTTTTGTTGATTTTTAAATCTAAGTTTATGAAGTGTTCAAAAGGATACACAAGGAATGCCATTAGAGCTTGAATTCTCAGAATATTATTTTTGGATTTCTCAGTAATAATTTATACCTCTTTCCTGTCCCTCGCTTAAGAATATTTCGAGTTTTCACGTGCCGAATGCAGTTTGTGTTTCCAGTACCAGAAATATAGGTACCTGTGAAGTGGTATATCTTGTGGAGTTGTTGTCTTTGTTCGTCACATGATCAGACTGCCTTGCAAGTATGCGAGTTCTATTGTCTTTGTTTTGGCGGCAAAGTGGTTACAAACTCCGTTTCATTGTGAATACTGTGTGCATGACTGTTGAAGAATTATTTATTGCGATTTTGGTTGCCAAATTTACATATATTACTCTTCTAGGATATGTGCTAATCGTGTGTTACGAAATGCGAAAGGTTTGAAATAATTAAGCGATTTCTTGCGCAGGAAAATACGTCTGAATATGTTACCGTGACTAGTGACGCTAGTAAGAAACCAAAAATAGTTCAAAAATGTAGGGAGAAATGCTTGAAAAAAATTACCCTGTTTACTGCATTCCTCAAAATCTAATTCACACATGTTTAGTACGGTAGTGTGCGTGTAGCCGTGACATTTCAGATGCGCATGATGAGGAAGAACAAGACTGAATACCGTGTTAATATGAACTCGGAACTGTTATGTGCTCTGTTAGTGCAGAGGATGCACATGATATCAAAAGAAAAAATCATGTCACCAGTGTACGTTTACCAAACAGGAACTACAAGCTTTCAGCGGAGTATGTAAGCTGGTAAGATCTCGGAAAAATCATTCTACGACCGCCCCCCCCCCCCCCCTCCACGTGCCTTAACGGCTGCATTACGAATTGCCTTTCTTAAAAGTTGGTATTTCTGCTGTACCATATTACAGAAAAACTGTGTTGCATTGAAAACGTGGTACAGTACCAGTAGGGTAACAACATTTTTGGGACCTCACAAATTTGTTATAATGAAATTTTCAACTTATGAATCTCATTTTTGTCCCCTATTGGCATCAACTCAACTAAGGGCCTCTCAAACGCCCAAAATTTCAGGCGTGCAAATCGAGGCGCATGAGCTCCCTGCACTGTGCATCGGTTCCACTCGGCTCGGACAAACGCTTTGTCTCTGGGTTACTCGGCTAAGCTCGGCTCAACTCGTCTCGGATTTGGAGCGCTACGGAGCAAGTGAGGAAGAAGGAGACAGGGAGAGCGAGCGAGACAGGCGTGGCTAAAGAGAGAGAGAGAGAGACTGCGCTATTGCTACAAATCGAGGAGTGGGGGTCTGCACTCTGGTCAACCAAGCGAAGTCATCTTTTCCACCATGCACAGTGCATGCACCCTGAGAGGCCCTGGTTTAGGTTAAAGGAAGAATACTTACTTCCTTTTTATGGCTGGCTTTTTATTGCAGGATCTACGTTACTTCACCATGAATTTACAGATAAAAATATTGCTATTTGTTAAATGGTAGGGAAATGAGGATATTTGTACATGAAGTAATGATATACAGTATTTGCAAGATGTTTTCTGTAAATTTTATATCGTTCCGGAACTCTATGTTCTGAACTTTATTATTTGAAAAAGTCTGTAATTTTCTTCGGAACACTCCCAGACGTAAAATAACATTTAGGATAGTCACCAACCACTGCACAAAAATTCAAGACAGATTCTGGCACATCACTTTGTGAGTGAAGAAAATTTTGGACTATGTGCCATGTTTGTTGTCAGCACTTTGAGGCACGTCTTCCTCTTCCACCTCATCATCACACAGATATATATCGCTCAGTGTCCGCCACAGTGTCATCATCCGTGATTTCTTTTTTGTGCTAAATGCAATAAAAACTTTTCAGTCTGTCAAACACACAGCAATTACAATATAAATTATAACACTATAAACATACCTGTAAAATACACACTAATATACAAAGAATGATAGGTTTCGTTCTACAAGAACATCCTCAGATTCTATCAAATCACTTACAACATGCTTATATATGTACAGCATTGTTAACGTTGTGTAAACATTTTTTTTTTTTTTGCTAGGGGTTTTACGTCGCACCGACACAGATAGGTCTTATGGCGACGATGGGATAGGAAAGGCCTAGGAGTTGGAAGGAAGCGGCCGTGGCCTTAATTAAGGTACAGCACCAGCATTTGCCTGGTGTGAAAATGGGAAACCACGGAAAACCATCTTCAGGGCTGCCGATAGTGGGATTCGAACCTACTATCTCCCGGATGCAAGCTCACAGCCGCGCGCCTCTACGCGCACGGCCAACTCGCCCGGTTTGTGTAAACTTCTCAATGATGGACAGTTTAGTGATAACATGAACCAGTAATGACAAAAATAAATAAATTTACAAGTATTAATATAATGGAAAACTTACGTACTTATCAAGACTGCCTATGCTAAGTCCGTTGTCACCAAACACTATTTCAGGACTGTGGTCATGGAAAGTTTTGGGCAAAGCACACTGCTCGCGGAGTGGGGAGGGGAAGCATGGGAGGGGCCTTGTGGAGCGTTGTGGATCTGTCCTATTGGATGATAGAGGCGAGCACACTGTACCGTGGAGAGGGAGTGGAGGTTATTGACCTACTTCATGTTATAAGGTACGTTATGTAATATGGATGAATGCAAATTAAAGAAGGCAAGGGGAAACCACCTGATTATCATCCCATGAGCACATCATGCAGAGTCAAGAAATGAATATTGGTATGCTGCGCGACCCGAGTAACGATAGGCGTCAGTTTGGGTCTGAGCCGAACGATGTGAAATGTGCGACCGGACGTGCAGAGGTGAACGATCAGGCCTTGCACGGTAAATCTGCTACTGATCAACCAAATGCAGACCAACTTCGCAAAGGTACAGCAATAGCTACATGGAATGTGAGAGGGTTACTCCAGACATGGAAACTTCGCATTGTAGAAAGAGAACTAAAACATCAAATCGACATTTGTGGACTGTCAGAAGCTCACTGGAAAGGATGTGGGCAATTTGAAACAGATGACCATGTTTTATACATCGCTAGGGCAAATGATACAGGTCAGAATGGCGTCGTGTTTTTTGTCGATCAAGGGGACCTTTGGAGAAAGGAAATCTAGGTGTATGAATATTAAGAGCTCAGATGGAAAGCCACTTCTAGGGAAAGAAGACAAAGCAGAAAGATGGCAAGAACATATCCAACAGTTGTATCAAGGTGAAGATGTAGATAATTTGGTTCTGGAACAAGAAGAGGCTGTTGATGCTGATGAAATGGGAAACCCAATTTTGAGGTTGGAGTTTGTCAGAGCTTTGAGCGACCTAAATAGGAACAAGGCCCCTGGAATTGATGACATTCCCTCTGAATTACTTGACTGCCTTAGGAGAAATCAGCATGGTAGGGTTATTCCATTTAGTGTGTAAGATGTATGAGACAGGAGAAGTCCCATCCGATTTTCGGCAGAATGTTGTTATACCTATTCCCAAGAAATCCGGTGCTGACAGGTGTGTAAACTATCGCACCATTAGTTAACTATCTCATGCCTGCAAAATTTTAACATGTATTATTTACAGATGAATGGAAAAACAAGTTGAAGCTGAGTTGGGAGAAGATCAGTTTGGCTTCAGAAGAAATGTAGGAACACGTGAAGCAATCCTGACTTTGTCTGATCTTAGAGGATCGAGTCAAGAAGGACAAGCCCACGTACATGGCATTCGTAAATCTAGAAAAGGCATTCGATAATGTTGATTGGACCAAGCTATTTAATATTCTGAAGATGATAGGGATAAGATACCGAGAACGAAGAATTATCTACAATCTGTATAAAAATCAGTCTGCAGTGATAAGAATTGAGGGCTTTGAGAAAGAAGCAGCAATCCAGAAAGGAGTGAGGCAAGGCTGCAGTTTGTCTCCCCTCCTTTTCATTGTTTACATAGAAGAGGCAGTAAAGGAAATCAAAGAGGAATTTGGAAAGGGAATCACAATCCAAGGAGAGAAAATCAAAACCTTGAGATTTGCCGATGGTATTGTTATTTTATCTGAGTCTGCAGAAGGTCTCGAGAAGCTGCTGAATGGTATGGACGAAGTCTTGGGTAAGGAGTTCAAGATGAAAATAAATAAGTCCAAAACAAAAGTAATGGAGTGCAGTCGAACGAAGGCAGGTGATGCAGGAAATATTAAATTAGGAAATGAAGTCTTAAAGGAAGTAGATGAACATTGTACTTGGGTAGTAAAATATCTAACGATGGCAGAAGTAAGGAGGACATAAAATGCTGATTAGCACAAACAAGGAAGAGCTTTCTTAAGTAAAGAAATTTGCTCACTTCAAACATTGATATAGGAATTAGAAAGATGTTTTTGAAGACTTTCGTGTGGAGCATGGCATTGTATGGAAGTGAAACATGGACGATAACTAGCTCAGAAAGAAAGAGAATAGAAGCTTTTGAAATGAGGTGTTACAGAAGAATGCTGAAGGTGCGATGGATAGATCGAATCACGAATGAAGAGAGACTGATTTGAATTGGTGAGAGAACGATTTGGCTAAATTTGATGAGAAGAAGAGATGGAATGATAGGACACATCTTTAGATACCTAGGACTTGTTCAGTTGGTTTTTGAAGGATGTGTAGGTGGTAAGAGCGGTAGGGGTAGACCAAGGTATATATGACAAGCAGACTAGAGCAGATGTAGGATGCTATTGTTACGTAGAAATGAAAAGGTTAACACAGGATAGGGTGGGATGGAAGCTGCAGCAAACCAGTCTATGAACTGATGACTCAAACAAAAATTGGATATCCCAATATGTTGAGGAATACAGACCTATCAGTGGAAGAATACTGACCCTCACTCTCAACACCAAACCATATAAACTACACCTGATCGAGGTATATCTACCCAGCATCGCTTTAGACGACCAAGAAATCGAAGACATCTATGCAGACATGGCAAATTCAATAGCATCACTTAAACCAAGAGGTATTACCATCATACTGGGAGACTTATATGCAAAAGTAGGAACCACCTCGATGGACAACCACTTGCGAGAAACTGTAGGACAGTATGGCCTGGGTGCACGTAATGGGTGAGGCAATCGGTTCATACAGTTCGCAACCGACAACAATCCATTATGAATACCATGTTTAAACACCACAAGCATCGTCTCTTTACGTGGACCTCCCCAAATGGGCATTTTAAGAACCAAATTGATTACATCTTTGTCGATAAAAGATGGAGAACCTCCTTCCGTAATGTGAAAGCAAAACCTAGTGCCGAATGCGGATCGGATCATCATCAACTCTGGGCCTACCTTAGAATCAAACTGAGCAAACCAGTCGTCAAAATGAACTCCAAAAAGTTAGCTGCCCCTGAGCCAATTGCTTTCCAAGAAACACTACGAAGCAATGGGCCACCTGACCTAGAGGGAAATTGTGACATGGCTTGGAAGAGAATTGAAGAATGGATCACAGATGCAGTGAGCAAGGTCACAAAGATGCACACTGTAGTGAAGCGACAACACTGGATGACTGACGAAACTTTGGCACTGGTTGAAATGAGACTTAACATCCAGTTCACAGTTACAGATACAGATACAGAACAACAAGGACGACTAATGAAAAAATGGACAGTGATACCAAACACGCTTGTAGAAGAGACAAGAATGTACACATTAAGAAACTATGTGCAGAACTAGAGGCACATGCGACCAAAAATCACAGCGCAGAACTGTACGACAAGGTGAAATAGTTAGCAGGAGAGTTTATGCCTAAGACTCAGATTATTAAAGATGACCAAGGGAATATCATCACAAATGCAGCGGGCATCGCCAAAGTATGGAGAGAATACTGCATCAAGTTGTTCACTGATGACCCACAACCAATGCCAGGTCACCAGAAGCCAACAGACTTTGAATCGGTGATCCTTGGAGAAGTGGAACATGCAATAAGAAAGCTACGGAACCGGAAAGCACCAGACCAGGATGGAATCACTGCTGAAATCCTAAAGAACATGGGTGACCTAGGTGTTGACATCCTCCATAAGTTATGTCAGAAGATATGGACATCTGGAAATTGGCCGGACCAGTGGTGCCACTCCGTCTTCGTACCACTGTTCAAAAAAGGTTCTCCACGTGACTGTGCAAACTATCGAACGATAGCGCTCGTCTCCCATGCCAGTAAAATTATGCTCACGGTGCTGAACGAGAGGCTGAAGACCTTCTTACTTCCACAAATCTCAGCGGGACAAACTGGGTTTGTTCCAGGCAAAGGAACTCGTGAGCAGATCCTAAACATCCGGCAGCTCATAGAGAAGACAAGGGAGTACAATATCAAGATGTTCCTATGCTTTGTAGACTACAAGAAAGCCTTCGACAATGTGAGTACAATATCAAGATGTTCCTATGATTTGTAGACTACAAGAAAGCCTTCGACAATGTAAAATGGTCAAAGCTCTGGGCTATACTCATTGAGATTGGTGGGGACGCCGAGATATTTAGTGTATCTGATTCAACAATTGTACTCTTCAAACACTGCAACAGCAAGAGTTAATGGCGACTTCTCAGACATCTTTTCTACTAGTGCTCGAGTGCGTCAAGGTTGCATTCTTTCCCCCCTCCTATTTAATGTATACAGTGAGTACATTTTGGGGGAGATTCTCAAGCACTTTAGTGACGACATCACAGTTGATGGCAGGAAAATTAACAATCTCAGATATGCGGATGACACTGATAATTGCAACAGATGATCATGAACTAGAAGCCATCATGCGGAGGTTGGACGAGTGAAGCAGAGAATATGGTCTTGAAATCAACAATAAAAAGACCAAAGTGATGATTGTAGACCGTTTTAATAACAACAGACCTGCCATAACAAGAATTGCGGATTATGAGGTTGTCAATCGCTTCGAGTATCTAGGATCTATTGTCATAAATACTGGAGACTGTGACCTGTGATCCGCAATTGCATTGCGATTGCGAGAAATTCAACAGCAAAACTTACTCGCATCTGGAAGGACACCTCCGTCACTTCCAAGACAAAGCTCACCCTCATTCGAACTCTGATCATCCCTATCGCGACCTATGCAGCAGAAACTTGGACGATGAAGACGGCGGATCGTCGCAGGATTGATGCTCTAGGAATGTGGTGCTATAGGAGATTACTGTGAATACCATGGACAGCTCATCGTACTAATGAATCAATCCTGCAACAGCTCGGTATCAGAACAAGACTGTTCACCCTTATCAACCAAAAACAACTTAGATATTTTGAACATATTGCCAGAAGACAGGAGGCAATGAAAATATTTATCATAGAGGGAAAAGTCGAAGGCCGAAGACCTAGAGGACATGCACCGTTACGATGGATGGACCAGATCAAGAACTTGACCGGAAAGAGCTTACAGCAAGCAAGTCACCATGCCCAAAGCAGAGACTCCTGGAGGAAGATCACCAAAAGGATTGTCGCGTAATGCCACTACACCCTTACGAAGGGTTGGACTAAAAGAAAGATCTTAATAAAAAATGGTATGCAGAATCGAGGAATACGTAGCTAGAATCTAGGCTATAAATAATTTTATTCTTGCTGAGTGAAATGGTAGTTTAGGGGAAGGCCTAAAATTTTATTTTTAAATATTTATGTTATTAGTGGTCCTATTTCAAAGTTATGTAGAATTAAATTTCTGACCATTTATGTCTTATACATTTTTTTTTGCTAGTTGTTTTACGTTGCTCCGACACAGATAGGTCTTATGGCGACGATGGGACAGGAAAGGGCTATACTGAAATTCAAGTTAAGAGCTTAGGAAAAGTATCCTTCCGCATGTGAGCACGTCCCCTGTTACCCCTTCCCGTCTCATCTTGGTTCTCCATCTCCGCCACAACCAGCTTATCATTAACGCCGTGCGTCCATCTGACAAGTACAGTACTTCATTCTGAAATAGTGAAGCATCAAACGAAATCACTGCCTTTCACATAGCTGTACTTTGATTGTGTACCATACCTATTTATTCCTTTATTGACCATGTAAAACCTACAGATTACTGACGAATTCCGAGGCAAGAGAAGCAAGAATTATTTTTGTTTCATAATGCGATTTGTGTGAGGCACATGGAGACTTACAACATAAGTAAACGATTCCGCTCTCGTGCAACGACTGTCAGTGACAGTTTCTCATAGTTAAAAAAGCTGAAAAACCCACCGGTGAGTGGGATTGCAAAATACAATGCTTCCAGGAATGTTGTAAATATTGTAGTCTCGTCATTCGGAAGGTAAAAACGAACTCATGATCCTCTCATGACAACATTTCTGTAGGCAGAGGGCGGTTGCGAATATAAAGTAAAGTACACATTATTATTATTATTATTATTATTATTATTATCATCGAATACGCCAAAGATCCTATTCCCATACCGTGTTAAGGCCCTTCCTGTTTTATTTACGGCGAGTGCTGAGCTGACACATCGTTCTTTCCCTGGAGACTTGGATTTTCCATTCCAAGCGAACGGCGTAAACACTGTACACAGAAATGCCGATCAGCTGCGCGGACTTTTTCACGTCTTCCACAGTCCACAGTGGATTCTAATCTCGTAGGCTACTGTAAACGTTTAAAACAATTTGGTTTAGATTTTCTACTTTATTTTCCTCTACTTTTGTTAGCTTTAAAGTATTTCACAGGGAACTCAAGCGTCACAGCATCACACACGTCTTGCTCACAGCTGGCAGCCATTATGAATACTGAACAGTGAACACGCTGTTGCAGCCAGTATTGCCAACAGTTTTCTTGGATCCATCTTCAACGTCCCACCTATTATGCGAACTTATCAACAGTGGAATGAACTCGAACAAACTTACTAAGTACACAGAGCAATAAGATATCAATATCATATTAAATTATTATTATTTTGCTACATACACCACTGAAAACAATAACTATTCACAGCCATCTACGTATGAAATATAAGAGTTGGTAACGAACCCGAATAACATACAACCTGTGATATATTTTCCATATTTATACAGGGCAAAAATTTTAATTCATCAAGTCAGTTCACCAGAATATCTAACCAAACTGAAGGAAGCTCCTGACTTCAGGAACAAGTAACAAACCTAGGGAATTATTTGGCGCTGCGGAAGCCTTTTCACCGACCAGAAGTCTGACTAACATCAAAGGGACCGCTAAGGTCTTAAGTTGACTCTCAGTATAGGAGTGGGAGGGAAGCGGCCGTGGCCTTAATTAAGGTACAGCCCCTGCATGTGCCTGGTGTGAAAATGGGAAACCACGGAAAACCATTTTCAGGGCTGCCGACGGTGGGGTTCGAACCTACTATCTACCGAATGCTGGATACCGGCCGCACTTAAGCGACTGCAGCTATCGAGCTCGGTTTATACATTTTTAATGGAAAATTCTAAATTCCCATGGAGGGAATTAGATATTTTTCACCAATAGAGTATGGGAATTTTCCATTCGGAATTGCTAGGCGGGCAATAATTCCATTGTGGAGATTTATCTCCCGTATGCAGTTATCAGACTGTGCCTCATATATAGGCTTCTGATAAGCTCACCTGCATACACCCAGCGTCTGACACATCCCACTTCGACGAGTCTAGTGTCAGACCTAAGACGAAATGCTGATTAATAGAGCAAACGCCTGAAAAGCCGTACATCTGATATGTTATACATTTTTACCGTACCGGCTATGATAACACAGATATTCATGAAATTGTATTTTTGTTGCTAAGTCCATATCAGCGCCGAGCCACAAGAAAATGGGTTAACAGAATGTAATGAAAATCATTATATAGAGTCGGGGAATAAGAAACTACAGTCTAAGCTATAAACAATTTTATTTATCCTGGATGAATTTGTAGTTTAAGAGAAGGCGCCTAAAATACCAGTGTCATTGGTCCTATCGAAAAGTACTTCATAAAAAAAAGTTATAGAGAATACAATTTCTGATCATTTTTCTTTCATTCAGTTTTACCGTACAGACTATGATAAGAGTGGTATTTCAGAGTTGAAAGAAAACGAAATGTGAAGGCCTATAATATCGAAAATGCATAACAATAATCAACAATTTACATTCAAAATTGTTAGGTATGGGGATCCACCTATTCAATACAACAAATAGTGATATTTATAAAGTCATCACATATTCAATTTGGGACCAGTTTCGGCAATAGGGCATGCTATCATCAGCCTAGGAAGTAAGACAAAGACATAGGACATAGAGTACATTACATTTCTTAAAATTATTAACAATACTTTTTTTAAATGTACGTGCTTGAACTAAATTACATTGCATATGTACAATTGTTTTTATCATTAACATTAAATATAGAAAGGTGTACACCAAAATATTTGTACAGTTAAAATTACAAAAGTGAAATGAACTTTTTTCACATTGTAAGAACAATATGGGTCGAAGCTACTATATAGTCATATTGGTAGCCTACATATGAAATTGAGTTTCTTACTTCAGTAATAACATTAGCAGTCATGATAGATAGACTGATGGACTAGTTACTTAGAGTTCCTCGTAGATGTTCAATAATTATTCAACTTGGATATGGAGAGGATAGGTTACCTAGGAGAATAATGGACTCTGCTATGGAAGGTAAGAGAAGTAGAGGGAGACCAAGACGACGATGGTTAGACTCGGTTTCTAACGATTTAAAGGTAAGAGGTATAGAACTAAATGAGGCCACAACACTAGTTGCAAATCGAGGATTGTGGCGACGTTTAGTAAATTCTCAGAGGCTTGCAGACTGAACGCTGAAAGGCATAAGTCTGTAATGATAATGTATGTATGTATGTATGTATGTATGTATGTATGTTGGATATAGCAATGTGTGAAGTCTTATACAGCTAAAATATAGTAAGTCTGTGTCACAGGTTATGTCCATAAGGGTTCAGTAAACAAAAAGGATAAGTCCATTGTATAGCGTGATCAACAATAATATTACATTGACCATTGTTTATTGTGATGTTCTTTGTCTCTTATGCTGCCTCTCAACTCCGATAGACTGTTGCGTACCGAGTATAATAGCCTGACTGAATTTTGGTGGGAAATAGCCGGGGAGTTAGAAAACTTTCTTGTTTAGCATGCCATTCTTCTGCTTCATACATTTTCTGATACAGCTGGTACATAACACACTGGTTCATCATAGTATTTCAGCTATTCGATCCCTACTCTGACACGCTGTTTTGAATGAGCAGTGTGCACACTTAAGGCAGAGACTCACTTGGTGGTGGTGGTGGTGGTGGTAGTAGTAGTAGTATGGCCTGGTCTAGGATAACAATTTAGGCCTATTCCATATTATAGCACCACAATATTCACTAAACTCAAAATTCAACCCTGAAAAGAGCCGTTTTTTAAGAAAAGCTTCTTTATCTTCACTTTTATTAAATTCTACATTCATTTTATTCCAAATTAGCAGTGAAGAGGGGGTTCTCCTCTGGCTTGGAGGAAAAATATGCCTTTAAGTAAGATAGATTTTTGTGCCACCAGTGTAGTGAATTGATATTTTCCAACTCATCGGGCACTCCTAGGAAACAGATTAGTCATTGGGCATAGTTTTCGCCCTGGGAGTCTCCACTATTCGACCCTCTCCCCGCTGAAGAAAGCTGAAGAGTGTTCACGGATCACGGCTGTCTGCGGCTTGCTCATTCTAGCTCTGGAACGTTAGATCGGCAGCGTAGTCCTGTTCGTTAAAAGTGAGAAAATGTGCGGTGTTTCATTTGAACGAGTATTTCATATGAAAGCATTGCTTCTAATCGCGCGATTCCTACTGACGTCATTGTAATGTATGTTCATTTCAGTTGGGAAAACCACTAAGACAGTCTTTCTGAGGATGTAAAAAGGCATTATAATGAAAACACCCCAACCTGATTGTGAATGATGGTATGCAGTTGGGTCTAACATTACAATGATAATTCCCTAACTCGGTCTTCATATGAGAAAAGATGTTTGGTGACTTCCCCGTCGCGTTTCTAGGGTAACGTTAAGAGCTATACAATTTAATACAATCTTGCTCACAACGTGTACACTAATCTAGAATTCTGTATACAATATAGAATTCCGTCGCGAAGCACAGGTAGATCAGCTGGTGATAAAGGCATACGTTACGCCTACGTGTTACCTTTAAACAATTTGCTTATATATAAAGTGCCCATCAATGTCCTGTAATTGTTTTTCCTAAAATAATTGAAAAAACGGAAGTGGAGGGTGAATTAGGCCAGCTATGGGAATGGTAGAGGCTGGAATTTCTTTTTTTGTTCCTTATAAAACAGGCTGTTTGGCGAATTTACTTGTCACTCAGTTTTCGTGAGTCAGGGAAATTTTTCGTAGTACGGTAGGTCAGGGAAACTTGAGAGAACATTTCTGTGGACACTGTGAATCTCGTAATTATTTGTTTACTGTGGTTTAAAGTGCAAATGAACTGTATTCAGTATTTGCCTAAGAATTAGCAACTGTTTGTGACTCCATCTGCCATTACTTTCTGAACTACATGGTGTTTGCTGGCTATGCAGGTTTGCCCATACATGTTGTATTATCTCTATAAAGCTTTGTTCTTGTTATCTCTCTTGTGGTTTGTTTATCCAGCTTCCTTCTTGTCCTACATTTGTGACATAAGTTGGGAAGACGCTATTAATATGGATGCTTGTCCCTGTCCTGACACCCAGGAACTACCAAGAGATGATTCTATCCTCCTGTCCAACTTTCTGTATTCAGTACATGGTAGTTGAGGACCTACAGTTACATGCATATTAATTGCTGTACTTTTATCTTTACTTTTATCAGTAGTGATGAACTGAATGCTTTGGTATTTGCAGATGATTTGGGAAAAGGGAGAAAAGGAAATACAAAGGAGCATTCGTTCATTTGTGCTCAAAGTTTGGCAGGAGGTGGAAACCGTCGGCAGGGATATGTTGCATGTAACCAAGTGCAAAAGGTATTCACTGGGTTCTGATTGTAGTTGTAGTAAAAATAATTAATAATCTTATGGTCTTATCACCTTCGCTACCATGTTATTATTTTATTAATACAACTTCCCCCATGCGGAGGCTGCTACAAGGACAGAGTATGTTGACTACATAGTATTTTGTCTTCTAAGTTACTGTTGAGTTTGCTAATGTGCCAGGTAGAAATAACCACCACAAGGCTCAGGAATAAATTTGCAATGAACTTGGGATATGGCATGATGTATGGTTCTTCAAATGTCATATGGATGATTGCGGAGTATAGTCACTGAATCTCATATTGCGGCGATAGCGATGTCGTGAAGTCGTGTCAGGTTGAGACTGACAGAACCCCATAGCTGTACAAGAAATTTAGAGATTGTGCCTCGAGCTCCGATCATGAGTCCATGGACGGAAATATTGTCTAGGTGATATTTATCTTTATAGTAGTTTACAGTTGGCTGGTAAATTGACTTCTTTTTGGCGTCCACCTCTTCGGCCTGGCCAACATGCGACTCAAAGCGTATTGTTGGATCTAAGATTAGTCCTTGCTTGCTAGCTGGTTGAAAGACTATCATGTCAATACGCCTGTTACTCCCATTGGTAGCTACGCCAGAGACCTCTTCGTGCACCGTGAAACCGTGATCCCTCAACGAGGTCGCAGTCATGTGTCGTATTGTATAATGGTAGGAATTTCTCAATACCTCTCCGTGAGGACAGGCTCCCAAGACATGGGCAAGGGTTTCGTGTCCTCTGTGGCAAAGCTGTCAGAGGGTGTTTTCCTAGGACCTTCCCAGCATGGAGCGAACGGCGCACACATTCGCTGTAATGTTGATGGCCTCTCCATTCTGCACAGGATAAGCCTCGGTGATCTCTTATCCATTTGTTCCCTGGCGTGTATTCCTTTGTGCGGCAACTTCATCCATGCCTGAACTTCTCTTTCTCATATTATCTGTCGGATCTTCCTTACATGGGGAAGATGGCTACTTTTGGACATAACTTGATCATCCCTTTCTATGTCTAGATCTTGTGAACAAACTGTATGTTCTTGCTCCAAGTTCCTAGTTGCATTAATGTAGCCGTTATTTGCAAGCGATAATTTACTACAGATGTTAATATGCTGTAGTTTGGATTCCCAAGTGGCGCAAAACAAACCGAGGTCTTTATATTTCCTTTCGGTAGATTTGGCGCCATGTAGGCTGCCTCCGCGTTATTTATCATGTTCTGTTTTACTTTACCAGGTGGCCATACAGAGAGTTGTTGGTACGTTATTATATTTCTTAGTTCTGCTTGGTGTATCAGATCGAGCTGCTTGTTGAGAATTATGTCTGAGCTTCATACATCCAGTGAAGCAAGCACGTAGTGGCTGTTGGCTGCGTAGCTTGAGGCAGGCAGTAGCTGACCAGTGGGACGCGATGGACTGTCCTGTCAGAAATGATCTCTGGCGCTCGAGTCTTACGTCAATGCTAACTGTTACTTCCCGTGATGTACCCAATCTAGCCATAAATACTGTTACAACTTAAAAAGTGAAAAATGCAAATATTATGAGAAGTATTTTAATTTTCTGTTAGTATGTTGTTCTTAGAGGCATTCTTTACACAAATCACCAATCACTTTTCGAAATAGTCACCTTTGGCACTGTTACAGGCTCTGAGTCTTTGTGGCCACTCGTCTATGGCGGAATGGAGGACATCCAGAGGGAAATCTGCCACTGCCGACAATAAGGAACGCTTTTAACTTCCAGTGGTGGGGTGTCTCTTCTTGCAGATGATGCCCACAAGCACTGACCATAGTCAGTAGTCCAAGGGGTTCAGGTCCGGACTGCTACTGGACCAATCTTCAGTTAAAATGAAGTCGGTGACACGACACTGAAGCCACCCTTTAGTTGACCTAGCCTTGTGGGCTGGAGCAGAATCTTGCTGGAAAGTCCAGGGTTGGTTTTGAAACAATGTGTTCTTCACAGTAGGCTACAAAACGGTGCTTTCGTACACTCTGGTGCTGGTTTTAACACCCTTTTCGCAGAAATGCAGCTGGGTGGTGCCAGAATAACTCGCTCCCCACCACACCATCACAGAGGAGGTATGATGGGCTTTCTGAACTTTCGGAACCTTCTTACTGGCTTCTTGAGACGATGATGCATAAACCCTGGTGTTTTGCACATTGAAAGATTCTTCAGTATTGATACCTTTTCGTCGGTGTTTTGATGACCATTTTGTGCATAACGCTGCAGGAGACATCGACATTTAAGCACTCTAAGCTTCTTTAGGCGCGCGTCCAGGTAAATGTCCTGTTCGTCGACGATAAGTCCGTAGTCCAAGGTCCTCTGACAGAAGCTTTGGCAGACCTTTTTGAAATGTTCATTTCACGGGCCATGATAGGCTGCTTCTGCACCGCATTTCTCTGAATACGAGCCGCCACTGCCTTTTTTGCTGCTGGGGTCCTGACACTGTGTGGGCGACCCTCCCTCGGATGATCCTTTACAGTCCCGGTTGCAGTAAATCGCTCAGTAATCTGGTACACAAACATACGACTGATTTTCAGCTTTTGCAGCGTCTTAAAAATGTCTCTTGGCGATTTTCATAATCATACAATTCTATGTTGAAACCTGGAGCTAGATGCTTCATCTTTCACAGACATGTTAACAATGGTTCAAGGTTAACGTGTGCACACTGGTAGTTCTTTACGTGCCAAACCGGTTGTACAGTGTGTGTCAAACGTTTGTAACAATATTTATGGCTAGACTAGGTATTGATGTCTTGCACCCTCCATGGTGCGAAACTTGGGTGGAAATATATGGAGATCCTGGGCTGCCCACAAGACAGAATTTCCCTCTTGATCGTGCTGGTAGTGTCCAACACGTTTGGTGCCAGTACTGCTGCAGGAGTTGCTGAGAAGAGATGAGTATGTCATCCAACCGCCTTAGGGGCTCCACTCTTTATTTTTTGTAGGGGTCTACTCTTTTAGCCTTTACTTCTTGCACCAAGGATTGGCAGCGATGATGGAAAGGAAGGTGCGGGCTTTAAGACCGGAGCTGAATACCAGTTACGTAAAAGAGGAGCGGTAGTATAGCCAGCAAAAACCGAGCCGTATGTTATGCTAAACATTTATTACAGCAGAAAAATTCAAACAAGAATAAGATTCGTATTCATGGGGGACCTGCCCTTTCACAATTCAAACTCTACTATTCTCAAATTCTTCACAATTTCATGGGCCTCAAGCCACATATCAATTCGACTTTAATGAGGGCAACTCTAATTTATCAAGAAACCGAGGCTCGGCCTCGTGAACAATATCCATTAAATACAGCATATTAAAACCAGGCTCACACATTAACATTTTCAGAAGGAAACCCTCTTTCTAATTGACGAGGCCCATAGCCTCTACTAACAGCACAACAAATATATTACATTCGTAAGATTAAATGACTCCCTCCCTAAGCCAGAAGATACTTCACAAACATCCTTCCTACCTCCACACTCACGGCTTGGTGACCAGGCGGCTTGCTCGCTCCGGGCGATCTGAACAACCTTCCCTAAGCAGCAGACAGCACCGCGCCCTCCCTCTCCACTGGAGAAGAGGGGCGAGGCGGGGAGGTAACGAGAGAAGTGTGGAGGCCGGAAGAAGGCCTGCCAACGTAAGGTGGAAAACGCCACCAGGGCGGAAATAATTTCCCTTTTCCCTGGGGCCATAAGGGGGATGGGACGACATAAATATGTATTTTATTAAAGAACAAAGGGTAAATATGCTGGATTCAAAATATACAATACATACACAGATCGATCTGGTTAAATAAAAGATGCAAGCAAATACGGCGAGGGAGAATAACTCTTGGTACACTTCTCCCAGAGTTGACCCAAAAGTTAGAGCAGAAAAAGTTGAGGACAGTTCTTCCACTACGTCTGCTATTGGGATGAGGTTCCTCGCCTGCCTTCAGAACCGTTGACCGCCTTCTCTTGTAACCCTGGAAAGGGGTCCTAACAAGGTGCTGTCTGCTGGGCCAAGGTTTTTAAAGAGGTGTTACAGCTCTACTCACTCTTTGTCTTGATTTTTAATCCAACTATGTAGTACATTACACATGCTACCTAAGTTACTTACTTCTTCTCTTTCAGAACCGTCTGGTGGTTGTTCGTGATGCAAATGGCTCTCTCCGGAAGGCTTCTTGGGATGAACGGTTTCGAATGAATCAGATATACTTTCCCCGACCAGGGCGTCAGTTAAGACCTCCGCACATGTTTGAAGATGATTACCTTAAGGTGAGATATGTGGTGGCGATGATATGGGTGTATCCGTATTTACTTTTTCATAATTTGATTTAGTGTTAGTAACCCTATTTATAATCATATTGTTAACCTTGGTAACCATGCTGTGTGCAGTGAGGGACTACTAAACAAACATGGCTGATCAGAGTCTTTTGATTTTTGCTAGTTGTGTTAACATTGCATTGACTCAGAGAGGTTTTTGGTGACAGTAGGATATAAAAAGGGAAAGAAGTGTCAGCATTCCAGGGCATTTTGACTGTATGGTGCGTCACAGTTTCTGCAAAATGTCTCCATAGCACTGGGCATTGATTGTGGTTCCACACATGGAGAAGTTGACAAGCTGAGGATCCGTGCAGTCATCCTGACTTAACCAGAATTTGTGTCGCGGCAGAGAATTGTGATATTTCCATTGTTAGCATTGCTGTTTGCTCTTGGGCTCAAAAAGGTGGCACCATCTTTCATCCCCTGTGACGATCCTCGTGGTACTGCTGCAGATGACTCAGATGTGATGCTTGCGATACTCTGTCTTTCCAGGGACGATATCATATATGATGGTCACAGCCATATTGGCTGTACACTGGAGATATTAACTGTGGCAATAATAATTTCTTTATTTCTATATATTTTTGTAATAAATATCTTGTAACCGTTCAATCAATCAATCAATACTGATCTGCATTTAGGGCAGTCGCCCAGGTGGCAGATTCCCTATCTGTTGCTTTCCTAGCTTTTTCCTAAATGATTTCAAAGAAATTGGAAATTTATTGAACGTCTCCCTTGGTAAGTTATTCCAATCCCTAACTCCCCTTCCTATAAATGAATATTTGCCCCAGTTTGTCCTCTTGAATTCCAACTTTATCTTCATATTGTGATCTTTCCTACTGTTATAAACGCCATTCAAACTTATTCGTCTACTAATGTCATTCCACGCCATCTCTCCGCTGACAGCTCGGAACATACCACTTAGTCGAGCAGCTCTTCTTCTTTCTCTCAATTCTTCCCAACCCAAACATTGCAACATTTTTGTAACGCTACTCGTTTGTCGGAAATCACCCAGAATAAATCGAGCTGCTTTTCTTTGGATTTTTTCTCGTTCTTGAATCAGGTAATCCTGGTGAGGGTCCCATACACTGGAACCATACTCTAGTTGGTGTCTTACCAGAGACTTATATGCACTCTCCTTTACATACTTACTACAACCCCTAAACACCTTCATAACCATGTGCAGAGATCTGTACCCTTTATTTACAATCCCATTTATGTGATTACCCCAATGAAGATCTTTCCGTATATTAACACCCAGATACTTACAATGATCCCCAAAAGGAACTTTCACCCCATCAACACAGTAATTAAAACTGAGAGGACTTTTCCTATTTGTGAAACTCACAACCTGACTTTTAACCCCGTTTATCAACATACCATTGCCTGCTGTCCATCTCACAACATTTTCGAGGTCACGTTGCAGTTGCTCACAATCTTGTAACTTATTTATCACTCTATAGAGAATAACATCATCCGCAAAAAGCCTTACCTCTGATTCCACTCCTTTAATCATATCATTTATATATATAAGAAAACATAAAGGTCCGATAATACTGCCTTGAGGAATTCCCCTCTTAATTTTTACAGGGTCAGATAAAGCTTCACCTACTCTAATTTTCTGAGATCTATTTTCTAGAAATATAGCAACCCATTCAGTCACTCTTTTGTCTAGTCCAATTGCACTCATTTTTGCCAGTAGTCTCCCATGATCCACCCTATCAAATGCTTTAGACATGTCAATCGCGATACAGTCCATTTGACCTCCAGAATCCAAGATATCTGCTATATCTTGCTGGAATCCTACAAGTTCAGCTTCAGTGGAATAACCTTTCCTAAAACCGAATTGCCTACTATCGAACCAGTTATTAATTTCACAAACATGTCTAGTATAATCAGAAAGAATGCCTTCCCAAAGCTTACATACAATGCATGTCAAACTTACTGGCCTGTAATTTTCAGCTTTATGTCTATCACCCTTTCCTTTATACACAGGGGCTACTATAGCAACTCTCCATTCATCTGGTATAGCTCCTCCGACCAAACAATAATCAAATAAGTACTTCAGATATGGTACTATATCCCAACCCATTGTCTTTAGTATATCCCCAGAAATCTGATCAATTCCAGCCGCTTTTCTAGTTTTCAACTTTTGTATCTTATTGTAAATGTCATTGTTATCATATGTAAATTTTATTATTTCTTTGGCCTTAGTCTCCTCCTCTATCTCGACATTATCCTTGTAACCAACAATCTTTACATACTGCTGACTGAATACTTCTGCCTTTTGAAGATCCTCACATACACACACCCTTGTTCATTAATTATTCCTGGAATGTCCTTCTTGGGACCTGTTTCTGCCTTAAAATACCTATACATACCCTTCCATTTTTCACTAAAATTCGTATGACTGCCAATTATGCTTGCCATCATGTTATCCCTAGCTGCCTTCTTTGCTAGATTCAATTTTCTAGTAAGTTCCTTCAATTTCTCCTTACTTCCACAGCCATTTCTAACTTTCTTTCCAGTCTGCACTTCCTTCTTAGTCTCTTTATTTCTCTATTATAATAAGGTGGGTCTTTACCATTCCTTACCACCCTTAAAGGTACAAACCTGTTTTCGCATTCCTCAACAATTTCTTTAAACCCATCCCAGAGTCTGTTTACATTTTTATTTACCGTTTTCCACCGATCATAGTTACATTTTAGAAACTGCCTCATGCCTGCTTTATCAGCCATATGGTACTGCCTAACAGTCCTACTTTTAAGACCTTCCTTTCTATCACATTTATTTTTAACTACCACAAAAACAGCCTCATGATCACTAATACCATCTATTACTTCAGTTTCCCTATAGCGCTCATCTGGTTTTATCAGCACGACATCCAGGATATTTTTCCCTCTGGTTGGTTCCATCACTTTCTGAATCAGCTGTCCTTCCCATATTAACTTATTTGCCATTTGTTGGTCATGCTTCCTGTCGTTCGCATTTCCTTCCCAATTGACATCTGGCAAATTCAGATCTCCCGCTTCAATCACATTTCTTTCCATGTCGTTTCCCACATAGCTGACTATCCTATCAAATAATTCCGAATCCGCGTCAGTGCTACCCTTTCCCGATCTGTACACTCCAAATATATCGAGTTGCCTATTATCTTTAGAAATGAGCCTTACACCTAGAATTTCATGTGTCTCATCTTTAACTTTTTCGTAGCTTACAAATTCTTCTTTCACCAGAATGAAAACTCCCCCTCCCACCTTTCCTATCCTATCTCTACGATACACACTCCAGTGCCGTGAGAAAATTTCTGCATCCATTATATCATTTCTCAGCCATGATTCAACTCCTATTACAATATCTGGTAAATATATATCTATTAAATTACTTAATTCTATTCCTTTCCTTACAATACTTCTACAGTTCAACACTAACAATTTTATGTCATCCCTACTTGATTTCCAGTTCCCTGTTCCCTTATCACCGCTCCCTAGGCCATCCCGTTTCCCTGAATGTACCTTCCTATTACCCTTCCAAACAAATTTCCTAACTTATACGTACCACTGCGGTTTAAATGAAGGCCATCTGAGCGCAGATCCCTATCTCCTACCTACCCATTAGGATCTAGAAATTTCACTCCCAGTTTCGCACATACCCACTCCATAGTCTCATTTAAATCCCCAATCACCCTCCAGTCAGTATCCCTTCTACACAGTATTCGACTAATAACAATCTCCGCTTTCTTAAACTTCACCCGTGCTGCATTTACCAGATTCCACACATCTCCAACTATGTTGGTACTTATATCAGCTTGCCTTACGTTGTTGGTACAAACGTGAAACACTACCACCTTCTCCTTCCCCTCCTCCCTCTCTTCTACTTTCCTCAACATCTGCCTCAACCTAATTCCTGGATAACACTCTACCCTGGTACCCTTTCCTCCACACACTTTCCCCACGTGTCTAACGATGGAATTCCCCATGACCAGAGCCTCAACCGCTACTACAGCGGTTACACTAATTACTACGGCGGTTACAATAAACAAAAACTAAACCCAGTACCCAAAACACAACACACTCAGAGAAACATCAGCAGAAACTACGCGGATGTGCGCTAACAACAATTTTCGTAAATATCAGTAGGACCAACTAGTGTACAATAAACCAGGAAGGTGGGAAGGGGGCTAGGTCCTATCGAGGGCATGGACGTGGCTTAGATTGCAGATTCCAAAATAATCAACCGTGATCCTTAAATTTGAAAAATCTTATTTACAAATGGATTTTACAAATACATTCCGAACAAAATCCGCCAACTTGCAACTTACGAACTATATTTTCTGTGATACACATAACTTAGAGGTTCTTTGGTAATATCTTCCTACAAGTTCAACCTTTCAAACCACCTATACATCTAGTTACAAATCCAGTAGTACAATGCAATTTACAGTGAAGTAAAGGTACTCTCCAAAACTCTAGAGTACGTCAAGTGACACTGAACTACCAGAGGCAAACCGCAAGGTAAATATATTAAACTACAATCTACTTTTTTAGTAAAACAAGGAAATGGGAATGCCTCGAAAACAAACAGGTAAGCCCAGCTGAAAAGCTAAGGCGTCATAAGTAATTAATTTGGCAAATCTAGGTGAGGTTAGGGCAGACTCCTGTATGAAAAAGCAAAACAAACATTACGGAAATTTTAGCAGGAATGGAATTCAATAGTGCTTATCCGAAGGTGGGCCATCCCGGTAGTGAGGCGACGTCAAAACTTCGGACAACCAGTTTGGCTGCTCACAGATAGACCAAGACCGACAGAATTCCTCACGAAAGTTGCCTCGCGCTCTTATAAAGGTAAACCCTGGCCTTGGAGTAGCCAATCAGAATGCACGAGTCCCCCCATCGCCACCGAGGTTCACCAATCACAATTCCTACTACAGTCGCGAACTATAAAATACATTCTGGAATACGCACGATCGCGAATTTTCCATTTCCAGAATAGTCAGAAAATACATTCTAGAATACCTAACCAACAAAAGGCATCACACCTGTTCAAAAATTTATGTAACAAAAGTTTCTGGACACTTCCAGTAAATATAGAACTGAATACTACTATTTACAAATACCCTATGTTACTAAAATATTACACTGTACAGGTTAGGTCGTTACAAATAAAACATATCACCACACTACAAATCATACAGTAAGTACTAAGTAAGGTTTACAAATAAAGTTTTCAATAAACACTTTCCACTTCCAATACCTTTTACAGCTGTGACATATCTAAAACCAGACTTCTTAAATAGTGAAAATGTTTTAATACCCCTTAACTCAGTTGGCAATTTGTTATATGCTGCTGCAGCAGAATATGCTTTACTTTTTATTCCATTTCTTGAAGAAGATACATGGCCATTGTATATCTGATATACTGACCTAGTTTGGTAGTTATGAATGTCTTTCATGTACCTAATTTCTGTGTTTAAGGAGATCATACCATTTTTAGATTTGTGCACGAGTAGAGCTTCAGAATATGAATTTGGAATTTTTACAGGAGATGATAAAAACAATTAGAGAGTCGAATACTTACAGTTAGGCAGTTTTGGTTTTTATTCTACTCCAGAAATGAAATTTTCATTTTATTGTCAAATAGGTTATGTATTTATTCAATCGTAGCAAAAAGGACTTAGTTTAAAGTTATGAATGTTGCTTACGATTGTTTCTGGTCCTTGTCGAGTGCATTGTTTAACAAAGTGGTGCTCATATGATAGCTTTTGTAGCTCTTGCAATATTTCGGAGGGTAGATCGCTTTGCTTGGAGGTTTAGATACTCATTGTGCAACCTTGTGGGTATAAGTGCAAAGTCTAGATCTTGGTACTTCCTTTCCGATGCTGGAATAGGAAATAGTAAATCTTCTCTCTCACTTGGTTTGGTTGTGTTGTTGATGTGGCATTTTGTCCTCTTCAGCTAATCTCCTTGTTGGATATCACCCATTAGTCGTCAGAAGTACACCCAGTTTACGCAGAACTCGCTCAAAAATTTATTTACAAGATAACTACTGTCATGTCATGGCGTGTGGCCTCCAGAGAGGTCTGGTGCAGGTGTTTCAAGTTGACAACCTCGATTAAAACCCTTGTTATTTCTAATCTTCTTCCAGTTGAAACCTTACTTTTTTTACAATACTTCCCAAACTGATAAAACTTCCTTCGAAATCAGTCCTCTCTCAGGTTGTAATTTAGATATTGATGGAGTTGTTTTCTGAAGAATGCAAAATTCATTAATTATGCGTTGAAATCTTAAACATCCATTACACTCTTTTACCTTTTCCGTGTTTTTCTTGGTGTACCAAATGAAGTTTCTTTAGTCTAGTGTTGTCCTGCTCTAATTTTTTTTCCTACTTGATTAACGTCACACTAACACATCGAGGGTTTGTGGCAACAGAGGGATGGGAAAGGACTAAGATCGGGAAGGTATTGGTCGTGGTATTAAGGTACAGCCCCAGCATTTGCCTGGTGTGAAAATGGGAGACCACAGAAAAACGTCTTCATGGTTGCAGGCGGTGGGATTTGAACCCACTATCTCCCGAATGGAAGGTCACAGCTGCACGATTATAACTAGACCCCTGCGCGGATATACAAAACAATATCCGCATCTGCATCCGTGAATGGATATCCGCATTTGCAAAATTGTTATTTGCGGATAACTTAAATATTTAACTACAGTATATTACACCCAAGGTACTGAAGCTGATAGATCTGTTAACATGATAAAATAGGTGTGACACCTGGCACCAGAACTCGTACAGTCGCAGGTTTATGAGGGATTTCTCTTACAACAACTACCGACGTATTGAACTTTGTTCCTTCCTTCCATTAATTGCGGGCAGGAGCCAGTTAGGCTTAAGTCAGATTTACGACTTTATGGTCTTAAGGCTCTTTATACTGTATATCACTATTCTCCCATGCCAATTTCAAGGGTCACCTAACCACAAGCAAAAACTAGAGTATACCTGAGTGAAAATCAATAAACATGATTATTTAGAAATGATCAGCAAAATTATCCACACTGCCATACAGTTTGTATCCGCCAAGACACTAACTTCATGGATATCCGCATGAGTGCAGGGCTCTAACTATAACCACATGGCCAACTTGCTCACTTAAAATTCTCTTGACCGTCCTCTATAGCACTTTTGTTGCATCTGCTTGTTGCACTTTCAACAACTCCCTTCTCATACTGTTCTTGTGTTTTATTCTTTCTCTCTTCAGCTTCCTTATTCATAAAACTATGAACACTGAATAATCTCTTGCATTTGTCTCCTTATTGTTGCTAACCTTCAGTTTAGAATTTTCGGCGGCATAATTCACTTTGTGCACCAACGGTAGGAATATGTACCGACAGTAAACAGATTTGTTTAGCTATCGTCCGTACTTGCTCAGTCAAGTCTGTCACAAGAAGCAGCCCCTTCTCTTCTCTTTCCACCCCTCTTCTGCATTCCACTAGTATACTAGCTGTCGATCAACATGCGATAGGTCCTCCAGCAGGCTTTGCCTTATGTTTCAAGTGTCAAATTGATTTGAGGCAGTTATAAAACTTGTACTACAGCAATGACTGACAACAGTCACAAATAATGAAACTGACATATCTCACATTCCCTCCAGAATTAAAACTTATTGCTTACGGCTGTACGCAAATTACAAGATTGTAACTCCGGTGTTGAAGATGTAATGACTGGTGCTTATGATAACGTGATGTTCTGTATATTACTGATGGTGGTTATGGCAATTTCTTTTTTACATTGTTCTTATCCTCTAAACTCATTTGACGGTTACAATACTTTGCCAGCATGTACAGTGTAGTCTGACTGACATATAAACATCGTAACCTCAATTTTGACAAAAATGTTGCTTACAATACTTTACCTTTCCAGGGACAATATTATGAATATTAAATCTTTTTGACCATTAATTGTAAAGCCAAAACTGAAGAAGTGCAGTCCTTCCCTCGAGCTGATAGGTTATTGGGACAGTATTCAGAATAAATAAATAAATAAATAAATAAATAAATGAATATCTTCACAGTAACTTGTTACAACATCTTTAAAAGAAAAATTGTCGGAAAGAGAAGAAGACAACCAGGAGGGTCGTATTTTGAATCGTGGTTACCAGAATGACCTCCAGTTCTTATAAGTCGTGTAACTTATTGCTGAGTTTCGTGACCCCATTTAACTTCACACGATATTCTCAACTAAGCGTCGCCATCTTTGACGGTGTTCAGCTTCTCTTAAAGCCATCTGAACAGTCAGGCCAGTTGTGTGATTTACTTGATCAATCCACCTGCTTGATGTCCTTCCTTATAGTCTTCTGCCAACAACATTGCCCTCCATGATACACTTCTCCTGATTTTCACCATCTCTTCTCACTATATGCCCAAAGAACTGGACAGTTCTCATTATGAAGCGAGAAGAGAGAGGCTTGGAGATACAGTTCTTGTATAATAGACGCATTGGTTCTTTCTTTCTGTCCAAGGTATACAGAGCATCCTTCTCCAACACCACATCTGTAAGGCATCGATGTGGCTCTTATCACTTGCCTTGAGGGTCCAGGTGTTGGAATCATAGGAGAAGACTGAGAACACAAGTGATTCAAGCAATATGATCTTTGTGCTGTTCGTTATGGCTCTGCTCTGCCATATATCAGTGAGTTTGTTCTTGGCAGCTCAGCCTGAGGTGATACGTCTCCTAATCTCTTTGTCGGAACTTCCTGTATCGAAGATATTTGACCCAAGGTATATAAAGTCATTCACCACGTCCAGTTCCCGTACTCGACCTGTCAGCTGGATCTGTGCTGTTCTATCAATTATCATTAGTTTAGACTTGCTCAGGTTGATCTCTAGTCCATATTCTAAACTTGCATTCTTTACTCTTGCTAAAAATAACTGCTGAAGGCAGAACAATGTGGTTGGAGCGATAAGACTTAGCCTTCAGGGCTTGAAAATTAATCTCTTCACCCTCCCTTGTTTGTGTTGTTAAGAACTACCCTAGTTTCTACAGCTTTTTGTTGCTCAATCAGAAGCCTCCATCCAATGTGTGCTGTCCACTGTCCAGTAAATTGTGTATTATTATGTTTCTTTTCTCAGAGGCTTCTTGAGAAAGAAGAGTATGAATTCATTCTGGACAGAGCGTGTGTTCAGTTTGAACCAGACGACCCAAAATACCATGCTGTGACATCGGCTGTTTACATGCACATCGAAAATGGGCGTAAATTTGAAGTTCTCGCATCCACTCGCCATTTTGGAGCCTTCGTATTTCATCTGGCTTGGAGTAAATGTATCGACAATCTCCTGCTGCACTACATTGGTGAGGCAAGGTATGTGATTCAGTTTAATGAATAGTGGTTTAGAATAACATAGTCTGTTTGTCTTAACTATTCGGGGCCAATGACCTAGATGTTAGGGCCCTTTTAAACAACAAACATCATCTAACTAATCTACTGTAAGACTTTCATAAACTAAGCTTATTTTTCAGACTCAGGTATTTCTATCCACCAGGATCATCAGAGAGCATTGTTTTGACAGAAGGTATACACCAAGGATCAGCGCTGTCTCCTCTCCTTCTCGTCGTAGTTATGGACACCATAGCCCAAGACCAACATCAGGAAGTGCCTTGGACTTTGCTGTACGCTGATGATGTGATGCTTGCTGCCAGTTTACAAGACGATCTCTTACGATCAAGTAGAAAGATGCCTATTTGGCCGTGTAAGACAGAGCTCCCTGAAATTGTTATAAGAATCCCACCTACATAACAATGGTTGCCTGAATGAAGAAGTGCGTACAAGAACCACCGCAGTGTGGATGTCAGGAGGAACATCACAGGCGTCCTTTATGACAGAATGTATCAGACAGTGGTAAGACGGGTTACACTTTATAGCACGGAGTGTTGGGCCTCAAAAAAGAGCCAAACTTTCTCTCCATGCTGTGGAAACGATGAAAATCTTGCAATCATGTCTGTAACACAACCATCTGGCACCAATGATGTGGGAGTGCAGATTTTATTGATATGAGCATATTGTAAGGGCAGCTCCTGACACTGTCAGGAACACTTAATGTTGATGGATGAAGACCACGTGAACAACCAAAGCTGTGGAGGCTGGACATTGTCAGTAGTGACCTGAAGCTTTTAAATATATGCCCAGAAGGTGGAGCAGATAGAAGAAAGTGGTGTTCATTGGTCATTACAGCGGACCACGTACCAACGAGATAACGTAAATGTTGCCTTCATTTCTGTTTTTGATGATAAATGAATTAGCTTGTTAGAGCACTTTCAACAACTACCTTCTGGGACTTTTGCCCATTACCAACATTCCAGTATTGTGTATGTGTCTGTTTGTTCAGAATGTTCGTCTTTTGAGTTATAGTGGGTGTGTAAATTTGATATTGCTCTAGGTTACTGGTTCTCAACCATTTATTGTTCACGGTACTCTATTCTTTGTTGGGAGCTCCTGCGGCATGTTAATGTATGAGTTGGCAGCTGCGCAGGAGACTCTGATATTGAGCATACACAGCTTGCTTTCAGCAGTCAGTTGTTTGTAGGCTTGCTGTCGTAATTCTGTGTCATTTGTGTTCTGGTGTGTTTTGACGTACTTAATTTGACATGTGCCAGCTTGTAGCATCGACGTGATATTCTCTTTTGGGCAGACAATAACAAAAACCTCTGCACTTAGTGTTTTACGACATTTTGAAGGACTTCATGAATATATTGTTAGACTTTTTTTTCCTCCAGTGGTTTAACATTTCACACTCGCATCAAAGTTTTTCAATTAATTAATTAATTAATTGAAGGAACTTTTGCCAAATGTAAGCAGCTGATGATGAATGCAATGTATTCGAAACATGTTCTGAAATTTTAATTTAATGTCTATTGAAATAGCCTAAGTCTAAATAAAAGTGAAAGTATCGATCAGGTGGATTCTTGTTCCTTCAGTTAATTGTATCATATAGTCGATATGGATATGAAGTGGATAGTATGTAACATCAAAGTTTTTCGGCGATGCAAGGATGGGGAAAGTGCTAGGATTGGGAAGGAAGTGGCTGTGGCCTTAATTAAGGTACAGCCCCAGCATTTGCCTCGTGTGAAAATAGGAAGCCACAGAAAACCATCTTCAGGGCTGCCAACAGTGGGGTTCCAACCCACCTTCTCCTGAATGCAAGTTCACACCTGCATGATCTTAACTGCACGGCGGGAGTGGTTCTGTGTCAGAATGATGTATCAGGATAATTCCTAATCGCTAATGGGTTTAAACAAGATTGTCTCATTGCTCCTGCACTTTTTGCCCTGTACCATACAGCTCACCCAGATAACTGAATTACCTTATGCAGTTGACAATGCTTCTCCAGCTCATTCACCTACAGAGCTGCAACTATCGGTTGACTCCTTCAAGAATGCATGTGAATGGTTTGGTCTGACCATAAACAGTCATGTAGCTAAAGTGCTTGCACAACCTCCCTCAAGAATTATTTTCCAAGTTCTTAGTATTGTCTCTCAAATACATCTGTGGAACAAGTACAACACACAATGAATTGGTGAAACATCAGAGCCAGTGGAGGAAGAAAATATGCTGAAGTTGTTATTCTGCAGTCCATAATGGCCCAAATTGAAATGAGAAAGAAGTAACATCACAAAGACTCAGAAGTATTGTGGCACAGTTGTTGAGAACTATTGCTGTGTAGTTTTAACAGGGCTCGCAATGTCTCTTGTAAATGTTTCTGAATTCTCTGTTCATAAACACTTGGCAGTTTACAGTTGTGTTCTGAAACTTTTCTTGCACCCTAATTTTCTGTTTTTAAAGAAATATCTAGACACAAGAGACAAAGAGACCGTTTGGTCTATTTTAGCTCCCTGCAGTGTGGACTTCCCCAACTATCGCTCTGAGTTGGCTCTTCTAATCCTAGGGTATTCCCTCGTGTATCCAGGCCACTGGGGCGTCCTTCCTTAAGGTGGTTTCAGCTATTTGCCACTGTGTTGCTCTTGGGCGTCCTTGGTCTCTCCTTGGATTTTCAATGGCAAGAACTTTTTGTACAGGAAGATTTTCATCATGCCGCTTGCTGTGCCCGTATCAGCAGTTTTCTTTCCTCCAGTTTCTCACCAATAGTGACTACACCAAACTATCTCACATGTGCTCATTACGCACTCAATCGGCAGAGCATTGGCCTTTAAGCCCAACTAGGCAGGTTCGGTCCTGGCTCAGTCTGGTGGTATTTGAAGGCGCTCCAATATGTCGGGCTTGTGTTGGTAGATTTTGTGGCATGTAGGAGATCTCCTGCAGGACCAAATTCTGGCACCTCGGGATTTCCAAAAATCTTAAAAGTAGTGGGACATAAAATCGATAACAAAGTAATGCCTGCAGATCACTGCAGCATTCACGTCTCAGTGATGTGCGTTTTCTGATCCTGCTTCTTCTGCCTTTCCTGGCATTCAAAGCCATACAAGAAGGCAAGTCATGATGAGTATCCATAAAGGGGCCATCTTGACAATTCATCAGTCTTGATAGCTCCCTCTGATCAAATACTGGACTCTGGGTCCCAAGGTCGTGGGTTCAAACCCAGTGAAGGTAGTAGGATTTTTGAGAGCAGGTGGAAGTCCATTTGACACTCCGTATTGTACAATGTCACCATCTCTGGTAACACGTTTGGCATATACCAGACAAAATTAAAACTCGGCTATAATTGCCCAACAAAGATTCAGTTTACTCTGCCATCTGGTAGAGGAAAATGGAATATCAAAATTGACACAGAGAGCATAGATAGCCCAAAATGCTTGCACATGATAGCTGAGGCCATACGATTACGGTAGAAGTCCACTATAACGAGAACCCCATTATAAGAACAATTTTTTTCCTGTCTCTTGAAAATTCTTATATTAGGCCTAACTGTGTATTATCCTTTGGTACTACAGTTCATGAATTTCATCTCGTCTCAATATCCATGTTGAAAAAATATACAATTATTATCAAGTGAAAAGGTCCACCTATTCAACACTTTCTATATCACACATTTGATTATGCATTATTCTTATAGAGTACATGTTTCATTTCCTATAGGAGACATCTTCAGTTCCTTGAAAAACTTAACTTAATATGACAAAGGTAACAATCACAGTTACAATGAAGACCTTATCACTGATGCATCCGTTGTTTCAAGCAATTAAATGTGTGCTTTTTTTTTTCCATTATCGATATTTATGCGCTTCAGCAATTATATTAAAATGCCATCGATCACCTTCGGTACCTGAGTTCATGTTCGCTGAGGCAATTATTTCCCCAGTAAAGGTATTAATTGGTGTTGTCTACAGGCCTTCCAGAGTAGCGCATATGACTGACTTTGAAGACATTCTACATCGTCTCTTACCAAATTATGAATACGTATTAATATTCGGGGACTTCAGTACTCACATATTACAGCACACAGGTGAAACGAAGTAACTGCTAAACATATTCGAGTCGTGTAACATTACATTATTACCACTACAACTGACTAACCACACTATCGGAACCATCTCATCATCTCATACCCTTCTTGATTAAATGGTTATGAATAATCATCATAAAATTTTGTCTCTTGGCCAGATTCCTGTTCCATGCATTTCTAAGCATGACTTGATATACTTGTCATATTCTCTTAAAATACCAAAATATAAAACAAAATATATCACTTACAGGGATATTACAGTAAACATACAAATATGCATGACTTTATACTGGATACTTCTAATTCTCCCTGGGAGGACCTAATTAACATAGATTATATTGATATGAAACTACAAAAGTTCAGTTCTCTCCTACTTGGTCTCCTCGATAAGCATGCTCCAAAACGTAGAGTTAAAGTTTCTAGACCTCCCTCCCCAAGGCTAACTGATGACGTTAAAAGCCTGATGTCCCATCGAGATTCATTACATTGGCTATATAGACAAACCAGCTCTCCTGATGTTCTTGAACAGTATCCGTCTCTGCACAACAAGATTAAAGTAGTGATCCGAAATAAGAAATTATTTTACTACCAACAGCTAGCCAATAATAATTTGAAGGCACGAAGCACATGGTCAGAGCTTCGCTCCATGGGAATAGGGAAACTTGAACCTAACCATTGTGACCCAGATATATCACTTCACGACTTAAATAAATATTTCTCTGACATTAAAATTAAGCACCAACCACAGATCATAACTTATACAATAAACAGATTACTGACTAAACTGCCACCAAATAGACCAATGTTCAAATTCCATACTGTTATTGAAACTGAAATGAAGGGTGAACTGCTTTTGGTTAAGTCAAATGCCACTGAAGTTGATGATCTCCCCATCATCATCATTAAATGTATCCTAGATATTATTTGCCCAGTAATTACTCACATATGTAATTTCTGCCTCAGTTTTGGAACATAACCAAGGATATGGAAAGATGCAATCATAAATGCGGTACCAAAAATGTCTCCAGCTGTTTCCCTATCAGACTATTGACCAGTGTGTATACTTTCATCTCTCTCCAAACCCTTTGAATGGATAACCCATCGGCAACTAACTGAGCATCTTACCAAATATTCCTTGTTTGACCCATTACAATTAGGCTTTAAAAAGGGATACAGCACGACCACTGTCTATTGAAGGTTACAGATGACATTAGATACGCAATGAGTAAACAGAAGGTCACATTACTTACTCTTCTTGATTTTAGTAGTGCATTTCACACTGTAAACATAGACATATTGCTGGTCAAATTAAAATCCTGTCATCTAAATCAGACTGCTATACAACTCTTTAGCTCTTACCTCACAAAATCCAGACTAGTCATTATAAAGAATAAGACTTCTCATTGGGCAATGAAACAGACACAGGTATACAACAACTTCCTGTAATTGGACCATTGAAATTTATTTTGTACATAAACGCCATAGCATCTCATTTGGAATATTGCAATTATATACACCAGATGACTTCCAAATATATTACCACACAAAACTGGGAGATATTTGTATAGCAACTGATGAAATGAATGTTGACTTACAAAATATATCATCATATGCTTGTGAAAAGTCTATATTCATAAATCCCTCCAAGACAAAACTATTGTAGTTGGACAGTCAAAATTAATAAATATGACAAAGTTTGGTAAGTAATGTAGGTGTTGTCATAAATGAAAATCTAAATTGGAATGAACATATCACAAGTATCTGTAACTAGGGGGCCGATGACCTTCAATGTTAGGCCCCTTAAAACAACAAGCATCATCATCATCATCATCATCACTATCTGTAACAGATTATATGCCTCACTCCATCCTCAAAATACCACTATGACATTTTACCGTTAAATATGAAAGTCATGCTTATAAAAACATAGTTCTCCGTTTATTCTATTATTGTGATGCTGTATTCATGGATGCAAGGAAAGAACAAATTGGAACGATACAAAGGACCCTGAATTCCTGCATCAGATTTATATTTTCACTACGTTGTGACACTCATGTCACACCTTATTCCAAGCAACTTTCCCTCCTGAAATTTGAAGAACTCAGAAATCTTATAATAGAGAAATAAAGAGACTAAGAAGGAGGTGCAGGTTGGAAAGAAATAGTTAGAAATGGCTGTGGAAGTAAGGAGAAATTGAAGGAACTTACTAGGAAATTGAATCTAGCAAAGAAGTCAGCTAAGGATAACATGATGGCAAGCATACTTGGCAGTCATACAAATTTTAGTGAAAAATGGAAGGGTATGTCTAAGTATTTTAAGGCAGAAACAGGTTCCAAGAAGGACATTCCAGGAATAATTAATGAACAAGGGGAGTGTGTGTGCGAGGATCTTCAAAAGGCAGAAGTATTCAGTCAGCAGTATGTAAAGATTGTTGGTTACAAGGATAATGTCCAGATAGGGGAGATGAGTAATACTAAAGAAGTATTAAAATTTACATATGATAACAATGACATTTACAATAAGATACAAAAATTGAAAACTAGAAAAGCAGCTGGAATTGATAAGATTTCTGGGGATATACTAAAGACAATGGGTTGGAATATAGTACCATATCTGAAGTACTTATTTGATTGTTTGGTCGGAGGAGCTATACCAGATGAATGGAGAGTTGCTATAGTAGCCCCTGTGTATAAAGGAAAGGGTGATAGACATAAAGCTGAAAATTACAAGCCAGTAAGTTTGACATGCATTGTATGTAAGTTTTGGGAAGGCGTTCTTTTTGATTATATTAGACATGTTTGTGAAATTAATAACTGGTTCGATAGAAGGCCTGACGCTCAAATTGTAGGATTCCAGCAAGATATAGCAGATATCTTGGATTCAGGAGGTCAAATGGACTGTATCGTGATCGACCTTTCTAAACCATTTGATAGGGTGGATCATGGGAGACTACTGGCAAAAATGAGTGCAATTGGACTAGACAAAAGAGTGACTGAATGGGTTGCTATATTTCTAGAAAATAGATCTCAGAAAATTAGAGTAGGTGAAGCTTTATCTGAGCCTGTAATAATTAAGAAGGGAATTCCTCAAGGCAGTATTATCGGACCTTTATGTTTTCTTATATATATAAATGATATGAGTAAAGGAGTGGAATCAGAGGTAAGGCTTTTTGCGGATGATGTTATTCTCTATAGAGTAATAAGTTACAATATTGTGAGCAACTGCAGCGTGACCTCGAAAATGTTGAGAGATGGACAGCAGGCAATGGTATGTTGATAAACGGAGTTAAGTCAGGTTGTGAGTTTCACAAATAGGAAAAGTCTCTCAGTTTTAATTACTGCGTTAATGGGGTGAAAGTTCCTTTTGGGGATCATTGTAAGTATCTAGGTGTTAATATAAGGAAAGATCTTCAATGGCGTAATCACATAAATGGGATTGTAAATAAAGGGTACAGATCTCTGCACATGGTTATGAGGGTGTTTAGTGGTTGTAGTAAGGATGTAAAGGAGAGGGCATATAAGTCTCTGGTAAGACCCCAACTAGAGTATGGTTCCAGTGTATGGGACCCTCACCAGGATTACCTGATTCAAGAACTGGAAAAAATCCAAAGAAAAGCAGCTCGATTTGTTCTGGGTGATTTCTGACAAAAGAGTAGCGTTACAAAAATGTTGCAAAGTTTGGGCTGGGAAGAATTGAGAGAAAGAAGAAGAGCTGCTCGACTAAGTGGTATGTAAGGCTTTTCAGGCGTTTGCTCTATTAACGAGCGTTTCGTCTTAGGTCTGACACTAGACTCATCAGAGTGGGATGATATGACAAGCTCTATTGGTGAAAAATATCTAATTCTCCATGGGAACTTAGAATTTTCCATAAGTGGTATGTTCCGAGCTGTCAGCAGAGAGTTGGCGTGGAATGTCATTAGTAGACGAATAAGTTTGAGTGGCGTTTATAAAAGTAGGAAAGATCACAATATGAAGATAAAGTTGGAATTCAAGATGACAAACTGGGGCAAATATTCATTTATAGGAAGGGGAGTTAGGGATTGGAATAACTTACCAAGGAAGATGTTCAATAAATTTCCAATTTCTTTGAAATAATTTAGGAAAAGGCTAGGAAAACAACAGATAGGGAATCTGCCACCTGGGTGACTGCCCTAAATGCAGATCAGTGTTGATTTATCTTCATGTAGCCATGTTGGGGTTCAGATCACTAACTGAAGTTAGACCAGCCATTGACCACTTCAATTCTTGTTTTAAAAATCATTGTGTTCCAGGGAAAACACTCAGTATTGATGAGACATTAGGTGGTACTAAAAACAACTCATCTGGTTCAGTATCTGCCAAACAAGCATCACCATCAGTGGGGAATTAAACTTTTCAAGGTGTGTGAACCAGGTTCCTCATATACAATGCTTTTCAGTGTTTATTCACCTGTAAAGTCTGGAGGTTCTGCAGCAAGTGGTAAAGGATTGGGGTTTGATGTATTACCGAGGAAATTGGAAAAAGAATACAACAAGCAAACAGCTTCTACCAGAGTGTAAGGGGTATTTTGTGGAACCAAGATGTCTCGAAGAAATGTAAGGAAGTATTATATTCAACCTATTATGAACCCATACTAACCTATGCAGCTGGATCGTGGACTACAACAAAATGAGAGGAGATTAGAATACAGGCAGCGGAGATGAAATTCCTAAGAGGTATCGAGGGCAAGACCAGAAAGGATAGAGTTAGAAATGAAGAGATAAGGAAAAGGACAGGAATCTTGAAACTTCAAGACAGGATAGAAACAAGAAAGCTAAAGTGGTATGGGCATATGATGAGAATGGGAGAAGAGAGAGTGCCAAAAAAAGCTTTTTCAGAGAAGTTGACAGGAAAGAGACCACGAGGAAGACCCCGAAAGAGGTGGACAAGTTCAGTGTGGGAGTGCATAGAGAAGAGGGGAGGAAAACCAGAAGATGTACTTAAAAGAGTGTTGGAGAGACAGGCAGTGATGGAGGTCCTTGATTCACAACCCGACCCGGGAAACTGTAAATGATGATGATGATGATGATGATGATGGTTAGAGTTCGTGGTTTATAGCATTTAAAAATCAGAGATTTAGCGTTTTGATTTCCAAATTTAGCGTTTTGTAGCATCTAAACTTCTCAAATTTAGTGTTTTGTAGCAAATTGGTTAAAAATAGGCATAAGTTGCTAAATTGCACACACAACAGTTGGGAGTAAAATCATACTCTTTAATCACACATTGCTCGTCATGCAGTTTTGAATTCACTATGTAAAATAAGACAAACAACATAAGACTGCAAGAAGTATTAATGTACACACAGGATATTCACTTTACAAAGGTGAAAAATGATAGTATCCTCCTAATTCAATACAATAAATGTTCCGTCATTAGACGGAGTAAACAAATTCAAACATGTTTCGGCTCGTTTGAGCCATCTTCAGTGAAAAATGAGGGGAGTTTGAAATAATTTACATAATATAAGTTGAAAAAATGCTAGAAAACATAATGAAGGAGAAAATGAAAAAACAAACAAAAGAGAGCCTAGACTGAAACAAAATTAGCACAAATATACAATATTTACATCAATATGCGGAGCAAAAAACAACTCACTGCGACAAAATTCAGTGAAAAGGTGTTAATTTAAAATAATAATTGAAACTAAAAACTGTGTTAACCTAAGAAAACAAAGGAATGAAAAAACAAATGATCCAGATGGAAATGAACAATAGTAGCACATGGTGAGGTTGTTGGACCTTATAGTTTACAAAATATTGTTTAGTAACAATAACAAAACAGGTTGAAATCATTGTCGAAAATCATCCTATCACATTAAATTGGTCAGGAGGGGAGCGGGAGCAAACATTTTGAGAAACCAAGCCTGATATAACGTGCAGGCGAAAAGCCTGTGACAAGGAAAAAACACCAATGAAATCTAAAGCTTTAGAAACAGCAGCATTCTCAATATCTTCTCAATCTAGCGGTCCCTTTCTTGATTATTCTTCCATAATGTTGGCTGGTGTCTTGCCTTGTTATAAAGGGTCGGAAGGGCCGCGATATAAAATTTTTATTTTCAAATTTACAAACACAATTTCAAAGTGAAAAGTACTATTCTGAACGTATTTATTTATCACAGTACAACACACCTACATGGAAGAGGAATTTCAATGATGATTATTAAAGTACAACATGCCAATTGTTTAAAAGGTGTCCTCCATTTGAGACCGCCTATCAGTTACAATTATGTTGTACTTGCTAAGAAAAAAAGCTCTACATCGACACTGTTTGTAGAGGCCCAAATGCACAGAAGTGCTACCAAGGCAAAGGAAGGAATGCAAAACATTTTTTTCCTTCTTCAAGTCTTTGATTGCAGAGTCGGCACATCAATATAGGCCATCTGTATCGCTTACATAAAAATGTCCCGATTTGTGACTCGGCATGTTGTTTGATCGTCACTTCACCTCTACTCATGGCTACCAGACAATAAAATAAATTGCTACCGTACTTCTAAACATAACTACTACTCAACACCAATGTCAAGAATAACCGACTATGATCAAGGGTCAACACTCAAAGAGAATGAACGTGGTGCTTGAAACTGTATTTCTGCTTGATTGATTGTTCTTTTCAGTGCTCTTTAGCCAGTGAAAGAAATTCCACACATTGAATAATTTAACCCTTTGGCCTACCATTACTTGTGAAAGGAAGTATTCCCTTACATACCATTTATTTTTTCGTCACTTTAACATAAATTTGATTAATCACATAGGCTACATAAGAATACACAAAGCAAAGTGAGCTTTTAGGTCGTCTATAGTAACAGGAAACCAGTGTGTTTGTTCGTAAGTATTACTGGTTTCAAGGGAAGCAGATAAATTAGCAAGAAATGTAGAGGTCTAGGCATTGGTTTCCTTAGTAACGTGATCCCAGAACTGTGGGGTTAGAAATTTATTCCCTACGTCCATTTCTTTCTGATTATTACCGAACCCCCTCCTCACTATAGAGTGAATTTCAAAAACTGGTTTACATGTTACAGAAAGAGGCTTATTGTCAACAAGATCATAATTCCAAGTATCATTTTACTAGACTTCTCACCGGGCGAGTTGGCCGTGCGGTTAGGAGCGCGCAGCTGTGAGCTCGCATCCGGGAGACAGTGGGTTCCAACCCCACTGTCGGCAGCCCTGAAGATGGTTTTCTGTTGTTTCCCATTTTCACACCAGGCAAGTGCTGGGACTGTACCCTAATTAAGAACACGGCCGCTTCCTTCCCATTCCTAGGCCTTTCCTGTCCCATCGTTGCCGTAAGACCTATCTGTGTCGGTGCGACGTAAAGCAACTAGCAAAAACAACTAGACTTCTCACTCGCTCTTGTTGCATTCTGGTTTTGTCATGTAATTTCAATTGGCACCTGAAATCGAAATCACTTTCATCACTGCCATTGAAGAAGAACTATTTTCACTCTCCAGAGAATCATTTCCACTTTCAACATCACTATTTTCAAGCCAGTTACGAATAAACTCATCCCCGTGCTTGGATGCCGCCGTGATTGTTTACAACGAGCAGCAAAATGAGGTGCTTTTTATTTTCCACATTACAGCTCAGAGTTACTATTTACACAGAGAAAATAGCTTCAGGTATCATCTTACATCAATCGGGTAAGCTGCAAAACAGAGAATAAATCTCTCCGACCAGCTAACTGCGATAATGAACTTATAAATGTTCCGTGTACCAGGACGGAAGTGTCCGTCAAAGCATGTTACCGCTTTACAATCGCAATGGGCGCCGTACTAATTATTTCTCCTGAAATAAATAACATATATCTTATTTTTAAGAAAAATGCATCATTTTTAAAAAGATATGAAGGACTTAGTGGAAAAAGGGGGTATCCTTCCAAAGTGTAGTTTTGAGATATTTAGCATTTTATTAGATTGCCTGTTAACTTTATCAAAACAATAAGAATCAGAAAATGTTTTAAGAATTGAGTGATGTAGGTACTGAATTAACTTCCTGCAAATGTGGTGCAGAATACGTTGATTTTTATTGTAAAAAAAGTTCACTTGACTACTGACATGTAGATGTTATTGTAGACAAAACACAGATTTTCAAATACAACAGAGAAAAAATAACTCTAAATAACCTCATGAACATTAAACACCCTAAATAACATCAAACCGATTGGTTTCTTCTATTTCATTTCCATTGTCTGATTTCAAATTCTGATAATAGCCATGGTGTATGGGAGGCACAAACTTCAACATGGACATTATATCACGCAGTTTAGCCGCTTTGATGGGCCTGCCATTAGGATACTTTGGTTCCAGAACAGTGTCATTTTCTGTGCCCTTCCCTTACTCTTCTGCAGACTTATGGAAGTATATTGGCCTATATCACTGTATGTGAACTGTACATGTACTTTATGCCCTTCCTGGAACCTCAGATCAGATGCCTCTCGGCAGTCCACGCTTATGCCAGAAGGGTTTTTGTTTCATTTTGTTAGCTTCTTTGTTAATGGAGTTAAACTAACAAAATCCTCTTTCTGCCTTTCCACTACAGTGAACGTTTTCTTTTTCCTTGCATTTCAGATCAGGTTCGCCCATTCTTGAGGGGTGTAAACGTATTGCGTACGTCACTTTAAGTTTTCAATGATGCCAAAATCTGCATCCCAAGGCAAATATGTATGGCCAGGCACCAAAAATCTATGTTCTATGCTGTCAAACCAGCCCATTTCAATCATGTAGATCCACACACACACACAATGGGAAAGTTCTTATTTTGTCCCATACAAGAATCGCTATAAACAATAAGGTGTTTCATGTTTCCTCTAATTTTGGGGATAATTTGAAGCAAAACTATTTCATCCGCTCCATGTCCTGCCATACACTCTGGCCAAAACACCCAAAAAGATAGGCATTTTGGATATTTCGATCTCCTAATTTATAAAAGGTATTAAAAAGTTCTTTCTTCCTGTCTTCTGCAATATCCTTGTAGCAGCACCATTCTGTTTTACAGCACTGGATACTGGTACAGGTATAACCTCACCTCCGCGTGCAATATATTTTTCTCCACTGTTATGTGCCTTCTTTCTGCTATTATTTTCCCATTTTTCTGGATTTCTCTTCTTCTTTTTCGCTTTTAATTTCTATATTTTCTTCATTCATAAACAAACCACTACTTTCTGCATCAGCCATATTGATTATAAGCCCAGGTTTGCAGCCTGCTCTCCCATTGGTTGGTTAGGTAATCATTTAGCCATTCGGAACCCAGGCATCAGAGAGAATTGGGATACCTCCTTATTCCACTCAGAAGTGTGAGACTGCTCTGTAAGGCCTGTTATATTATCCTCTTTAGTACTGACATGGATAGTTTAATAAACAGATGCCAGATGGACCCAGCTCACATAATATGCACTTAGCTCAATTTTCACCAAAAGGAGGGATATCCCCTTTTTCCACTAAGCCCTTCATATATATTTATTTTGTATAAAACTGAGAGTTTCGCATCTATTTCGCATAAATTGTATAATTTCGCATTTTGAACCAATTTCGCATTTTATCACTAATTTGAAATCGCTAAAAACCACTCGTACGGGTCATATAAGATGAAGGCACATACACTGACAAAGTTTCGACATATTTCGCATTTATCGCAAATGCTAAAAATCACAAACTCTAATGATGGTATTTTTCAGTTAACTGAATAGTATTGGAAGTATATTTGGGAAGGGGTATCATATTGCTGTGCACAAATGGTATATTTCTGTTGACCTGGCATTCTCTTTGGGAAGAGAACACTCTTTTCACCAGTACTGCTCGCAGTAATGGTAAAATATCTTCCTCCAGGAATAAACTGTTTAAAATTAGAGCCTGAACAAACTGTGTATAAAAGAAGTGGCCCACTGCTATTCACTGCATGGAGAGAGAAAAAAAATCTCAGAAAAAGTTATCAGTTCTCTCTACTGCATGCCCAGCTATCAGTCACAAAGTGAAAGGTTCGCATTGTTGGATGCGCTTGAGAACGGTTGGCTGTTGAGAGAGCTCTTGCATTATTGTAGTGATAAAGTAGTGAAAACCTATTGAAATAGCTTAATTTTGTGTATATCTGATTCATTTAGTGCTGTTTATATAGTGGTGTTTAGTGCTTGTTGGTAGAAATTGGGAGTAGTAACAATTATTTAAATTTTGTAACAAGTAATTCAGTTGGTCTTCAGTAAATTACGTTTTCTAGGTTAAGTAGGCTAGCTAGGTGCAACTTGTTTCGAATTTAGGTTTAGGTAATACTTTAGGTAACAATATTAACTTGAAAAATATTTGTAAATACCGGTATCTGTAGGTTCGTTGGTTGTACTTACAAAGGCAGATTATCATAAGGAATAGTACAGTAACTTCTGCAGCAACTTCTCCGGTATTTCGTGTAGATCCTACGTTCAAACTATCGCGAAAGTAATAATTTACTACATTAAAAAACACGATTCGCCTGTAAACTTCCATTTAAAAAGAAGTTAAAGAGATTGCACGGTAATAGTTAACAGTCGTATTGTTATTGATTATTGTCGCTCCTCATATTCAAATATTGCATTGTTGGCTACAGTCGTGAACAAAGGGTGTAGTGTAGTCAAGTAGATATAAATAAAAATCAGCTGACCTTGTATTCCATTCATTTGTATTTCTGAGTAAGTAGTTAGTATCCGTAATTTATATTTCGCTCCCTTGATCTTTCAGTATTTATGAGCGGTTAGCTAATAATAATAAAGTTCATATATCCCAGTAATTGCAGTTCAAGTCCCTGGAGTAAATAGTAGTAGTAGTTTTGACAGAAATATTTGAGAAATTATTGTAGACAACCTCGTATTTTTCAGTAGGCCTAATTAAGGACACTTTTTTTTTTTCTCCATCCCGTGGAGTAGGGAAAATAATAGTAATCCACCAGCTGTAATAATCACATAACCACATTTCAGTAGAATTGTAGTGAAGATAAGGTATAATATATTAGATAGTATTAGATAGTATCCAGTTATATTCGTGTTTTTCTTCGTGTACGGCAATCCTTTTGATACTTAAGCATTTAACCAAACGCAGTATAGTGTAGTGTAGATACATTGTAGTATAGATACAGTACGGTACCGTACATTTAGATAGTGCCGTATCTTGCTTGCTATATTCGTGTGTATCTATTAGACCCTAATACTAATAATAATTTGTCTAAGCATTTAGCTTCGTTGGTAATCTTTGAGTACAGTAGTTCTTGCAAATTTCATTTCTGTTCTGCTTAGTAGTGACATACGGTACAGTACCGGTATCGTAATTAGGATACGTCTGAAAGTAGTTTAAAAATTACTGTAGTGTACTGTACAGTAGTATACGAGTAATATCCTATTAGAATTTAGTGTGCTTATTTTATTATTGTAAAATATTTGTGTAGTACTGGTGTAGTAGAGGTATCCGTAGAAACTCTTACTAAAATATTGTTGAAATTAGGATAGGCTTAATTGCAGTTTGGAATTGTGTAGTTCTTGTGTATTACTTTCGATATTCAGTAATTAACAGCAGTTTTTATCCTGTTAGGGGTTGTAGGATTAAAAAAAAAATAGAGCACGACTAAGTAGTATTGTAGTGTAGTCGTATATTAATTACCTTATTGTTGTGTACTATCCCAGACAATATATCCCTCCATTCATTTTTTTTTTTTTAATTTATAATTTTTCTCCCGTAAAGAATGGCTAAGGAGCGCGAGTGTACTTATTGTGGGTGTGGTGAGGCATTGAGGGGTATGAGGGAGGAGTTGGAAAGTTTGAGGGAGATAATTAGGATTCTCACAGAAGACAGGAAGGAAGATAGGACTCCCTCAAACAATGTACAGGTTACAGTAGGTATACAAGAGGGAGGGGAAGGAAAGGGAGGAGTTGTAGAAGACAGGTGGTCTAACGTTCTAAGGGGAAGGAGATTGCAGGCCAAGGGCTCTATTCAGGATCAGAATTCAGGACAGGTGTCTGTGCGAAATCGGTACGAGTCACTCCAGGTAGAACAACAGAGGGAAGATGAGAGACAGGGAACTGTTGCTGAGATGCATGGAAGTAGGAGGAAGGGAAAAGGTAGGAAAGGGAAATGTAGAGTAGAGGATAGGAAAAGACAGGTGGAACAGGGTCATGGGAAGGAGAAAAGGAAGGAGGAAGTAGCTTCTGCAGCTATCAGGAAAGATAGGGCTGACCAGGAGGGGAGGGGATCAAATGAGGTGGGTAGGGTTGAGGCTCTGGTCATGGGGGATTCCATCGTTAGACACGTGGGGAAAGTGTGTGGAGGAAAGGGAACCAGGGTAGAATGTTATCCAGGAATTAGGTTGAGGCAGATGTTGAGGAAAGTAGAAGAGAGGGAGGAGGGGAAGGAGAAGGTGGTAGTGTTTCACGTTGGTACCAACAACGTAAGGCAAGCTGATATAAGTACCAACATAGTTGGAGATGTGTGGGATCTGGTAAATGCAGCACGGGTGAAGTTTAAGAAAGCGGAGATTGTTATTAGTGGAATACTGTTTAGGAGGGATACTGACTGGAGGGTGATTGGGGATTTAAATGAGACTATGGAGTGGGTATGTGGGAAACTGGGAGTGAAATTTCTAGATCCTAATGGGTGGGTAGGAGATAGGGATCTGCGCTCGGATGGCCTTCATTTAAACCGCAGTGGTACGTATAAGTTAGGAAATTTGTTTGGAAGGGTAATAGGGAGGTACATTCAGGGAAACGGGATGGCCTAGGGAGCGGTGATAAGGGAACAGGGAACTGGGAATCAAGTAAGGATGACATAAAATTGTTAGTGCTGAACTGTAGAAGTATTGTAAAGAAAGGAATAGAATTAAGTAATTTAATAGATATATATTTACCAGATATTGTAATAGGAGTTGAATCATGGCTGAGAAATGATATAATGGATGCAGAAATTTTCTCACGGCACTGGAGTGTGTATCGTAGAGATAGGATAGGAAAGGTGGGAGGGGGAGTTTTCATTCTGGTGAAAGAAGAATTTGTAAGCTACGAAAAAGTTAAAGATGAGACACATGAAATTCTAGGTGTAAGGCTCATTTCTAAAGATAATAGGCAACTTGATATATTTGGAGTGTACAGATCGGGAAAGGGTAGCACTGATGCGGATTCGGAATTATTTGATAGGATAGTCAGCTATGTTGGAAACGACATGGAAAGAAATGTGATTGTAGCGGGAGATCTGAATTTGCCAGATGTAAATTGGGAAGGAAATGCGAACGACAGGAAGCATGACCAACAAATGGCAAATAAATTAATATGGGAAGGACAGCTGATTCAGAAAGTGATGGAACCAACCAGAGGGAAAAATATCCTGGATGTGGTACTGATAAAACCAAATGAGCTCTATAGGGAAACTGAAGTAATAGATGGTATTAGTGATCATGAAGCTGTTTTTGTGGTAGTTAAAAATAAATGCGATAGAAAGGAAGGTCTTAAAAGTAGGACTGTTAGGCAGTACCATATGGCTGATAAAGCAGGTATGAGGCAGTTTCTAAAAAGTAACTATGATCGGTGGAAAATGGTAAATAAAAATGTAAACAGACTCTGGGATGGGTTTAAAGAAATTGTTAAGGAATGCGAAAACAGGTTTGTACCTTTAAGGGTGGTAAGGAATGGTAAAGACCCACCTTATTATAATAGAGAAATAAAGAGACTAAGAAGGAGGTGCAGACTGGAAAGAAATAGAGTTAGAAATGGCTGTGGAAGTAAGGAGAAATTGAAGGAACTTACTAAAAAATTGAATCTAGCAAAGAAGGCAGCTAAGGATAACATGATGGCAAGCATAATTGGCAGTCATACAAATTTTAGTGAAAAATGGAAGGGTATGTATAGGTATTTTCAGGCAGAAACAGGTTCCAAGAAGGACATTCCAGGAATAAGTAATGAACAAGGGGAGTGTGTATGTGAGGATCTTCAAAAGGCAGAAGTATTCAGTCAGCAGTATGTAAAGATTGTTGGTTACAAGGATAATGTCGAGATAGAGGAAGAGACTAAGGCCAAAGAAGTAATACAATTTACATATGATAACAATGACATTTACAATAAGATACAAAAGTTGAAAACTAGAAAAGCGGCTGGAATTGATCAGATTTCTGGGGATATACTAAAGACAATGGGTTGGAATGTAGTACCATATCTGAAGTACTTATTTGATTATTGTTTGGTCGAAGGAGCTATACCAGATGAATGGAGAGTTGCTATAGTAGCCCCTGTGTATAAAGGAAAGGGTGATAGACATAAAGCTGAAAATTACAGGCCAGTAAGTTTGACATGCATTGTATGTAAGCTTTGGGAAGGCATTCTTTCTGATTATATTAGACATGTTTGTGAAATGAATAACTGGTTCGATAGAAGGCAATTCGGTTTTAGGAAAGGTTATTCCACTGAAGCTCAACTTGTAGGATTCCAGCAAGATATAGCAGATATCTTGGATTCTGGAGGTCAAATGGACTGTATCGCGATTGACATGTCTAAAGCATTTGATAGGGTGGATCATGGGAGACTACTGGCAAAAATGAGTGCAATTGGACTAGACAAAAGAGTGACTGAATGGGTTGCTATATTTCTAGAAAACAGATCTCAGAGAGTTAGAGTAGGTGAAGCTTTGTCTGACCCTGTAATAGTTGAGAGGGGAGTTCCTCAGGGCAGTGTTATCGGACCTTTTATGTTTTCTTATATATATAAATGATATGAGTAAAGGAGTGGAATCGGAGGTCAGGCTTTTTGCGGATGATGTTATTCTCTATAGAGTGATAAATAAGTTACAAGATTGTGAGCAACTGCAACGTGACCTCGAAAATGTTGTGAGATGGACGGCAGGCAATGGTATGTTGATAAATGGGGCTAAAAGTCAGGTTGTGAGTTTCACAAATAGGAAAAGTCCTCTCAGTTTTAATTACTGCGTTGATGGGGTGAAAGTTCCTTTTGGGGATCATTGTAAGTATCTAGGTGTTAATATAAGGAAAGATCTTCACTGGGGTAATCACATAAATGGGATTGTAAATAAAGGGTACCGATCTCTACACATGGTTATGAGGGTGTTTAGGGGTTGTAGTAAGGATGTAAAGGAGAGTGCATATAAGTCTCTGGTAAGACCCCAACTAGAGTATGGTTCCAGTGTATGGGACCCTCACCAGGATTACCTGATTCAAGAAGTGGAAAAAAATCCAAAGAAAAGCAGCTCGATTTGTTCTTGGTGATTTCCGACAAAAGAGTAGCATTACAAAAATGTTGCAATGTTTGGGCTGGGAAGAATTGAGAGAAAGAAGAACAGCTGCTCGACTAAGTGGTATGTTCCGAGCTGTCAGCGGAGAGATGGCGTGGAATGACATTAGTAGACGAATAGGTTTGAATGGCGTTTATAAAAGTAGGAAAGATCACGATATGAAGATAAAGTTGGAATTCAAGAGGACAAACTGGGGCAAATATTCATTTATAGGAAGGGGAGTTAGGGATTGGAATAACTTACCAAGGGAGATGTTCAATAAATTTCCAATTTCTTTGAAATCATTTCGGAAAAGGCTAGGAATGCAACAGATAGGGAATCTGCCACCTGGGCGACTGCCCTAAATGCAGATCAGTATTGATTGATTGATGATTGAAATGTGGATCTTCGAAGGGGAGGGAAATTGTTATGCCAGTTGTAGTGACAAGAGTATAAGAAGGGGATGAGGGGCATTAATGTGTGTGATCAGAAAATTGATCAGGTGTCAGCTGAACGAGCTAGCCATAGGAACTGGTATGGTTGATAAGGCCATCCTCAATGCCTATACTCTATATACACAGAATACAGATGAAGATAAACTAATATCAAGGTCTGACTTTATTGTGAACATTGCGGAGTGTCTCTTTGGTGCTGAAGAAGTTCAAAACTTGGCAGCTTCCTGCAGCACCTCCCACACTATTGAGAAACTTCCCAAAAATTGTCAACGCAGGTGTGTTGTATGCAATTCCCCTGGAAATAAAGTGAAAAGGTCCAACTATGGCTGCTTTGTTGTGCGTGTGAACTGTTACAAGGATTTGGATCACAACACCAAAAAGAGGAGGGTGTGAAGACCTTAGTCCACCATGCTGGTATGTTGAGGTAAATCTTTTATTTTTTCAAAAGGGAACTAATGGCTTAAAATTAATGCTATGGATCTCCATCATAAGCTTATAGTGCACAAATATTTTCAGTCACATCAACAAATGATTTCAGCCACTTTTAGGCCAGGATTTCTAAACATTTTTGTAATTGTTTAAACGTGTTTATATATTTTTCACAGTATTACCCGTTATTATTAATGCAATCTTTCTGTTTCTTGCATTAATGTGCTATTTCTATGCTTTGAACTGATATACAATACATGTATATTATGATTTATTTGTGGCTACAATTTTTTTTTAAAATGTCTGTAATCCAGTAACTTTACCCTCAGCATTTGAGGTAAAATCCTGCAGCAGTACTAGGGTTTAATAAATAGTAATATCAGTCATGATGTAGGAAATATAGGATAAGAAGAAAACTGGACAAATATAGGAAAAAGAAAGACCCATAAGATGACGTTGAGTACAGTTGTTAAGACTAGCATCAAGGAGAAAAGGATGAGTGTTATGGGCTCGTTGGGGTCGGGGAAGAGATGAATGTAGAACTGTGCTTGATGAGGACTGACCCCATCTGTTTGAATATAACAGTATACAAAGTTGTGGAGATTGTCCTTGTTATTGCTCCCTCTTCCCACGCTAGACCTGGTGTAGTGATAATCTTATTATGCACTTTTTTTTTACTTTTTCCTATCTTTCTACATATGACTTGATTTGATATTTGTTTGTTCCTTTCTGTTACTTCAAATGGTTTTCTTTTCAGACTGACTGATGCAGTGGATCTTATTCGTTTGTATTCTATCCTCAATCCAGAGACGAGATCAGATGATGTTAAGTATGATGATGAGCAGCCCATCCCATTAATACAGGTGAGTGCATATGACAACAGTGTTTGTTCGTTTACTCAGTCTATGCATGCAACTTTATAAATACCATAGTGACTTGCCTATAACACCCCCCTTTTAACCCTAATTTTCATCTTCACAAATAGGGGAGGATATACTAGGTGACAAAAAAAGTTAAGCACCCAGAAGCAGTGATTGAAAGCAACTACAGTACATATGCTGAAAGACCATGTGCATTTATTAATCTTATTACGATATGGGATGAAAGAGACAAGGCCGTTGGCAGTTACAGGTGGAATTTTGGCACCACGTCTGTAGGGTGTCGCGCACCCCCCCTCCCCCCCCCCCCCTCCTCCTCCCTCCCCCCCCTCCCCGCCGGGCCCATAATGCATGCCCTTATGACGTTCAGAATGGTGTCAAACAGCCTTTGGATCCTCTTCTGAGGCAACTTCGTCCACATTTGTGGCAGCTGCCCCTTCAGATCCCGTAGGTTGGTACTCGGGCGGAGTCCCCTTCCAATGTCATCCCACACGTGTTCAATGATGGAGAGGCCTGGGGATCTTGCTGGCCACAGGATGACTTCAACATGCTCTAGGCAGTCCATAGACACTCGTCCTGTGTGTGGATGTGCATTATCTTGTTGGAACACTGTCCCAGGCTGCTGTGCCATAACGGGTAGGACGTGTGGACGCAAAATGTCTGTGACGTATCGCTATGCCGTCAAACTCTGCCGAAGCAGCCCACACCATGATGTCAGGGATTACGCCTGTGTGTCTTTCCACAATATCTGCCCTCTGCCCTCGACGCTGTCAAACCCGCACACGATGGTCATGAGAAGTGGGACTCATCACTGAACATTCCTCCTGGGCAAGGCACCACTCCAAATGCAGGCATTGATGTTCTGGTGTCAATGGCAACCGACGCATTGGTCAGTAGGACCTCAATCTGGCAGTTGCAAGTCGTCAAGACTCTGTGCGGGAACTCGCAGGATGTTGTAGAGTCTTCAGTACATGTTCGCGGATGGCGGGTGCCGAAGTTATGGAATCCCACGATGCTTGGCGCACCATACGACGTTCCTCCCTCGTGGCTGTGCTCTTGATCGACCCGAACCTGCACGATGTGATTTGGGTGCCCTCATGTATCTATTGAGTCCAACATCGGGCCACTGTGTCATCTGAATGGCCCACATGCCTGGCTGTTGCACGATACAACCAACCAGCCTCATGCAGTCCCACAATGCGGCCTCTGTCAAATGCTGTCAATTGATGGATAGGCTGTCTAACGTGTCTATGAGGCATCGTGGGTGCTTCGTACTGTATGTAGTTCGCTCTGCACGTCTTGCTTAACTGTCTGACTCGCAGCAGTTGACTGGTAACAGCTTAACAACTGGACATTGCCATAGCGAAAGCACTCTGGTGGGAGTTCTACACATTACAGATCGTTGTAAATCTAATCATTTACTCGCACGTCAGTGGTATGCATGTATACCAAAACGGGATAATATTGGACCACTCTTTATGGGTGCTTAACTTTTTGTGTCAGGCAATGTAGGTTGGCATGGTTTAAAAGCAGAAAAAGGAACATCTAGCATCTTCAAGTTAACACACAAAATACAGTGAAACCTCGTTAGGGCATGTGGTAGGAGGGTTGTTATGGGAATCAATTATTATTATAATTATTATAATTTATGAAAGGTAAAAAGATCGTGGAAGCGACATTATACAAGTGCTGGGCAATCCAGAGGTAAACCGTGGATGGTACAAACGGGGAAGATAGCAATGCATAAGCAGTCGGGAAAATAAAGGGACACTAGGAGATAAACAAGAATTGCCAACTTCAGATGAACAAAATAGATGTATTGAAACACAAGACACAATAGGTAGAGAATAGTACAGCATCAAAAATATCAAAGAGTAGAACACTGTTCAGAAGGAAGCATAAATGAAATATCACAAAGCTCTGCGATAGGGACAATTTAGATTTCATCTGAGTAACATTTACAATAGCATTCAGTAAACAGAACAGATGTTTCCCAACCAACTGTACAAAGACAAATAAAAGAGATTAGGGAAGATAGGAAAGACGATAAATAGGAGAATGAATTAATGATCAGCATTTTAAAATTACAGTATGAAGATATACTATAAGAATTGACCTGACTAGAAAGTAGTGCGCTATATTAAGTTCCAGAAAACACTGAATGTAACACTGATGTATTTTGCCAAACAGGAAAAATTTAAACAAGTTCAAGGTCAAAACATTTACGCAGTAGAAGTATAAAAACTAATTTGAAGTACCAGAAATTTTCAAGAGTATTGACAGACAGAGAGTTGATAGTCACATAACTTAAAGCAGCATTCCAAACAAAGGAATTAGAGATCCACCTGCTCACTTATGGATACATAATCCAGGACAACCACTCGAGAACATAGTGATGCAAAGTTCAGAATACCTCATGGTCGAGGTGTGAAAATTTACTTCGGCCTAACATAAGATGTTGCCCTCTCTCCGACAGCCGAAGAATGCCTTGCCGTACCAGGCAAAGAGTGCAGTTTATATAGGGCCATTTGGAGAGGGCAGGTATAGGGGAAAGCATGACACACGGCACTAGAAACACCAAGAACGTCCGTGAGGAGTGTAGAGTCGGTGGCTCGATGACGTCATCCAAGTTTCAGGCGGGTAATAAGCTGACAGGAATCTCGTAGCAGTGGCAGTGTGCGGATGTCAAACATCGAAAAATGACGAATGTAGCGAAGGTGAGTCGACAACATTACATGCTTTCCTCATTAACACGTTTTGCCGCTTAGCACGTTGTAAATTCGAAGTCCTGATTCTCATCATATTAAGTGTATATAAAAATACCGCACTTATCGCATCACGAATTTCTGCTATTACCGCTTAGTATGATCACATTTTTCCTAGCCCTGAAATTTTTGTCATCCCTTGTGAAACAAACACGAATTCCAACTTGGGTAAGATCCGTCAGCACAGTTGTGTGATAACGGAAAAAGGCCTTAAATTCCTGAACTTCACAGGATAACTTGCACGCTTACTTGCCGGTTAGCAGCAAGATTGCTGAATAACACAGTGAGTCTATTTGTGCTTGTATTTCGCATTCCGTTCAGAATTAGAAATTTATTTTGTGTATTGAGTTGTACAGTGAAGTTTTATTGCGTGATACAGTAGCCTGTATCTGGATTAGGAATATAATCGTGTGAAATTGACTAGCGTGGTGTATATTTGTCTTGAGTTAGCCTAGTTATGGATGCGGAAAAAGTCTTGAAATGCCTTACTAATAAAGACAAAACTAAAAGCTTAGAGAAAGTGGACTGGCATCTTTAAGCATGCAGATGTTGCGAAAGTTGAACTCGCACTCTCGAGTTTCGACTCGATCATTTGACTTGGTCGAAATTTTTCAAAATGGCGGTCAAAATCATTCCTCCTGATTCCTACCGGTTGCACATGGTCGAGTATAACTTCTAATTCATGGTCTAAGAGTGTGACCAGAAAATAATGTTTATTAACCCACTGCTCCAAAATAAAAGGCTCCTACTAACATTTGTTTAGAAAGAGTGTGATCTGCAATAATACTTGGATATTTTTATTGGCCCCCATGCATATGTTTTCATATTTGTTGTTTTTCACACCTTTTAATACTTTCTACTCATATTTAGAAATGGTAGATATAGTTTTCACTGTACCTGCGGATACACGACACATAATGCCCTCATGTCTGAAAAAATCGTATCTAATGTTTACATATCACTGTTGGATATTTTTTATTTCACTAATATGTTTTCTCACTTAACACTTTTTTTTTTTTCTTTCTTTCTTGTCCCCTGCAGAAACGTCTTACCGAGGTTTTACTGTATCTGTTTGTCCAACGATTCAATACTTTTATAAATGTATACTTTTATAATACTTTATAATACTTTTATAAATTTATTTAGATTATTTTACATGGATATTCGTACACGTTTCAGTACTTTTGAGCCATCATCGGCCACTAAATCTTCGCAGATGGTTAAGACATAACCTAAAATTCTAGAATTCATAATACATAACCTGTGTGTTTTACATGTTAAAAATATTTAATAATAATAATAATAATAATAATAATCATCATCATCATCATCATCATCATCAATGTCCCACTCCAGTTGCCCGTACTGCTTGATCTTATTATCTTGTCTCTTATTAGTTACCAGTGTTTCTAGTCCATATGTTACATTGGTATATATAATTTCCATTTATTTTGGAAAGACCTCCTGTATTTACAGGCTGCCGCTAAGAACAAGGTAAAACATATCAATTTTATGTACATATGTATTAATAAAAGAACATTCAAAATTAGCTGTAGAGGTGGTGCCTCATGATCTTGATGGAGGCTCGGAGGACGAGGGTCGCGATTTCCGGGATGAGCTTCATTGGGAGTTGGAAGCGCTTCCATGTGGCGACGAAGTGACGAGGTATGGTACCGCGTGCTCCGACCATTATCCCTATTATTTCAATTTCCTGAAGGTGGTATTTGGATTTGTAGTAAGGGATAGTTGGTTTGTATTTTTTAATCTTTTCTAGATTAACCTCCTCTGGCTGACCGCTATGGTGCTCGAACCTGACCGTCGGATCTAATATGAATCCTTGAGAGCTGTTTTCTTTAAAGGCTATGATGTCAATTCTTTGCGAACTACCATTTACGGCCAGTCCATGTACCTCCTCATGTACACTGAATCCCTTCTTTCTCAGTTCTGCGGCAATGAAGGATCTTATCTGGTGGTGCCGCGTGTTTCTAAGGAGCTCGCCGCGTGTGCAGAATCCCAGGACATGACCAAGAGTTTCTTTCTCTCCGTGGCAATGCCGACAGAGGTTGTTGTCCAGGGATCTGCCTGGCACCGAGCGCACCGCAGAAACATTAGCAGTCATCTTTATAGCCTCTCTCCACTCATTACAAGACAGTCCGGTATGATCTTGCACCCAAGAGTTTGCTGATGTATACTCTTTGTAAAGTTGTACTCCGAGTCCCTTTTGCGGTAGTGAACACCAGGAGGTGAATTCACGTTCTCGTAGCTCTTGACGGATCTTCTTAGTATCGTACAGGCCGTTCTTGGCGGTTATTTTCTGGGTATCAGCGTTTGTTAGTTTTAGGCGTTCTATACATTCCCGACTCTCCGCGTGACAATCCCTCGAAGCGACACCAAGTGGATGTTTAGTCTTCAGCAAGATATTGCAGGCATTAATGCATTGTAGGTAAACTTCCCACGAGGTTTAAACAGAGCGAGTCCTTTGTATTTCTTTCCGGTGTACATCATGCCATCTGGGGTATCCGTCGGCAACTGCAATATCTCCTTTGTTGCAATTTTCTTGAAACTGCATGTCAGGAAAGGGTTTATATAATGTTAATTTTATTCTCTTGGGTACTTTGTCATCCCACAATAGCTCTCTGACTTGATGATAAAATGTACCTTTACTTAGTCTGTTATTAATTTCAGGATTGATTTCCTTACTTCCATTAATAATGCTACCCATATATGTAAACTGTTCTACATTCTCTAACCGTTCTCTGTCTATGTTCTCTTGGCTTCTCTTTTTCTTTTTTCTTTTTACTAATTACCATTCCAAACTCCATCAGATTTTCATTCCAAATGTCCAGTCTCCTTTGTACTTCCTTTTCTCCCTTTTCCCAAATCACCACATCATCTGCAAATACCAAAGCATTCACTTCATCACTACTGATACTCTATTTTACACATTTTATGATTTCATCCATCAATATAATAAACAATAATGGCGACAGTGCACTTCCTTGCTTGAAACATTTTTTTGTATAAAATGTTTCAAAGTCACCACTTCCCACTTGTGCACTGCTTTTACTCTTATGATACAACATATTTATCTTGCTAATTAATGATTTTGGTACATTCCTTTTCAGTAGGCTTTCCCATACATGTTTTCTCTTAACTGTATCCTAAGCTTTTTCCAAATCCAAAAATACGAAGATGATTTCCTTGTTCCTTTCCAGATGTTATTCCATTATTGTTCGCACTGTAAATATCAAGTCTATTGTTGATCTATTCGGTCTAAAGCCATATTGTTCTTCCTCTGTGTTTCTATTATATCCCTCAGTCTTTTGTCTGTGACTTTCTCCATTATTTTTAGCCAATGTGATAATAGAGTTGACTTAATATCTCTCATTCTCCCTGGAACATAGGGCATCCATGAAACGTCTCCATTGTGGTCGTCGACTTGCTATCCATATTTTCCCCAGTAATGGTAGCAGCAAATTAATGGTGGCCTCTTCATCCAATTTTAGTATTTCTGGATCTATATTATCTATACCTGCTGCTTTGTTTCAATGCTAACCTAACTTCATGGCTTGTTGGGGGATCTAGCTTTTTTTCTTGAGTCTTCACTATCTAAGCCTTCATTTACTTCTTCCTGCATTTTCTGCTCATTTCCATCATCTTTGTTTAAAATTTCTGAAAAATACTCTTGCCATATTCTCAATTGTCCTTCTTGTGATAACAGCATATTTCCTTGCTTATCCCTCACTGGTTTACTCTTCCTATAACCTCCTCTTGACAGCTTCCTTGTAAAAGTATAGAGTTGTTTCATATCATCCTTCTTCTCAGCTTCCTCTGCAATTTATGCCTGCTGGTCAATCCATCTTCTTTTATCGCTTCTCACACTCCTTTTAACCATTTTGACAATTTCTGAATATTTCCTTTGGGCTTCTTGACTTCTGCTGTCTTGTTGTGCTTCGGTTTACTATAGCTTTTGCCTCTTTTCGTTTTTCAATTAAGTCCCATGTTTCTTCAGACATCCAGTCTTTCTGTTGATAGCTCCTATAACCAATTACTTCTTCACACGTTTCTAAGTAAGTGTTCTTAACATTTTCCCAAGTTCTTTCCACACTCAACTCTACCTCTTTTTCAAGATTTGAAAGGACTTCAAACTGATTTTTCAACTCCAGACTAAATTCTTTCCTCCTCTTTTCACTGTTTAACCTTTGTATGTTGAACCTCTTTTTTCTTGTTGCAAACTTCTTCGATGCAGCCTTTATTTTCAGTTTAAACTCAGCTACTACTAGATGATGATCACTACCAACATCATCTCCTCTTCTATTCCTCACATCTGTCAATGATCTCCTAAATTTCTTGCTAATAGCTACATCAAGAAGTAAGTATAAATAACCACCTAATCGATACTTTATTAATGCCTCAGGCAAAATTGAATAAAATTAAAACTTACAGGACATGTTTCGACCACTTAGTGGTCCTCTTCAGCGGTATAAATAAAGAACTGAAAAGAAAAACATTGACAATAAGCACAAATAAAAGTTCTTTGGAGACTCCTTTGATAAAAATGGAGGTCATCAGAATAGGTCATCTTGCCTCTCGTTCTTGTTTGGAAAAGATGTTTATTCTGCGCTGTCTAGAGGGTCTGTCTTTGAGCGCGACCTGGTGAAGTAACGATGTGATACAGTTTGACAGTTCATGGAAAGCTCTGGAGAGAAGGGAAGTAGAGTTTTATCGTCATCTAAAATAACATGTGAGGGAGGAGGGAGATTGGGCTGTGCTTCTGCGATGTCGTGTTTGATTATATCTCTTGTTCGTCTAGTCTGTTTCATGTCTACCCATTCTAAGTATTTGCTAATATTCTCATATAAGATGTTTTTATGCTCGTTGGACTTCCAATGGGAGCGCCGGCTTCTGGAATTTTAGCTAACTTTTACCTCGACTTTTTGGAACACACTCAGATAGTAGGTCACATTAAAGGAATCGATCTCTGGCTTCGATATGTTGATGATACCTATGCCATAATTAACAAGGAAATAAATGATAGTCACAGTATCCTTAATACTTTGAATAATTTAGACCCAAAGATAAAATTTACAGCTGAAGAAGAAGAGAAAGGCATACTCAATTTTCTGGATATCCAAACAATTCGTAAAGACAACCATTTCCAATTTAAAATATACAGGAAACCCACTTTTACCCCGACTACAATCAAAAGTGATTCTTTACATCCCATCTCGCAAAAGAAATCAGCTTATTATAGTTTCGTCAACAGAGCCTTTGAAATTCCGCTAACAGAAACAGACAGAAAAAAGGAACTTTCTTTCATTCGTCAACAGGCTCTACATAATGGTTTCAGTTTGAAATTCATCAATAAAATCATCACTAAATGCAAATACCAACAACAAATTAAACTTAAACAGCATTCAGAAAAAGAAAAAGGATATGTAAAATTCACCTTTAATAACCCGAAGATTTACGAAATCACCAACTTATTCAAGAAACACAATACCAAGGTAGCCTTCTCTACAAACAACAACACGAAACATAGATTCTTTAGTCATAATAAAGCTAATAAACTTAAAGATGACGAATTCCAGGAATCGGGTATTTATAAGCTGACTTGTGCTCAATGTAAAAAAACTTACGTGGGACAATCTGGAAGGAACTTCTCAATTAGATATCAAGAACACGTCAATGCTGAAAGATACAAAAGATTCTCTGCCATGGGATCCCATATGAAAGAGTCCAACCACGAATTCACCAATATAAAACAGGACCTTCAAATTATCTGCATGATTAATAAAGGTAATCTTATGAACAACCTGGAAAACATCCACATCGTTCTTGATAAGGTGGAAAACGGTGAAGAGAATCTCAACGAAAACAACGAGCATAAAAACATCTTATATGAGAATATTAGCAAATACTTAGAATGGGTAGACATGAAACAGACTAGACGAACAAGAGATATAATCAAACACGACATCGCAGAAGCACAGCCCAATCTCCCTCCTCCCTCACATGTTATTTTAGATGACGATAAAACTCTACTTCCCTTCTCTCCAGAGCTTTCCATGAACTGTCAAACTGTATCACATCGTTACTTAACCAGGTCGCGCTCAAAGACAGACCCTCTAGACAGCGCAGAATAAACATCTTTTCCAAACAAGAACGAGAGGCAAGATGACCTATTCTGATGACCTCCATTTTTATCAAAGGAGTCTCCAAAGAACTTTTATTTGTGCTTATTGTCAATGTTTTTCTTTTCAGTTCTTTATTTATACAGCTGAAGAGGACCACTAAGTGGTCGAAACATGTCCTGTAAGTTTTAATTTTATTCAATTTTGCCTGAGGCATTAATAAAGTATCGATTAGGTGGTTATTTTTACTTACTTCTTGATTAAACATCGATACGGTCATGAAATGGACAACTTGTAATAGCTACATGTTAAAAATTAAATAATTGAAAAAGAGGTTCAACCTATTCAATACATAAAAGAAAGGAATGTAGTGATTACATTCTTATTTAATAGTGATTAGAAATGGGACCGGTTTCGACCCTAGTCCAGGTCATCGTCAGCCGTTCAAAACATAAAAAACAAGAAAAACAATGCATATGAAAAAGAATAAGTGAACTCTGGATCGCTATAAGATGAAATATAAATTGATGATGGGGGTAGAGATTGTGAGTCACTTAAAACAGTACGTAATATTATGAAAGGTAGTACGGCACACGCAATGATAAGTAAAGTCTCTCAATGTTTATGAATAGTGGAGAACGGTCAAATGGGTCAGTTTTTACACTCTGTCAGGTACAAAGTCACAACACTATCGAACAACATATGATGATCCATAAATATTTTGAAGTCGCAGACGAATAGATTTATAGAAGCAAACTGCCAGCTCCCGGTGATCAGCGCGGCACATCCAAGGTCATGCGCTGTGGTCTCGAACGCCAAAGTAGAATGGAGAATATCCTGAAGGTCCAGTATTTGCCTCGGTTGCGGGACGTTAAGTACGTATATATAGAAATATACAACGCAATTCAGTATAATTGAATGAGTAATTGTGCACAATTAACTTGTCCCTCCAATCACCATTTCCTGGCTAACACACAAATTTACAAATCTCTCTCCATTATCATTCATTTCATCTAATCAATGTTTCTCTATCACATGCTCTAGTCCCTCATTATGTGATCCAATCTTTGCATTCATATCACCCATAATAATAGCAATATATCTTTTATTTATATTCTTCATAGCTCCATTCAACTGATGATAAAATTGATCCTTCATGTCGGCATCAGATACTTCTGTTGGTGCATAACAAACTACTATTGTTACATTTCGAATTTTACCTTGAAATCTAGCTGTCATCATTTTGTCTGAGATGGGACTCCATTCAATTAAACCATTCTTGGATGTCCTATTTAGCAACATACCCACTCCATTTCTCCGTTTAGCATCCTCCCCAGACTGTCCAGAATAAATAAATGAATTCCCATTTTGCGTCACGAGCTCTCCAAAATCGCACCACCTCACTTCACTTAAACCAAGAATTTCCAAGCCATAATTTTGCATCTCTTTCTCAACCTGCTTTAGTTTACCTTCTTCTGTCAAAGTTCTAACATTCCAACAACCAATTCTCATTTTCCGTTTTGGGCCAGAGTTCGTCATCGAGTTATCCATCCGGTTTCGTTTCACTTCAGTTTCTTTAATAAGTGGATTTAAGATGTGCGAGTTATTAGCCCACAGCACCCGAGCTGCCACCTGAGCCTCCAAGCCTGCCGTTTTCTGTAGGGGTTGTCTCCCTTAGCCTTTGAAGATCCCTCTTCACCACAAGGCAGTGGTTTCCCCCATTTCTTCAACCCCAAGGAAGAAGGGTTGCCTCGTCTGCCAGATTTGCCGTTCCAAAGGTCTCCTCCACTGCATCTGCCATTGAGGACTTCACCAGAGCCCCATTAACTGTCACTTTTCAGGATTCCTGAAGGGCTTTCACAGCTACCGTAGCCATCCTGGGGCACACACAGTCCCCGCTATACATCATCCCTACAGGCAATCCCATACTTCATGCCGTTGCCCACTTCCCACGACGTGGACGGGGGGTTGGACTTATGGGAGGCTAATAGAGTTAGACCTCTATAATTTTCACATTTATTCCTTTTTTGAACAGTATAATTAAAGTCATAACAGTACATGAATGAGTAAACACTGAATACATTTGAATATGTCATAATTTGATCTTTGATTCTTCATGTAATTATTTTTTCCTTGTCTAAATTTAATTTATTAGTTCTTGTTAGCTGTCATTCAGGTTTATTTTAATGCTCACAAAATAACCCAGTATTGTTAGAACACCTGCAATATTCAGTTGTGTTGCTGATCAGTGTTTTTGCAATGGATAGGAATAAATCAAAATACTCAGATTACCCAATGAGTTATTAATGTTTATAGTTTTGCCAGTCATTTTTGCTATACTTTATTTCCAATTTAAGTTATGGTGTATGACAAGTAGTAACTGTACTCACAAGTAATTTTTTGGAGAAAATTCAAGTATGTTTCGCTGTTGCTCACAGGAACACAAGTGCCAAGTGCCTTGGTACTTCACAGCCAACTACATTCATAGCTTACGTAAACTCAACAGTGACTTTGGATGTTGCAGCAAAATGTTCTAAAATATTGAAGGTTTCCTGCTATCTAGGTGGAACTACATTGTCCTCATGATCACTGCCACTACCTCCAACGATAACAGCTGTTGATCTTCAATAGTGTTCTTTCCGTACATTTAAAGTGCACATTATTGAAGGAGTTTATAAACTAAGAATATAAGCTGATTGTTGACTTGGTGATATTCACAGTTGTCAGTCTAATCTTACCCAAAAGAAAGTCAGTGTTAACCCGCCTACTCGTAGCTAAATGAAAATTAACTATGGGTTGACAATAGTTTCCTTTCAATGCGGGTTTTGTCCCTCAAGAGACACTATTGATACAATCTTCTTTACAACACAACTCCAGGAAGAGTGCAGAGAACAACAAAAGCCTTTGCTTTTTCTGTCCTGCGATCTTGAAAAGTGCCTAGAGAAGCAATGTGGGTGGTTTTAAGGCGATTTGGCTGCTCAGACCACTTTGTTGGATTGATACAAACTCTTCATGATAATATGCTTGGACAAGTGTTGTACCAAAATGAATCTTCAGAAGTATTTCCCATCACTAATGGACTTAGGCAAGGCTGTGTACTTTCACCAACACTCTTTGTCCTGTACCTGGCTGCCATGCTCTATGAAACATCGTCCAAGAACAACACAGGTGTGGAACTTAAGTATAGGCTTGATGGAGGGCTATTCAATCAGGCCAGACTCTGATCAGAAAGACTTACTAGTCTCACCCGTGTAACGGAAGTGCAATATGATAACGCTTTTCCAGCTCATACACCTGATGAGCTGCAAATATCAGTTAACTGTTTCACTAGGGCATGTGAACAATTTGGTCTACGGCCTGCTTTTCCAGATTTCTGTATTTCTACCTCCAATTTGCCTCTAGATCAAGTAGATCATTTCCTCTATCTAGGAAGTATTCTCTCTAGTAACTGCTCAATGGAGAAGGACCTGGAGAACAGAATACTTGCTGCCTGTGAAGCTTTCGGACGTCTTAAACATCGGGTCTTCCTGAATAAAGATTTAAAAATATATACAAAATTGATGGTGTATCGAGCAGTTGTCATCTCCACCCTGCTCAGTGGATGCAAAACCTGGACTCTATATAACCATGATATGAAGGAACTAGAACGCTTTCACCAACAGAAGCTCAGATATATTTTGAACATCAGATGGGATTACAAGATATTAGAATCATTCCGTATTGACGGTGAAAAATGAGAGTATCCTCCTAATTCAATACATTATATATTCCGTCATTAGACGGAGTAAAAAAATTCAAACATGTTTCGACTCGTTTGAGCCATCTTCATTGAAAAAATGAGGGGGGTTGAAATAATTTACGTAATATAAGTTGAAAAAAGCTAAAAAAAACATAATGAAGGAGCAAATGAAAAAACAAACAAAAGAGAGCCTAGACGGAAACAAAATACAGCAATTCTAGAGAGGGCAAATGTGAACTGTATAAGTCACCATTGTTGGTCACTAAGACTGATTGGGCATGTCCAGTGCATGGAAGATGACAGACTTCCTCAAAAAATTAAGTATAGTGAAATCTGTACAGGCAGGAAACCCTATGCTGCCCCTGTGGAGCGCTATAAAAGAATCAGATTAATTAAGAAGACCTTCAGGTGCACTGACGTTGATCCAAGTACTTGGTATATCATTGCAGAAGACCGCACTTACTAGCGCACAACTACTGCAGTTTCTGTTGTACAGTTTGAGCATGGACATCATAGACAGGAAGTAGAAAATGTGTAGACGCATAAACAACACCAGGCTCAACCACGACCACCACCCTCTATAAGGGGCAACCAGCGTTTCATGCCAGGATTGGTCTCCTTAGCCATTAAAGGCATCTGAATCCCTGAATTCAAATATTGGAAGAATCGCAGGAGATATATGAATACCCGGATACGAGTAACAGCTGCTGCCGCTGACTTTCAATTTTGTGCATTTCTTGCACACGATGAATAGCACTGTTAGTTCGTGTTAAACACGATATGATGCAAGGGGGTAAAGAAAAATTTGTAGTTCGTGACAATGTAACGTGAGACAATAGAATGAATAAAATTCACACTGTAGCATGGCAGGTATTAAAGGTTACACACAAACACTGTGATGGGGCAATATTTAAATATAAATGACATGGTGGCAGTTAAGAAAAATACACAGAAATGTGAGGAGTGACAGATAATTATGAACACAGTAACAGTGAGGCCTTCACCAAGCACTAAGATCAGGCAAGATCAAAATTCACACACACTGTGCACTTAGTGATACCAGAAAAATCAAACATTAAGTAGCAAAACAGTATCGCTACACCCCAAGCAGTAAATGAATAAGGAACAGAAATGAATTAGTACATTCAAGAGGCAACTTACCTCAAAAGGGGTAAATATGTGGCGGCCGAGCTCATTAGTGGACCATTGCAAATGTGACCATGATTTAAAAATATCAGAATTAATATAGTAAATTTTAGAGATTAATTCAGAACCGTTATCATGAAAGGATAAGATCTAGTTTAGAAATAGTAAAATTTATTAACAACGGTGTATGAGTATTACATATGTCCTTAAAGGACCCAACAAATTAACCAATAAATTGTTTGTTTGTTTTGGAATGAATAGCTCGAAGAAGAAGAAGAAGAAGCTGGTAGTTTAACAATAAAATTAATTGACAAAGATAAATGAAGAAAAACAAAACTAATACTTTAGTACGGTGTGAGCACAAGAACAGAGTACCTGTATATTAAAGTTACCAGGGAGCAGAAATCTAGAAACAAATGCCCTCAAAATATAATAAAACACATGAAAACCCACCGCACAAGGGACACCGTTAGAGATAATTCCAAAATCAATTAAGGTAGAAGAGAAGTTAAAATTAACTGAATTAAAACCAGAGGGCCAGGTTAGATTAAATTAAATAAAACAACCAATGAAGTAGAAGGAATGCTCACAACCAAACGTGGAGCAAGGTCACTGCCACACTTTATCACCAACCTCAAGTCAAGGTGAAATCACACCTTAATCCAAATTACTAATTAAAATGCAGGGGAATCAGGTAATGGATGACACGAACAGTCACCCAAAGTAGTGGTGAATAAAATGTGAGACCAGTAACTATCACCACCAAGTCTTCTAGACCAATGTCAAGTCAAGGAGAAATCACTCCTTAATTCAATAAATTCCTAATTAAAATGCAGGAGAATCATGTAATGGATGAAACGAACAGTCACCCAAAGATGTGGTGAATAAAATGTGAGACCAGTAACTGTCACCACCAAGTCTTCTAGACCAATGTCAAGTTATATCAATCAGCAACGTTCTCCCTATTTCAGTGAAATCAGACTCAAGTCTCAATTTGCAAAACCAAAAATTGCCACAATAAAGTTCACCAAGACCAAAATAAGGCAAAGAAAACATGTGACAAATCAGCATAATAATAATAATAATAATAATAATAGTGAGTTTCATTTTTATCAATATATAATTAACGACAATTCGTGATTACCTAAGTTACCACCTCAAGGTGAATGATACAGAATTGCTGAGGGGAATATAAAAGTTTGCCTTCAGAACAGATAGACATATTTAAGTTATCGGCCACCAGTAATTAAAACAAGGTAAAAAAATAGAATTTAGGAAAACGGCCAATAACATCCCATTAAAGATAATACTACACGAATAGTACATATCTGACACATTAGGTAGAATTAAAACATACAATAATAAAAACTAGACGTTGGAAGAATACCACCGGATACAGAATTACAAATGGAAAAAGCACAAGGTAGATGGCCTTCATAACAGGAGGACTGAAACAAGATTACTGACCACCAGAAATAATTTAAACCACAAAAACAATGGGATTTAGAAAAAGGTCAGTAATGAACTAATGATAAAATCTGCTCCCAATACTAACGAGAATGGCGGTAATCCATGAGAAATGTTGCATTGGAGAACCCAAGTTCAGAACAAATAAACACAAGGTCAATTTACGTATCGTAATCTATAATCTATATCTATCTAATATAACGAACACATAAATGCGGTAAAACACAATCATTTTTCCTCAATAGGACAACATGTCGCAGATTATAAACACAGTTTTACAAACATCGATAACGATATGCAAATCCTAAACATAAACCCCAAAGGCCTCCTGCTCAACTTAACAGAAGAATTTTACATTACTCTAGATCAGTACACCTATCCAAATTACAACATAAATGAAATCACAGAAAAAACTAACATCATCTTCAATACAGTCATCCCCGCTCTAAAAAACTCTTACCTTAAGTTAATTGACAAACAGAACGCGACACGTAACAGAAAAACATCAAACAACACACCCAGCTCCACCCCTACCCCCACAACAACAATCTCCCTACCCCTCCTTCCCTTCCCCTCACAGCAGCTAGTATGAGCCCAAGAAGAACACAAAGTAGTACACTACAAGCTCGCACATCAAACGCAACTCGGCTACACCAACAATAGTAAGTACATATTCAAATTTACACACATAACCTTTAGACATTCCTCCAACATAATATCTCTCATAGCTCAATCTTATCTTCCACAGATAAACATAACACCATTGCACAGCTACAAATGGGAAAGGAGCCATTACTTTGAACCCAATTTTACGGACGCCACAGGACAACAAGATTTGATTCTAACATAAGGCAACATACATAGCAGAGCTGAACATATTTTAGCCGAATTTTATCCATACATCTGGCAACCCTTTTTTTAAAATTGGAAAGTGTTTTATCCCACATGAAGACTAATCTTTTACTCATGCAATTTTACAACCATATCTTTTAAACTCCAAGAACAGCAGCTGAGTGTACAAATGTAAATGGGACTTAAATACGAGAGTTGATGAATTGACCAACAAGCAAGATACGAATCTTCATGTGCACGAAATGTTTTTTATATATTGTATTTTATCCTGTACATATATATAAGTTAGTTTAAGTGAAGATATGTTTTATACACTAATTTTAGGACCTCAACATAATATTTTAGACATACAGTTGCAATATTGTACATACTGACATATATGCCAATTCACGATAAGACATGCCCCATTTGTATGTGACTAAATGCACATCATCATATAACATTCCTTTGACAATGCAATTTAATCAAAGCATCATATAAATATGTATTCATGGTTCAGCTGAAGATGACCTTGTATATGGGGTCGAAACCAGTCCTGTAGCTTAATATAAGCAATAAAAAAACAAGTATTGATTGGTGGAAATTCTCTCCTATTTTTAATTGTCAATTTACATATCAAAACATGATCAAAAGGTAGAAGTTAAAATAAAATGGCACTTACAAAGCTTCCCACCCAAAGTGTATAGGAACTGGGGTAAACACCGGTAATATATCAGAAACCACTTGATGCGTGTGTATTGTATGAAAACCAGAAGTCGACTGCAAAATGGCTTCTCCATCACAGCCCAAGGGTAATCCAGGCTCCCGTTAGCAATAGGAAGAGAGGGGGTGATACACCAATCAGGTGTGTGGGACAACACAGAGCTAAACAGATCTTTCTCTGTTTAGCTCTGCTAACATATAAGGTGGACATGGTTTACAGTAATTCCAATTTTAAAATACCGTTACAATAATCGTAATTCATGTTAACTGAGGAGACCTTCCTTAAGACATTCATTACCTGCTGGGACTAAAGTTTTGTTCAAGTGAACAGAGTGTTTGTCTCGGGCGAGTTTTTGTTAATGAGATTTTACTGTATTTAATCTGTACTTTCCTTGTCTGCATGGACAAAGAAGGAAAAGATAATAGAAGAAAGGGTGAAGAAAACACCCGCACGGATATCAGACCAGCAGTGCTGTAGGTATTTACATGCAAATTGCCAAGAGTTATGCATGCTGTTAAATTTAAAAGCAGGGCTGAACAATTAAGAAAAAAATCTAGGCACCAGACACAAAAAATAAAAATAATTTTTTTACCCCTATAATATTAACAAGTTTGACCCGTCTGTCCATCTTAATCACCTTCAAATCACATTCACTAATCAAGACTCTTCATTTAATGGGCTGAAACCAGCAAATTGGCCACACAGTTAGGGTAATGTAGCTATGAACTTACGTTTGGGAGATCATGGGTTTGAATCCAGTCGGCAGCCCCGAAGATGGTTTTCCACAGTTTCCCATTTTCACACCAGGCAAATGATGGGAATGTTCTGTACCTTAAGGCCATAGCCACTATCTTCCCAAGCAATATAAATAATGGGCTCAAATGTACTAAGCCCCAAGTAGTACTTACTGTTTAGTAGCACAGTACACAAAGAACACAACGTAGAAAATCTGGTGCAGACCGTCAAAACTGAAGGTTTTGCTTGTCGATGTATTGGTTACGAGCAATAAGAAGATATGCAGAGTACTCACATCGATTCACATCAATGTTCGTGTGTAGCCGATGCTTATAACAAGTTATAACCGCTTGTAAACCTTATAATCTATTGTTAGATATGCTAGAGAGACAACAAGAACAACAACAACAAATCTTTGGAACGAGAGAGAGAGAGAGAGAGAGAGAGAGAGAGAGAGAAATGCATTCGTTTCTGCTTCCCCCATTTGAAGCCTGCCAAAAAGACAAAGCTTACATGAAAATTTAATTATTTCAAGGGTCGTTTAAAATATGTCTATAAATGATGGGTGTACTATGGTAAAGCCTACTTAATAATTTAAAAGAAATTTATACCAGTCAATAATTTTGAAATCCATGAGGAATTCCTCATAGGACGAAGATATAGCTAAGAGTATCGATGATTTTTTTACTATTGCTAACAATCCTTTCAGAGTTGCTAACCAAATGTCCTTAATAAATTGGTTATGCAAATTAACTTTCTTACAGAAGTGTGAAACGTGCGAGTAATGGTGCCTTGTACTTCTATGGAGTCCAGATGATATTTTTTGGCATAGTATGGAATTATAGGTTCATATATATCACATTTCTCCTTGTGTACATCATGTGGTTGAGCATTTAATAAAATGACTGACCACAATAAGTGGATGATGCTTTGGTTCTAATTGTGGGGTCTATTATGAACCCTTCACTTGATCTCGGTGGTATAGCTATCATATCAGTCTGCTGGCTTGACCCTGTCTGAGACAATCCATGTACCTCGTCGTAGACTGTATAATGCTTTTCTCTCAGGGCTTCAGCAATCATAGATCGTATGTGATGATGTCGTGAATTCCATAGGGTGTCATTAATTGGACAGGAACCCAAGACGTGACCTAGTGTTTCAATCTCACTGTGGCAGCGCCGACAGTGCTTATTGTCTTGGGACCTGCCAGGTAACGCACGAACTGGAACTACATTTGCTGTCAGTTTTATGGCATCTCTCCGGTTGCTGCTGGTTAAACCTTCAGGTTTTCTTACCCACTGATTGGCTGGTGTGTATTCCTTATACAGTATAACACCCTTACCCTTTTGTGGCAAGGCACACCATGCATCGTATTCTTTATCATGGAGTTGTTGTAGGAGCGAGACCTTGACTGATTCGTATTCAGTATTCAGGAGTAGGCCTAGTTTCTCGAAGCACTTCTCTTGTTTCTGTATGGAGGTCTCTGGTATGGTTAATGTGCATATTGTTGGATCGTTGGAGAACTTGGCATGCATTTATGTGCTGTAGATAAGCCTCCCAACCACACTTGAAAAGACAGTCATTTATACTGTTTATTAGAGTATAACATGCTGTCTGGTGTATCTATTGGAAGCTGAAGAACTTTTTTCAAGATGCTTTTGATAAGTTTGTCAGTATCAGTTAGGATACTCGCAGGTATTCGATGTAAGGTGTAGTGTGGAATTTGTTGATCAAAGATGGGCAAATGTAGGTCGATAGCACATTAAATTTCTGGTGTGGTTGCAGTAGTGGAGTTGATGCTAATGCGTCTAGTTTACTCTGAAGTTTTTTTATTGTTAATAGCCTCAAATACAGTAGCATTGTGATAGTTTACTCCGAGGTAGTGGATTCTCTCTGCAGGAGTTACAGATTTAATTTCATTGTAACCATCTAATGTTAGAGATTTTTAGGTACAATCAACGTATCATCAGTAAAGCCTAGAATGGTTACGTTAGGAAGGCCCGGCATTATACAGTAAGTTCTTCCTGGAACTCCTTTGATGAAAGTTCTTCTAAAATGTATTCAGTTGCAATGCTGTAAAGCGCCGGTGATAAGGGAACCCTGCATTACACCTTTTATTGAGAACAATTGGTTTGGTTTCTATTTAAGTAATGTTATTAGTTTGTAGTGCCATTATTAGATCAGACAGTTTTGATGGTAGGGTGAGGGAGGAGAGGGCATTCTTCAAGTGTTTATGCCCTACGTTGTCAAAGGCCTTGGTGATATCCAGGAAAACCAGGTTACAGTCGACCTTTTGGTATTTGGTTGATGTCAGAATAGATTCCAAAATGGAAGTGTTGATATGAGGTGCCAGCAGACTTTGTAAAGCCACATTGATTTTCATTAAAGCTCACGTAGCTATGTGTTGAGTGTTTTAAAATATCATCAAATTATTTTTTATTGGTTATTTCCTCAGACTGGAATTTAGCAGTTACAATTTGAAAATTTTTGGTGCCTACATATTTATTTTCGTCACTATGGCAACCGGGCGCCTGAGATTTGTCCAGCCCTGTTTAAATGTCCATTTTCTCGTTAAATAAGGGTGAACGGCACAAATTCTCAGACATGTATTTTTGAGGTAGATCAACCTCGTGAAGTTTGAAAAAAATTGTGACCTCTTTCTCTTGTAGTCGTCTGCTAGTTTGTAAAGCACTGTTTGGACAAACTTAAATGTTCCAAGAATGCTCCTGTTTATATATTGTAATGAGTAAATGACTGTAATATTAATTGGTAATGAGGTGTGGATGTTTCTTGGTTAGTTAGTGTTATAAAGTTAACACCTGCTTACTTTGGTTTCAGCATTACATCGAGCAACATTCAGCCAAGAAGAGTGCCCTGGAGCTAGCATTGCAGACGTACCATGAGCTGGCTAGACAACGCCAGGAACTAGAAGATGGTATCCGTAGAGCTCATGGACACATCACTGGCTAGTTGTAGTTTTACAGTCGACTGTTAATAAAGATGTTACTTATTAATTTTATTATCCATCTAGTTCCTTTGTTTTGTAACTAGTGGACCACATCATATGTTACCTGATTGTGTAAGCCTCAGAATGAAGAAGAAATTTTAAGTACGTACCAATATACATATTGTTCTTGGGCCAATTGCAGAAACAGAATTTTGACAATGTTTACGGTTAAATATTGTCCGAGTATGACTACCCCGCTGCAAAGAAGTTATTTATCACATAAACACCATCTAAACTCGATATTCAAGAGGCCATGTTTAAACACTGTTCAGGACACTGTCTAACCTCAAATTTTAGGAGTGAATCACAATCAGAGGTTATGTACCATGAAACATAAACTTTGTATTATGTTCAGACGATTCTGGGAAGAAAGGTTAGTCTGATGGACTCCTGTGGGTTGTCTGCTGCAATATTGCAGCAATTCATTTGAAATGTACGGTGAGGTACAGTTTAAAATACAATTTCATTTTCCAATAGATTATATAAGAGACTTGTTTCTTGAGCCTGGCACAAGGGACAGTCTGATAACTGTCAACTTTACAGATGAAAAAGTCTAATACTGTCCTTTTCAATAAAAAAAAAAAATATCTATATTAGATGGGATGTCTAAATATGTTTCAGCCCATCTAAAGGCCATCCTCAGTAGAAGTTAAAATATTACATATAAATGCAAACAAATAAAAACACTCAAAAATGTATGGAATTAAAAGATAATGATTATAATTAACATATCCAAATCTTATTTTCCATTGGATCACGCGGGTTTTAGCAATGTCTCTGAGTTTTCTTGGTAAATTATAAAAAACTGGGTGTGACATCATTAGTTAGGCATTTTCTCAAAAAATCCAAATCTTTACTTAAATAAATAAAGTTTTTTTATTTGTAAAGTGATAGCCATCAATACGGAATGAGATTTATAACATGCAATAGTAATGTCATCCAGGCTAGTAAGAAAGCAAACCTTTCTTGTAATTTGAAGGTAAAGGTTGCCAAATTAAGTAAAGATTTAGGTTTTTTGAGAAAATGCCTAACTAATGTTACACCAAGTATTTTAAAAATTTACCAAGAAAACTCAAGAGAGTTACTGCTAAAACAAGTGTGACCCAACGAAAAACTGATAAAATCTGGATATGTTAATTATGATCATTATCTTTTAGTTCCAACCACACCCGGGCTACTGGAGTGGGACAGTGATGATGATGATCTTTTAATTCCACACATTTTTCATTGTTTTTATTTGTTTGCATTTATATGTAATATTTTAGCTTCTATTGAAGATGACCTTCAGATAGGCTGAAACATATTTAGACGTTATCCCATCTAATATAGATTTTTGTATTGAAAAGGACAGTGCAAGACATTTTTGATTTGTAAAGTGATAGCCATCAATACGGAATGAGATTTATAACGTGCAATTGTCAACTTGACTACAGTTCTTGGCAACCATGGAATAGGTCACATTGACTGCATCCATATCAGAATAACTTGTCCCGATTGGCAGAACTACCGAATCGTGAGGGATTCTATTATATTTACTGCGAAATAAGTAGACACAGTAGTGACACTATACAGTAGGTTGTTTTCTTTCTTTCTTTCTTTCTTTCTTTCTTTTCTGGGTACTTGTCACACTAATTCAGAAAAGATTTCGGCAACTATGAGAAAGTAAAGCAACGGTTGAGATGGAAGAACCATGGCAATAATAATAGCCCCAGTATTTGCCTGGTGTAAAAATGGGGAACTACAGAAAATAATCTTCAGGGCTGCTGATGGTGCGTTTCGAACCTACGATCTCCAGAATGCAAGCTGCTACATCTGTTTAGCCCGATTGTGAATGCATCCCTCGATATACGGTTGGTATCAGGAAAGACATCTTGCTGTAAAACTGAGCTCCATCCACATCAGTGCGGACTTCAAGTAGTTGGGAAGTAGAAGAGTGGGTATTAGAGAAGGTTCTTGATACAACTTCCGTAACATGTCTTATAGAAAAAATGTTCACTTGAGTGCACAAAAATTGGTTAGCAGTGAGATATTTAATTTTATATATTCTGATGATTCTTGGAATCCGGCCACCTCTAGACATATAATTCTGAATACCATCTGCCACCGAATAAAACCTGCACTGTGAATTTCTAAAAAAAAATTGGAGAGAAAAACAAATCAGATATTAAATTTCTATAAATGTGATACAAAATTGCTCATTTCAACCACTTTACAAGTACTGTATTTCTCCGAATCCAAGATTATATTGTTTTCTCAGAATTTCATGTGAAAAATCAAGGATCAAATTGCATTCTCAACCAAACACTACTGAACACCACCAGCAGCTACCACAGCAAACACTCTGCTTCCCGTCACACGTGCACACACATGAAACTTGTTGACTTTCAACATGTGCGACTATTGTACATCACCCGCTGTGAGTGTAAGGGCACACAGGAAGCGGCGCGGGGCGATATGAACAAGTACGCACTGAGCTATGGGACTGCACAAACAAATAGCGATTTGAAGCGAGCCGGAGCGGGGTGACGCGGGGCGGGCTAACTTGGACAGTCGAGTTTGTTTTCTTGAGGTGGGTAGGCGCGGGCTGCACGTTGTACCATGGATGGCGAACTACTTATTAACGAGGTATTTGCTAGACCGCCTATTTGGCAATCGAGGCACAAGCATTATCGCAACAGAGGTGTGATTGAGAAGCTGTGGGATGAAATAGGAAGAGCAATGAATTCAACAAGTACAGTACCTAGCTATGTTTCGAAAAACAGAATCTGTATATGGTTATATATGTTGATGTTAGACTATTTTTAAAGAAATTCTTTTCATTTCAATTCAGTTCGGTTCTATTCTGACTACTATAGTTTATGAAATAATAAAGTTAACCACACTTTTAAACACTATAGTCTCCTGTCAACAGTTTTTGTGTTTTTAAATAGTTGGCAAATTTATCTCTGATCTCCTGAGCTCGAAATGTGTATCTGTAATTTCTCCTATGTTTGTGTAGAGTTGTGGCTGGAAGTGCATTAAAACGCACTTCTCTGAATACGGGGTCATTTTCACCATCTTTATCCCTCACAACATTGTGGAGAACACAAGCACACTTTATTATTGTTATAGCGTAGGGTACTGTCGTTTCAATGTCTTTCTGAAAAATGCGCCATTTTGAGTAGAGTATGCCGAAAGCACATTCAATACACCTCCGAGCTCGTGGCAATCGATAATTGAAGGTTGTTTTTGCAGGAGTCAGATCTCTCCGCGCATATGGCTTCAGCAGGTACGTTTTCAGTGGATATGCTTCATCTGCAATGAGAACGTTTGGTAATATTTCGGAAGAAGTAGGAAGTTCGCAGTCTGGGGGCATGTTGAAAGCGTTGTTTTCGAGGCTTGCGTATAGTGAAGAAGCAACAAACGTACCGTCGTCATTTTGGCTACCTTTCGCACCTACGTCAATGGCTAAGAATTTGTATCCCGGATCAGACACACCTTGCAGGACTACTGAGAAAAACTTTTTGTAGTTATAGAATTTCGATCCAGAATGTGGAGGACATTTTATTCTCCAGTGCTTTCCATCAAGTGCTCCTACACAATTTGGGAAGTTCCATAAGTCCCAAAACCCCGCTCTTGATTGCTTCAATTGTTCAGTAATGGGCAGGGGCATATGATCTTCCACTAGGTTTTTCCACAGTAATTTGTACGTCTCTATCACAATAGACTTCACGGTTGAATATTCCATTCAGAAGGAATAAGCCAGCGTTTTAAACGAATCACCTGTGGCCAAATATCTAAAACAAAAGCAAATTAATGTATTAGCAGCAATAGTTGTAATTTATCAAAATATATGTAAAAATCATTTGGTAGATTTTAGAGTAACAGGGTGGCAGCAATTGCCGATTCCCTTAAAAATAAAATAAGTTATGAAATGAAATAAAACACTTAAGAGATAAGGACACCAATGCTGCCAGTTCTAAAGATAAAATTTATACATCTCTACTACATAGTATAAAAATGGGGGTAGTGTCTGTTACTCTTTAACTGAAACCCAGCTTGACCTACTATTTTGGGTCTCTTCCCTTAACATATTACACGCTACTTTCCGAATGCATCCCCCGCCACACTCATACCAAGCTACCCCATTAGCTCAGAAAAAGAGTTTGTTGCAGAAATGTTTTTACTTTTTTCAGAGGATGAAGCTGGAAGTAAATGGAAGAACATGAGAAATCATTACCGAAAGGAACTGAAAAAGACTATTAAATACAAAACTGGTGATGCTGACGGTAAAACGCAACTTTCGACCTGGCCATTTTTTGAGTTGCTCTACTTTTTGAAAGATGAGATGAATCCAAGTACAACTTCTGGAAACCTGAACCTGTCCCCTATGATTTCATCGCCGTCTGCCAACGACATGAACTTCGATGAAGTTGATGATAGCGGCGATGGCACGCAGTCACAAAAACAGGACTGTTTGGAGGAGGTAGAAGGCGAGTGTTCGACTGTTTCATCACGTTCTGAAACTCCCTCAAGTATGTCCCACCCTAGCTCAAGTTTCGGTTCTCAAAATCCCCGTAAGAGAAAAGTAAATGTGCAAGATGTCGTGGTTACTGGTAGAAGAGCAAAAGGTCGAACTCCTTGAAAAAGTGTGAAGATTGTCACTTTTTAATGAGCTTGCTGCCTCATTTTAAAGATATGTCAGCTTTAGAAAAGTTAACAATGAGAAATAAAATTATGCAGCTTTTCATTGATGCGAAAATGGCTAAATCAGATCATGGTGGTGCTTTTGAAACATTTCACTACATCGACGGACGCATACCTTCTAACCATGAGACTTCACAACAGCAGTGGTAAAATGTAAAGTTAAATATCTACATGAAAACAGTTTGTGCTGTTTTACATAGTCATTCAAAAATGTTTCTTGAGAGGATCTTTAATTCTGATTTCATTTGTTTTATAAAATGGCGTAGCTTCAATACATTTAGTGTACTTTAAAAAGGATGTACTCTAACCTTTATTTACCACCTCTACCAGCTCATTTATTTTCAAATGCAAAAGTAATGCTAATTGACCTGTCTAAAGCATTTGATAGGGTGGATCATGGGAGACTACTGGCAAAAATGAGTGCAATTGGACTAGACAAAAGAGTGACTGAATGGATTGCTATATTTCTAGAAAATAGGTCTCAGAGAATTAGAGTAGGCAAAGCTTTATCTGACCCTGTAATAATTAAGAGGGGAATTCCTCAAGGCAGTATTATTGGACCTTTATGTTTTCTTATATATATAAATGATATGAGTAAAGAAGTGGAATCAGAGGTAAGGCTTTTTACGGATGATGTTATTCTCTATAGAGTGATAAGTTACAAGATTGTGAGCAACTGCAACGTGACCTCGAAAATGTTGTGAGATGGACAGCAGGCAATGGTATGTTGATAAACGGGGTTAAAAGTCAGGTTGTGAGTTTCACAAATAGGAAAAGTCCTCTCAGTTTTAATTACTGCGTTGATGGGGTGAAAGTTCCTTTTGGGGATCATTGTAAGTATCTAGGTATTAATATAAGGAAAGATCTTCATTGGGGTAATCACATAAATGAGATTGTAAATAAAGGGTACAGATCTCTGCACATGGTTATGAGGGTGTTTAGGGGTTGTAGTAAGGATGTAAAGGAGAGTGCATATAAGTCTCTGGTAAGACCCCAACTAGAGTATGGTTCCAGTGTATGGGACCCTCACCAGGATTACCTGATTCAAGAACTGGAAAAAATCCAAAGAAAAGCAGCTCGATTTGTTCTGGGTGATTTCCGACAAAAGAGTAGCGTTACAAAAATGTTGCAATGTTTGGGTTGGGAAGAATTGAGAGAAAGAAGAAGAGTTGCTCGACTAAGTGGTATGTAGGATGTTAAAAGGTTTTTTTTTTTCACCTATTCAATACATATAAATTTTATAATTTAGGAATTTATTGTAGATTCCACTTGAGACATGTTTCGCCCTTCATTGAGGGCATCATCAGTCAAAATATCACCTCAAGGTAAAAAATCAGGTAACTGGTTAGTAGAAGACATGTACAAATTAATACATATTATTAACAACATACAAAAATTAAGTATGGGAAATAGTTGCACAAAAGTGATGGTTGAACATGTAGGTTTATAGATGAAAGGTCAGCACCAATGCCTAAAAATAACATAGTAGAGTTCTGCAGTGGTGCTCTGGAGAAACAGTTGACGCAATCATATGATAATAAAAAGTTAAAAATATTTACATTATAACAATTAAGGGAGAAGAGGTGTAGTGTTTGGCGTCAATGTTTTTAACCTACAATTGATGTCAAAGGTTGGTAACTAACAAACATTTACGCTGAATGTTAAATGTAAATATTTTTTAAAACTTTTTCTCAACTGTTCAATAGAACAATGTAAATACTGTATAGTTACCAACCTTTGACATCAATTGTAGGTTAAAAACATTGACGCCAAACACTACACCTCTTCTCCCTTAATTGTTATAATGTAAATATTTTTAACTTTTTATTATCATATGATTGCGTCAACTGTTTCTCCAGAGCACCACTGCAGAACTCTACTATGTTATTTTTAGGCATTGGTGCTGACCTTTCATCTATAAACCTACATGTTCAACCATCACTTTTGTGCAACTATTTCCCATACTTAATTTTTGTATGTTGTTAATAATATGTATTAATTTGTACATGTCTACTACTAACCAGTTACCTGATTTTTTACCTTGAGGTGATATTTTGACTGATGATGCCCTCAATGAAGGGCGAAACATGTCTCAAGTGGAATCTACAATAAATTCCTAAATTATAAAATTTATATGTATTGAATAGGTGAAAAAAAAAAAACCTTTTAACATCCTACATTCAGTATCTTCAATACGGATAACAATGATTTTTATCACTTGTAAGTGGTATGTTCCGAGCTGTCAGCGGAGAGATGGCGTGGAATGACATTAGTAGACGAATAAGTTTGAATGGCGTTTATAAAAGTAGGAAAGATCACAATATGAAGATAAAGTTGGAATTCAAGAGGACAAACTGGGGCAAATATTCATTTATAGGAAGGGGAGTTAGGGATTGGAATAACTTACCAAGGGAGATGTTCAATAAATTTCCAATTTCTTTGAAATCGTTTAGGAAAAGGCTAGGAAAGCAACAGATAGGGAATCTGCCACCTGGGCGACTGCCCTAAATGCAGATCAGTATTGATTGATTGATTGATATAATCCATATGAAACTGACTTACCTCAGACAAACAACTAGTTTCTCCTCTGGACCGATAGGTTTTCTCCAGTTGGTTATTTTTCCAGATCGTCTTTAACTTTGCTAAGGATATAATCAAATGTTGAAATTGACATTCTTATGTAACGTACAAAGTGTTCCTCGTGCCTTCTTAAAACTGGAAATAAGTGATGATGCTCTCCATAAACAGCTCTCCTCAAACACACTTCATTCACCCACTCTCTCCTCTGCCGTTGTTTCAAAATTGTATATTTTAAAAAGTTATTTTCACAGAGGATACTTATACGTGCAGCTTTGGACAGCGCTATGTTGTCAACTACCGCCTGTACGTTATCGCGTCCTGTGTGTGTAATACCTGCGCAGACGACGCGCCGCCCCTGCCCGGCACGCCCTGCGCTGCTTCCTGTGTGCCCCTACACTGAGTGGGTGGCGCAGATGAAGAACACACCCACGGTATACCGTGCCTGACGTAAGGGGCGACCAAAGGATGATTGAATTAGAACCATGAAACTACTTGTTATTAGTACCATCACGTGGGGAAAACTATGGGTTGCCTTTACTTGCGAGTAGTACCACTATGTTATGTACACAATAGGTTTGTGATCAGTAGCAATAGTGGGTGGGTCACTGGGTTTACAGTACTGGTGGTTAGTACCACTATATGCGGAACACCACGGGCTTACGTTGCCTGTGATTAGTACCACCATATGAGCGACACTGTAAGTCTGCGTTGCCTGTGATAGTACCCGCTATGTGAAGAACACCATGGGTTTGCGTTGCCTACGAGTGGCGCCATTATATGAGAAACACCATAGGTCTGCCTTACCTTTGCTACATACGTTACTTGTGTGATGTACCATAATGTGTGGAACATCGTGAGTATGTTATTCTTGATTTAGTACCGCAACTTGAGAAATACCATGGTTCTACTTTACTAGCGATAAGTACCATTATGAGGGGCCGTTGACCTCGATTTTGGACCCCTTTGGACAACAAGAATCATCGATTCAGAATTGTGTTTTGTAAGCAATCCCTTGGTCAGTAATACTAATTTTTCAATATAGTTTCTGGGAAGGTGAGGCATTGTGGGTCGGATCCACTGATTGTTTTCAGTTCATAGTAATCTTTTTGAATTCTAGCCAGTGGATCGATTTTGGAATTATTTTTAATTTTCAGTATTGTGATTTGGCTCTGCTGATTATTTAAAAAAATTTTAACCAACTTTTTACCACTTTTTCCATTTCCTCGTATATTTTCTTTTCTTGGAGTTTGGTCCGCATTCTGAAGCACTTGATGTAATGCTTCCTCTGTTTTTCACAATTGTATGCAGCGTGGATACAGGAAGCTGCAATTTGCGTGCCAATGAAACACATGTTCCGCAGTACGAATCAACCGTTTCTAATATTTGAACTTTCTCATCCATAGTGAAAGTTGCAACAGTAGAGCAGATTTTAAATTTTAGTATATGTTGACTGATTTAATAGGTTTTATTAATTTTATGATTTGAAATTATTCTATTTTAAAGTTTTTTACTAAATGACATAGTAAGTAAGTAAACAGTTTAGACACAAAGAAATATTTTAACGATTTCATGATGAAACTGTTCTGTTGATAACTGTATTTGTACAAATGTATCAAGTCCAAAGATTTAGTTTGATGTTTGGCACCACTGAAGAAGAGAGTAGTTAGCTCTCGAAACATGTACAGTAATTAAGTATAGTAAAATGAAGGCGGAAAAGTGTTTTATAGAAATTGGTGAATTCAAATACGCTTTGTGAGGTGGTGGTGTGAATCTGTATGTGGATTGAGAACAACAATCGAAGAAAAAATTCACCAACGGTGGGATTTAAACACGGACTTCCAAGTTGACAGGATTGCGCCGTAGCTATGGTGCTGCCGACTGAACCGCACAGTGCATTGTCTTTTATGCTGATTTCTCGGCATTGATAGCTGCTAGGCGATCGGTCATTTATGGAAATCTGACATGCGTACAGTAGACTTTGACTCGCACTGCAACGCAAGTTTAGTCAGTGTCGACATCGCCATGTAACGGTTTTCTTATGCTGAGTGCTGATATGCATTTAGCTTATGGCGCTGCTCAGCAAACCAGAGCAGAGGCACGGAGGATTTACAGTGAAAGATTTCCTCAGTATATCATTCTGTGCAGCAACACATTTATATCCATTGAATGGCGATGTTGACACAGACTAAGCTTGCGTTGCAATGCGAGTCAAAGTCCACTGTACGCATGCCAGATTTCTGCAAATAACAGATCGCCTAGCAGCTACCATAGCTGCCAACTTTTAGAAATAAAAAATAGGAAGATTTTTAATTCTTGGATTTCATCACATATATTGCATATATGTATTCAGTAAAAGCCCGTAGATACATATGATTCAATTATGTGCTATTCATACTCAAAGACGGTAGCCTATTCTCTATATTTCGAAATTTCGATAACTCGAAATAAAATTTATCTCCCGAGGTGATTCGCATAATAGTTTCCTTTATTAGACTGTAAAATGAACGGAAATTTAATTTTACAGGTGTCTCTGAACACTTGAAGATAACGTTTGTTTTTTGGCCATAACGTGAAGAGAAAATACCAGAAACTGTCACCGACACAACTCCCTGAAATAAACTCGTTAAAATTATAAAGTAGAAATAAACAAAATTGCACTGAAATACGCAAAATTACCACATACAAAACAGATCGGTATGTCTCTTACATTATTAACATAGGACTTTGACACGGGGAAAAGCACAGAACCGCCAGAAAAAATACAACTCCAACGAAATTACGCACAGAAACGATGTTAACAGTGCGCGAACCGCACAGTAAGAAACTCATTCTTTCGTCCCGATTAACTGAGTCGCTAGCCTCTCTTGCCTGTAGGACGATTGCCGTCCCACATCCCCAGCCGTAAAGCACACATGCTGCTTTGTAGCGAGCAGGAAACACGATACACGAAGGCAACGGACGATACCCTCGCGAAATAAAGCATAAAATAAAAGCGCTTGAAAATAAGATTGGGTAAATTACACAAGCACATACGAATTTATCCTAGGGGAAGAGTATTGATTGTACTGGAGGTTATATTGGTCAAAAATAGGAAGAATTAAAAATAAATCGGAAAATCAGAAGACGGGCTAAAAAACAGAACGTTTCCGGGAAAATCGGAAGGGTTGGCAGGTGTGAGCTACCAATGCCAAGAAATCAGCTTAAAACACAAACACACTGCGGGTTTCAGACTGTGTCACCATAGCGTACCTGCAATGGCTTGATCCTGTCAATTTGGAGTCCATGTTCAAATCTTCCCCCCCTCTGATGATTTTTTTCTTCGATTGGTGTTCTCAAGCTAGTCTTCAGCCATGTTGAGATTCAGCAACACAGCCTCACATACAAAGCGATCTGACTAACTTCAGTAGCCGATAAAATGACAAAGGCATGAGAATTAGAATTATTTATCAGCACGACCAACACTCTAATGGTCATATATCTGGTTCACGTTGTTTCAATCACCCTGTATATGTTAAAAATAAATAATGCAGAGAAAGTACCGATAGATGAAATGATATATGCAGAACACTGGACAGAATGCGCTGTAGTGGATGAGCGAGATGGTCTCTCTGCTGATGAGTGGTGCGATGTGCCTTACCCTTGCCATTATTTTGATGACAAGGAGATTTATGACTGGATCATTGGGCCTTTCACCTGTTACTTGTCTACAAACTATACTTACTGTAATCTTCTGACTTATTGTTTTAAACTCTCAGATAGAGGTCATATGATGAGAGGTGGATATGGAAACATCTGCTGGAGCGACCATAAAAAAATTTATTGTACAAATGATTGATTGGTAATTGACAAGGTTTACAATAGAATAAAATTATAAACAACAAAGTAAGTTACATGATTTCTAGTCAGCATAATGATCTCGTTACTGACATAGGCAGTGGTGGTGCCAGTTTCATACCGAATGAAGCGGCTGTAATATTTCAGTTGTGAGCCTGATTACCTCGATGTTAAAGCGAAACAGCATTCATTTGTTATATTTCTCTAAGTACAAAGAGACATCAAGTGTTCATGTGCCAGGACGGTAATCATACTACAGGGTAAAAAGCACTGTATATACTTTTTTTTTTAATTTTAAGATTTCTGTATAATGGAATGTACTTATATGAAGTGAGGTGGTGCTGGAAATATCAGTTCAGGAAATGAATCCTAGAATGAGGTAGATTCACAACTAATCATAGGACAAGTAATGCAGACTGATCCTCAAATAAAGGGAGATAAAAAGATGACAATGAAGACAATTGCCGCACTGGCCCGAATATAAGACTACATCTTTTACATATCAATTTATAATTTTAGGCTCTTCAGTCTCAACAACTTAATGAATGAAGGAATTAACTAATACTGTTACCTTATGTTTTCTCTCACTCAAAGTTAGTTTCAGCAGACTGAAGAACCTAACAGGTGTAAATTAACTGAGACGAAGCTGAATAGAGATGGTCCAGATATTACAAATTTTCTATTACAATGCACTATTTAAAAACCATACTAGTCTTATATGCACAGCCAAACATTTGAAAACTCGTGTTTTTTAAATTATTTTTTTAATTTTTTATTTTTTAAAATTTTTTTTTAATGGTCTATTTGTTGCAAGTTATGAGTCTCATTCCGTATTGACGGTTATCACTTTACAAAAGAAAATATTTATAAAATCCTCCTATCAATACAATTCAAGTTTTTTTTTTTTTTTTTTTTTGTTTTTTTTTTTTTTACAAGTTTCAGCCTAATCTCAAGGCCATCTTCAGTAGTAAAACAATGATTACATAATATACAAACAAATTTAAAAACGTAATGATGTGAAGTGACAGTGATCATGATTAGTGAGTTAAAAACACATTGAGGTGCAAAGTCCTCTCGTCTAATAGATCTTGCTGACTGTTAAATAAAACACTATGCTGAGGAGTGTAGTGAGACCGTCAATACTACGAATAAAACGTGTAAACATCTGTAATGAGAAAAAAGGAATATATGAGTGGATGAAGAACAAGTTAAAAATGATGTACGAAAGGAAAACTCATATGACTTACTTGTAACTAAAAGTTGTCGTCTCGAATGGAGATGACCTTGTCGGTCTCAAGTCACATTGACAACTAAGCCTGTGTGTGGCTTACTGTGTATCTGTGTCGATGTGGTTGGGAGGGGTAATGGAGGGGGAGGGGCAGGGAGGGAGGGACGTTGTGATTCGCGGAAGGAGGGTGTTGATGGAAGGGCGGGTCTTATTCTAGAATGTCGGTAGTGAAACTCTTTTTTATTAATGAACTGTTCGCAGATGAGCGGGACAAAGGTTTCTAATAAAATATTTTTCTTTTCGTTGATTTCATTTAAGTTATAGACGGGATTGTTATATTGATCGATATCTATATATATATATTCTCTAGTATATTAAGTAAGGGACCTTTCTGTTCGTAATGCAGGATCTTTAAATCTTGATCAATTGTGATGAATTGTATTGATAGGAGGATTTTATAAATATTTTCTTTTGTAAAGTGGTCTATTTGTGTCATTCCCTAACTATACAGGCTTGTGCAGCGGGTGTCAATCCATGCATCGCAGCTAAGCTCAGGGTCTCGAATAAACCAAAATTTCTCAAGCTTTGACAAAAAAAATTCTCAAATTTTGGCTCGTGATCTATTGTTGCTTTGGTCGCATCACAGTGTTAATGCATTTAGCTTCAGTGGATTGTGCTGAAAGGAGAGTGCACTTGTCACTACAGTCAATAACAAATTGCGAGATTTATGCCTGGAAAAATGTGCTGCTAATGCACACACTGCGAAAAAGTTCTGGTGTTTCCAACTGTGAAGTATGACAACAGAGAGATGAACATTTTAAGAAGGGTGATGCATCACGAGAAGCATTCAGGGGATCAACAACAAAGATATTTAATGAAACTGAAAGGCTTGTTACCGGATTTGTGCAGGAAACACAAAAGCAGGGTTATCCAATACTTGTGGTGACATTATTACTCATAGAATGAGTAAGGCTACTAGACAGGCATTTTTAAACGTAACTTCTGTCCGTTGAATAACACAAGAAATTGTACATAGTGGTGTGAAATATGCCATGATAGAGGTTTCGGAAGTTATTGCATAATACTGAAATACAAAGCCATTCTCAAGGTCACAATGGATCGTAGCCCATAATATTCTGGTAAAGGATGTAAGTTAACAGGTGCTATTTCCACTTGAAGAAAAACTACAGTATTTCGTCCACATGTGTTACAGTAACCATGAGCAATCCATACCAGAGAGATTTGATTTCTTAAAAGCAGAGCCTTCGTCGCCATAAGACCTAGTGTTGGTGCGACGTAAAGCCCCTAGCAAAAAAAAAAAAAAAAAAAAAAAAAAAAAAAAAAAAAAAAAAAAAAAAAAAAAAAGCAGAACCATACCCAATCATGGGTACGTTCCATGTGCCTTGTATTATACTTTGTCTTGAGTTTTCCCATTACTTCCTAATGATGGAAATAGCAGCTTTAGAACAGACACTCCTCGTGTATTAGTGGCTATATGTATGCTAATTAATGCAGTGTATGAGCAACCAGATTGATCACTAATTATATATTAGATGTATCCATCACCTTCTCTGTCATTTCGGTTTATGAAATGTCTAAGGACAAGTAACGAAACAATTGATTTTTATATTATGCTCAGTTCTGTTATGATTTCAGAACACTCAATGTTTTAAAAAAATGCATGATGGCATATACTGAGCAAAAGCACCTCCGTTAAAAATATATCATTTAGCTTACGTGTTCTGAAGCCTGTCATTTAATAAAATTCAAGCAGCCAGGATGAAGTTCCTTAGAGAATATTGGAATGACACTAAGAGATGATCAGAAATGTAGAAATCAGAGAGAGAACCAGATTTCAAAACTGCAAGACAACATAGAGCCAGTAAACTGAAATGGTATGAATTCATGAAGACGATAAGAGTTCCAAAGTGAGTATTTATAGAGAAACTAATAGGAAGAAGACAATGGGGAAGATCCAGAAAGAGGTAGATTGATACGGTGAAGGAGAATAGAGGGAAGAGAGATTAAAAGCGGAAGAAATATTGGAGAAAGGGAGTGTGGAGAGATAGACAACTGTGGAGACTGGAAACAGGAAAGAAGATGATAATTTTGTTACTTAACATATGGGCTAGACAGGGTGAACAAATACATTATTTTTGTAAACATTGTTATGGTTAAAACCGCCTGTCTAACTGCATCCTAACTGAATTTAAGGCAAGCCTGGGTTGGTGTATGCAAAGAAAGCAGTACTCAGGACTATATTTAAGTCATGTTACTATTGCGTAGTACCTACCGGCAGATTATGAAGATAAATTTGGTTGTCAATCAGCATTATATAATAAGTTGAGGAAAGCCTACATTATAACTTTCTTCAGCTTATCACAGTTATTGGTGGAGCCACCCTGGCTCATTTTGGTTTTGGCAGGGGTTTTAAAGCTTGATGCCACGTTTTTAAAGTGAAAATATCGACCAGGATTGAATTATATTACCTTGGGTGGTAAGCTAGCACCCAAGCCTATCATGCCGTCCCCTGCAAGCCCACATTATCTTATATTAAAATAAAACTTTTGTTCATAGATTTAGTTTAGGAGAGGAACAAACATGTGTTGAATCAGTGATGTACATAGAGACAGAAAAGTCAAAAAGGAACACAGACAAACATTTAGGTGTGGAGCCAAATTTCCACTGTAAACCCTTCTACAAAACCACTTATAGAACCTTATTCTTGCAGCAAAATCTGTCTGGTGAAGTTCCTGCATAAACCTTATTTTATATGGTCGTACTTTCAGCAGTCTGGTCGCTTTATGGGTCCACCCCATGAATATGTTTGTTCAGCAGGTTCCTCTTCCCAGACTGAACTGTCATATGTTTCTCTCTTTGTATATCACTTGATTCAACACTTGTTCTGCTCCAGTACTTAAACGGTGCTCTCATTTTACGACGAAACATTAGATAATTCTGCTGTTGGCTAACTTCCAGCTACCTCAAATTCAGCATGGGATGACAGGTGACAAAACAAGGAAATTAGATTACAATGGAACCCAGCTCATGCTTTCCTGCGGGGAGTATGTTCTGTTACCACCATCAAATCATGACATTTAAAATAAGAATAAAATAACCCCATGGATTTTAAAATTATATTAAAAATATTGCACATGTATGGAGGTTTATTACTCACCATTTATTTCACAACATACTGTTGAAAATGACCACTTTCTGCAGTAAGACATGCTTCACATCGTTTAAACAAATCATTTTCCATTTTCTGTAATTCTGCTTTGGATATACAGGGTGTATCAGAACTATACCGACAAAACAATCTGCATTCTCTTTGTGTTATGTTAAGAACGATGGTGCAATCAGATTGGCGTAGAAAATTTTTTTTTTTTGAGGTTAATTTATTACTTGTAGGCGTGCGATTCAAATTGATGAAATCACCATATTTGCTATGGCAGAGCACAAGCTGCTGTTGTGTTTCAAAGAAAAGGTGAGGGAGGGGAAGTGGGGCGTATGATGGAGACAGAGATAATGCTCCGTGCGTATGCACAAGTTTCTTCGTTCGACTCGCACAGGATTGTCCTCATCTCTTACAGGCAATATGCACAGCTCGCTTATTAAACAGCCGTATCTGCACGAACAGTACAAGAACAAACTGTAATTAAGACACACAGCAGAATCTCAATTATCCGTTCCCGGAAACTACGTTTTCCTGGAGAATTTGTTCAGATTACGCGGTCCCGCGAGCATCCTAATTAAATCACGTTGTAAAAATTCTGCATTATCTGTTCCTCGAAAAAACTATTTCTCGGATCAACCGTCCAGAAATATCAGCCCCATCAGTGCTAAATCCGTGATAAGCGTTTTTCAAGAAACTGTATCTCATGAAAGGATGGCTGCGGCCTACCTATGGCTCTTGGCGTTAACGTCCTGTCATTGGCATAATTAGAGAATGTACTGTAGGTACCGGAAAAGCGATCGGCGGAGAAATTGCATGAGGGACCATCTTAGCGTCGCATTCGGGTGGTATTGTTCAGAGAATCCTCGGAATTCATAAAGCAGAGAGTAGCCACAACAATTGGAAGGAGACGGAGCACATTTCAACAACTCTACTTGAAGACTAAAAGAGTTTTGTCAAGTGTTCGTACTTGCAGAACATCTATTGTACATTATGTCCAGGGTTAGATGTTTACTTTTTTATTTTATTTTTCTATTGTATCGCCAAACAGGTTTTCGGTACTTCTCTCAGGGCATGGTATAGTCACTGGGCTTTCAGGCAGGAATCGAAACGGCTCCTTTTAACATAAATCTAGTATTTTAATATTATCGTATACGATTATGTTTTTGATACAAGAACAGATGTTGCACCTTTCATACATAAAGGCATGAGAGGTCTTGGGATTGCCTATTACTGTTTTGGTCCTAATATAAGACAGAGAATTTTACGTTTTTGTGTTAAAATGTTGGCCGGCCCTGTGGTGTAGGGGTAGCGTGCCTGTATCCAGCGGTGAGAGGCCGACACGCTGCTGTCTGAGCCACGGAGGCTCTTGTAAGATAATATTTATACATATTTTGTTTTTGAGACGTTTAGCCAAATTGTTTATGGTTTCCATTCGTTCCCGGGTTTTCTGTTTTCTGTTTTCCTGTGTTGTACGTTTTTTCCCCGTGGTCCCTCCAGAAACGGAGAATCAAGGTTCCACTGTACTTGTCAGTCAAGGAATTCACCAGATCATTTTCCCTCTTGTCTGTTGGTCACAATAATGTTCTTTATTATTTAACATGCTGGAAGATGCAACTCTGCCGCCCCATGTTTGTGTATTCCTTCACTCGCAACACTATAAATGGAATGAAATACGCCCAATGGTTTGATTACAGTAGAAGTTCAATATCCTCCCCTCCTACTTTGATGCACAGTTCACAATGGTGTAGCAGTGACTTTTAGACTCTGTTTAGAATGTGTGGTGTGTCGTGAACGACCTGGAAAGCTGCCTGTGTTCTTGGCTTAGGTTCATGTTCTCTTTCTACGGGGTTCAAATAGTAGTCAATTTGTGAAGAGCAAACTGTGCTCATCCCACTGGGGCTGGGAAGCGACTACGCACCGAACATTGCCTCTGTCTGCCACTTACCCTCCCTTCCCTTTTCTGACGCACAGCAACAACTTAACCTCATTTTCTCCGCCAATCTGACTGCACCATCGTTCTTAACATAATACGAAGAGCAGCCCTGAATTTCGTTTGTCAGTTTAGTTCTCATACACCTGTATACTGTATTGCATATGTTACTTTGGCCTAGATTTCTTCAATAGTATGGGAATTATTTGGATAAAGTTTGCCCTTTACAGTTCTTCAAAGATAATAACAGGAAGTTTGGCTGATCTGGGGAAGGGGCATAAACCTGTACTAAATTATCCAGTCATTAAAAACTGGACATAAGTGTCTATAGAATTAAGAGAGGTATGAGCTATGGTACCATTCACAATCTCTTTTTTCTGAGTCAGTTCATTGGAAAATGGATGCAAAATTGTTCTCACATACACATCTGAATTAATGTGGTCATCAAAAACATAGGCACAACTATTTGCCACGTACTCACCGCACACCATTCCCCTATTTTAATGGAATGCATTTACATGTCCAGAAAGATGGAACTATGCCTCATAAGACATAAACAATAGCTGTGGATCCAAATTTCCATGAAACCATGTACAGAACCTTATTCTTGTGAGGAAATCTATCTGGTAAAGTTCCTGCATGAACCTTATTTTATATGAAAGTAATTTCAGCAGTCTGCTCACTTTATGGACCGACCCCACTGATATGTTTGTTTCCTGCACTAGACGATTAACTGATTTTCCTGGACTTGCTTCTTACCACGCCTGAATAAGCAGAAGCTTCTCTTCAGTTAAAATGTGTCTTTTCTGCTTCCTCTGTACATCACTTTTCATCAATTTCAAAATGCAAGAGATTTTAATTTTTAACAAGTTGTTTTATGTCACACTGACACAGATAGGTCTTATGGCAACAATGGGACAGGAAAGGGCTAATTAAGGTGGCCTTAATTAAGGTACAGCCCAAGCATTTTCTTGGTGTGAAAATGGAAAATCACAGAAAACCATCTTCAGGGCTGCCGACAGTGGGGTTTGAACCCACTATCTCCCAAATACTGGATGCTGGTCGCACTTAAGCGACTGCGGCTATTGAGCTCCAGTAAAATGCAAGATTTTGTAGGAATGCCACAGTCAGGATATTTATAAGCAAATCTCCAAATGCTTCTACAGTTGTTCTTTTCTTCTTCTTTTATGACCGCATAGGATCACTTTAGTCAGTCCATCGTTCAGGTCTCTTTGAAGACATTGTTCGGGCTTTGCGGTCCTCCCAGTACTTCTTCAGACACTCCGATATACGTGCCCTTTCCTCGGTTGAAAATATGCATGTTGGTTTGTTTCGTGTAAGGGCAAAACGGAGGTTTGTATTCTTGAGTTTTGTATTCAATTTTATCTTATATGAGGTGTCTTCTGTTGTAAGGCCTATTTCCTTCAGATCCTCTCTTACTTCTCTGATCCATTTACATCCTGTTGTGGTATTTTTTGAGACGAGATTGTGTTGTACTAGTTGTTTCAGAAGTCTTGAATCCTGCATCCTCATAATATGTCCAAAGAATCCCAGTCTCCTCTTACGCATAGTATCTGTAATGGGTTCTAGCTCTTTGTACAAGACTTTGTTAGGTATTATCCGCCACTGTCCATCTTTCTGGTATTTTTTTGTTGATGTACGTTCTTCCAATCCTCCTTTCAATTTTCTGAAGTCTGTCAGACTTTAATTGTTTATTCTGCTGCATATGTAGCTTCCAGTTTTATAACTCTGTTGTAGTGTTCTATTTTTGCATTTATTTGTTTTCTTTTACTTAATATTCCACAAATAAATTTGCTGTTAAACTGAATATTGCCTTTCTAATTGATTACTTACTACACGGTAATACACAAACCACCGTTGCACACAGATTCCAGACCAATTCTCGGAAGCGACTGACTGCTGGATTGTTTTGTCACCTGTAACCTGGCTTTCCGCACTGCAGTCGAGAGAGCCAGAAGTTGGTCAGCGGGAGAGTGATATGAAATTTTCTCATAAAATGAGTTTGCCCTGTTTTCCTAATCTCTTTGCCACCTATCTTCTACCAGAGTATAAGAGGTATTCTGTGGGACGAGACATTCCAAAGCAATTCCACTTGTTATGTGCTGCTGGATCATGGACGACAACAAAAAGAGAAGAGCAGCAGTGATGAAATTCCCAAGAAACACCGAAGGCAAGAATAGAAAGGACAAAGTTAGAAATGAGAAAAGAAGGGAAACGTGGAAACATCAGGAAAGGAGAGAAACAACTAAACTGAAGTGGCATGGGCGTATGATGAAGATAGGAGAGGAGAGAATGCAAAAAAAAAAAAAAAAGTATTTGAAGACAAGTTCACAGAAAAGAGGCCAAGAGCACCACCCTGAAAGAGATGGGCAGATACAGTGAGGGAGTGCATGGAGAAGAGGGGAAGAAAACTAGAAGATGTACTCAAAAAAGGAAAGGAGTTGTGGAGAGACAGGCAACAATGGAGGTCCTTGATTCACAACCCAACCAAGAAACCTGGAAACGGGAAATTAAGAAGAATTTGTTTCTTCCTATTTCTTATTTATCCAGGTTTCTTTTTATCCTACATTTATCCGACATTAAATCTTTGCCGTCCCTAACGCTCCAGAGTGCTTGAATATTATCACCCATCTGCCGTGTTGAACGCTCCAAAGTGCTTGTCACACTCACTTTCATTAAAAGTGTGTTGAAAGAAATATTGACGGGTCTTGTGAAACCATAATGTATTCCCTTGACTCGGCAAGCTGTCGGGACCTTGTTGACAGCATTTCCTGTGTATATTTCCCAAGCAGTTCTACTTTATAAACATCGTCTTTAGTTAGAGATCATTCTTGTTCAAGTTCACACCATGTCGTCTAATTGCACAGTTGTATCAAAAGGTCCTTACGGTGTCAACAAATTCAGATTGCGTGAATGATGGTACAGTGAAACGAAAAACTGGTAAAGGCAATGAAATAGAAATTGCGTGTCCTCGTGCTGTCATAAATTATACAAAACATATGGGTGATGTGGACATCAGTGACCAGAAAAGAGAATATTATGGGGTGGGCAATCATCTATAAAGTGGTGCAAATTTATTTTTTATTTTGTGATCAATGTCTGCGTTGTGAACAGTTTCATTCTTTATGATATGAGCAAGTGACCAGCTCTCACAGCTCATGGAAACAGACAGCTGAACTTCCAGCACAACTTGGTGCAACAGCTGATCGGGAACTTTATGTCCCGAAAACGTACGGGCAGGAAAAGAAGTTTACCCATCGGCTGTCCATCCCCTAAATTACAGTATTTTGTTCTCTTGTGAAGATACCTGGTCATGCCAAAGTGTGTGCTTTGTATTTACAAATTAAAAATAGGTAAGCTTCTGGGAGAGGCAAACAAACAACATTCAAATGTAAGCAGTGTGATCTACCATTGTGCAGGACGGGGTGCTTTTTGGAATACCATCAGGAGTGAAATGTGGATATTCAAAATTAGGTGAGTACACATTTATAGCCACTAATCATTTAGGAAAGAAATGCAAAAGAAATTAAATTTATATCTTTATTTGCTTGATTTCTAGTTATTTTCTTTTAAAGGGTGGTATTTATGGTGCTATGCCTATTGGGATTTACAGGACTCTGTCAGAAAACACTGTAATTACGGCCGGGCATCCGCCTTTAAATGGGGAACGGCAAAGGGTTAAGAGTGAAAATCTGTCACCATGACCCCTCAGAGTTGATGCCCACCCTCCTGACGAATGTAGGAAGCAGAAACGAGCTTGTGGGGGACTGAGAAAAAATGGATGTAGAAAAACTGGGACTGATGAGGGGATAGTCTCCTCATTCCACAGCGACCTGCCATTACGTTCATCTTATTTGGTTCAAATAACATTCTGTTTGTTTCTGACGAGTTTTGTTCTATCGCATTTCATTTGGCAAATAAGTAGTTATACTAACAAAGAAAACTGTAGTCATGCACTGTGGAAAAGAGAAAAAGAAAAGCCAAGTAAACATAGACGGAGAACGGTTAGAGAATGTAGAACAGTTTACATATCTGGGTAACATTATTAATGAAAGCAATGAAATCAATCCTGAAATTAATAACAGACTAAGTAAAGGTACAACATTTTATCATGAAGTCAGAGAGCTTTCATGGGATGACAAAGTACCCAAGAGAACGAAATTAATATTACATAAACAGTATTTCATACCAATTGTAACATACAGACTAGAAATGCTGGTAACTAATAAGAGACAAGATAGTAAGATCCAAGCACTAGAAATGAAATTCTCAAGAACATCGGTTAAAAAGACAAGAAGAGATAGAATTCAAAATATTAAAATCAGAGAAGAGCTAAATATAGAACCGTTAGTACAGAATGTATGGAAAGAAAGACTGAGATGGTTCGGACATGTGAAAAGAATGGGAAAGGAACGGCAACTGGAAAGAGAAGTTAAGGGAAGAGACCAGTTGGAAAACCAAGAAGAAGGTGGATTGATCAGATCTAGAAGGACATTAGAGAAGTTGGATTGGATGTGGCGGAAGTAATGGAGCAGGAAAAGTGGAAGTACAGAAAGGAGTGGAGGCGGCTTGTTAACCACACCCAGGCGAACTGGAGTGGGATATTGATAATGATGATAATAACAAAGAAGATCCAATCTGACTGCAAGAGATTCTGAAAAGACGTTGCCCATGTGTTAAACAGCTCGAGTCTCACACTTTGAGAGAGAAATGTTTACATTATATGTTGTGATTCACACACGTGCACAGACAGTGCAATGCTATTCACTCTGACTCGACGCTTCATGAGATTATCGAGATTTTGCATGCCGCTCTCGAGACTCTCGAGCGAGAACAATTCCCATCCCTACACAGAAGTGAAATGTGGTAAAAAGAAAGACGTTGAAGGCGACAGAGGTACATCAGATCACAAAATGAAGTTACTGAGAGGAGAATGAATGGAAAAGAGACAGACAGATTGATAGGACTCTCCAGTAGTTCAAGGAGTGGGGATAAAGATGCAGAGATGTAGAAATAACAAGCTACTGGATAGAATGGCATGGACAGCCGCATCAAACCAGTGTATGAATTGATGTCCCAAACGGTACTCACCGACAATGCTGTAACAAAAATCCTGTGTTTGATAAACCTACTCACTGCCACGTCCTTGGCTAGGCTGGGAAGAAGTCTGAAGTCATCAGCCCCAACTGCTCCATATCACATTGGGTGGAAGACACGACACAACGAGCCTAATGCACATATCAATTCTCTACACTCCTCTGGTCAAACAAATGTAAAATTTTGCTTGCTGTAAAGTTCAAGTTGTACAAGGCGTGTTCGATGCCGTCAATTCTCATGTAAATTCATTCATCCTTTACACTCTCTTGACCACCAGCAATGTTGCAACTTCTCTTCCTCTTCTGCACATATTCAGCAACCAACAGGCCAGTTATGTAATCATTCTTTCCTGCCATGGGTAAGCACATCCAAAATAATATAAAATACTAAAACTACAGATATTCCTGTTTTTTAATTCTCATCTTGAGAAAAGGACATACAAGAAACACCATTGAAAGGGCATCACAGTTCAAGCACCTAGAATGGGATCTGGATCTAGACACAACACCAGAATTGGCACTACAGGAAGCATGTTTCTGAAAATAAATAATCTTGTGGACAACTGCGGCTTACTGGCATGTCGTAAGGTGCCGTGTGTTACTAGTATGGACACAAAGAGGCCTTTCAAATATGGATATATCACAGCCTATGGGGATGGGTTTTAAAGTGGTTGTTGAGGAGTGTGAAAAGGTTGGCAAGGAATGGCAAAGATCCACTACATTATAACAGAGAAATATATTCAGAAGGAAGTGCAGGTTGAAAAGAAATAGTTATAAAAATTGTCAAGTAAGAAGAAATTGAAGGAACTTACCACGGAATTGAATTTAGCAAAGAAATCAGCTAAAGATAACATGATGGCAAATATAATATGTAGTCACATGAGTTTTAATGAAAAAGGGGATGTACAGGTACTTTGTCGGCGGCTGAAGAGTAGGCTTCAGCCTACAAGTGGCCACAGCTGGTCCATGGTCCGACAGCTCTGCACTCCCACTGACAACCGAGCAGAGGAGCGGCTGCCGTTGCTCTATGCCTCTGTATTTGGGAGACGGAGAGGGGCTGTCCTGAGAATGGTTTTCCAGTCTCCTGCACTAAGGTAAAAGCCAAAACAGTTCCTAGTATATGCCACGGACGTCAACCCTCTCATAATCACCACAAATCTCCTGGCCTGAGAGGCGGCGTCACCATCTAAGCGGCCTGCCTCCACACTTAAGGGGAGGAATGAAAACATGGAGTAGAAGTAGTAGTACAGGTACTTTAAGGCAGAAAAGGGTTCCAGGAAGGGCATTCCAGGAATTTTAAATGATCAAGGGGAGTGTATATGTGAGGATTTACAGAAGGCAGAAATATTTAGTCAGCAGTATGTAAAGATTATTGGTTACAACAATAATGTCCATGTAGAGGATGTGATGACTAATAATTATCCCAGTACTGAAATTTACCTGTGAAAAAAAAAAAAAAAATAATAATAATAATAATAATACAAAAAGATACAAAAGTTGAAAACTAGAAACGCGACTGGAAATTATATTTCTGGGAATATACTAAAGGGTTGGGATATCGTACCATATCTGAAGTACATATCTGATTACTCCTTGCATGATGGAGCTACACCGAGTTACTAGGGAGTTGTAATAGTATCCCCAGTGTGTAAAGTAAAGAGTGATAACATAAAGCGGATAATTACAGGCCAGTCAACTTGGTGTGTTACATGTAAGCTCTGGGAAAGCATTCTTTCTGATTATATTAGACCAAACCAAATCCCATGGCGCAACAGCCTCAAAGGGCCTTGGCCTACCAAGCGACCGCTACTCAGCCCAAAGGCCGACAGATTACGAGGGTTATATGGTCAGCACGACGAGTCCTCTCAGCCGTTATCTCATCGTCAAATAGCTCCTCAACTGTAATCATGTAGGCTGAGTGGACCTCGAACCAGCCCTCAGATCCAGATAAAAATTCCTGATCTGACTGGGAATCGAACCCGGTGCCTCCGGGTATGAGGCAGGCACGCTACCCCTACACCATGGGGCCGGCAATTATATTAGAAATGTTTGCAAAATTCTTAATTGGTTTGGTAGAAGGTAGTGTGTGTTTAGGAAAGGTTATTCCTGAGAGTTTAAACTTGTAGGATTCCAGTAAGATATAGCAGATATTATAGATTCAATAGGTCAAATGGACCGTTTCGCTATTGACCTATCCAAGGCATTTGACAGGGTAGATCATGGGCTGTTATTGATGAAAATGAGGGCTACTGAAGTGACTGAATGGGTGGTTAATTTCTAGAAAATATAACTCTGAGAATTAGAGTAGGTGAAGTATTATCTGATCCTGTAGTGATTAAAATGAGGGTTCCACAAGACAGTGTTATTGGACTTCCATGTTTTCTTTTATATATAACTTGAATCACAGATAAGGCTTTTTGAGAATGACATTATACTGTATGCGGTAAGAAATAAGTATTGTAAGTGACTGCAAAAAGACCTCAACCAAGTACTGAGGTGGACAGTAGACAATGTATACCATGGTAAATGGAGTGAAAAGTTAGGTTGTAAGTTTCCCAAAGAAGAGGAATCTTTTCATTTTTAATTACTGTCTTGATGGGATGACAGTAATTCAGGAGATCACTGAGCATAACTAGGTGTTAATAAGCAAAGATCTTCATTGAAGTAATCACATAAATGGGATTGTAAGTAAGCGTTACAAATCTCTTCATATGGTTATGAGGATATTTAGGGCGTGTAGTAAGGAGAGGAGAGGAGCCTCTGTGGCTCAGACAGCAGCACGTCGGCCTCTCACCGCTGGATACCGTGGTTCAAATCTCGGTCACTCCATGTGAGATTTGTGCTGGACAAAGCGGAGGCGGGACAGGTTTTTCTCCGGGTACTCCGGTTTTCCCTGTCATCTTTCATTCCAGCAACACTCTCCATTCTCATTTCATAGCATCTATCAGTCATTACTAAATCACTTTGGGAGTGGCGACCCCATCGTACTAATAGCCTATATCTGTTTCATTCATTCCATTCCTGACCCGGTCAATGATTGGAAAACAGGTTGTAGGTTTTCATTTTTCAGTAAGGAGAGGACATGTAAGTCATTGAGAAGACCCCAATTAGAGTATTGTTCTTGTGTATGAGACCCTAACGAAGAATGCTTGATACAAGAACTGGATAAGATTCAAAGGAAAGCAGCCCGCTTTGTTCTGGGTGATTTCCGACACAAGAACAGTAGCGCTATGAAAATACTGCAAACGTTGGGCTGGGAAGACTTGGAAGGAAGGAGATGAATAGCTTGACTAAGGAGGATGTTTCCAGTTGCCAGCAGGAGATGGCGTGGAATGACGTTAGTAGACGAATAAGCTTGAGTGGAGTTTTTAAAGGTAGGAAAGATCATAATATGAAGGAAAAGCTGGAATTCGGGGACAAATTGGGTCAAGTATTTGTTTATAGGAAGAGGAATTGGGGATTAGAATAATTTATCAAGGGATATGTTTGATTTCCAACTATTTTTAAATCATTTTAGAAAAGTTTAGGTAAACAACTGATAAGGAATCTGCCACCTGGGTTACAGCCCTAAATGCAGATCAGATTGACTGACTGACTGACTCCATAGGTAGACCACATCAAACCAAGAAATCATGTAAATTCTTAACCCTTGTAAAACGTAACAAGGTAGCTTATTTCATTCCACGTCTTCCGAAAAGATGAATACAACCTGATATAACAGAGCTAGATGGCAAGACTGAAGGGAAACAAGGACATAAGCAGAGAAGATTATCCTCGGCATGGTTCGACATGTAGAATATAGCAACTATAATATGGAAAACACAAAATAGGAATACCTACTCCAGTCTCCCATGAGGAGATGACATCAGAACAACAACAATGTTGAGGCCAAGAGTTTGGTGCTGGACATGATCTCCAAGAGGTATCTCGCTCTGACTACTCCTCAGGCAAGCAAAATTTTACACAAGATTTGACAGTGTGACTAGAACTACTTCCTTGCAAAAATAATTATAAAAGGTTGTATATTACTCTAAACATTAAGGTTCAGTTAATGTCAGGAATTCTTTTTCCTCAAATTCTTCTTATGTACTATGTCTGACTTCCTTTGTTTCCTTTGGGTCGAGTTCACTTCGGTGATGTGGAGGCCACCATTCCCTTGTTTACTTGAGGGGCAGCTGAAGTCTTTGGCAAGATCAATATTCTAAAAAAGAAGAAGACAGAGATGGTCTCATGATATGAATCTGTTGAGAGAGAAGAAAAAATGTGAATAAACATGACAAACAAACTGAAAGGTCAGATGACGTACAGAAAGATACAAACAAAAAAGGAACACAATGACAGGTCATAAATGCTCAGGTAAGAAAGCTAGCAATAGAAAAATAAATATAAGTCTAGGAAACAGATGGAGAGCAGCGACTTACCAAGTAACACAGCGTGGATAGAGTACACATACAAAAAACACATGGGTCAAAAATTTTTGGCAGCAGCTTTTGACAGTGAAGGATAGAATGATGATGGTCATTGTTGGCAAGCAGACGCTGTGTAAGATGAGGGGAGTGGAGGGACAGAGGGAAAAGAGAATGGAGAAAAGGAGCATTTATCTAATGCTAAGGCCAGGCGTTTCTCTGAACCCAAGCACAAGTTGATGTCCCACTTTGGATTTTCTAAGGGCGAGAGGGTAGGAAGTTCGGGATAAATGTTTGAGGACTTAACTGTGTATTCGTTAAACATCCCCTGAGGGTGGGGGCAGTAGAATAACATCCACGGTATCACCTGCCTGCTGTAAGAGGCGACTAAAAGGGGCCTCAGGGCTCCGAGCATGGGCTGGTGATCGTGGGACCCTTAAATGAGTCCTGGCATTGCTTCCACTTACTTGTGCCATGCTCCTCACTTTCATCTATCCTTTCCGACTTTCTTTGGTCAACTCCTGTTCTTTTCCGATCCTGATGGTATTAGAGCATTTAAGACTTAGGAAGTCTTTCATTTTCACATCCTTCATGGCCCTTGTCCTTTTTGGCCGATGCCTTCATTTTAACCACACCCAGGCAACTGGAGTGGGACACTGATGATGATGATGATGATGATGATGATGGTGATGATGACTTTCATTTTCCTAAGTGTCAGATCCCTTCCGTTTTTTCTCTCTGATTAGTGTTATATAGAGGATGATTGCCCAGTTCCTCTTAAAAAGTAATCACCACCACCACCATTCATCAAATATGCTTTGATGGTGCCTGGTGTGAATGGGGACAGGAAGATCTATGTTAGGGTTTTGCAGGTACTGCAGTGGCTGGTGTATTGCTAGTTAAGCCAGTGTAGAAAATGGGCAGAGTCTGCATTGAAACTGGTAGACAATGTTAAATGAAATACAGTCATAATGACCTCGTATGGGGTAAGACTTGTTGGTGGTACTGCTTGCAAAAGTGGTGCTAGGTGTATGTAGATGGCAGGTCTTACAAGGAGCTGTGTTCACAGGTTAACGAGCCAGAAAGGGGCAGTTCATAATGATTGGGAATGTTTTTGAGGTTAGGTGGGCACCTGAAAATGACTGTGGGGCTGCCTGGAAGAAGATCCTGTGTGTGGGGTGAAGATTGGAGAAGACAGAACACTTCTTTTTAAATGTGATTTATTTTGTGTAGACCCCAATGATGTGTGGTAGTGAAAGGTATAAGGTTAGGTTGCTGAGGGAATCTGGGGACAGAGTTCATGGCCCAGAGGATCTGGCGGTAGAGTAATCCCTAGCAGTAAAGGCCTTCCTCATGTTCATGTTGTAGGAGGAATGGGCTTTAGACGTTGAACAAATATGTTTGCCCCCAACGGCCAGACTGAATGGTAAAGATTGTTTAGTGTGATATGTGTTATAACAGACTATGAATCTCACTGCTGAATCCGTACTGACGGTTGAACTTCTTACAAAATTGTACACAAACTATTTTAATCCTCCTAGTTATTACTATATATTTTTTACGTCCAATTAAGACTAAAGTTCACACACAGACAGGTTTCAACCCGGCATTGGGTCATCCTCAGTAAGACATGTATAATGTATTAAAAAACATAGGAGACACACAATGAAATGTTAGATAAAGTTTTTAAAAAGCATGATGAAAGTAAAAAACCTGTAAAATGTTGATCGTTAAAACAGTCTTGAGCTGTAAGTCTTTCTGTTTCAATGCCTTTTGTTGTCCTTTGGTGTGGTTCAACGGGTATCTGTATACTGTTGTGTTAGTTTTTGTGTTCCGACCTGGGCTGATATACATAAGCATTAATGAAGTTGAATCGTCTGATTTTAGTCTGTAAAATGGATAATACAAATTGAATTAAGGTTGAAAAATGGTGACTAACAGGAACAACACTTAAGTTATGAAGAACAAAAATTAACTTACGTTACGTGGCCCGCTTGGGTCACATGTGTTCTCCGATTATGGAGTCCAGTTTTCGACTGACTTGCTCCCACAGTTGAGACGCAAGACGTGTTACTGCAAGGAAGTGGAGGGGGGAAATGCGGCGAGGCTTGCGGAAGAATGGGAGTATGCGGAATAATGGGGGCGGTGACTGAAACAGAGTATAATAACTGGGAGTTCTTATAACCTGTTTCTTCCTACAGATGATCAAAATAAAAGTTTCCCATATTACGTTCTTTTTTTTTTTTCATTTGTCTCATTCAAGTTGGGGGCTGGGTTCTTATATTGATCCATACTGATGTAAAAATTCTCTAAAATGTTGAGTAGTGGACCTTTTTGTTCACACTGTAGAATTTTTAGATCTTGATCATGATTTATTAATTATTGATAGATGCTATGAAATGTGAATGGAGAGTGTTGCTGGAATGAAAGATGACAGGGAAAACCTGAGTACCCAAAGAAAAACCTGTTCCGCATTTGCTCTGTCCAGCACAAATCTCACATGGATTGACCGGGATTTGAACCACGGTATCCAGCGGTGAGAGGCCGACGAACTGCCACCTGAGCCATGGAGGCTCCAGATCTTGATCTATTGTAGTATAATTGTAATTATAGTCTTTGTCGTGATTACTCATGGCATCTTCATTCTATCCTCCACTTATATAAAGGCTGCAGCGGAAAATTTTGGACCCATGTTTTTCTTTCAAGTGTAAGTCGTACATGGTAGGTTGCTGCTTGCTAGATGTTCTGTATACACAATGACAGGTCAACATAGAGACAAGGACAATCTTCACACACTGCTGTCTTCCGTCTCTTGTTTATTCCTTTCCATTACATATTTATTTTTGTATAAAATGTTAATTTTCAGACAACTTAAGTGATGAGAATGCATATCACCCACAAATTTGTTATTAGATATAATCTGGCCAGTACATTGTCCCAGTGACTACAACCTCTAGCCGTCTAAGCTGAGACAACTCATCCTGTCATACACCCTCATTACAGACCGAGTTCCTCACAACCCTGCAACCACTGCCTCCCAAGTTGGGAATCCCAGATGTCCCGTTATTAGTAGTTTTATTTTGTAACTGGGACACAAAATGTCCTGTTTTCACCAAAGGAGCTGAGGCATCCAATGCGTAATTGTTCAAGTTTTGAAAGGAATTTCTTTTTCTCCATTTCGTTTAAGTCACACCAACACAGACAGGTCTTACGGCAATGATGGACCATGGGAATCAAAACCACCATCTCCCGAATCCAAGCTCCCAGCTCCATGACCTGTACCGTGTAGCCAACTCGCTTGGTGTATCAACAAATGTATCTGATACTGAAGACTGAGTGGCGCATGGACAGCTGCTGTTGAGGACAATGATTACGCCAGATTTCCTTAACAAAGGTACATTATTATTATTTATGTAAGATGAAATGCAAGTACTTTTTAAAATTCTCAGCTAAGGTGAAAATAAATAGGTACTTAAAATTAGCCAATTACATTAATATTCTTTTAGAAAATTGTTCCTATGCCATACCTAGGATTGTACTTAATGATAAGAAGAAGCCAAATCAATGTAATATACCTGAAAAATATTTTGCATACATACAACGAAGTGTCCTAGTTGTGGCATACCAAGTTGGGTACGTATCGGGAACAAACATGGTGACGATATTGTATTTTAGATTTACTTGCTCACTTGGATGAAGCTATCGGCATGGTTACTGTTTTTTGATATGGCATCTTGTGGCACATAATAACCAGTCAGTTTCCTTTGACTTGCCTGGGAGATACTGACTCCATTACAATATTAGATTTCGTACAGATTGGACGTATTTGGATGACATGTAAAAGGAGGCTCATTGAAATGTAACAGAGACAAGAAATAATATTGCTATAGTAAAAGGGAAAAATATAAGGTTCAGAAAAGTAATGATTTATTAAATCGAAATTACAATGAGAAGAAATAAACAAATATTGAAATAATGGAAATGTTAAAGTAGTTTGAGAAGATGATGAAAATGAAAGATGAGTGTTTTAAGAATCTAATATCATTCTTCTTGATACAAACAGATAGTGTATTTTATTTGTGAATCGTGTTTAGCAGAGTCAATATTTTAAGGGTTTACTCGTAGACTTAATCAATCATTACTGATCTGCATTTAGGGCAGTCGCCCAGATGGCAGATTCCCTATCTATTGTTTTCCTTGCCTTTTCTTAAATAATCACAAAGAAATTGGAAAATTATTGAAAATTTCCTTTGGTAAGTTATTCCAATCCCTAACTCCCCTTCCTATAAATGAATATTTGCCCCAATGTGTCCTCTTGAATTCCAACTTTATTAATTAATTTGACCACCTATTGTATTGATTAGGTGGTCAAATTAATAAATTAACTTAATGTTATTATTCCAATCAAATATCATCAATACGGATCAAAAATGGTATTTATCACAAAACTTATTGTATCGATTAGGTGGTCAAATTAATAAATTAACTTACTGTTATTACTCCAATCAAATATCATCAATACGGATCAAAAATTATATTTATCACATGTAACATACCACTTAATCGAGCAGCTTGTCTCCTTTCTCCCAAGTCTTCCCAGCTCAAACTTTGCAACATTTTTGTAATGCTGAGCTATTCAAAAATTATTTCTCTACTGCCTGAGATATTATTTATGCATGATCTTATAAATATTCATTTGAATTTAAGATCATATGTGATTAGTATACAAGCCCGCCTGGTGGCCCTGATTGTTAAGGCATGAAGTCTATAGGGTCTGAAACCATGGTTAACTGGTGGTGTACAATTTCTAATCACTAGATTGCGTGCCAAAAGCCTGGATTCAGATAAAAACCTCTAAACAGTGTTCGTATGCAGTGAGGGCATACGGCGCTGTTGATGGTGATTCATCCGTCGATGGGGATGTTAAGCCTTGAGCAGATCTTGGTGCCACTTGACAGGAGTAGGCTATAAGCCAGCACCAGGTTTCACCCTCTCCCTTCCTACAATCATATATTATGTCATTGATTTCATCTCATTAACTCCTCTCATGAGGCAGGGCATCTGGTTGTAAAAACCCTACGAGGATTCATCTCACTTCATACCCGACCCCACAGAGAAACAGGACAAGGGTTGGACACTATGTGATTTGTGCAGACAATAATGTTATAATTTATGATTTAATATTAAACTGCCATTAAAATTCTTGTTATTGGATAATAATGACTCATTATGTTACATTTCTACTATACATAAAATAATTACTGTTTTCCACAATTGTGGCGGATATGTCACTTGTGGAGAATAAATCATAAATACTGTGCGAAGGTTAATTTGAGTTGATACGTATATTCAATAACATAACTGAAGAATTCATGAGCACAGCTAGAGCAAGAAATAAATTAATAAATTTAGAACCCTGGCATCTTGGAAGGGAGGGTGCGATCAGTGGTTGAAAGGAAGTTGGATGAAAACCAGTGTGGTTTCAGACCACAGAGGGACTGTCAGGATCAGATTTTCAGTATACGCCAAGTAATTGAAAAATGCTATGAGAGGAATAGACAGCTCTGTTTATGTTTCCTAGATCTAGAAAAAGCACATGACAGTGTACCAAGAGAAAAGATGTTCACCATACTGGGGAACTATGGGATTAAGGGTAGATTATTAAAACCATGCTGACAATTGTGCTGCAGTGAGAATTGATGGTAGAATGAGTCTTGGCTCAGGGTACTTACAGGGGTTAGACAAGGCTGTAATCTTTCACCTTTGTTGTTCGTAGATTACATGGATCATTTGCTGAAAGGTATAATGTGGCAGGGAGGGTTTCAGTCAGGTGGAAATGTAGTAAGCAGTCTGGCCTATGCTGACGACTTGGTCTTAAGGGCAGATTGTGCTGAAAGCCTGCAGTCTAATATCTTGGAACTTGAAAATAGGTGGTATAACAATCAGCTTTTCCAAGACTAAACTGATGTCGGTAGGTAAGAAATCCAAGAGAAATGAATGTCAGATTGGTGATACAAAGCTGGAACAGGTAGATAATTTCAAGTATTTACGATGTGTGTTCTCCGAGGATAGTGATATGGTAAGTGAGATTGGATCAAGGTGCAGTAAAGCTAATGCAGTGAGCTCGCAGTTGCGATCAGCAGTATTCTGTAAGAAGGAAGTCAGCTCCCAGATGAAACTATCTTTACATCAGTCTGTTTTCAGACCAACTTTGCTTTATGGGAGTGAAAGCTGAGTGAGCTCAGGATATCTTATTCATAAGTTAGAAGTAACAGACATGAAAGTAGCGAGAATGATTGCTGGTACAAACAGGTGGAAACAATGACAGGAGAGTACTCGGAATGAGGAGAAAAGGATAAGTTAGGAATGAACTCGATGGATGAAGCTGTACGTATAAACCCGCCTTCGGTGGTGAAGTCATGCGAGGCGAATGGAGGAGGATAGGTTACCTAGGAGAATAATGAACTCTGTTATGGAGGGTAAGAGAAGAAGAGGGAGACCAAGACGATGATGGTTAGACTCAGTTTCTAACGATTTAAAAATAAGAGGTATAGAACTAAATGAGACCACAGCACTAGTTGCAAATAGAAGATTGTGGCTTGCAGACTGAACGCTGAAAGGCACAACGGTCTATAATGATGATGTATGTATGTATGTATGTATGTAGAACTCTGAATGAACTTAGGGTACAGTGTTTCAACGTATGATAACCCATAATAATAGTTGTGCAGTTACAAAATACAGTATTGCATCTTAAGGTGGAAAACTTTTGTACTGTCACATAGTTAAAAAAATTTTTAAACACCAGAACTGGCAGTTGTCGAATATTCAACACTTTGGTCATCCCCGCTGTAGTAGCACTGTGGAATATTTGACATGTTCGTATTTCATCATGTAATTTCCTCAGTTCTTCAGGAGATGTCATGATAGTCTACTTTTTGTCATTCCCGATATCCACAGCAGCCGTAAGTTCAGTTCTGTTACAACCTCTTTAGACGCAAGTTAACAGACATAATTAAGTGCAGTTTTCCGACCATTTGTTTGAGCGCCATTGCTGTAGTGTCCGTAAATAAACAGTCGGGCTCTGCTTTGCTATTTTATTTCATTTTATTCCACAGTTTTCCGTTCGGTGCGAGTTATTTACTTCTATATATATGAAGGGTATACGGGAAAAAGGGGGAATGTCATATTTTCTAAAACTGAGATTTGAAAGTTTCAACCTTTAATAATGTCTACAATAATACATGTACATAAAGTATTATATTATGTATTGGTATTGCAAATAGATAATGAAAATACAGAATTAAGTTTTATAACTGAAAAAATGGAAGATGAAGTAAATACACATTTGTCACGAAAATAAAGGGGAATGTCACTTTTAACAAAACCTAACATATAACCTGTCAATTAATAGCGAGGAAGTGTATCAATGAATGATTTTCCCTCTGGTCCATAAAATGATCTGAGGACGCACAGGTCAGAAAATTTTCCTGCAGAGATTGGATGTAAACCTGAAATAGAAATAAATTACAAATTTAAAATTTCAATATTGCCAGCATGTTTGTGAATGTAGAGCAACTTCATGTACACTAACTCTTGCACTTACGTTCATAAGATGCCTTGGGAAGAACAAACTCACTAATCTTTCTTACCGGGCGAGTTGGCCGTGCGCGTAGAGGCGCGCGGCTGTGAGCTTGCATCCGGGAGATAGTAGGTTCGAATCCCACTATCGGCAGCCCTGAAAATGGTTTTCCGTGGTTTCCCATTTTCACACCAGGCAAATGCTGGGGCTGTACCTTAATTAAGGCCACGGCCGCTTCCTTCCAACTCCTAGGCCTTTCCTATCCCATCGTCGCCATAAGACCTATCTGTGTCGGCGCGACGTAAAGCCCCTAGCAAAAAAAAAAAAAAAAAAAAAAAAAAAAAAAAAAAAAACTTTCTTGGAAGTGAGCCTTGCAAGTTGTTTACGTGTATAAAAATGTTCAGCTTTTTTAAGGTGCAATTTGTTTTGAATGCCTAAGTTATATAATTGAGCTTCAATTATTTTACGCTCTGCACAATCTTTAAGTGATTCTATTTCTGACATTCTAAGTTTAACCTCAGCTGAATAAGTGTTGCATGTACTGCACTATCTGTGCGAGGATATCCAAAACTTGTGTTAAATTTGGTACAGAATATTTTCCAGCAAGTTTCATATGATATAGGACTATTGGGATTCTTATCCATAAACATAGCATGCATTTTCTTAACTGATAAGCTATCTGACAAGTACACTTTTCGTGAATCGTGGAGAATATAATGGCTCTGCCTTCCTCTAAAAGACTTAATGTGATACTCAATAGAATGCAGTATTACTTTTGAATGTTTCTTCGGTCGATTTGTATGTTTTCCACGTCTGTCAACCTGGGGTGCACCAGCCTTTAGATTTTTTTGTATGGTCTCTAGCCGTTTCTTAGAAATACCGAAGATGGACAGAAATGCTTTGTAACATACATTTCTTTCAACCATATTCCCATCTACTGGGATTCTAACCTTATACTCTGATCATGAAACTGTGCTTCCAATTCGGTTTTCCTAAACCTCCTTTGAGCAACTGGCTTAATGTCTATTAGACCAGATAAGTAACTACTCTGTTCGTTTCTAGTACTGAGCAGATTAAAGTCATGAAGAAGCCTTTTTCTCTTGTCCTCAGAAATGTTTGTAAAACACTGCAACCTATTGCAATGACAGTCTTTCCCTTGTTCATGAGATTGTGCCTTAAGTTTCTTTGTTACCTCACTCACTCGACCAAAACTAGGTCTCTTCTTGGTTGATGCCATCTTTGTGTTACCATTCTCTTCTTCAGACATTGTATGCAAACTACGCGATAAACAACAGTCATGAACAACTAATACATGGTGAGATGAAACAACTGACTATCAACTCAGCATCGTGTAAAACAGTGTTGCCACATACCAAACTGACATTCCCCCTTTGTTTCTTGTTCTGTGGTGACATTTCCCTTTCATCAATTGTACATGAATTCTTAAATTTGTTATATTTCCGTGACTATTCCCTTTACTTGGTTGGACACTGTCTTAAATTATTCTCCTGACCATAAAGTATATATGGGTAGTGTTAATTCATTTTTTGTTTTACAGTGACATTCCCCTTTTTTCCTGTGTACCCTTGATTGATTATATAAACTTTTTTTAAAACAATTTTCTTTACGTTGCACCGACACACATAGGTCTTATGGCGTGATGGGGTAGGAAAGGCCTAGGAGTAGGAAGGAAGAGGCCGTGGCCTTAATTAAGGTACAACCCCAGAATTTGCCTGGTGTGAAAACGGGAAACCATGGAAAACCATCTTCAGGGCTGCCGACAGCAGGGTTTGAACCCACTTTCTCTTAGATGCAAGCTCACAGCTGCGTGCCCCTAAGTGGACGGCCTACTCCCTTGGTATACGTTGTTGTTTGAGTCATCAGTCCATAGACTGGTTTGATGCAGCACTCCATGCCACCCTATCCTGTGCTAACCTTTTCATTTCTACGTAACTATTGCATCCTACATCTGCTCTAATCTGCTCGTCATATTCATATCTTGGTCTACCCCTACCGTTCTTACCACTTACACTTCCTTCAAAAACCAACTGAACAAGTCCTGGGTGTCTTAAGATGTGTCCTATCATTCTATCTCTTCTATCTCTTCTTCTCGTCAAATTTAGCCAAATCGATCTCCTCTCACCAATTCGATTCAGTATCTCTTTATTCGTGATTCGATCTATCCATCTCACCTTCAGCATTCTTCTGTAACACCACATTTCAAAAGCTTCTATTCTCTTTCTTTCTGAGCTAGTTATAGTCCATGTTTCACATCCATACAATGCCACGCTCCACACGAAAGTCTTCAAAAACATCTTTCTAATTCCTGTATCAATGTCTGAAGTGAGCAAATTTCTTTTCTTAAGAAAGCTCTTCCTTGCTTGTGCTAGTCCTTATCTTATGTCCTCCTTACTTCTGCCATCGTTAATTATTTTACTACCCAAGTAACAATATTTATTCACTTCCTTTAAGACTTCATTTCCTAATCTAATATTTCCTGCATCACCTGCCTTTGTTCGACTGCACTCCATTACTTTTGTTTTGGACTTATTTATTTTCATCTTGTACTCTTTACCCAAGACTTCGTCCATACCATTCAGTAGCTTCTCGAGATCCTCTGCAGTCTCAGATAAAATAACAATATCATCAGCAAATCTCAAGGTTTTGATATCCTCTCCCTGGATTATGATTCCCTTTGCAAATTCCTCTTTGATTTCCTTTACTGCCTGTTCTATGTAAACATTGAAGAGGAGGGGAGACAAACTGAGCCTTGCCTCACCCCTTTCTGGATTGCTGCTTCTTTTTCAAAGCCCTCGATTCTTATCACTGCAGATTGATTTCTAAATATACATTTTTAATACAGGGTGTGTCTAAATGTATCATCTTCATTTTGGAATATTACTGGAAGTAGGGTGAAATTTGTTGGAAGATGAAAGTGACTGAACTGATTTGAAGATATTGAGAATGACCCAACAGCTTCCGAGATGGATTTGGAATTTGTATCACCTATTTCTTGAAATCAAATAACGGAAAGTGAAAGTGATGACGAGCCAGCAATACAGCAACTTATCGCAACAAAGTGGTCTAAGGTCAAGCCTCCTGAGCAAGGCATGCCAATACATTTTTCCTAATATTTTCAAGAATATACCCCAGAGTGTGACAACATTTTCACTAATGCATTACAGGTACATTATTGACAATTCGTATATTACATAATATTAGCTTCATTCCAAATGTTCAATCCTAGATTGAACTACAAAATCACAACATTACAATTATAGACAATCATAGTTACTAGTTTCAATAGACAATTCAATGGCCTTACACATCAAAAGATTGAACATTAATTTTTTTCCATTCACACCATTTTAAGCAATAATCTTTTGTATAATAAGCTTGATGATTTTTGCACTGTGTTTTCAAAGATTTTAACTAACCATAAAATAAAATTGTAACACTTGTACCTTCGCAAAATTTGAAAGCTGAAGATGACCCATAAATAGGGTTGAAACATGTATGAATTTTTGACATGACCTTTTAACCCCGTCAGGGAGTTGTGATATGTATTGAATAGGAGGATGAATAAAACCTTGTACCGTTATAATTCAATCTGTGTATCTCTGTAACATGTTTCAGTTTTGTGTACATATAATCAAAAGTTTTATTATTATACTGAATTTGCAAACAGACTGTACATTTTTCTAATCAAAATATTTATGCAATTTCGTGTCAACAGAACAATCCTCACTGCATTAGCTTTGAATAGATATATAAGACTTCGTAGATTTATTTCATACCTCATGGATATTTTGTATTTTATTTTGACAAGTAAAAGCTGCCACCACAAGATTTAATATTGCCAGTTTGTGGTTAAATACTGGATCTCTGGCTTTATCAGTTTCCTTTCTTTTCCACTGTTATCCTCCAGCTTCCTTCTACTCTCTCTGTTGTGAGCAAGCAGATGTTTTTGGACAATGACAAATTAGATAGCAGAGTGCACAGCCTGTGGGACCAAGACGTAATGTAATCAAGTATTCTATTCAACTTATTATGAACTCATACTAATATATGCTGCTGGAGCATAAACGACAACAAAGAGAGAAAAGCAGCAGTGATGAAAGAAGCACCGAAGGCAAGACCAGAAAGGACAGAGTTAGAAATGAGGACATCAGAAAATGATGTGAACCTCGAAACTTCAGGACAGGATAGAAACAGCTCTACTGAAGTGGTACGGGCACAAGATGAGTATGGGAGAGGTATTTTAAGAAAAGTTAACATGAAAGAGTCCGAGGAGGGTGACCCTGAAAGAGATTGGTAAATTAATGATGTGCTTGGGTCTGGCTCAAACTGCTCGGAAAGATGACGGCAGAGTTAGAAAAAAGTTAAAGTTTTCCTCGAGCTTTTGTGCGTGCCACTACCTAGCGGCTTGCTCTTACTAACTTAAGAAGGATGTGCAAGTGTATTACGCTGGACAGTATCAGTTCGCCCTCTGTTTACTGTTACTACTGTGTCTTGAACATAATACGGTATCACTTCGACCCGCCTCTATATTTTGGAGACAGAATTTGTGTTTGTACAATGATTCATTACAAATGTCTCCTCAGAATAAACAAACTGTCTATTAAAATGTGTTGCTTGGGCCATATTAATACACAAAAAGGAAAACAATGTATACTGTCTTAACATTACAAGTGTTGAAATAGTGACATATTTGAATGGTTAAAAGACTAAAAGAAAATGTATGATATTTTATCTTCAGTTGTTAACACATTTGCCATCAGTTCCTGCGGGGTCATCTAGACTATTACTAAAAATGAGATGGTGTCAGTTTTCTTTGTTCCAGATAGACTCGAAAACTACATGACTGATTGGCCTGAAATTTGGTAAGGATACAGATTGAAATCCCGAGTCACGTAAGGGATACTTTTGATTTTGATATATTTCATGCAATCAGATAGTTAACACTGGTGCATGATAATATTTATACATTTATTTGCGTACATGATTAATGAGATAGTATTAATCCTTTCTTATTCAAGTTCTTTTATACGAGAGAAAAGTGTCATTCTATCTCAAGGAGGGGACTCAAAACCTCAAACACTGAAGACAGAAGGACCACCTCACCTGCCACGCTACACTGCTGTCTTAGCTGCCCAAAGCAAGACAACATAAGAATAATATTACGTTGCGTCAAACATATGACTGTTACAAGATACACGTGCCACTAGTGCATCTGAGTGTTATGAAAGGTGTTGCTCATAGGGTCAGTCTTGCTGAGGTAGTACTTTCTGACCCAGTGGGGAAAGCAATGGCGAACTACCTCACTCCTCATCTGCCCAGTACGCCTCATTTTGTTGCTACTATTGGTTTTGGGGGTTTCCTTATAACCATGTAATCTTTGGTGGTGCTATTTGAGGATCCAACCAGCCTCTGCGCTGATGACTTGACTTGACAGAGATTACAGATAAATGCCTTGTCCTTTTCATAGCATATTATCATAATCTAACTCTTCTAATTTTACGGACAGCCTTTCTTCCCCACAAGATATATGTCAGTGACTGAATGTACTAATATATGACAGCATGTACCTTCATTATTGATTTTTAAAAAACACACACCCACCCCCATACTTGAGTGAGCGGTGCTTCACTTTGTATGCTGTTTGCTTACCTGCGCGTTTGCGCTGTAGCCTGAGTCAGACTCCACCTTTGGTCACGTGACTGCTGGAGCTGATTAGACCGGGCTCGAACCTTGATGTGTATCGGGTCAGCTCGAACATGGGTATCACTTGCCCATTGCTAGGGCAGATATAGTGAGGGAGTGCATGGACAAGAAAACTAGCAGATGTACTCAAGAAAGGAAAGGAGTGATGGAGAGATAAGCAACTATGGAAATCCTTCATTCACAACCCAACAGAAGAAGAAAAAAGAAGATGAAGAAGAAGAAGAAGTGCACAGTCTGGCAAACGTACAACTATGGAGGTCCTGAAGTTCTTTAGTAAGGTTTACTTCTCTTCTTGTTTAGAATTTTCACTACACCACAAGATTCAAAAAATAAACATGTATCTTACCTGACGAGGAACAAACCAATCCAGAGCAGTGAGCATCAAATGACACAGAGATACGACCAAGAGGAATGGCCACACTCCACTCCGAAGAAAGCTGTAAGGAAAGAACAACTTGGTTGTAGCAAACTCTATTACCCAGTAAGGAAACGTTTCTTAGTTATTAAATTATGAGCACTTAACTGATACCAACTTTGTGAGCCACATTATCCAGACTACAAAATACAAAACGAATATCAGTGGGGCCATATAACTTGCTAACACAGCTACACTGAGATGGCCGACCTGCAAATATCAAACTAGCAGACCAAATATTTCCCAATGAGAATCAATATCTACATCATCTGATGCAGGCAACAATTTTTGTAAATGAGACAAAGTCTCTCATAGTGCATTGGTACTGCCTGTGGCTCCAAATAGCCTACGCAGTGGTCTCCACGGTATGCACTAGCCATGCGTCTTGGTAGGTGTGCTATTTACCAACTGATGAGCCCAAACTGGCACACTGGTGTAAAATTATGGCTACCTAGAATGAATTAACTGGAAAATTTATAATGTCCAATGATGGACCATTCATATTGGAATTATACATTTTTTGTATACTAGATGTTATGTTATGTTAGGTTAGGTTAGGTTAGGTTAGGTTAGGTTAGGTTATGTTATGTTATGTAATGTTATGTTATGTGTCAAAGTTGGCATAATGTTTTTCACCATTTCTTTTTTTTTAAAGACTGCATTCTTGTTAGTCAGTTGTTGTCCTTTGTGGCGTGTGTTGGGCAACGTGGGCCGATAAAAGGTTAAATACCTTGTGTCATCCAAAATAATTATAACGTGTCCAGATATAACCAACAGGTTTATGGGCTCAGAAGTGCAGAGACAATGAGTGAAAAGTTGTGAAGTGAAAGGGACATTAAGCAACAAGATAAAAGTGAGAGATATAGAAAACATGGTGAGTATGATGATCCTATCCTCACTGAGAATAATTACATGCAGTGGAGAGAAACAAGAGAAAGATTATGTTCATTTCTGAAGCAACATTGTTTTTGGGAAGATATAGATCCAGGATGTGATGATATTGAAGAATTGGATGCTACACAACAGACAAAAAATGAGAATGCTACAAACGTGATTATTCAGTGTTTGGATGATCAATTTGTGATCATGCTTGTTGTTTAAGGGGCCTAACATCTAGGTCATTGGCCCAATCAATTTATAAATGACATCAAACTTGAGACATCAGCAAAGCATACGTGGGAAGTGCTTCATCTAACTCACAATCATTTTAATGCATTGGACATAGCAGACTTATCTGAAGAGTTGTTACCATGGAAAAAGGACAAGGTTGAGACAATAATGGACAAGCTAAAAGAAACTGGAGGGGTGCTGGGGATTTAGTTAAAGGAGCATTTTTGTTATGAGGACTACCAATGGAAAAATACTGAGATCTCATATTGGAGTTCTGAGTGGATGAGGCGTCATTATCCACGCTCAACGTCAAAGCCAAGCTCAAGAAGGAGGGCAAGAGGGAGGAGATTGAGAAGGTGAGGATGAATCGAGAAGATGAAGTTGTTGCCAACAGGGTCAGGTGTCAAGGCAAGACTGAAGGTGAATCAGTGAGACATCAATGTGTACCACAAAATTTTGTGAATAAGAAGACTAAGACAAGAGCCAGGTCATACAAGTGTTACAATTGAGGTTTAGGACATGTGTCTAAATACCATATTTCCTCATGTATTAGACCTCCTGGCTTTTCGAGACAAAGAAAATGTAAAAGTAAATCTCGCATATTAAGACCCCCCAATGTAATTCGTCAGAGAAGAACAACGATTCTGCTTCGAAGTGGGTACAGGCCTTACTGCAGCTCCGATGACATCACACAAATTTGTGAATAGTTTCGTCTGTCTGACCCACGCAATGAAAACATGCATCAAAGTCATGCGGTTCGTCTGTGCTTTGTAGTTAAGAAATGGCCGCCTCTGTAGCGTTCTTGAGCTCCAATGACATCGCACAAATAGGTAAACAGTTTTATATCTCCAACCCGCCACTGAAAGCACGCATCAGTCATGTGATACATTCGTGTTTTGTAGTTAAGAATGTCTTCCAGAGTAACGGTTAGCACAATTAGCTGCCGTTCTCAGGGGCCTGAGTTCAATTCCCGGTACTACCAGAGATTTAAGTATGGCAGGAGGGTTGTTTTTTTTTTTTTTTTTTTTTTGCTTTACGTCGCACCGACACAGATATGTCTTATGGCGACGATGGGATAGGAAAGGCCTAGGAATTGGAAGGAAGCGGCCATGGCCTTAATTAAGGTACAGCCCCGGCATTTGCCTGGTGTGAAAATGGAAAACCACGGAAAACCATATTCAGGGCTGCCGACAGTGGGACTCGAACCCACTATCTCCTGATTACTGGATACTGGCCGCACTTAAGCGACTGCAGCTATTGAGCTCGGTAGGAGGGTTGATATGCAGTAAAATGGTACATGCAGTTCACCTCCCTTAGGGGCGTGACTAAAAAGAGCTGCACCACCTTGGGATGAGGAAATGAGTTTACTTTACTAGAAATATTCATGGTTGTTGCTATTAATATAGCAGGCGAAATTACTGACAGTGTGTTGAATAGTGGAACATCCCTCAAACTCTACATTATTGGTTAAACGTCAACACGGAAATGAAGATCATAACTTACGATCACTGACGAGATCGCTTAATATCTCGTAACTCAGGCCAATACAGATAGTATTTGGTGAGAAACAGGTTTAAAACGTGATAAAAACAATCCAATTATAATGACACCCACAGTATCCTCGGTCTGTCATAAGAGGCAACTAAAAGGTACTCCAGGGACTCTCAACTTCGGAGCGTGCGTTAGTGACTACGGGGCTTTTAACTGAGTCCTGGCATTCATTCAACATACTTGTGTCAGGCTCCTATCTGACCTCCCTTGGTCAACTCTTGTTCTTTTCTGACCCCGACGGTTTCAGAGCACTTGAGGTCTAGAAAGTCTTTCAATTTCACGGCCTTTGTGGCCCTTGTCTTCCTATGGCCGATACATTCATTTTTCGAAGTGTCAGATCCCTCCCATTTTTCTCTTTGATTAGTGTTATATTAGAGGATAGTTCCCTAGTTGTACTTCCTCTTAAAACAATAATAACCACCACCACCAATCATGACGATTGTTTTACTTGTCAACATACCAAACAAACAATAATAATATTATTATTGATTTTATGTCCCACTACTCTACTTTTGTACGATTTTCAGAAATGCCAAACGAAACATACTATGCGTTATTAAAAAAACTGAGCCAACAAACATACGAAATGAAACATTATGATAATTAAAGGCATTACCTCCACACCTTTAGATATCCATAAATGCAGCAAGCTTTCCTGTAATTTATTTTATTTTTTTCATCGTAGAACTTCTGGCACTGTCTGGTCATTTGATAGAATACCTATCCTAAGCAATGCGGTCTCTCTTATCTCAATTACAGTTGTTTAGGCAAATCCTGATGTGATAAATGTAGAAAACAAGCATGAAATATACTCAAAATTAAGGTCTGGCTTTCAACAGCCCCAGTTATCCAAGGAATGCTTCCAGTCATTATACAGGGTCTTTTTTATGGCCTGCTCCGTGTGTCAGGAGAACATGTACGGAAGGCGATAGCGTGGCCGGGTGATTCATTTGCTGAGAGATATATTGCTTCATGACCGGCTAAGATGATCTAATGCAGTACGATAGTGATAACCATTGCTTCACACACAGAAATAGTTCAGTTCATCTGCAGCATTGGTAGCGTGTTCAATGTGTTCGCTTTAAAATAGCGTAGTTTCTGTAGGAATACAAATCGTGTGTTTAATGAGCGATGTATACAGTAGAACAGCTTGTATTCATTGTGTTGTGCTATGCGAAGCATTCTTCTTATACAGAGTGCCGCTTTCGATTCATTCGCAAATTTCCTGGAATCCTCCCTCCCCATAGGAGTACCGTACGTAGATTAGTAAAGAAGCTCCGCACCACCGGGTCCATTCTTAACAAGAAATCACACAGGAGATGAACCGTTTTAACAGAGGAAAAGCTTGGAAAGAACTCCAACAAAATCCCTGTCGCGTCTCGCCGTACAAGCTAATGTGTCATTATCTTCTGCCCACAAAGCAACAAAACTGTTAAAAGCAAAACCGTACAAACCCACCCCTGCCCAATATTTAAGAGGACCTGACAGTTTCGCTAGCGTTCAGTTTGTAACTGGTTGCTTCAGTCAGTTCACGATGGGTATGTTGACCCAGAACTTTTATTTTATGGTGATGAAGCATGGCTACACTTAAGTGGCTATGTAAATAGTCAAAACAATCACTACTGATGTGCAAAAAATCCCCAACAGCTGCATGTCCGTCCACTTCATGATGTAAAAATAGGAGTTTGGTGCTCAATAAGTGCTCGCATAATTATAGGGCCTATATTTTTCCGCAAAACAATAAATGCTGATCGATATATAGCATTCTCAGACCATTCTTTCAAGAGCTGATGGAAGAAGAAAGGAAGAATGGTTACTTTATGCAAGATAATGCGACGGCACACACTGCTAATCGGTTTATGGAGGTAATACGGGACGTTTTCAAAGATCGTGTGGTTAATTATTCCCCTAGATCTCCTGATTTAAATCCCTGTGATTATTACCTGTGGGGGATGCTGAAGGTAAAAGTGTATGTGAACAATCCTAACACAAGAGAAGAACTACAAGAGAACATTACACAAGTTATTTCGAACATCACACGAGCTGAGATTTGTCAAGTGTCTGCAAACCTATTTACGAGGTGTCAGGCGTGTTTGACAGCTGAGGGACAACTTTTTGAACATCAAATGTAATGCCAGGTAGGTTTTAGCTAATAGTTTCACTAGAAATGGATTTCTATAAGTGTGAATTGCTGTGAGTAGTGGGGAGGAAATGCACGCATTATACCGGCTAGCGACCGAGTGTCATTGCGCCAGCCGTGCCATGCTCTGAGTGGTGCTGCTGAGCATGCTAAAGAAAAGATCCTGTATATTACATTCAAAAGTATAACTGTAACATATGCTAGTGATCAGCTGGTCGGTTGGCACGCTTTCTAGAGCAGGGCTTCATTCGGAAGAGGTGGCTTCTGTTACACATACACTAACTGGGAATAACAGAAGCCATCTCCAGAAATCATCTGCAAATATATTCTCACTATTTGGGCTCTATAGTCAGGAACAAAACTATTTTTAAAAGTTTCAAAAAGACGGGATCTCGAATGATCTTGATAGTAGTGAAGAAGGCGTCATTTGGGATAACGAAATGCCAGTAACAGGGAAGTTGGCAGCACACGATGACGATAATTGAAATGAAAGCAGTGATTAGGTTTACCGTGTGGTAGGCCTACTGCTCAACTGACAAAGACAAATGACTGGCCATTAAGTTCTTTGTTTAGATCGGGTCAGCACGTCCAGATTGAGGTGGTTTGGGCATGTAACGAGAATAAAGCCAACAAGGACAGCTTATGTTAAGTTGGAGAGACATGTGACAGGAAAACAGATTGTGGGAAGACCAAGAACCCACTGGATGGACATCATAAAGATGGACATTGCAGATCTCGGAAAGACACTGGAGGAAGTCATTAACAACAGAACGTATCTCAATAAGACAGAATGGAAGAGGCTCGCCGACAGTACCCGGGAAACTGGAACTGTAAAATGATGATGTATTAATATTCCATAATAATGTAACTCTGTAATTCGGCTTCTCACTGTTTTGGTTTCCCAAATAAATAAATAAATAAACAAACAAACAAACAAACAAACAAACAAACAAACAAACCTATATGCCCAACCCTTATCCTTTTTCTCTACTTGGTCGAGTATTAAGTGAGAGAAATCATCGTAGCAAGTTTTTACAACCTGATGCCCTTTCTGATGTCTACCTCATTAGAGAAGTTAATGTTGTTGTTGTTATTATTATTATTATTATTATTATTATTATTATTATTATTATTATTATTATTATTATTTATTTTGTTAGTTGCTTTACGTTGCACTGACGCAGACAGGTCTTATGGCAATGATGGGACAGGAAAGGCCTAGGAATAGGAAAGAAGCGGCCGTGGCCTTAATTAACGTACAGCCCCAGCATTTGCCTGGTGTGAAAATGGGAAATCACAGAAAACCATCTTCAGGGCTGCTGACAGTGGGGATCGAACCGACTATCTCCCGGATGCGAGCTCACAGCTGTGCGCTCCTAACCGCATGGCCAACTCGAAACAAATGACATGATAAAAGAGTACCTAAAACTGACTATATCTAAAAACATTTAAGCTCTTTAGGTGTTTTCAAAAGTGAAATTACCAGCGTTTCGCTCCAGTATAGCAGAAGGCTCGGATTGTTACACCCTTCCAAGATGCTGGTGGCTACACCACTACAAGCCTCCTATGTAGGACACTGCAGTGACGGTGCACTAGGGGAAGCACGTGCCTCCACTTGTATAAATGCCTGCCTTTGGCCTTTATATCAAAAAATTTCTCAGAAGTAAACCACAATTTAATTTCATCGACTGCAATGTTAAAAACATTTAAGCTCTTTAGCTTTTTCAATCTTGAAATAACCAGCATTTCACTCATGGTTTCCTTCTGGGACTTCTGACTACATTTACTATATATGCCGGCCTAAAAGTCATGTATTCACCGTTTATTGTCTTCAATATTTTTACGAGGGAGGATCAAATCTAAACTGGATTTTATTTGTTATTTAAATTCATTTATTAAAAAACACAAGGCAATTACAATATATTTCCACACAGTTTCCTGCTTTGGAAATGCATTTGTCCCATCGTATGGGCAGCTTCCTGATGCCCTCATCGTAAAAAGAACAGGGTCATGTCACCAGCCAGTTGCGCACAGTCTTCCACACTCTCGTCATCTTCAAATCGTTGCCCTCCTACGGCTTCTTCAAACGGTCCGAACAAACGAAAATTGCAGGGCGATAAGTCTGGGCTGTAAGGAGGACGATCAAGTGTAGTCCAGTGCATTTCCTGTAGTTTGGAGACAGTTAGAGGGACCTATCTGGAATGCACTTTACGGAACTGTAGGTCGTTTTTGATGATTGCCTGACAGCTTCCATAACTGATTCCGACTTGTTCTGCAATTTCCGATACTCTCGCCAGTCGATTATCGTCATTAATGTCTTTAACCGCACAAATGTTTTTGTCTGTAATGCTGGTCCGAGGATGGCGATCGCGTTGCTGATTTTCCACACGTTCTCGTCCTTCCTTCAACTTTTTATGCCAGGCAAACACACGCGCCCTTGACAATGTTTGATCACCAAACTGTGCAGTCAATCTCTGGCAAATTTCAGATGCTGTAACTCCTTCACGAGCAAGAAATTTTATAATTATGCGTTGCGCAGTGGAAGGGTGCACCTGTTGCTCCGACATCGTGAGCGTTACTGACAAAACGGCGGGAAATATCTAACAGCACGCTCTCCCCACTCCCAGCGGTCCTGCCTAAGCACAGCAGAAGCGCGGGGCCAGTCCACATCCAACTGTTGATGTTCAGGGAAAAAAAATCCTGTTTATATTTGATCGACCTTCGTAAATTTAGAAAGGGTGCCTTTCAACAAAAGTAGTCAGTAAGACTCCGAATACAATCACAAATTTGTTAATGAATAGTGTAGAATACATACATGTATAATTTATAGTTCTTTATAGCCAGAAGTCACTGGGCAGAATGGAAGGCTATCGCATATTGGATCCTCCCCTGCCACTTTTTGTGGCTAAAAAAGTGGGGGGGGGGGGGGGCGGCAAGGGGGTCCAATATTACATGTGATATATTTCATATTTGAGCCCGTATTGTCGTAAAGTACTGTGTGAAGGATTGTAAAGGTGGAACATTTGATATAAGGATTACACAAGTTAAGGGGGTCAAACATGCGAGGAAATTATGGTACACTAAGAATAAATTGAAATGTTATGTTTGTGATCAACTTGGACGTACATCTATGAACTGCCCAAATAAAAGAGCAGAAAAGAAGAATATGAGTGGAAAACGAACAAGCTACAGCAGATAAGGTCATGTCTCTGTTGAGAATGAGAAGAGAATCCTGTGCTTCACATCATATGAGCGCATGTAATGAGATGTTTGAATCTATGTCAAGGTGAAAAAATGGACGTGTTACTGACAAAATGTCAACGGGATGGAAAATTCATTTGCTGGTGTGTTGTATGTACCTACTCTTGGGACAAATCTAATATCTATTGGTCCAATGACTGCTTATCATCATCATTTTGAACCACCTCCAGTTTCTCGGGTGCGGTGAACGAGTCCTCTCTCCGTTTACTTCTGTTCACGTCTTCTTCCATAATCTGTTGCAAATCCATACCTCGTTCAGTTAGATTATTTCTAATCTGATCGCTCCATCTCTTTCTTGGCCGACCTCTTGATCTTTGAGTTCCTTCTCACACCACACTCTAACTGTTCTTTGTGGGTCCATTCTTTTGAGATGACCAAACCATTTCAGCCTGGCTTCGACACAGATCTCACTAAGGACTTTTCTTATTTTGTCCCTCCTTGTTTTCTGAATCATAGTTCTTAAGAACTGCATTTCCACTGATATTTCTGTTGGTTTAGATGCAAGTTTCTAGACTGTATGTGGTAACTGGTTACCTGTAGAGTATTAATTTTGATCTTAATGGAACATGCTTACCCTCTCACAAGATGATAAAACTGTGCTCCATTCTGTACTCTACTAGTGATTTCTACAATCTCTTGTTACTACACTGCCAAGATAACAGAGCTGATATTCTTCTTCCAACTTTGATGCACCTAAAGTGATGTTAGTACGGATGTTCTGTTGACTAACAGGCAACACTGCCATTTTGGATTTGTTTATCTTGAGACTAAATTGCTTCATTCAGCTTCAGCTTCACAGCTTCACTATCACCACATCATCTGCAAGGGCAAAAGCTTTAAACTCAGAATTGCTGTTGAGTCTCTTAACTGTTTTCATTCAAGGTGCCTGCTGGTAACCTAAAACTATTGACCCTGTCTTTTCCCTGGGATATTCCAATTTTCCCTGCATTCAATTTAGTGGGACATGATACTCAACAGTTATGCTCGAGGAGGTTTATCGTATTCTGGAATCATCATACTGAAACATATTTTGAATGAACACTTACAATGACATAAAGACCTTGAAATAAATGTATCATTAGTCAAACAAACTACACCTTATCATAAACTGCCAATCTGTGAAGTGGGTTAACAGTACTCCCAGAAACACTACACGCAACAAAAATGAACTACATTAACCACAGCAAGCCATTAGTCAGTCACTATTCAAACTAATGCCTGTGATTATCAGGGGACCTTATTCTTGAAATTGGCATGAATAAGCATGCCAGTTCTAAACCAAAACATATGGATTAGTGTTCTGAAACTCAGGAATAAGACACCATGTCCTGCAGCATGAAAAGAAGGTCTATTGACATATTCCTTTCTTTGTAGAATATTTCTGTGATAATTTTGCTTTTCCGTAATAATTAATAGTGAGGCAAAATCTATAATAATTATAAGCAATTATTCAAGAAAATACTAGGTAAAAATTAGATAGGGAATCTGCCCTAAATGCAGATTAGTGGTGACTGAATTAGTACCTTTATGTTATGTAAATTACATGGGTAGGTTTTAAAACAATGGGCATTTAATAGGAACATTAAAAAGTTAAGAGCATTTTGTTAATAACTTCTTATTGTATTGACAAGACGGACTTAGAATTTTACACATCAGTCTTGCTCATCACTCTGTTTTGGTCCAGTCTTAAAGAGAGAAAGCTTAATTTTGATGTGACAAGCAATTTCCCTCTGTCTTCCTCGTATATTCTCTGCATTTTTATTTTCTTCTACTTTCCCTGTTTTTCAAGAAAACAGGTGTCATTATTTCATGCATTACAATGATGAATAAAAGTTGTGATGGTGCGCTGGCTTGTCGTACACCCAGCTTAGTCTTCAACCACTCTGAATGCCCATCCCCTATTTGGACACAACTCTGGCAATGTTAAGGGATTTAAAGTTGTATTTGTAAATGATGTACGGCTCTAGTAATGGCAAACGCTAACATAAAGGAAAATTTCTATGATCCCCTGACCTGACCTACCTCCTCAGATGTGCTGCTAGAGACTTATGGCCTTCCTTGACGATTCTGTTGTATACGATTTGAGTGCGCCGTGTAACGTCCATCCAGTTGTACAGAGACTTCACCCGGCGGTGACAATCGAACGGTGGAACAACATTTCCTGACTTTAGATCACCTAAAGCCCTCTCCAGACCCTCGAGCAAAGCTGGAACATAGGTAAACAACACTATTCATTCTCCAAAGCATGGCTGAGAATAAAGTGGATTGAACTTTCACAATCCTGGGCATCAAAGTTATTGGCACAAAGTATTTTGATGTAGAATGTCATTTTAAATTTTTCATTTACAATTGGCACCGACACAGATACTGTAGGTCTTATGGCGATAATGGGATAAGAAAGGGCTAGGAGTTAGAAGGAAGCGGTCATGACCTTAATTAAAGTACAGCCCCAGGACTTGCCTCTTATGAAAATGGGAAACCATGGAAAACCATATTCAGGGCTGCTGACAGCAGGGTTCGAACCCACTATGTCTCGAATACATGCTCCCAGCTGTGCGCCCCTAACTGCGCAGACAACCCTAGAATGTCGTTGTTGTTGTTGTTGTTATATAAGTACACTCCCTCTGTGGAAAAGTGGTAGAATGTTGGCCTCTGGATCACAAGATAGTGGGTTCAAAGCCGGCAGAGGTAGTCTAATTTTTGAAGGGCGGCAAAAAGTCCATTCGACATTCCATGTTGTTCGATGTCATCATGTAAAAGATCTCTGGTACCACATTTCGTATTCGCCCGTCAAAATTCATTAAATCTTAGCCATTGATGCCCAAGAGAGATCCGGTTTACTCTGCCATCTAGTGTGCCTAGAGAAAAATGGAACGTCGAAAGTGACGAGCAAGCAACCAGATGCCGTCACATTAAAATGATTGAACATGTTAGCTAAGACCTTGCAATTATTATTATTGTTACCGTGTTTTGGTGGATCACAGAGGTGGGTAGAATGGGTCTAACCACAATATCAAAAATTAATTTAAAACTTTAACATTTCTCTTTAAATCACAAGTTTAACAAATTTTTCACTCAGTGAAATAATGAGGTTACAGGTACAATGACAATTTCAAGAATTGGAAAATCCAAGATTCAGAACTTGAACAATTTTGGGCTTCAAGCCCCTAGTTTACAAACTTACAATTTCGTAAATGAGGTATAATTTAGGCAAGGGCAGAAATCCCCCAATTCAAAAGCACTTTGCTCCAAAAGTTACAATTTCTAGCCTTACAGAGGCACCCCTCACTATTACAGAAAACTTAGAAAAGAGCTTATATGCTCTCCAATATCAACAAATTTCTTACAGCCTACTCAAGGCAACATTACATCAATTGGCCTCTCTCGGCGCAATTTACAATTGAAATTACTTTTACACAGGGGTATCTGTTACCCAAACTACTGGGCCTTCGTGGAAAAAGAATAGGTTAGATTACTGGCCCAAACACAAAATGATGGAGGTGTACACTTGCACTCCTAGATAATGAAGTATAAAATCCTAACTGGGCTCTCGACCTGATTATACAGGGGCTAATCCCAAGCTACTGAGGTGACTCGAAAGAAGGTTAATTTAATGCATTACAGGAAAGAAAAACAGTTACAAAATCGTAGTCACCTCAAACCAAGTTGAAGGGGAACTTGAGATGGTAACGCACTCTCTATCCCCGATTTACAGTTTTAAGACTTTATGAAATTTTACATTAGCTGAAAGAAAGTTTACATTTTAGAGAACAGGAGGTTACATAATTAGAAATTAGGGCCTTCCCCTCATGTAAGTCTGTGGAGGTAGCTAGAGAAAAATAAGTCTGGTGGTCATTACCTTAGCTGCTGGACTGCCTGGTGAAGAATGAGGTGCCCCGTGCGCGCGCGCCCACACACACACACACACACACACACACACACACACACACACACACACACACACAGTGATTAATAGGCAAGGTACCCAGAAAAGCCGCAGCTTATATATCCGAAGGGAAGGTTCGAGAGGATTCTGGACTAATTTGGACACACCCTCTCAATTTTTATTGGACAATTCGAAAAGTGACAAGAAGCCTGTGATAGGCTAAAAAAAATAATTACAGAAATTTCTAATTGGCCAGATTCAAAACTGGCAGAATGAAAAAGAAGAGTTGCCAACCCAAAAATAAATTAACATTGATCCAGTTATGAAAACCTAGAAACACAAAACTTCTTTAAATTACAAGTTCTTCCACCTTGCACAAGGGTGCATGAACAGAGTTTTTTGGAAAGTTTAAACTTCTTGAAGTACACCAAAATCAAAACAAAATAAATCCAATCAGTTTAGGAAACTTAGAAATGACAAACTTCTCAATTATTCAGTAGTGACATCTTCTGATTAATGTCCCAACTTCATGCAGAAGCAGTTTCACGTTTTGTTGGATAGATAGAGTTCATTAATGCACTTCTTTTGAATGTTATTATTATTATTATTATTATTATTATTATTATTATTATTATTATTATTATTATTATTATTATTATTATTATTATTATTTTATTTTTTTACACAGTGTATCCCCCATTGGAGCACTTTGATCAGCCATATACATTAAAGTCTAATAGTATTAAACAGAGTCAGCTTTTCAGCTTCTTCTTCCGCTCCCAAAACTTCTTTATCCTGTCGGACCTGACTGCCCTTTGTATGTTGTGTTGGGTATTCAGGCCGAAGGCTGGTTTGATCCTCCACAGTTCCACCAACAGCTGTCATAGATAACCTAGGCGTCACTGAAGAGGCCTCTTACCCAGATGCCGCAAGATCGATTCCCAACCAAGTATGAGATTTTACCTGGACCTGAGGGCTGTTTCAAGGTCCGCTCAGGGTGTGTGATTACAACTGAGGAGTTATTTGATAACAAGATGGCGGTCCTGGTCTAGAAAGCCAAGAATAATGGCAGAGAGAATTTGTTGCACTGGCCATGCGTCACTTTATAATTTGGAAGTCTTCGGGCCGAGCGGTGGTCACTTGGAAAGGCAAAGGCCCCTCGGGGCTGGTAGTACCAGTGGGAGTGGGGCTATGGAACAAAATATCACATCAGTATAAAAATAACATAATAAAGAGGTCCAAAACTCACAATTTAATATGCAAATTTTGTTTGTAGAATACCGCTGCAGGTGTGGCATGGACAAAATCCTCCAATTTTCCAGGGTAAACCCTCAATGAAGACCATGTGCTTTGATGATGATGGTAATGATGAACGTTCTTGTTGTTTAAAGGGGCCTTACGTCTAGGTCATCTGCCCCTAATGGTACGAAATGAGACAAAATGTAATGATAATTTAAAAGTCCAAAATTCATTCACTGACCAGAATTTGAAATGTGATGTTGAAGAATGAATGGATGAATATGAATTTAAAATAATCAGCGGATCAAAGTCGTAATACTGAAAGTTCAAAATAATTCTACTGACTAGAATTCAAAAAGACCACAATGAACAATGATTATGAACTTAAAACAATCAATGGATCCGACCTGCAATGTCGCACCTTCCCAAAAACTATATTAAAACAACAATATTACTGACCAAAGGACTGCTTCCACAGCACAAGCCTGAAACAATGATGCTTGTTGTCTAAAGGGGTCCAAAATCCAGGTCAACGGCCCCTCATCATGGCACTTATTGCTGATAAAGTGGTATTTCTCATGTTGCGGTACTAATCAAAATTAGTATAGACTCACGGTGTTCCACACATTATGGTACTACTCACAAGTATTGTACGTCACACAGGTAACGCAGACCAATGGTGTTTCTCACATAATGGCGCCACTCATAGGCAAAACCTGCCCAGGTTTCCTATCAACTTCACTGGAACCACTGAAAAGACAGCACTCGACTGGAACCCCCTCCCCCAGGTGGTCGAAAACATGGCCATCCGAAGAAGAATTGGGAGAAAGACAATTGAAGAGGAGTGCCTAGGAATGGAAAAACTTGGGATGAAGTGAAAATGCTGGTTAACAGTAGAACCAGATGGAAGCAACAGGAATTATAACTGGGAAAACGGAGCAAGAGCTTGATATTAGGTGCTTGCCAGTTCGAGGGTTAATAGGACCAAGAGTTGAGGAAGCATGTTCGCTTTCAAGGGGGTCCCAGGTCCATATTTTTTTGAACTGCTGTACTTTTTCTGGCCATAGATAAACTTGCATAATACAATTATTTTTCTTCTTCCTTGTCCCTGCATATATCTCGCAAAGATCCAGGGTCTGCTTTGACAAAATTATATAAAGCTCGTAATCACTGAAATCAGTTGAGTAGTTTCTGAGATTACCCTCTGTAAACAAACTCACAAATAGTACAGATTATATAAAATTGTCCAGACCACTGGTAATATACATGAACTGTGCAGGTTCAGTGGTGCCAGCTTTTGTGATTTATTGATTTGTTTATTTGCATATATTTTTAATTGTAAAACTCTGAGATTTGTCGATGATATTGTTATTTGATCCGAGTCTGCTGAAGATCTGGAGAAACTGCTGAATGGTACGGACACAGTCTCAGAGAAGGAGTACAAAATAAGAATAAATAAACTGAAAAGAAAAGTAATGGAGTGCAGAAGCCAGGTAGTGCAGGAAACAGTAGATTAACAAATGAAGTATTAAAAGAAGTACATGAATACTGTTACTTGGGTAGTAAAATAACTAACAACCGGGCTGGCTGTGCGGTTATGGGCGTGCAGCTGTGAGCTCGCATCCGGAAGATATTGGGTTCGAATCCCACTGTCAGCAGCCCTGAAGATGGTTTTCTGTGGGTTCCCATTTTCACACCAGGAAAATGCTGGGGCTCTACCTTAATTAAGACCACGGCCGCTTCCTTCCCATTCCTAGGCCTTTCCTGTGCCATCGTCCCCATAAGACATATCTGTATCGGTGAGACGTAAAGCAAAAAAAAAAAAAAAAAAAAAAAAAAACCTAATGATGACAGAAGCAAGGAGGACATGAAATAAAGATTAACACAAGCAAGGAAGGCCTTTCTTAAGAAAAAAAATTTGCTCACTTCAAACATTGACAGAGGAACTGACAGATGGTTTCGAAGACTTTTGTATGGAGCTTGGCACTGTTTGGAAGTGAAACATTGAAGATGACTAGCTCCAAGTTGCTTTACGTCGCACCGACACAGATAGGTCTTATGGGGACGATGGCACAGGAAAGGCCTAGGAATGGGAAGGAAGCGGCCGTGGTCTTAAGGTAGAGCCCCAGCATTTGCCTGGTGTAAAAATGGTAAAACACGGAAAACCATCTTCATGGCTGCTGACAGTGTGGTTCGAACCCACTATCTCCTGAATACTGGCCACACTTAAGTAACTGCAGCTCGGTCAAAAGGAAAACAGAAGCTTTTGAAGTGTAGTATTACAGAAGAATGCTGAAGGTGAGATGGGTGGATCGAATCATGAATAAAGAGACAGTGAATTAAATCAGTAAGAGAAGAACGATTTGGTGAAATTTTACATGTAACTAATCTCATGTTTAGACCCATATTGAAATTTATTCACCGACTCGTTCAGTTACATTTTGAAGGAAGTGCAGGTGGTAAAAACAGTATGAATATGGCAAGCAGATTCGAGTAGACGTAGGATGTAGTAGTTATGTAGAAATGAAAATATTAGCACAGAATAAGGTGGCTTGGACAGCTGCATGAAACCATTCTATAGACTGATGACCCAAAACAACAACAACAACAACAATAGCTTTTAGTGCCGGGAGTGTCCACGGCTGACCTGGGCGTCTAGATGTGGGATGATGATGATGTAGGGAGAGGGTGAAACCGAATATAGGAACGTAGCTTACTCCTGTCAAATAACAGCAAAGTGCCTGCTGAAGGCTTAATGTCTCCATCCGACGGATGAATCTCCATCGCGAGCAGCATATACCCTCACTCCATATGAACACTGCAGAAATATTTGGAAATTAATCCAGGTTTTTGGCATGCAATCAGGCGATCACAAATTGTATACCACTACCTCTGATGGTGAACATTTTTTCCAGTGACAGGACTCGAACCAGCTAACCACTCTGTCAGACGTTAACAAATCAGGCGGGCAGTTTTCGTGATAAACAGAATATCAATCAATCTGTTGCTTATTTATTCCATAACTTAAGAAAGTACATTTCAACATGACAAGAAGATGATTTATGAAGTAGTCATACCTGGTACAGTGGGCTCAGTCAGGTAGATGAGATCAGGAGGTAAGACTTCAGGGATCCCACCAACACGTGTGCTCACCACCTGTAAACTGAGGAACAAACCAACGTCGTATCACCTGGATGACAATTATTTATTTATTTATTTATTTATTTATTTACCATAAAACCTTCAGGGCCGATTGCAGAAACAACGACTAGTTTTAAGCCTTAGACAACGTCTACGTCGATCACAACCTTTCATTGCATAAACAATGTACAGCCGGTGTTCAGCTAGATGTCGTTTAAACTTTCAATATTGGTTTGAAAATGGAAACAGAAGTATCTTTCATGCAACTCTATGCTTTTAAAGATAAAAATTTCATAATGTTCCTTATTGAACTGTATCACAATTAAACTAAAATAAGAAATAAAATGGTTCAACCTATTCAATACAAGTAAATAAGAAATCAGTGTTACAGTCTTATTAGATTAAAAGCGGTACCGGTTTCGACCACCAATCTGGGTCATCATCAGCTGATTAAAAACACAAAAACAATGCATAGGAAAGCAGTTGAAGAGGCAATATAAGACAATAGGATTAGCAGTGTGCGATTTTAAATCATAAAATCCAAAAGAAGTCGCTAATATGAAGCACGGCGCAAGCCCCTAAAGATGATGTAGATGTTGATTCCTATAGGGAACCTAGAATATTTGTCCTGAATGAGTAAATTTATAATACCAATATAATGGTCCGTTATTGGACATTATAAATTTTCCAGCTAACTCATTCTTGGTTGCCTGCGTTTCGTCCTCGTGTGCTAAGTTAGGCTCGTCAGTTGGGACTTAGCACACCACCCAAGATGTAAGGCTAGTGCATACCGTGGAAGCCACTGCATAGGCTATTTGAAGCCACCAGCAGTGCCAATGCACTATGAGAGCTATGTCTCATTTCCAAAAATACTGTCAGGCGCGAAGTCACAACATGATTTAATAAATATGAAGTCCCAAAAATGTGTAGAAGTCGAAGACAAGTCATTTAATTGAAGTGAGATCAAATACAGTAGAGACAATACACGACACTCAGCAAGATATCGAGGGACAGCTATTAGAGCTTTCTCTAGTGGATTGACCTGAGAACTACTGATTCTGTCATAAGAGCACGTGTATTTGTGTGTAAAGTTTTTGGTATTATTTATGCGTTTTCAGTGAGCTGACATAATTAAATAGTAGCGTGTGTCATTCCTTGATATCTCCTCTTAACATGAGGGGAAAGGTATGTGCTGTGTTTGGCTGCAGTAACTATGAAGTAGAAAAGAATGCGCGGTCTTTCTTCCGTTTCCCTCGTGACAAGAAAATGTAATATTGTATTTGCATGTATATTCTTCCAGTGACAAAGAGATTTGTATAGTACTTCATAATCTTCTTGACCTGCTCGACCCATATTTTAACTGGCTTAAAATATAATACGCATATTTTATTGTATAGTGCAGCAGTTAACCTTCAATACCGATGTGTTGTTGTAGGTGTGATCTGTGGGTTTGATTTAATTCAGGAAAATGCATATGCATATGAGTATGGCTGGTTGTGTTCCAAGTTACCCCATTTGGAATGCCGTAATGCGTTGTCAAGCACTGAAGAAAATATGGGTGATTTAAGAAATGTACATATTTTTTTGAAACAATATGATGATGCAAATTTGCTTTACCCTAATGTAATGGCATTATGGCAAGTATTGCTTATAGGGAAAGTTTGAATGTTTTTGAGGCTAAATTTATAGATTTTCTTTCTGTTAGTAGGCTTCAAGTTAAAAGGAAAATTGTCCAGCTCTTAAATGTAAATTCATTGAATCATGTGTGTAAGGAATGTGTCGATATCTTTGTTGACAAGTGTTTTAACACATTCACACCCATCATCTGAGCTGGCTATTTAAAGAGCTGGCCCAGATATTTCAGCTGTTAGTGGCAGAGCAAATAACAACGAATTCTTTTCACAATAAGTTCTAAACTAAACAAGATATGGAAACAAAATTTTCCACATACCATTAATGAAGTCCTCTAGAATCTCTGTAGGGTGTGGTGGCTAATGCAACACTTTCCTGGGTGAATGGGAACACCACACTTTCCACAAAAATAGCGTGTTTCACTAATAATTTTATTTTTGAAGCACACTTTGCACCTTCTTGAAGGGAACTTGACTTTATTCAATGGTGGAAACTTGAAGAGAATATGCTCTTTTCTCTTCCCATCTAACCTAAATGGTGGATCCTTGGCCGGTGCCCTTTTTGGAGGCAAAATCACGGGATGTTGACTTAGAGCTGATGAAGTAGATGGAGCTGAGATGTCGGAGAGAGGTGACTGTACTTGTATGTCGGGTTCACTTTTTTCCTGGAGCAAGTTCCTAACTACTGTCTGCATGAAATTCAGAAATGTTTTTGATTTTTGAGGATTCGAGTTCTGGAAGAGCCGAAATGCGTTAAAAAGTGAGCAGTACAGTAAATAAAAAAACCTTTTTTGGCCACTTTATAGTTTTCCTCATGAAAGGATAGAGCGCCAAGTACTGGTCTGCAGTATCAACACCATGTATGTGTTGATTATAGTCGGTCACAGACTCTGGTTTCATTTGTATTTTTCCAGATTTCTTTGTTTCGACCATTTCTGCCGAATGGATGGTAGTTACCATAGTAATAACCTTTTTGTCCCTCCAAGAAACAAGCAATACATCCTCATCCCTCCTGAAAGTCATTTCCCCCCGTTTGAGAATTGCCTGGTGTTCCTTTAGATCTTTTCGTACACCCCTATTTGACCGTACTGTTCCACATACGGCAGTGTTCTGTTCCCATAATTGTTCGCGAGTCCAACGCTATTGTAATAATTGTCCATATAGACTGTATACCCCTGGCCAAGATAATTTTCAAGCAGCTAAAAAACTGTGCTTTGTAAATTCGCACCACTTGCATCATATATCATGAGTTTACAGATGTACCCCATGTTAGACTCGCAAACCATCCTCACTAAAATGCCATATTTTATTATTTTACCGGGGTTGTATACGCGGAATCTTAGGCGCCCTCTCCAGGCTAGTATTCCTTCGTCCAGAGCAACTTTCTGTTTGGGGGTATAAAGTTCTGTAAATCTGTCCGAAAGTTTCTGTAAAATGGGTCTGATTTTATACAATCTGTCAGTGCTGTGCTCGTATCCGCTGCTGTCACTAAAGTGGAGAAATGAGAGGATATTTTCGAAGCGATTTTGTGACATTGTCTTTGAGAAAATAGGAGTAGAGGAAATTGGACCTTCTCTCCAGTACATTCTGAGACATGGTTTACTAATGATGCCGGTAGTGAGCATCAAACCCAGGAACTGTCTTATTTCTGAAACAGTCATCGGACTCCACGTTTGAGCAAGAGAGTGTTTAGAGAAGGGGCGCGGCGTCGCACTAATTACATGACTTGCATAGGTATTCGAGAAATTCAGCTGTGAGAAATAGATTTACAAATGACATCTTGTTGGTGTTTTCTGTTTCAATATTTATACCTGGTTTAGCAGTAAATGGGATTGCAGGGGGGCGGTATAAAGGCGAACATTCAGGTACTGGTACTGTGTTTTCTGTCACGTGTTCAGGAGAATCGTCTTCACTGTCATCACTGTCATCACTGTCATCACTGTCATCAATGTCACTTTCAATTTCACTTAGTTCAGGAATCAGTTCATCACCCGAGTCTTCATTGAAAAGGATGTCGGAAATTTCGTCAACACTTACTTTGTCCCTACACGCCATGGTTGCACTTCAGAACACGACTATACACACGCTTGTGCAATCACAAACCAACTATGCAGCCAGTTGGGCCAGCGCTAGGCTACCTTCAGAAACAAAACAAAAAAAAAGTGCATTGGGAGGGAAAATCGCCATGGCCATGTGGTTTCTGTTGAGTAGAAGCATTCATAAGGGTATTACCATCTCTCTCGCACATATTTGTGACCAAACTAGATCCCAGCTGCGTAGGAACAGCTGCAATTCAAGGTTGCGCTTATCTGGGCTAACTTGGATACGGTCCACAGCATGCTCACGCGCTATAGGCAATAACTCGGATACGGGCGTGAATGTGTTAATATGATGATACAATGCTTTTAAATGAAAAAAAAAGAAAAATCTAGCCCTGAACGTTCAGGCAGGAATTCTAAAGCTAAAAAAGTAATGCATAAATGAAAGATCAAGCCCTTTCACAGCAGTCCATTTCACATCTTGATTATATGTCTAATTTCAGTCTTTAAATAATAACCTGTTAAATAATTCTTCATTCATTTATCGAGAATTGCTTTAGCAACTTTGAAGTTAATATCTTGGTAACACTTTCTTTCTAGACGCAATATATTTATCCATTTCCATATATACATTTCCATTGATATTTGAATTTAGTGCAAATTTTCAGGTCAAGCCACTAGGAGCGCCACTTGGAACTTGTCCCCCATTTTAACAAGGCTAAATCCGGAAGTGTCGCGTATTGTCTCCACTGTATTTAGTGAGATGCTAGCTCCTGAAGATCAGCGCAACGTAGGGCGTAATCAATGTACGGCACTGTGCTTTTATATGCCGACGAAACTTGGTGAAAAGCTTAATGATCAAGGCAACCAATGAAATTCGTCAGTGCATGCGCCAAATCATAGTCAGCTGTTGTCTTCCTATACATTACTCAAATATGGCTATGCATGAGCAGGACTTGCCTACAGATAAGAATATCACTTTCAATGAAAATAATATCTCATAACATTATCGACACTAAAGCAACACTTTACAAAAAACAATATAAATATGAGTCTCCACCTTATCAATACAAAATTAATTTACATTAAGCTGGTAAATATAGTCAAGACTAGTTTCGACCCCTAGGGGGTCATCTTCAGTTGACGCATTAAAAATGTATTTTTTACAAAAACATCACATGTAGTGGTAAAAGCTTAAATTAATTTGAACCGATCATAAATGTTGGTATGTCTGGTACATTTGGGCTATTGTATGTGTCAATTTTGAGTTTTTAGCACACAGTGTGAAGGTAGTTGATTAACTAGTGTGCATCATCCATGAAGTCACATGTTATTTTTATGCTACTACCATCCAATTTTTTTTTGGGTTATACAATGTGGAATATACATACATTTGTGCAAATCAACAGTGGCAAGTTTAACAATATACATTTAAAGTTGGTTCATAAATTACACAAATTGGCTATTGATTAGTCATATGAAAATGTAGGACATTGGTTTGAACACTTTGACTGAAATATCAATGTAACACCTTACTGGCATATATCTTAGATGCTAAAATCAGTTTATAAAGCCTGTTATTCTTGATTGAGTCTTGGAATAGGGTTAAATTTTTTTTTAAATAAAAACTATTTGCTTAGTATAGGCATTAAATAATGCTGTTAAAATGGACATATAACTAAAACAGTGGTATATGTATGCCATATATGCCTGGTTAAAAACACATTACATTAATGTTATTGATATGTGGTGCTACAAGTACATTGTTTTGGAATAAATGGGGTTGACGAATTTTTCACAACAGTCTTAGATATAGTGTTCTGATAAAATGGGTCCGTAAAAATATTTATATGTAAAAAACGGTTAGGTAAGTATTTGAATAATCCGCTTGCAGATCAGGTAATACTTAGTTATATATCTGGAGATATTTTAGGCAGCTACTAATGTTGGAGTTATTAGAAATCTTGAATATATTAATGGAGCATGTTTTTCCATCCGTATGTCGTGATGTTTTAAGTTGGTGACATTTGTCAGAACGTGTTGAAATTATGCGTCTTGATGCACGTTGATTTTATCATGGAAGCGTATATGTTGTAAAAACAAGGTACAGTATGTAAGGTGTTGGAACCGTGCATTCTTTGTAGCTGCCTGTTGAGATCTACAGCTACAAAGAATGCACGGTTCCAACACCTTACATACTGTACCTTGTTTTTACAACATATACGCTTCCATGATAAAATCAACGTGCATCAAGACGCATAATTTCAACACGTTCTGACAAATGTCACCAACTTAAAACATCACGACATACGGATGGAAAAACATGCTCCATTAATATATTCAAGATTTCTAATAACTCCAACATTAGTAGCTGCCTAAAATATCTCCAGATATATAACTAAGTATTACCTGATCTGCAAGCGGATTATTCAAATACTTACCTAACCGTTTTTTACATATAAATATTTTTACGGACCCATTTTATCAGAACACTATATCTAAGACTGTTGTGAAAAATTCGTCAACCCCATTTATTCCAAAACAATGTACATGTAGCACCACATATCAATAACATTAATGTAATGTGTTTTTAACCAGGCATATATGGCATACATATACCACTGTTTTAGTTATATGTCCATTTTAACAGCATTATTTAATGCCTATACTAAGCAAATAGTTTTTATTTAAAAAAATTTTAACCCTATTCCAAGACTCAATCAAGAATAACAGGCTTTATAAACTGATTTTAGCATCTAAGATATATGCCAGTAAGGTGTTACATTGATATTTCAGTCAAAGTGTTCAAACCAATGTCCTACATTTTCATATGACTAATCAATAGCCAATTTGTGTAATTTATGAACCAACTTTAAATGTATATTGTTAAACTTGCCACTGTTGATTTGCACAAATGTATGTATATTCCACATTGTATAACCCAAAAAAAAATTGGATGGTAGTAGCATAAAAATAACATGTGACTTCATGGATGATGCACACTAGTTAATCAACTACCTTCACACTGTGTGCTAAAAACTCAAAATTGACACATACAATAGCCCAAATGTACCAGACATACCAACATTTATGATCGGTTCAAATTAATTTAAGCTTTTACCACTACATGTGATGTTTTTGTAATAAAATACATTTTTAATGCATGTCAACTGAAGATGACCCCCTAGGGGTCGAAACTAGTCTTGACTATATTTACCAGCTTAATGTAAATTAATTTTGTATTGATAAGGTGGAGACTCATATTTATATTGTTTTTTGTAAAGTAATATCTATCAATACGGAAATGAAACTTATAAACAACACTAAAGCAACACACCACCATACGAGGAAGTGTAGCTTTGATTATAATGTTGTTATGGTGAGTGAAATCAAAATAGCTTCTGGGAAGGGAAGATAAAACTATATTAGTGTGTAACCGAATGAGTTGTACGGGCTACATAGATGTAGCTTGCATTCTGCAGATCATATGTTTGAAACGCACCATCGGCAGCCCTGTTTTCCATAGTTTCCCCATTTCTACATCAGGCCACAGCTCTTCCTTCCCATTCCTCGCCTTTTCCTATCTCATAGTTTCCAAAAACTTACCTGAATTAGCACGACTATTATCTGCAAAAAAACATTCATACGCACACAACCTACTTTTCTTTGGCATTATTATGTGTGCTTACTTGGCATTTAAGATAATAACTTAATCCCTCCCAGTTGATGAATATGACAGCCCTCGGGACAAGTTATTCTGATATGGATGTAATAAAAGTGACCTTTAATTCCGGGGAAATTATCCCAAATATAATAAAATATATCAGCTGCCAAGAAGTGCAGTCAAGTTGACAATTACCGGATTGTCGCTTCTGTCGTATGTTTCATGCTACATGACTTCTAATTGCGATTCACTCCTATAATTTGAGGTTAAACAGTGTTCTTGGCAGTGCTTAAACATAGCCGGTTGAGCATCGGTTTTAGACAGTGTCTAAGTGATACATAACGTCTTTGCAATGTGGCAGCCATACTTAGACATTGTTTAACCGTACACATTGCCTAAATACTGTTTCTGCAATTGGCCCACTGAGTTTAAGAGTGGTTTAGTGAAAAAGGGCAAGCCCCATGTAGCTGCTTCACAGACCCACTAAGCTAATATTGACAATAATTACATTATTCACATATTTACAGTCGTAAAGTAATTCATTCACTCGCCAACACTTACCACTCGCTTTCACTCTCGTTCATGTACACACAGACATATACCACATCTTTTTTATTTTTATTTTTTTGCAAGTTTCTTAAACTGCATTAGAGGCAAGGTGTTTTATTTTAGGCAGTAAGCCATTCCAGAGTGTTGAGTAGCAGCCGTAGTAACCGGATTGGTAGGAGGTGGTACGGGCAAAATTAATGCCTCCGTGGACAGAGCGAAAGGATAGGAAAAGACAATGAAAAGTGTCAAGGTTAACGGAGCCAGCAATGGATTTTCGAAGGAAGAGTAAATCAGTTCTTTTGACAATAGTTTCTATAGAGGGGAGGTGGACACCTTGAACTTCGGCTCAATTGAAATTTTGGTTGAGTGCAACATATTTAAGGAGCCGGCATTGGTCGGAATTCTGTGCGTCGGCCTTAACCAGCATTTTATGAATCACTGTCAGAGGCATCTTTTTATCGTGGTGCAGCATGTTTCTTCAGCCTTACTTTGATGCATGCATATCAATTTGGTGTTGTCAGTGCTGCACTGTGTCTTGGATCGGTTGAACTTTGTGTGGCCAGTCTTGGCTTGAATTCTGTGGGTTATGCATGCAGTTTTGTTTTGGTGCCATTGTGTCTGTACACCGTTTGTTTCATTCCGTGTGTTTGTGTGATTTACTTTGTGGCTGGTGGTGGCCTGCAGTTGTTTCGAGGCTGGTCCCTGAATGTAGATGTGATGTGGATGCTGCATGGTTTGTGTTGAAGGGGTGGACCTTAAAGGTGGAATATTTGGCTATTATTGCCATCATACTTAGAAAAGAAATCCAAGAATATGTGGAGTCTACAACATGCATCAGTGATAGGATGATGGTGATGAGACTCCAGTTTGAAAATGGCATGAAAGATCTGTTTCAGTTGTATGCCCCACAAGCTTTTTAGAGGAAGTGGACAGACAGATAGAAGATAAGGAAGTGCTATTGATGGGAGATCTAAATGCACAAGTTGGAATGGAAAGACAAGGAAGGGAAGATGTTGTTGGGCCCTTTGGATATGGAAATGTAAATCCAGACGGCAAGTTGTTGGTGGAATTTTGCATGAGGAACCAAATGATTGTTGTAAACAGCTGGTTTAGAATTTGAGAAACAAATTTGCTTTGTCTTCTTTCGATCTCAGTAAGTAGACATTTATCACACGTTTAAAAAAGAAAATAGTTTCTATGAGATGTACTGTAGTTATGATATGTTTCTAAGTTTTAAGAGATTTGGCTTAACCTCACTTCATAGGTTATTGTTTGTTTACAATTGCCCCATACTTTTTGTTGATGGGGGTAATTGTAAACATGAAAACAGGGTCATTGTAAACATGTTTTATGTGTCTCCAGTGTTACCTTTTGTACTTTTCAGTAGTCAGGATGCCAAGGAACTATATTGGAAAGAAACCCCCATCCAGTTATACAGTGAAGGATTTGCAGAATGCTGTCAGGGATGTCAAAAACCGTAACTGCAGTTATCGTGAAGCTGAGGAAAAGTATGCTGTTCTGATATCTGTCATATATCACAAGATTAAAGGTCGGAAAGTACCAACAACCAAAACTGGAGCTGGAAGAAGCACAGTTCTTTCTTCAGAAACAGAAGAAAAAATTGCACAGTGTCTGATAGCTCGTGCAAAAATGGGTTATCCATGCCATAAAGAGGAACTCAAGAAGTTAGTAGCAGATTATGTTAGAGCTAATAATATTCCTACTCCTTTCAAAAATTGTATATCAGGCGATGACTGGTACCGTGGTTTCATGAATCGGAACCCACAGGTTTCCTTAAAAAAGTCTGAACATCTTCAAAAAGCGCAAATGATGGCAAGAGATCCTCATGTTGAGTACTCTTTTTATGATGATTTAGATACCTTATATGAAAGTATCAGTATTAAAGGGGATCTCAGCAAGGCAGATGAACCTGGCTTTGGAAGTGATCCAACGAAACTGAGGGCCATTGCAGAGAAAGGAAAACCTTTGAATCGAGTGTCGGGCGGTTCCGGGCGGGAGAGCACTACAGTTTTGGCTTGTGTTTCTGCAGATGTCACAACTTTGCCACCGTTGATAGTTTTTAAGGGAGCAGCAGTTCAAGGATGTTGGATATCTGAGGATGCATTTCCCGGTACTACGCACGAAACATCAAGGAATGGGTGGATGGAAGAACCTGTGTTTTTTTATTGGTTTGTGGATGTATTTGTTCCACATGTTCAACAGTTACATGAACAGAAGAACCTGCCAGACCAGGAAGCAATGCTTATATTTGACGACATGCCAGCCACATTAGCCTTCTTATAATTGAAGAAGCAGCTTCATCAAAAATTCATCTCATAAAGTTGTCCAGTCACTAAACTGACCACTTGCAACCTCTGGATAAATGTGTATTTGGAACTTTAAAAACTATGTGGGATAGAGAACTGGTGAAGTTTGGAAAGGAACAAATGGGTGTTGGACCTGGACGACTGGGTAAGCAAAGGTTCTCAAAAATATTAGGCATAGTGTGGAAGGCTGGAATGAAACTGGAAAATATAAAGAAAGGTTTTGAATCTACTGGTCTCTTTCCTCTAGACCCATCCAAATTTGACAGAGAACTTTTCTCTCCACATGATTTAAGGTGATACAAACAAAGTAAAAACGCCCAAGCTCAAAGGTGCAATTCACGTGTTTCTGAATTAAGCCTACATGAGGAATCTCCTAATGTAACTACAGATGAGGACCTGCATCCATCTGACAGAATAATTACAGAGCAGGCAGTAAACACAACAGTTCGAGACTTGAGAACCAAATCATCATCATCATCATCATCATCATCATCATCCTAAACCATCTCCAGTTTCCCGGGTGTGGTATATGAGCCTCCTCCATCTCATCCTGTCCTTGTACCATTCTTCCTCCACCAACTGGTCCCAATCATGACCTCTCAGCAGTACATCGCTCTTAACTAAATCTATCCATTTCCTTCATGGCCTTCCCACGGGTCAGCTTCCTTCTACCTTTCTGTCAAATTCCTTCCTTGCAGTTCTGTTTACTGGCATCCTCTTAATGTGACCAAACCACTTCAGTCTTGATATCTGAATCTTATTGAGGAGAGAATCATCTATTCCTACTTCTTCTCTAATTTTCTCATTCCTAATCTTGTCTTTCCTGGTTTTTTTGGATCATAGTGCGTAGGAATTTCATTTCAGCTGCCTGAAGTTTGAATTATCTCTATTGGTCAGTGTTGTGGTTTTGAGACTGTATGTAAGAATTGGTGTATAATAGGACTTGTACAATGTCATTTTTGTTTTCATGGGTATTTGCTCATCCCACAGCAGGTGTTTTACCTGGTGGTAAAATTGTGTTGCCTTATTGATTCGATTGTTCACCTCATGTTTTGCTAGGTTGTCATTTGATATAATGCTACCCAAGTATTTGAAAACTGGAACGCTGTCCAGTTGGGCTTCATTTAACATGACTATTGCTTCTGCTCCTTCCCCATACACTTTCATCACCACCGTCTTGGTCTTGCTGATGTTTAAACCATATTTCTTAAACTCCTCATTCCAGCTTTGTATTCTCTCTCCCAATTCCTCTTCTGAGTCACTCCAGATCGCAACATCATCTGCAAATGTGAAGGCTTTGATATCTCCGTGTTCTTTCCTTTTAATAGATTTCATTACTACATCCATTACAATAATAAATAGAAGTGATGACAATGAGCTGCCCTGCTGCACTCCTCTCTTTGTTTCAAACCAGTCCGACAAACCACATCCTACTTGAATACAGCTTCTGTTCCCACTATATAACATTTTCACTTTGTCTATGAGGCTGTCTCGCACTTGAAGTTCTTTCATACATTGCCAAATTCTTTCCCTTGGTACACTATCATATGCTTTCTCAATGTCCAAAAATATTAGAAATAAAGGCTTGTTCTTCTCCCAGTATTTTTCCATTAGCATCCTAATTGCAAATATAAGGTCTGTAGTTGACCTTCCTGGTCTGAAACCATACTGCTCTTCTTCCAAAATTGGTTCAACAATATCTCTGATTCTGGTCTCTATTATTTTTTCCAATATTTTCAGGACATGAGACAGTAGTGTGATACCACGGTAATTAGTAAATTTTCGTCGGCTTCCTTTCTTGAACAGAGGTACAATGATGCCCATCTTCCAGTCCTCAGGAATAGTATTTTCCTCTCATATCTTGTTGAGCAGTCTGTAGAGCCATTGGATTCCTGGACTTCCCGCTGCTTTCAGCATATCTGCACTGAGTTCATCTATGCCCACTGCCTTTCCTTTCTTCATGCTCTTGAGCGCATTTTCAACCTCAAGCCATATAATTGGTGGTTCAGGTGTGGTTCCTCGACTTGGCTCTCCTCTATCCGTTGTTATGTTTTCTGTATCTCCATTCAGCAGCTTTTCGTAATAGACCTTGAGTTCTTGTTTAATTTCTCCCTCTTCTTGTGCCAGAGTTCCATCATCACGTTCTATTGCTTTTATGGTCTCTTGATCCCTTCGCTTGTTTTTCACTACTCTGTATAGCAATTTCATATTTCCTCTACTGTCCTCTTCCAGTTTGTCTGCAAACTCATTCCATTTCTTCTCTTTTTCTTCCCTTACAATGTTCTTTACAGCAAGTTTCTTGTTCCTGTATACTCCTTGAAGTCTTTGTATTTCTTGTTCATTTCGTTCTTGTCCCTGTTTTTGTTTTTTCTTGTCCAGTGCCTTCTTTATTTGGTTTCTTTCTTTCACTGCTGTTTTCACTCTATCATTCCACCATGGTGTCTCCTTTTTTCTTTTGATAGAACTTGTAACTCCACATAGGTTTTTGGCTTCTCCCACAAAGGTGTCTTTGAAGGCCTTCCATTCTTCATTAACGCTGGTTACTTCACACTTCGGCAAAGTAAGACAGGAATCTCCCATTAAACCTACCAACATTATTGACATTTTTGCTAGTAAAATAAGAGGAAAGAATTTAGGTTGGTGTGAAGATGAGAGAAAAATTAGTGAAAAGAAAGCTCCCACATCACGATTAAAACAGGCAAAATATGGTGTTCTCACTGCACAGAAGATAATGGAGAGACTAAATGAAGGTGAAGCTGCAAGATCTTCACTGAAAAAAAGAAAATCAGATGTGGAACAATATGTAAAGGATAAAAATGGATCAAAACATAGGCCTAATCATAAAAGGAAAGGTGGTAAAAGAAAGTTAGAAGAAACCTCAGAATCAGAAAATGAGGAGGGTATGTTTTTGGCAGATGATAGAGTCCTATCGAATTGAGCGAAGAAGAGTCAGATGCAGAAGAGGAAAATTTCTTCACAGAAGAAGGATTTAGAAGTTAGAAGACTGGGTTCTAGTCAAATTCCAAAAGAAAAAAGGATATTGTTTTTATGCAGGTCAGGTTGTTGAACTGGGTGAAAGAGATGTTGTGGTCAATTTTCTTTGGAAAGGGACATCACACTTTTTCTTGCCATCAATCCCAGATAAATTGTCAGTTGACCTTTCTGATATAAAGTAATTGTTACCACAACCAGAAGTTCGGAGGGGTCATTACAATTTCAAAATCAAATTTCCTGGTGCAATTAAAATTTTGTAAAATTCTTTATAAGGCTTAAGCCTACATATTTTTTATATTTCATGAAGCAAATGAAATTTTGTAATTTTTTTATAGGCCTGTGTCCTGATGCAATTAATTTTTTCTCATAGTGTTAAACAATCAAAGACTTAATGATAGAGTCCTATCGAATTGAGCTAAGAGGAGTCAGATGCAGAAGATACATTTCCTCATTCAGTTACAATTTTGTTAGTGTTCCATAATTAAAAGGTTAACCATATTCTTCACAATTTTCTTTGCCTTCTCGTCCAACAAAAACGAACATTGGGGTAATTGTAAACACATATCATAATTAATGAAAAAAAATTAAATAACTATAGACCTGTAGTGTTTTGTAATATATGTTTAATTTCTACAGCTACACTTTAACACTCTGAGAGGGGGTAAATTTTTTTTTTTTTTTTTTTTTTTTTTTTGCTAGGGGCTTTACGTCGCACCGACACAGATAGGTCTTATGGCGACGATGGGATAGGAAAGGCCTAGGAGTTGGAAGGAAGCGGCCGTGGACTTAATTAAGGTACAGCCCCAGAATTTGCCTGGTGTGAAAATGGGAAACCACGGAAAACCATCTTCAGGGCTGCCGATAGTGGGATTCGAACCTACTATCTCCCGGATGCAAGCTCACAGGAGGGGGTAAATGTAAACAAGTGGTGGTAAATGAAAACACCCAATTAAATTATGAAATAGTTAAAATGTGAACCCTAAACTCCATTTATAGATAAAAGAAAGGTGTAGAAATAAGATGATCTTTTATAGTTGATTTTAATTAGTAAAATATATCCAAGATAAGTAGAAAGTGTTTACAATGATCCTGGTCTAACCTATATGATTCATTCATTCCATCCCTGACCCGGTCAGTGACTGGAAAATAGGTTGTAGGTTTTCATATGAAAGATAGGTAAAAAGAATGAGGCATTTTTGTCCATGAGTTATTAAAATAACTACATAACACTTTCTTTTTCATAAATACATTTGTAGGGAGGAAGCACAATGGTGGGAAGAGTCACTGCTTCATTGCCTTACTTCATTTTCCTTATTCTGTGCTGCTCTGGTACAAGCCTTGTGTAGTCCCTCATTCTGTGAAACGCCGGCAGCTCACTTCTGTAGTGACGTCATCTGCAGTATTTATTTGTTGCATGTGTGTTTTTTAGGCTTTAAATCAGTGCGTACTTGTCTTGTGCTGAGTGAGAGTTGATTGTATATTGCACAGTATTTGTGTGTATTCTATTAATTTCGTATTGTACAGAAGTGGTTACTGAAGATTTTGGTGTTGTGGAGTGCAGCGACATTTCATGGCATAACTCGTACTAATAAAAGAATTTACCGTGTGTTTTATTTGTGTTTGGTTTTGTTATTTACCTGTTCTTTCTTAAGTGCATTTTAATGTTACCACTGTTTTTCTTACGACCGCATTTCATCTGTAAGGTACTATTAAGTTCAGGTGACGAATACATACGTGCTACAAGAAATCTGAAAGAAGAAATAACTCTCTCACTACAATCCCTCAATGTCCCTCCATCCGACAATTTACTACATCCACGTCTAGAGATAACAGATGCCAGGAAAGTGAGAAGAGTACTGAGAGAAAGGACATTCAGTGAGTGGTGCAACTTACAGCAGAAAGGAAGAGGTGTATGTTTGTACAATGAATACACTCCTGCCAACTCCTGGATTCGAGAGCATCAAGGCTTATCATGTAGTGAATGGCGTGAAGCAATTAAGATGACAGCAAACATTTCAGCAGTTAGATCGGTACCAGGAAGATCTCAGAACGATTCCCTTTGTAGGCGCTGCCTCAAGGAGATTGAAACTCTTGCGCATGTTCTGGGATCTTGTCCTCATGGTGAACTTTTAAGGAATACGCGTCATCATAACATCCGCTCGTTAATTGCGGCGACGCTAAAAGAGCATGGTTTCCAGGTATTTGAAGAGGTTCATGGCTTAGCGAACAACGGAAGCCACAGAAGGATTGACATCATTGCTTTCAAGAATAAGAAGAGAGGTTACATCATCGACCCTACAATTTGCTTTGAAAGCCATAAGTCACAGCCCTCAGATGTTAACCTAGAGAAGAGGAATATATACTTTCCAACAATTCCTTACTACAGGGAGAAATACCAGTTAGAGGAAATCGACATAGTAGGTCTGATGATTGGAGCAAGGGGAACGATTCCCGCTTTTGCCGCTAATTTCTGGAAACAGATGTCTCTGCCAGTTACAACGTTACGGGAGATTGCCATCATAGCCTTAAGGGGCTCACTGATAATTCTAAGGAATCACTGTTACAATTAGGTTACCTTCAACATTTCTCAACTACAGAATATCTATTTCTCTTCTAAATATAAAAGTATACTTTGTCGCAAGGCAGCCTCTGCATGAGAGGAAGTATTTCATAAAATAAAATATTAAAAAAATTTGTAAGCAATACAACAGCACTGTATTACCCCGCGTTGCCTGGGGAAATTTATTAAATGCAATTAAAAGCGTCCCTCACCCCTCGAGCCAATAAAAATATTTTCTATTTTCTCCCCCAATTTGCCTTACAGTTCAATGCTGAGGATTTTTTTGCCGTAGTTTATCTCTGATTCTGTACAAACCAAACATAGCCCCAGCAAGCCCCCTGTTCCTTTTAGTTCATAAAAATAATTTGCAGCTTCATTTCTTTCGCTTTTTATCTTGAACTCAAGTACTGAATTTTACAAATTTGTGTGCAGCTGTTTAGCCGTGATGGTATTGAGCAGAGCCCTGTTGCCATAAGAGCAATACTGTTTTCTTAACGTGGAATGAACTATAGATAGTTAACATGTATGTGGTGGACGTATCTGATCCACAAGTTGTATAATGGATAAAATGTACAAGCTAACAATTTTCTGTAGCACTCAAGGGGATAGTGACAACATGAATAAGTGGCCTTCTGATCAGATAAAGTTATCCATCAAAAAGTTCGGTATGAAGTGAATGTATGGAAAAGAAAAATAAAGTGAAAATTTGAAGAAATGGGGAATGGAATGAATAAGATCGATAAAAGAATACAGTATATGGCTGTATGATATAACAGGGTTGAAACGGGTTCCAATATTTAATAAAGATAATAACATCAACCTAATTGGTACTGAATAAGTAGACCTTCCTATACGCCTTTTGATAGTGATCAATCGTCAATACGGACCATAATGAAATCTGTTACTTACGATAGTTAAAATAATGTTGCAGATGCATGTATTTCCTCCTATCAAAACATGGCGTGTTAGAGATGTGATACATTAGAGTTGAAATTGTTCATGGTGGGACCTCAGATATCGGAAGGGTGTGGTACGGTTGTGCGGCATAAAGCATTAAATCACGATCAGGCTTAAAATGAATCTCTCACTTTAACGTTCCAATTGTTTTCTACAGTTTTTCATATATTGGCTTAACATACTCCAGTATAATATTTCTAATTAACTTTCAGCACTAAATAATTTGTGACTTCTTTTACAGTGACAATGATATCGAGTGACTTTCTCTGTTTATATGAAAAGAAGTTGAAGGTGAAAAGTTTTGAATGATATTAAAACAAAAAGTTTTTGCCCTTGCTCTGATGTTTCATTGCCGATTTATTAATAATATTGCAAGCCTGATATATTGACTCATACAACTGAAATAACCTGTGGTTACTTTAATCTTATTCCTGAAAACTTACAAAATTATTTTAAGAATTATATGACATAATATCGAAATCTGATTTACTTGTTCATAAAACTCAGGTTCAGCTACAGATATAAAAGTAAACTGACCCACAGGATGCAGCTTCGACGATAGCCATGCAGTAGGCCTCCGTGAGAGACGTGTTGAGGAAGACGTGACCTTGGACGAGAACAGACCGTACTTGGGTGTGTTCCAAGCTGCCGAGTAATGTCACCTGTTCTTGGAGCCCGCACCTTTCTCGAACCTCCTCCAGGAGCCATCGTTTGGGACCATCTCCACCAATCAGGAACTGGACCTGGTCACAAATGAGGTACTACTATGTGCAGTGTTAAGTCACAGCTACTCATGCTCCATGTGTACAATAATAACAGACAAATATTTCAACTGACTCAAGATAAGTAATGGAAAGGAACAAGAAAGTGTCAAATCAAGTACCATCTTTGCTTGCTTAATTTTCACATCTTTTTGACCAAATGCTTTGTTCTAAAATCAAGCGGTGTAAATTATGCAGATTTTTTCTCGAAGATTTCAAGTTACATTGATATTGCATATAAAATCAATAAAAATCACCATGATAGCTGTGAAAATACCATTCTGTATCAACATTGAACATTTCTTTACAGATAAGACCAAGATGAATAAACAAGTTTTTATTAAAACACTGCATGTTATACATATTTACGGCAGGCTGTCCATTTTCCATCACTGCAATATTATATACGCAGAAAATAACAGCAAGCAAGGTCTCAAATTCATATGCTATTAGTTTACTAGCAGGTCTACAACATTTTAGCACTTGCTCCAAGTACATGAGGAGCCTCCGTGGCTCAGACGGCAGCGCGTTGGCCTCTTACCACTGGATACCGTGGTTCAAATCCCGGTCGCTCCATGTGAAATTTGTGCTGGACAAAGCAGAGGCGGGACAGGTTTTCCTCCGGGTACTCCGGTTTTCCCTGTCATCTTTCATTCCAGCAACACTCTCCATTCTCATTTCATAGCATCTATCAGTGATTAACAAAAATCACTTTGGGAGTGGCGACCCCATCATACTAACAGCCTATATCTGCTTCATTCATTCCATCCCTGACCCGGTCAATGACTAGAAAACAGGTTGTAGGTTTTCATTTTTCCAAGTACGTGAGCAGGCAACAAAAAGGGTTAACGTGGTTTCTTTCACTGTGTTGTCATACGCTGCTACAGAACAGTCTATAAATCTGTTACGATAAAGTAAGTATATGGTAGTACATGTAGCCATTTGGGGAGAAACTGAGAGGAATGTTCAGAGAAGATTGGATCTTTGGAACTCCAAGTTTAAAGAATGTAAGTTAACTGTGAGCAAGAGCAGAAGAGATGTAATGAAAATTACCAGGACAAATACACCTTGCAACCTCACCCTTGATGGAGAGAAGATTGAATGTGTGAATACCTTTTATGTCTGAGGAGTACAATATCAAATGATGGAAGTGACAAGAATGAAGTGTTGAGCGGGGTGCAAATAGGATCCAACTTCTTTAATCAAGTATGGAACATAGTGTGGGAGAAGGGAGTTCCTCAGAGGGTTAACATATATTCTGGAGAGTTGTGTCATACATAAAAGAGAAGTAAGTCAACGGCAAGCTGCTGAAATGAAGTTCCTTAGATCAGCTGTACAGAAAACAAGGAAGGATAGAATTAGGAATGATCTGATACGAAGAGACCTGCAGGTAAACCTGACCATGGAAGAAAGGCTGAGTGTTGCAAGGCTGAAGTGGCTAGGACACGTTAAGCGGATGCAGGCGACTCGAACTGCAAGGCAGTATTTTGAAAAGATCGTTCTGGGATGAAGCCCCATTGGACGCCCTAGAAAAATGTGGTCAGACCAGATAAGAGAAGAATTAGAGAAGAGAGGAGAAAAATGGGATGCCCCAGAAAGAAAAGAAGCATACCAGGACCGTAACAAATGGAGGCACACCATTCTAAAACATCCTAACCGGCTCGCTGGGAGGAATTCATGATCATGATGATGATGATGATGATGATGGCCAGTTAATCTGCTATGATAATGGAGTAAACCATACAGCCAGTGTCTCCATGCTGAGTGTTGGGCGGCAGTAAATAGCCTGACCCACTATAAGGACCAACGGCTAAGGCGGAGAAATCCTTATAGAAGGGAAATGCGCCCTCAGTGGAGGAAATAACACAAACTCCATATGAGCTGTAGCGTCTGTACTTCAGAGGAACGGCAACAAAAGGTGTCTGTTCTCCATGTTAGGAGCGGCCTACAAGTTTCGGCTGGCAGTAGCTCTAAAATGCCTTTGAGAGTGGCGAACCCATCGTAATAAAAGCCTATATGATGACAAGTGTACTGAAGCCTCGGAAAATGCTAGGGTATTCCCCACAACTGACGTGCAAAATGCTAGGGCGTTCCCCACAAGTGACATGCAATTCTTGTGATGCTGGGAGAAATGTGAGAAATGGGCGACCAGCAACCAAATACATCAAGATAGCGACCATCAATGTGGTGACACTAACAGGGAAAGTGGAAGAAATTTGTAGATTTTGTGGTTGACAAAGAATCAGTGAGACCAAATGGAAAGGAAAAGGTGAGAGGAAATTAAAGAAAGGATACATCTTATACTATAGTGGAGGAAGAGAAGCCAAAAATGACGTAGGTCTCATAATTAGAAAAGACCTAAAGGAATACCTACAATTGGTAAATAAAAACATAAATGACAGGTTGATTAAGGTCAGATTGAGACTTGAAACTGGTGTTACAGATATAATTCAAGGGTATGCTCCACAAACAGGAAATACAGGTACAGATCTAGAGCAATACCTTGAATATCTGGAATACCATATACAGGACAAACAGGTTGTGATCATAGGAGACATGAATGCCCAAGTAGGTCAGGAAAGAAAAGGAGATGAGTTTACAGGTCCATTTGGATATGGGAAGAGAAACAAGGCTAGAGACATTTTGGTAGCCTTTTGTAGACGAAATGAGCTGATCATTGGTAACGCATGGTTTCAAAAGAAAAACAATAAGAAGATAAGATATAGCTGGGATAACAAAATCAAAACTCTGATAGATTACATTTTGGTCGAGAAAGGTAACAGGAAAATGCTGGTAGACATAACGGCCCTCCCAAGTCAATCTTTCGAAGGAGATCACAGAGTTGTGATAGCTAAGTTAAAGATGGGAAAGATACAAAAGATGACTGAGATTAGGCAGAGAAAGCTAAGGGTGTGGAAATTGCAGGAGAAGGAAATAAATGAAGAGGTCCAGAAAAAGATTAAAACAAGTATACCTAAGGAAGACATCAGAAGGGTCAAAGAAGAATGGGCATACTTTAAAACAGTCATGGTCGAGTCTGCAGAAAAGACCTGTGGAAGAGTATCAGAAAGGAAGGAAGATCAAGAAACGCCCTAGTGGAATGGCAGGGTAAAAAATATAGTTAAAAGGAAGAAACAAGCTTGGAAATATGGCTGAGAAACAGAACAACAGAATGTAAAGCAGAATACAGGCACTGCAAGAAGGAGTGCTCCAAGGTGGTTCAAGAAGAGAAAAAGAAATGCTGGCAAAAATTCACTGAATCTCTGCAAGAAGATACAACCAGAAACAAAAATATCTTATTCCATTGGGTTAAAAAGAAGAAAAACCCAGGTGAAGGTTCTAACTTCATTAAAAATGAACAGGAGGAAGTGATGACACAGAAGCAGGATATATTGCAGAGGTAGGAAAAATACTTTGAACAGCTTTGCAATGTGCAAAATACCTCGGTACAAGGAGAAATTGAAGAACCGGATTTAGTGCAGATGGAAGATAAGGAAAACAAGGTGTCCATGGCAGAGATTGAGTGGGCCACTAAAAGAATGAAACAAGGCAAGGCAGCTGGAATTGACGAGGTCACCATAGAAATTATAATAGCAGCACGAATAGATGGTCTACAGTGGTTGTATAGACTCTTCAGAGTGATATGGAGAGAAAAGACTGTTCCAAAAGAGTGGACGAAAGGGGTCATTATACCAGTTTTCAATTAAGTAGACAGGAAGCAGTGTGAAAATTACAGAGGAGTGACATTGGTACGTCATACAGCTAAGATCCTTGAAAGAATCCTGGATAGACAAATAAGAGACAGAGTAGAGGGAAAATTGGCAGAACACCAGTATGGATTCAGAAGAGGCAGGTCCACATTTGACCTAATATTTACATTGTGTTAAATGATGGAAAGGTATTGGGAATATGGAAAGGACATGGTAGTAACATTTCTACATATTGAAAAGGCATATGACAGTGTCCCAAGGAATTTGGTATGGAAAACATTGACAGAGGCACAGATTGGGAATGAAACAATGCAGATGGTAATAGCACTGTATCAAAATTGCAAAAGCTGTGTTAGAACCAAAGTGGGTCAAACTGAATGGTTCAGAGTTGAGACAGGCTTAAGACAGGGAAGTGTATTGTCTCCCTTACTCTTCATCATCATCATCATCATCATCATCATCATCATCATCATCATCATCATCATCATGGTTAGAATTCTACATAATATCAAGAGGAGATGACGAACGAGCAAATAACGTCTATGCTCTTTGCTGATGACATTGTAGTTTGGGGAGATAATGAAGATGAAGTACAGACACAAGTTGATTTACGGAATGAGGAGATAATAAATTTCGGAATGAAGAATAGTACTGCAAGGAGTAAGACTTTGATCATGACGAAAGGTAACAGAAAATACAGGATAGTGATAAAAACAGGACATGAACCTCTCGGAGTAGTGAAAAATTTGTAATATTTGGACAGCATGATGTCACAAGGTAGAAGTTTGGATGGATAAATTTATTCAACAATACAGTAGTCTGCAAGTTTCTACCAGTGTGTGAGAGACATTGTAAGGAACAAAGATGTGCCAATGAAGTGCAAGAAGGTTTTATACTCGTCCTATTATAAACCTACACTGAGCTATGCTTCAGCAGTCTGGACGTTGACTAAGCGGAACCAAAGTAAGATACAAGCAGCTGTCCCTCCTCATCAGGCCAAATCACACTGATTTTGCTTTCTGAATCTCTGCCTCAATGTTGGGAGTTTTCAACTCGCCCCATACATACTCATTTTGGAGGCGGCTGCTTTCTGGCAACACTGTACATTCATCGAAGCATCCTCATGTCTGCAACCTCTAACCAGTTGATACTGTTCTTTGTCAGAACAAACATCCTCTTATCGCAGAGTATTTCCTCCATCCTGTTGGGATTCTGGAAGTCACTTCCATTTTAATATGTCTTTGGCGTGCATTTGTTATTCTTATGCCTTATGCAGCATTTGGAGTCATATACAAGCCTGATGTGATGACCATCTTTAAGGACAACCATCTCTTACACAAGCCACCTGTCAGCAATGGTCATTTCATCCAGGCAACATTGATGTGGTGATTGACATCAATTGTGGCATCGGTGGTAATGACAGTCAAAATACCAAAAACTGTCAGTCGTCATCAGTAGTTTGCTGGGTAGGGAGACAGTGGTGTGTTGACCAAAGAGGTCTGCCTTCGCAAAATTGCAGAACAAGTATTCTGGTTTTCTTACCACTGATCCCGTGTCTGTTTCTCTCCAATGATAAACTACATCATTCTAAGTCTGCTTCAACCTCTTCAAGCACTTTGCTAACCAAAACGATACCGTCAACGTATAGGAGGATCCAGGGTAGTGCTGGCATCAGCTGCTCCGTCAAGTAATTAATGACAATGTTAAACAGGATTGGACTCAGTGCAGATCCCTAATGCACAATGACATTAACAGGAAAGCTTTCAAACTAATCTGAACCAGCTTTCACTTTGGTAGAAAGACATCTTACATACTCCTCAGGGACATTTCAATATCTCATCGCCCACTAGATATCTCTGGGAACACAATCAAAGGCTTTCTCCAGATCAATGAACACTATGAGGAGTTCCTTTTTTAGTCCACAGTGCTCCTCCATTAAGAACCAGAGAGTTAAATGCATCACTGACTGACAAACAAGATGTGAAATCCCACTGGTTCCAATGGATGTCGATGATAATTCCTGATGCTATTTATAATTATACACTCACAAATTTTGAGGGTGAGTGAAGTGAGTTTGTGCCTCTAACCTCCGCGTATACCATGGACATGATATTGTAACATGGCAGCAGGTTGGAAATAAGCACACAACACTCAAACACTAACTCTAGGATTTATCAACTACTAACTGCTTGCACAGTACACATAATTACACTAGCTCGCACTCCCCCTCTGCTCAGTCACACTAGTTGCTCACACTATTGCTTACAAGGTAAAACAATCACACTCTTCCATAACTGCTCCTTACTGTCTGATTCAGTTCCACAGTTATACTCACTGAACACTTAGTTCACAGCCATTAATAATAATAATAATAATAATAATAATAATAATAATAATAATAATAATAATAATAATAATAATAATAATAATAATAATAATAATAATAATAATAATAATAATAATAATAATCGTATGGCCTCAGCTACCATGTGCAGACATTTCAATTTGACGCCATCTGGCTGTCTGCTCGTCAATTTAGATGTTCCGTTTTACTCTAGGCCCCCACTAGATGGCAGACCGAGTAAACCGAAACTCTCTTGGGCGTCTATGGCTGAGATTTAATGAATTTTGTCGGGTAAACACCAAATGTGTCACCAGAGATCTTTTACATGCCGACATCGTACGACATGGAGTGTCGAATGGACTTTTTTCCGCCCTTCAAAAATCCGACTACCTCTGCCGGGTTTGAACCCGCTATCTTGGGATCCGGAGGCCATTACAACACAGTCTCGCAATCCTGTATGTAGTAAAATGTCCGTACATTAACAGCAAACTTTGTTCACGGTCCCCTGCCAATACCTGGTCGAACTCTCCACAGACATGATGCTCACTCACAGCAGCTGGAAATGAAACACTACTCCTCAGTGACAGACATACAGAATGAACACTCAACAGGACTGTCCCGATTACACTGCATTGCTCAGCTACACTGTACTGCTGATTGACTGACTGTAAACTCCACGGGTGTATTCCACCCAGTGCTTGCACACAGCACTAACACTCAGACTGAACTCCACTGAACCACCAACAGAACTGAACAATCACTGTTCACTGAGCTCTGTGTTCACCTTTAGTTCTTTCTCACACCACCAGGAGGCCTCTAGTGAAATAATGGGGTGACAACAGAGCAGTGGGAAAGTGAGCTGGCCTTGAGTACTCAGCTCATTCCTGAATTGTTCTCTGTGCGGCGAGTGGCGAGGCGCATACTCAGTGACATCCTTCATGGCCAGGGCCAAGGTTATTCGCTCCTCCCTAGGTCTTAAAATAAAATGATGGAAACCGCCACAAAATAGTTCTGATCGGCAATATGCGTGAAGAGGTCAACGCAGCCTTAGAATGGGGAAAAGGCTGGCAGCAACATACATGAATGTTTATCTAAGCCACGATGATGTAGGTAAGCCAGGCTGGTTCTCAAGACTGGGAGGTCTATAATGGGAAGGTTAGCACTTATGTACATCGATTGGAAGAGTGGGGTGGGATAGAGTAAGGTGCGAACTGCTTGGTCACAGGACAGAAGACACATTAAAAAATAACTTTCTTCTTTGTGAAAAGCTAATGATCATGAATATGTCTTTAAAAAAAAATGAAACCAAGGCCTACAGTAACAAATAATGTGACAACACTGACGGTTCACTATCTATTTCAACAGACACTGTTTATCCAAATCCAAAGCCGCAGCATCTTTGGTGACCATGGCCTACAGTAACAAATAACGTGACATCACTGATGGTTCACTATCTATTTCAACACACACTGTTTATCCAAATCCAAAGCCGCAGCATCTTTGGTGACCATGGCCTACGGTTACAAATACTGTGACGTCCCTTCTGTCGCACATTTTGTCGTGTTACACAAATTTTCGGATGATCCCCAGCCATAAGACATATTCTGTCAAAAAGAAGTCCTGTGTTGTAATCAAATCCAAGCAAAGAAAATCAGTAACTGTCTTGATGGCACAACTGCAAGGTGATGCATGTTGCTTTGGCCTCACTTACCTCCAGAAAAGGGCCTTCTACAACAGAAAACACACAGTGTTCCTACCTCAGGATGCTGAGCACATATGGCAGGAATGACTTGGGCCATCAAGTCTACTCCCTTGCGGTACACCAGGCGACTCACGATCACGATAGTGACTGAAACAACATGAAATATCTCTTTTAGGAACTTCTCTAACCACTCTGGTAGAGACGACTTAGCAGGCTGTGAAAGTCTGCACAAGTACAAAGCAGTAAATAACTACTTACGCTACAACAACAGAAATTGATCTTTTACGTTATGAGTGAAATGTTTATGGAATTTTGAAACAAGTTACATAAACGTATCACTTTAGTGGCTGTTGCGTACAATATTTTATTTCATACTACGGTGAATTTACTTATTTTAAATTAATTTAATCTATATATAAAATAAGAGTTTTATGTGTACATTGCTCAGAAATTAAAAGGAAAGCTATTTCTGTATTGGTCATGTCCGCAGTAACAAGGAAATCCACTTTTCAATTTTCTGTAATTTCTGTTTGCCTGTCTGGATGTATGTACGCGCATCACGAGAAAACGACGCAAGAGAATTTAATGAAAATCAGTATGTAAAGTCAAGAAATAAGTTGCTACAATGTAGGCCATAAATAATTTTATTCACGCTGAGTGAAATGGTAGTTTAGGGGAAGGCCTAAAATTTAATTCTCGAATTATTAGTGGTCCTATCAATAAATACATTACTACATAACTATAGTATTAAATTTGCGATCATTTATGTCTTATACATTTTTACCACACTGACTATGATAACAGAGATATCCATGAATTTGGATTTTTGTTGCTAAGTCCATATCAGCGCCGAGACACAAGAAAATGGGTAAACGGAATTTAATGAAAATCGGTAGGGTCTATGTAAAGTTGGGGAATAAGGAACTTTAAATAATTTTATAAGATGCCCTAATATCACAGAGTTGAAAGAAAATTAAATGGGAAGTTCTACAATATACAGGGTGTTTCAAAAGGGACTTTACAACTTTGACAGCTCAGAGTTATTTATTCATTTCAGTTACAGGCATGGTTTTGGTGTCATCTTGACTGACAATAGATCAAGTTTTGACTCACGTGGTACACTAGTACAGAATCGTGCCACTGCAAGTGCTAGCGGCAGTTGCAGCAAAGATGGCTGCCTTCACCGGTCCTGAGCGCGCTCTCTGTGTGTTTTGGTTTGAAGAGTCAAAGTCGGCGACAACTGTGCAACGTAATTTTCGTACAAAGTATGGTAAAGATCCTCCCAGTAGGCCTTCTATTTATAAGTGGCATAAGTGCTTTATTGAAACTGGATGTTCGATAAGCCATAAGAAATCCTCAGGTCGTCCACGTATGTCTGACGATGTCGTAGAGTAAGTGAGACAACGCTTTGAGCACAGTCCTCGAAAATCAACACGGCGTGCTTCTCGAGAGCTGGGTGTTACACATACGACTATTTGGCGTGTGTTGAGAAAACGGTTACATCTCAAACCATACAAGTTCACAATGGCACAGCAACTAAAAGACACCGATAAGTTTGCTTGTAAGGACTTTTATGCGGACATGTTACATCGGTTGGAAGAAGATGAACATTTCATTGGAAAGATTATCTTTAGCAATGAGGCAACTTTTCACGTAAGTGGTAAAGTTAATAAAAACAACTGTAGGATCTGGGGCAGTGAAAATCCAATGAAAGTGCCAGAACATGAACGTGATAGCCCAAAATTGAACATGTTTTGTGCATTGAGCAAGAGCAAAGTTTACGGGCCTTTCTTCTTCAGTGAGAAAACTATCTTTTTTGCTAGTTGCTTTACGTCGCACCAACACAGATAGGTTTTATGACGACGATGGGACTGAAAAGGGCTAGGAGTGGGAAGGAAGCGGCCATGGCCTTAATTAAGGTACAGCCCCAGCATTTGCCTGGTGTGAAAATGGGAAACCACGGAAAACCATTTTCAGGGCTGCCGACAGTGGGGTTCGAACCTACTATCTCCCGAATACTGGATACTGGCCGCACTTAAGCGACTGCAGCTATCGAGCTTGGTGAGAAAACTATCAGCGGAATAGTGTTCTTAGATATGCTGGAAAACTACCTCTCCGATGACCGGGATTTCCTGAATGTACACTTTCCGGGTATGTGGATTGGACAAGGTGCACCAATTGCATGGCCCCCACGCTCACCAGACCTGACACCTCTTGACTTTTTCTTGTGGGGATTCATCAAGGATACAGTGTTTGTTCCACCCTTACTGGCTTCTCTACCAGAACTCAGACATAGAATCTGCATCGCAATTGAACGAGTCACACCTGACATGCTGTAGCGAGTTTGGCAAGAAATTGACTTCAGATGGGGTGTGTGCCCTGTGACCGATGGAGGTCACATTCAACCTGTTTAGTTAAAACTTGATCTATTGTCAGTCAAGATGACACCAAAACCATTTCTGTAAGTAAAATGAATAAATAACTATGAGCTGCCAAAGTTGTAAAGTCCTTTTTGAAACACCCAGTAGAAAGCTCATAAAACTGATCAACAATAATATTACACTGACCATTGTTTGTTGTGATGTGCTTTATGTCTTCTGTTGCCACTTATCTGTGATAGATGGGATTACTGCTGCGTACCGAATTTAACAGCCTGCCTGAATATTGGCGGGAAGTAGATGGAGAGTTAGATAACTTTCTTCTTTAGCATGCCATTCCTCTGGTTCATAAATTTTCTGATACTACTGGCATGTAACACACTGGTTCATCATAGCATTCAAGCTATTTAATCTCTACTCTGAGGCTCTGATTGGAATGAGCAGCGTGCACATTTAACGGAATAATGGAATGGGGGAGGGGGGGCGGGTCCGTATTCTGTTTGAGACTTAAGCATGGATGGGAGGAATGAAAACATGGAGTAGCCGTAGAGGTCTGCGGGCTGGTCATTCCAGCACTGGAATTTTGGACTGTTACAACGGCATTGTAGTACTGTTTGTTAAAAGTGAGAAAATGTGTGTTAATTCATTTGATAGAGTATTTTATGTGATAACATTGCTTTTAATCACTACATTCCTACTGACGCTTTTGTAATAACTTATGCTGACTTCAGCTGGGAAAAACCACAAAGACAGCATTTCTGAGAATCCCATCTGGCTCCATGGCTAAATGGTTAGCGTGCTGGCCTTTGGCCGCGGGGGTCCCAGATTTGATTCCTGGTAGGGTCGGGAATTTTAACCACCATTGGTTAATTTCGCTGGCTCGAGGACTGGCTGTATGTGTCGTCTTTATCATCATTTCATCTTCATCATGTCGCCTACAGGCATCAAATCAAAAGACCACCGAGCTTGATAGCTGCAGTCGCTTAAGTGCAGCCAGTATCCAGTATTTGGGAGATAGTGGGTTCAAACCCCACTGTCGGCAGCCCTGAAGATGGTTTTCCATGGTTTCCCATTTTCACACCAGGCAAATGCTGGGGCTGTACCTTAATTAAGGCCATGGACGCTTCCTACCTACTCCTAGCCCTTTCCTCTCCCATCGTCGCCACAAGACCTATCTGTGTCGGTTCAACGTAAAGCAAGTTGTAAAAAAAATATAAAAAAAAAAAACCCTGCACCTGGCGAGCCGAACATGTCCTTGGACACTCCCGGCACTAAAAGCCATACGCCATTTCATTTGAGAATCCCGTTGTGAAGCACGGCTACATCAGCTAGTTATAAATAATTTTGATTCGTCACGACACAAATCGTCCATGTTTGATCCATGCATTGACGTTTTAATGTTTTTGCTGTTCATGTTCTGATATGAAAGATATAAGAGGTGTGTACATGGGGTTATGTTGTAATAAAACATAGAAATTAACCATCCGCTAAGCTACTGGAGTCGTAAACATGGTCCTTCTGGTCCTGGATTAACCTTTACATCAGTCAGTATTGTGATTACTCGAGCTGGAAATGCAGGCGTATGCGAGTACCATATGGAATGACATTGCTGCAACCAGGCGGAGAAACAATGCAACAAGTTTAAGTTTGGTGTTCCTCGATTCTCGATCTCTCTGACTATCTGTACTTACATTACTGTGAGGCAGAGTTCCACCAACCAGAGACGATTTCTAATAAAACAGTGCTGAAAATAATTACAGTAAGGTAAAGAGTCATTTTCCATACTCTTTTGAGTGCCTTACCGACAATGACCTTCCCCACAGCGCAACAGCGCCAAAGGGTGAGGGCCTACCAAATGACCGACACTCAGCGCGAAGTCCTGCAGATTACGAGGTGTCATGTGGTCGGCAAAATGAATCCTCTGGTCCATTATTCTTGACTTTATAGACCGTAGCTTTCTCACCAACTGTAATCACGTAGGCTGAGTGGACCTCGAACCAGCCCCCAGATCCAGGTAAACATCTCTGACCTGACCAGGAATCGAACCGGGTCTTCAGGTAAGAAGTAGGCATGCTATCCCTACACCACAAAGCAGGCTATACCGCGGCTTATGCATTACTTATTTTTCTAATTCGATACACTACGTGAACATGCATATTCAATTTCATTCTTAAAAATCACTTCTGTGATAAACGTTCCAGTTTTCTTGCTCAAACAGCATCACCATCTACCCTAACTTAACTGTTTATGTATCACGGACATATTTCAAGCCCCAGTAGAGTAGGTAGACACAAGAATATATAAACTGAAGGTGAAAGTGAAATTCATGGACGAGATCTTGGAACTGTTTATGATCAAAAGATGCGTCAGGCAAGGTGATGGATTGCAACTGTGTTCTGCAAAACAGTCTTTCGAGAGTGGAGGAAAATGTTCAGCCAAGGAGTAACAAATGAAGATTGGTTCACACTTGGTCCCAAATTTAAAGGGGTATACAATGACTACCTGGCCTTTGAGGACGACTTGGTTATTTTTGCTAATGACATTGATTCAACAATCAACAGGCTGACAAAATGCAGTAGGAATGCAGATTTCTAATACTAATAATGTTATTTGCTTTACGTTCCACTAACTAATTTTACGTTTTCTTGAGACATGGAGGTGCTGTAATTTAGTCCTGCAGCAGTTCTTTAACGTACCAGTAAACCTACAACACAAGGCTCAAGTATTCGAGCACCTTCAAATACCACCGGACTGAGTCAAGATCGAACCTGCTAAGCTGGGGTCAGAAGGCCAGTCGGCCCAGCTCCAGATTTCCTTTGAAAAGACAAATGATATTATGAACATCAGTGATGGACTAGACTGGATGATCACTAAGTATGGGAAGATCAGACGAGTCAAAAATGTAGGTACCTGATCCAACAGAATGGGCTAGAAGACGAAGCTATGAATATCAGGATATGAAAGAGCAGGCATGCAATCTCACAAAGGAAAATGAGTATGCAAGCCAAGTTCAGGCATCACAACACAGTTGTTATGCATGAGAAACATTGATCATGAGTAGATAGGAACAAGTCACTCAAATGAAAGAAAGGGAATGCAGGATATTAAGTTCCTACATAAAAGAAGGGTCGATGAGCAGGTACGACTGAGATCTAACAGCAAGACAGCATGCTATGCTATTCTATGGACACAATTTCAGGATGGCCAACGACCAACTAACAAAAAGAATATGGAATTTAATCAAACCAAAATCAACAAGTTACAATTTGTGAACTTCATCATATAGATCCATATTGATACAGTTTAAATTAAGAACTAGTGTTAGGTTTAATGGTCCACCCAATCAATATACTTTACAAGTGAAAACTATTTAATATAAATATATATTGAGAATATACTAAATATACACATTATTTATATAAAACTGTCCATCACTTATCTTCAGTGTTAAAATTTGAATGGCATTTCTTGAAAGTATGACGTGTGGTGCTAGTAGCTGGTAGCTTCAGTGTAGTGACTGAGGGAGATTTGAATTCTGGCCTCGGAATAGGAAAATGGGACCAAATTCACATCAGAATATTCAAAAGCTTTAATTAATATGGAAATTCCTCTCAAAAAATAAGCTATTTCTGGTAGAAGAAATCTAATGCTTCTGAGATAGCCTGTCGTATGGCAAAGATCTGTGCTGCATGACCACCATATTGGTAGCTTCATTCTTATGAATATTCCTTATGTAAATAATGTGTATATTTAGTGTAACTTATTCTAAAACAGTTCTTAAAGGACATGGGTTCTTCCATTTTTAAATGATTAGTCAGCAACAATGAGCATTGCAATCTGCTACGAGACATTATGGCTGAAGAAGTCTCAAATGAGACGAAACATTTTCCAAAGTATGTTTAATATTTTTTATATTAAATAGTTTTCACTTGTAAACTGAAGTGTATTGATTGGGTGGACCATTAAATCTAACACTAGTTCTTAAAGTCAACAAGCCCAAGGTGGTTCCAGGAATGTGGAAAGGATCTGAGACAGATCAGTATTCCAGAAGGTAAGTTTATGACATGGCCAAATTTAGACAAGTGGTAAAGAACTATCAAGGTTTTGAGGTGGAATCAAAACCCATAAGACAGATATAGGGTTGCATTCCCCTTCTTTCAGTTGACTGACTTGTCCCTATCTACTCATGGTCAACGTTTCTGATGCATAACAACTGTGCTGTATACTCACTGTCCTATGTGATATAGTACCATATCTGAAGTACTTATTTGATTATTGTATACATGAAGGAGCTATGCCAAATGAATGGAGAGTTGCTATTGTAGCCCCTGTATATAAAGGACAGGGTGATAGACATAAAGCTGAAAATTACAGGCCAGTCAGTTTGACATGCATTGCATGTAAGGTTTGGGAAAGCATTCTTTCTGATTATATTAGACATGTTTGCGAAATTAATAAGTGGTTCGATAGAAGGCAGTTCGTATTTAGGAAAGGTTATTCCACTGAAGCTCAACTTGTAGGATTCCAGCAAGATATAGCAGATATCTTGGATTTAGGAGGTCAAATGGAGTGTATTGCAAGTGACCTGTCTAAAGCATTTGATAGGGTGGATCATGGAAGACTACAGGCAAAAATGAGTGCAATTGGAAGAGACATATTTCTAGAAAATAGACCTCAGAGAATTAGAATAGGCGAAGCTTTATCTTACCCTGTAACATTAAGAGGGAAATTCCTCAAGGCACTATTATGTTTTCTTATATATATATAAATGATATGAGTAAAGAAGTGGAATCAGAGATAAGGCTTTTTGCAGATGATGTTATTCTGTACAGAGAAATAAATACGTTACAAGATTGTGAGCAACTGCAAAATGACCTCGATAATGTTGTGAGATGGACAGTAGGCAATGGTATGTTGATAAACAGGGTTAAAAGTCAGGTTGTGAGTTTCACAAATAGGAAAAGTCCTCTGAGTTTTAATTACTGCATTCATGGGGTAAAAGCTCCTTATGGAGATCAGTGTAAGTACCTAGGTGTTAATATAAGGGAAGATCTTCATTGGGGTAATCACATAAATGGGATTGTAAATAAAGGATACAGATCTCTGCACATGGTTGTGAGGGTGCTTATGGGTTGTAGTAAAGGATGTAAAGGAGAGGGCAAAAAAGTCTCTTGTAAGACCCCAAATAGAGTATGGTTCCAGTGTATGGGACCCTCACCTGGATTACTTGATTCAAGAACTGGAAAAAATCCAAGGAAAAGCAGCTCAATTTGTTCTGGGTGATTTCCGACAAAAGAGTAGCGTTACAAAAATGTTGCAAAGTTTGGGCTGGGAAGAACTGGGAGAAAAAGGATGAGCTTCTCCACTAAGTGGTATGTTAATTTTACAATGTTACAAAAGTTTACTTAGATCCACCTATTCAATACACAATTGGGTTCTTAAAGTTAAGATTTACATCTTGTCATACTAATTTAACGGGTCATGTTTTGCCCATTGCATGGGCATCATCAGCCGTAATCTCATGCCTGAAAGATAAAGATCAGGAACCTGATTACTCTAGTCAAAGTGTGCATAGACAAACATAAGTGTTATAAAAATAAGTGAACTTGTTGGGAGTTCCTAAATGACAATTTACATAAATTAAAACATGTTTAAAAATATGTACTGGAAAAATGATTAATGTTGGTGCAATCGTGCATTGAGAACTTTAAAATATATATATTTTAAAATAGTCAACTAGTCCTTATTTACTTGAATGATAAAAATGTCTATGGCTAAAATTATGGATTTGACTTACAAGATCAAAATATGAATGGAATCTGGATAAAGGCAACCCAATTTAAAGTCGTAGAATGGTTACAATGAACCTTAATCAGCTTAGTCATTTAAAATGACACTGAAATATTCTTGCAGGAAGCTTGTAGTATTATCATAGAATATAACGCTGTGCGGCTGATGGAGTTGTTGTTGCTATTAAAGCCATATTTGTGAGGTGAGTCCACAGTCTTCTTATTTTTGTTGAAGAAGTGATAAAAGGTTCACAACTGAGTGTTGTAGTGTGTGTCTTTACTACCTGAAGTGATTTCTTCCTCTTGTATTAATAGTCAAATGGGAACATTCATGCTTGATGTTGGCTATGGCTTGAATGTAGAAAACGACTATTGAGAGATGTGTGGTGAAGAATCTGTAATGAGAGGAGGGTAAAAAGATTTTAAATTTAGAGAAAAGATGGCTTTGATTGACAGGAAACGCTGTGTATACATTTACTTACCCTCTTGTTTCTTGTGGTGTGAACTAGTTTTGTTTGTAGCATCAGAACAAGTGACACTTGCATTTCTTGTATTGTATCTATCTGGAATTGAGGGAGGGGGGTGTGGTGTAGGAGAGGAGATGGGCGGAGCGTTACACTTATGCTCTGTTGGCTGTGAGAGGTTGGTAGGGGTGGACACGGAGGGAGTTACCTTTAATGGAATGGAGTATTTGTGAAAGTTAGTTTAAGACTCTTAAGAATTTTAATTTGATTTAAATTTAGAGATTGTAATAAATTGGGTAAAAGGGACTTTTTACTTCAACTGAGTCATTGAGATTTAGGTTTTTGTTATAGTAATGATCTAAATATTATATAAATTCTTTTTAATTCATTAATTTCCCTTTGCCCACTATTTTGATAACTGTAAGATCCTGTTCGATAGTTGTAAAATGATGCCCTGAATCTTTCATGTGGGAACTCATGGCTGAGAACTTCTTGTGTTTATTGGCATTATAGTACTCTTGATATCTTAAGAATCTCCAGCCTGTTTGCCCAACATACGAAATGTCACATTGCTTGCATTTGAGCCTGTACATGCCTGAACTTGAATAGATGCTACTGTTTGAGTTGAGCGTGTTGTGACTGAGAAACAGGTTGCTGTTGGTGTCTGTTGTCTTAAAGGCAATGTTGATATTTTGCTTTTTTAAGGGGTTTGTTACATGGTAAATGCCTGGATTATTGTAGGTGAAAGTGGTGAACTTAGATTTTTTTTTTGTTTATCTGGGGTGAGGTTTGTTGCTAATTTAAGTTTGATCTTGTTGATTATTCGGTAAACTATTTCTGTTTTAAAACTGTTAACTTTTGCCAAATCTATATCTATATATATAAAATGAGAGTTTTGTCTGTACATTGCTCAAAATTTTAAAAGGATGGTATTTCTGTATCAGTCATGTCCATAGTAACAAGGAAATGCATTTTTTAATTTTCCGTACTTTCTGTCTGTCTGTCTGTCTGTCTGTCTGTCTGTCTGTATGTATATGCATCACGAGAAAGCGGCTGAAGAGAATTTAATGAAAATTGGTATGTAAAGTCCGGGAAGAAGTCGCTACAATCCAGGCCATAGTTAATCTTTTTCACACTGAGAGAAAGGGTAGTTTAGGGGAAGGCCTAAAATTTAATTCTCAAATATTTATGTTATTAGTGGTCCTATCTTAACGAAAACCGGTATGTAAAGTTCTAAAATAAGTCGCTACAATATAAACTATAAATAATCTTATTCACTCTGAAAGAAATGATAGTTTAGGGGAAGGCATAAAATTTTATTCACAAATATTTATGTTATTAATGGTCCTATCTTAATTAAAATAGGTATGCAAAGTCGGGGAATAAGTCGCTACAATCTAGGGCATAAATAACTTTATTCACGCTCAGCAAAATGGTAGTTTAGGGGAAGGCCCAAAATATAATTCTTGAATATTTGTGTTATTAGTGGTCTTATTGACAATTACTATATACATAAAGTTACATAGTATTAAATTTCCAATCATTTAAGTCTTATACATTTTGACCATACCGGCTATGATAATGGAGATATTCATGAATATGGATTTTTGTTGCTAAAATCATATCAGCTCCGTCACGAGAAAATGGGTAAACATAATTTAATGAAAAACGGTATGTAAAGTCGGGGAATAAGGAACTACAGTCTACGCTATAATTAATTTTATAAGACAGCCTTATATTACAGAGTAGAAAGAAAACTGAATTTGAAGAACGCTCATAACATTGATCAACAATAACATTACATTGACCATTGTTTGTTGTGATTTGCTTTGTGTCTCTGTTACCATTCATCTCCGATAGATGGGATTACTGCTGTACACCGAGTTTTTAAAAATTTGCTCTACGTCGCGCCGATACAGATAGGACTCATGGCGATGATGGGATACAAAAGGGCTATTAGTGGGAAGGAAACAGCCCCTACGTTAATTACATTACAGCCCCAGCATTTTCCTGGTGTGAAAACTGGAGACCACGGAAAACCATCTTCAGGGCTGTCGACAGTGGAGTTCAAACCCACTACCTCCCGGATCCAAGCTCACAGCTATGTGTCCCTAACCTCACAGCCAACTCATCCAGTCATACCAAGTATAACAGCCTGCTTGAAAATTGGCGGGAAGTAGCTGGGGAGTTAGATCAATTTCTGATACGTAACAAACTGGTTCATCATAGTATTCGAGCTATTCAATTCCTACTCTGAGGCACTGATTGGAATGAGCAGTGTGCATATTTAACGGAATAATGGCAGAGAAGTGTTCACAGCTGTCTGCGGTCTGGTCATTGCAGCACTGGAACTTTGGACTGTTAGATCGGCACCGTAGTACTGTTCGTTAAAAGTGAGAAAATGTGCGGTTTACTAATTTGATCGAGTATTTTATATAACATTGCTTTCAATCACTACATTCCTTCTGACGACTTCAGGTAGGAAAACCACAAAGACAGTCTTTCTGAGAATCCTGTAACGAAGCACGGGTACATCAGCTAGTTCTTTATATAATTGATTTCTGTTTTTAGGTTCTTAGATGTCAAAGGGATTTTTAAGGCTCTGTAAATTAAACTGTAGAAGGTGGCCTGTTTGTGGGAATTAGGGTATACTGATGTTTTTAATTGTTAGTGGGGTGTAGGTAGGTTTTCAGAAAATTTGGTAATCGAATGTGTTCTTATCGCTTGTTACTGTGATGTCTAAAAAGATGATGGATCCACTGACCTCGTCCTCCTTGGTAAACTTAATATTTTGGTCGAGGGAGTTTAAAAAATCTAAAATTCTGCTCCTATTGGTAAGATAATTATAGATTATTGCAAAAGTATCATCTACGTACCTAAGGCACAGACTGAGTCCCTTTATTTTTGACGTTATTTTGTGGTGTTCTAACGAATCCATGTATACGTCGGCCAAGATGCCTGACAATGGATCACCCAATAGTAATAAATTTTGCCGTTGAAAGTAAAATAGTTGTTCTTTAATACAATTGTAACATGTAAGTGGTATGTTCCGAGCTGTCAGTGGAGAGATGGCGTGGAATGACATTAGTAGATGAATAAGTCTTTAAAAGTAGGAAAGATCACAATATGAAAATAAAGTTGGAATTCAAGATGACAAATTGGGGAAAATATTCAAGGGGAGTTAGGGATTGGCATAACTTACCAAGGGAGGTGATCAATAAATTTCCAATTTCTTTGAAATCATTCAAGAAAAGGCTAGGAAAACAACAGATAGGGAATCTGCCACCTGGGCGTCTGCCGTAAATGCAGATCAGTAGTGATTGTTTTGGACAGATTCTCAACCCCAGCAAGAAGGTGCTGGCTGATGGGCTCAAGAAATATTTGACAAAGACCGTGAAAAGAACTTTTTTTTGCAAGTTGTTTCATGTCGCACTGAGACACATAGGTTTTATGGTGACGATGGGACACGAAAGGGCTAGGAGTGGGATGGAAGCAGCCATGGCCTAAATTAAGGCCTGGTGTGAAAATGGGAAAACATGGAAAACCATCTTCAGCGCTGCCGACAGTGGGGCTCGAACCCACTATCTACTGAATACTGGCTGCACTTAAGTGACTGCAGCTATCAAGCTCGATGTGAAAAGAACTGAGCACAATATAAACACAGCTGATAGCATGTGGTTACAGAAAACAACAGATTGACAACATTGGTAACCGGAACTAGAGTCTAACGCGCTCTATCAGAGCGATCGGCTGCCTATGACTGGCTGTTTATTAATTCGCTTAGCCTCCACCAAAAGGTAGCGCTCAAATGTCAAGTTAAAACTCTTAAGAACTGAACCTTAGATCTAGACACTGAAATTAAATTGGTTAAAATCATGCAGATGGTTCATGGTGTGGGTTACTGTAGTCATGTCCTAGTTCGTGAACCATGGGCAAAGGCTGAGTGGCCTAGTAAGTGGTCCTGAGAGTTGGGATACCAGTTGCTATGGAATGGGAGTGGGCATCTCGGACATATTCTGAGTCATGGCCCTCCTTGTGCTCAGGCGGCTAGGACTATACAATTCACCGGTGGTCCATAACCCGTTAGAGGAGAGATCCTCACTTGGACTATGTGCAAGTAGGGTAGCATCCTGCTTCATGAAATTACCGAGCTCAGAATATTTTAAGCAAGCCTCGGACCTAAGGGAGTAACGGAGTCCTGCTCCCATTTTACAGGCGAGGGACTCCTTGGAAACAACGTGGCGAACGAAATGGAATTCGATGGGGAGCTATCAATATTAATGGGGCTTATGGAAAAAAGAAAGCAGAACTAGCTGAGTCAGCAAAGAGGATGCATCTGGATGTGGTAGGAGCAAGTGATATTTGGGTAAGGGGAGATAACGAGGAAGAGATAGAAGATTATAAAGTGAACTTGACAGATGTTAGAAAGGGAAGGGCAGAGTATGGGGTAGGGCTCTTTATCAGGAAAACCATTGCACGCAACAGAGTTCTGTTAGGCACAAATGAGCGAATGATGTGGGTAGATTTGTCAGCTGGAGGAATTAGGACTAGAATTGTGTCCGTGTATTCACCATGTGAGGGTGCAGATGAGGATGAAGTTGACAAGTTTTATGAAGCATTGAGTGACATCGTGATCAGGGTCAACAGCAGATAGAATAGAGCTAATGGGCGATTTCAATGCGAGAGTTGGGAATAGAACTGAAGGATACAAAAGGGTGATTGGTAAATGTGGGGAAGATATGGAAACTAATGGGAATGGGAAGCGTTTGCTGGACTTCTATGCTAGTATGGGTTTAGCAGTTATGAATACATTCTTCAAGCATAAGGCTATTTCACCGCTACACATGGGAGGCTAGGGGTAACATATCCATAATAGGTTATATCTTAACCGCCTTCAAATTCAGGAAATCTGTTAGGAATGTACGAGTTTTCTGGGGATTTTTCGATGATACAGACCACTATCTGATCTGTAGTGAACTAAGTATCTCTAGGGCTAGGGTAGAGAAAGTGAAATCTGTCTACAAACGAGTAAGGGTAGAAAATCTCCAGGACGAGGAAATTAGACAGAAGTACATGGATATGATTAGTGAAAATTTTTGAACAGTAGACAGCAAGCAGGTTCAGGATATAGAAAGTGAATGGGTGGCATACAGGGATGCTGTAGTAGAAACAGCAAGGGAATGCCTAGGAACAACTGTGTGTAAAGATGGGAAAAGGCAAACATCTTGGTGGAATGATGAAGTGAAAGCAGCTTGTAAACGTAAAAAGAAGGCTTATCAGAAATGGCTCCAAACAAGGGCCAGGGCAGACAGGGATTTGTACGTAGATGAAAGAAACAGAGCGAAACAAATAGTTGTTGAATCCAAAAAGAAGTCTTGGGAAGATTTTGGTAATAACCTGGAAAGGTTAGGTCAAACAGCAGGGAAACCTTTCTGGACAGTAATAAAGAATCTTAGGAAGGGAGGGGAAAAAGGAAATGAACAGTGTTTTGAGTAATACAGGTGAACTCATAATAGATCCGAGGGAATCACTGGAGAGGTGGAGGGAATATTTTGAACATCGTCTCAATGTAAAAGGAAATCATCCTGGTGGTGTTGCGAACAGCCAAGCTCATGGGGAGGAGGAAAATGATGTTCGTGAAATTATGCTTGAGTAAGTGGAAAGGATGGTAAATAAACTCCATTGTCATAAAGCAGCAGGAATAGATGAAATTAGACCTGAAATGGTGAAGTATAGTGGGAAGGCAGGGATGAAATGGCTTCATAGAGTAGTAAAATTAGCATGGAGTGTTGGTAAGGTACCTTCAGACTGGACAAAAGCAGTAATTGCACCTATCTATAAGCAAGGGAACAGGAAGGATTGCAACAACTATTGAGATATCTCATTGATTAGTATACCAGGCAAAGTATTCACTAGCATCTTGGAAGGGAGGGTGCGATCAGTCATTGAGAGGAAGTTGGATGAAAACCAGTGTGGTTTCAGACCACCAGAGAGGCTGTCAGGATCAGAATTTCAGTATGCGCCAGATAACTGAAAAATGCTACGAGATGAATAGGCAGTTGTGTTTAAGTTTCGTAGATCTAGAAAAAGCATATGACAGGGTTCCGAGGGAAAAGATGTTCGCTATAATGGGGGACTATGGAATTAAAGGTAGATTATTAAAATCAATCAAAGGCATTTATGTTGACAATTGGGCTTCAGTAAGAATTGATGGTAGAACGAGTTCTTGGTTCAGGGTACTTACAGGGGTTAGACAAGGCTTAATCTTTCACTTTTGTTGTTCCGTAGTTGACATGGATCATCTGCTGAAGGTTATAAAATGGTAGGGAGGGATTGAGTTAGGTGGAAATGTAGTAAGCAGTCTGGTGTATGCTGACGACTTGGTCTTAATGGCAGATTGTGCCAAAAGCCTGCAGTCTTGGAACTTGAAAATAGGTGCAATGAGTATGGTTTGAAAAGTTAAAAAGAAATTTTTATGTCGCACTGACACGGATAGGTCTTACGGCGACGATGGGACAGGGAAGAGCTAGGACTTGGAAGGAAGCGGCCGTGGCCTTAATTAAGGTACAGCCCCAGCATTTGCCTGGTGTGAAAATGGGAAACCACAGAAAACCATCTACAGGGCTGCTGACAGTGGGGTTCGAACCTACTATCTCCTGAATACTGGATACTGGCCGCACTTAAGCGACTGCAGCTATCGAGCTCGGTGGTTTGAAAATTAGCCTCTCGAAGACTAAATTGATGTCAGTAGGTAAGAAATTCAACAGAATTGAATGTCAGATTGGTGATACAAAGCTAGCAAAGGTCGATAATTTCAAGTATTTAGGTTGTGTGTTCTCCCAGGATGGTAATATAGTAAGTGAGATTGAATCAAGGTGTCGTAAAGCTAATGCAGTGAGCTCGCAGTTACGATCAACAGTATTCTGTAAGAAGGAAGTCAGCTCCCAGACGAAACTATCTTTACATCAGTCTGTTTTCAGACCAACTTTGCTTTACAGGAGCAAAAACTGGGTGGACTCAGGATATCTTATTCATAAGTTACAAGTAACCGACATGAAAGTAGCAAGAATGATTGCTGGTACAAACAGGTGGGAACAATAGCAGGTGGGTACTCAGAATGAGGAGATAAAAGCTAATTTAGAAATGAACTCGATGGATGAAGCTGTACGCATAAACTGGCTTTGGTGGTGGGGTCATGTGAGGCGAATGGAGGAGGATAGGTTACCTAGGAGAATAATGGACTCTGTTATGAAGGGTAAGAGAAGTAGAGGTAGACCAAGACGACGATGGTTAGACTCGGTTTCTAACGATTTAAAGATAAGAGGTATAGATCTAAATGAGGCCACAACACTAGTTGCAAATCGAGGATTGTGGCGACGTTTAGTGAATTCACAGAGGCTTGCAGACTGAACGCTGAAAGGCATAACAGTCCATAATGATAATGTATGTATGTATGTATGTATGTATGTATGTATGTATGTATGTATGTATGTATGTATGTATAATCATGCAGTCTATAGAGGCTTGATTTGATTTTTTTAAAACTCCTTGAAATCAGTGAAGTACACTGAGAAATATTAAATTCTAACTCTATTTCATTACCTACGATAGTATAAAAATTTTGCAATCATTTACTTCAGCCTTTATTTCCAACGACTTAACAACTGTTTTTGGCCATGTTATTTATTCATTTATTATGAAAATATGTTCACTCACTCGTTTCGAATTTGAAAGTTTGCTTACACGATCAACGGGTATTACTAATAGATTTCAGCAGTGTTTCTGAATTTCGACCCGGGAGCTCGCTACTGCACATAGCAAGAAATCGATAAGTAAGATGATCAATCGTGCATTCAATATGATCACAGGAGAACATAAATGTTGATAACGCAAAAAATAATGTAAGCTAAATCACTCATAGTAATGGAGGAATCAGTGGAAGAGTTCTCATTGTAACAGAAGAATATTACACAGTATATATAGGAATTCTCAAGGGACGTAAAAAACTGTTGTTATAATAAGGTTCTCACTATAGCAGATTTTTACTGTAGTTAATATGAGAAGAGTGCCAGAAAGTTTCTGGAATTAAAAAAAATCTTACTTTTATTGTTACTCCTCTTAGTAGGATCCGGAGTGAAGGCTTCCGTGTCCACTGCATTGGGAATGACAGACACTCGATCGTGCATCACTCTTGCCCGAAGCACCGTGTTTTCTTTGCTAAGGAGTAAAATATAGATTAAATAAAACACAGCAGTTAAGTGTTCTAAAACAAAATTATGACATGTTGAATGCACAGATCTCTCTAACTTATTTAAGGAAGGATCTTACCGATATTTTGGACAAAAAATTATGAAAAAAATTGAAAAAGAGATTTGGGTACTAGTAGATATTCTCATCAAAATTGAGACACAGAGTCACATGGTGAACTAGATACAGAGACTGCACTCTTCAATCACTCAGAAGCTTCTCTGACACCGTCTCAGATATCTTCTCACCTCTTACTGGTGTGAGACAACACCTACAGTGAGGACATCATGAGGGAGGTATTGTAATTGGAGGCAGACGATACCTTGATAGTTACATAGCATGATTTAGAGACTATCATAGAAGATCACAGCAGATCAACACCAAGAAAACCAAAGTGATGATTGCAGATCGCCCTAACAACAACCTGCCTGATATTGTGAGGACTCCTAACTATGAAGTGGTTATTCTAACACCGGGGACTGTGAACCTGAGGTCCGTAGGCGCATCGTGATGGTGAGGAGTTCAACAACAAAGCGTATTGTCTTATAGAAAGACACCTCCATTACTGCCATGACAAAATTTATGCATTCACGGACACTCACTTTTCCCGTTGCTACCTACGCAGCAGAACCTGAAAGTTAAAGATGACAGCCTGCTGCAGGATTGACTCTTTAGAAATGTGGTGCTACAGAAGGATATTGCAAATACCTTGGATAGCACACTGAACGAATGAGTCCATCCTGAAACAGCTCGGCATCTAAATAAGACTAGCAATAATTTTAGCAAACAACAACAGCTTTGGTCACATAGTTAGAAGAACCAGTAGACAGGAGAAGACTATCACTGAAAGGAAAGTCGCTGGACAAAGGCCCAGAGTGTGTGCTCCATTAAGATGGATAGATCAATTGCCACAAGCAATTCACCATGCCTAGGACAGAGACTCATGTAGACAGGTCATCAAGAGGCTAGTTACACAACGCCATTACACCCTTATGGAGGATTAGAATAAGACACATAGACATGCCAAATTTTGAAGCATATCGTAGAACCCTTCTTCTTCTTTTTTGTTTGCAGGCGCGGCCATTTTTAAATGTCGAGTGGAGATATTTAAATCATTTCTACACATCACCATCAGAAGAGGGAGCGACAGAGGATATGAGGACAATCTTCAAATAGATGGACTCTCTCCTCGTCAATCCCATTTCTTCTCAGCCCCCAATGAACTAGTTTCCGCTTCCCAGCTTCATCCATAGGGAGGCCTTGAACACTAACTGAGGGCCATCTTGACATACATTCTGTATTGATGTTGGGAAGCTGGATAAACATAGCAAAAGGGAAACAGACTTTAGGTCTGTCCATGATATGACAATTATTTGTTCCTTTCAATTACTGACGCTCTAGGATTCTTTTCTTCCGCCACGTTTGTCCTGTATTCCTCGATTTTACCACCTGTTCTCACCTACCTTATACCACTTAACATGGCAACAGTGTTATCAGATCGTGATTTTTCCAGGTGGTGGGACGTGTTGGAATGAGAAGCCTGTCAGGCGAGAGCTGAGTAATGTAATGTTGCCTAGACAAACAGTGCTGCAACTATGGAACTGGAGGGGTCAGTTGGCTGTAGCGAGCCCGATGACAATAACATGCGTGTTCCTGATATTTGTCTCTGTGAAGAACATGTGCTCATAAAAGACCCGCACCCAGCTTGCTGGAGCAGAGAATTGATGATGGTGATGATAATTGTGCTGGATATACAAGTATAAACTTCTGTGATTTAGAATTTTCAGAATGTGATTTCCCAGAGAAATATATATCTACTAGGACCTCAAAATAAACATCCCTGAAATGAAGTCTCTATTTTATACTTAACATTCACTTCGTTCAAGCTCTTGGATCTTGAGTTTCTATCTTTGTATGAAATCACCCTACTATAATTTTTATTTCCCTCTTCCTCATCTTCCTAATGTTTTTCTGCTGGTGCAGAGTCCACTGTTCTAATCTATGCTCGCCATTTTGCACGGTCTTGGGCATCATGTGGTCTTAAGTTCAGAGTCTTCATATCAGCATTCACTGCATCATGCCAGCACTGCTTTGGACGTCCTATTAATATTAATATCACCGGGCGAGTTGGGCGTGAGCGTAGAGGCGCGCGGCTGTGAGCTTGCATGCGGGAGATAGTAGGTTTGAATCCCACTATCGGCAGCCCTGAAAATGGTTTTCCGTGGTTTCCCATTTTCACACCAGGCAAATGCTGGGGCTGTACCTTAATTAAGGCCACGGCCGCTTCCTTCCAACTCCTAGGCTTTTCCTATCCCATCGTCGCGATAAGACCTATCTGTGTCGGTGCGACGTAAAGCCCCTAGCAAAAAAAATATCAAAGGTGTGGGCGAAATTAGCTACTGTTCCAGGTGCAGCATGCAGGACGTGACCATACCATTGGAGATGTTTTTTCCCGTGCCTTCTCAGTGATAGCTGCAATGCCCATTTGCTGGCAGACGGTGTCGATTTTAACATGATGCAGGAGTGTGATGCACATCGATCAACAGATCATATACATTTCCATGGTGTGTACTGTAATTGGTGTTCTGTAGCTTTATCAGCTGGTCGACATTCAATACTGTGTCCGGTCCCATGGCTAAATGGTTAGCGTGCTGGCCTTTGGTCACAGGGGTCCTGGGTTTGATTCCCAGCAGGGTCGGGAATTTTAACCATCATTGGTTAATTTCGCTTGCACAGGGGCTGGGTATATGTGCCGTCTTCATCATCATTTCATCCTCATCAAGATGCGCAGGTCGCCTACGGGAGTCAAATCAAAAGACCTGCACCTGGCGAGCCGAACATGTCCTTGGACACTCCCAGCACTAAAAGCCATACGCCATTTCATTTTTCAATACTGTAAAGCAACAGGACATACTATCATATCTTATTTGATTTCTGTAATCCATCTAATGTCCCTCTTACTGTTCCAAATTATTCTACAATTCTCATTATGATCCTGTTTTCTGGTGTCCTGAGTAAATAACCAAAAAATGAAATCAGTTTCCTCCTGATTGTGATCATTACCAGTTCAATTTCCTTGTAAACCGTTTTATTAGAAGCTAGTTTCCAGAGTCCATTTTCATGGTAGTTTTTGTTTATGCATGTTCTGATTATTGTTCTTCCAATCTTGAGTATTCTGTCTAGTTGTACAGTGTTAGTTGTTATGTATATTATTTCTGTTTTACAGTGTTTTAATTTTGTAGCTATTGAGAGGACTTTTCTATTGTATGTATTGTTGGTTGTATATTGTGCTCCGGTCAGTTTATTTATTCTATTATGCCATGTCTGCTTTTTGTTGAGGTTATTTCTCCTAAATATTGAAATTTGTCAATGATTTTTATTTCCTATTCTTCTATTGTGATTTAATTTATGAGCGGTGGGTTGCATTTAGTTCCATTATTCAAATATTAACTGAACTCCCCATGAAGATTTTATTAATTTTTCTCTAATCACTTAGAACAGTTGTAATATTTTCTCCTGTGCTACATATTATTATTTTCTTAGCAATTATTTTACTCTAGTATTTTAGTAGAAAGAATTCCTTTAACTTTAAAATTAATGTATCACACGATTTAGTTATAGTTTTAGAAAAGTTCAAAGATAGACTGTACATTTTAAAAGAATATCCTTAAGATGTGAAGGAAAATACCACATAAGTACCAGGTTTCTCACTGGGATCACTTACTATTCCCTGTTCAGGTCCACCTAATATACAATCAAGAAAGAATGATCTCACAGCTGTTTACAGGGACACACAAAAGACATTCAACAATAAATCTTCAGTAAACATTAGAGTCACAGACTGTTAATGTTCCTTAACTGTGTTCCGACACAATGGTTTCTTCTAATTTATTAGTTTTATTTTCCGTGTCCAGATACAGTGCTCAATAATGTTTCTCCAATATTCGGCTACAAGGACATTTTTGTCATTGGCCTAGAAAACACCTTCCTTTGTGCATGGTGACAGTAAATGCTGACAAACCAGAAGGTGTTGTTCATCTTGCAGTAGTCCACAATCACAGGTCATGTCTCCTTGTACATAGCCCCACTTAACCAGGTTAGATTTGCACTTTGAAACACCTGTCCGCAGTCGATCAAAGCTCTTCCATATGGGGATGGATTAAGTACTTGCTGTTACCACAGTTCAGGTCTTCATTTTTCTGGCATATGCTTTTTTTTTTTTAACAATTGGCTTTAAGTTGCACTGACATAGATAGGTGTTATGGAGACGTTGGGATAGAAAAGGTCTAGGAGTGGGAAGGAAGCGGCGGTGGCCTTAATAAAATACAACCCCAGCATTTGCCTGGTGTAAAAAATTTGAAACTATGGAAAACCATCTTCAGGACTGCCGACAGTGGGGTTCGAACCCACTTAAGCGACTTCAGCTATCGAGCTTGGTTTCTGGCGTATCAACAAGTGGTATGGTTGTTCTTAAAAATTTCTTCCTTGATCTGAGTCTCAAAGAGATGCATTTGACGGCCATAAAAGGGGGGACGGTGATCGGTTGATTGCTTCCGATCTTCAACTTTCGCTGCTACTTCCTGTCTTATCTGAGGAGGGATGATTCCTGCAATAGGATATATATTTTCTGTTGGAATTGGTCTCAGACACCCTGTAATAATGCGACCAGTCTCCTTCACAGCAATATCTTCTTGATCTCTTTCAAACCCATTAGTCTAGGTGCCCCTCTTGCTATCCCTCCTCCTACCTGTCTCTCCATCATCTGCTTCAGCATTCTTCCCTCATCCTCCATCTTAACATGTCCAAACTGTCTAAGTTTTTCTCTTTCCATTCTGTCAAAAAGCTTTTCCACTCTGATTTCCTTCCTAATGTCCTTATTCCTTACTCTGTCCTTTCTTGCCTTTCCTATTATACTTCTTCACATCTCTGTTCCATATATCAGTCCATCTTATGCATCAAATCAAAATCTCTTTATTTGCAAATGAGGTGTCTACCTCGGTGGCAAATGGTACACTAAAATACATTATTGTCAAGCACTAAATATTAAATTAACAAGAGAAGAAAATTTTCCTATAGTACAATATTATACAATTTACGCTAACAATTTTTTCTATTAAACACACAGCTCATCCTTAATAAATTTATATTGTTTACGAAATTCTACTTACAATGTCTCCTGTACTACTTACAAATACAGTCAACTGATATACAGTATGTGGAATTACTTCAAATGATACTATACAACTGGTATAAGATTAAACTTTACATTATTGCATTTATTTACTTTTTTTTTACCCATTCTGGAACCTAAGCAGCATAACGACCTGTTGCGTCTTAACCAGAGCCCCTTTTGCCACCACTTTTCAGAGTTCCTGAAGGGCCTTCACAGCTACCGTAGCGGTCCCAGGGCCCTCGAAGTCCCCACCGTACTTCACACCTACAAGCAGTCCCCTACTTTGGCTGTCCAAACTCCTTAGACCAGGGGATGGAATTAATTTATTCACACACATTTTTTAAATTTACAATAACCTGCACTGATCGTATGCCCTCTAACACCTCATTTATTTTCTCTGTTGCTGTTTATTCTCTTCTTGAATATCTGTACAGATTTTGGAAAAGGATCAAACACTACCCCTGGTAAACTGTTCCACTCCTTCACACCCTTCCCAATGAATGAAAATTTACCCCAATCGCTTCTACTAAAATTCCTTATAATTTTATATTTGTGTTCTGTCCTGCCGATATAATTATTTTCCAACTGAAGCCTCTCAAAGATATCTCCCCATGCTTCTTCTCTTGTATAGGCTCTATATAATCCTATAAGTCTAGTTTTCTCTCTTCTCTTACTTAAAGTTTCCCACCCAAGTTCCTTTAACATTTCTGATACACTACTCTTTCTCCTGAAATCCCCTGTTACAAATCTTGCTGCTTTCCTCTGCACACTATCTATTTCTTTTATTAGGTATTCTTGGTGAGGATCCCAAACACTGTTTGCATATTCCAATAATGGACGAACCATACTTAAGTAACTTTTTTCTTTTAATTCTTTATTGCATCCTTTAAGTAGCCTCATTATGATATGTAACGACCTGTATACTTTCCCAACAATGTTATCAACATGACCCTTCCAGTGCAAATTACTTTCAAATCTCACACCTAAGTATTTGCACTTGCCATCTTTTGGGATAACTACCTCATCCAAAGTATATTCAAATTCAGTTTTAAAGCACCTGTTTGTAAAAGTTGTAACAGTTGATTTGCCTCCATTGACCTTCATATTATTTTCTTCAACCCATTGTTGGATACTTTCACGGTCCCTTTGTAATTCTGAACAATCCTCAATGTTATTTATTTCCCTATAAACAATTATGTCATCTGCATACAATCTTATTTTTGATGTTATATTGTTCCCTAAACCATTTGCGTATATTAAGAAAAGTAACGGACCGATTATACTACCCTGTGCAATTCCCTTCCAAACTTTCTCTTCCTGTGATATATTATTTCCTACTTTGACTTTCTGAACCCTTGAATTTAGAAATGTTCTTATCCAACGGTATAAAACCCTTACGTCCAATCCTATTCCTTCCAATTTCTTTAATAATATTCCATGTTCCACTCTATCAAAGGCTTTGGAAAGATATATGGCTATGCAATCTAACTGGCCTCCTGAATCCAACTGATCTGATATGTCCTGCTGAAATCCCACCAGTTGTGCCTCGCAAGAAATTTTCTTTCTAAATCCATACTGGCTCCTCATGAACCAATTTTTATCATCACATATCCCTCTGATGTACTTTGCTATTAAACTCTCCAGTATTTTACAAACTATACTGGTCAGGCTGATTGGTCTGTAGTTCTCTGGTTTCCTTTTATCACCCTTTCCTTTATAAATTGGTATTATTATAGATTCCTTCCATTCCTTTGGTATTACACTATTATTTATGACATAGTCAAAGAGAAATTTTAAATAAGGCACAATGTACCACCCCATTGTCTTTAATACCTCCCCAGTAATTTGATCACTTCCTACTGCTTTTCCTTGCTGAAGCAGTTGGATTTCTCTGAAAATATCTTCATTTGTGAATGAGAAGCTTCTTGTTTCCCTCTGTGTCTCTCCCTCTCTATCTTCTGTTTCGGTTTCCAACTCCTGACAATCATCTACTGAGTCTCTGAATTCCCTACTAAATAGGTTTGCTTTTTCAGTATCCGTTAAATAGTGTTCACCCCCTTCTCCCACCATTGTAGGAATTTGGATTCCTTTTCCTTTTTGATTCATGATTTATGAATACAGCTTTTTCCATTTCCCGTTGTGGTCATTACCCTCTTGAAGTATGCCATTCATATAATTCTCTTTTGCTTCCTTTTCCACTCTATTCATTTTCCTCATTAGTTGTTTTCTAGTTTCTCTACTCTCCCTACCCTCTTTGATTTTCCTGTGTACTATTCTACATTTTCTTTTTAATTTTCTTATTTCCCTTGTATAATAAACAGGGTCTGAGGTCATTTTACCCTTCTTAACAGGTACAAATCTCTTCTCTCCTTCCCAAATGATTCCTTTAAATTTAGCCCAAAGTGTATCCACATTACTCCCTGCACTTATCCAACAACTGAATTGTGATTTAAGGTAAGTCCCAAATTCATCAACTTTAGTTTTTCTGTACAATTTCTTGTCTTGTGTAACCCTCTTATTAAGCTTTTTTGGTACGAGTCCTACATCCATTATTACAGCCTTATGGTCTCCTATTCCTTCAATTACCTCAGTTTTATCAACAATTTCCCATGGTTTAACCAAGAATACATCTAGTAAGTTATTGAGACGAGTCGGTTCTTGTACGACTTGTGTAAATCCTCCCTCCCAAATTAACTTATTTGCCAGTTTCTGTTCATGGGCTTCACTTGCAGCTCCATTCCATTCAACTTCAAGCATATTTAGATCTCCCCCAATGATTACCATATTATTATTATTATTATTATTATTATTATTATTATTATTATTATTATTATTATTTTTATGAGTATAATCTATTATTTTCTCAAATATTTCCATGTCTCTTTCCTATCTTCCAGGCCTGTATGTTCCTATAATTCCCACCTCCTTCATATATTCACAAACTAATTTTATCCCTAATCCCTTTCATCGGTAAACCATTCATGTGAACAACAAGTTTCCTTCACCAGAATAAACAGCCCCCCTCCCTTTTTATCTCCTTGGTCTCTACGATAGACTGCGTACCCTTCTGGAAATACTTCTCTATTACCCACCCCTTCTCTCAACCACAATTCCACTCCTATCACCACATCAGTCTCATAAGATTCCATCAATGTTCCGAATTTTAATTGTTTATTTACTACACTTTGACAGTTTACCAAGAGCAATCTCAGACCCCCTTCCTCCCTAAAACTTGACTGTTGCAATTGGGTAACTTGAAATTCCTTACATTACTGGTACTTCCGTCCTCTACACCAGGTTTCTCACACTCTGGTAGAATGCACATCTCTGTTGATCTCCAAGTCAAGCTCTGCATCCTCAATCAGTTTACTTCCCAAGTACTTGAGTCTCTCCACCATTTCAAGGCTTTGTCCCTTTCTTTTTATACTTTCTTTTGCTTCCACTTCTCCTTTAGTCAACACCACTGTCTTACTCTTTTCCACACTGATGTTCACTCCATAATTTTCTATAATCTCACTCAGTAAATTGAGTTGCCCTTGTACATCCTCTAGTACAATAATAACTAAACTTATGTCCACCTTTTCAATACTATATTATGCAATGTTTACATTATATTTTTAATCCAGGAACTAGTTTCGGCCTTGTCTGGCCATCATCAGCCTTAATGCAATAGTGTGCAAACACATCTAGTGCCAGGCTTAAAGTAGACGACACATTTGTTTTGGCTAAGGTAATTTTTTCTGCTGTAGGCTACAATTAACACCAACAGCAGTGCTAAATTTCAAAAATACTGAATGTGAGATTATCAAATGAGGTGCCTAGTATCAAAAACTACCAAATAGGCCCTATCCATTTTTTACCTACATTTTCAGCACAAAAAAAAAAGTCCAGAATAAACCATTATCTTGAGTAATAAAATAATAGTTTCGTGTGGCTATTTCTAGCCGAGTGCAGCCCTTGTAAGGTAGGCCCGCCGATGAGGGTGGGTGGCATCTGCCATATGTAGGTACAGTAGCTGCGTGTTATTGTGGTGGAGGATAGTGTTATGTGTGGTGTGTGAGTTGCAGGGATGTTGGGGACAGCACAAACACCCAGCCCCTGGGCCACTGGAATTAACCAATGAAGGTTAAAATCCCCGACCTGGCCGGGAATCAAACCTGGGACCCTCTGAACCGAAGGCCAGTACGCTGACCATTCAGCCAACGAGTGGGACATTATCTTGAGTAACATAGCTTTAACATTAAAATTTAAAAATTTGCCATTTAGCATAAAATATAAAAGTTTTAGGGAATATGGTTTCTTAAATATTTAAGAAACAAAGTTCAGGAAATATTTGAATGTGGTGGTGTTTGGTACTGAAATTGGGATTTAATGGGTTCTGAAACAAAGGAATGAAAGATATGAAAATATAGGTAACACTGAAGGAAGTAATACAATAATTACTTTTAATAATTAATAGTTTTAAATTAATGTAAATTGAATGCAGAGAAGAGAAGAGAAGAGAAGAGAAGAGAAGAGAAGAGAAGAGAAGAGAAGAGAAGAGAAGAGAAGAGAAGAGAAGAGAAGAGCATTCTAAGGAACAAACACTTACGATTCAAACTCATAACATTTGAATTAAGGCAGTATACCATTACTAACAACCAAAAGGCAGCCAGGTCCGACAGGATGAAGTTTTGGGGGCGTAACAAGAAACTGAAAAGCTGACTCTATTTAATACTATTAGACTTTAATGTATATGGCTGATTAAAGTGCTCAAATGGGGGTGTTAAAAAAAACTTCAGCTATCTCGCAACATTTTACGTCCCACTAACTACTTTTACAGTTTTCGTAGATGCCAAGGTACCGGAATTTTGTACTAGGAGAGTTCATTAACGTGCAGGTAAATCTACCGACACGAGGCTGACGTATTTGAGCACCTGGAACCACTGCTGGACTGGGCCAGGATCAAACCAGGCCAGCACTCTACCAACTGAGCTACTCAGCCTGGCAACACAGATCAAGAAGTATTATGAAAATGAAACCTAGCTTTTTTACACTTGCCTTGCATTGATGCTTCATCTACGTCTTATTTCTTCCCCATAAACTACTACGCCGTCTTCAGTTTCTTCACTCTGAAGTCCTAGATCTTCCTCTTTTCTAAAGCGGAATAACAGTGAAGCAGCTCATTATTCCTCCATTCTTCTCCACAATATTTTGTAGTAAGATTAACATTGCATTCAAAGAGAAAAAAAAGGCTTCAACAGTGCGACGTGCCGAGCAGCAGTAAACACGTAGCACATGCTGACAAGTCACGGGAAGCGCTGATTGGCTGACAGGGATTTAGCAGACTTGGACACTGCAAATGTCACTACAGGTGTTGGATTTGATGGACACTGAAACTCATATTTTACTACATATTTTAATGGGATAGGTAGGGTTTTGATCCAAAATCATTGCAGTGAATTCCTCAGGATAAGAACAGTCAGTAGCTATGTATAACTCCATTATGTCAAAAAATGGACTTGGCAGCTTTTGATACTAGGCTTCTCAAATATCTTTTACAAACTAAAAATGTCTTCAAGGAATACATTTTGTTAACTTGGTCTGGTCTAAATTTTGCATCACAGTTTCAGTGACAGTTTCATCAGGTAGCATCCATTAGTTGACTGTCCTCAGACCTTTTACTGTTGCTCAGAACGGCATTGAAATATTCTCAGTGTGTCCTATAGACGAACCATGCAAAAAACTAAGCCACACTAGTTATATCAGGAGCCGTGTTACCGAGTTAATATGATCAATAGTTGTGAAAAATTATCTCACTGAGGCTTGATCCCATGAAAAAAAAAAAAAAAAAAATATGTTCAAAAATTAAGTTAAAAAACCTTTGACCAAGAAATATGGCTTCTGATTGAGGTAACTAAATATTATTCAGGAAACTGAATCATCAAAAATATCCATTGTTTCACCCTAGTGTGGCATGGCCAACAATAGGAAGGCGTATTTTTTTATCATGCTAACTCGGAAGGGCATTTATAGCAAGAGGAGATAAATGTTTCCTCTAGTACGTCGGCACTGCATTTGTACTTATCACAGGATAGCTTGCAGATGTGTCACTATCAGTGTCTTAGCCGGCCAGTGTCTCGGGAAGGTGCAATATCCAACTGATGACCCTATGCCACCCAGAGGCAGAACACAGGTAATTTTTGATGACTGAGTTTCCTGAATTTTATAAACCTTTGTTTGAAAGTATTTTAAATACAATCAACCAATTTCAAAAGAACATTCCAATACACTGACCCCCCTCCCCCTGCCCTCCTTCTTCAAAGTTTGTAATGCCAATTAGCCCAACTTATAAGTTAACCTGAAACCTCACAGCACTCCAGCGCTAACTGACCTTGGCATACCAAGTGACTGCTGCTCAGTCCAAAGCCCTGCAGCTTACAAGGTGATGCATGGTCACCATAAAGAATCCTCTCTGCCATCATTCTTGATTCCTAGACAAGGGCTGCCACCTCATTGTCAGATAACTCTTCAACACGTACTGTTCTCACACGAGTTGAGTAGAGCTCAAACTAGCCCTCAGATCCAGGTAAAAACACCTGACCTGGCCAGGAATCAAAGCCAGGGCTTCCAGGTAAGAAGCAAGTCAGCTACTCCTACACCGTAGGCTAGCCCATCTAAATGAACACAGTTGTAAAATATAAGGCGAGTTTCATAAAAGCACAATGGCGGCTCGTGGCTGTAAAGTATGATGAAGAGCTATAACCCGTTCGGTTTCGAGTGAAAGATTTAGGAACTTCTTTATTTCTTTATTTGCTTACCCTCCAGGGTTGGTTTTTCCCTCGGACTCAGCGAGGGATCCCACCTCTACCGCCCCAAGGGAAGTGTCCTGGAGCGTGAGACATTGGGTCGGGGATACAACTGGGGAGAATGACCAGTACCTCGCCCAGGGAAGGAAGCGGCCGTGCCCTTAAGTTAGGTACCATCCCAGCATTTGTCTGGAGGAGAAGTGGTAAACCATGGAAAACCACTTCCAGGATGGCTGAGCCCACTTCTACTCAGCTGACCTCCTGAGGCTGAGTGGACCCCGTTACAGCCCTCGTACCACTTTTCAAATTTCGTGGCAGAGTTGGGAATCGAACCCGGGCCTCCGGGGTGGCAGCTAATCACACTAACCACTACACCACAGAGGCGGACAAGATTTAGGAATTACGTGTTGTTTTTGGTTGTTTTGTACTCATACCTCGTACTTGTGACTGGCGGAGGGTCCAGCACGTGACCACGATTTACTGAATTTAATGTTTCATCATGACCACAACAAGCTAGTTCTTGCTTACTTAAATAGAGCACTGCATCAATTACCAACTGAAGGAAAAGCCTATTTAAATATACATTTTTATAGAACTGTACAGTTACAATATACAGTCTGGCATTTTCCTTTAGGACATCAGAGATCGTATTTTGGTTGGTTTCCAATGTCTTCAAATCTAGCTCCCATATTATATGTTCTGCAGAGTCTGAGTGCATATGTGAAGAATGTGTTATGTTCAAAAGGGCTGAAAATCCCTCTTTATTCCAAACGTTATTTTTATTGATAAAAGGCAAGCAGGCCCAAAAAAACAACTTCTGTAGAGCTGGAGAGGAGCACAACCATGGAAATTCCTTAAACCACGATCGTTTGAAACTAAGTTTGTAAGATTTACTGGAATGTTTCACTTCTTTTGTAGCACAAATATGCAGTGATTCAGTAGGGCGATCAAAACGTAGAACTTCCTACAAATAATGCTTCCTTTCAGTCCATCCGCAGGGGAGAAGTTCCAATAAATTGAAAGAAATATGTAGCATGAGGATCTATGTACAATAATATGGCAGCTGATCCAGCACAAAACAATCCCATGCCACATGAAAATGGTGTTTATAATAAAATACACACTATGTCATAAATAGAATACATGTTTAAATAAAACAGCACAACACTACGAATGAAGCACGATGCGTAAGTACTCGTACTTCACACAGGATGACGCACGGAAGACGAAACATCTCGATCCTCTGACAACTTCACTTGCACATTCTGCTATGTGGAAAGTACGCGGGTGACGTCACAGTTGTCATGGCAACCGCCAAGGCCAAGCGCTAGGAGGGAGCACTTGGGAGGTAGAAACAGCTGCGGAATCTCTCATCTTCACTCAGTCTCACGCGCCGTACTGTGGCTGACAGCCGGCGCTTTCGTGAGTTCGCCTGGTTCTCATCAAGTGATGCGAGCTCTTGGTGCTCCAAACGCCGTACAATAAAACATTTTCTTTCGGTAAAATCAACAAATGTCATAAGAAAAATAAATTTAAGTAATTCATTATGGTAAAAATAAGTGGTGAAGTGGCACATCACCTAATTCACCTGAAAAGCTGCCCCTGTAAAAGCATGTACATTATTAATCATATAGCATTACACTTTACAAAATCAATACATAAACCATTGCAAGCTACACAATCAAATATTTACAAGATTATGGACGTTACTGATATGCTCTATTGTTTCTGGTATAGCATTCCGAAAGTCTGCAAGGTGGGAGCTCGGAGGACATTCTCCAACAATGTGTCTGACTGACTGCCTTAGGAAGCCACACGTACATTCTGCAGAAGGGGCTTCTCCCCATCTGAAGAATAGTTCACCAGACCTCCCATGAGTGGACCATATCCTATTAACACATTCACGCCTGTATCAGAGTTACTGCCTATAGCGCGTGTCCATTCCTATGCAGCTGTGGTTTATTTTTGTCACAAATAAGTATGACAGAGGTGAGGGTAATACCCTTATGAATGCTTCTACCTGCTTCTGCTCACCAGAAACCACTTGGCCTTGGAGATTTTCCCTTCCAATGCATTTTTAAATTCCGTTTCTGAACGAAGGCTAGTGCTGGCCAAGCTAGCTGCGTAGTTGGTTTGTGATTGCACAAGCGTGTGTATTGGCACATTCTGAAGTGTAACCAAGGCGCTTAGTGACAATACAAGTGTTGGAAGATAGGAAAACTTAAAAGGGTCCACCTTTTCAATACAAAAATGTTATAGTTTATTTATAACATGTATTTGCACTTGGAACTAGTTTCGACGCTGTTTGGCGTCATCATCAGCCAAAATGTGGGAAATAGGCCAGCATGTAGGCATTTATATTACACAAGGCGTTACATTAAACAATACACATCTTACATGGAGATAAAAACAGGGACGAATATAGAAACAAATGAATCGTTGAGAAAGCAAAAGTTATACATATTAAAAATAACCTTAACCACACATCTTGCAGTGTGAAAGTATTCTTCTTGAATGATTCCTGAATATAAAACACACGCACACACATTTCTGAAGAGCCAGCAGGCAGGACAAAGTAAAGTGAAACCTTAAGAGTTCTTCTGAGAAGAGTTCATCATTTTTTCTATGTTCCGACTAACTAATGAAGTCTCCCTTGAGTTCCTGATAAACATACACAACAGACCAACGGTAAATTTCATTTTAAATATTGTGCAGAGACGTGAAAGCATGATCCTGAACATGACATAACTCCTTCATTTAACCCAATTTTTACACAAGGTGTTACATTAAATAATACACATCTTACAAGGAGATAAAAACAGGGACGAATGTAGAAACACATGCAACGTTGAGAAAGCAAAAGTTATACATATTAAAAATAAGCTTAACCACACAACTTGCAGTGCGAAAATATTTGCCTTGAATGATTCCTGAATACAAAACGCACGCGTACACACTTCTAAAGAGCCAGCAGGCAGGAAAAAGTAAGGTGAAACCAGCCTCAGGAATTTTAGCAGAGATCTACCTTGATTTCCTAGAGCACACCGCCATCGACAATAACATCAAATTTGCTAATATCCAATTCTGGGCGAGGTACGTAGATGACACATTTATAATCCTAGATGAACGCTCCATAGACGCGCCATCCACCCTCAAAAACCTTAATAACATTGATCATGACATTAAATTTACCTTAGAATCAGAGACAAACAACTCCATCAACTTCCTAGACCTAACAATCAATAGGCACCCCTCTTCGTTCACATATAGTATCTATAGAAAGCCCACTCAAACGGCCACTACTATAAGAAATGACTCACTACACCCCCAAACACACAAAGCGGCTACATATAATAGCTTAGTAGACCGAGCATTCAAAATTCCGATGTCAAGAAAAAACTTAAAGAAAGAATTGAACACCATTCGCTCCATAGCAAAATTCAATGGATATAATGAATCCTTTATTAAAAGAATAATCAATAAATTCAGGCACCGCCCAAAAATCACCCCAATAAAAGACAATACTAGCACTGCCACGTTTTCCACATTTACCTTCAATAAAGAAATTTACAACGTCACTAACGTTCTTAAAAAACACAACGTTAAAATAGCCTTTCGTACTAACAATAGAAGCACAGAGATCCTACACAACTCTTCATCAATAAATAAAAGTAGTCCTTTTTCTAAATCAGGTGTATATAGGTTTTCTTGCCAAGACTGCAAAAGTTCTTACCTAGGGCAAACAGGACGCAGCTTTAAAATCAGATATGCAGAACATGTCAATGCCATAAAACACAACCGTTTTTCCGCGGTCGGCCTACATATAAAAGAATTTAAGCACAACTTTACTGAAATAAATCAAGATCTTGAGGTATTAGATATTCTAAACAAAGGTTCTTTCCTAGACGTCACTGAAAACCTCTATATTCATTTAGACCAATATTTCAATCCCAACCTAAACTTAAATGATATCTCAGAGAAACCAAAGATCCTATTCGACTTTCTCATTGAATTTTTCAAAAACATGAATATCCCGAAAAACAGATCTGTCTTTCAGATTATGCATAATACTTTGTCATGCCACACACTTTCACCACATCACCCTCCATACTTCCCCTCCTTCCACTCCTCCTCCCATACCGCTCCTCCCCTCTCCCCTCCTAATCCAACAACGGCCGCTCCCCAGACCTAAACTATCCAACACGCTCTGTTCCTCTTCATCTCGCGCCATAGCTTTACCGCCTCATGTCCCGCAATAAACATCATAGAAACCTGCTCCCACCCTACACGTAACGCTGCAACAACACACCACAAATACTGGCACAGTCAACCTCCAAACTCTCAAAAACGTATTCTTTAATACCAATTTTATATTCTTGTCGAGCTGAATACCGGACCTGTGAAGATTACAAGATTATTTTGTGCATCTACAGAATGGTGTGTTAATGAAGCTATGTAATATAGAGAGAGACTTTCAAAGGTGGTTAAACGGAGAAGTTATATCATGTTCAAGATCATGCTTTCACATCTCTGCACAGTATTTAAAATACAATTTACCGTTGGTCTTTTATAGCTATTGTTGAGAGTTAAGGAGAATTTCCTGTTGTGTATGTTTATCAGGAACTCAAGGGAGACTTCATTAGTTAGTCGGAACATAGAAAGAATGATGAACTCTTCTCAGAAGAACTCTTACGGTTTCACCTTACTTTTTCCTGCCTGCTGGCTCTTTAGAAATGTGTGTGCGTGCGTTTTGTATTCAGGAATCATTCAAGGCAAAAAAATTTCGCACTGCAAGTTGTGTGGTTAAGCTTATTTTTAATATGTATAACTTTTGCTTTCTCAACGATGCATTTGTTTCTACATTCGTCCCTGTTTTTATCTCCTCGTAAGATGTGTATTGTTTAATGTAACACCTTGTGTAAAAAATTGGGTTAAATGAAGGAGTTATATCATGTTCAAGATCATGCTTTCACGTCTCTGCACAATATTTAAAATGAAATTTACCGTTGGTCTTTATAGCTATTGTTGAGAGTGAATGAGAATTTCCTGTTGTGTATGTTTATCAGGAACTCAAGGGAGACTTCATTAGTTAGTCAGAACATAGAAAAAATGATGAACTCTTCTCAGAAGAACTCTTAAGGTTTCACTTTACTTTTTCCTGCCTGCTGGCTCTTCAGAAATGTGTGCGCATGTGTTTTGTATTCAGGAATCATTCAAGACGAATATTTTCGCACTGCAAGATGTGTGGTTAAGGTTATTTTTAATATGTATAACTTTCCCTGTTTTTATCTCCTTGTAAGATGTGTATTGTTTAATTTCCTGTTGTGTATGTTTATCAGGAACTCAAGGGAGACTTCATTAGTTAGTCGGAACATAGAAAAAATGATGAACTCTTCTCAGAAGAGCTCTTAAGGTTTCACCTTACTTTTTCCTGCCTGCTGGCTCTTTAGAAGTGTGTACGCGTGCGTTTTGTATTCAGGAATCATTCAAGGCAAATATTTTCGCACTGCAAGTTGTGTGGTTAAGCTTATTTTTTTAATATGTATAACTTTTGCTTTCTCAACGATGCATGTGTTTCTACATTCGTCCCTGTTTTTATCTCCTCGTAAGATGTGTATTATTTAATGTAACACCTTGTATAAAAAATTGGGATAGATGAAGGAGTTATGTCATGTTCAGGATCATGCTTTCACGTCTCTGCACAATATTTAAAATGAAATTTACCGTTGGTCTTTATAGCTATTGTTGAGAGTGAAGGAGAATTTCCTGTTGTGTATGTTTATCAGGAACTCAAGGGAGACTTCATTAGTTAGTCGGAACATAGAAAAAATGATGAACTCTTCTCAGAAGAACTCTTAAGGTTTCACTTTACTTTGTTCTGCCTGCTGGCTCTTCAGAAATGTGTGCGCGTGTGTTTTATATTCAGGAATCATTCAAGAAGAATACTTTCGCACTGCAAGATGTGTGGTTAAGGTTATTTTTAATATGTATAACTTTTGCTTTCTCAACAATTCATTTGTTTCTATATTCGTCCCTGTTTTTATCTCCTTGTAAGATGTGTATTGTTTAATGTAACGCCTTGTGTAATATAATTGCCTACATGCTGGGCTATTTCCCACATTTTGGCTGATGATGACGCCAAACAGCGTCGAAACTAGTTCCAAGTGCAAATACATGTTATAAATAAACTATAACATTTTTGTATTGAAAAGGTGGACCCTTTTAAGTTTTCCTATCTTCCATTCTCAGTTCAATACGGACAAAAATGAAATTCTTAGGTTTAAATATAAGTGTTGACAAAATTGCCGATATCCTATTCAATGCAGACTCAAAGTGGGGGATTTCCCAGCTCATAGAAGAACCAACAGAAATGGGCAAAGACTTATAGAGTTCTGTAGGAGTTTTAATTTGAAACTGATGTCCACTCATTTCAAGAAGCTTCCTAGGAAACAAACGACGTGGGCATCACCAAACAAACTATTAGTAGAATATCAAATTGATCACGTTGCAATCTCCCATAGAAGTCAAAAAGAAATCATGAATGTTAAAGTTAAGAAAGGAGCCAACATAGAAACAGATCACTATTTAACAATCATCAAGATAAAGTTTATTCCCAGCAGCAAGAAGGAATGCACAAACAACAGAGTACTAAGATTCGATACTCAAAAGCTGAAATAGAACAGCAACAAGTACCAAGAACTGACGAACATTGAAACAACTGAATGGAAGCAAATGCAGCAGACCACGATAGAAGCAGCCAAAGAAACAGCATTACTCAAGAAATCACAAAAACATCCATGCTGGAATGAAAGATGTGAACAGGCAATATCACTCAGACTACAAAAATGGAAGAAATGGTACTCAAAGAAATAGGAAGATTACAACAGCTTCAAAGAACAAAGAAAATCAACCGCAAAAATCATAAGAGGAAAAAAAAGAAAATTCGAGAAAAAACAACTGGCTGCAATAGATCAAAACTTCCAAAAGAATACCACAAGGGACTTTTACAAGATATTTAAGAGGAGCCTTTCTAGATACCAACCATCGAGCTTGTGTTTCAAGAAAGAGGATAGCAGCATCGCAACAAACAATGAAGAAAATTGCCAACTGTTAGCAGAATAGTTTAAACATCTACTTAACTGCCCAGTGCCAGAGAAGAAGCTTGCCACAGAACATAAGCAACAGAACCGGACTCAATGCCGCCAGATGAAACAGAAATCACAAATCTAATCAAGAAGCTTAAGAACAACAAAGCAGCTGGGGAAGACTCAATAACCAGTGAACTATGGAAACATGTGAGCCCCCAAATGATCAAGAACCTATGCCAGTTAATGCAAAAAATCTGGAACACTTGTAAGATTCCCGATGATTGAAAATTAGCCTTAATACACCCACTACACAAGAAAGGGGACAGAACAGATGTCAGCAATTACAGAGGCATCTCACTCCTTCAAGAGACATACAAGATACTATCTATGGCACTGCTATCAAGATTAGAACAACAAGTTGAACACAAAATCGGCGAATACCATGGAGGCTTTCGGAAGGGATGATCGTGTGTGGAACAAATTTGGAACCTCAAGACAATACTGAAGGACAGAGTTGCCAGGGGCAAGAAGTATGTAGCAGTTTTTGTTGACTTTCGAAAAGCATATGATTCAGTTGATAGGAGCACATTGTTTAACATCCTTAGAGAAATGGGTACAGATAACAAGACATTACAGCTAATAAAGGAGACCTTAACAAACACACACACTCAAAGGTTAAGTTTATGGGAGAGATATCTAAACCCTTTGAAATCAAGACAGGCATAAGGCAAGGAGATTGCCTATCCCCACTGCTGTTCAATTGTGTCCTGGATAAGGTCATCAAAGAATGGAAAAAAAAAACCTTGCAGAACAAGGCATTAAAGACCAAATAAGGATAGGATTCAAGGAAGAGAACATCACTATCAACTGCTTAGCATTTGCTGACGATCTTGTACTGTTATCAGAAAATACTGAATTGGTGATAATACAAGTTAACACTTTAAAAGAGGTAGCAATGAAAACCAGCCTGCAGATATCATTTGAAAAGACATACAGTATTTCATGACCAACATTAAAGAAGCCCCAAGATACATAGTAACAACAAACAATGATAAGATAAATGAAGTTGTTAAATTCAAATACCTTGGTGAGATTATACAACCTAATGGGCTTGATAAAGAAGCAAACCGCGAGAGAGCCAGAAAAATGGAGCTTGCATTCCACCTTACAAAAAACACATACAGCGGAAGTGATCTCTATTAGGACAAAACTACGCCACTATCAGGCAGTAATTTAACCAGAGTGCTTGTATGGTTCAGAATGCCTGGGATTAACAACCAGAAAAGACATTGAAGAAATTGAGAAGAAGGAAAGAAAGATTTTAAGAAAAATCCTCAGTACAAGGAAATGTACTGACACATATCGATTACGCTGTAACAAAGAAATATATAAAACATGCAGTAGGATTTCAGATGCCATTCGAAAGCGAAGAGTTAACATTTTTTGGACATATTTCAAGAATGCCTGATGACAGACTTGCGAAGAAAATCTTTAACCACTTCAATAAGTACAAAATGAAAGGGAGATCTTATGAAAAATGGTTTGTTAATACGAAGAAGGATTTGCAAGAAATGAACATCACACATCAAGACATCCACAATAGAACCACTTTCAGAAAAAAGTTATACACATTTAAGGGTTTCCTAGAGTCAGAAACAGTGACCAAGAAGAAACAACAATACACGGCTGAAAGGAAAGAAGCAGCAAGCAGGAGGATGGAGTACTGGCGCCAAAGAAAACTTAAATCATGAGGAGTTATTTACGTGGTCCACAGCTGGCCAAAATCAATAAAAGAAGAAGAACACCAGGTGATGAACTAATTCCTGAACTAAGTGAAAGTGTCAGTAATGACAGTGAAGAAGATTCTCCTGGACGCATGACAGAAAGCACAGTACTTGAAGGTGTAACATTAGCTACCATACCTTCCAGAGATACTGAGAGGACTTCTTTAACATATGTGCAAAATTTTGTTTCCATATCTTGTTTAGAACTTATTGTGAAAATAATTCGTTGTTGTTTGCTGTGCCACTAACAGCTGGAATAGCTGAACCAGCCATTTAAACAGCCTGCTCAGATGATGGGTGTGAATGTGTCAAGTGCTGATGACGTCTCATGAAGATGATCTAATTTTCAAGGCTTGTTTCCGGCACAGAGAAAACTATGGAGCTCTACACTGTTGCACCATTCTTGTTTGAGATGAGGCTACTGGAAGTTCTCAGTGGTGGACATCTAGACCGAAGCCTGTTGATTTCTATTCCACTGATGTTGTCGTGGATTGGTAGCTGTCGATTCCTTGAAATTTTTTTGTATTCCCTCATAGGGCTTGTTTTTCCTTCTTAGGTGTGGAGGGGAAATAAGGCTCAGCACTGCCAGCCAAAATATTGGGGTGGATTTTAGAGTCTGAGGCTCGTTTTACTGTTGAAAGCAATTTGACATTTTTCTCCCCTTGCTGGCTTGGTGGGCCAAACATGAGGTGAGGTTATCTTGGCAGTGTAGTAACAAGAGATAGTAGAAATCACTAGTAGAGTGCAGAATGGAGCACAGTTTTATCATCTTGTGAGAAAACTTCTTGGGGTTAAGCAAGTTCCATTAAGATCAAAATTAATACTCTACAGGTAACCAGTTACCACATACAGTCTAGAAACCTGCATCCAAACCAAGAGAAATATCAGCAAACTACAAACAGTGAAATGAAGTTCTTAAGAACTATGATTCAGAAAACGAGGAGGGACAAAATAAGAAAAGCCCTTAGTTAGTGAGATCTGTATCGAAGCCAGGCTGAAATGGTTTGGTCATCTCAAAAGAATGGACCCACAAAGAACAGCTATAGTGTGGTATGAGAAGGAACTCAAGGGCAAATGATCAAGGGGTCGGCCAAGGAAGAGATGAATTGATCAGATTAGAAATGATCTAGCTGGATGAGGTCTGGATTTGCAGCAGGTTCTGGACAGAAGTAAATTTCAAGCACTCATTCACCGCACCCGAGAAACTGCAGCTGGTTTAAGATTATGATGATTTTATAGTCCTGCTTATATATTGGGGTGATGCTGATTCCTGTTCTGCATACGTACTTGGATTTGAATATCCAATACTGAACTGAACATCAGCATTCGGCCACCGTGATCTCGTGGTACACCACACCACACCACATCACTACAACAACTAGACATAAATGATAAGATATTGAACCAGTCATCTCTAACGTCTTTGTATGATATGGGAAGTATTACAGATGAAAATCTCAAGTTAGATCCATATTGCCGATCGAACTTCTTACAAATATTGTACAAAATTGTGTTGATTATTCTCCTAGTCAATACTCAATATTACATCCAATTAATATGACATTTTAGATATGTTTTGATCCGGCATAGGGTCATCCTTAATAAAATATGGAGAGTAGTAAGTATGGAAGGATTCTAAGGAAGATTGAACAAGAAACCTGGTGCAAAGTGGTCTGAGGACAGAAAGAAACAGCACAGTGAAAGGATGAAAGAATATTGGAAGGAACGGAAGAGAAAACGAAGAACTGAATTGAAACTGGCACGTGGTCCTCAGCAGGCCTCATCCGAAAGAAGAAGAAGAAACTAAAAACATTAGACACACAATATGAAGTGCTTGTTAAAAAGCTTTTTCTTAAAAAACATGATGCAAATTAAAAATATGAGGTGGTGATCTTTAAAATAGTTTCTGAGCTGGAGTCCTTTTTGTTGCAATATACTCGTTGCCCCCTGATGCAGTTCAACTGATATCTGTACACTGTTGGCTTAATTATTACGAGGGGGAGATTTTATTTTTTTATTTAAATTCATTTATTGAAAAACACAAGGCAAATACAATTTATTTTTCCACCTAGTTTCCTACTGTGGAAATGCATTTGTCCCAGTGTACGGGCAGCTTCTTAATGCCCTCATTGTAAAATGAACAGGGTCGTGTCACCAGCCAGCTGCGCACGAAGTCTTCCACACTCTCGTCACCTTCAAATCGTTGCCCTCCTAGAGGTTCTTTAAGCGGTCCAAACAAATGGAAATCGCAAGGCGATAAGTCCGGGCTGTAAGGAGGATGATCAAGTGTAGTCCAGTGCACTTCCTGCAGCTTGGAGACAATTTTCGATCAAAAGGCGAGGGACCCATCTGGAACAAACTTTAAGGAACCGTAGGTTGTTTGTGATGATTGCTTGACAGCTCCCATAACTGATTCCAACTTGTTCTGCAATTTCTGATACTCTCGCCCGTCAATCGTCATCAATAATGTCTTTAACCGCACAAATGTTTTCGTCTGTAATTCTGGCCCGAGGATGGCAATCGTGTTGCTGATTTTCCACACGTTCTCATCCTTCCTTGAACTTTTTATGCCAGGCAAACACACACGTCCTTGACAACGTTTGATCAACAAACTCTGCAGTTAATCTCTGGCAAATTTCCGCCGCTGTAACTCTTTCGCAAGCAAGAAATTTTATAATTATGCGTTGCGCAGTGGAAGGGTGCACCTGTGGCTCCGACATCGTGAGTGTTACTGATGAAATGGGGGAAATATCTAACGGCATGTCCTCTCCACTCCTAATGGTCCTGCCTAAGCATAGCAGAAGCGCGGGGCCAGTCCTACCAACTGTTGATGTTCAGGAACAAAAATCCCATTTGTATTTGATAAACCTTTGTATGTTCAGTCATAAGCTGACATGTGCAAGTTGTTACTGAAGTTGAACCATCTGTTTTCTAGTGTTACGTGGTCCGCTTGTATTACCTGTGTTCTCTGACTATGGAGTCCAGCTCTCGAGTTCAGTAGAGACAGTTCAACTTCAATAACAACTTGCATATGTCAGCTTATGACTGAACATAATAATTAAGTCAAAAGTGTACAGATATCAGCTGAACTGCATCAGGGGACAACGAGAATATTCCAACAGCTCAGAAACTGTTTTAACGATCACCACCTTGTATATTTAATTTGCATCAGATTTTTTAAGGAAATACTTTTAACAAGGACTTCATATAGTGCGTCTAATGTTTTTAGTTTTTTCTTCTTCTTCTTCTTCTTTTATGACCACACAGGATCACTTTAGTCAGTCCGTCGTTCAGGTCTCTTTGAAGAGATTGTTCGGGCTTTGCGGTCCTCCCAGCACTTCTTCAGACGCTCCGATCTTCATGCCCTTTCCTCAGTTGAAAATGTGCGTGTTGTTGGTTTGTTTTGTGTAAGTGTAAAGCGGAGGTTTGTATTCTTGAGTTTTGTATTCAATTTTATCTTATTTGTGGTGTCTTCTGTTGTAAGGCCTATTTCCTTCAGATCCTCTCTTACTTCTCTGATCCATTTACATCCTGTTGTGGTATTTTTTGAGACGAGATTGTGTTGTACTAGTTGTTTCAGAAATCTTGAATCCTGCATCCTCATGATATGTCCAAAGAATCCCAGTCTCCTCTTACGCATAGTAACTGTAATGGGTTCTAGCTCTTTGTACACGACTTTGTTAGGTATTAACCACCACTGTCCATCTTTCTGGTATTTTTTGTTGATGCAGGTTCTTCCAATCCTCCTTTCAATTTTCTGAAGTCTGTCAGTCTTTGATTGGTTATTCAGGTAAAAGAGTGTTTCTGCTGCACATGTAGCTTCCGGTTTTATAACTGTGTTGTAGTGTTTTATTTTTGTATTTATTGATTGACATTTCTTTTTGTAGATATCCCATGTTAATTTTTGTGCTTTAGCTAATCTATTTGTTCTTACTTGGATGAGATTTTTTCATTTAAGTTATGTGTTATTACTTCTCCAAGATATTTTTTAGTTTAATATATATATATATATATATATTACTGAGGATGACTCTACACCGGGTCGAAACATGTCTATCTAAAATTTCATCTTAATTGGATATAATATTGAGTATTGACAAGGCTAATCAACACAATTTTGTACAATTTATAAGAAGTGACATGGGAAGGTGTCTTAAGTCAAACAAGATTATCCACTCTCATAATGTACAAACAAAACACAAAGACTGCTGTTTCTTGTAACATATACTTTAAAACCAGTGGATATTCTAAGACTGATCTCAAGTTTTACTTCTTGGCTGTTCCAAATGTTTGATGTATTGTTTTATTTATGTGAAGACGGAAGTTGAACACTTACCCTGTATGAGACACGCATATGCAATGGTTGCAATTGGACAATGATATCTCCAGAAATTTGTTTGTGATAACAGCTGAAGTGTCAGCAAATCCGAAAAGGGAGTGGTCAGTAAACACTGTCTGAAAGAAGGATACAAACATTTGTTAGATAAAACAGTCGAAGGAGAAGCTACAGTATATCTCATTATGTATACGGTTACCATATTTTGCTTTCTACAAACCAGGACACTTTGAATTCTCAAACTAAGGACAAATTTTATTAATCACCATCATTATATTATCATCAGCTGAAATATTTAATTTTTAATAAACACTTTAACTCAACTAATACCAAAGAGTATCACTTAAGATAAATTTCGTAACCAAGTTGTGGTTCTCGGGTATTTTAAATTTAATCGAAACAGACTTTCAACCTATAAGGTCGTGTTACGTACATTTAGTACGTGTTGAAGAGATGTTAAGTACAGAACAAAAATGGCCAACCAGACACCAGTGGGATCCGAACCCACGACCTCCCGATTTCGCGTCGGTTGCTCTACCAATTGAGCTATGGTGGCCTAGGCCATCTTTGTTCTGTTGGAAAGGATCTAAGCTACAGGTCTGGCACTACTGCCATCACACTGTAGAGTACGCTTAAGTTGCCCATTGAGGGCCAAGTCAATGAATATTGAATTTTCACGACCGCATTGTAATCGAAACAGACTTTCAACCTATTAGGTAGAGCAACCGACGCGAAATCCGGAGGTTGTGGGTTCGGATCCCACTGGTGTCTGGTTGGCCATTTTCGTTCTGTACTTAACATCTCTTCAACACGTACTAAATGTACGTAACACAACCTAATAGGTTGAAAGTCTGTTTCGATTACAATGTGGTCGTGAAAATTCAATATTCATTTTAAATTTGATGATAATTTGTTTACTTTTCTTGACGTAGACTTTTTACCAGATCCTCAATTACGAAAGTCTGGCTGGATGTTTGATTAATTAATTAATCAATTAATTAAATAATTAAGTTTCTGGCTTGAGAAAATGGTACAGAGATAAATTATGTGCAGTACCAGCTGATTTTCATCTTCTCCAATAATTATCACTTCACTGTGTTGATGTATCCATAATGACGCACATAAAATGCTGTTAACTTGCGTACACATATTTATTCACAATTATTTACAAATTAAATACACATAACCTTAATCACTGCCATCGCAAACAAAACACTTCACTCCGAAAATATCAACACATCACCATCTTTAACATGCCTATCACTAAGCACATGCCATGGAAATCACAACCTTAAAACAATTGACTGCTTACAAGCATGTCATCCACAACACGTGGTCACAAGTATAACTCCTATTAAACCATAACTCCAACTAAACAGTAACTCGTCTCTACCATCAAGACCACCTCTTTATATAGGTGCCTGGCCAGGCTTCTAGGAAGATACGTTACAAAATACCTTCTTGTAAATTCTCGAGTGCCTAACAACATGGTTATAATGTACAGAATATTCTCCATAGTTCTCGTCTACCTAGTTCCTTTCTGGATGTTACAGTGTGTTTAAAAATACTGTAGTGGATTACAAATCATCTATACAGGTAATAATAAATTATATACAGGTTCTTTCTTTCTTTTTTTTTTTTGCTTTACGTCGCACCGACACAGATATGTCTTATGGCGACGATGGGATAGCAAAGGCCTAGGAAGTGGAAGGAAGGGGCCGTGGCCTTAATTAAGGTACAGCCCTGGCATTTTCCTGGTGTAAAAATGGGAAACCACGGAAAACCCTCTTCAGGGCTGCCGACAGTGGGGCTCGAACCCACTATCTCCCGATAACTGGATACTGGCCGCACTTAAGCGACTGCAGCTATCGAGCTCGGTATACAGGTTCTTAGATTAACTGAACTCATATAAATGTCTATATACAGTACATGCTTCATGACATAACCTCACAAACAATGTGATAATCCGACTACGTAAATAATAATAATACTAAATGGATGTAAACACTTCATAGCCATACATTACAAGTCATAATAATAAAAATAATAGTAATAATAATAATAATAATAATAATAATAATAATAATAATAATAATAATTTGAGCTCGATACTTGCGTTATTTACCCATGCGTGGGAGAATATTGTTTTCAAGTTATATCAGTTTATCACACTTGTGTCAGTGTTAACCTGATTACCATCAGTTTCAAGTTTTTAATTAGTAGGGGCAGTTTCACTCTTCTTACAGGACCAGGTATACTTTTTACTGGAATGAACCTTTCCAAGCACATCTGTATTTGTTTTGATTTTCTCAAAGTTCCCTGCAGATCAAATTGAAGTTTAATTTACAGTAGAGCAAGGCTCGAACTGTGTTTTCGTCCAGTCTATTCCGTCAGGCGACCATATATTTTGAATTATGAGAACATGCGTTCCACAGGAGCTGATGATCCTGATAGGGAAAAGACAAAATCAGCTACTTTGTGAAAATTACTAATCAGAATGTAGTGATCATCGAAGTGTTTGAATATTTGGACCCATTTATCTTAAGTAACCCAAAACCTGGCTTTAGGTTAACATCTTGCTGTTTAATAAATCTCTTAATCCAAGATATCTCAGCAAACAAGTCATCGATATTTATTCTATACTCTGACTGTCCCACTTAAGTGTTAATTAGTTGTGCTGTTTTCTCAACTTCAGACCACTTAATTTCAGTTTGGATCCAGCTGAAGGATTCCACTTCATGAAAGATTCCTTCCCACAATTCAATATACTCTATGCATATTGAATAAAATAAAATGCAACCATTTCGCCTTTGAAGACAACAGCATTTATACTTCCATTCTCTTCAAGTTCTCTAAAAACAGCTTTGGCTCCTAATGGTATGAAGTAGTTCTTTTCTGTCTGCTACATTTTGCTTGATTGAAACTGAGTTGGCAGAAGATTAATTTAGCTTCAGAAGAAATTTACAGACACACGAAGCAATCCTTACTTTACGTCTGATCTTAGATGATCGAATTAAGAAGGACAAGCCTACATGCAAGACGTTCATAGATCTTGAAAAGGCATTCGATAATGTTGATTGGACCAAGCTGGTTGAGATTCTGAAGGTGATTGTGATCAGATACTGAGAAGAATTATCAACAACTTGTATAAAAATCAGTCAGCAGTGATAAGAATCGAGGGCTTTGAAAAAGAGACAAGTTGCTTTGTGTCGCACCGACTCAGACAGATCTTATGACGAGGATGGGACAGGAAAGGGCTAGGAGTGGGAAGGAAGCGGCCGTGGCCTTAATTAAGGTACAGCCCCAGCATTTTGCCTTTGTGTGAAAATGGGAAACCATGGAAAACCATTTTCACGGCTGCTGACAGTGCTGCTATCTCCCAAATACTGGATAATGGCTGCATTTAAGTGACTGCAGCTATCAAACTCAGTGCTTTGAAAAAGAAGCAGCAATCCAGAAAGGAGTGAGGTAAGGCTGCAATTAGTCCCCCACTATTTTTCAATGTTTATATAGAACAGGCAGTAAAGGAAATGAAATAGGAATTTGTGAAGAGAATCACAATCTAAGGAGAGGAAATCAAAACCCTGAGATTTGCTGATGATATTGTTATTTTATCAGACTGCAGATCTGTAGAAATTGCTGAATGGTATGGACAGAGTCTTGGGTAAGGAGTACCAGATGAAAATAAATAAGTCCAAAACAAAAATAATGGAGTGCAATCGAACAAAGTCAGGTGATTAAGGAAATCTTAAATTAGGGAATGAAGTCTCAAAGGTAGTAGATAAATATTGCCATTGATGCTTTCACGGCCCGTACTTATAGACATGATATAGGCTTTTGGGCTTATGCTGTGTCAAGAAAATAAGGTGAAATTATTTACGTTTCCCAGAGAACTGTGCTCTGTGTCATCAGAAGAAAATCTCGACTGTCCACGAGAAAGGCTTCTTAAACAATGAGTTTTGAATATAGACGTTATAATAGAAGCGGAAATGGTATGTTCATTCATCACCAGATGGCTCCCCAGATGCGGTACAGCACTAGCGTTCGAAGCGGAAGCTGACAGAACCATCATAATCAGTCTAAGAGGGTCACATAACATGTGTACGTAACATATGACATTGATACAAGCCTGGAATGAAACATCTGCTCATTGTTTAAGAAGCCTTTCTCGTGGACAGTCGAAATTTTCTCCTGATGATGCAGAGCACAGTTCTCTGCAAAACGTAAAAATTTCACAATATTTTCTTGACACAGCATGAACCCAAAAGCCTATATCATGTCTATTGATAAATATTGTTACTTGGGTAGTAAAATAACTATTGATGGCAGAAGTAAGGAGGACATAAAATGCAGACCAGCACACAAGAGTGGGAGGCTTTTCTTAAGAAAAGAAATTTGCTCACTTCGAACATTGATATAGGAATTAGAAAGACGTTTTTGAAGATTTTTGTCTGGAGCATGGCATTGTATGTAAGTGAAACATGGATAATAAGTAGCTCAGAAAGAAGTAGAATAGAAACTTTCAAAATGTGGTGTTTAGAAGAATGCTGAAGGTGAGATACATAGCTGGAGTGATGAATAAAGAGATACTGAATCGAATTGGTGAGAGGAAATCGATTTGGCTAAATGTGACGAGAAGAAGAGATAGAATAGAATAGAGATAGAATGATAAGACACCTAGGACTTGTGCAGTTGGTTTTTGAAGGAAGTGTAGGGGGTAAGAACAGTAGAAGTAGACCATGGTATGAATATGTTAAGCAGATTAGAGTAGATGTAGGATGCTGCAGTCACATAGATTTGAAAAGGTTAGCACATGTTAGGGTGGCATGGAGAACTGCAACAAACCAGTCTATGGACAGAGGCCTCAAACAACAAAAACAACGCTCTGCTTCAGGTGAAGTTCACAGGCCACTTCTGTTGCAGTGATGTTAGTCTTGTCCATTGTGAGAATTGCCTGATTAAATAAACGCAGCTGTCCGTGAACCAACTGCAAGTACACTTCAGCTCATTCGTTCTCAAAGAACTTATTGATTACTGTTAGGCATTGTTCTTGTGAGGAGGAGTAGGATTTAAGTCCTTGGAACATCTAGATGATCCTTTCTAACGCAAGAAGAAAAGAAAGAAACCTTGTGATGTTGTAAGAGCTTCTTGTATTCTACATCCACAAAATCACAAAAAGATTTCAACTCCATGACACGCACTGTATATATGTGAAAGTACTTAAATATTTTCACTGTAAGAACTTCAACATCTGTAGGTAGAATATTTACTGCTGTTTGAAGACAACTGATTAAATGGACAGCACAGCCAATACCCAAAAGTTCTCTGTCGAATTCATTATTCAACTGATGGTACACATTTTTTCCACCTCTTCTTTTCACTCTCCCAAAGTTTGTGTTGCAGTTAGCTGAAGGGTAACTTTCTGCCCAAGTTCATACAAAGGCTATGCCAAAAGTTTTTAGCAGCCCGTAAAATGTAATTCTGAGTACAATGGGATTCTTTTCATTCAAAAGAGCGGTGTTTCTCAACCTTGGAACATGTGCACGCAACCCCTCCCTGCGGTCGTTCCTCCGCAGCACAGGAAGAAAGCACAGTCAGTGCTGAGTCAGACACGGTGCAAGATGGATCTGCCATGCTGCAATTTTCGTGCAATGATTTTTTATGATAATAAAAAATATTTAAGTGCCGAAGAATGCCATTCTTCTTTGCTGCGTGTTTTTGCTGAGGCTTCCCCTTCTAGGATCACAGTTGGAAATTGGTTTTACAAGTTTTTAAGGGGTTGGCAGTCAATTGAAGGTGAACCTCGTCCCAGTCACCCATCAACAGCTGTGACTCAGGAAAACATTGACACTGTGAGGAAAATTATCAAAGAAGATCCACGTCTTACATTTTGTGACATTGAAGGGACCCTAAATATTGGGTCAACAGCAGCGCAGGCCATTGTTCACAATTATTTAGGCCTTACCAAGAGATGTGCTCACTGGGTGCCACATTCTCTGACAGAAAGCCAAAAGGAGGCGAGAGTGGACTGGTGTCAATTCATGATAGAAAAATTCAATGGAGGGCAGTCCCAGGACAATATCGCCACAGGTGATGAAACATGGGTCTACCATTATGACCCTGAAACAAAGAGACAGTCTTCTGTGTGGTGCTTTCCAGGGGAGGAACCACCCACAAAAGTTTGATCAAGTCGGATTTCTGGAAAGAAAATGGTGGCAACTTTTTTTTTTTTTTACGAAAATGGGGAGTTTCACGTCTGTGACCTTGGACACACGTCGTACAGTCAATGCTAAATGGTATGTGAATGATTGTCTTCCCAAAGTCCTCACCACATGGAGGTCACAGCACCCGAAGTCCTAGAATGGACACCTTCTGCTGCATCATGACAATGCATCTGCAGACAGGGCTGTCAGAACAATGGACTTTTTCGAAAAGGAAAAAGTGCGAGTGTTACCTCATCCCCGCTATTCACCTGACCTGGCCCCATGTGACTTCTTTCTGTTCCCTAAGACCAAGGAAAAAATTCGTGGGCAGAGATTTTCATCAGATGAAGAGGCCACTGCAGCGTACGAGAGTGCACTAAGTGACATACCAAAAGAAGCTTGGATTGAGATGTTTTCTAAGTGGTTTTAGAGAATGGAAAAATGTAAGCCTATATGTGCTAATGGAGAGTATTTTGAAAAGTTGTAATTTATTGTTGTTTTGCAAATAATTTTTTTCTCACACTCTGTTAAAAAATTTGGCACAGCCCTTGTACTTCCGATGACAGTTACTAAAAAGTCACTTAATATCTCTGATGTTTCCCTTGGAATTAACAAAATGTCTAAAAGTTTTCATTTCATTCCCTCATAAGTTAACAAATACCTCACTAATACTGGTAACATTTTTATCTCCCGCATATTAGAGGTATCAATGGACACGGTTACAAAAGAGGCTTTTTTAAAAATCTTTCTTGACTTCGTCAACTGATAAAGGACCTAAAACAGCGCATATCACCGATTTACATTTCGTACGACCAAAACTAAATTTTGCATAAAACCTTGCGAAATTGGTTTTGAACTACATCAGCTGATTTGACTAAAATCATGAGGGGCTGTGTGGTAAGCAAAAGGTGCTTCTTTAGCAACCATTGCAAGTTCCTTGTTCTGAAGATCCGTGCTCTTGGAATACGAGGTGATATTTGAATTAGGTGCTTCTGATAGGGCAGATTTGTGCTTCGCACTCCCCACATCATCTACGATATCAAACTGACCTCCATGTGCCACAGAAAAAACACTGCCACAATGTGAACACACAACTCTGCTTTCTTGATTACACAGTGTTTTTAAAAACGGCCAAAGTCATCTGTAAACTTACAACTCCATTTTGAAGCAGATCCCCACCTCGCAGTGCTTGGAATTTCTCAAGAACTTCTCATAAGCAGGGCCCGGATTTTTATGCATTAACAGGTTAGAATGCAAATTTACTGAAGCGAGTAGCAAGTATAGTTTACCTTTATAACGATTATGCTATGGGGTTTGCATAAACATGAGGGGTGCAGCCCATCAGAACCCCTATAATTTATGTTACTCTTGCTACATTATGGAAGAGCGGGTCACCGACACTTCCTACTAATGAAATTAGTTTGCAATCTAGCCTGTTACTGCATAAAAATCCGGGCTTTACTTATAAGCTACGGGAGTGTCTAATCAAACATCCGGCAGGAGTAGAGAAATAATACCAATATAATGGTCCGTTATTGGACCATTGGAGAATGCGAAAAGTGTCAGCTCGTCGGGTTTCGCAGTTACTGAATGAAGAACAGAAAGCTGTTCCGTGTCAAAATTTCTCAGACACTTCTCACACGTTATGAAGAAGGTGACGCTTTCTTGGACAAAATCGTCACGTGATGAGTCTTGGGTGCATCTTTACACCTCCCAATTGAAGAGAGCCAGTACGGAGTGAAGGAGGAGCGGCGAGCGGGAAGCGGTGAAAGTCAGCACAAAATTGTCTGCAGGTAAGATCTTGTGCACAGTATACTGGGACTCGAAGGGTGTCTTATTGGTCGATTTCCTTCAAGAAGAATGGACCGTTAATGCTGCCTACCACTATGACCTCCTCAGTCAAGTTAGAGGTACCTTCCGGGTGAAAAGGCGCACAACCCCAATCACAGATGTGCTGATCATTCAAGACAATGCACGATCCCATATCGCAGCAGCAACACAACAAAAATGGCCGAGAAGAATTGGAAGGCCCTTCCACATTCACCCAATAGTTCAGATCTCTCACTGTGTGATTTTCACATGTTCGGCCGGCTTAAGGAAGATCTCGGTGAACAGCGCTTCACAACTAACGAGGAGGTGCAAGATTTTGTGTGCAACTGGCTGAACACTAGGTCTCAAACTTTTTAAATAGTAGCATAAAAAAAATTGCCTAACAATTGGAAGAAATGTGTAGACTAAATGGGTGAACATGTAGAAAAATAAGAAAAATGTGCTTTTGAATTAATTTTTGCTAATTCAATTTTTATTTCAAAAGGCCCATATATATAGAACCACCTATTTTATATACTTTTCTTCCCCTTTTTTAATTTCAGAGGGAATAGTCTGAGTTATGGTCTGTTGTGCCTGAGAATGAATGTGTGTGTGCCTTCTTACAAACACTTCTCATGCTGCGAATATTGATCGAATGAATCTAGCCGTCCATATTCTTCGCTTGCCATTTTTTGATTACATAAAATCAGTTTCATGATCCGTATCACACTTCAATAGATTCACAATTAAGTATTTATTATTTTCCACCTAGTCGATACAATGATTGCTTAAGGCAATTTAATGGTTAAAAGTGGTACATGTTTCGTATTTTATCAACATCTTCAGCCACATAACACTTAAGCAATCATTGTATCGACTAGGTGGAAAATAATAAATACTTAATTGTGAATCTGCCATCTTTTGGTCGAGACAAAAGCTGCATATTGCAACAAATATTGCTGGCAACCTATCCGAGATGATGATGTTCCGCACGACAATGCAAGGTCACAAACTGCTGTTGTAACACAGGAAAAACTGGAGGAAATGCACTGGAAACCTCTGGAACATCCTCCTTTTTTTTTTTTTGCTAGTTATTTTACGTCGCACCGACACAGATAGGTCTTACGGCGATGATGGGACAGGAAAAGGCTAGGAGTGGGAAGGAAGCAGCCATGGTCTTAATTAAGGTACAGCCCCAGCATTTGCCTGGTGTGAAAATGGGAAACCACGGAAAACCATTTTCAGGGCTGCCGACAGTGGGGTTCGAACCTACTATCTCCCAAATACTGGATACTGGCCGCACTTAAGCAACTGCAGCTATCGAGCTCGGTGAACATCCTCCTTACAGTCCAGACTTGTCACCTTGTGATTGCCACTTACTTGGACTACTGATGAAGAACTGAGAGGAGAGCGATTTCATGATTATGCAGCAGTAGAGGAGTACGTGCGCAAGTGACTGCACACATGTTCTTCCTCTTTTTTTGAGGACGGCATAAAAAAGTTGCCAATTTGGTGGAAAAAATGTATGGATGTGAAAATTGGACCATAAAAGCTAAAGACAGGAACCGAATCAACGCCTTTGAAATGTGGTGTTGGAGAAGGATGTTGCGAATACCGTGGACAGCCAGGCAAACAAATGATTCTGTCATCCGGGAAATTGGAATACAAGAAAGTTTATGCCAAGTTCTGTACCAGAGAATCCTGCAATCCTTTGGTCACATTATGAGAAGAGAGGATGACAACTTGGAAAAATTAATTGTCCAAGGAAAAGTTTCTGGTACAAGGAAACACGAGGACGGGTCGCAAAAAGATGGGTTGATCAAGTAAGAGAGATCATGGACTTACCATGGAGAGTTACTGTCTGGAAAATGCAAGTACACACAGAATGGTATCAGCTTATAAAAGAAACAACAAAGTCCTTGGGTCACGATACTCAGTCATGAGTGGAACGACCGGAGAGATGTAGAAAAATGAGGTGCTTGTTGTGTATTTGTTGGTGGATGGAATAAAATTGTAAAAAATAATTGCAGTTTATATTTGATTCACCTAGTATTTATGAAGTGCAGTGTGGTCGAACACATGGAATCACCCTTACAACTCAGGCAGAAGTTAGGCAGATTATTATGAAGGACTTTACCACATGTGGGAATAGAAATAAAGCATGATTCAAAATATATTATCCTTTAGGAATAGCCAGCCTCAGAACAACGCAAAAATATGAGAAATAAGCCTCTCCCGAACCTTAAGAATGCTGGTGAAGTTGTCCTGACAAAGCATAGTGCAGGGATATAGAAATGTTGTAGCTGAAAGAAGCAGAGAGGAGGAATGGCACCAGTACAATAGCACCGACAGAGAAAAGGATGAAAATCCTCAGTATTTTTTATGATTCCAGTGGAAAGTGGGAAAGAAAACATACAGAGAGGGGCGAGAGGGTAAAAACACACTAGAAGAAATGTAAAAGGCAGAGGTGATGATGAATCCGTGTTTGAGAAGCAACTGGCATGCATTAGTAAGGTACAGACAAGGTCGAGTTAAGACTGGTTGATATACAAAGAAGTGAAGATGGGAAGTCTGAGAAGAAATAACTTTTGCAAAGTGGCAGAAGGTAAACACGTCAAACAGGTCAGTATTGCAAGAGGGAACAACAGAAAGAGGAGACAAGAACAAACGTGGCAATGCAAAAGGGCTAGGACAATCTTCACATCACCGAGTGAGTTGGCCGTGCGGTTCGAACTCCACTAAGTAAAGCACTTTCAAGATTAAAATTATTGTGTCCACCTTAAATATTTGTATTGGAAAGGTGGACAAAATAATTTTAATCTTGAAAGTGTTTTACTTATTGTATCTTCAATACGGACCAAAATGAGATTAATTACTTGTAACTCGAACTCCACTGTCGGCAGCCCTGAAGATGGTTTTCTGTGGTTTCCTATTTTCACTCCAGGCAAATGCTGGGGCTGTTCCTTAATTAAGGCCACAGTTGCTTTCTTCACACTCCAAGACCTTTCCTATTCCATCGTCGTCATAAGACCTATCTGTGTCAGTGCAACATAAAGCAAATAAAATTTTTAAAATCTTCTCATCTTCCCCTCTTCTTGCTAATATTATTAAGTTTAAAATGGGAACAAGTGGTGTCCACTTGCCAACAAATATAGCAACATTTTCTCGCAGCGAAAAGTTTTAGAAGTAAACAAACAGCATTCATCACACATACCAACAAGCAGAATACAAACCTTCAATCCCATAAGCTCGCCAATGAGCATTGCTTCGTGAGCCAAAGCAGAGAAAGATGAATGACTGTGAATAATATTTATCTGTTCACGAATAAAAATGTAGCGTATCAAAGGAAGAGAACAGATCATTGATGGCAGAACACACTGGTTGTAAAATACTCTCACTGGCAGGTAATAAACCTGAAACATAACAAGTGATATTTCATTGTCATGAAGAAGAAATAATCCATACACTTACTCTAGTATTAGTACAGTAGAAGTCCACTATGGCGAGTACGATATATAACAAGAACTCCGTTGTGACAGTTTCTTTCATTACAAGATTGTCCCTTGAAAATTCCTATACCATGTAATATTCTTCAGTTACAACGAGAACCCTTTCAACGATTTATCTGTTATTACGAGCGATGTAGTGTGTGTAGTTTTTTCCATTTTGCATCTGGACGCCCCAATTATCCTCCACTCCAGTGATTAAATCAAATGCGATCGATGTTCTGTATCAATTTCTCGCTACACGCACTAGCAAGCTCTATTGTTGTTGATATTGGAAGAACCTGCAGAAGTCTATTAGTAATACCCGTTGACTAGTGTATACAAACCTTTAAGTTTGAAACAACACAGAACCCTGTAACCCGGTGCTATTCCTTCTTTATATGAGACTAGTTTTCTTCTTCTTCTTTTCTACCGCTTTTCCCACACCCGTGGGACCGCCGGTGCGAACTATGTCGTACATGTGGATTTGGCCCAGTTTTATGCCGGATGCCCTTCCTGATGCCAACCCTATATGGAGGGATGTAATCACTATTGTGTGTTTCTGTGGTGGTTGGTAGGGTGGTGTGTTGTGTTGTGTGAATATGAAGAGGAAAGTGTTGGGACAAACACAAACATCCAGTCCCCGGGTCAGAAGAATTAATCAGAGGCGATTAAAATCCCCGACCAGGCCAGGAATCAAACCCAGGACCCTCTGAACCGAAGGCCTCAACACTGACCATTCAGCCAATGAGTCGGACTCCCTCTTTATATGAGACTAACAGCACAAAATTGTAGTTTCATCCAAATAGTATTACTACATAATCTCACAAACAGCCTGCCTGGTGGCGTTATGGCGTCAAGTCTATATGGTCTGACACCGTGGTTAGCCGGTTTGAGTCCCGCTGCACAAAAAATTCACCATTAGAATGTTGCAATAGAGTAAATTAATGTATCATTACGGTCCACCTTTTCAATACAAAATGTAAAGAGTTTAAATTACATAAATGATTAGGGACTAGTTTCGACCTAGTACTAGGTCATCGTCAGCCTAAAGCAAAATTAAAACACAAAGACCAAAAACATTAAACAATGTAAAGACACATAAGGTCTTGTAAAAGTACATACTATGTGAGATATTGTGCAGCACTCTGTTAAAAATAACTATGAAAGAGATTCATAAAAAGTCCAGTGTGCATTCAAAAGATGTTATAGATAGGAATCCTTGAGTTGCTGGATAAGGAGAATAGACTATGCTGGCTCCTTTAAGATTCTGGTATCCAATTGAAGAACCACTGAGCTGAAGTTAAGTCGTTTATTTACGAATAAAGTCCAGTGCGCCATATAGCATTAAAAAATCCTGAACACAAGCTCACACCTGTGCAACCCTAATCACATGGCCAACTCACTCAGAAAGACTATTGCCAAGTAAATGTATAGGAAAAAGTTTTAACATTACTCTACTGGGACTTGAAATGTGTTTTCATGATACATTAATGGTTAAGTAAGGTATGAAAGTATGAAATCTGGAATGACTGCCATACAAATCTCCGAAGTGATGCTACAATATCACAGTTTTTAAGAATGAAATTGAAATTAATTGAATTGAAATGATATTGAATGAATTGAACATAGTATTGGAATTAGAAAAATAATTAACAAGTAAGCTACAGTATGGAAACCATCCGTGAAAATGTACGTTCTGAACAAACTGGTATCCGTTACATACAGATCTGAATGTGTTGGTTTATTTTCCAACTTTTACAAAAAAAAAAGTCAGATATAATGATAATCCGCTATAGCAAGTAAATAATTCATCATTCTGAATTCTCACTATAACGGACTTCTACTGTATTTGCTGCTGATGAAGGCTTAAGACAGTAACATCATGGACAAAAGCATAGTTTCATAATCTCACCTTTTTAACTAGGAGTATTTACAAGGGCCATTCCATAAGTCATGGCAACTCAATTAACCAGCAGCACTGTAGTCCACTGCATATATTTGAAGATCACAATGCTAACAGCAAACTGGGTTCAGGTATAGGAACTAATTACAAGGGGCAATCGAAAGATAAGTACGTAGAAATTATGCCTTATGCACACAAATCTTGTGCATTTCCAAGTCTCATTGTAATATTAATACTAACAATGTTATTGGTTTTACATCCCGCTAAATTCTTTTGCAGTTTTCGGAGATGCCAAGGTGCCAACATGTTGTCCCACAGGAGTTCATTTAAGTGCCAGTAAATCTAATGACACGAGACTGACACACACGAGCACCTTAAAATACCATCGGACTGAACCAGGATTGAACGTGCCAAGTTGGGCTCAGGCGTTTGATTCGTGATACCTTTTGTGCTTAATTTACCTGTTTATTGATCGTTTCATATCGCCGTCATTGGCTTTCCTTACTTATTTTCTAGTTTAATATGTTATTCCTTGAGGGTTGTTTTTCCATATTTTCTTGTTGTGTTGCGTGAAACCATGGTAACCGCCCCTTTTCCTTTTTCTCTCTGGTTGAATTTTAAGAGCTCGGTGCACTCTTCCCTCTTCTCCATTTTATGCTCCTTTTACTTAATGTTATTGTATTCTCGGGGGATGTGATTTTTATTGTTGAGAGTCTTGATGCCTTGACGCTGGAATCAAATGAGAGTACGTTATGATGTGAGGCTATTACTCTCTAATCTTATGACAGCCTTGACCTGACGTGCTATAAAGAAATGTTTTGTACCGTCTAAATTCATATGCTTCAGCTAATTTATATAGATGCCATATCTTTATGCTAAACTTTGCTTCACGTCCTTTACGAAGGTAAGCGTTTGTGAAAGTACTTTTACCAATGAGTCTGGTGTATTTTAATCACGGGCCACATATTATTTACATTACCCATTTGATTTTTGGCCCCCTTGTTTTATACTATTTTCTTTTGATTTTCTCTCCATAATAAATTTATGTTCTTACCCTTATCACCGTTATGTTTTTTTATTTCTTTGCATCTCTTATATGTTTCTTTTATCTGTAAGAGGCCCGAGTCCAGTTCCTAGCAGTTTTCTTTTCGCTAGTTTTGACCAAATCCACTGCACTGGGTCTTCATCGTATCCTTAGTGCCAGTTCACTGGAGTGGAAATACCTAATAGGAATCACTGTTGCCTAGGTATTAACATAAGGAAAGATCTTCATTGGGGTAATCTCATATGGTACACAAGGTTTTTAAGAAAAGTTACAGATCTCTTCACATCATTATGAGAGCATTTAGGGGTACAGTAAGGATGTGAATAAGAGGGCATGTAAGTCAATGGTAAGACTCCAATTAGAATACAATTCCAGTGTACAGGACCCTCACCAGGATTACTTGATTCAAAAACTGCAAAAGATCCGAATGATAGCAGCACAATTTATTATGGGTGATTTCTGATAAAAGAGTAGTGTTACAAAAATGTTGCATAGCTTGGGCTGGGAAGACTTGGGAGTAGGGAAATGAGCTGCTTGACTAAGTGGTATGTTCTGGATTGTCAGCAGAGAGATGGCATGGAATGATATTAGTAGACAAATAAGCATGAATGGAGATTTTAAAAGTAGAAAGTGTCATAATATTAAGAAAAAGTTGGAATTCAAGAGGATAAATTGAAGCAAATATTTGTTATAAGAAGAGGAAAATACTTGGTTGTCCAGCTCCAAGGCTAAATGGTGGCCTTTGATCAGAGGGGTCCTGGCTTTGATTGCCGGCAGGGTGGGGAATTTTAACCATCACTGGTTAATTTCGCTGGATTGGGGCTGGGTGTAAATGTCGTCTTCATCATCATTTCATCCTCATCACAACATGCAGGTCGCCTACAGGTGTCAAATCAAAAGATCTGCACCTGGTGACTTGAATATGTCCTCGGACACTCCCGGCACTAAAAGCCATACATCATTTCATTTCAATACTCAGCCAATTATCATTTACTTAAAGTTATATAAGATTGTGAATCTATTCTATTGGATTAAATTATGCTTGTAAATCTGATTGACAAATCTTGTAATATTTTACAAGTCATATAACAATAAAATTATGTCTTTAAGTTAAAACATATTTGTCTAAAATCTATCTAAGTCTAACATTTCTTTGACGAAACTCACCTGGTGAACATCCTTTAAAATTATTTTAAAAACGTTTTGAGATCTGGCTAATTGTATTGATTCAATGTTGCTTGACTTGTATGATTGTTGTTGAAACTTCGTTAACTATATTAACAATTTTCTACAGTTGATAATTGCCTATGTTATGAACATTTAACTTGTTCTCGATGTTGCTGGAGTTACATTTGTACAAAATGTATTGGCATTAATCTTACGTTATCAATACGAGAGTATAGTTTATGAACAAACTTGTTGGTGAATAAAAACTTTCTAATGTGAGGTAGGATTTGAATGGTTCTCGTATGCTCCAAATTGGGCTTGTTGGTATATCTGTAATGAAAGATAAAAAATATATTTTTAGTGTTTTGATTATAATTCTGTATAAACTTCTTATCAAAAGAATTGTCACTTACTTTTCTTTCTGCTGCGTACTTGTCTAGTGTTACTCCTATCCTCTTGAGAACTACTTGTTGTTCTGTTTGCACTCCTTGTACTATATGAGTGAGTGTGGATGAGTTTACATTTTGGCGGGAAGTGGGAAGGGGAAGTGAAGGTAGGCAGTGCATTGATAGCTGCAGTAGACTGTGGAGGGGACTGCCTAGGAGAAGTAAGGGGAGGAGTTGAGTTTGTTTGCGACAATAAGCCATTAACTTTTAAATCTAAGAATTTCATTTTTGTCCATATTGAACTGAGAATGGAAGATAGGAAACTTAAAAGGGTCCACCTTTTCAATACACATAAATGTTATAGTTTATTTACATATATTTACACTTGGAACTAGTTTCGATGCTGTTTGGCGTCATCTTCAGCCAAAATGTGGGAAATAGGTAGCATGTAGACATTTATATTACAAGGTGTTACATTAGTGTGATTAAATGAGAGAACATGAAGACGCGAAGTGACACTGACATTGTGAAACTGACATTGTACTTCGCGTCTTCATGTTCTCTCATTTAATCACACTAATGTAACACCTTGTAATATAAATGTCTACATGCTAGCCTATTTCCCACATTTTGGCTGAAGATGACGCCAAACAGCGTCAAAACTAGTTCCAAGTGTAAATATATGTTGTAAATAAACTATAACATTTATTTGTATTGAAAAGGTGGACCCTTTTAAGTTTCCTATCTTCCATTAACTTTTGTCGGATTAAAATGTTTATAAAATTTATTTATATCAGATTTAAGCATTTGTATTAATTCCGGTAATTGTGCTAAGATGGGGTTCTTTATTTCAATTTCATCATTTAGGATTTTATTTTTGTTGTATTGCTGATCTAAATGAATGTATATGTTTTCCAATTCTGTCATTTCTTTTCCTTTTTCTACTCTTCTTAAAATTCTTAAATCCCTTTCAATAGTTGTAAAACTGTGTCCAGTTTCTAGCATGTGTGCTCCCATTGCAGAATGTTTCTTGTGTTTCGCTGCATTTACATGTTCGAGATATCATAAAGCTTCGGTCAGTTTGGCCAACGTACAAAAAATTGCACTCTGCACACGCAAGCCTATATATTCCAGATCCTTGATATTGATTACTATTTATATTAACTTTATTGTAATTGAAGAAAATATTTCAGTTCGTGTTTTGGGTTTTGAAGGCAATGTTGATATCTCGGTTTTTGATGGTATTAGTGACTTGGTATATAGCTGGGTTAGTAAATGTAAAAGTTGCAAATTTGGATTTCTTATTTTTATCTGGTATGAGATTTGTGGCCAATTTTATTTTCACCTTATTAATGATCTTGTTAACCATATCTATTTTATAACCATTATTGAGTGCCAGGTCTTTTATGAAATAAAGTTCTTTCTTTAAACCCTTACTTGTTAGTGGAATTTTTAGGGCTGTGTAAACCAAACTCAAAAATGCCGTCTGTTTGTGAGAATTGGGGTTGGAGTGACTCGTTTTTAATCATTATTGGAGTAAACATTGGTTTTCTATAAATCTGGAAATCAAATTTATTTCTTGCTCTCTTAACATTTATATCTAGAAAACATAGCGAATTGTTACTTTCATCTTCTTTAGTGAATTTTATGTTACTGTCTAATTTATTTTAAAAATCCAAAATATTATCGCTATTATTCAATTTACTTGTCTATTATAACAAACGTGTCATCCACGTATCTCAGCCAAAGGTTTAGTCCTTCTATGTTATTCAAAATTTTAACATGTTCTAAATGATCCATATAAATGTTAGCTAGTATACTTGATGCAGGGTCACCCATTCCCAAGCACATTTGATGATATATCTTTTGATTAAATGTGAAGTAATTATTATTTAAAACAAATCTCAATACATTTATGAATTCTTCTATTTCACACCTACTTAATTTGCTGTGACTGAATAAACTGAGTTTGATTATATTAATGGTTTCATTAATCGGTACAAGTTAATTATATCATATGCACACATTTTATGATGCGGTTGTAGTTCGAATTTATTAAGCTTATCACAGAATTCTATTGAGTTATTGATTGTAGAATTATTGTAAAATTTATAGTGCTTTTAAAAAAAAATGATGTATAAATTTTATTTAGAAGTCTTATACGTTGGGCTATTCATGCAGTTGATTATAGGTCGTATGGGTATATTAACTTTGTGGACTTTGGGCATAGCTCTGGCTGTTGGTATCTTGGGATTCATATTTCTCAGCTTCTGACACCCTAGTTCATTAAAGAGGAAAGACGAATTTTTTAGCAAATTTTTAGACTCCGTTGAATTTTGACAGTAGGATCTTTCTGTAGTATCGAATAGGCTTCATTCAAAAAAAATTCTTCTCTTTTCTTAATGTAATCATGCTTATTTAAAATAACTGTAGTTTCCCCTTTATCAGCTTGGCTTACTATTATATCACTTTCGTTGATTTTAGTCTTTAATACTTTGATTTGTTTAGTGAGGTCGGGATTTAAGTTATTATTTATTTCTTTTACTAGAGTTAGAAGTTTCTTTCTAACCTTGAATCTTGCATCATTTTGTGATTCTAAAGGCAATTTCCCTATATTAGGTTCAATTTCTGCTATAGTGGTTATTACGTCTTCTGTTTTATGATAGGCCAATTAAATTTTGCTCCTTTATTCAGTAAGCTCATTTCGCTATCCGTAAAGGCGATATCTGACAAATTTACAGTGGTTGGGATGTTTTTAAGGTCTGAATTAGTCTGTTTTACTCTTGTATAACGTTTTTCGGATTTTGTTTTGTTCTCTCTTATATGTGATATTTTGTTTTCTAGAGTTTTTTGTTTCTTTTCTAATATATCAACAAGTTTCTTATTACTAAATGTTGTACTGATTGCCATTCTAATGGGGTTAAAAGCTCAGAAATTTCTAAGTGTGTACGATAAAGTTGTAAGTCTAAAAACAACTTTTTTCTGTAATATGTTTTTATCTCATCTTTAGCCAGATTTCATTTAATTTATTTTGAGTGTCTACTAAATTTGGTATAGATAAGTTTCGTCTTTGTACAGATTTCAAAAACTTTGGTACCAGTTTGGATTGTAGAATAGATAAAAAAATCTTTCATTACAGATATACCAACAAGCCCAATTTGGAGCATACGAGAACCATTCAAATCCTACCTCACATTAGAAAGTTTTTATTCACCAACAAGTTTGTTCATAAACTATACTCTCGTATTGATAACGTAAGATTAATGCCAATACATTTTGTACAAATGTTACTCCAGCAACATCGAGAACAAGTTAAATGTTCATAACACAGGCAATCATCAACTGTAGAAAACTGTTAATATAGTTAACGAAGTTTCAACAACAATCATACAAGTCAAGCAACATTGAATCAATACAATTAGAAAGAACTCAAAACGTTTTAAAAATAATTTTTAAGGATGTTCACCAGGTGAGTTTTGTCAAAAAAATGTTAGACTTAGATAGATTTTAGACAAATATGTTTTAACTTAAAGACATAATTTTATTGTTATATGACTTGTAAAATATTACAAGATTTGTCAATCAGATTTACAAGCATAATTTAATCCAATAGAATAGATTCACAGTCTTATACAGTAGAGTCTTGATTATCCAACCTAAACGGGACCTGGAGTATGTCGGAACACCAAAAATGTCGGATAACACAGAACAACTTTGAAAATGAACTGAAACAAACAGGTAGGTGTACTCTAGTACTAAAACAATGACGTGTTTTGCGGTATTCTATTTATTGCATTATCAATTCAATTGTACAGTACATGCAGTATTGATTGAAAGCATTCCAAATGTCTTACGAAAAGAAACTTGTCAACAATGTCTGCTTACCTCCTGATCCACGTTTTCTTGCTGCGAGATCCCGCCATCGACGAAAAATCAGCACCTCCGTTGCACTTGCTTCCGGCTGTTGCTCAACGTAGGTTAATTCAATTTCCAATGCACTTAATCCTTCACCATGAGTCATCGTTTTCTCCTCTTGTTCTGCAATGCCTCGTCCTTCTTCTTCATCATCATCATCCTCATTCCCATTAGCATTCACAAAATCAATAATATCAGGGTCAGTTAGTTCAAACAGTTGATCTTGTGCACACTACTTACTCACATCTTCAGTCGTAGCATCCTCACAGCCAGGAATGCAATTCAGTAGGGGCACAATATTTTCCATGTCTTCTTGTACCACCTCTTGATGTTCAACCTCACTCAATATTATGTTCCAAGACTTTGCTAATGTCGTTGTTTCAACTTCTTCCCAAGACTGCGCTATCCATCATGTCATTGCCATTGTCCAATTCCTCTATCAGGGATGAAAGGAGTTTCCGCCGATATTTCCTTCTCAATGTTTCCAGCACACGTTGGTCCATTGGCTGGCATAATGACATCATGTTAGGAGGGAGGAACATGACTTTGATGTCACCACTTCTAAGTTGCTCTTCATTTGGGTGTGATGGAGCAATGTCTAGTAAAAGTAGGGCTTTTCTAGGGAGATTGTTTGAAGCTAGAAATTTTTCTACATCTGGAACAAACTGTGTAAAAAAGCAGTCTTTAAAGATGTCAGCAGACATCCAGGCAGCCTTCTGATTCGTGTAATAGACTGGAAGAGCATTAACAGAAATGTTTTTAAAAGCCCTAGGCTTCTTTGCTTTACCAATCATAAGCAATTTTGCTTTTAATTTCCCAGTAACATTACTACAGGCAAGAACAGTAACTCTTTCCTTACTACGCTTGCAGCCAGGTGCAGACGTCTCGGCTTGGGCTGCGAGAGTTTTTGATGGCAACGTCTTGAAATTTAGCCCAGTCTCATCACAATTACAAATCTGATCACTGGTTAATCCTTCAGCAAGAATTATTTCTTGAAATTCATTTTAAAATTTCACCACCTCATCGGATTTAGATGACAGTTTTTCTCCACAGATATTAAGCTGCCTAATGCCGTACCGTTTTTTCCACCGATCAAGCCACCCCGCACTGGCAGTAAAATTAGGGTACCCTTCATTAACACATTGAGTGCCAGACCGAATTTCATAGGACTGCCGTCTAGTGCCGTGAGCTAATAACATCGAGTTACTCCCTTGTGCCAAAACGTTCACAGGCTTAACCAAGCAAATGGTCGCTGAAATGAGGATGTATTTATGATATATTACGTCAACTTATTATGTATATTAGGTAAAATATTGCGACCCCATATGGGGTCGTATTGGTCATTACGAATTGTACACGAACACGCGCCCCCATATGGGGTCGTACTCATACAGTAGTTACTGTCCCGACGCTAGGTCATACTTACCTTTTCCTTTGCAGGGACGCGTTACACGCTGTTGATTATGAGAGATATGTTAGCTTGTTCATACTGGGGCCGTAAAAAAGTAGGATCCCCGATTTTAGGTCAGGAAATGTCTGTAAATGGCGATCTTCTGATTTTAGGTTAGGAAATTTTCGTATAATATGTTGTTTTATAAAGTAGTGAAAATCATGTAAATTTGGTTAATTAGGATGTAGCAGAATATTTTATAAGAAAAATTAGTAGTTACAGAATATTGAATAAGTATGTAATTTTATTTGTATAACATTTAATTTGAGTGAGAGAACCCAGCAGCGATGATCGTGCAACATGGGAAACCAGTGACTATATCGTTGAAGACGGTCATAATTGTTGCAACAGCTGGCATGGAAACCCGGAATACAGCGGCGATGTGTATGCTGAAGACTGTAATTTATCAATTTGGATGAACATGCGAAATCGCGATTTGCTCTGTACTGAGTGCAAAATTAATGTAACTATATACTACGTTTGCAACATTGTCTGACTTGTTCGATATATCGTCCAGACTATCTGCACTAAGTATTTTACTGCTCGATTTACTAGTAACGACTTAAAAAAAGAAAAGGAAATTCGCAGCACTGCACAATTACAAAAACAATCCGTGAGCGAGATAGACAATGACTTTTTCACCCTACATAGCACTCTTGACGTACCCATATGGGGTCGCGCCAAAACAGGAATTGAAGAATGGAAGGTGAACTATGCACGTACTTAAATAGACGACTAGCAGATGGCAGGAAGAGAACTTATACAGCTTCGAATCACATACTTACTACGCACCCAAATGGGTTCGCACAGTTCTCGATTTAGAACGAACGTACGACCCCATATGGGGACATGAAGTTCAAAAACTTGACTACTCTCACGTACCCATATGGGGTCGCTTGGCACGCAACGTGTTAAACTCCTTCTGGAAATACACCGCCTTATCTTGCAGAATGCGGCCAGATATTGGCAGGCCCTTTTCCCGGCACTGAGTGAACCAAAGAAACAGCGCTTCACTTACCTTTTCGTACTCACATTCTTTTTTTTTTCAGTGCATCACTTGTTGCTCTGGTAGAGCACCACTTTTCAATTTCTTTCCTCTTTTTTTCCAGTCTCCCACTGTAACACGTCCAACACCATAATCTGAAGCCACTTTTTGAAGAGTTTCCCCTTTGTCAAGTCTCTTTAATGCACTCAACTTGTCTTCCATAGAAACAATCACTTTCTTCCGTTTACTCGCCATACTCACAAAGGATATGAAAACTATAACATCCGCACCCAACCAATACTAGAATGAACAATGACTGAAGACTCACTACACCTGTCCTTGAGAGAAAAACCAGTCCTACCGCCAGCGGTCAGGCCAATGCTTGTCCCACGGTCGCACCCTCCACACCGGGTGTCCCTGAATTTAGTCTCCACCAAAAGTTCAAATTAAGTCTACCAGTGTCAGATAACACGGAATGTCGGATAAGCGAAGGTCGGATGAGCGGGACTCTACTGTATAACCTTAAGTAAATGATAATTGGCTGATGATGCTCACAAAAAAGGAGCAAAATATGTACCATATTAAAAACTTAATAAATATGTAACTTTTTATTACATTATTATTCTATTGAATAGGTGGTATTTAACAAAATTATAAGAATTTGTATCACACGTAGATCTTTAATACAGACAAAAAATGAAATTTATAACCTGCAACATACCACTTAGTTGAGCAGCTCGTCTCCTTTCTCCCAAGTCTTCCCAGCCAAAACTTTGCAACATTTTTGTAACACTAGTCTTTTGCCGGAAATCGCCCAGAACAAATCAAGCTGCTTTTCTTTGGATTTTTTTCAGTTCCAAAATCAAGTAATCCTGGTGAGGGTCCCATACACTGCAACCATACTCTAGTTGGGGTCTCACCAGAGGCAAATATGCTCTCTCCTTTACATCCTTACTACAACCCCTGCACACCCTCATAACCATGTGCAGAGATCTGTACCCTTTATTTAAAATCATATTTACTTAAATGGTTTGGGCATGTTAAACGAATGAATAGCACAAGGTTACCATGTGCTTATTTGGAAAACACAATAACAGGTAGAAGACCAGTTGGAAGACCAAGAAGAAGATGGATGGACCAACTGAGGGAAGACGTGGAGAGAAGAGGATGGAATTGGGAATCTGTCTTGGAAAACGAAATGTTTTTGAATAGGCAACTTTGGGAAGACGCTCGTTTTCAAACACCCTACCCGGCTTGCTGGAAGGGCAAACCAATGATGATGATGATGATTTATGTGATTACCCCAATGAAGATCTTTTCTTATATTAATATCTAGGTACTTACAATGACCCCCAAAGGAAACTTTCACCCCATCAATGCAGTAATTAAAACTGAGAGGACTTTTCCTATTTGTAAAAATCCACAACCTGACTTTTATCCCCGTTTATCATCATACCATTGCCTACTGTCCATCTCACAACATTATCGAGGTCATTTTGCAGTTGCTCACAATCTTGTAACTTATTTATTACTCTGTACAGAATAACATCATGTGCAAAAATTCCTTATCTCTGATTTCACTTCTTTACACATACCATTTATATATATAAGAAAACATAAAGGTCTAATAATACTGCCTTGAGGAATTCCCCTCTTAATTATTACAGGGACAGATAAAGCTTCATCTACTCTAATTCGCTGAGTTCTATTTTCTAGAAATATAGCCACCCATTCAGTCACTCTTTTGTCAAGTCCAATTGCACTCATTTTTGCCAGTAGTCTCCCATGATCTACCCTATCAAATGCCTTAGACAGGTCAATCGCGATACAGTCCAACTGACCTCCTTAATCCAGAATATCTGCTATATCTTGCAGGAATCCTACAAGTTGGGCTTCAGTGGAAGAACCTTTCCTAAACACAAACTGCCTTCTATTGAACCAGTTATTAACTTTGCAAACATGTCTTAGCCTATATAATAAGAAAGAATGATTTCCCAAAACTTACATGCAATGCATGTCAAACTGACTGGCCTGTAATTTTCAGCTTTATGTCTATCATCCTTTCCTTTATATACAGGTGCTACTATAGCAACTCTCCATTCATTTGGTAAAGTTCCTTCATGCAAATAATAATCAAACAAGTACTTCAGATATGGTACTCTATCCCAACCCATTGTCTTTTGGTATATCCCCCGAAACCTTATCAATTCCAGCTGCTTTTCTAGTTTTCAACTTTTGTATCTTATTGTAAAAGTAATTGCTTCTTTAGTATTAGTCACATCCTCTATCTGGCCATTATCCTTGTAACCAACAATCTTTATATACTGCTGACTGGATACTTCTGTCTTTTGAAGATCCTCGCAAACACACTCCCCTTGTTCATTAATGATTCCAAGAATGTCCTTTTTGGAAACTGTTTCTGCCTTAAAGTACCTATAGAAAATAGGGCAGCGGGTAAGCTATTATGACCAGCATAGTGAAAGAATTATTGTCGTCAAGTTAGACACCAAACCAATGCCCACCACAATAGTGCAGGTCTATCTGCCTACTAGTTCAGAGGATGATGAAGAAATCAAAAGAATATATGAGGAGATAGAAGATTTAATACAATATGTAAAAGGTGACGAGAATCTAATTGTGATGGGAGACTGGAATGCAGTGGTAGGCCAAGGAAGAGAAGGTAGTACAGTAGGAGAATTCGGATTGGGACAAAGGAACGAAAGAGGAAGTCGGCTGGTTGAATTCTGCACTGATCATAATTTAGTCCTTGCCAATACTTGGTTCGAACACCACAAACGATGGCTGTATACGTGGACGAGACCTGGAGACACTGGAAGGTATCAAATAGACTTCATTATGATTAGGCAGAGATTCAGAAATCAGGTGTTGGATTGCAAAACTTTCCCAGGAGCAGACGTGGACTCTGACCACAACTTGTTGGTCACGAAATGCCATCTGAAGTTGAAGAAATTGAAGAAAGGAAAGAATGCAAAAAGATGGGATCTAGACAAGTTGAAAGAAAAGAGTGTGAGGGATTGTTTCGGGGAACATGTTGCAAAAGGACTAAATGAAAAGGCTGAGGGAAACACTATAGAGGAAGAGTGGAGAGACATGAAAAATGAAGTCAGTAGGGCTGCTGAAGAGATGTTAGGAAGGAAGAAAACATCAACTAAGAATCAGTGCATAACTCAGGAGATAGACCTGATTGATGAGCGACAAAAATACAAAATTGCTAGAAATGAAGAGGGCAGAAAAGAATAGAGGCAATTAAAGAATCAAGTGGATAGAAAGTGCAAGGTAGCTAAGGAAGAATGGCTGAAGGAGAAGTGCAAGGATGTCGAAGGCTGTATGGTCCTGGGAAACGTAGATGCTGCATACAGGAAAATCAAGGAAACCTTTGGAGAAAGGAAATCTAGGTGCATGAATATTAAGAGCTCAGATGGAAAGCCACTTCTAGGGAAAGAAGACAAAGCAGAAAGATGGCAGGAGCATATCCAACAGTTGTATCAAGGTAAAGATGTAGATAATTTCGTTCTGGAACATGAAGAGGCTGTTGATGCTGATGAAATGGGAGACCCAATTTTCAGGTCAGAGTTTGACAGAGCTGTGAGTGACCTAAATAAGAACAAGGCACCTGGAATTGATGACATTCCCTCTGAATTACTGACTGCCTTAGGGGAAACCAGCATGGCAAGGTTATTTCATTTAATGTGCAAGATGTATGAGACAGGGGAAGTACCATCTGATTTTCAGCAGAATGTTGTTATACCTATTCCCAAGAAAGCCGGTGCTGACAGGTGTGAAAACTACCGCACCATTAGTTTAGTATCTCATGCCTGCAAAATCTTAACATGTATTATTTACAGAAGAATGGAAAAGCAAGTTGAAGCTGAGTTGGGAGAAGATCAATTTGGCTTCAGAAGAAATGTAGGAACACGTAAAGCAATCCTGACTTTATGTCTAATCTTAGAGGATCGAATCAAGAAGGACAAGCCCACATACATGGCATTCGTAGATCTAGAAAAGGCATTCAATAATGTTGATTGGACCAAGCTATTTATGATTCTGAAGATGATAGGGATCAGATACAGAGAACGAAGAATTATCTTCAATCTGAATAAAAATCAGTCTGCAGTGATAAGAATCGAGGGCTTTGAAAAAGAAGCAGCAATCCAGAAAGGAGTGAGGCAAGGCTGCAGTTTGTCCCCTCTCCTTTTCAATGTTTACATAGAACAGGCAGTAAAGGAAATCAAAGAGAAATTTGGAAAGGGAATCATAGTCCAAGGAGAGGAAATCAAAACCTTGAGATTTGCCGATGATATTGTTATTTTATCTGAGACTGCAGAAGATCTCGAGAAGTTGCTGAATGGTATGGATGAAGTCTTGGGTAAGGAGTACAAGATGAAAATAAATAAGTCCAAAACAAAAGTAATGAAGTGCACTCGAACGAAGGCAGGTGATGTAGGAAATATTAGATTAGGAAAGGAAGTCTTAAAGGAAGTAGATGAATATTGTTACTTGGGTAGTAAAATAACTAACGATGGCAGAAGTAAGGAGGACATAAAATGCAGGCTAGCACAAGCAAGGAAGAGCTTTCTTAAGAAAAGAAATTTGCTCACTTCAAACATTGATATCAGAATTAGAAAGATGTTTTTGAAGACTTTCTGGTGGAGCGTGGCATTGTATGGAAGTGAAACATGGACGATAACTACCTCAGAAAGAAAGAGAATAGAACTTTTGAAATGTGGTGTTACAGAAGAATGCTGAAGGTGAGATGGATAGATCGAATCACGAATGAAGAGATACCGAATCGAATTGGTGAGAGGAGACCGATTTGGCTAAATTTGACGAGAAGAAGAGATAGAATGATAGGACACATCTTAAGACACCCAGGACTTGTTCAGTTGGGTTTTGAAGGAAGTGTAGGTGGTAAGAACGGTAGGGGTAGACCAAGGTATGAATATGACAAGCAGATTAGAGCAGATGTAGGATGCAATAGTTACGTAGAAATGAAAAGTTTAGCACAGGATGGGGTGGAATGGAGAACTGCATCAAATCAGCCTATGGACTGATGACTCAAACAACACCACATACTCTTCCATTTTTCACTAAAATTTGTATGGCTGCCAATTATGCTTGCCATCATGTTATTCTTAGCTAACTTCTTTGCTAGATTCAATTTCCTAGTAAGTTCCTACAATTTCTCCTTACTTCCACAGCCATTTCTAACTCTATTTCTTTCCAACCTGCACCTCCTTTTTAGTATCTTTACTTCTCTGTTATAATATAGTGGATCTTTTCCATTCCTTACCACCTTTAATGGTACAAACCTATTTTCACATTCCTCAACAATTGCTTTAAACCCATCCCAGAGTCTGTTTACATTTTTATTTAACGTTTTCAACCGATCATAGTTACTTATTTAAAACTCCCGCATGCCTGTTTTATCAGCCATATGGTACTGCCTAATAGTCCTCATTTTAATATCTTCCTTTCTTTCACAAAAACACATTTGTGATCACTAATACCATCTATTACTTCGGTTTCTCTATAGAGCTCATGTGGTTTTACCAGCACCACATCCAGAATATTCTTCCCTCTAGTTGGTTCCATCACTTTCTGATTCAGGTGCCCTTCCCATATTAACTTATTTGCCATTTGTTGAGCACGCTTCCTGTCATTCGCCATTACCTTCCCAACTGACATGTGGTAAATTGAGATCACCCGCTAGAATCACGTTCCTTTCTTTATCGTTTCCTACATAGCTGATTATCTTATCAAATAATTCTGAATCAGCATCTGCGCTACCCTTTCCTGGTCTGTACACTCAAAAGACATCAAGTTGCCTATTATCTTTAGAGATGAGCCTTACCCCTAGAATTTCGTGTTTGTCATCTTTAACTTTTTCGTAGCTTACAAATTCTTCTTTCACCAGAATGAATACTCCCCCCTCCTACAATTCCTATCCTATATCTACGATAAGCCCTCCAGTGGTAATTCTAAATTCCCATGAAGGGAATTAGATATTTTTCCACCAATAGAGCATATCAAAAATCAGATCAAAAATTAGATGTATGGCTTTTCAGGCGTTTGCTCTATTAACCAGCATTTCGTCTTAGGTCTGACACTAGACTCGTCAGAGTGGGATGTGTCAGACCCTACCCACTTATGCTGGGGTGTATGCAGGTGAAGTTATCAGAAGCCTCTTATGTGGCACAGTCTGATAATTGCATACGGGAGATAAAACTCCACAATGGAACCCTATAACACTTATAAACAAATTTCGTAACTTATATGTACCACTGCAGTTTAAGTGAAGGCCATCTGAGCGCAGATCCCTATCTCCTACCCATCCATTAGGATCTAGAAATCTCACTCCCAGTTTCCCACATACCCACTCCATAGTCTCATTTAAATCCCCAATCACCTTCCAGTCAGTATCCCTCCTACACAGTATTCCACTAGTAACAATCTCCACTTCCTTAGCTCGCAAGTGGTCGCTAGCCGAAATATAACGTGAGTGGTCGTGCGTGAGACTTTCTCTCACATTAAAATAAATGACATTTTTGACAGTTTTGTGGGGCGTAAGGTTGAAATTTACTACTGAAATGAAACACAAGTTCTACCTGATATATTTTAGATAAAAATGAAATAAAGTGAAATGGCGTATAGCTTTTAGTGCCGAGAGTGTCCGAGGACAAGTTCGGCTCGCCAGGTGCAGGTCTTTTGATTTGAGGCCCGTAGGCGACCTGCGGATCGTGATGAGGATGAAATGATGATAAAGATGACACATACACTCAGCCCCCGTGCCAGTGAAATTAACCAATTATTGTTAAAATTCCAGACCCTGCCGGGAATCGAACCCGGGACCCCTGTGACCAAAGGCCAGCACACTACCTTTTAGCGATGGAGCCGGACATTACAATGAAATGATTAGCAGTTTATTAAAGACACAAATTACTACTTAAAATAACATATTGAATGTACATAAAAATAACTTCCGTCCTGAAGTAAAAAATAAAATCTCACACATGCATTAAATCTAGTAATATTTACATACAAAGCAAGGTTTCTGAACACAATAACATTTTCAGAAACAAAAAGTGCTCATAATACAAATACTAACGCGTACAACAGGAGTAAGTTTCCTGCTCCACTTCAAAATAACACCAACGTCATTAGTCGCGCGATGAGAGAATCTCTCACGCAGCGCGCACGGACACATAGGAACCTTTGTTCTGACTAAGGGAGGGGGTGCTTACCCTTAAAATGAGAACCGCTCTACTCACGAAGGGTATAAACTCAGCTAGACGAGGGAACAGTCACTCCCTTTCATCACTGTGAAGTAATATCACAATAAAAAATAATGTGAGAGAAAATCTCATATAGCGACCACTCGCCGGTTAAACTTCACCTGTGCTGCATTTACCAGGTCCCACACATCCCCAACTATGTTGGTACTTACACCTGCTTGTCTTATGTTGTTAGTACCAACATGAAACACTACCACATTCTCCTTTCCCTCCTCCTTCTCTTCTACTTTCCTCAACAAATGCCTTAACCTAATTCTTGTATAACACTCTACCCTGGTACTCTTTCCTCCACACACTTTCCCAACATGTCTAACGATGGAATCCTCCATGACCAGAGCGTCAACCCTACGCACCTATTTGATCCCCTCCCCTCCTGGTCAGTCCTATCTCCTGACAGCTGCAGAAGCTACTTCCCCCTCCCTTTTCTCCATCCCATGACCCTGTTCCACCTGTCTTTTCCTATCCACTACTCCACATTTCCCTTTCCTACCTCTTCCCTTTCTCTTACTTCCACTCTTTTCGGCAGCAGTTCCCTGTTCCTCATCTTCCCTCGGTTGTTCTACCTGCAGTGACTCATACCGATTTCTCACCAACACGTGTCCTGAATTCTGATCCTAAATAGAGCCCTTAACCTGCAATCTCCTTCCCCCTTAAAACATTAGACTACCTGTCTTCTACAATTCCCCTCTTTCCTTCCCATCCCTCAATTATACCTACTGTATCCTGTACATTGTTTGAGGGAGGCCTACTTTCCTTCCTGTCCTCTGAGAGAATCCTAATTATCTCCCTCAAGTTCTGCAACTCCTCTCTCATACTCCTTGATGCCTGGCCACACCCACAGTTCCTTCACTCGCACTCCTTAGCCATTCTTTACTAAATAATGAAAAGGAAGGAAGGAAGGAAGGAAGGAAGGAAGGAAGGAAGGAAGGAAGGAAGGAAGGAAGGAAGGAAGGAAGGTGCAAGAATGTTGAAAGTAGTATGGTCCTAGGAAAGGTAGATGCTGCATACAGGAAAATGAAGGAAAACTTCAGCGAAAGGAAAAACAAGGTGTATGAATATTAAGAGATCAGATGGAAAACCACTTCTAGGGAAAGAAGACAAGGCAGAAAGATGGCAGGAACATATCCAACAGTTGTATCAAGGTAAGGATGTACGTGATATGGTTCTGGAACAAGAAGAGGCTGTTGATGTTGATGAAATGGGTGACCTAATTTTGAGGTCAGAATTCGACAGAGCTTTGAGAGACCTAAATAGGAACAAAGCACCTGGAATTGATGACATGTCCTCTGAATTACCGACTGCTTTAAAAGAAATAGGCATGGCGAGGTTATTCCATTCAGTGCGAAAGATGTATGAGACAGAAGTGCCATCCGATTTTTGGCAGAATGTTGTTATTCACTTTACAAAGGAAAAATTAAATGTATCCTGTAATAAAATGTATCTTGTTAATGTTATTTTATTTACGTCCCACTAACTACTTTTTACGGTCTTCGGAGACGCCGAGGTGCAGGAATTTAGTCCCGCAGGAGTTCTTTAACGTGCCTGTAAATCTACCGACATGTGGCTGTCGTATTTGAGCACCTTCAAATACCACCGGACTGAGCCAGGATCGAACCTGCCAAGTTGGGGTTAGAAGGCCAGTGCCTTAACCGTCTGAGCCACACAGCCCGGCAAAATATATCTTGTAATAATAGAATGTTGTTATACCTATTCCCCAGAAAGCTGGTGCTGACAAGTGTGAAAACTATTGCACCATTAGTTTAGTGTCTCACACCTGCAAAATTTTAACATGTATTATTTACAGGAGAATGGAAAGGCAGGTTGAAACTGAGTTGGGAGAAGATCAATTGGGCTTCAGTAGAAACACAGGAACATGTGAAGCAATCCTGACTTTACGTCTGATCTTAGAGGATCGAATTAAGAAGGGCAAGCCCACATATATGGTGCTCGTAGATCTTGAAAAGGCATTTGATAATGTTGATTGGACCAAGCTATTTGAGATTCTGAAGGTGATTGGGATCAGGTAATGAGAAAGATGATTTGTCTTAAATCTATATAAAAATCAGTCTGCAGTGATAAGAATTGAGGTCTACGAAAATGAAGCAGCAATCCAGAAAGGGGTGAGGGAAGGCTGGAGTTTGTCCCCCGCCCCTACTTTTCAATGTTTATATAGAACAGGGAGTAAAGGAAATCAAAGAAGAATTTGGAAAGGGAATCACAATCCAAGGAGAGGAAATCAAAACCCTGAAATTTGTCGATGATATTGTTATTCTATCTAAGAGTGCAGAAGATCTGGAGAAGTTGCTGAATGGCATGGACAGAGTCTTGGGTGAGGAGTACAAGATGAAAATAAGTAAGTCCAAAACAAAAGTAATGGAGTGCAGTTGTATGAAGTTAGGTGATGCGGGAAATATTGGATTGGGAAATGGTGGAGGAAGTGGATGAATATTGTTACTTGGCAGAAGTAAAGGGGACATAAAATGCAGGCTAGTACAAGCAAGGAAGGCCTTTCTTAAGAAAGTTGCTCCCTTCGAACAATGATATAGGAATTAGAAAACTAGGGGACCCGTGCAAGAAATCTTACATGTTCATAAAGTATGTTGTGGAGTAGCCCCCTAGTAAACTACTGGTGAACTAAGGAATACACAAATCAGTACAATATTAGACAGACTTACTTACCACTTGACGTAATCTTTGATTTTTTTAACATTTATGGTATCCACTTGAACGGAAGCAAATGCAACTGCATTATTATACTGACGAATGTGCCGAAAGTAATTTTTGGTTTTACTATCATTCTTTTTTTAACTGATAATCACAGCATATTATAATGTCATACAACAGGCATCCCAACAGCCAAAATGTGAAGTGGACAGCAATGCTGGTGCATATTTTCCTACAGCAACAGTATTTGTAAATCGCACACTTCGTACAACTTTTTAAAACTCATATTTTAAAGAAATTATCAATATTTATGAAATGAGAGTGCAATTCATCACTGCTAATGTCTAATCTCTTTCTTTTGAATGCTCATTTGTCATGACTGGTTACTTGTGAGCGCCAAAAAAGGGATCTATACTACTGAAATAATATATATGATGTTTTTGAAGACTTTCGTTTGGAGCGTGACATTGTATGGAAGTGAACATGAACGATAACTCACTCAGAAAGAAATAGAATAGAAGCTTTTGAAATGTGGTGTTACTGAAAAATGCTGAAGCTGAGATGGATAGATCGAATCACGAATGAAGAGATACTGAATTGAATTGGTGAGAGGAGATTGTTGTGGCTAAATTTGACAAGAAGAGATAGAATGATAGGACGCATCTTAAGATACCCAGGACTTGTTCAGTTGGTTTTTAAGGGATGTGTAGGGTGTAAGAACAGTAAGGGTAGACCAAGGTATGAATATTACAAGCAGATTAGAGCAGATGTAGGATGCAGCAGTTATGTAGAAATGAAATGGTTAGCACAGGATAGGGTGGCATGGAAGCTGCATCAAACCAGGCTATGGACTGATGACTCAAATGAGAAGAGGAATTAGAGATTATAATAATTTACCAGAAATGATGTTCAATAAACTTCCAACTTCTTTGAAATCATTTAACAAAGGACTGGGTAAAAAACTGACAGAGAATCTGCCACATGGGAAAAAGCCCTAAATGCAGATCAGTGATGACTTCCTGACTCACTGACTGACTTTTACAGATAAAAATCTTAAGTACAATTATATTTTAATGTTTTTCTCGAGCACTCACCTTTAATCCATTTGTCATGTACCTAATCCCCACTCTTTCTCCATAAGAGTGTGTTAGGACAACCACCTTATGTCCTCGAATGAGGAGACACTGAGACAGGTTAAAAATATGCTCCTCAACGCCACCCATATTAGGGTAGAAGAAGTCTGAGACCATACTGAAACACAATATTCAATAAAACTTTTGTTTCCGGTTGGTGAAATAAAGATCATTCATTTCATATTCGTTTTACAATATTTTCAAACCGTGCATATATAAAAAAGGAGGCATCTGCTGATATGACATTAACTCAGTGACACGCCCCTTTCACGGGGTCGATCTGTCAAGTAGATACAAAAAAATTAATTGTATATTGAGGCAATAAAAACATATACAAACCAGACTTTGTGAGCCATCTCCAAGAGTTGCAGTATACAGATTTCATTGTTTCATTTATAAAATTATCTGATTACTCTTAAGAAAGATAACGAAACAGTTGTACGACGCTCCTAACCTCTTCCTTTATCATCATAACCTAACTTTCAAGCATACGCGCCGACTTTCCAAGTTATTGATAGAAGAGCTACACGTTACGTTTCTGTAATACTGCTGCATATTAAAATGCCGAAGTTTTCATAGCTTATCAGTTAACTTGTATTTGAAGAGTATTCTTATTTATAAAAATTCTTATAAAATACATGTATCAACTGCAAAGCACGCAACAGGAAAGATCAAAGATAGTTGTTAACCTGTAGCCAACATTAAAACCAACAAGGCACCATGGACGAAGATATTAAAATATTTACATTTTATTAATGAATAACGTCTTCTATAGAATTTTTCTTCTAGCATGATTTAGTTTTAACAATTTAAATTGTGTTAAAAATTGCATATTAATAGTCAAAAGTGTGCCAAAGAGTAAGTAATTTTGCTTTATGAGAAGTGAAATGTCTTCCTGAAGAGTAGTTTGTTTCTTGGATCCCTACACACGGGAGCTGCGTCAAGTGTCAACTGTTCGCGATGTAGTCATCAAAGACGGAAACACGGAAAGTACATGTAATCAGACGAAGGACTAATGATCGTGTACAATTCCACGTAAATTTCACATAGAGGAAAGTAGGCGCAGTGCAGGATATGGCTTGATCGCCGGAGGTTCACAGATAGGTATTGGTGAATTGAATTGTTTTAGATCGGCACCACTTTCGAAGTTTAAGAGACAATCTAAGCAGAAGTGATGTATTCGTGAAAGTATTGTATTCAATTTGCTCCTGTCATTAATGAATAGTTGTTTTCTTCTGTGACAGTCAACATTGGGTATGGTAAATCTTTCCTTATTTTAATTGAAGTTTCACAAAGTGCTTAAGAGCTCACTGTGGTGAATTTCGTTATTTTTTCAAGTTATAATTCTCAAGAATTCCCAGTTTTGATTTGTGAAGAAGAAGACTGTTGCTTGCTTAGAATACGCCTGCAATTCAGCCGACTTCAGCCTTTCATGAATTGTGAAGTTTTAATTTCACTGCCTGCAGTTCTACAAAACAGTTACTGTGGATATTATGTGCGTGTGTGCATGATTTTAACATTATTCTTTCTCCTTTCTGTGGGTAAACAAAGGAAAACATGATGTTTTGTTTGAACGATTATGGAGCATTCGTGGAAAGAATTTAGCACTGCTGTGGGAAGTTGTCCTGCTGTCTCTCTGTTTTGTAAAGTCGGTCTTTCAGGTGCCTATAGGATACTTAAGGTACAGAAGTCAAATGCCTGTGTGGAACTTCAGCTGGTATCCAAGCAACTTTTTTAATGTTATGTTTAGCATTGAATACCATCGCATCGCCTGTCATACACACATACATCTACATTTTGCAATTCTCTGAGAAGGAGTGTTGAGTCAGGCCTCATCTGATTATAATCTTTTAATTAATAACAGAAATGCACACAACATGCAAAGTACATAACTTGGTTAATATTATCATTTAGACTTTCACGGCCCGTGTAACTATTCATGAGTTCTATTTTTGGGCTTATGCCGTGTAAATAATTATAAAACACACTCAACGTTTCAGGCAAGGTTCCTTTTGAAACGTTGAGTGTGTTTTATAATTATTTACACGGCATAAGCCCAAAAATAGAACTCATGAATACATAACTTGGTTGTTACAAAATTGTGTGATTGACACAGTTCTCTTTTTACACTTTTCCATGTGATATCATTTACATGCTAGGGAACAAACACAATCTTCATTCGGCATACAAAAGTGCCGTGTACGGTATACCTTGTTGTGGAAGGCATGCACCGCATACCTTGTAACCAAGTGCCATAGTTCATAATTAGCTTTCGTCCATTCCTTGCTGGTCATAGTGTCTGTAACATAGGAATTATTCCAGATCTCAGCCTTCTTATAGTGATGAGCTTATAGTTCCTGATAAGGAGGTGTAGATGGCAGCAGCAGCTTGAGACACAGCTCTTCCAACAGCATTGGCTCTCTGCACAGTTCATGTATCAGCCTTGATTGTGTGTACGTTGATACATACAGTACTTGCTTCAGGAATATCTGACTTGATTTTGTTCAATGTTTTTCATGTTGGACATTGACAGGTGTTCTCATATAAGATAAATACCACAGGTAATCATTGGCTGTACCTTTATCTTGAGTAATTCTTTTGCTGTCTTTAGGGACCGAGCTCGATAGCTGCAGTCGCTTAAGTGCGGCCAGTATTCAGTATTCGGGAGATAGTGGGTTCGAACCCCACAGTCGGCAGCCCTGGAGATGGTTTTCCATGGTTTCCCACTTTCACACCAGGCAAATGCTGGGGCTGTATCTTAATTAAGGCCACGGCAACTTCCTTCCCACTCCTAGCCCTTTCCCATCCCATCGTCGCTATAAGAACCTATCTGTGTAGGTGTGACGTAAAGCAACTTGCAAAAAAAAATCTTTAGGGAAAGTTTCTGCAGGTGTTAAATGTCGTTGATTATGAACACTGCTGCTGCAGGTCTCCCTGTCACATGTTAGGTAAATGTGCTTCCAAGAGGCTGGCGGGTCATTCCTAGATCTTTAAACCTGTTCATTGTGGTCAATACTTCCCTTTCATATGTGATGGCTTCTGCTGCTGTGTGTCTCCTGCCTCATTTAAATGTCATTGTCAGTTTTTTTTTATTTTTATTAATGGCCAGGTCATTTTCTTTAGCCCAGACGAGTGGTTTCTTGAAAGCTTCCTGTAATGCATTCCTGTTAGCTGATGCCATCACCATATCATCTGCATAAATATGTTACACTCACCCATTTCAGTTTTTACTGCTTGTACCCCATTGTGTGTTGCAGTATTAAACAGGATGGAGCTCAAAAGATCTCCCTGTAGGACATCGTTCATCTGCTGTATTCCTGTGGATGTGGAGAGTTGTCGATCTTAATTTTTTAAAATTTTTTTTTAGCTAGAATATCCCTTGCTATTTGTACTCTAGAATTTCCTTCGCGTATCCTATTCTTTCTGTTCACAGTATCAAATGCCTTTGAATACCTACTTCACAAAAACTGTGATCGGTTTGCCTCTCTGAGAGCTGATTGCTTCCTGAATGTCCTTTCAGAGACATTCAGTGGCGTTCAATGCCGATCGGCTTTTCCTAAACCCAAATGGCTTAGGCTGTCTGGAATGGCCCCACGGGCTCTGAACTTTGGAGCGTGGGTTGGCGACCACGGGGCCCTCAGCTGAGTTCTGGCATTGCTTCCACTTACTTGTGCCAAGCTCCTCACTTTCATCTATCCTTTCCGACCTCCCTTGGTCAACTCTTGTTCTTTTCCGACCCCGATGCTATTAGGTTTGCGAGGGCTAGGGAGTCTTTCATTTTCACGCCCTTCGTGGCCCTTGTCTTCCTTTGGCCGATATCTTCATTCTTCGAAGTGTTGGATCCCTTCCATTCTTCCTTCTGATTAGTGTTATATAGAGGATGGTTGCCTAGTTGTACTTCCTCTTAAAACAATAATCACCACCACCACCACTGTCTGGAATGTGATTTTCCAGTAGTTTTGCAAGCCTCTGTAGGCGTCCGGATCGCTGTAGTCTCCCTTGCCTTTATAGAAAAGCTTTAGAGTAGCGTACCTCCATCTGTCTGGGATCTTTCCTTGCCGTAAATACTCATTGAAAAGCATTGTCCACATTTCCATGATGCTAGGGCTGCAATCTTGATGTGTTAAACATGTGGACTAGGCCACAAGCTTTTTTTACGAAGGTTGATCAAATACAAACGAGAATTTGAATGTACCGCTGCTGTTAGTAATAATTCTGGTGAGGGGTTTTGCCAGGATGTTGGTGGAGGTGTCTGGAGAAGGGGTTTGTGCACGCGAACGACGGTGGAGAGCTGGGCTGCTTCAGTTTGCCATGAAAAAGCAAGGGGTGCACATGTCTGTTGTACAACGCATCATGATAAAATTTCTCGCAGAAGAGGGCACCAAACCTTCCGAAATTTTGAAGAGACTCCGCGCACAGTTTGGGGAAGAAACATTTTTGCAGACTCGAGTGTATGAGTGGGCTAAAAAATGTGTGGCAGGAAGAGAAGCTGTGGAATATGAACCTCATGAAAGGAGACCACGGACAAGCATCATTGCAGACAACATTGTAGCCATTTGTGACATTATTGGTGAAGATCGGTGAATAAAAACTTGGCAAATTGTCTTAGCCTTAGGAATAAGTTACGGAAGTGTTCAAACCATCATCCGAGATGAATTCCATTTTAGAAAATTGTTTGCCAGGTGCGTTCCTCGTCTCCTCAATCAGGAACAAAAAAACTTTATACCAGGAAGTTTGTCGGAGACTCCTGCATCGTTACCGGGAGGGAGGAGAGGATTTCTTGCATTGTATTATGACTTGTGATGAAACTTGGGTACATCATTACACCCCAAGAGTCCAAGCAAGCAAGCAAGCAAGCAAGCAAGCATGGAGTGGCGGCGAAGAGACGAAGCAGGTCCGGTCAAGGCCGAAACACGCCCATCTTCTGGAAAGGTGCTTGCAACCGTTTTCTGGGACTTCACGGGTGATTAGCTGGTGGATTTTCTTCACGAACAAAGGACAATTAATGCAGCCTATTACTGTCACCTTTTGGATGAAGCAAAAGTTGCGTATTGCAACAAGTGATGTTGGCGACCGATCCAAAATGTCATTCTTCTCCATGACAATGCAGGGCTGCATATTGCCCCTTTAATGCGGGAAAAACTGGTGGAAATTAACTGGACACCTCTGAAACACCCTCTGTACAATCCATTCTTAATATTGCGTACTGTTTTCTTTTAAGTGACTCACAATTTCTACCCCCATCGTTAATTTATGTTTCATCTTATACCGATCCAGAGTTCACTTAATCTTTTTCTTTTTCATATGCATTGTTTTACATGTTTTTACGGCTGACGATGACCTGGACTAGGGTCGAAACCGGTCCCATTTATAGTTACTATTAAATAAGAATGTAATCACTACATTTCTTTCTTTTATGTATTGAATAGGTTGAACCTCTTTTTCAATTATTTAATTTTTAACTTAGGATATCCCACGATGGATGCTTAGTACAGAGACTCCTTGAGTGACCGGAGTGCAGCTCTTGCCTCAGGTGACTATCAAAACTGCCTCTTCTCTTCTATAAGCTGCGCAAGTAGATTCAAGATGTTGGCAAAGCTGGCAGAGTACCCTTGGTAATAGGTACACAGGCCGAGAAAACTCTTCAGCTCCCGCATGTCCTTTGGTACAGGCCAGTCTCTAATGGCTTCTAGTTTTTCTGGGTCTGTGGCTACTCCCTCAGGTGTAACAATATGCACTAGGTGGTACTGCCTGCTGGAATAGTTGGCACTTCCCAGGATTCATTTTCCGGTCAGTACCTCGTAGTCTCTGAAACAATCCAGAGCTTTTTCAGGTGCTCATGCTGTCATCTAGGTAGACCAGTTAGGCGTCGTGCGTGAGCCCTCTCGGCACGGGCTCTATCAGTCGCTCGAAAGACACAGGTGTGTTGCGTAGTCCAAAAGGCATAGCAGTGAACTGCTACAACCTCCTTGTCATCTGGGTACAGAGCCCGACTTCAGCTAGGGTTGAAAACCACTAGACTCCAGATGGTGTCCAAGGTGTTGTCGATTCAGGGGAATGGAAAGCAGTCCGTTTAGTAATATCCTTAATTTTCTAATAATCAACGCAAAAGCAGAGCTTGCCATTCTTCTTCACCAGCACTACATTGAACACCCCATGCTGCTTCATGCTGCTCAGCATCTGATCAATCTATCTTCTTAGCCAGAGGTACCCAGTGTCATGATTGACGGATAGGGATAGCATCACCAGTGTTAATGCAATGGAACACCCTGTCAGTGAAAATGTCTCAGAACTTAATGATCAACCTCTTAAGCTCCTTGAACTGGTCTGCCTCTAAGTGTCTTTATGTTAGGTATTACCCTTTGCTGCTTGTAATCTTGCTCCCTGGAAGACTGATTACCTCAGATCAAGTAGGAGTATTTCAGTTGCCTTGACAAAGAAACTGCAGTGTATTCAAAACATCAGCAAACTGCACTGAATGTACAAAAAACAACACGGTTCAACCTGGAAAAAGAACTAAATACTCTACACACCGTGGAAGCTTCACAACTAGGATAATTACTAAGAAAGTGTAAAGAGATAATGTACAAAATGTATTGTGCATCCATATTGACTTGTACAGCTGAGTGCTGGACACTGGCAAGTAGGGAGGAGAGTAGAATTCAAGCCAGTGAAATGAACTACCTGAAAAGTATGTTTGAGACATACAGTTTGAGAAATGAAGATTTGAGAAAGGTGGTGAGAATGGATATGAATGAATTGATATGAATAAACCAACATAATTTGGACATGTTGTGACAGGTTTTGTAGAGGAGGAAAAGAGAAAAATTTGTTGTATTTGGACATGTAACTATGGCTAAATTGTAAAGGGTTGTCATTATTGTTAAGTGATATTCTGGAACGTTGTGAAAACGTCGTGACTTGGACTTTCGCAACAGAGGGTGTCTGCCCCTGGCGATTCTAAAAGTATGTTCTAGTCCTTTACTAATTTCTGAAGATCGAAAGTTCTCGATAAATATTTCGGTTGGAAAAAATACCAGGGGTTTTGACTGGTGGATCTGGGTGGTGAGGGGTAAGCTTCTGTGGCCTGATTGATTTCCTGGTGATTGGACTGGGGCCAGCCTCGGCCTCCTTAAGAGAGCGAGGCAAGATTTCATGGTCTTTGTGGTTCTTGTCAGTCTTGGTGTAAGCACTGTTGGTTTCATACATACACACATACATACATTATCTTTATAGACTGTTATGCCTTTCAGCGTTCAGTCTGCAAGCCTCTGTGAATTTACTAAACGTCGCCACAATCCTCGATTTTCAACTAGTGTTGTGACCTCATTTAGTTCTATACCTCTTATCTTTAAATTGTTAGAAACCGAGTCTAACCATTGTCGTCTTGGTCTACCTCTACTTCTCTTACCCTCCATAACAGAGTCCATTATTCTGCTAGGTAATCTATCCTCCTCCATTCGCCTCACATGACCCCACCACTGAAGCCGGTTTATGCGTACAGCTTCATCCATCGAGTTAATTCCTAAATTAGCCTTTATCTCCTCATTCCGAGTACCATCCTGCCATTGTTCCCACCTGTTTGTACCAGCAATCATTCTTGCTACTTTTATGTCTGTTACTTCTAACTTATGAATAAGATATCCTGAGTCCACCCAGCTTTCGCTCCCATAAAGCAAAGCTGGTCTGAAAACAGACCGATGTAACGATAGTTTCGTCTGGGAGCTGACTTCCTTCTTACAGAATACTGTTGATCGCAACTGCGAGCTCACTGCATTAGCTTTACGACACCTTGATTCAATCTCACTTACTATATTGCCATCCTGGGAGAAGACACAACCTAAATACTTGAAATTATCGACCTGTTCTAGCTTTGTATCACCAATCTGACATTCAATTCCATTGAATTTCTTACCTACGGACATCAATTTAGTCTTCGAGAGGCTAATTTTCATACCATACTCATTGCACCTATTTTCAAGTTCCAAGATATTACACTGCAGGCTTTCGGCACAATCTGCCATTAAGACTAAGTCGTCAGCATAGGCCAGACTGCTTATTTCATTTCCACCTAACTGAATCCCTCCCTGCCATTTTATACCTTTCAGCAGATGATCCATGTAAACTACGAACAGCAAAGGTGAAAGATTACAGCCTTGTCTAACCCCTGTAAGTACCCTGAACCAAGAACTCATTCTAACATCAATTCTTACTGAAGCCCAATTGTCAACATAAATACCTTTGATTGATTTTAATAATCTACCTTTAATTCCATAGTCCCCCAGTATAGCTAACATCTTCTCTCCCTCGGTACCCTGTCGTATGCTTTCTCTAGATCTACGAAACATAAACACAACTGCCTATTCCTCTCGTAGCATTCTTCAATTACCTGGCGCATACTGAAAATCTGATCCTGACAGCCTCTCTGTGGTCTGAAACCACACTGGGTTTCATCCAACTTCCTCTCAACGACTGATCGCACCCTCCTTTCCAAGATGCCAGTGAATACTTTGCCTGGTATACTAATCAATGAGATACTTTGATAGTTGTTGCAATCCTTCCTGTTCCCTTGCTTATAGATAGGTGCAATTACTGCTTTTGTCCAATCTGAAGGTACTTTACCAACACTCCATGCTAATTTTACTACTCTATGAAGCCATTTCATCCCTGCCTTCCCACTATACTTCACCATTTCAGGTCTAATTTCATCTATTCCTGCTGCTTTATGACAATGGAGTTTATTGACCATCCTTTCCACTTCCTCTAACATAATTTCATCAACATCATTTTCCTCCTCCTCATGAGCTTGGCTGTTCACAACACCACAAGGATGATTTCCTTTTACATTGAGAAGATGTTCAAAATATTCCCTCCACCTCTCCAGTGATTCCCTGGGATCTATTACGAGTTCACCTGAATTACTCAAAACACTCTTCATTTCCTTTTTCCCTCCCTTCTTGAGATTCTTTATTACTGTCCAGAAAGGTTTCCCTGCTGCTTGACCTAGCCTTTCCAGGTTGTTACCTAAATCTTCCCATGACTTCTTTTTGGATTCAACAACTATTTGTTTCGCTCTGTTTCTTTCATCTACGTACAAATTCCTGTCTGCCTCGGCCCTTGTTTGGAGCCATTTCTGATAAGCCTTCTGTTTACGGTTACAAGCTGCTCTCACTTCATCACTCCACCAAGATGTTCACCTTTTCCCATCTTTACACACAGTTGTTCCTAGGCATTCCCTTGCTATTTCTACTACAGCATCCCTGTATGCCACCCATTCACTTTCTATATCCTGAACCTCCTTACTGTCTACTGTTTGAAACTTCTCACTAATCATATCCATGTACTTCTGTCTAATTTCCTCGTCCTGGAGATTTTCTACCCTTATTCGTTTGCAGACAGATTTCACTTTTTCTACCCTAGGCCTAGAGATACTTAGTTCACTACAGATCAGATAGTGGTCTGTATCATAGAAAAATCCGCGGAAAACTCGTACATTCCTAACAGATTTCTTGAATTCAAAGTCTGTTAAGATAGTCTATTATAGATCTGGTACCCCTAGCCTCCCATGTGTAGCGGTGAATAGCCTTATGCTTGAAGAATGTATTCGTAACAGCTAAACCCATACTAGCACAGAAGTCCAGCAAACGCTTTCCATTCCCATTAGCTTCCATATCTTCCCCACATTTACCAATCACCCTTTCGTATCCTTCAGTTCTATTCCCAACTCTCGCATTGAAATCGCCCATTAGCACTATTCTATCCTTGCTGTTGACCCTGACCACAATGTCACTCAATGCTTCATAAAACTTGTCCACTTCATCCTCATCTGCACCCTCACATGGTGAATACACGGACACACTTCTAGTCCTAATTCCTCCAACTGACAAATCTACCCACATCATTCGCTCATTTACGTGCCTAACAGAAACTATGTTGCGTGCAATGGTATTCCTGATAAAGAGCCCTACCCCAGACTCTGCCATTCCCTTTCTAACACCCGTCAAGTACACTTTATAATCTCGTATCTCTTCCTCGTTATCTCCCCTTACCCGAATATCACTTACTCCTAGCACATCCAGATGCATCCTCTTTGCTGACTCAGCCAGTTCTACTTTCTTTCTTCCATAAGCCCCATTAATATTGATAGCTCCCCATCGAATTCCATTTCGTTCGCCAAGTTGTTTCCAAGGAGTCCCTCGCCTGTCAAATGGGAGTGGGACTCCGATACTCCCATAGGTCCGAGGCTTGCTTAAAGTGTTCTGAGCTCGGTAAATTCATGAAGCAGGATGCTACCCTACTTGCACATAGTCCAAGTGAGGATCTCTCCTCTAACGGGTTATGGACCACTGGTGAATTGTATAGTCGTAGCCGCCTGTGCACAAGGAGGGCCACGACTCAGAATATGTCCGAGATGCCCACTCCCATTCCATAGCAACTGGTATCCCGACTCTCAGGACCACTTACTAGGCCACTCAGCCGTTGCCCATGGTTCACGAACTAGGACGTGACTACAGTAATCCACAAACATCCATATTAATTTAAATTCAATGTTTGCTTTTCTTTTCGCATAGGAGTTTACCCGTACCTGCCCTGATTTGCTACTCAATTATTAAGATGCCTTAGTTATTCAGCTGGGCCCCACTGTTTGGTTTTGGTTTTCTTGCCTTGGTAACTGTGTAATTAATCGACAAATTTCATTTCCCTCGGGGTTACCTCCCATAACTTTGTATCAGTAGGAAAGACAGATGAGCCTCTGTGACTCAGACAGCAGCGCGTCAGCCTCTCAGCACTGGATACCGTGGTTTAAATCCCGGTCACTCCATGTGAGATTTGTGCTGGACAAAGCAAAGACGGGACAGGTTTTTCTCCAGGTACTCCGGTTTTCCCTCTCATCTTTCTTTCCAGCAACACTCCATTCTCATCTCGTAGCATTTATCAGTCATGAACAAATCACTTTGGGAGTGGTGATCCCGTTGTACTAATAGCCTATTTGTTTGTTTGTTTGTTTGTTTGTTTGTTTGTTTGTTTGTTTGTTTGTTTTTGTTTGTTTGTTTGTTTGTTTGTTTGTTTGTTTGTTTGTTTGTTTATTTCTGCACCTTGGAATATACAACAATATATCAATCATATACTAAAATAACTAGGGCCTTATTACTATTAGACATGAAACAGAGTATACAATGACAGTGTATGCACTTATATAGTGAGAGTCAATTTATCTATCCAGTTAACAGCATCTGCAGACAATGATAGAAAGTCCTTCAGATCTCCCGAGTATGACATAATACTACACTGCTGCACAATGTGTTGGATGGTCTGGGGAGTCGCTCCACAAACACAAGATAGAGCAGAAATTTTGTTCCATTTGTAGAGGAAGTCATTACATACTCCATGGTTTGTATGAATCCTGTTGGCAGTTTTCCACTACGTTGAGGCAGATCAAAACCAGGTGGTTTAGTTTGGGTATTTAAAACAGTTATAATGTCTGGTGGTGCATCTTGAATCCATTTTTTTCCCAATGATCATTTATATTGAAGCCTGTACTGAAAAGTTTAACAGCAGATTTAATTGCTGGATGTCTGGATTTTAACCTGCCAGATATTGCACTTGGAATGTAGTCATGAATTGGATGGTCCGGGTGATCCAATATTTCTTATATTCACGTAACAAAGCATCCTGTCTTCTCAGTGCAGGTGGATGAATGTGACTTAAAGTTGGGAGCCAAAATGTTGGTGTAGTTTTTAGACAACCTGTGATTGTATGTATTGTAGTGAGCTGGATGTCGAGTTTGCTGGTATGGTTGCTGTTCAGCCAGACTGGAGCACAATATTCTGCTGTACTATAGACTAGTCCCAGTGCAGAGCAACAAAGTGTTGCAGCTGTTGATCCCCATGTAGTACCACATAGCTTTTGAAGGATGTTGTTCCTGGAACGGATTTAGGCTGTTGTATTATTCAGGTGTTGTCGATAAGTTAGGGATCTGTCAAGGTGACACCCAAATACTTTGGAGTAGGATTAAATTTAACTAGATTTTCATTAAAATAGATTTTCTGTTGTCGGTTTGCCTGTTTGTTATGAAGACGAAAACATATTCTGTTTTACTTGGGTTTGGTGTGAGTCGCCACTGGTTGTAATACTGCCATAGGACTGAAAGATCGTCGGTCAATATCCTTTCAGTTTCCTCTATGCATTTTCTACTGATCCCAATGGCTAGATCATCTGCACAAGCAAATTTCCTGCGTACAGTATGAGGGATGTCTGCAATATATAGATTAAAAAGGATTGGTGCGAGTACAGAGCCCTGTGGAAGACCATTTTTCAAAGTTCTTTGCTTACTGATTTCCTTGCCCAGGATAACTGGGAAATATCTATCACATAGCATGTTATTTATTAATTGGGCTAGAGTTCTGCAGGGGATCACTCTTAAGAATTTTAAAAGGAGGCCCCCTCTCCATACTGTGTCATAGGCTGCTGTCAAATCAATAAATACTACAGACGTCTTCATACCATCTTGAAAGTCTGCCTGGATATGTCGTAAGACTAAGGACTTGATCTGTACAGCTCCTCCCTACACGTGTCCCCTGGGTGGTGCTAAGCAAGCAACAGTAACTCACTGGCGGCCAAACTATCAACAGTTGTTGATCTCCTGGCCATAATGCACATGGATAATTCTTCAGAAGTAAATATGGGTCCTTTTGAGGACCACCAGACATTGAAACTAGGACAGAACATCCGTATTTGTCAGATCAACATAGAAGGCATCAGTACATCTAAATGTCAAATATATATAGGCTTATATGATTCATTCATTCCTTCCTTGACCCGGTCAATGACCGGAAAACAGGTTGTAGGTTTTCATTTTCATTCAGGAAAGGCAGATTGAGAAATGAAGTTTTGAGAAAGGAGGTCAGAATGGAAATGAATGAATTGATAGGAATAAACCAACATAGTTTGGACATGTAAAGAGGATGGAGGATAAAAGCATACCAAAACAGATGACGGAGATGAAGTTTGAGGGAAGGAGTAGGAGAGGGAGACCTAGAACAAGGTGGAGCAATTCAATAAAGAGGAGTGCAAGAATAAGAAGAAACCTGGACTGGGGCAAAGTAATGGAAGGAGAGAGGAAAGTGAAGAAGTACGATAAATCCCTGACCCAGCAGGAGCTGGATAAGAGGAAAAGAGAAGGATGATTTCTGGAGATATATCTCCATTATTATTCCTTGAATGGTAAAAGTGCATAAAGCATTAAGGAGCTTTTTGATACATTTAATATTAGTTGAGGAACTTGACATTCCTCATTTTAGCACCCTTAATATTACTGTCACTTTATACTAATAAAGTAATGTATAGTGTAGTGCACAACCCAGCTGTCTCTGAATTTTAATACAGAGTTTCAAGAAATATTGTTTAGCTGCTTTTCTTTAATGTCATAACAAACAAAGAAAGAATGAACTGAACCCATTATTGACTTTAGTACACCTAATCTGAGATAAGAGACAAATATTTGAAGTGTACAGACAAAGTTATCATTTTATTTGTTATTGATTTACCATTCCATTTGTTAATGGCTTTCAGAGATGCTGAGGTGTCAGAATTTTATCCTGCAGGTATTCTCTTATGCTAGGGAATCTACTGACATGAGGCTTCAGTACTGGACTGCCTTCAAATACTATCGAACTGAGTCAGGATGGATCGTGCTTACTTGGGCTCAGAAGACCAGTGTTTCTACCCTCTGAGTCGCTTACCATGGCTTTTTTAAGTAGATGTGCTCATAATGTATAAACCTATATCCTTGTTATAGAAATAATTTGTATGCTGTGTTACTCATACTTAACCCTGTAAATGAATAATATGGTCATTACTTCTGAAACAGCTATCACCTTCCAATGTTAATACATCTTTTCCTCTTTCAGGTTCTCTGCTACATAGGCTAGATGATAAAGAATATAAAATATCGCTCCAAGCAGTATGGCAACAACAAGACTTGTGTGAAAGAAAAATGATCATTTTGAATACTTGTGTATATCCTTCAATTTTTAGTTATCTCCACTGATAACTAGGTGAGTGCTTACTAGAGTGGACTCATATCATAACTAACTAGGAATTTTGCTGAGAGAAAGTACATCGTATAGAAAGACTGAACACAAAAAATAAGGTGCTGTTTAGTACTGCAGGGTCTCAAAATACATATAGAAATTTGTCGAGAAGAAAGCAGCCAGGATCTGAAATTGGAAGCTTGCAGGTGCTTGATGTGGCAAGTCGAGCAGTCAGAGTGTTGATTAACAAGCTGGTGGTTGTGTGAAGCGAAAGTGAAGCAGATGTGTATTGATTGAATTATGAAACATAAATGTTTGTCACCAAGCACACCGAACAAACATTTGGCTGTTACACTGCATGTGTGTCTTTAAGCAGTATTTTATTGGCAGTGGGAACTTTGGAGGTTGTTCCGTTGTATAGCCGCTTCCGAACCTTGATTATCCAGTTGTGTCTTGGAACTGTAGAGATAAAAATTGACTACAAATGAAAGACTGCAGATTGAGAATATTCTATGAAAAATCTCAAAATGATTGTCCTTGCAAGCTGCCAGAGTTTCTGTTGATTAGCAGAAAACGTTATTTGCGCTGCTGAAAGGAAAGGAGAAAGAGAGAACGGGTACAATGACTTCTGCTCATGGCTGGTCGGCAACAAGGGCTGCCCACCATTATTTGATATTAATTTGTTAGTTTCACACTTCCCTCTTGGGACATTGTAGTTTTAAACATGATATCCATTCCGTCAGTGAAATTCCAAATTTGTTGTGATATAAGTCTATTGATAGTTCCTGTGTTAGTTATATATATTAACTTGGACTGCCAGTTGATATTTGTAACCAAGAACATGGCATATGTGGCATGAGAGTAAAACAGTTGACCTGTATTGCCAATTTGTAAGCTATTGGGTTAATTTTAAAGTCGCTAGTGACTTCATCGTTTGAATCAGTGGTGTCTTCTTAAACAGAAAAACAGCCAGCGATTATGCCATGTCGTTGCATTCATCCTAATTATTTTATGATGTTCCCGTCTGCTGTAAAACAGTTGACCGATAGTTCACAGTAATAATAGAATATATTTTAGTTCAGAAGTTGCTAAATTGCTCATTGTCAGAAACTGAAACTTCAGGACTTTACTTAATTTTGTTTCAAAATGCAAAGAGAAGAAAAATCCACAAAAAGAATTCTAATTATATATTTTGTGTGTATGTGTATGTTCAGTCATCAGCCCTAAGGCTGGTTGGATCCTCAATAGCTCCACCATCAGCTGTCATAGATGGCCTAGGCATCACTGAAGAGGCGTACTAGGGAAATGAGGAGTGAGGTAGTTTCCCGTTGCTTTCCTCACAGAGCCAGAAGTTGCTATTACATATCATTCTGCCAAGCCCACTGAAATGCATGCACTAACCGACCCTATGAGCAACATTTTCACACCATTTATAGCAGGGACTGGCTGCATAACGAATGGCATTCCTAGCATCGCTCATACCTCAATCACTTTCATATTGTCAAAGCCAAGGGTAAGACAGAAATAGATCAATGAAAGTAACAAAATTGCTCTAGCCTATACCAGAAGACTTAGTGCACTGTAAACACTAGGTCCCGCCAGCAAAGGAAGATACGTTGTGTATAGTAGTATAAAAATATTAAATGAAGTATGTATGTGTAACTAATGTTGGACACGCTAGTAAAAGGTCAGCCATTGAAGATGCTCTGTCTTGTCATAATGATAAAGTAATTACATAACATAATATAAAAATTTGTTGTTTGTTGGAAGTAATAAAGATTAGCGAGTTAAAAAAAAAAGTTGAGTAGTTCTGTTGATGTTTGGTAGATTACATCAGGCATCGTCAGTCGAGAGCGAAATGCCTTCTGAGCCAGTTTGCTCCCAGCTCTCAAGGATGTGATTAAGCTCTACAAAATACAAATTTAATTAAACATGGTGTGACCAATACGCAGCTAATTCACATGCTTCTTTGGTAGTGTCGATCACATTCTGGAGAGGGCAAGTAGTTGGGCACAAGTTACAAATAAGAAGATGGCTCATTGTCTGTTCTTCACCACATTCACATAGAGTGGAGTCACAGACAAAACCCCACTTTCTCATGTTGGTCTTTGTTCTTCCAACTCTTGAACGCAACCAATTGAGCGTCTTCCATGTTGACCAGCTCTGCTCGTGGCCTGAAGGAAGTCTTTTGGAAGGTGTCATCCATTCTGAAAGGTAGCTGGATCTGGAACGCCATGAATTCACTCTGAAGTTCCATGGTGGTTCAGTGAGGCTTTCAGTTGTATGGAGAAAGCTTTCACTTGAACCATTGGGTTGCTGGTTGATACCCATATAAAGTATGAGTCGTCAGGTTCAGTGCTTTAGATTTCTCCACTCTGGATTCACACTCACGGCGAATATCTGGAGGTGGGATACCTGCTAGACAATAAGTTTTATCAAGTGGTGTAGATCTCAAACATCCTGTAATGAGTCTGCAGGTTTCATTTAAGGCAACATCCACTTGATTAGCATAACTAGATCTACACCAGACAGGGCAAGCGTATTCTGCTGCTGAATAACAGAGAGCTATTGCTGAAGTTCTTAAAAGGAGAAGATGCACCCCCAGGTTGAACCCGATAATTTCCAGATAATATTGTTCCTTGCAAATACCTTCCTTTTTTCCGTGGTTTCCGATTTTCACACCAGACAAATGCTGGGGCTGTACCTTAATTAAGGCCACGGCCGCTTCCTTCCAACTCCTATGCCTTTCCTATCCCATCGTCGCCATAAGACCTATCTGTGTCGGTGCGACGTAAAGCCCATAGCAAAAAAATACCTTCCTTTTGGTGTTCAGAGAGTGTGTTCTATAGGTTAGTACTCAGTCAAGAGTTACTCCTAGATATTTGGGAGTGAGCAGTGTTCTAATATTTTACCTTCCCAAATCACTTGCAATTTTCTGTCGATTTTTCAGGTGGAAGGCACAGACTTGTGTTTTTGATGGGTTTGGCTTTAGTTGGTTCTCTTGGTAATAGCCACTTAGAATTTGTAGAGCATGGGAGAGCTTCTCTACAGCAAGTTCAAATGTTTCCTCTTGAGCTGCCAGAGCGACATCATCTGCATAAATAAAGCTCTTTGTCCCTTGTGGGCGAGGCTGATCACTGGTGTAGATGTTGAAGATTATAGGAGCTAGCATACTCTCTTGTGGAAGGCCATTCTTTAAGTTCCCCATCAACTCCTCTGGCCTTGGAATTCAACAAAAACCTTCTGTTCTGTAGAAAGCACTCAATCATTAGGGTGAGTTTATAGTCCTTAGTTATACTGTGCACTTTACTACGAAGCAGTATACGGTGATTAACTGTATCGTAGGCTGGTGTCAAGTCAACAAAAACTACTCCAGTGACTTTGTTGGCTTCATAGCCGTCTTCGATATATTGTGTGAGGTGAGTACTTGGGAAGTACAACTTCTCCCTGGTCGAAAGCTGGTTTGTTCTGGTATGAGTAGTGGGTCTATCACTTCAGATAGTCCCTCCAGAATCATTCTATCGAAGATTTTGTATAAATGGCACAACAAGGAGATTGGTCAGTAGTTCTTCGGATCACTTGCGTTCTTGTCATGTTTAAGTATTGCTATAACTCTTGCTTTTCTCCACAGTTTAGGAATTTTTCAATATTTTATGCATTTGTTGAATAAATCCAAGAGCCATTGCTTACTGACAGGACCAAATCTTTGAGGTGCTCAATACAAATGTCATCAAGACCTGCCGCTTTACCATTTTTGCATTTATTCAGTGCTCTATGTAGATCTTCCATAGCAAACTGGTTAGAGAGAATGTTGTTTTCCTGATTAGTCGGCTTTTCTTCTTTTTGTTTTGATCCTCTCCCAGCGTTATTTGATTTGCAGAAACGTTACTATGTAGTAAGGTCTTAGTTGAATCATTACTGAGGTCTCTAAGCAACCTCCACGCATTGTAACTGTTTCTTCCCATATCTAGCTTCTCCATTAATTTAATCCATTAGTTACGTTTGGATTCTGAAATGGAGGAAATAACACGCTGTCCGCTGTGGATAGTTTCGTCACTGAAAGGATCTTTTTTGAAAGGGTCGTGATATTCCTTCAGCAAAGTGGATGTTTCAGAGGTAAGACCTTGAATATAACTGGTCCTACTGGTCCTAGGAATAGCTTTTCTGGAGCAATACTGGACGACTTCCAAGAACTCTTCATATGCCTCTGGGATGGGATCAATTGTAATCCCCTCATCAAGCATTGTGGTGAATTTTTGCCAGTCTGCCTTCTTGAAATTGTACCTTCGCCTGAAATGCACGGTGTGGGGGCGGATTGCTGGTACCAACTGACACATAATTTGGCGGTGTTGTGTGTGAGGAATCGGTGTACAAATTGACTTTATGCTTTGATTAGCTAATTTCTCGCTCACAAAAATAAGATCAGGGTTGTATCCACATTGCCATCTACCACTATTAAAAGATGGAGGAAGTTCATTATCATGGACCAAGGATAGACGATGCAGTTCTGCCCACTCTAGTACTGCACCTCCATTTGAATCATCTTGAGAATAACCCCAAACAGTGCTATGTCTATTGAAATAAACAATAACAGATGGTTTCCGATTGCTGAAATTAGGGGGAGGATTAAATGAGAATACCTCATTGGGAGGTTTGTAAACAGAGGAAATTACGAGGTTACTAACTTCTACAGTAATTATTTCAACGTTATTTTGTTCTGTGATGGAAGTCGTAACAATCTTAAGATCTGGTTTGGCGAAGATGGCACTACCATACAGGCCATGAGGTCTTTCGGCCACTAATTTCATTCCTCGGATCTTAGGGCACCATTGATGAATGTCCCTATGTGTTTCCTGAACACATAATAAATCACATTTGTGGGTATAACAAAGGAGGTGTAATAGCTCTTCTTTACACGTTGATAATCCTTCTATGTTAACAGAAATAATTGTAATGATTGGCTCTGATACGAGCCTTTCCCAATTGTTGGAAAACATCTTACTCATCTTATATGAATTGTATTGTTTCTGGAATGCTGACGTTCAGTTAGGTAATGGAAATTCAGATCCAACTGCCTATGCAGGGCCACCACGAGCAGGAATCAGCTTCACCTTCACGATGATGTATGTTCATAAGTAACGTTCACTAAACAATTTACACATTTCAGTGATTATGTTCTGATATTCAGTAAAGCTTCTAGATTAATATGAATGCAACAAAAATAAATACTTACTTTTGGCATTACTGCTTCCCGCCATATTGCCGATGAACTGCATTTTTAAACTCTTCTTCCTGCCCCATGGTGGACAAGCGCTAAGTAAAAACAACTGAAGTACATGCTACATGTCCCGCATAAGCTCTGCAATCCGGTCTAGCACCAAAGAAACGTCAAATACGCGGTCTGAAAGGGGTGAGCTGATCCCAGCATGCCCCGCTCCATCGCTCACTGCCAAACTCTGGATTCTGTTAACACTTTATCTTGGTAGTCACTCTTTCAAGCCCATCGGATGCGACATGTAGGACACACATGTTGTAGATCTTCCTCTTAAGTCTCATGGGAATTTTTGAGTCTTGGAGGATATAGTTGAGTTTGCTGAAGGCATCTCAGGTCAAGCCTACTCTTCTGGTGATCTCGGCTGTCTGATTTGTCCCACCCAAGTTTGTTGTTATGTACACATACTCATCAACTTTCTGAAGGATATTATTGTTGATGGTAACCTGAATGTTGTTCGGGCTCATAATTTTAGTTTTCTGCCAGTTCATTTTCAGTCCTACAGTTTGGGTGGCTTTTTGAAGTTCTTCTTGCTTTGTTTTGAGTCCACCAGCATCGCTGCTGAAGAGGACAAATCATCAACAAAGCAGATTGTTGATGTTCGAGACTTTTTATAAATCTCAGTGCAAACTTGTGAACACATCTTCTAGTGCCAAGGTGAAAAGTTGGGTAAGATGGCATCACCCTGCCTTGATGCCTCTCTTGATTGGAACTTCACCCGTGACCCAGTCCTCTTCAGTTTTGGAGTGCATTCTTGCATGTTCATAGATGTTTGATCAAGGAGTTGATGTTGGCTTTATCCATTGCCTTTTGTACTGGCCAAGCCTCAGTAGAATCAAAGGCTTTTTTGTAAGCCATGAAATCTATGTGGGAAGGCATTTTATTCATTACATTTCTCAGTAAGATAGTGCACTGTCTGAACATATCAATTGTGCTGAACCCTTTCATGGAACCAGCTTCTTCAATGGGTTGGTACATGTAAAGTTTCTGTGTAAGTCTGTTTGTTGTTATTTTGACCAGCAGTATGTAAAAGATGGATAGGAAATTAATGGGCCTATAGTTCTCAATATTTGTACAGTCACCTTTCTTGAAGTCTGGAATTCTCCCTCCCCTCCTTGAGACACTTATTTAGAAGTAGATACTAGAAGTGTGTTCTCCAGAGTTGCTCCTCCAACTTTTATTATTTTGCTCTGTTATCATCTGCTGCCTTGCAGTTTTTCAGTTGGTTTTTGGCCCATTGACAGGCTGTAGCCCCTCTGATCTGGGAGGACTGAATGTTTTCACCCTTCCAGCAGTTCCGGAGGTGGAATTACCAAAAGAACCTCCAAAACGGTAATAACTACTTATTTATATTATAATGTGGATGACAAGATTCACCTGTTTGCGACTGCGGAGCTCAAGAATAGACGATGAACCACATCATTCGGGAGTCTCCACAGCGTAGCTTCATAGGTGTTTGGGAAGAGTTCACGAAAGCATCAGCACCAGCGCTTTCTTGGTTGAAAAGTCTTGATGTTCATTTTTAATTTATTATGTACATATTTGTTTGTAAATTATGTAGGTCATTTGTTCCATACGAAGTATATATTTAGATTATAACGTCCCAACAAGAGTGTGTAATAAAGTGATGCTGTTTTCAGCCTGTGCTGGGAGGATGAGTATGCCTTGGTCATAGGATGCTGGAGGTGGGCCTCAGGGTAGTGCGTGGGCCCGACTGGAAGTGGGGACTGCAGGATGATGGAGAAGGCCATTGCGGAACAGTGGTGGAGATCGGCAAGCTCGGCAGTCCATCTTCTCCCGCCAAGACCGTGGTAGTCCAGTGGGATTCGGGCTCGCGTACCAACTACCGCGTGGGTTACGAAGGCGCCTATGATCTGCGAGTGGCCGACAATGCTCCAGCTGGTACGTACCGTAGTGGGAGAGCAAATGTAAGCAGAACTCTTATCTGATACTTTAGATGTATACTCCTATTATCATTTATAATGTGGAAAGGTAGAAACATGATTGTCCCCGAGTATACTGTTGAAAGTGTGAATTTGTTACTAGAACATCATAAAGCTTTCCTTTAGCATATGTTGCTTAAGTATGTCAATATTAATTATTACGCACAATAAACCTTATGATTGGTTTTGAATTGACTTACAAATCCCCCCCCACACACACACACACAGTCTCTCTCTCACGTTATTATATTGTTCACCTTTCAGCATTGTATTGAAAGGTGGACACAATATAATAATTTTCTCGTAAGAGTCAGTTTTTTTTTTTGAGATGCTAATATTAATGATTTTTTTTTTTTTTTTTTCAATGTCCAGTTAAAGTTTATAGTATAGATGCCATTTGCCCTCTAAAATGCAATTCCTCACATTGTCATTTTCAACAGTGTATGTAGGCACGGCTGATAATATGATAAACACAAGAACAGGTTATTGTGGGAAGAGGGAGCAAAAGATAGAGGGGACAAAGACGAACATGAAAAGGACAAAGACATGTTCCACATCTTCGTACACTCGCGTCTTCAAATACATGTGCTCCCTTCTCATCAAATCCAGTATTTCTGTTTTCCATTACTTACCATGTATATGCGAGTAATCCTCACATTATTTTTCAAAATTTGGCAGCCAAAAAGTTGGAATCTTCTACTTCATCTTAGTGATTTCTCGCTGGTGCTGGGTGCACTCTCTGGATCTTGCCACTTTGTCCAATCCACCACGTACGGCCATCTCTGCTTTGCCAGTCCACGTGGTTGCTTACCGTTGATGTCCAGGAGGTGGGCAGTTTTGGCAACAGATGTATGTGCTGCTCTGGGAATGTGCCCAAACCAGCGCATCCAACATTCTCTCATTTTCTTGGTGTTAGATGACTCGCCAAATTGATGTTGGACTTTTGTTATTGGTGATGTGGTCAAACAAAGAAACACCCATGACCCAACAGAGCAGGTATTATTTGTGTCAAAGTTGGTTTAGTGCTCCTGACTTGCACATATATGGAAGTCTGTATTTTTCCTCACCCTCTGTTGGCATCTCTGTTTCTCCCACAAACAAGAATCGTGCTGCATACATATCGCATCATTTGCATGGCATTAGTTTTAGTAGTAGCTCATGTTTAGAATGGCTGGTATGAATTCTCGCTACGGGTCGTTCACGAAAGATAAGCTCCACATTACTGAAGAGACCCAGCAAATTGATAATCATGCTGCGGGGAAACTCTTTCTTGAGCCATATCGGGCGACCCATGTATTGCACCGGCTGTTTCCCCCCTTCCGATTACATCATGTATTGGAATCAACTGAATGGATCATGCATTAATAATGATGCTAAGTATTGGTAGCTATGTTTGTCTCCATTAATCGGTGTATAATAAGTTCATCACGCTTGTACAAGTTCCAATTAAAGCAGTTTTCTCCATTTCGCGTTCTGCTGTAAGCTTTAAAATCATCTTCAACTTGCTACTCGATACCTCTCAGGGCTAACTAATGTGCATCAATAAGGTATATTTTTTTAACGTGAGATCGACTGGGAACCCGCATTTCCTTTATGTTTTACCAGCACTTCCATCCATCCTTAAATACCAATAGAGTCATCATCCAAACTCATTCAACTAAGAATAATCATGTAATAATTCAACGTAAGCTTATCTGCTATAATTATGAAAATAAACTGCAATAGTAGTAATTTAAATATATAAATACTCGGTTTATTCAAAGAATTAATATGGGATGAATTAAAATGATAAAATAATATCCAATTACATTCAGTATCTCTTCATTGAAAGGATAAATCAATAAAGTTTTTGATTAAGCTTAATCATTCTTGTTAAAAAAAAAATTATGATTCTTACAACGTAAAACAAAGAAAACTTTATGGAGTTGCATAAGTCGTGACTATCAAGCTCATTAGATAGTATTCTTGTTGAATATTCATTAAATTAAAGTATTAATTAAGTTAATGTATGGATAAAATCATAAGTAAATAAATTTAAAATGGTTAACATCAAAATTGAATCTCATTCATTTAACTCAAAATTGCTTATTTCGTTTTTTTTTTTTTTTTTTGAACAAATCATTCATCATTCCATTCATCTCTGATCTTCAAATGTAATGCTAGCAGAGAAAGCAAAGTTCCACATTATTATAGCTCCCAATGGCTATGTATATAAAAAGAATACCAATCACTTTCACCAAGTTACTGGATAAATATATCCAAATTATTTCCTAAGAAATAAATGTAGGTATCGCCTAACAATAAATTATTATCATTATCCTATCAGGTCTTACATATATCGAGAATCATGATTGCGTCTAAGTTCAATTACAATTTCATGGAATTTTATAGAATATAATCAGTAACAATATTTATTTATCAATGGCAGAGGCTTAATTCAAGAAAATGCTTCCTTTCATCAATGATAATTTCGACAACAAATACCAAATAAGACTCATTACAACATGCAAAATCTTCCTAGAAGAATTCATGTTTACCTCAATATTTATTATTTGGAGATGTTATTTCGATGAGTAAATATGGTTATATATATGGTTATCAACCTACGAATTGCGTAACGTATTTACAGCAAGAATATCCCATTAACCCAAAAATATCTTATAATGTTATTAAATTCATGCCGCCAACATGTCAAATAAAATCAATGGTTAGTATCACATCATGTAATTACTACCAATAAATCTCAAGTATCCATCTCTCTCCATATTTCAACCGTAAACATTACAACTTCTCCTAATTCATTTCTTAAATATATCCCTCCGAATATTTATATTTATAATGTCATATTTACGACGAATAAACTCTTAATTACTCATATAAATATCTAACATTACTTCTTTAGCGGCATAAAGTCTTAATATTCTATCATAGAGTGACAACATTGCATTAATGGGTTATACTTCTACTCAAAAACACATAATTACACATCCCTGTAAGAGAAATACAAGTATGAACAACTCAAGTTCATATTTACTCACATGTGACCGCGTACTGCCGATAACCAGATCTTAATAACCAACAGAAACATCTAACTCCACTCCATATTACGGTTAGATTATAACATATTATGCGTTTCACTTTTCGTTGGTAATCGTCGAAACATTGTTTTAAATCTCTCCATATTTGGCTAAAAGCATTCCTACATAAGGATATTGGTTTCTGCAATTGAAGATTACCTATTTCCATGGTTTTAAAGTGATTATGATAACTTCTTTGCGAAGACACTGCGCATTGAAAGTACATCTCGAAGATATAAATACGACCTTCTTGAAAATCATGCTTCTAACTTCTAATTACTACATTTAAAATTTATGTAACATTTATTTTGGATAAATAAAAATGCTCGGAACTTAGCTTTATCTGCTGGCATTACTGGACTGGGCTAGACCTCTTCTCCGTCATCATTAGACAGTTGGCCGGCTTCAGGTCATAGCTGCGTCGCACATTGGCAGTAGCAACTGGTTACGGGCGTGTAGAATCAGCTGGCGTGGAGTCGGTCAGTCGCCAGCCTCATTTCCAAACTAGTCACTCATGTTGAGGCCGTTGATTGCATGTAATAGAAACATATCCAACATCATAGTTAGTGACATAATCCAGTTGTTCTTGAGGAACTTCTCTTGTATCTAACTACAATTTTTAACGAGTTATTCTACCAAAAATCAATGTTAATTCTAAGTCAGAAACTTTGTAATGGTATTCTAGTCCACTTTCAGCCTTTCGTTAATATATTCTCAATTGGCGATAGTTTATTTTTAACTGGTGACTCACGTCAACTTTCGGTGTTAAACTCAGTCTTCAATAATATATATCCTCCTCGTTTCTTTAAGATTTCCTCCTTGTTAGTCTTGATATTAATGTATGTGGTTGGTGCAATTTTTAATACTACTTGTCGTATTAGTTATTCTTCAATTCTTGCTCCGTAGAAGTTTCCTTGTGACGACTTTTTCTTTCTGTGAATAGTAGTAATAATTTTTCTAAAAATCTAAAACACCCTGCTTTTTTTTTTTTTTCACGGCCGCGTGGATTCTTTAAGTCTGTCTGTCTTACATCGCGATCATGGCTTAATTGGATCGTTAAATTAGTATTCTTTTTGAGGCATTCATGGCTTCTTTGATTCTATCTGTCCGTATTTTATGACGTAACCACGGCCTATTTAACTTGATATTTCCATACTTTCTTCAGATTTATTGCTCTACTACATAATCTTTGTCATCTTACTACGGTGCATGGCAAATATAGATGTTGTAATTATAACGAAAAGATTGTGAATTTCCAGAGATTTGTTATTTCTTTGCACTAGAGAAATTTGTATTTGTTCTTGCAAATTTGTAATGAAGACCAGACTTCAGTATTTTTGAAATGCTGCTGAACTATATTGTAAACCAGAAGAGTGAATCTGCCATGGTAATTTATAAATGTAGTGAAAGCAGTGACCAAAGGTAAAGCAAGTGGAAAAGACTCATTCAATGCTGGTATGATTAAGGCAGCAGGAAGCATTGGACTACAGTGGCATACTGACCCCTCAATGCAAAATGGAAGGATGAAAGGATACCTGAAGATTGGCAACAAGGAAGCATTGTACCATTGTTCAAGAAAGGAAATAGGAAGAAATGTGAAAGTTATAGAGGTATAATCCTATTATCACATGGGCTAAAAATAATGGAGAAAGTCACAGACAAAAGACGGAGGGATATAATAGAAACACAGTTAATATGGCTTTAGACCGAATAGATCAACAATAGACTTGATATTTACAGTGCGAACGATAATGGAAAAACATCTGGAAAGGAACAAGGAAATCATATTCGTAATTTTGGATTTGGAAAAAGCTTATGATACAATCAAGAGAAATCATGTATGGGAATGCCTACTGAAAAGGAATGTACCAAAATCATTAATTAACAAGATAAAAATGTTGTATCATGTGTGCCCGTTCGCATCTCGTAGACCAATAACAAAATGGCGGCGTAGGAAGGTATGGCCCATGTGATCTACTAAGTCAACGAACTTCATATCAATGCAGCATACAGAAGGCTATGTACGTCACGGAAAGGATAAATTTCGAAGACACTGCAGAACAGTAGAGGTTCATTTGAATTGTTTTAAAAAAATATAGCAGCGGGAGGATTGTTTAAGGTGACTCTCTAAAAAAATTACTTACGGAAGTAAGACGCAAAATACGAGCGGAGCTACGAGTTGAAGGATATTCGGAGTAACTAAGAAGAATATTATCTATATATAACGGAGACAACGTGTGAATAAGTTATTCACCGGCATACGCTGCTGAAGAAGCGAGAGAAATATATATAATAATTAATATTTGGTGAAATACGACGGACTTGGTTTACCCAACAGCAACTCAGCGATCGGAAGAAACGGAATTCACCATTTAATAATAATAAACATCTTCATTCGTGAAAATAGGAACTACCGTAGCAGTAAATCAAATAATTATTACGGAGAAATATTTTCACAGAAAGGAAAACTTCGACGATTGCCGTAGATAAAAAGAAATATGAATGATATCATGGTTAATTACTGCGCATATGGAATTCTTTTCGTTGTCTTCAGATACAAGATGATGACTGTCTGCTAATTTGACAAGATGGACTAAACTGGGGAAATGTACTGTCGAGCCAGATGACCAGCTGTGGAGGATTGGACCGGCCAACCAGTGGACGTGATGACGTGGATAAACACCCACCAGCCAATAGACCGGACGAGAAGGAGAGATCCGACAAGCGATGTGACCAGCTGATGACCATGAACGTCCAACCAAACCAGAGATCCAGATCCGATCTGAGGGTCTAGCCGCAGCCGAAGGATGGAACAACAACCAGATCAGATGTAGCAACTGACGAGCTAAGTCCATACATTTCTTTAGTAGAGTAGTTTCTTATAATCTGCACCCTCAATCTATTTGGCATGTGCTGAACATATGCTGATTTATGAAGTAATTAAGAACGCGTGTGTAATATAAGTAATGTGTGAAATACTTAAGGAGTAAGATTAGATAGAAGTATGGAATTAGAATATTTATATGACATATACAGGTTACCGCACTAGCATATCAACAGTGAAATTATTAACGGATAAGAGAAATGTGTGATACATGTGTAGACTTAGAAGTGATGAGTCTAATTTACCAGTAAGATTTCGATTAATCTCGTTTACCTGAGTATAGATTACGTCACGAAATACCTGCGCGATACGATAATGATTGTCAAAATTAAGTATTCTTTTCATCCGTGAAAGAGGGCATTGAACTCGTACTACAGTTGTTAAGAAAGAGGTTATTGATTATGTATTTTTGGAAGGCAATTCGTGTATATTTAGCACATAGTTTTGGTGTTATGGCTACGTGCATACGGCAATATGAAAGCCGATATTATGTTGAAGTGTCTATGGAATAGTGTTGAGAAGTGAATATTTAATAAGCGTATTGATGAATGATTATAGTAAAGTGATTAGTTTATATTCGACGGGAAGTGTAAGAATTGCTATACGACGTATTAATGTTATATTGGTAATACGAGGTGAGTTTCTGTGCCAAGTTTGAGAGTATATGACAAGGAGAGATTGTCGCGCAGATGACCATGTCAAGGTAAGATGATTATGTATTACGTAGAATTGAGTGTCGTGACAGTGATATTTATGTCTGTCTTTGATGAATAACAGGTACTGCGTATGAGAGAGTGATCTAATATACGATTCGTTAGACTCATGATTGAATATACATTTAATATTTCACGATGCGGTGACGTAACACGATAATATGAAATAATGTAATACTATGCTAACCATACGAGTTCAGTATCACATATAAATACGAAATATTGAGAGAGTGCGGATTATAAGAGTACATTGAGCCAATTATAGAGGAGTGTGCCGATTAGAAACTACTTGAAGTAGCAGTTAGATGTTTATTTTTTTTTATTCATGCACATAAGATTTTGACTGAAATAATTTAAATAGGAAATATTTTACAAACGTTAGTTAGGAGCCAAATGTCCTAGGCCTGAGGGTGGTATTGCTTTAGCTCGTAAGTGGTTACCACTGCGTATTCGAAATACGTGACCAATGATTCAGAGTTCAAACTTATGAGAAACTATAACTTATAAATGGAAACTTGGAGGACACTTTCACAATTTAATACTCACAGAGAGTATATTTGGGAATTAATTATGCGAAAATATGAGATGATTTGCGTTCATAATTTAACCTTTTTCCCATGTAATTTTATTTCGTTTTCAAGTTAACGAATTATTCATTTTTTTTGCTCAGTGATCTCAAATATTAAGAGAAAAATGTAAGATTTTTCGGAACATGGCTACGAATATTTAATTATGTATTATTTACAATTTAAATATTGGTTATGAGAATATGTTAACAGTTAATATCTTTAATCATTTTATTTTTATTTGAGGAAGCGCTGACTCAAGTCTTTTAAATGATTAAATATCAGAAAATCAAAACTACCCAGATTTCACTATATCCGACATCGTCATCATTTTAATCAATAAATATTCTTATATTTATTTTCTTTTATAAGTGACTGTGTTTTAATTTCTACACAAGTAAGGTTTAGTTGTAAGTTAGTCTATAAGTTTTCTTAATGCAAGCGATTGATATGTCTTCAAACGTAATGCGAGATTTCTTTCAAGTTATCGGTCGTAGGTCTCTACTTTGGCGTATAAACAGTTCCATGAAGCGTATCCCAGCGACCAATTTCTCTTCGAATCCACGTAAAACAATTACATATAAAATCTCAGATTTTATGGGCGGAAAAAGGACACCCTGAGAAGAAACCAAGAGCTACCGGGAAATCTTGTCACTGATCGCTACAAGAGCGGGTGCAAGTAATTAAATGTCGCCCATACGTGAGGCAATTTGAGAAAGACACCGTGGTCAAGAACCGTTGGACGCCAAGTAATTAAATGGCGCTCCAACGTGTAGCATGAAGAGAAAGACACCGCGGGAACGTCAAATAAAGAACCGCCAAAGACAAGTAATTTAATGGCTGCACAACAGTGAGCAATTGAAGAGAAACACACCGCGGGAAAGTAATTAAATGACGCCACAACAGTGGAACGATTGAAGAGAAAGACACCGCGGGAACATCGAACTAGGGACCGCCAAATGTATAAAAATTTTCAACATGATAACTCAAGAGAAAGACATCGCGGGAGAATAAGAGATTGTCCGACACATCACACTATTCAATCGGCAGTCTTGTGTTGAAGCTCGAAATGTAGGTATCGGGCAGAGAAAACGAGTCACCGATGCATTGAGCAATTTATTTAATTATTACCACATTGCTGAACCTCTGAAGATATATTGATTAGGAATCATTGTTATTTATTTGATGATTGCTTTTCTTTAATAATAATAAGCTAGGATAAGGTGATTTTAAGTTAATATAAAATGAAACTTGCTTGATTTCAATTATGGTATAGGCTGATGGCCATGCATATAAATATTGGATGCCGCATAGCGGAATTTTAATTTCTTTATTTCGTAACATGTTCCGAAATCTGAACGAAATCATAGGTTTGAACTCTTGGTCTGGTTGTTAATGGTCTATCTGGTGAGATGGTACCGATCTCCAGGAAGGTCCATCTGCATTATTATTCATTGAATAGAAAACTTGAAACTAGTGCATACAGTGCAAACTTTGAACTATTTCAAACCTTATAGACTAAGTTATTGTGGTGTGTGAGATCTTTTATGTGATATTCTGTGAACTTAGTGGATTGATAGGCAATCTAGAGTAATATTTTTACAAAATAGAGAGTTTACTAGTAATTTTGAAAGATTATAACGAATATATATATTGAACTCGACACAAAATGGCAACACAGGGCAGAGTACAGACAAGAAGGGAACAGGAAGAGGAGATGAGAAGAGCACAGGAGAAACAAGAAGGAGCTCCATTATGGTTCCTTGAATATTTGAAACAACAAATAGAAGAAAAACAGAGAGAAAAGCAGGAACGTGAAGAGAAAGAGAAAAAGCAAGAAGAGAAAGAGAGGAAGCAGGAAGAAAAAGAGAGGAAGCTAGAAGAAGAGAAGGAAAGAAGACGGTCGGAAAAAGAACGAAAGCAACAAGAACAACGCGAAGAAAGAAAGAAAGAACATTATGAGTTGATGCAAGAATTGCACAAGAAACAAGAAGAATGGCAACAGAAACAAGAAGAGAAAGAACAGGAAAGGGAATCAAGATTCCAGAGATGCATCATTGAGATGAGAGAAGAAAGAAAAGAAGATCTGCTAAAACAGAAAGAATCTTTAGAAGAATTCGTTAGAAAACTAGAAGATGAACACAAAGCAATGATCGATGAGCTACGCAAGAAACAAGATGAGGCGACTGAAGAAACAACGAAAACACGGACAGAAGTATATGAAGTCAAGAACGAAATCCAAATCATGCAGACGAGGTTGACTGAAACCATGGAAAATAGAAACAGAGAAATGCATGAGGAAATAAATAAAATAAGTGAAATGGTAACAGAGAGCCAGGAAACAATCCGAAAGTTGGAGGAAGAGAAAATAAACGAAATAACAGCTGGTATGCAAGGATTAAATCTAAGGCAACAAGACTTAGATGAAAAATATGATCAGGCTGCAAGCACAGTATCACAGAAAATTGATGAATTAAAACAGAAGATAGAAGATAATAAGGAAGAATCGGAACGAAAGATAGAAAAGACAGAAGAAGAAATGAAACAGATTAGAAGAGAAATCCAAGAGATGAAGCTGGAATCACATACGGCGAAATCGATGGCTTCAAGCTCTAATGATAGGCAAAGAGCAATAGAAGTACAGATTAACGATAGAGAGAATACACTTTCAGGGATGAGCGACCCAACTAGAAGAGATATAGAAATATTGAACGGTAGTAACCATAGTGAGGGAAGCACGATAATCAATATAATTAAAAATTATGACGACCGACCAAAACATTTTGACGGATCAGCTAAGACTTCACCCAAACAATTCCTTAGAGACATGGAGGAATATTTTAGGGAAGGAAAAATTCAGGAAGAAAAGAAACTGAGAATTATAGAAAAACATCTGGACGGGAACCCAAATATTTGGTTCCAGGCTTTTAAGTACACCTTCCATAATTATGACGAATTTAAGGTTGCTTTCTTGAGGAAGTTCTGGGATCCTGAGATCCAACAGCAACTAAGATTAGAGCTGTACTCGAGAAAATTTTCGACCGCAGGCCAAACACGCTACAGTGATTTCTTCTCCCTACAATTTCATCGTTTTCAGGACTTAGATTCTCCACCTAGCGAACTGGAGGCGATCAAAACTATTCAGAGGCAATTACCTCTTGAAATACAAAGATTACTAGCGGCCTCTGACATACAAACTGCTATTGACATGGAGAGACGATTAAGACAGATCGACCTAACATCATCATGCTTAATAGAGAGGAACCCCAGGAATATAAGACAAATAGAAGCGGTTAATACGCTTAGTCCTGAAATCACTAACCACGGACTAAATAAGGGTGATGAAATTAGGACAGAAGATTGTATTAGGGCCCAAAGCAAAGAACCGAGAAAATGCTATTGCCAGTATAGTGGTCAACAGCACGGAAGATGCGGACAAGTTGGAAATAGAAATAGTTTCCAGTATAGGAATAATGCACGATATGGGAATAATAGAAGTCGACCATATCAGAGGAACAGGAGGCGATACGATGAGAGGAGAAGACCTGCACAATACAGTCAAAATGAAGAGAACAGGCGATATCTTCAGGAGCTGAGAGAAGAGAGACAGAATAAGAGCCGATGGGAGGAAGCTATTAAGAATAAAGACATAAATGGCGACCTCGAAGGCGCAGAGAGTCTCGAACTTCAGAATTATAAACGAAGAAGACAGGAAGAAGGCTGGAAAGAAAATGAAAACCATGGGAACACGGACAATTCCCAAACATCAGAGCGAAAAAAAAAAACGCCGATGACGAATTAATTAGACATGAAGTTGTAAATAGTAAACCGAACGTAAATATTGTCAAAATTCGCAGTTGGGTAGTTGCACAAATAGATCACTGGGACATTCAACCCGAAGATTTAGTTGAAGAAGATACCTGTCACGAAACCCAATCAAAATTTAAATTACCTGTAATAGTTGTGAGAGTGTTCGATACCCGGTTATACTGTTTAGTGGACTCTGGAGCTAGCATAAGCGTAATGTCACATACCTTGTTTCAAGAGCTAAACCAGAAAATAGAGATACCAACCATACCAGTATCTGGTGTAAAAATCCGTGGTATAATTCCTGACAAGACAGTTGAATGTAAGATACAAGCCTACTTAAGTGTTAAGATTGGAAAATATGAATTTGAGCATCCATTCATGGTCATGAAGAAAATTAAATACAACATAATTTTTGGAATAGACTTCATGATAAGTTCTAGGATGACAATTGATATGGAAAAGGGTGAAATTCGATTCCCGGTAGTGGAAAATGATGGAAATAGAACTGTAGAAAGAGTACAAATTAGTAGCACACTTGAAGAGAACGAATGGTTAAAGATCGAGGGAAAGGAAGTGGATCTATTAGACGAAGAGAGCCATGAACTAGAAGAAAAAGATCTAAGTACAGAATTAGAGCCAGAATTAATTATGAGAATTGAAGAAATCGTTGCAATCGAAGAGGAAAGCTGCGAAAGAACTGAAATTTGGGAAGCAATTACTCAAGCCGCAGTATCTGCAGAAGAAAAACGAATATTGTACAACATCATCAATAAATATATTGAAGTTTTTAGTGATAAACCTGGGCAGATTCCTAATTACAAGTACAAACTGATAGTTACTGACTGGACGCCATACAAGGGAAAAATATACGACGTGCCGGAGAAGTATTTCACCGAAGTTAAACAAATTATCGAGGAAATGCTAGTTGATGGATTGATCGTAAAAACTACCACTCCATTCCTCAATCCTATAGTAATTGTAAAGAAAAATAACGGAAAACTGCGCCTGTGCCTTGACGCGCGAGTCCTAAATTCCAGACTAATTCCAGAGTATAGTCAGGCCCCTAAAATTAAAGATATTGTGAAGAGATTTCGAGGTCAGAGATATTTTACAAGCATGGACTGCACAGCTTCATTTCACCATATTGTCCTTGAAGAGAAGTCACGGTTATTAACTGGTTTTATGTTTAATAACCAGACATATGCCTATTGTCGGTTACCATTCGGGCTAAAAGTCAGTTCGGCCGTATTGGTAAGGGCACTGGACAGAAGCCTAACAACTGAAGTAAAAGACTTTGTAAATTGTTATGTTGATGATCTGGTCTTCGCGAGCTCTACTTTCGAAGAACACTGTGAAAAATTGGAAAAGCTATTAAGTAATTTACAGAGAACTGGCTTCAAAATAAACCTATCGAAATCTAAATTTTGCCAAAGCCAAGTACTTTTTGTAGGCCACGTGATCGATGGAGAAGGGATAAGACCAAATCCCGTAAAAATAAAGGCAATATGTGATTTCCCGAGACCGAGTAAGGTAAAGCATATAAGGCAATTTCTTGGGATGACCGGATTCTTCTCAGACCATTGTGAAGGTTACACAGAGACGGCTGCACCATTACAGAACCTGTTAAAAGTCAACAATAAATGGAAGTGGAATGATGAGGCAGAACAAGCTTTCATCAACATGAAGGAGCTTATGAAGAAGAGTATTAAACTGGGATATCCTGATTATCAACAAAGATTTATAATTCAAGCTGATGCATCGCACGTTGGTGTAGGAGCTTGCTTATATCAAGAAGATGACGAAACCAAAAGACGAACTTATTTGGCATTTACCAGTAGAAAACTTAGAAAACATGAGCAACACTATACCACTACTGAGCTTGAACTACTAGCAATAGTGCATGCATTACAACAGTGGAGACGTATAATTTATGGCTATCCAGTAACAATACGGACAGACCACAAGGCGTTGACTTTTGGGTTAAAAGCTGTCATGATTAGTGAAAGGATAACGCGGTGGATGTTATTCACGCAACAGTTTGACCTAAAAATCGAACATTGCAGTGGAAAGGAAAACGTCTTAGCTGATGCGTTAAGTAGAAACCCACATGAAGGTGAAGAACATGTGCTAGCAATCGAACTGGATACTCAAGATGAACAACTCCTAAGAAAGTTAGAAAATCTGAGGGAATATCAGGAATCTGATCAGAAATTGAAAATCATTATCGATAAATTGGTTAACAGGGAATCATCTCCAGAAGTCACAAAGAACTATGAAATCGTAGATGGAATACTTCTGAAAGTAGTGGACAAGGTCAGTAACATCAAAAGAATTGTAATACCAGAAGAGCTACAAAAAGAATTAATCTGGCATACACATAAGATGATTGGTCATGCTGGTATAGACAAAGTCATTGGAACAATAATGGAAAAATTCACATGGAATGGGTTACGAAGATCAGTAAGAAACATAACGAAAACATGCGATGTGTGTCAGAGAGTGAAGCATAACAATTACACGTGTGGACACAAACCGATCCCAATTATACCATCTAGAGCTCAGGAAATCTATGCAATAGATATTTTTGGAAAATTGCCTACTGCTAGGAAGGGAAAGAAATACATACTAGTGGTCATTGACATATTCTCAAAATATATATCATTGCAAGCAATTCAAAGAGCCAATACTAAACAGGTTTTACACGGCCTCATCAATAAAACATTTCCAGAAATGGGAAAACCCGAAAGGATCCTTACTGATAGAGGAACACAATTCACTTCAGTTATGTTCCGCGAACGGATAAGAAATGAGGGAATCAAACATACGTTATGTTCAGTTCGACACCCTGCAGCTAATCCCGTAGAAAGATATATGAAGGAGATCGCTAAATTCGGGAGAATATATTGTAGTCAACAACATTGGAAATGGATAGACATGCTAGATATCATTGCTGAAAGTTTAAACAACACCATAAATCAATCAATTGCCCAGATTCCTAGTGTAGCACATAAGAATGTCCACCCACAGAGAACATGGGACAGCATTTTTACTATGCAGCTAGAGAAAAAGCTAGATCCTCTAGAAATAAATTTAAAGATCCAGCAGAGACTCAAGGATCAGTCTCAAAAACGATTAAGAAGGGTACGGAATAAAAAGTTCCATCCGCATTTCAAACAAGGAGATCTAGTACTAGTTAAAACCGCACCCATATCAAATGCACCAGCAAAAATATGTGCTAAATTTCTGCCGTTATACAATGGTCCCTACAAAATAGAGCGCGTAATTGGGAACAATGCCTACGAAATAGCAAGTTTAAATGGCAAATATCATAACATACACAATGCATGCAATATTAAGTTGTACTATCAAGAGAATTAGCACATGCAATAAGAACTTATGGACAAGAATGTCTAAAGCCAATAAACGACCTACCATCGTAAAATACGCCTGGAGGAAGGAATAAATATCTTTATTAGAACCATTAGAATGAAGAAAAATCAGCTGCTAAATACATGGTTACGGGACTTGTAAACAAACTAATGCGATGAGGACAGTATCGATACCAATCTGCTGATATTCGATAATCGAATAGAAACATCGCAATGGCAGAGAATATACGAGATGCTAAGTCACATTTGAGATTCAAGTCAACAATGAGAAAATATATCGTGACCAATATATTTTCTTTGTGCCGGGGGATAAAATGTGCCCGTTCGCATCTCGTAGACCAATAACAAAATGGCGGCGTAGGAAGGTATGGCCCATGTGATCTACTAAGTCAACGAACTTCATATCAATGCAGCATACAGAAGGCTATGTACGTCACGGAAAGGATAAATTTCGAAGACACTGCAGAACAGTAGACATGAGAGTAAAAGCAGTTACAAGTGGGGAGTGATGACTCTGAAACATTTAATACAAAAAAAGGTTACAAGCAAGGAAGTGCACTATTGGCATTATTGTTTATTATATTGATAGATTAAATCATAAAATGTGTAAAACAGAGTGTCAGTAGTGATGAAGTGAATGCTTTGGTATTTGCAGATGATGTGGTGATTTGGGGAAAGGGAGAAAATGAAGTACAAAGCAGACTGGACATTTGGAATGAGAATCTGAAGGAGTTTGGAATGGTAATGAGTAAAAAGAAAACTGTAGTCTTGCACTGTGGAAAAGAGAAACCAAGTGAACAGAGATGGAGAACAGTTAGAGAGTGTAGAACAGTTTATATATCTGGGTAGCATTATTAATGAAAGTAATGAAATCAACCCTGAAATTAATAACAGACTAAGTAAAGGTACAACATTTTATAATCAAGTCAGAGAGGTTTTATGGGATGACAAAGTACCCAAGAGAACAAAATTAACATTATATAAACAGTATTTCATACCAATTGTAATATACGGACTAGAAATGCTGGTAAATAATAAGAGACAAGATAATAAGATCCAAGCAGTAGAAATGAAATTTTGAAGAACATTGGTTAAAAAGACAAGAAGATATAGAGTTCAAAATATTAAAATCAGAGAAGAGCTAAATATAGAACCGTTAATACAGAAGATACAAAAAAAGCAAGACTGAGATGGTTCGGACATGTGAAAAGAATGGGAAAGGAACGGGTAGCAAGAAGGGAATTAGAGAGAGAAGTTAAGGGAAAGAGGACAGTTGGAAGACTGAGAAGAAGGTGGATGGATCAGATTTGGGAGGACATTGGAGAAGCTAGATTGAAAGTAATGGAGCAGGAAAAGTGGAAGGACAGAAAGGAGTGGAGGAGGCTTGTTAACCACACCCAGGTGACTGGAGTTGGACATTGATGATGATGATGATGATGATGATGATGATGAGTATTTATAGTTTTCTGTATAAATATTTTAATAAAGCTATACAAATAAAGAAAGAGCATTTTTATGAAATTTCCCATCCTAAAATTTGGGTGGAGGGATTATTTGATGGTGAGGATTATTCTGTACATCATGAAAATCTATGATGTGGAAATTGTGCTTCTCACGTCACGTTTAAGCACCTGAATTGTTGAATTTGATTCTTTTGTTGCAGGCGTAAAACATCAAAACATCATCTGTGATGGGTGTAAGAAACATGGAATTGCTGGCATGCGTTGGAAGTGTGTCCGTTGTTATGACTATGATCTGTGCACACATTGTTACATGGCTGACAAACATGACCTCAATCATGTTTTCCAGAGGTTTGAAACAGCCAATTCTATTGGGTGAGTCTCATAGTAAAGATTTGTTAGTTGTTCAAACTGACCTGGGCAAAATAGTTACTGAAGTTGACAAGGTTGTTACTTTTCTATTATTGTTCTGTTATTGTTTTTACTTACCGTATTGGCTGAATATTGAATTTTTGGAAGGTATTTACAGGAAATATTAAATAATTAATGTAATTACAACAAATTCAACCACTCCTGTAACTAAGATAATTTAACACATTGGCGACTATGAGATCCACCGGCGGGTCACGCCGACTCTTTACTTCTTAGTGGTGAGACCCGCTAGCAGGTCTCAAGACGTACTGTATATAATTGAGCCGCACCACGTGTCTTTCACAGATAATGCTTTCATACTTTCTGCATTGTCTGTACAGAAGGCAAACTAACTTTTTATGAAGTGGGACATGCAGGGGCGTTCAGGTATCCCTGATTGTTCACTTTGTCACTAATGAAGGAATTATACAATAATGTAGGTTTTAATTCAGTTCTATTCAATACAATGCTACCTCTTCTATGAGAGAGTCAAATTTTCATTATTGACTATTCATGTTTTGTCCCTTGGTATGGGCCATCTCTAGTGGATTACAGTTTTGACTTTTATTACACTGATCAGCAAGGATATTATGACCACCTACCTAATAGCCAGTATGCCCACATTTGGCACAGATAACAACAGCGATGCGTCTTGACTTGGAAGCAGTGAGGCCTTGGTAGGTCACTGGAGGGAGGTGGCACCACGACTGCACACACAAGTCACCTAATTCCCGTAAATTCCGGGCAGGGTGCGATGAGCTGTGACACAAGGTTCAATCACATCCCAGATGTGTTCAATCAGGTTAAGATCTGGCGAGTTGGTGGGCCAGCACATCAATTGCAACTCACCACTGTGTCCCTCGAACCACTCCATCACACTCCTGGCCTTGTGACATGGCATATTATCTTGTTGAAAAATGCCACTGCCGTTGGGAAACATGATAGTCATGAAGGGGTGTACGTGGTCTGCAACCAGAGTATGATACTTCTTGGCCGTCATGATGCCTTGCACAAGCTTCCCTGGACCCATGGATGCCTACGTGAATGTTCCCCAGAGCATAATTGAGCCGTCTCCAGCTTGTCTCCGTCCCTCAGTACAGGTATCAAGGAACTGTTCCCCTGGAGGACGACGGATTCGTACCCTCCCATCGGCATGATGAAGAAGGTATCGGGATTCATCAGACCATGCAATGTTCTGCCACTGCCCCAACGTCCAGTGATGATGGTCACGTGCCCATTTCATTTGTACTTGCTGATGTCGTGGTGTTAACATTGGCACATGCCTGGGTCATCGCCTCCGGAGGTCCACCCTTTGGAGTGTTCGGTGCACTGTGTGTTCAGACACACTTGTCCTCTGCCCAGCATTAAAGTTTGATGTTAGTTCCGCCACAGTTTGCTGCCTGTCCTGTTTTTCCAGTGTGCCCAGCCTACGACGTCCGACATCTGAAATGAGGGGTGGCCGCCGAACCACTGGACGTTTGGACGTGGTTTCACCTTGGTTTTGCCACTTGTTGAAGACACTCACCACAGCACTCCTCAAACACCTGACAAGTCGTGCAGTTTCCGAAATGCTTGTGCTGAGCCTGCCCCGGTCAAAGTCGGATAGATCACGCGCCTTCCCCATTCTACACACAGATAGCACGCTCACTGATAGTACATGCACCGAGTCATTCCTTGTCAGGTGACGCTGCTATCGCCTGGACGGGCTTGTATCGATAGTAGGTAGGTGGTCATAATGTTCTGGTATGTAACACTGGCAGAGGCAACTAATTTATCAGCATAATCTGCCAGTAACTGTTGTTCAATAGCAGTGCAATGTTGTAAATACAGTGTCCCAAACACCACATGATTTCTTTACAATACCTCAGGTTTTCCTTAATCTTAGTTACTGGAAATTTTAACTGATGTGACACCTCCATTGCCTTCATTAGAATAACTTTGCAACTTATTGGATAACCCTGGTTTTGTTTCTCGTGCACGAATCCAGTAATAAGCCTGTCAGTTTTGTTAAATTTTCCTTCTTTGATCCTCTGATTGCCCCTCTTTTTGTGCTGGCATTCTTATCTTTCCCTCATCTTTCATGCCAACATCTAAATGTTACACTCGGAAACATGGAACATTTTTATAACCATTACATTATTAGCAGGGTATGTTTTGCCTTGGATAAAACGCGTAATTTGAAGTTTGTCATAACCCATCTCCATATTTCACTGAAATGACAAAATATACTCTCCTTTCCACTCGATCCACTATGGCTGGAATAGTAACCAGAACTGAGTACATTAACGCAATTATGCCAACCAAAGCAACAATAGATCACAACCCAGAAATTTCAGTTTATTTGTGACCTCGAGACCTGCGATGTGAATGGTGACTCACCATACAAGTGAGTACAGTTACAGAATGATACAAATAGACCTTAACGAAAAGAGCCTTTAAATGTTGGGCTGCACAGATAAGACAACTACGATTCTTATTAGTATATTTTAACATTTAAAAAAATATTTTATTTAGGCCATCACTCACTCACTCACTCACTGACAAATACCTTGTTTTGGAAGGTTATGATCTCTTTGTATTCAAAATCCAGTCCTCTGTTCATATGTTAGTACTGGACGTAGTATTGCGCTGAGGCAGGAGTTTGGATCCCATTATCTTCTTACTAATATGATTTTAACTTTTTCACTATTTCTGCATGTTTTGTGCTTTTGCTGAATATCACTACATCAAGGTGGGTAAATGTTTTAGTAAATTCTGACCGCCCTGCTGTTGGTGTGCTTCCATTCTCATGATTCTCATGAGCTTCATCTTTGCATAATTTATTTATAGGCCCATCTACTCTGTTTTTGTAATTAATTTAGTTGGAAGTTTACTTACAGGCATGAAATAGAAGGATTCAGGCCAGTTATGCTTATGATCTTGTGATGCCTTGAAACCTTTTTCTTTAGTGTCAAGACAGTGCCATTATCACCCGTTATTAACTCTTCAGTAAACTCCTGGTTATTTGATGTGGGCAGCAGCACAAAAAATTGAGAGAGATAATATCATTTAAAATGTGTGGAACCTACTTAGCTTTTTCTCCACACATTGTGCCAATGATAACTTCTTTTGTTGTCTTGAACCACTGTAGAAGTAACAGTAAGGTACGAAGAAGAAAATGCATGGTAGGTCCGGAAATGCTTTAATACATGTTAGAACAACATTCGAACCTCCATTACTTGAATTTTCAGTATCTCGAAGTAACTTAAATTTCCCGGCAGTTTGTCCTACTCTTCACATGTATTTATTTCTCTATTACTCGAAATTCAGTTACACCAATTTCTCAAAGCAAACGTTTTTCTCCCTTGAAGCAAAAAATACTCTGTAGCTCAAATTTTGTGCAACCTTAACTGTGCAGTACGTCATTTGTGGTTTGTGAGGAACAGAAAAAACTAAAACTTCTAATGATAGTTTATCGGCGAAGCCTTGCCGTTTCTAGGGTGTGAATTAATTACCGGTCACGTTCTAAAGCAATCCCGGAAGTCGTGGGTGTTAAGCTCCATTTACGAATCTTGGCTGCATGGTATCAATGAGAAGTTTCAGCTTGAAGGGAGAAAAGGTTAACAGTAACAAACAGAAAAGACTAATGGATTTTTTCCAAAGGTGTTAACAGAGGTATGTTTCTTGTTTCACTACTGTACATACTGTATCCTGTCTTGTAAAATGTTACTATAATAAGGGTTACAATTAAAATGATGCCATAATATAGAATTTGCTTGTATATTTTTAAATACTGTTAAAAATAATGTATCCAGGATAAGCCCATAGATACATATGATTCATTATGAGCTATACATGCTCAAAAACTGTTTTCTTTATATCTCAAAATTTCAATAACTTGAAATAAACTTTAGTTCCCTAGGTGAATTGAGTTTTTGAGGTTCCACTGTACAACACTGCATAGTACATTAATCATGGGAAAATCACAGGAACAGGACATACCACTTGAGGTGTTCAAAATGTTCTCCGGTATCATTGATGTGTATCAAGTAAAGCAACAAAACCTTGAACCTTCTTCCATTTCTTTAATCACTTATAGGATGACATATTGGCTTTTATTGGTTACAGATTACGCTGAATGGTGCACCTACAGTATAAGCATGTATAAAGGTATTGAACATGAAGTGACAGTGTTACAAGACATAATGAGATTTAGAAGGTTGTGCTGAATTGTAAGGAGAGTATGAAGATCAAGGTGGCTAACGATTTAGCCACCTTCTATTTAGGGCCTATTGATAAAAGTATATTTTGTTCACTACAATCGTTTTGAATCTGTTTCGTTGCGGGATGTGAATGAATTGTTAAGCTGTATTCACGTATGTATTATCATCCAACATCAAACTTCTCAAATAAGCTGATCTTCTGCATATTTATTATTATACTGAAATAATTAGTTGCCTTGCTGTGTTTAGTTCTGTGTTTTCTTTTACTTCATTTTGTGTAAAGTGGTAACTTCCGAAATTTTGTGGACTCGCGCTCAGGCTGTTGATATATCTCCATTTCTGCTCATAACACCAGTTTAGGTAAGCAAATTAAACCATAGAAACACCAGCTTCATTAGTCGCATCTTTTTATTACGAGCTGTTGACCACAACTGACTACCGTATCACACACACCAAGCAGTTCGAAGAACAAAGCAAACCAAGATAAACCACTCGACTCAATTATCTGAGTTACCTTAATGTTGTTTTCTTATAACTAATACAAGATATAATACATGACATTTTATTTTTATGAGAAAACCACAACATTCCAACACTACCCCCTTTTCTCAAAAAATAAAAAAACTACACTTCAATCAAATATCCTCTCATTGCAATCCTATAAGCCTACAGAAACTCTTAAGCTTGTTGCTTGATAAATTCTTTGTGAACAAGTCTGCAGCATTTCTCTCTGATGCTACATATACAAACTCAATGAACCCCTTTTCTACTAGTTCTCTACATACATGGTACATGTCAGTATGTTTTGACCTTTCACTCACCTTATCGATTTTACTCAATTTAATTGCTGCTGCATTGTCAGGAAAAACTTTACAAGGTATGTCCATAAATCGTTCCAGCCCTAGCCCTGATAGCAAATCTTTCATCCAAGTTACTTCTTGAGATACGTCTGCCATTGCCATGTATTCAGCATCCATGGTAGATCTAGCAATACAACTGTTTCTTACTATACCATGATACTGCTCCCCTGCCACTGTGGTTACATAACCACTCACTGATCTTCTTGACTTCGCATCTCCTCCCCAATCTGCATCACAAAACCCTTGTACTGACTCCTCACAACTTTTGAAAGACAAAATCTCTAGTACCACATAGATATCTCATGATATGCTTCACCTCTTTCCAATCTCCAATCTTCAATTTTTGACAATTTTGACTAACTTTACATATCGCAAATGCAATGTCAGGTCTAGTATTATTTGAAAAATATAGCAAACTTCCTATTGCACTGTGATAGATGGTACAATCAAATTCGTACTAATCATTTTCAGCTGCTGAATGCCCACTTGGTAATATAGTCTTACTCGGTTTACAGTCGGTCATGGAAAAATCAGCAAGTAATTTGTCAATGTACAAACTTTGACTAAACATAACCCCTTCTTTTGTCTGTTCTATTTTTATTGACAGTAAGTTTGTTGCTTTCCCTAAATCTTTAATCTCTAACTCATTTGCCAACCTTATTTTAACCAACTTAACAATCTCTTTGTCACCTATTGCAATAATGTCATCAACATACAAGCCAATAATACAACACTTCTTTACATACACACATGGTTCTTTGACACATCTCTTAAAATCTAGTCTTCTAATTATAGCATCAACACAAGCATTCCAGTCTTTACTCGAATTGTGTAGTCCATAGATACTTTTTTTCAATTTACATACATAATTTTGGACACCCTTTTCTATGAACAATTCTGGTTGCTCCATGTATACAGTACAACTGATTTCACTATTTAGGTAAGCACTAGTTACATCTAGATGTTCTACAGTCAAACCTTTACGTACTGCAATATCTATTAACAGTCTCATTGTTTTCCTCTTTATAACAGGACTAAATGTTTCATCATAACTAAGGTTCATCTCTCTCTTAAAACCTTGGGCAACCAATCTGGCCTTATATTTCTGTATGTTACCTTCACTGTCACATTTCAATGAAAACACCCACTTAGAACTAATTTATCTTGACATTTTCTGGTCTTTTTACAATTTCCCAAACATCCTTCTTTCTCATCTCATTGATTTCCACTTTCATGGCTTCCATTCAGTTGTCAAACTCTTGGCTTGACATAGCCTCCTCAACTGTTCTAGGTTCCACTACACTCACATGTCTAACTTCCATTACTGCCATACATTCTGTACAACTCTTACCTTTCCTCTGTCTTATTGACCTTATCAGATTATTCTTTGGCTCTTGTATTGCTATAGCTCTACCTCTAGTTGTTCCTCACCGATCGTTGACTCAACAGCCAGTGTTTCTTCTCCATCCTCCCCTGTGTCTAATTCAGTCCCTAATTTTGTCTCTGGATCTTCAGTGCACAGTATGTCAAAGTATGTTTCACTACCCTCTGCCTTGGTACATTTATCTTTTCTATGATATTGATTCCAGGACCTTTCACCTTAAAGGGAAATGTGTGTTCCTCAAATACGACACTTCTCCTCACTATCACTTTTTTCCTTTCAAGACTCCATAATCTTTATCCATCTTTAGTACCTGCCTCGTACCCTATCATAATGCATGACTCTGCTCTGGGATCTAACTTCCTGCTGTCTGCTCTCACAGCCCACACCTGACATCCAAATACTTTCAATCTACCTATTTCTTCCTCACCTTATCACAGTTCATACGGTATCTGAAAATTTATTGCTGAAGATGGGCACCTATTTCTTAAATACACTGCTTCTCCCCAAAATTCTTTTGGTAACCCTGACTGGAACAATAGACATCTAACAGTATCAAACATCATTCTATTCTGCCTCTCTGCTAATCCTTTCTGTCGTGGAGTGTACGGTACAGACCTCTTATGAGTAATACCACATTTTTGCAATTGTGCTTGAAACCCGCTACATTTATACAATATTTAAAATGCAAAATGCAATTTACCGTTGGTCTTTATAGCTATTGTTGAGAGTGAAGGAGAATTTCCTGTTGTGTATGTTTATCAGGAACTCAAGGGAGACTTCATTAGTTAGTCGGAACATAGAAAAAATGATGAACTCTTCTCAGAAGAACTCTTAAGGTTTCACTTTACTTTTTCCTGCCTGCTGGCTCTTCAGAAATGTGTGCGCGTGCGTTTTGTATTCAGGAATCATTCAAGGCGAATATTTTCGCACTGCAAGATGTGTGGTTAAGGTTATTTTTAATATTTATAACTTTTGCTTTCTCAGCGATTTATTTGTTTCTACATTCGTCCCTGTTTTTATCTCCTCGTAAGATGTGTATTGTTTAATGTAACGCCTTGTGTAATATAAATGTCTACATGCTAGCCTATTTCCCACATTTTGGCTGAAGATGACGCCAAACAGCGTCGAAACTAGTTCCAAGTGTAAATATATGTTGTAAATAAACTATAACATTTTTGTTTTGAAAAGGTGGACCCTTTTAAGTTTCCTATCTTCCATTCTCAGTTCAATACGGACAAAAATGAAATTCTTAGATTTAAAATACATGTATACTCTGTACCATTGTCAGATTGCACTACATTAATTCCTACACCATGTAACTTCTCTGCTTTTGCCTGATACCTATTAAACACCTCCAACACTTCATCCTTATTTTTCACACATACAGCCACATTAAATCTGGAGTATTCATCAATCATAGTTACAACATATTGTGCGTTCCCAAGTGATGGTGGACTAATTTTTCCAATTACATCAGTGTGCACAACATTAAGTGGTTTTTCTGCCTTACGCTCACAAGACTTAGGTACTCCCTTGTTACTTAGTTTCCCCTAAATGCATACAGAACAAGTATTAATATCATTGCTTCTTTTCAATTCTAACATAAGCAATTTAAACAAAGCGTCAGAGTGTACTTGTCTATGCTACAACCTAACCTGCCCAACACATTTAAATGCTACATTGTTATTACATTCTTGATCTATTATTTGATCACAGTCGCTCACAGCTACAATATCATTTTTTCCCTCTATCTGTACTACATACACATCATTCCTCCTGTTTGCAGTAAACAATGTTTCATTTATTTGTTTATTTATTTATTTATTTATTTATTTATTTATTTATTTATTCATTCACGAAGCACAAGATACAGCTACACTGGGCAAATTTCACTTGCACTGTCAACAGACTATTAACAAACGTAAACTTTCATAATAAAATATAACAAACATAACAAAATATAACAAGATCAGGTACACATCCTGCTAATAACTATCCAAATCGAAAACCATGAGAATGTCCATGTTCATAGCCAAGTCGTCGTTTGCTCCTATAGAATACTTAGAACAGTTGGCGTAAAAAAACAATTGTGAAGAGAAAAAAAATATAGTAAAAAGTGCAATACCGGAAACAAATGAAAGCGTATATGCACAGTGCGCAATTTTTTAAAATGTAAAAAATTCAGGTCTTGATTGAAGTAGTCGAAATTGCCGCAAGGCAGGAGTTGAGTATGAATAAGAAGAACCGAAATGAAGGTGGAATTGATATATATATTCTATAGGAGCACAATTACTTATTCAATTATATTGAATTGTAGTATATTTATCTATATACTTACTTTCCCGCACCCGAGAAAATTACTGGATCTTCAAGCTATTCTCCATTTTACTTTGGCATTTGAAACCACAGTGCCTGATGTTGAATGTGTCGCGCTGATCATCGGGAGCTGGCAAGTAGCTTCAATGGATCTACTCGTCTTCAACTCCTGCACAATTATGGATCTTCGTATGTGTTCGATTGTGATGTGACTTTGTGCCTGACAGTGTTAAAAAACTGGCTCATTTAACCGTTCTCTGCTATTCGTAAACATTGTGGGACTTTGCCTAGCGCTGCGTGTGCCGTGCTGCCGCTCAGAGAATTGCGCACTGTTTTCTTTTGAGTGACTTGCATTTTACTTCTAAGTTTTACAGTGTCTACCCCCCGTTCATTTTTATATCGCCTCTTCTACTGATCCGGAGTGTACTTGATCTTTTATTTCCTTTTCCTATGCATTGTTTTTCATGTTTTAATCGGCTGATGATGACCTGGATTAGGGTTAAAACCGGTACCATTTCTACGTATTATTAAATGGGAATGTAATTCACTACATTTCTTATTCTTTTGTATTGAATAGGTTGAATCTCTTTATCAATTATCTCAATTTTAACTGTAATTTTCTTCAATACGGAACAATGAAATTTTTAACTTTAAACCTTGAGTACCTCATACCCTATTACTAATTCCCACATATCTTTCAACAACAGCTCTTGTTTCACCTTCAATGTCCACGAAAAATAGTTCTCCACTGTAAGCTTAGCCACATTCCTATTCAGTGTTTCTTCACCGGTCCACAATATTGCCATTTTTCCTGTCAATAATGTCACAACTTGCTTCGTCCGTCAATTCTCGTTACTCCATTTCAACTTATATTGTCGGAATACCATGTTTACTCGCGTATTAGACCCTTTCTTCCCACTCTTACAGCCAAAAATAGTAAAGGGGGGTCCAATATGTGATAACCTCAAAATTTTGTGCAGCGAACACATGACTTCTAGGCTATAAAGAGCTATAAATTGTACGTGTAAACATTCTATACTCTTATTTAACAAACTTAGAATGTATATAAGTTATACTGGCTATTTTCGTCGGAAGTCAGTATTTCTAAACGTAAAGATAATAAATGGTGAACACGACTTTTAGACCTACAGTACATATAAAAGTCATTTTTAGTTACTCATGTCACATCATTTGTTACATCTCATTAATTTCTCTGGTGAGGTTGATGTCAGGAAGGGCATACAGCCGTAAAAACTAGCTACGAAGATTCGTCTCACTTCATACTCGACCCCGTAAACAAAATGATAAGGGTATCGTGTTATCATATAATTAAATATGGATACAAAATAACTTAATGGCCAGTCATTTGTTTCTGTCAGTTCGGCAGTAGGCCTACCACACAGAAAACCTGATCACTGCTTTCATTTGAATTATCGCATTGCGCCGCCAACTTCCCTGCCCTGCTACCGGCGTGTCTGAATTCCAAATGACGTCATCTTTACTGCCATCTCGTCAGTCACGTCAGCCATGCTTCATTTTCTTTGAGCTATGCACTGCAATGGAGAGCATACGATTCGTTCCCGTCTATAGAGTCTAAACAGTGTGAATCTATTCCCAAATGGTTTCTGGAGATGGTCTCTTATATTCCCAGTTGGTTATATGTAGCAGAAGCTACTCCTTCCGAATAAAGCCGTCTGTAGAAGGCACACCAAACCGGTGTTCTATGTGCCAAACCATCAGCTGATAACTAGCGTATATTACGAGTTGTAGCCTACATCCGAATGTAATAAATAGTAAATGGAAACATTCTTTCGATAACTGCGGCTGTTGAAACACAGACCCCTATTTTTAAGTACAGTTCATGCTTGTTCTCTACATTTATCACATCAGGATTTTATAAACAGCTGTTCATGAGATAAGACAGACCACATTGTTTAGGTTAGGTATATTATCGCCCTGATGGTGCCAAAAGTTCCTCGACGGAAAGAATAAAAATAAATAACAGGAAAATATACCGCATTTATGAATATCTACAGGTGCGGCGGTAATGCGTTTTATTATTATAATGTTTAATTTCATACGTTCGTTGTCTCTTCTTTTTATTAACGCATACCCTAGTATGTTTTGCTTGGCGTCTCTGAAAATCATTAAAAGTACGTGGGGACAAATTATTATTATTATTATTATTATTATTGTTATTGTTATTATTTGTTGGGTACGTTGGCGAGTAAAACAATAGTTTTAATTGAATAGCTTTTATCACGTTTTAAACTTACTTCTCTCCAAGTATATACCTATATTGGCCCGAGTTATGAGATATTAAACGACCACTTTGTTAATGATCTCGCCTGCTGTATAAATAGCAATAACCGCGAATGCGCGAATATTTCTCAACTAAGGTAAACTCGTTTGCTCATCCCGGGGTGGTACAGCTCTTTTTAGACACACCCCCAGTGGAGAGGAATTACATGTAGGCCTACCGCTTTTACCACACATCAACCTTCTTGCCATTCGTAAATCTCTGGCAGTACAGTATCGGGAATCGTAGTCAGACTCCTGAGAACAGCAACTAATTGTGCTAACCATTACTCTGGTGGACATTATTTACTAAAAATCACAGACATATAGCATGACTGATGCATGCTTGGAATGCATGGGTCGGACACGAAACTAGGCCTATTCACCTATTTGTGTGACGTAATCAGAGCTGCAGTAGACCTACGCTACGGAGGCGGACATTTCTTAACTATGAAACACAGATGTACCGCATGGATTCGACATGTATTCATTGCGTAGGTCGAATGGACAAAAACTATTCACAAATTTGTGCGATGTCATCAGAGCTGCAATAAGACTTGTACCTGCTTTGAAGTGGAATCGTTGTTCTTTTCTGACGAATTACATTGGGGGGGTCTTATATGCAAGATTTATTTTTTTCATTTTCTTCGTCTCGAAAAGCCAGGGGGGGTCTAATACACAAGTAAATACGGTATACTGCAGCGCTCTGGAGCTCTGGACCCATAACCTGTTGATATATTTTCATTTCTGCTCATAACACCAGTTTAGGTAAGCAAACCATAGAAACAGCAGCTTCATCACTCACATCTTTTTATTACGAGCTGTTGACCACAACTGACTACTGTATCACACACACCAAGCAGTTCAAAGAACAAAGCAAACCAAGATAAACCACTCAACTCAATTATCTGAGTTACCAACACATAACCTAAATGTTGTTTTCTTATAACTAATACAAGATATAATACATAACATTTTATTTTTATGAGAAAACCACAACATTCCAACACAGGCAAATAAGCCACTAAATTTTAATTCAGCTTGGATGGGGGATTTAAACTGCTTAGATAATATTTGTAGTAGTAATACCTCTAATCTGATTGCAGAACATAATCTCACATTTGCATTTTGCAGTATTTTAGTCTTTCGCACCCGAAATTTTTTTTAACAATGTAGGTGAGCATATGCGTGTGAGAGATAGTAACAGACTCTGTGCTCATTGTAGCACAAAAAAGACTGCAAAGCGCTTCAGTCATGCCTGCTCATAGTGTGAGGTCGTGCCATTTTTGGAAAGCTTTTGAATCATTCCATACAAATTTAATTTTCATTGTTTGTGATGCTCCAGCTATGAAAATTCTAATTTTAGCTTTGTTGTAATGCAATTAAAAAATAAATAATGCATAATACTCTGTAATTGCAATGGCAGCTAAATAAGTAGCCACCATCCGCATGCAGGTACAGTGCACTGGAATGAAGGGAGCCACCCTTCCAACTATTTTTTTAGTAAAACTAACAAGTAATTGATTTCAAAGGCATTCCCAATCCACTTATAAATCACCTCTGAACACAAAAATCACAAAAATAGATTTGTGATTAAGAACAAAATTCTTGCATTATAAATCAGTATCAGTAATTTCAGTTTAATCCTGCTCCATGGCTAAATGGTTAGCGTGCTGGCCTTTGGCCACAGGGATCCCGGGTTCGATTCCCGGCAGGGTCGGGATTTTAACCACAACTGGTTAATTCCCCTGGCACGGGGACTGGGTGTATGTATCGTCTTCCTCATCACGACGCGCAGGTCGCCTACAGGCGTCAAATCAAAAGACCTACACCTGGCGAGCCGAAGTCCTCAAACACATCCCGGCACTAAAAGCCATACGCCATTTCATTTCAGTCCTACTTCTTAAGTCAGTTGTAATTTTCCCCCTCATTTCCCCATCTTCCCAGTTATTCTTTTTGGATTCTTTCCAATTATTGTTTATATTTCATTATTAGCTGTTAAGATCAATGCTCAAGAAATTGCTTGTTTTTTGTTATTTTGCAAGCTGCCAGACTTCAATATTGAAACCCACAATCATGTGTGCAGTTCTTTAATTATAGTTTTTGTTCTTTTAACAGAGTGGAAATGGTTCCTAGAAAAGGCTGTGCTAAAGTACAACTTAAAGGTATTTTCGTTGGTGCTAAAGTGGTGCGTGGTCCTGATTGGGACTGGAACAATCAGGACGGTGGAGAAGGTACGTCATGTCACCTCTAACATGTTGGCTTACAGGTTTACCTTGTGTGAAGCTTCAGTAATTATGACTTGTTTGTTTGCTTCCAGGAAAGACTGGTCGTGTCATAGACATTCGAGGATGGGACAATGAATCTGGGCGGTCAGTGGCCAATGTGGTGTGGACGTCTGGCTCCACAAATGTGTATCGATTAGGCCACAAGGGGAAAGTGGATCTGAAGTATGTCCAAGATGCTGTCGGGGGTTATTACTATCGAGAGCATCTGCCGGTCCTTGGTATGTATTGTCATAACTGGTATTTTCATTGTAATTCTGTTATTTGTGATGTACTATCAGACTATTAAGTGTGGTTAACCTGTTTGCCTCGTATTTAAAGATCTACCTAGCTTACTCAGAAGTCAGATTTAACTTTTGACCTGTGTGTTTAAAGCTCTGCACTACGCCACAGCACACATCAAAACCAAACTTATCATAGATAATCATACTATAGGAAAATTTCCATGCTATTGTTTAATTTGACTTCCAGAGGATTTGTACTCACCAGTATTGGTGCTTCAGAATGATAATTTAGTGTGCTAAACTTCAAACACTCCAGGACATGAAGAGGCAATGATATTTGCTACAGTACAGATTCAATATGAGGCTTCCAAACCTGTGACATTACAATGCATATGACAAAATAAGCATTCCCCTCATCCTCATAGTGTCAGATCATCTAACCATTTGTTAAATCAAGTTGTAGAGAGATGGACATAAGACGGGAACACATATACAGGAAAACCTCGTTAAATGCCTGGCTGAGTGGCTCAGGCGGTTGAGGTGCTGGCCTTTTGACTCCAAGTTGGCAGGTTCGATCCTGGCTCAGTCCGGTGGTATTTGTGGAGGTGCTTAAATATGATAGCCTTGTGTCAGTAGATTTACTGGCATGTTAAATCTGCAAGACTAAATTCCAGCACCTCGGCTTCTCTGAAAACTGTAAAAAGTCGTTAGTGGGATGTAAAATCAATAACATTGTTATTAAAATTCATTAAGACGTTTCTGCAGGGGACAGCAAAAAAGAATGTGTTAAGCGAGAAAACACACTATTGAATATACAAGTAAGATCTTTCCGACACGAGGGCATTTTATGTTGTGTATCCGCGGGTACAGTGTAAACAATATCTACATTTTATAAAGATGAGAGGAAAGTAATAAAAGATGTGAAAAACACGAGAGAACAAATATGAAAACATTTTCTGCTGGGGCTTGTAAAATAACAAGTGCACTGAAAGTTGTGAAAAACACCAATATGAAAACATGAGCACGGGGACCGATAAAAATATCAAAGTATTATTGCACGTCACACTCTTTCTAAAGCAAATGTTAGCAGAAGCCTTTTATTTCGGAGCAGTGGGTTATTAAGCATTTTTTTCTAGTCGCACTCTGTGACAGTGAATTGAAGGTTACACTCGACCATGTGCAACTGGCTGGAATGACTTTGGCCACCATTTTGAATAAACTTCGACCAACTCGAATGATAGAGTCAAAACTTGTGTATGCGAGTTCAACATTCGCGACCTCTATGCGCTTCAAGATGCAGAAGTCAGTCCGCTTTCCGGCAGATTTTAATTTTGTCTTCATTAGTAAGGAATTTTGTGACTTTTTCCGTACCCATAACTAGACTATCACAAGACCAATATGCATCACACTAGTCAATTTAACATAATTATGTTCTCAATTCAGATATGGGCTACCGTATCACGCGACAGACATTCACTACACTTCACTGTACCACTCAACACAAAATAAATTTCTGACTTCTGAATGGAATGTAAAATACAAGCACAAATAGGCTCACTATGTTACTCAGCAATGACATTGCTCACCAGAAGCAAAACTGAACATTCCTGGGGCTAACGGCTTGCTCCCCAAAGGTACGAGTTATCCTGTGAAGTTCAGGAATTCAAGGTCTTGTTCTGTAATCACGCAACTGTGGCGACTGCTCTTACCCGAGTTGAAAATCACGTATCTTTCACAAGGGATGACAGACATTTTCAGCAGTAGGAAAAATTTGATTGTACTAAGCGGTAAAAGAGAAAATTTGTGACACAATAAGTGAGGCACCGAGCTCGATAGCTGCAGTCGCTTAAGTGCGGGGGAGATAGTGGGTTCGAACCCCACTGTCGGCAGCCCTGAAGATGGTTTTCCGTGCTTTCCCGTTTTCACACCAGGCAAATGCTGGGGCTGTACCTTAAGGCCACGGCCGCTTCCCTCCCACTCCTAGCCCTTTCCTGTCCCATCGTCGCTATAAGACCCATCTGTGTTGGTGCGACTTAAAACAAAAGTGAGGTATTTTTATGTAGATTTAATACGATGAGAATCAGGACTTTGAATTTACGACGTGTTAAGCGGGAAAACATGTTAATGAGGAATGCAATGGCAGGTGAGTGTGGGAAGAGGAAGAAACAGAAAGTCACATATCAACCATGTCAAACAAGTCGCACATAGAAAAATAGGAACGTGAAAAGAAACACACAAATGGTTAAGTAAAATGTAAAAAGACAGGTCGGCATTGGAAAAGGGAGCAGTAGAAAACAGAGACGAGGACAAGCATGAAAACACAAAAAGAGAATGATGATCTACACATCTTCAAATAAATAGACTGTGGTTTTCCGTGGTTTCCCATTTTCACACCAGGCAAATGCCAGGGCTGTACCTTAATTAAGGCCACTTCCTAGGCCTTTCCTCTCCCATCGTCGGTAAAACAAAATTGCAAAAATAAAAAAATTAATAGACTCTCTCTCTCTCTCTCTCTCTCTCTCTCTTTGAGTCCAACCCTTCGTAAGTGTGTAGTGGCCTTTTGGTGATCTGCATCCAGGAGTCTCTGCTTTGGGCATGGTGACTTGCTTGCTGTAAGCTCATCCTGGTCAAGCTCTTGATCTGGTCCATCCATCGTAACTGTGCGCGTCCTCTACGTCTTCGGCTGTCAACTTTTCCCTCTATGATAACTATTTCCTTTGCCTCCTGTCTTCTAGCAATATGACCAAAATATCCGAGTTGTTTTTGGTTGATAAGGACCGAGCTCGATAGCTGCAGTCGCTTAAGTGCGGCCAGTATCCAGTATTCGGGAGATAGTAGGTTCGAACCCCACTGTCGGCAGCCCTGAAAATGCTTTTCCGTGGTTTCCCATTTTCACACCAGGCAAATGCTGGGGCTGTACCTTAATCAAGGCCTCGGCTACTTCCTTCCCACTCCTAGCCCTTTCCTGTCCCATCGTCGCCGTAAGACCTATCTGTGTCAGTGCGACGTAAAACAACTAGCAAAAGGAAAAAAAAATTGGTTGATAAGGGTCATTCAGTCTTTTTCTGATGCCAAACTGTTGCAGGATCAGTTCATTAGTACGGTGTGCTGTCCACGGTATTTGCAAAAATCTCCTATGGCACGAAATTTCTCGAGCGTCAATCCTGCAGCGATCCGCCATCTTCAACGTCCAAGTTTCTGCTGCATAGGTCGCGATAGGGAAGATCAGAGTTTGAGTCAGGGTGAGCTTTATCTTGGAAGTGATGAAGGTGTCCTTCCAGATGTACGTTTTGTTTTTAATTTCTCGCAATTGCAGTGCGCTTATGGATCTCAGGTCACAGTCTCCAGTATTTGTGACAATAGATCCCTGATACTCAAAGCGACTGACAACCTTATAATCAACAATTCTTGTTATGGCAGGTCTGTTGTTATTAAAACGATCTACAATCATCACTTGATCTTTTTATTGTTGATTTCAAGACCATATTTTGCTTCGCTCGTCTAACCTCCTCATGATGGTTTCTAGTTCATGATCATCTGTTTCAGTTATCACAGTGTCATTCACATATCTGAGATTGTTAATTTTCCTGCCACCAGCTGTGATGCCGTCACTCCAATCCTCGTGAATCTCCCTCATAATATACTCACTGTATACATTAAATAGGAGGGGGGAGAGAATGCAACCTTGTCACACTCCAGCACTAGAAGAAAAGATGTCTGAGAATTTGCTGTTAACTCTCAATGTCGTAGTGTTCGAAGAGTACAATTGTTGAATCAGGTACACTAAATGTTTCATCGTCCCCATCTCAATGAGTATAACCCATACTTTTGACTATTTCGCCTTCTCGAAGGCTTTCTTGTAGTCCACGAAGCACAGGAACATCTTGATATTGTACTTGCTTGTCTTCTCTATGAGCTGCCCCGGATGTTTAGGATCTGCTCACGAGTTCCTTTGCCTGGAACAACCCGGTTTGTTCCTCTGATATTTGTGGAAGTAAGAAGGTCTTCAGCCTCTCGTTCAGCACCTTGAGCATGATTTTACTGGCGTAGGAGATGAGGGCTATCGTTCGATAGTTTGAACAGTCAAGTGAAGAACCTTTCTTGAACAGTGGTACGAAGATAGAGTGGCACCACTGGTCCGGCCAATTTCCAGATGTCCATATCTTCTGACATAACTTGTTGAGGATGTCGACACCTCGGTCACCCATATTCGTTAGGATTTCAGCATTGATTCCATCTTGGCCTGGTGCTTTCCGGTTCTGGAGCTTTTTTATTGCACGTTCCACTTCTTCCCTGAGTATTGTTGGTTCAATGTCTGTTGGCTTCTGGTGACCTGGCATTGGTTGTGGGTCATCAGTGAACAACTTGATGCAGTATTCTTTCCATATTTTGGCGATGCCCGCTGCATTTGTGATGATATTCTCTTGGTCGTCTTTAATAGTCTGAGTCAGGCATAAACTCTCGTACTATTTTATCTTGTCGTACAGTTCTACGCTGTGATTTTTTGTTGCATGTGCCTCTAGTTCTGCACACAGTTTCTGAATATGTCCATTCTTGTCTCTTGTACAAGTGTGTTTGATATCATTGTACATTTTTTCCATTATTCGTCCTTGTTGTTCTGTAACTGTAACTGTGAGCCGGATGTTAAGTCTCATTTCAACCAGTGCCAAAGTTTAGTCATTCATCCAATGTTGTTGCTTCACTATTGTGTTCATCTTTGTGACCTTGCTCGCTGCATCTGTGATCCATTCTTCAATTCTCTTCCATGCCATGTCACAATTTCCCTCTAGGTCAGGTGGTCCAGTGCTTCGGAGTGTTTCTTGGAAAGTAATTGGCTCAGGGGCCATTAACTTTTTAAAATTTTATTTTGACCACTAGTTTGCTCAGTTTGATTCTAAGGTAGGCCCAGAGTTGACGATCCAATACGCATTCGGCACTAGGTTTGGTTTTCACATTACGGAAGAAGGTTCTCCATGTTTATCGACAAGGATGTAATCAATTTGGCTCTTAAAATTCTCATTCGGGGAAGTCCACATAAAGAAACGTCGTTTGTGGTGTTTAAACATGGTATTCTTAATGGAAAGACTGTTGTCGGTTGCAAACTGTATCAATCGATTGCTTCGCTCATTATGTGCACCCAGGCCTTACTGTCCTACAGTTTCTCGCAAGTGGTTGTCAAATCGAGGTGGTTCCTACTTTTACATTGAAATCTTTCAATATGATGGTAATACCTCTTGGTTTAAGTGACGCTATAATATCTTCCATGTCTGGATAGAAGTCTTCGATCTCTTGGCCGTCTGCAGCGATGGTGGGTAGATATACCTGGATCAGATCCAGTTTATATGGTTTGGTGTTGAGAGTGAGGGTCAGTATTCTTTCATTGATAGGTCTGTATTCCTCAGCATATTGGGATATCTGCTTATCAACAAGAAACGCAACACCATTCTGACCTGTATCAGTTGCCTCGGCAATATATATTACATGGTCATCTGTTTCAAAATGCCCACATCCTTTCCAGTGAGTTTCTGACAGTCCACTAATGTTGATGTTGGTCTGCATTTGGTTGATCAGTAGCAGATTTACCATGCAAGGCCTGATCGTTCACGTCTGCACGTCCAGTCGCACATTTTACTTAGTTCGGCCCGGACCCAAACTGACGCCGATTGCTACTCGGATCGTGCAGCATACCAATATTCATTTTTTGACTCTACATGATGCGCTCGTGGGATGATAATCAGGTGGTTTCCCCTTGCCTCACTTGTCATCAATCCTGGCTCTTCTAGATCCATTTATTCTCAGCTCCAAAGGAGCTTGTTTCTGCTTTTCAGCCTTTTCAGGAGGGTGGACATTATGCGGTGAGTTACCAGTTGACTGTTTGGTACCTTAGGGGTGAACTTTTTCATTCATATTTTTAAAAAATTGTAGAAGCCTCAATTTTTAATTTATCAGTGGGATGATTACCTTAAAATGTTTATAAACGTTGGTTCTTTATAAATGTAAATGCAAATGGAAAATCCTACACTTATGTTCAATATTATTTTGAGAGAAAACTAAATTACACTTTTTGTGCCCATGTGTACATCATATTTATACAAAGTAAAGGGCCCAAAATAAAAAATTATTTCCTAAAATCTATAGGCAACTAATACATGTAACTCCTTACAAGTACATAAGTTGATATTTTATAATACTTTCTAAACCTGGAATCTGGTGACAGCCCACTGTTTTCCACCAGATGTGTGATACCGATGTGTTTCATCAACAACCAGCTGCACCAACTCCACTGGCAGAATAGTTTTTTTTTTAATCAATGATTTTGGGGTTGTCATCAAACTCTACTTGGCTCCCAGAGTCTGTCACAGTTACTTGAAAGCCTGGTGAAGAAAAGTCATCAGTCAGCCACAAAAATAGTGATGAAATAGTTTTTGAACTCGCCGTACTTTTCTTCCTTTGTTTAGGAGGTGGCTCGGTTTCTTTCTCACAATATGTTCAGCACTTTCTTTACCATTTTCAGAATCGCTTAACAATCCATTAAAATCATCATCTTTATCACCACTTTCCACTGTGGTAAATAACTGAAAGATTCTTTGATCCGAAATAACATTGCTGCGAGAGCAACTAGCTTGTTGTTCTGCCATGCTTGTGTACATCACAGATGAGCTCCACAAACATATACAAAAAGCTCTGTAAGTTACTTTCCGAAGCTATATTATCTACATAAATCCCAACAGATGGCAGAACATGGCAGAGATCGAAACGGCACTGGAGTGTGAACCGGGAAACTAAAAAAAATTAAAATTCTTGTGCACCGTCTCTAGACGGGCGTAGCATTGCTTGACCAGCCGAGTCAGCCCGTCTATAGACGGGTGTAGCACTCATCGGGTTAACACTCGTTGGGGCCATCTTGCACAGATCGTCAGGTGGGAAGAGTGTACAATAAGAAGAAAGCTGGATAAACATAGGAAAAGGGAAGAAGCTTAAGTAAAGGTGAATTCAGGTGGTAAAAGACTGCAAACATAGGACAAATACAAAAAGAGAAATGGATCCTACTGAATCAGTTCAAATTTTGGAAAGGAACAAACAGGTGGCAGATCAAGTCATCTATAGAAAGGCAGGAACAGTGTTATATTCATCGGACATTCAAAGTGAAGTTGCTTGTAATTACAAAGTATTGCACCTTCATCAAAATGTGTGTGATCTGAAGCAATCTCTTTTCAGTTTCCACTTGCTTAATTTATAATTGTTAGGTTCTTCAGTCTGCTGAAACTAATTTTGAACTTTTCAGGTATAATTCTGTTACTACAAGCTTTTTTTAGGTAGTTTATAAATTCATTTATTCAGAATTATTTTCAATAGACTGAAGAACCCATAAATTCATCAAAATGAACAATATTTTTGTTTTTCCCATGATTAGGGCATTATTGTATTTACTTGCATGTATCTCGCCATTGTATATATCACGCACCCTAGTTGTTTTTATGAAATTAGGGGAGAAAAATAATCCTTGCATATATCTCACAAACGTTGATCTTCAGGGTTCTGTACCAATGCGATAAAATATGCGTGCTTGTTGTGCGTAATTCAAAGTCTAGCAGTCTCCCTTCAAAAGCATGATAAATAAAGCAAAATACTGTATGATATGACAATCAGACCTAATGTTTTACTTCTTCTGTGCAATGAAATGAAGGATGGAAAGGATAAGCGAGAGCTATATACTGTTGTAAATATTAAATTATAAGTCATGGAACCTAATAAAATCTAGTATATGAGAGTATTATGCTTCATTACTTTTAAAAATTGCATTTGTTTTAATTAAAATTTATTTATTACTTCCTCGATGTATCTCTAACCCCAACTTTTAAGCTTGAGTTATTGGGAAAAATGGGTGAGTAAATATGGTGTGTGACTGCTGTTTCAGGACAAAGCGTGGAGGTCCATGGGGGTGCAGCGAGAGCGCCAGGATCTCCTCGTCATCTCACCTTCAACGTCGGTGACAAAGTGAAAGTGCTGAAGGATGTAGCTACGCTTAAACACATGCAAGAAGGTCATGGTGGCTGGAACCCACGCATGGCTGAGGTATTGTATGTCTAGCTTCCGATTATAGGGTGGCAGTGGGAAGGGTGCCAAAAAACTTCCCGTACATTTTTTTATATGATGATGGTAGCTTAAAGGTCCCTTCTCTCTGGAAAACTAACAAATCTCACCCTGACCTTACACAGTCTAATTTAATAATATTTTAGCCCTTTTGTTTATTAGAATATCACTTTGGTAGTGAGAGACAAGATAATTGAGGAATTTGTTTATTTTTGGACAACAATTGGACAGTGTTATGCATCAATTTTCAGAAATTGGGATTTTGATGCCATCTATTGAGTAGGAATATGAACTACATACTTGCTGTTTTGGCACCTTTTCTTTAGTAATGTCCCTAATAAGAAAGAAAATTGTAAAAACCATTGAGGGAATAGAAGATGCATTATTTTGCAACAAATGGCCATAAGCATGAGTTGTCTGCATACCTTGTATATCCACTGCTTTGACCATAACTGCTGACAGTCCATCGGGGGGGGCCTTCTTCTTCTTTGATTTAATTTTTTTTTCTACTTCCGCATTTGAGTTTATCAAAATAGTTCATCTCCTCTCTTATTTCTTCTACATTCTAGAAAATAGTTCCATCGTCTGTTTCAGTTGCCATAATATCCTTTCTGGCTGATCTACTGTTCAATATTCCGTACAACATTTTCTGATTACCTTTACAGTTCCTAACAGAGCAAGCAACACAAATCCCCCAGTGTAATGGACCCCACAACTTATTAGTTCATAAAGAACAAACAACTCCCATGATAATATAAATGTTACAAGCTATGCAATTGTTTTACTTACTGCTATGAAGTTCGGCTCCATGGCTAAATGGTTAGCATGGTGGCCTTTGGTCACCGGGGTCCTGGGTTCGATTCCCGGCACGGTCGGGAATTTTAACCATCATTGATTAATTTCTCTGGCACGGGGACTGGGTGTATGTGTCCTTTTCATCATAATTTCATCCTCATCATGACACACAGGTCGCCTAAGGGCGTCAGATCGAAAGACCTGCACCTGGCGAACCGATCCTGTCCTCAGACACTCCCGGCACTAAAAGCCATACGCCATTTCATTTCACTCTATGAAAGTTATTTCAGGGCTAGCCTCAATGTTTTGTAGAGCACAGCTTGTGCAGGAGTGAAAGATTGTATTAGTTAAAGCTTTATTGGACTCAGCGAGTCGGTTATCCTTTGTGACTTATAGTCTTGTCAAAAAGCTTGTTGAACGAAGGCTTGTCAGCTGCCAATTGTTGGTACAGGATTTGACTTCCTGAAACATGTATGATAGAATAAATAATTTTCAATCATTAAAAGTGTATTGATAAAGTGGACCCAACATAAGGAATTTTAAATAGTTTCTTTAATAGATTTAACTGTTTTCCCATAAGGAATCCAAAATCTGCTACACAAAGAAAACAATACAGCCTGAGGCCAGAATGCAGTACATCTCATACTAATGTTCAGCAATCAGTTTAGTAACAAAGTGTTTCAGAGGAAGAATGATAGGGTATTTTTCATTACATTCCAGTTGGGAATTCATGAGTTGACCTCTGACTCTCAACAACCCATCACCATCAAGGAACGGTTTCAAAGTGCTGGTAGAGGCAACTACATTATTAGACCTCAAGTCATGAAGTTCCTTCCCATATTCACTAGCTTGCATCAGACTTATTATTTTCATTTCACTCACCTTCAATTCTTCAGAAATAAGTAGACCAATGAAAGGAGTATCCTTAATGGAGTGGACATTGGTAATAAATCTCAGAACATAGCTGTAAACTCGCGTGAGTTTGAGAAAGGATGAATATTTCTCCCTCAGATGAGTGTACCTTAACTAGCAGCACTCTCAAAGAGGTTTTCAATTCTGCGTTCATTGCAGATGGTGTACTGCTGGCAACAAAGTTAGGATACACTGGGGACAATTCTTGCAACCAGGTGGAACCCTGCCACCGTACATCAAGAGAAAGCATTTGTGAGGGTAAAACACCTCAGGATAAGTGGTCAGCTGGATTGCTGTGTGTAGGTACAGGTCTCCAATCTGAGCCAGAAGTAAGAGACTGAATTTCAACTACTCGATTAGCAACAAAAGTTTTCCAACAATTGGCGGGTTTCTGTTACCAACACAGAATTATCGTGCTGTCAGTCCAGCAGTATGTGGCGAAGGGAACGGGCAATTTCAGAGATTCAGTGACAAGGCAAGAAAGCAACAGAGAAGCACAAAGATCGAAGTGGGCAATAAATTCCTGTTTCAGTGGAACAGCTCTCGATTTGGAAGGAAACAGGATCGCTGATACGTGATGATTATCAGATACTGTCCTTACATACACACAAGCACCATAGGCAGCTTCTGAAGTGTCAGAAAAGCCATGGATTTCAACAAACTTATTTTTAGCAAAAGGCATTATATTTCTCTGCACTGTGAGTTCGTTAAGCAGGGAGAAATCAGTATAGATATCATTTCAAATTTCAATAATTTCAGATAAATGCTTTCTATGGATCTTGCCAATCAATTTTCAATTACCAAAGAGACTAGGATAAGTTTGCACTTAACCACGAACTTAATGTTATTATTTCAACATCCTAGTAATCCAAGAGGATTAAGTATGGAAGCAGTGATAGCGAAAATGCTTCTTTTAGTGACTTCCTTAGGTGTTTTCTTCAGATTTATTTGAAACTGAAACTCATCACCTTTAGGATGCCACACAATACCTAATGTTTTAATAACTTCATCCTTAGTGAGGTTACAAGGGGACAAAATTTCTCTCTCCTCTACAGGGACATTGGCGAGAGCTTCTGGACAATTTGACGTCCACTTTCTAAGATGAAAATGTGCACTATCAAGCACGGAAGGAATTTCTGATTGAAACCCTTTAGCAGGTCATCAACATAATAAGTGAATGAATGATCTCTGATGCAACAGGGTGAGATTCTTTGTGTTCGTCAGTAAGTTGCACTAGACATCTAGTAGCAAGAAAAGGGGTGAAATTTGTATCAAATGTAACGGTAAGATGGCAGTCCTTGATCTCTTCATTAGAGGATTTACGCCAGACAATTTTCTGAAGATTTCTGTGGTCAGTATGAATTAGCACACATCTGTACATCTTAGCAGTATCAGCCGAAAGAGCAACAAGATCGGTTCTGAACCTTAAAACAATAGACAGTAAGTCAGGCTGAATAGTGGGGCCAACCATTAACGTAGAGGGGCCGATGACCTCGATGTTAGGCCCCTTTAAACAACAAGCATCATTATCATCATCATTAACGTAGATTTCAATCATATCCCATTTCTGTCAAACACAACTCTCAGCTTGGTTGTAGTGTTAGAATCCTTGAGCACACAATGATGGGGCACGTAAAAACTTAATGAGTTAGAAGTCTCAGGGGATGCAATTTACATGTGTCCCATTTCATCATATTCCCACAAGAAATCTACATATTTCCTTTTCAAGTCTGGAAATCTAGCAAACTTATTTCCAGTGTGTTTGAGTCTTTTAGCAGCATTATGCTTAGATTCACCTACAGCTGACACTTCAGAACAATTGGAAGTTTGACAACAAACCTGCCAGAATCATGTCTCTGAACATTATTCACAAAATATTCTTCACAAGCCCTTTCTTCAGGAGTAAGAACTGTTTGATGAAGTTCTTCAAGCTCTCAAAACCTTTGCAGTTTTGCGTCAAGAGAATCGAGTTTTACAATATTAGCACGATGAGCTTTGGCATTTTTCTTAATGCACGACTCAGGGAAGGTGCATGACAATATCCAACCAAATTCAGTATCTAACAAGATATGCAAGATATTAGAAGTCCCAATTTCATAGTAGACATTAGCTCCTAGCAAGATTATCAATAGTAGAAGGATGATTAAATGTACTATCACTTAAAATAACATGAGCAATAGCCCAATTGGAACAATCAGTTTGCTGCGCAGGAAGTGGACTTGTGATTTTGTTCACAACTTCAATGTATAAGCTAAAACATTAGAGAACAAAACAAGGTTGCATGTGGAGCTTACAGGCGACACATCGACATTGCCTGTACCAACAGTTGTTAGCCGACAAGCCTCTGTACGTATGCCAAGCTTTTCGACAAGACTAGAAGTCACAAAGGATAACCGACTCGCTGAGTCCGGTAAAGCTTTAACTAATACAATCTCTCACTCCTACACAAGCTGTGCTCTACAAAACATTGAGCCTAGCCCTGAAACAAACTTCATGGCTGTAGGTGAAAAAATTGCATAACTTGTAACATTAATATTATTATTGGGAGTTGTTTGTTCTTCATGTACTAATAAGTTGTGGGGTCCATTACACTGGGGGATTTGTGTTGCTTACTCTGTTGGAAACATGAGAAGTAGAGAAACACAAATAACAAAGTTTATTTTCCCTCACAAACTTGTGACTATGAACCGTGTTTGCTTGTTTGAACTTTCTACAATCAGAAGTTTACAAAACCTACTACTCAAGGAGGTGCTGTTGTTGGTAATGTGAAATGTCTTTAGGTTGGATTTTGGCTCTTGTTTTTGTTTAATAACAGGTTTCTTGGATTCTGCCAGCTCTAATGTTTGATATTTTCTTTCCACAAAATCAATCAAATTATTTAAAATTGGGATATTTGTGGAGGCAGATTTGTTTTCCCATTCACTTCTCTGGTTGGACTTGATCGTACTTAGAATCAGTTCCTGTAGCAAAATTTCGTGAAGTGCAACTTGACCTTCCAAATTGTCAATAGCACTTGATTTATCAATTTTCAATATTCAAAAGAAGATCCGCTAGTACAATTAAGGAGATTAAGCAAATGTTTTACGTGCTGTGAAACAAGCATTTATTATTGTACCTTTCATCAATTAAATCCCAAGCACATATGGCTAGGTTATCTAACAAATCCCAAGGTTTGCCTTGAAGAGACGATAGTAGGTAGTGTAATCTTTGCACATTGTCAATGCAGGTATTATTAATAACTAAACTTTCAAAGGTGTTCCTGAAACTCTAGTATTTTGTCAAATCACCCTTAAAAACAGGCAATTCAATGGGATGGAGTTTCAAGCTAGAGCGGGATTGAATAGAGTTATCAGAGACAATGGATGCATTGCTAGGACTCGTGGGTGTTTCAAATGAGCAAAGCAATTCTTGAATCCTACCAACTATTGCATGATATCTGTTTTCAAATTCATCATGCTCTCAGAAGTGAGTTTTGCTAGATTTTGAGTGTAATTCACATTACTGAATTCCTCCCAAATTTCTGGCAGTCTATTTTGACTGGAAATCAGTTCGTAATGGTTGATGTTATCTTGCTTCAGATAATTTTTGAGCCGAGTTAATGACCTTTTAAGTAGGCCACACTTTTTATCAGCCTTTGCTTCAGATTCAAACACCATGAGGAATGGTTCTGGTAATCCGTTACCGACATGATAATAAAGGAAGTCAATTCTGAAACTGTGGTGAGTATGTTGAGTGCAATGCATTCATTTCACATTGTTGGAATGAGTGATGTAAGTTGGTGCATACCAGCACAGCAGAAACGTATAAGTTGTGTGTGTCCCAAAATATGCAAAATACTCTTCAGCGGCACAACAATATTATTACTATGGAAGTTTATGTTGCCCATGAGGAATGGAGACAAAGAAAGTGCTAGTAGTAGGGTTAGGATATTAGGCAGGATGTCCACCGTTGTCAAGACAGGACTAATAAAGACAAATGGAACAGACTCACAGTACATAGCAGTGCTGTATCATCACTATCACTGAAACCACTCCTTGACTGGAACCGCATGTGGCTTGAAGTAGACATGTCCAAGGATGACGTCTGTGATGTAATGTTAGTTGGAGTCCATCAATATCTCAGACATCAAGGGATTTGATGTGAACTGGCGTAAACAGCTCACAAGAATTGATGCGTTAGCACGTGGCAAACATTCCACATATTGCTAACATATGATCTCAAGGCAGTTCCAAGGCAATGTAGAATTTGTTGAAATCTCAATGTAACATATTCTATCATCATCGGTTTGCCCTTCCAGCTAGCCGGGTAGGGTGTTTGAAAACAAGAGTCTTCTAAAGTTGTCTATACAAAATGATTTTGTTGTCCAGGACAGATTCCCAATTCCATCCTCTTCTCTCCACGTCTTCCCTCAATTGGTCCATCCATCTTCTTCTTGGTCTTCAAACACCATGATGAATGGTTCTGGTAATCCGTTACCGACATGATAATAAAGGAAGTCAATTCTGAAACTGTGGTGAGTATGCTGAGTGCAATGCATTCATTTCACCTGTTATTATCTTTTCCAAATAAGCACATGGTAACCTTGTGCTAGTCATTCATTTAACATGCCCAAACAATTTTAAGTCTAGATGACCTAAGTCATTCCTCCATTGATTCATTTAGACCTAGGTTAGATCGGATCTAATCATTTTTCACGTGATCATGTAGTGTCTTTTGGAGGGCAGTAATAAGAAATTTCATTTCTCAGCCTTGAATCCTACTACAGTGGAACCTTGATTCTCCGTTTTTGGAGGGACCACCGAAAAAAAACGTACAACACGGGAAAACAACATATTGTCATACGTAACTCCTTAATATACATATATACAAACAATAGAATATTGAACTAGTTAAATCCTAAAACATCTACAGTAAATTATGCTATATTAAAACTCTAATATGTAACAAGACAATTCTTGTAAGTCATAAATATAAAATTTCTCGTCTGTTTGATGAGTTGTCTTCACATTCCTTAATGTCTGTGATTTTGTACTATCGTACTATCGAATTCAAATGTGAAATTAAGATTGAGGATTTAAAATTGTATGCAGTCCATTTGATGTTAAAATGTTCATTTCATGTATATAATAACCACTTTGATGGATTAAAAGCTCATTAAATACAATATGATTGTTAAAACTGGGCCGTCTTCTTAAATTTGTTAAGTACAAAAACTTCGTATTTTTAATGCTGTATGCGTGGTTGGAACTGTAATTTCATTTGTCCTACAGTTGTTAGGCGGACATGTCTTCTCAGTTCAATAGAACCCTCTAAAGCTGTGTAATTCGCGTGATGGCTGCGGCACGAATTCAAATGCGAAATTAAGATTGAGGATTTAAAATTGTATGTAGTCCATTTGATGTTAAAATGTTCATTTCATGTATATAATAACCACTTTGATGGATTAAAAGCTCGTTAAATGCAATATGATTGTTAAAACTTCTTAAATTTGTTAAGTACAAAAAACTTCGTATTTTTAATGCTGTATGCGTGGTTGGAACTGTAATTTGTACTTAACAAATTTAAGAAGACGGCCCAGATTTAACAATCATATTGTATTTAACGAGCTTTTAATCCATCAAAGTGGTTATTATATACATGAAATGAACATTTTAACATCAAATGGACTGCATACAATTTTAAATCCTCAGTCTTAATTTCACATTTGAATTTGATAGTACAATAGTACAAAATCACAGACATTAAGGAATGTGAAGACAACTCATCAAACAGACGAGAAATTTTATATTTATGACTTACAAGAATTGTCTTGTTACATATTAGAGTTTTAATATAGCATAATTTACTGTAGATGTTTTGGGATTTAACTAGTGCAATATTCTATTGTTTGTATATATGTATATTAAGGAGTTACGTATGACAATATGTTGTTTAATGTTTAGATTGCCAAGTTTTTTCGCACTTTCTGAGCAGCTGATGATGGTGTCAAAAATTGAACACCGAAACATGTTCTGTAATAAATAATGTTGTAAATACCATCCAACAACATTGTATTTTGTATTGAAAAGGTGGAACCCGCTAGATTCTAATTTAATTGCGATTGTTATCAGTCGATAGTGTCCATCTCTAGAGTGAAGCATTCATTTTGAACGACTCATTCACGAGCTACCCATCACTGCTGCTTACATTAGAGCAGTGTAAAAAGGAATAGGTTTCACAAGATGACAATCAATGTGCTTCTCTTTGTATTCAACAGCAGTCTGCCAGCTCAAGGCAGAAACATTGTAGTCATCATTCACTGTAAGCTCACAAAGAGATTCCTGTGGGAAAGATAGGTTAGACAACAATCGGAACACATTGATCTGGAACAATATGAATGGAACATGCAAAAATTCAGTTCGACTCATTGGTAGGCAAAACAGCATACCTCGATCCTCTGCTTCATTATGAACAAAATGTTACTGTTAGTTTTGCGAAATGGGTAACGTAGATGTAGCTATTTATTCCTCAATCATGCGAAGTTGGTTAAGTCAGCGCTGAAGGTTAGGAATCATCATCATCATCATCATTTCCCTTTATCCAGCTGTAGCCGGGTAGGGGCAAATATGGTTCCTCTCCACTTTCTTCGGTCTTTCCACCACTCCTCCAACACTGTGTCCCAGTCCAGGTTTCTTTCTATAATGCTGCGTTGGATTGTGTCCTTCCATCTCAATCGTGGTCGTCCACGGCCTCTCCTTCCTTGGATTTGCATTTCCATCACCTTTTTTGGCATTCTTTCGTCGCTCATTCGCTTTATGTGCCCAAACCATCTTAGTCGGCTCTTCTCTATTCTATCATTCATTTTTTCCACTCCAATTTCTTCCCGGATTTTCTCATTCCTTATTTTGTCTCTTCTACTCTTCTGTATCATACTCCTCAAGAACTTCATTTTGGCTGCCTGTATTCGACTCTCATCCTTCTTTGTCATTGTCCAAGTTTCTGCTCCGTAAGTTGTTATGGATACGTAATACATCTTGTACGTGGTATCCTTTGCTTCCGTTGGCACATCTTTGTCCCATAACATGTTTCTTACACTATGATAGAAACAACTTCCAGCTTGAATCCTTTTACTAATCTCAGCATCCAGTCGAGCATTCTCCATTAATTCACTCCCCAGATATTTAAACGTTTCCACTACTTCCAGGGGCTTGTCTGCAAGTCTAATCTGACCTTTCCCTTCTTTCTCCCCTCTAGTCATAACAAGAGTTTTACTCTTTTCTACACTTATTTTCAATCCACATTCTTCAATCTTCCCTTTCACCACATTCAAATGTTCTTGAACCTTCCTGTCGTCTTCTCCCCAAATCACAATATCATCTGCAAATAACATCATGTTCATTTCTCTTCCTCCATATGCTGCTTTTGCTGTTCTCATGATGTCATCCATTACTATTGTAAACAGGATTGGTGATAGAACACTTCCCTGTCTCAGCCCACTAGTTATTTTGAACCAACTTGTCCTGCCAACTTGTGTTTGCACGCAACTACAACATTCCTTATACAATGCCATGATCATTTTTATTAATCCCTGTCCAATTCCTTTTTGCACCAGACTGTCCCAAACTTTCGTCCTAGGGACACTGTCATATGCCTTTTCAATATGAATGAATGTCATCACCATATCATTCCCGTACTCCCAATGCTTTTCCATTAGTTGTCTCATAATGAAAATGGGTTCTATTGTTGACCTTCCACTTCTGAAACCTAACTGATTTTCCTGTATCTGCTTCTCAATCCTCAACCTTATTCTACTTTCCAGTATCCTTTCCATTATCTTAGCAACATGGGATATTAGAGTAATTCCCCTGTAGTTCTTCAAAACTTTCTTATCACCTTTCTTGAAAATTGGGATGATTATTCCTTTTTGCCAATCCTCAGGGACCTCCTTATTCTCCCAGACATTCCTGAGAACCTGATATGTCCACTGCAGGCCTACAGCTCCAGCTGCCTTTATCATCTCCACTGAAATTTCATCTATTCCAGCAGTTTTTCCATTCTTCATCTTTCTTACTGCCATTTCAATTTCATTCATTGTAATTTCTTAGAAGGTTAGGAATAATTTGTGATATCTGAAGCCGTCTCATTTCAGTTTCGACTCAGTCAGTTTATAACGGTTGGGTTCTTGAGTCTGCCAAAACCAATTTATTTATTCAGGATTAGTTTCGTCAGTCTGAAGAAGCTAACAGTTATGATTACGTTAAGAATAACGTGCATCGGGACACACGATGACCCGAACCACAAGGAATGTGTTAATACTGAAATGTGATCCTCATATGAAATGTTTTAGAGCCTTCCAAATCAGACTTAAATGATTCTTTTTTTAAAAATTACTTCCTGAAAAGTATCTGTTACATTAACACACAGGAAACCAGACAGTTTAAATGATTTTCAAAAATTTCTTTGAATTTGAATTGCTTTGAATTTTAACTTATGATACACAGTCTTCTACATTTATATCCTACCTACCGCATTCAGATATTGTGTATTGCACCCATTATGCAAATAGCCTATGTATAATTTATATTAATTCATCAAATTTTAAACATGAAAACTGCGTAGTGAACATTCGCAGTAGACTTCCAGGCTTTGCAACAAAGAGACTTGAGGAGCCAGAGTAAATCCTCTCTACTTGCTTTTAGTCACAAACGGGATGGACCCATAGCCATAAAACGGTCAAATAAATCTTATTTCGCCGCCTGGTGAAATTTCTGCGAAGACCTTCTCCCAGATAACGGAAAACATAGGACAATAGGCGACTGCGCCTTTATTTTGAGAGACAAGGACCGCCGAACATGTGAAGGAGTATGACAGACACCCCTTCAGAGAAGTGGTTTAGTCCTTGTTACTATAGCCTCAGGAAGAATTCAGTCAATCACAGAATTTAGCAGAGATAACCGCCATGACCAATTGAAACTATTTTCCAGTCTTTCCAAGAGTGTGAGTTGTTACAGTGCAAGTCATGTGCCTGCATTGTGGATGAATTATTAAAAATTTTTGTGATTATTTTGGAACTGAATTATCGTGTAATTAATAATCAGCAGCTACGTTGTAACTACAGCGGAGTGGACTAGTCCGGACAGCACACCCACATGGCGGTAAATTTGTGTATATCCGACTTAACAACATAACGCCAGTGACGCTTACGAAATTCGAGAAAAGTATATGATCGTTCTCCATAATATAGTGAAGGAGTGGAGTTGTACCAATTTATGGAGTCACCACAGATGATTTAATAGGGAAATAAGTGACGGACATTTAAATAATTCTCCAAGAAGTGATAGAAATATTAGTCCGCCTCCCCTTCTCCAGGATCGCTAGGGGCGTGGCATAGGAAATGCCCAAATAGGAGCCGTAGGTGCTGTGAAAGAGTCAGTTTCCTGTGAGTATTTCGCGCCGATACTTGTAATCACTCTGTTATGTTGAGACGTGAAGTTACACAGTAGTTTGGCAGTGAACGTCAGTGAAAATAAATGTGGTCGAGGGGTATTAGCTTGTGACACAAACAATTTTCTAGATTTAATCAATCTCAATAGGAACTAGGCGAACATTTTTACAAAATATATTTCAGTGTGCAGTATTATTTTGGAAGAAGTTAATTATATTAAATAGCACAATATGATTGGAGCAGGCTATGTCAATCGTCATGGACATTTTATAAACTAATATTAGAATGTTGCATTGTGGCCGTTGTACAGTCAATCTTGGGATAATTCATGATATTTTAAGTTGAACGTGCTAAGCAAAACTCGCAAGCATTAGAGACAATAACAGTTCTGCTGCTCGTAAGTTAGGAAGCCGAGACAATTGTGTTATTAACAGTACACATATTGGAATGCCGCAGTGAAACAAAGGAGTGGCTAACAGTTTTTCGAAGACTCTGCAAATAAGACTGAATGAACTACTACAGGGGCTAGAGACAAAAGGGGTAGCCGTTTCCAGGTAGGAGAGGGCAAGGACTGTATGCCAAGGACTAGTCGCCGCCAAGGGAGAGAAACAGGTGAACAACACGAGAGGTTGTTGACAAACATTTCCATAGGACTATAGCAGACATAACAAGAAGCACTGCACAGCTGATCGAAGTGTAGCTAAATAGCATAGATAGGAAATTTCAGCATGCAAGCGTTAATTTTGTTTTCATGTGTGTATGGATGTTAGTGGATAAGATATATTATAAATTAACACGTCAAGGAATGGTAAGCAAGAAATAATGTGAGTGATATCTACTATCAAAATGTATAAAAAGTGTCGTGTGTTACGTTGATTACGACGCAATGATGGATTCAGTCATGAAATAAATACCATGTAACGGGAGCCTGTCGGAGGCAGTGTGCAGCTGACATGATGTAAGTGAAGAAATTTTGAACCTATTACCTATGTAAATGTAAGACTGTAGAGCAAGACGTTGTCCGTTTAGTTTAGATCTGAGTAATGTAGTTGTTAGATTGATTTCACGCACCTAGATAACTCTGATTATAAATGAGAGGCGTTGGTGGTAAAATCAGACCCTATCGATGAGATTAGGACAGTCGGGTCTGCGATCGGGACCGCATTGTTCTAACCTCAGACTTTTATAATAATAGACTTGTTTTTCGTTGTGCGTTACATTAGTTGAAATAATAATAAAATGATACTAGTGCTTATAAATTTTACGAGGTCAAGTGACATCGCATATGTGTAAATTGTCAGATTCAACGTAGATAATAATAATAATAATAATAATAATAATAATAATAATAATAATAATAATAATAATAATTGACTTAGACTGAGCTCGATAGCTGCAGGTCGCTTAAGTGCGGCCAGTATCCAGTATTCGGGAGATAGTAGGTTCGAACCCCACTGTTGGCAGCCCTGAAAATTGTTTTCCATGGTTTCCCATTTTCACACCAGGCAAATGCTGGGACTGTACCTTAATTAAGGCCACAGCAGTTTCCTTCCCAGTCCTAGCCCTTTCCTGTCCCATCGTTGCCATAAGACCTATCTGTGTCGGTGCGACGTAAAGCAACTAGCAAAAAAAAAAAAATTAGTTGACTTGACTTTCGTTGTGTGTTACTCTGGTAATAATAATTATTATTGTTCCTTAATAAATATAAATAAGGGGAGTAAGTGTCAGTAAAACATTTATGATAACCTATTTAATCTTTCGGTAATTTGAGTGAGGACGCGGTGATAGCTTGGAAATAACGATCAGTAGCCGACATAATATTGTTACAATAATTATGATAACAACTATTATAACAAGGAAAAGCCATGCCTGATTTAATTGTATGACTGTACTAGCATTTGTATGCAAGTTTGAATCAAAAAGGGGAGAAACTAGTGAAGGCAATTATGTTTATTGACAAATAGAGATGAGTCATTTGGTCATAAGCAAGCTCGTCGTTAATTCGCAAATGGCAATATTAAATAAGATACAGGTGGTAATAAGTTCCGAATTGAGAGCCTAGAATGGGTGAGCGCGAATATAAAGTTATCCCAGGGAATAAATGAATAATGAATTTTGTCTCACATGACAGGAGACGGCTGATATGATATAGATGTAAAGGAGTTAAGAGTAGAGTATGTATGATGGACATATTGTACGCGTGTATAAGAATCGTGAGGAAAATGATCGGAGTCCAGAGACTTGGACCAAATAAATGATGAGAATCTACGATAAAATGGAGATATTACAGAGGAAAATAATGATTCGGGATAATAAAGAAATGTTTGATATAACGCACCCATGGAAGAATAATGAACAACAGCGGAACAGTATGAAATGTGAAATGCGAAGTAACGATGAGAAGGATTAGGACTTGCTGTTGAGACATAAACTAATTAAATGTGGTAATCTGGTTTAAATGTGACAGGTAGGGTAAGTGATTGCCGACAATAGTAACTCTACAGTTCTGGATAGAATAATTTTGTGTCACCGCATACGTATACTGCTAATATGATGAGGATAAATTTGTATTTTGAATTAACTAGGGTAACCCATATTGTTGAAAATAAATGAAGGTGGATAATGAATTTTGTGGACCTAATCATGTAATGAACTATTTCCATTTATTAAAATAGTGTAACGTAACATCAATTTTCGCGCAGGTAAATTTGTGCCGCTTAGATTTGGTTTAGAATTTTATTTGGATTTGATTAATATAGTCAGGTAGGAAGGTCGTGAATTTCAAGTTTTGAAAATAAAGTTTCATTGCATATATTTTTGTTTTTTTGTTTTGTTTGTTGGGTTTAGTTGCTCTGTTTGGCGAACACTATTCTGAGTGTTATGTAAATATTTGTAAATACCATTTTTGAAGTGCGTTGTATTCTGGTAGATGTTCGGGTAAGATAAGGACAACCTCGTGTTCACAGTCTAATAAATGTCAGCATTTTTCTTTACAGAAGGCTAAGGCCGTGGCAACGCAAAACATATGATATTAAATTTGGTTTGGATTTAGACGTCACAGTCAAACATTTGTAACGTGAAGGTAAATCATGTCAACTGATCGATTCTGTATTGTATTATGTTAATAGTGTAAGTAAACGCCACAAATATAACTAGAGAGTGTGAGAGGTAATACCAGTGTGGCAGAGGTAATCAGGAATATTTAATGTAAATTTCACCTTTAGAAAATTTTCAGTTGACCTCTGACAATGAATGTAATTTCTTTTCGATAAAATTTTAGTCCAGTGAGATCACAGTGTATTTTAATTAGACTTTTATCATGGCAGATAATTTGGTCTATAACTTTATTGTGTTGTTAAAATTTAGACTGCCATGATAGGCGACTTACAGCCATTTAAATGTTGAGTGTGGTTATAAGCAGAGAAGAGAAACGGTATTTATTTCACAGTGTGTGTTCATGGTAATTTACAAACTTAGGGCACACATTTATTCATGTTTTAATTACAAATCTCTAGGAGGACTATATTGGAGTCCTGTGTTCATTGTAACTTGCGTTGTATATGGTTTGATGTTGCACCAACATGTATCCCGTTTTGTTGGGGTTTTCATTATTTACTTTGTGGTTCCATCTGTGTTTGGAGCTTGCTTAAGACAACTAGACATTGTGCTGAGATGTAAATAAAATTTTAATGTTCAGTTTTATAAGTTAGATTTCACGAGTGTAAAGTTATTTTGAGTTTCATATTTTTGTATCAGTTTATAATATCATGGTCCTGTACTGTTTTATATTCAACGTAATTTTTTTTTTTTTTGCATTTTTTATTGATCCAAATTCAATTTCACTTTTTCCAATAAAACCTTTTTGTTCTAAAAGTTCAGTCGGTCTTTGGGTTACGTCATTTTTTTAGTAGCTAGCTTGATCCTTAGTTGATTGTTTACACCCCTATATGCCTGTTATACAAGGAACTGCCGGACGGTCCATCCTGAGAAGAGAGTCTACGTGTGGTTATTTCTTTTTCAGCTGCCGGAGCCCAAGTCAACGAGTGAATCTTCCACACATGCTCATGTGAAAAGTTTGTTTAACAAGCCTTGTGGTCTATAAGTAGTGTCCTACCTCTTAGCCAGAGGTCTCAGGTTCGATTCCTGGTCTGGTCAGGGATTTTTACCTGCAACTGAGGGCTGGTTCGAGGTCCACACAGCCTATGTGAGAACATTTGATGAGCTATCTGATGATGAAATAGCAGCCCCAGTCTAGAAAACCAAGAATAACGGTTTAGAGGATTCATTGTGATAATACATGTTGCCTTATAATCTCCATGCCTTCGGGCTGAGTAGTGGTTGCTTTGTAGACGAAGGCCCATCAGGGATGTGGCATCATAATGTTCTTTTATCAATCATATTATTTCTTGGTGGTAAACTGTGTTCTTCATTGACATTTTCATCACTGAATCCAGCCCTAAACTTTGGAAATGTTACGATTTAGGCCTTCTTGAAATTATTCACATTGTGTCCCTTCAAACACACCAGCAATATCTCCCAGTTATCTATTTCACTAACAAAGTTATCTGTATCACCTTCTAACTACTTAAACTTTTTCGGTGTCTCTTAGACTTTCTCGTGCTATTTTTACTACTACAATCTTAGATGGTATATTCCATTCTTCCACTTCTCTGCTCCACATTCTGCATTATCAGTGGTAGAATGTCCGATTCATGATCTCAAATTCACAGGTTCACCTGACAAAATGAAATCAACATTGTCATAGTATCCATCCCAGTAAAATTCTGCTTTCATTGCTAGATAACAGCAAAATCAGTATGCACACCCCTGAGATGGCACCACTTCCGAAGATCTGCACCACGATAGCTGAACCCATACTATATTCTTACTATATTGTTGATTCGTGAAAAATATATTGAAAATTGCTATCAAGTACAGTCTAGCAACAAAACTTGTAACAACCTAGTACCATGAACAACTAGCTATAATACAATCCAGTCCATTGTTTACGATGTTGTGCAAAACCGTGACATCAAAGTACACAGAAACAAGGTGAAGTTGTCTTTTTCAGTAAGAATTATTTATTTGCAATAGGTTTCAGCTATCAAGTAATATTCAGAGCAAAGGAGTGCAAAAAAAGCCTATAAACAAGTCTGTAAAAATTTTGGACAGGGATTTTTAACTAAATATTATGCTCAAGCTCATAGCAATTATTAAAAGCTGTAGATTACTGTGCTGTGCTTCTAACTTCTCAGAAATGAGTTATTCAAAACTACTCCTCTTCACATTCCATGTCAACAAGTTTGTGGGACTTCTTGCATTATTCTCATTTAGACAGCATCTCCCAAGTACAAAGTGTTTTGGAACAGAAGTGTTCAGTACAGTCGTGATTAAGGCTGAAAAGTACATGAGAAGAAAATATACAGATACTAGATATATAATCGAACAGGATCGTTTTGATTTTTCCTGTTTCCTTGAAAGCGAATTAATATCCATCACCGGCTTGCTAGACCTGTCATGATTTCACCAAAGCCCCGTTAGCCGCCATCTTTTTCAGGATTCCTGTAGGGCCTTCACAGCTACCGTAGCGGTCTCAGGGCACCCACAGTCCCCACTGTACTTCACCCCGACGGGCTATTCCCTAACTTGATGACGTTGCCCATCTCCCACAACGTGGATGAGGGGTTGGACTTATGGGAGACTACTGGTAAAGAAACTGAGAACAATGACTGAAAGAAAGTGAACAGAGAAGCAGGAAAGGCATATCAAAATGTGGAAACTGAAGGAAAAGGAAACCACAGAAGAATACCAGGACAAAATAAGATTGAACTTGCCAACAGATGATACAAAAACAGAAGAGGAAGAATGGGAAAGGTTCAAGAGGACACTAGTAAAAACTGCAGAGGAAGTGTGTGGGAGAACTAATGCCAGGAAAAGATGCAAGGACACCCCATGGTGGAACGACAGAGTCAGAGCGGCAGTTAGGGAGAAGAATAAAGCTTTCAGAGTGTGGTTTTAACAGAGGACAACGGAGAAAAGACAAGATTATAAGACCAAAAAGGAAGAAGCTAAAAAGGTTGTAACAGAGAAGAAAAAATGTATGGAAAAGTGGACAAACATGATGGAAGAGGATAGCAAAGGAAATAAAAAAGTACTGTATGGAATGGTCAAGAGTAAGAGGAAAGGCATGAAGGAAGATGTTATAATGATAGACAAAAATGGAAATGAAGTGCAGGAAATGGAGAACTTAAAGGAATGTGGAAGGAGTATTTTGAAGATTTACTAAACCCAGAAGGATGCACAGAGGAGGAAAGTAGAAGCAGGTAGGAAGTAAGAAATATGGAAAAAGAAAAAGACTTAACATGGGCAGAAGTGGAGCTAGCACTGGGCAAGATGAAAGGAGGGAAAGCCCCAGGGTTAGATGGAGTGAGTATTGAGATGGTGAAGGCAGCAGGAGAGGTAGGGAAACAGTGGCTTTATCGTGTGTTGAAAGTAGTATGGAAGGAAAGGAAGACCTCTGAAGATCGGAAGAAGGGGGTAACCATACCCTTTTTAAAGAAGGGGAATAGAAAGGAGTTTAATAACTATAGGGGAGTCACAGTGATATGCCACCGTGCAAAGGTGTTTGAGAAGATTCTGGAGAATAGAATCAGAAAGAGGGTGGAAGAAAAGTTAAGAGAAGAGCAGTATGGTTTCAGATCAGGAAGGTCCACAGTAGACCTTATATTCGCAGTAAGGCAACTACAAGAGCGTCATTATGAATCGGGTAAGGATCTTGTGATGGCCTTCGTGGAGTTTGAGAAAGCTTAGACCGTGTGTGTAGAAACAAGTTATGGGAAACCTTACAGAGAAAAGGTGTTGAGGAACAGACTGTAGAAAGAGTGAAGGAGATGTACAATGGGAGTGTCAGTTGTGTCAAAATAGGAGAGAGAACAGGCTGGTTTGAGCAAAAAGGTGGATTAAAACAAGGAAGTGCTCTGTCACCTTTGCTCTTTGTAGTGACAACGGACGATATAATGACAAAAGTGGCAAGGAAAATTGGAGAAGGAAAAATGAAAGCGATTATGTTTGCAGATGACCTGTTAGTATGGGGAGAAAAGGAAGAGGATATTCAGGAACAGTTAGATGCTTGGGTAGATGAGGTGGAACAATATGGAATGAAATTTAATGCCCAAAAGAGCGAGATAGTGATCATAACTAGAAAGAAGGAGAGACCTACAAGAGGGATAATGCTTGGAGGAGAACAGCTTAGGAAGGTAGAGAGTTTCAAGTACTTAGGAAGTATCATAGAGGAAAGTAGAAGAAATGATAAGGAAATAATCGAGCGTGGAAGACAAGCAGGAGCATTCCTGAAAAGTGTCAGAAGCCTGGCTTGGAGCAAGGATGTCCCTCAGAGAAGCAAAAGGGTGATATACAGGATGTACTGTATACCTACTCTGATATATGCAGCTGAGACTTGGGTAATGAGGCAGAGAGCCGTGAATAGAACACAGGCAAGTGAAATGAAATTTCTGAGAAGCAGGATAGGAGTGACAAGATGGGATAAGATGAGAAATGAGAAGGTTCGAGATATAGTAAAAGAAGAGCCTCTACAGAATAGGATAGAGGCATCTAGACTCAGATGGTATGGACACATGAAGAGAATGACAGAGGAAAGTATACCGAGGAGGATGCACGAAATGGAGATAACAGGTAAATGACCTAGAGGAGGACCAAGAGACAGGTGGATAACAGGAGTGGAAGAGTGTGTACAGAGAAGAGGAGAGGACTGGGCAAGAGTGACTAGGGAGAAGTGGTGGGGAGACAAGAGGAGATGGAGAGGCTTATGTTCCAAGCAGACCCGGCCAACAGCTGGAAACTGCAGATGATGATCATTTTGACTTTTCTCTCAAGGTAAACCTTAGTAGAAATTCATCAATCAAATTATGTATAATTGTAACTAACGTGGAGGTGAGGCAGATGCATGCCCATCTTTTTGTTATTTCCTCCCATGTGCTTTTCTTTGATATCCAGTTTCATCATCTGTTTCTGCCAGAAACTGGCAAAGAATAACAAGACGTAGGTGCCCATGCACACATTAGCTACACCTACATTCATATGAGTTCACATCAATAAATTCCTAGACTGATCTCAAAAATAATTGTGTACCTTCCTTTCAAGGCTTGACATTGATCCCAGTGGCACTGCCACGATCGGAAGCACTCCATAAGCATTTTCTTGTGATCTGTTCAAAACAGACTGCTGTTCAGTTTGAATTTCTTCCACCATTTGAAATCTTTACCCTGTCAGCTGCATTTTCAATTTTGGAGATAGCAAGAAGTTGCAGGGTCCAAGGTTAGACTAATAGGGAAGATGTGGCATCAAGGTCATTTGCTCTTGGCCAAAAACCATGGAATCGAGAGAGCAACACAGGTTTTCGGTGAGTTAACAATGATATCAATGGTCCATATGAGTGCAGGAAGTGCAGTTTGATAATTGAATTGCTAGACCTTATACATGGGTGCCCGTAGAATTGACGAGCCATTTCTTCCATTATTTGTCATGCTGAATGAGCCACATTTTGCTTCACCATTGATCAGGTCTCTTCCTCACATTTTTCTGTAGACATTTTTCAACTTTGTCATAAAAAGTAGCTTAAGCTGTTCGACAGTCTTCGCAGTAATCCTGCCACACTTTTGTGATCATTTCTGGAGTTGAAGTGGACACACATCATCAGTTAACCGTCTCCAGTTTCCCAGTGCGGTGTATGAGCGCTCGCCACTTCAGTCAATTCAGGTACCATTCTTCTTCCTGTGCTTCTTCAGGTCAGGAGCAATCCTGCTACCATATGTTACAGTAGACCTCGATCTGAGGTAATCGGTCTCCCAGGCAGCTGGGAGTAGGGGTATTTCAGTTGCCTTGATAAAGAATACTGCAGTGTATTTGAAACGTCTGCAAACTGTACGGAACATACAGAAAACAACACCACGGTTCAACGCAGAAAAAGAACTAAATAATTCTACACACATCGTGGAAGCTTCACTTCTAAGATACTGCACATTATCATCAATTAGCCTCTCTTAAAGTAGGGAAACCACTGAAATGTCTGGAAGATCTCATTGCCTGGCCATCTTCAGCATTTCATAATGTTCTGAAACTACTTTACGTAGCTTGAAACAGAATTTGATTCAAACGTGCTGTTAATGTAAATGCTCCTTTTTACTATTCACAGAGAACACATAGGACGTAATTACAGACACAAATGTACCCTCACTCCCAATGTGGAGAACCAACTAGTTTTTTGCACACTGATCCATTATAGCACAACAGTACTGGTACAGTATGAGCGCAGGAAGTACAGTCTGGGAATTAAATTACTAGACCTTATGCATGGGTACCCATAGGAATTAGAAAGCCATTTCCTCCTCCTTGATTTCTTTCATCATTTACTAGAATTTAAACTTGTATTCTACTCATTACAGTATATTGGGAAGATCGGCACCGTGCACAGAGTTACGGATCGTGGAGACATTCGTGTCCAGTACGAAGGGTGCAATAATCGCTGGACGTTCCACCCTGGTTCTCTCACCAAGATCAACACTTTTGCTGTCGGCGATGTAGTGAGAGTGAAGCACGACCTGGCCAAAGTGCGAGACTACCAGAAAGGACATGGAGAATGGGTGGATGTCATGAAAAATGTTAGTTTCTTTCATTGCTACTGCATTTAAATTTTGAATTTCTTCAATCTTAGTTTGGAAAGTGGGCTTCCCTGAACAAGAATATAATGTATTTTTATACAAATTCACAAAGCGATTAAGTAAAATACGTAGCCACATTCTGAGATGGGTGAGTGTAATACAAACTTTAACTACAGTTTCCCACAAACACTTTTTTTTTTTTAGGTACACTGAGCATGTAAACTATTATATGTAAAGGTATGATATTTTGCACACTCATTTATGACTATACTCTGGCACTAAAACTCTACATTTTTGTATGTATCTTCTACATTTTCCTATTCCTAAAATGTCAGATGTTATTAAAAATTTATATTATTTAAATTAAATTGTAATTAATCAGTAAGGTAGTAAATATTTATTAAATACAGAAGAATCCCTTTTTAATGTTCCTGCTTTTAATGAAATCCTATTTTTGACAAACAATTTCTGAAGTCCTGGTAAAACAGCTATAAACACATCATCATTTTACAGTTCCAGTTTCCCGGGTACTATTGGCGAGCCTCTTCCGTACTGTCTTATTGAGATATGTTCTGTTGTTAATGACGTCCTCCAATGTCCTTCCCCAATCTGCAATGTCCATCTTTATGATGTCCCACCATCCGTTTCCCTGCCACATGTCTCTCCAAGTTAACGTATGTTGTCCTTGTTGGCTCCATCATCATTACATGCCCAAACCACCTCAGTCTGGACATGCTGACCCAATCTAACAATGATGTCTCATTCTCAGCTTCCTTCCTAACCACATCATTCCTTAACTTGTCCAGTTTGGTTTTTTGAATTGTGGTCTAAGGAACTTCATCTCGGATGCGTGCAACCTTGATAAGTCTTTCTTAGTAAAGGTGCAGGTTTCAGTACCATAGGTTAAGATTGGTGTGAAGTACTGATTGAACATCACCAGTTTTGATTTTGTTGGTACTTTGGGATCCCAGAGGAATGTTCATATTTGCTGGTAAAAGTGAGAGCTCTTCTGCACTCTATTTGCCACACTGCTGAGGTATGTAAAGCTTTCCACACTTTCTAGTGGATGGTTTCCTAGCATGATGTTATGTAAATCTACTTTTAATGAATAACACTTTTTTTTTAAACTCTGCTTTTGAGGAACAAGTTTTACATGGATTGAAAACATGTCAGTTCTTGTAACGGAAATTTGCGATTGGTATACAGAATGTAACAGTTTATACTATTCGATATATATTGACCCTGGCTCTCTACTTCTAAAGGTATCAGCGATCGATGTCTCAATTGCCTCGGTGGTATGACGGCACCCTCTGTTGCTTGGGCGATGCTGGGGTCTGAGGCATTGCCATCTGCGAGTAGGATTTGTGCATTAAGAGTCTGCTCGTATCTGTACTAATGAAAGAATAATGCTGTACGTGCATACACAAAGCTGATGGCTCCTACCTGGCCTTGCCAAAATGTTTGAGAAAACTTGTATTCATGCAACTGATGTATATATAACACCGGGGAACAGAGTTTTTGTTGACTTAGATCTGATACTTATTTTTTATTAATTTTTGAGTGGAGAATCCAAATATGACCCCAGGTTTTAATGATACTGTTTACCCTCCAAAATAATTTGAATTTATACATAGAACAGAAAGTAAAAGAATATAGTTCAATTCAAACAGCAAAATGACACAAAGGATATATTATTACTTCTATATATAAAATCTTACCCAATTCAATCCATTTCTGGCAAAAATTTGCTATTATAGCTTTTCCTGGTCAGCGAGTATATGTTGTTCTCATCTACCCTGATAGTGTGCTTCCATGACCTTCAGATCTTGGTGGAAACGTTCACCTTGTTCATCACTGGTGGCACCTTGATGCTCGTGTTGCATTCAAGCATTTTGTACGAGTCCAAGAGTTTCTAGATGATTTCAATGTAATTCTGTACTCTGTATTTCCCAGAAAGTTGATGACAATGCCCTTGAATGATAACCAAGCATTTCTTTTCAGTTCTGTTATAGTCCCATTGAAATGTATATCTCTGATCAGCTGTCGAATCTGTGGACCCTTTAATTTTTCATATGACAGGTCAGAAAATCTGCTAAGGAGATACACAAAACAGTCTCCTTCAGTTTTCAAAGCTTTCACGTGCTGTTTCATGAGCCCCAATTTCAAGTGCAAAGGCGGAAATGTAAAAAAATTTCTATCAACAAGTGACTCATGTAGAATCTTTGGATCGCATGGTTTGAGGGCAGATCGGGAGGCCAATTACTTTCCACTCAATGCTTTTCACATGATCTGCTGTCCCACATACAGAGATAACAGGGATATTTGGTGTATCCATGCTGCTGTCCAAGAAGTACACCTAACATTTTAAGATCAATACCTGAGTGATACAGGAAAACTGATTGGAGATTCAAAATCAGGATGTCTGTTTCAGAAAAAAATCACCATAAAAATTGAAGTCAACAGAAAATAAGTTTAAAATTGTTCCCCAGTGTAACTTGCCTAACACTATATCTACTGAAGTGTATTACATTACAGTAATAAATACAATGAGAAGATGAATTCCACCTAATCAATACTCTTTTTATTAAATTAAAACTACAGGACCAGTTTCGACCTTTCTAGGTCATCTTCAGCTGCTCACACGATCACATATAACATATCGTGCAATCATAAAACATTACGAGATCTTGTGAAAATTTAGATTTTATAATTCCACCTTTACAATACTGTAATTTTCTTTATTACAAAGACTACATTAAATTACACGAGATCTAACAAACAATGTCATACGACGATAACATGTCAAATTATTCTCATGATTGCGGGCAATCGTCAAATTGGAAACTTGGTACCCTGTCTTTTTATGTTGAATATGTTGCGCTGATCTTCGGGAGCTGGCAATTTACTTCAATCGAGTTCTTCGGCTTCTGCACGATTTTGGATCTTCATATTTGTTGGATTGTGTTGTGACTTCGCGCCTGATAGTGTATGCAAGCTGGCTCACTTAACTGTTCACCGCTTCTCGTAAACATTTTGAGACAGTGCCGAACTTTGCATGTGCTATGCTGCTGTTCAGAAGATTGCGCCTTGCTTCTTTTAAGTGACTTACCTTCTACTTCTTCTGGATTTTACAGTGCCTATCCCTGTTGTTTTATATTGCCTCTTCAACTGTTTTTGTGGGGACTCGTTCTTTAATTTATTTCTTACCAATGCATTGTTTTTGCGCTTTTATTTGGCTGATGATGACCCAGATTGGGGTCGAAACTGGTACCGCTTCCGCTTATAATTAAATAGGAATGTAACATTACATTTCTTATTTATTTGTATTGAATAGGTTGAACTACCTTATTTATTATTTCAATTTAATTGTAACAATTGAGTCGTATGCGTGAACAGACGTCTATGTTACATTCCCTATATATTTGGAAAAACGGCAATAAGATTATTGTTGACCGCGGGACATGACTACACGAAAGAATGTAACATAAACTTTTGTTTCATAAACCCACAGGTTAGAAGTGCACACGCTCACTCATTCGCACATAATGGATGTCATACAGAGGAGAATAGGATCACTACTATCGTCTGATTGCATGGCTATGGTGTCGATGAGAAACTAAATAAACTCGGTAATATAAGACTGAACACACCAGAATGATCTCCCTACTAGAATGTGTTCATTACATTGCATTCCGTTCATCACATTGTCGAACACTCGCGTGGGAAACGATGTAACATAGACTTTTGTTCCATTATTCTTCAAGTGCATTTCTCTTCACAATTTCCAGAATACTATAGCCATCTGTTGAGATATGCTCAAACTACCTGCAAATACAGATCCAGGACACATCATAGATGTTTGTTCCGTGAATATCTCAGATACCACAAAAATGTAACATAGACATTTGTTTGCGCATACGACTCAATTATCTGTGAAAGATAAAAGTGAAAGGCGAGTAATTTTGTTTTAGTAATTGGGAATGCCTATTAGTCGTGTGGAATGAATATGTATATATGTACTAAGTCCTGTTGTTGATTTGACGTTGTGTGTAGCTTGGGAGCACGTTGTGCACTGCTCCGTGTTCGTCTTGGGCTAATGTTAGTTGCTGTGAGGGGAGAGGGGCAGGGGGAATAGCTGTTGAGGGGGTAGGGGTGGAGCTGGGCATTTCTTTAAGTGGTTCTTTGATGCGTGTCAGCTTTTGTTTGTTGACTCTTTTGAGCTAAGCGTTTTTTAAGGAATGAATGGCTGTGTTAAAGATGATGTTTATTTTATCTGTAATTTAATTTAGATTAGAATTAAGGTTGGCATATCGATCTAAACATTCCATAAGACTAACAAATTGTGATCAATGCACATACTCTATCTATGTTACCATGGAAGTTTTACAAAACTAGCACCTAATTTCAGAAAAACTCATACCCATGAACAATCCAAACTTTTATGAATGTGTTTTTATGTACGTTATTCATGAAAAGACAGTGTATACCAAGTTTCCAATTCGACGATTGCCCCCAATCATGAGAATAATTTGACATGTTATCGTATGACATTCTTTGTTAGATCTAGTAATGTTTTATGATTGCATGATATGCTATATGTGATTATGTGACCAGCTGAAGATAACCTAGAAAGATCAAAACCAGTCCTGTAGTTTTAATTTTTTTAAATAAGTATTGATTAGGTGTATTTGTGTATAATATCAATACGGAAATGAAACTTACAGATTACGTTATATTACAGTGTCGTTGGCTGCCGGCAAACATAAAATAAATGTCTTAATACAGGTAAAAGAGTTGTGTAGTCTGTTGATGCATATTTTCTAAACAGAGCACTTGAGCTGACACTGCCGATGAAGTACGATCATAGCCGACCCTGCTTGCAAACGGTGCTTATGACATCGCCCTGCTGAGTGGTTACACTCCTCGATCAGTCTTCCCATTCTTAATTACTACATTGTTACTTCATTTAATATATTGCATTTTTTAGATGAACCTAGTTTTAAGGATCCTTCTGAGATTTGTTAAAAAGGGGTTCGGCTATGCATAAACTATACAGTTTCATGTAACTGTGAATATATTTAATGTGAGGTAATATCTGGAGACAGTTGTCTGCAGTGTATACCTTTGTAATGACTAGTTTCATTTTTTTCAAATTCTGCACATTCTCTCTGTAATAATTGTCATTTCTCTAGTAATATAAGAAGACATCAATTTTATCCATTTAAATAACATCGGAATATATCAATAAAACACTTAAAAAATTTTCATCCGCATAACATATATATACAACCTTAGTTATGAACATTATTACAACCTGTTCATTGTTAAATATGTGAAATACTGTCTGTGAAAGGACCATTTTGAAACATAAACATTTTGCTACATTTTTTAATATGGAAAGGAATTTTAAATATCAAAAATTACTACTTGCTAATTAAACAAACATGTATACAGTCCAGAAATAGTGTTAACTCGTCAGCTGACAACTGGTCACTTTGGTTACAAAACCACGTTTTATTTTATGTACTCTGTGTATGTCTGGTAGGTCAGTGTTTTTAATTAATTTCTTCATCCTCCTCCTTTCCTCTTATCCTGCTCCTGCTGGGTCGGAGCGTTTGTGGCACTTCTCCACATTCCTCTCTCCTTTCACTATCCTTTCCATCATTTTTTTCCTAGTCCAAGTTTCTTCTTCTTTTTTCACTCCACCTTGTTCTAGGTCTTCCTCTCACACTCCTTTCCTCATACTTCATCATCTGTTTTGGTATTATTTCCTCCTCCAGCTCTTTAAGCTTCTTAGTTCACTCCTATCAATTCTCTCATTGATGTTTTCCATTCTGACCGTCTTTCTTATCATACTGCTTAGGTATTTCATCTCACTGGCTTGAATTCTACTCTCCTTCCTACTTGTCATTGTCCAGGTCTCGGTCAATGTGAGTGCATAATACACTGTGTACATTATCTCTTTACACTTCCTTACTCCAGACAATTGCTTTTGCTGGCAGGACCTAGTGTTTACAGTGCACAATGTCTTCTGGCATGGGCTAGAGCAATTTTGTTACTTTCATTGATCTGTCTCCGTCTTATCCTCGGCTTTCACAATGTGAAAGTGACTGAGGTATGAGTGATGCTAGTAATGCCATTCCGTATGCAGCCAGTCCCTGCTAAGAATGGTGTGAAAATGTTGCTAATAGGGTCGGTTGGTGCATGCATTTCAGTGGGCTTGGCAGGCTGATATGTAATAGCAACTTCTTGGTGAGGAAAGCAATGGTAAACTACCTCACTCCTCATTTCCCTAGTATGACTCTTCAGTGACACTTAGACCATCTATGACAGCTAATGGCAGAGCTGTTGAGCATCCAACCACCCTTAGGGCTGAAGACTGAACATACATACATTCCAGATAAGGTTTCTTACACTCTGGTAGAATGCATTGCCCTTGCTAATCTCCATGTCCAGCCTTGTATTCTGCATTAATTCACTCCCTGGTTATTTGAAACTGTCAACAATTTCAAGACTTTGACCACCAATTTTCACAATGTTTTTTCCTTGTCTTCCTCCTTTTGGTATCACCATGGCCTTGCTTTCTCTGCACTGATTTTCATACCATACCTTCCAATTTTCTCGTTCGGTGCATCAAGTCATTCTTGTACTTCTTTACAGTTTGTTCTCCAGACCACAGTATTGTCTGCAGATAGTAATAACTTCATCTCCCTGTTCCTTTGTCTCCTTTACAATTTCGTCCATAACCATTAAAAACAAAAGAGGCAGCAGCACTCTCCACTGCCTTAGTCCACTTTCATTTCTAAACCATTCTGTCTTTCCAAACGGAGTTATTAATTTCTTATACATATAATGTATATTTTACTTACGAGGGGAACCCGCCAAGTTGAACAACGCAATTTCCCAGAAACTTCGCTCAATGAAAGAGGGTGATATCATCTGATGGCCAGGCAGGCATCAATTTTTGAAAATGAGACAAAGTCACTTTAGTGCATTGGCACTGCTGGTGGCTCCAAGTAGCCTACGCAGTGGCCTCCACGGTATGCACTAGCTATGCGCCTTGGTAGGTGTGCTATTTGCCAACTGATGAGCCCAACTTAGCACACTGGGGTGAAACGCTGGCAACCAGGAATGAGTTAGCTGGAAAATTTATAATGTCCAATAACGGACGATCTATATTGGTATTATCAGTGAAAGAGGGGTCGAATTAAGCGAACACGTTTCGACTTATCCGTAGACACTCGACCATTTCCAAGAATATTTTCCAATGTGCTTTATGTGCATTTTAGCATGTAACAAGTTCAACTGACGCGTTGGCACAGCGGCTTCACACTTTGTGCCTTTTGTGTTATTTTTGTTTCATTTATCTACTAATGTCCATTGTCAATTACCACACAAATGTTTCTTATCAAGTTAGTGGATACAAGGGCATTATGTTGATTGTAAAATTACAACTGTATGTGCAATGCTAAAAAGAGAAAGATGTTCCACCTATTCAATACATTAATATTGTTGTACAAATTAATGTAGCAACATGTTTAATATGTTATGGGACCAGTTTCGACATGTGTGTGTTATCTTTCGGGAGTTACAATGTTCTGTAAGTTTATTGTTATATAAATGCTTCAGGGAGATACGATGCATTCCCTTGGATGATACCGATCGTAGAAACATTCGAAACATAAATTTCGCACACCATGAGCATCACGCAGAGGCAGGTTTGCCACAGTTATGTTTCTGGGTGGGAATATCACTTGGGAAGGAAATGTCGTTAATATTACTGAAGATTTTATGTGTTGGCAATAAGTTTGTGACAAACCATAGGTAACGGATCATTTTTCAAAAAGCAGTTTCAATTAAGCTGTTTCATTCATTTATTGATGTTTTAAAATTCATTTACCAGACGGAACATGGACGAATAAGGACAACAATATTTTAAAATACATTGAATAAAACCATTCGTATAGTAATCGTCAATGAACAAAAGTAAATAAATGAAACAAAACAACCCCAGTTCATTGGGATTTGAACACAAGTGTGAAGCCGCTGTGCCACCGTGTCGGTTGAACTTGCTACGCACTAATAGGCATGTAAAGCACATTAGAAACTTCGACTGCCATTTTCTCCAAAACTGTAAAGTGTCTGGGAATAAGCCGAAACGTGTTCGCTTATTCTTCACTGAGTGAAGTTCCTGGGAAATCTGGGTGTTACACTTGGCGAGTTCCCCTCGTTAGTCAGCTTTCTTACCTAAGTATAGACGATAGCTTCATATAGACTACTACTCCATGTGCAAAGGCTTTGAGAGTAATCAGTTTAATATGAAGATTCTTTACAGCTGAGAGATTGATGGGAGCATGACTTAACTTTCAGACTTCTTATAAATTATAGAATCTACTGGGCTGGGCTCAGAGCTACTAGGATATGTAAACTCTCTTTATTTGAAGTGTCAGAATGTGTCTGATGGAGCTGGAAGCTAGAAGTTAATCTGATCTTATATTTCAGGCACTTGGCAAACTGGGAAAGGTAATCAAGATTTATTCTGATGGGGACCTGAGAGTTAGTATCGAAGGGCAGACGTGGACTTTCAATCCTCTTTGTGTCCAACTGGTTCCTGGGTCGGCCACAGAAATCAATAACACGATGCACGCAAACCAGCGAGAAGAACACACCAGTAAGTATTTCTGTTGTGTGTAGGGAAATCTTAAATTGCAGATCTGTGTAGGAATAGACAATTGCAGAAAGGAGAGACGGTAACCAACTTAGGAACACAAAAAGAATAAAAACACTATATCTTCATATTCTTCAGCTTGTATTCAGGAGATAGTGGGGTTCAAACCCACTGTCGGCAGCCCTAAAAATGGTTTTCCATGGTTTCCCATTTTCACACCAGGCAAATGCTGAAGCTGTACATTAAGGCCACGGTCACTTCCTTCCCACTCCTAGCCTTTTCCTATCCCTTTGTTGCCTACCTCTAGGCTGAAACATTACAAGAAGTAGCTGAAGTTGTAGGTCTCCAGATATCTTTAAAAAAACAGAATTAATGATGTCTGACCACCATAATTCCACTGTGTTTCTCTGTACCAGATGTGGAAAATCAAACACATTCAGTTTAGCTATCTTGAAGACAACATTTCCTAACATTTCCTTTAATGCATCAGAGAAAGAAGTTCTGAATATTAGGCTGAATACATGGAAGCAGCTGGTAAACCATGTTATCAGTCCAGATCGATCTCGTGGCCGGCCAAATACTGTCACTACACCACAGTAGCGTGTCCTCATGCCTTATATGCTGCTGCAAACTTGGCCCTCACTCACCAGATCCTCAGCCTACGTCATCATTCTGGGCATGAATATCGTCTGAGGTCAAATGCAGAGCCGTAGTCTAAATGTGAAAAGCTTTCGCTTGTAACGAGGAAACGGTCTATGGAAGCTAAATAAATGAATGAGTTAATGTTTTACGGATGTCTTTCTCAAATGCCTAACACCAAAATATCTCAAATTCTTGGAAATGTAACACTCCATGAGCAAATGTACTGAAGGAGGATCTGGCCAATGGCTCTGAGACGAGAAGTAACTACAGAACGTGGTCCGAAGAGCGAAAATGTTCTCTCTCAAGGTGGAGTATTGGGAATCCAGAAAGGCTGACTAGTGTTAACCGTGGTCCTAAGAGGTCAAAACAATATGCTTTTAAAAATAATTTTAAAAAAAGTAATTCTGCCCCTTATCTGGAAGCTCCAGGTTCAATTTCGGGCCAGGTCAGATATTTTTACTTTGGTCTGAGGGCTGGTTCGAAATCAACTTGTCCTACGTGAGGATAATTGAGGAGATATCTGACAGTGCGATGGCAGCCCTGGTCTTGAAAGGATGATGGCCGAGAGGATTCATCGCGCTGACCACACGTCGCCTCGTAATATGGAGGCCTTCAGGCTAACCAGCGGTCACTTTGTAGGCTAAGGCCTATTGAGGCTCTAGCTCCGTGGGGGGCGGGCATCTAAGCTACCGTCTGCAGTCATTTTAATTTGATTCTATTGAGTCAGTTTCAACAGTAGGTAGCACTGTTAAAACTGGCTGATCTATGGCTGAGTTTTAATTAATTTTGGCAGGTAAACACACAACGTGTCCCAAGCGAGGAGTCACGTGGCTCTGAGCTTGCATTCAGGGGATGACACGTTCGAATCCCACCGTTGGCAGCTCTCAAGACCCAGGGTTTTTCATTTTTACACCAGTCAAATGGTGCGGATGTACCTTAACTGAGGCCATGGTCGCTACCTTCCCAGTCGTAGCCCTTATCCATCCTTGCATTGCCATAAACACTTGATGTATTAATGCATCGTTAAACTAGTAGCAAAAAATAAATCACCATAGTTCTTTTACATGCCAACTTCGTACAACATGGAGTGTCGTCGACTCAGAAATCCAACTACCTCTGTCGGGTTTGAATCTGCAATCCGGAGGCTGACGCTCACCACTGATCTGCAGTGGGAGCAATCTTTGATTTGTATGCATACTATACTTTGTTCTGTCCAGCTCCGTAGCTAAATGGTTAGCATGCTGGCCATAGGTCACAGGGGTCCCAGGTTTGATTCCCTGCAGGGACTGGAATATTAACCATCATTGGTTAATTTCACTGGCACAGGGGCTGGATGTTCGTGTCGTCTTCATCATCATTTCATCCTCATAACAATGGGCAGGTCGCCTACGGGTGTCAAATCAAAAGACCTGCACCTGGCGAGCCGAACCTGTCCTTGGACACTCCCGACACTAAAAGCCATACACCATACAGGATTCATATCTTAGATGTGAAGCTTCCACGGTGTGTAGAATTATTTAGTTCTTTTTCTGGGTTGAACCGTGTTGTTGTTTTCTGTACATTCCGTACAGTTTGCCGACGTTTCTAATATATTGCAGTATTCTTTGTCAAGACAACTGAAATGACCCTACACAATCCAAGGTAATCGGTCTCCCAGCCAGCAATCGCACTACGCCTTGACTTTGGCAAACTGTACGGAAAACAACAAGTTTCAGCCCAGAAAAGCCATACGCCATTTCATTTTCAGTTTGTTCTATTTCACTTATAATAATATTGTCCACTTTTTTACCATAATATGTGTTATTTTTCTCAGATCCTATTGCCTCCCTTCTGTCCAACTTGAGTATCGACGAGAGGGAGAGCACCAGTATGGATAACATTGTCCGAGAAGCAGCTCAGGGCCACATAGAAATAGTTCGAGACTTCATCACCACTTTCCCAGATAAGGTGTTTGAATACTCTGAAACTTGTGGACTAGAGACTTAACAGTGCTTTATGGTAGTAACCTTGGGTTCTCGTACAGGTGGACTGCAGGAGCGGGGGCAAGACGTGTCTCCAAGTGGCCTGCCACCAAGGTCACACGGAACTGGTTCGCCTACTGTTAGCTGCCAATGCTTCTCTCGAAGTTTCGGATGATGAGGGTGATACAGCGTTACATTATTCTGCATTTGGGTAAGTTGTGTACACTGCCTGGTATGGTATATCCTAAAAAAAATAAAAATACATATGAATTAAGTCCCATACAGACATTGATTGTCTGGCCTTTATGGATGATGTGGCTATTTTTGCCGACATCAGTTTAGGGACATAGTTCAACTGGCTAGAAGAAATTGCTACGAGGATAGGACTGCAGGTCTTTCACAAGATGTAGTTCATGATGGAAATCGTCGATGGACCAGAGTGGATGATCATGCTAACTGTAGGAAAATTGGAAGGATCACAAAGTCCAGATATCTGGCTGAAGTATTCCTACAGAATAGACTAGAACAGGAAGCCGACAGTATCGAGATCTGGAAATTAGAGCAGGCGCATAAGCTGACACTTAAGTAAGCTTACACACTACAGCATGGTTGTTAAATCAGAACAGTTATATGCTTCAGAAACTCTGACTATCAATAGAGAGCAAAAAGTCAGCCAGCTATTTATAAGAGAACACAAAATATTATGAAAGATTTAGCCTACAAATGAGTTGACTTGCTGGTGTGATTGAAATTCAGTGAGGAATTATACAGCAAGACAGAACCAATAACATTGTCAATAAAAAGAAAAGATTGCTGTTTGACAGGCGCATCTTCCAAATGACTGATGGCTGACTAAGAGGATACCTATGGAATTTTCTTAAGGCCAAAGGCAACAAAACTGAGATGGTTCCAAGAATGTGAGGAAGATCCGAGACAGATCGACGTCCCAGGAAAGAAAATCAATAACAGGGATGAATGAAATTGATGGTTAAAGCTTTCCAGGGTTTAGAGTAAAACTAGAGCCCAGAAGACTGAGGGAGCCTCTGATGTTGTTGAGTCATCAGTCCATGGGCTGGTTTGATGCAGCTCTCCACGGCACCCTATCCTGTGCTAACCTTTTCATTTCTACATAACTTCTGCATCCTACATCTTCTCTAATGTGCATGTCATATTCATACCTTGGTCTATCCCTACCGTTCTTACCGCCTACACTTCCCTCAAAAAACCAACTGTGCAAATCTTGGGTGTCTTAAGATGTGTCCCATCATTCTATCTCTTCTTGTGGTCAAATTTAGCCAAATCGATCTCCTCTCACCAATTCAATTCAGTATCTCTTCACATGTGTTTCGATCTCTCCATCTCACCTTCAGCATTCTTCTGTGGTCCAGTTATCGTCCATGTTTCACTTCCATACAATGCCACGCTCCACACAGAAGTCTTCAAAAACCTCTTTCTAATTCCTATATCAGTGTTTGAAGTGAGCAAATTTCTTCTCTTACAAAAGATCTTTGCTTATGCTAGTCAGCATTTTATGTCCTCCTTACTTCTGCCATCGTTAGTTATTTTACTACCCAAGTAACAATAGTCGACTACTTTCTTGAAGACTTCATTTCCTAATGTAATATTTCTTCATCACCTGCCTTCGTACGACTGCATTCCATTACTTTTGTTTTGGACTTACTTATTTTCATCTTGTACTCCTTACACAGGACTCTGTACATATCATTCAGCACTTTCTCTAGATCTTCTGAATTCTCAGATAAAATAACAATATCATCAGCAGATCTCAGTATTTTGATTTTCTCTCCTTCGATTGTGATTCCCTTCCCAAATTCCTCTTTGATTTCCTTTATTGCCTGTTTTTTATAAACATTAAAAACAAGGGGGGACCAACTGCAGCCTTGCCTCACTCCTTTCTGGATTGCTGTTGCTTTTTCAGAGCTCTCGATTCTTACCACTGCAGACTGATTTTTATATTGTAGATAATTCTTGGTACCTGATTCTGATCGCCTTCAGAATCTCTAATAGCTTGGTCAGATCAACATTATCAAATGCCTTTTTCAAGATCTATGAACGCCATGTATGTGGGCTTGTCTTTCTTAATTCGGTCCTCTAAGATCAGACATAAAGTCAGGATTGCTTCACGTGTTCCTACATTTCTTCTGAAGCCAAATAGATCTTCTCCCAACACAGTTTCAAGTTGTCTTTCCATTCTTCTATAAGTAATACATGTTAAAATTTTGCAGGCGTGAGATACTAAACTAATGGTGCAGTAGTTTTCACACTTGTCAGCACCGGCTTTCTTGGGAATAGGTATAACAACATTCTGCCAAAAATCGGATGGCCCTTCTCCCGTCTCATACATTTAACACACTAAATGGAATAACTTCATCATGCTGGTTTCTCCTAAGGCAGTCAGTAATTCAGAGGGAATGTCATCAATTCCAGGTGCCTTGATCCTGCTTAGGTCTCTCAAAGCTCTGTCAAATTCTGACCTCATAATTGGTTCTTCCATTTCATCAGCATCAACAGTCTCTTCTCGTTCCAGAAACCATATCATCTGCGTCTTTACCTTGATACAACTGGGAGGTATGTTCCTGCCATCTTTCTGCCTTGTCTTCCTTTCTTAGAAGTGGTTTTCCATCTGAGGTGTTAACATTCATACACCTAGTTTTTCTTTCTGCAAAAGTAAGTTTCCTTCATTTTCCTGGATGCAACATCTACCTTTCCTGGGACCATACAACCTTCAATATTCTTGCACTTCTCCTTCAGCCATTCTTCCTTAGCTCTTCTGGACTTCCTATCCACTTCATTCTTTAATCGCCTGTATTCCTTTCTGCCCTCTTCATTTTTTAAATTTTTTCTTTTTGCATTCTTGTACTTTTGTTATTCATCATTTAGGTCTGGTATCTCCTGAGTTATCCATTGATTCTTAAATGATCTTTCCTTTTTCCTAACACTTCTTCAGCAGCTTTACTGATGTCATTCTTCACGACTGTCCCTTCTTCCTCTATTCTGTTTCCTTCAACCTTTCATTTAGGCCTTGTGGAACATGTTCCTTGAAACAGCCCCTCACACTCTTTTCTTCCAATTTGTTTTGATCCCATCTCCTTGCATTCCTTCCTTTCTCCAATTTCTTCAGCTTCAAATGACATTTCATGACCAACAAGTTGTGGTCAGAATCCACATCTGCTCCTGGGAAAGTTTTGCAATCCAGCATCTAGTTTCTGAATCTCTGCCTAATCATGATGAAGTCTATTTGATACCTCCCAGTGTCCCCAGGTTCTTCCACGTATATAGCCGTCGCTTGTGGTGTATGAACTAAGTATTAGCAAGGACTAAATTATGATCGGTGCTGAATTCAACCAGCTGACTTCCTCTTTCATTCCTTTGTCCCAATCCAAATTCTCCTACTGTATTACCTTCTCTTCCTTGGCCTACCTCTACTTTCCAGTCTCCCATCACAATTAGTTTCTCATCACCTTTTACATATTGTATTAAATCTTCTATCTCTTCATATATTCTTTCGATTTCTTCATAATCTGCTGAGGTAGTAGACATATAGACCTGCACTATTGTGGTGGGCATTGGTGTGGTGTCTGTCTTGACAACAATAATCCTTTCTGTATGTTGGTTGTAGTAGCTTACCCGCTACCCTATTTTCTTATTCATCATTAAACCAACTCCTGCATTTCCCGTGTTTGATTTTGAGTTGATAATTCGGTAGTCGCCTGACCAAAAATCCTGCACTTTCTGCCAACGTACTTCACTTATACAAACTACATCTAACTTTAGTCTTTACATCTCCCTTTTCAGATTCTCCAAACTACCAAACTTCTAACATTCCACGCTCCGACTCTTAGAATATCAGTATCCATCTTCCTGATGATCGCCCCCTCTCGTGTAGTCCCCACCCGGAGATCCGAACGAATGGGGGACTGTTTTACCTCTGGAAGAAGCCATCATCAGTACATCATTCATACAGAGAGAGCTGCATGTCCTCGGGAGTTAGTTTCGGCTGTAGTTTCCCATTGCTTTCAGCCATGTAGCAGTATCAACACAGCTAAGGCATGTTGAGTATTATTACAAGGCCGTATCAGTCAATCATATAGACTGCCGCCCTTGCAGGTTCTGAAAAACTGCTACCCCCTTTTCGATGAACCATTCATTAATCTTGTCTCTCGACAGATACCCATCCGATATGGTTGCACCAGCCGCTCGGCTATTTGCTTCATCGGGACATGCAAGCCTCCCCACCGTGGCAAGGTCACATGGTTTGCAGGGGAGCTCTTCTGATAGAAGAGCAAAAGAAGGCACTGATTGAAGTACTTCACAGGCATTGGCAGGATATCAAACCTGGCAGTCTCAAGGAGAATTAACTCAAGTTTAAAAGAAGAAAACACATGGATGGTATTAAAGACAGAATGTAGGTAATAAAGATAACAAGTAAATCTGAGTGTGATATGGCAAAAAAAGAGAGCCTTAAATTATGCGTGACACTGTGTTTTAGTGCGGCGTTTAATGCTGTGCCCAGTCAGCTGTGGGAATGGAGGAGGGCGTTGATACAAAACTGTTAAAATGGACTAATATAAATATTTTTTAAAATGAAGTTTAGATTTAATCAACTATTTTGCGTGTTGTTTTAAAGATCTTCCTTTTTCTGCTTTTAAGCCATGCCAACCTAACCTGTGTTATGTGAAATTTTAACTTATTACATGGTCCCCTACTTGAAGTCTAAAAGTAGGGGTAACAGAGAGGGTTTTATAGGCAAATAAATCATCATAATCGTCCTCCTTTCCCCTTACCCACTCCTGCCGGGTCGGGGCATTTATAGCACTTCTCCACCTTCGTCTCTTCTTCCACCATTCCTCTTCCACCACTTTGTCCCAGCCCAGGTTTCTTCTTCTTCTTGCACCCCTTTATTGAATTGATCCACCTTGTTCTAGGTCTCCCTCTCACTCTCTTTCCCTCGGACTTCATCTCCATCATCTGTTTTGGTAATATTTTCTCCTCCATCCTCTGTACATGTCCAAATTCTCTTAATTTATTCCTATCAATTTTCTCATTTTTGGTTTTCAATTCTGACTTTCTTTCTAAAATCTTTGTTTCTCATTCCGACTTACCCTGTCTTTTCTGTCGTTCTTCTTTGGTATTTCATTTCGCTGACTTGAATTCTACTTTCCTCCCTACTTGTCATTTTGCAGGTCTCAATACGGGTGCATAATACATTTTGTACATTATCTCTTTACACTTTCTTCCTCCAGACAAGGTTTCTTACAGTCTGGTAGAATGCAGTGCCCTGTTGCACCCTCTTGCTAATCTCCATGTCCAGCCTTCTATTCTGCATTAATTCACTCTCTGGGTATTTGAAACTGTCAACAATTTCAAGGCTTTGACCACCATTTTTCACAACGCTGCTTCTCTCCTCTTCATATCACCATGGTATTGCTTTTCTCTGGTGGTTTATTTTTAATTTACACGTTAGTAATAAGTGTATTTTGTACATTCAGTGCTCTCAGCTTCTGCTTTGAATGCTAGTGCTCTACTATGTACTGTGAGCCATCTGGTGATTAATGAATGTACCACTTACACTTCTATTACTAACAGCTAAATTCAAACTTTTATTATTGGAGAAGTCTTCCTCGTGAACAATGGAGATTTTCTTCTGAAGACGCAGAGTAAAGTTCTCTGTGAAATGTAAAGAATTTCACCTTATTTTCCTGACACGGCGTAAGACCAAAAAGCCCATATGTTGTCTGTAATTATGGGCTGTAAAAGCATCAATGGTAACATTAATTTTAACTTCTAGGTTCTTCAGTCTTAATGAAGGTAAGTTCCAAAATTCAAGATTTCAAGGATTTAAATAGAAATAAATGTTTATAAATTTCTAAATATATTTGAGTTTTGGTACAATCTGATGTTCTTCCAAGAATGAAACATGTGATTCTATTTTGATTAAGTAGTTTCTTTTTCAGGTATCACATGTTTTCTTTTCCAGTCAGTTTATAAATGAATTTATTCAGAATTAGTTTCAGCAGGCTACTCAAAATAACTAAAACTTTTCAATCTGTCGAAACACAAAATGTAACTCTATAATATTCCTGTAAAAAATGAACAATTTGCAGGTATGTTTCTGGGTTAACTTTTCTTGTTTCAATAGACTGAAAAAGTATGAAGTTATATTAAGTGAGTTGACAGTGAAAAAGAATGGCCTCTTTCTTATGCCTGTTGCTCACGGTAAAATTTCCTGTCAAATTTATTGTACAGTAATTTAATTTTATAAAATTTTTGTTGCTCACGGTCAAATTCAAGTTTTATAAAACGTTTGATAAAACTTTTCATAAAGTAGGACATGTTCTATTCCGTAAAATTAATTTTATGAAACGAACCAATCAGCGAAGCTGACATCACGATGATGTTGGCGCTACATCGTGAGAAGATTGTGAAGCTCGATTGTAAAGAAACACTTCTTTCTAAAATGGCAGAATCTGGGTGGACTAAGGAAACTGTTAGTGTTTTACTGACGAATACCAGAAATATCCTCATTTGTACGAAGATAAAACACCACTTTACCACAACAGAAATGCAAGAAGAGAGGCAGAAAACACAATCGCCGAATCCCTGTATGAATGCTGGTCTTCTAACCTCAACTAATTTTCGACCAAGGACAGCAATCCTCTACCTTCTTCTCTTCTTTTGATCCAATCCTGAGTCCAGCATTTCCTGGCATTTCTTTTCTTCCTTTTTACCACCGTACAACAGTGCAGCTAAAGCAGCAAGTTTTGCTTTGTTTGTTGGAGCCATACTCTCAAACACACTGTAAGTTGAACAGCTGATTCTTGGTTTAAAAGTTTATCGATAGATTGCAGCACATACAAATCTTAGTTCAGAAGTGAGTTCATAGATGGCCATCCTGATGATTCGACGGATTTTTAAAAAGAATTTTACCGTGAGCAACACAACTTGTTTTTACCAAAATTTTATAAAATTAATTGTACAACAAATTTTACAAAACATTTTACCGTGAGCAATAGGCATTAAAATAAATAAATAAATAAATCAATAAATGACTATAACCTTTGCATTGCTGCAGTTCTGATGTTTGAGTTTTCCTTGTGACCTATAAATTATACTATGGGGGCAAGTCAATAAGTATCTGAAATCAGTTTTTATAATTTATTACAAAAAGAGACCACACTTTTTATTGATATATTTTTTCAACATAGCGTATTTTCTCGCGTAATTAACCCACTTTTTTTGGTGAAAAATAAGGTGGAAACTTTGGATGCGTAAATTATTCGAGCAATTCAGATAACAAATTATTTGAATTTATTTGTATTTAAAAAATACATCAAATTTTATATACATGCAATTGGTAAAAAACTTGTTTGTGGTTAATCGTCATTTGGCGTAAAATTCCAGCGTGAGATTCTTTCTGAAAAATCAAATAGGGTACATGAGGTAAGTTGGACACGTGGGTTTGAAGTACTGACACTGGAAGATATTCTTCCCGTTACAAGCTGACAATACAGCCTGAAGCAAAATAAACATGTACTAATGAAAGTACAATTCATGTAAGTACATAATAATGACATACCGGCAAAAAAAGAAAACTGTCCAACAAGAGAAGGGCCGGGCATCGGAGGAGGGACCCCTGCTATATTTCTCCAAAGCGTTCGTATCCAGTCTTGTACGAGTGATGTATCCATCCACCTTTTTTTTCTTGGATATGAACGTGGATCCCTCACGGAAATTTTACTTTATGCATTGTTTTTCATTTTAGAACAACATAAGGCGCAAGCTTTCTGCCGTCACCTGTTACAGCAAGCATTGCAGTACATTGTTCTTTTTTGCTTCTGGTAACGCGTACGATATCACTCAGTGTCCCTAACTTATCGATTGTTCAACTTTGTGGCATACGGAAACTGATTGGCGTCTCACCTTTGGTTCCTATTTGGGAGAGCAAATATTCCTTCACTTTACGGTTCTCAATTACAGAGCAATAAAAATCAATTGCTTGGTTGAAATCATTTGGCATTTTGTGGCACAATGTTGTTCTTCGTTGAAGAGAAAGTCTATTTTTGTTCATAAAATTAATGAAGCCTCGGCTAATCTTCAAATAGGGTACATCAGGTAAGTTGGACACATGGTTTTGAAGTATCGACACTGTAATGGGGGGGAGCAAATGGAGAGGAAGTACAAGGGCAACTTGACATACTGAGTGAGATTATGGAAAATTATGCTACATCTAAACTCTGATTCCATATGCAGCAGTTATTTCTCGTCCTTTAAAATACAGCATTTTGTGAGAAACGGCATATCCAACGTTGCGTAACGAAATCGTACATTTAAGCAGATCCTCCTCTACTTTTGGAAACTTGCTTCTTTTTGGTTTGCGAAATGCTTTGCGAGACTCGTTGGTCACTTGAAGTGCACTTCTGTTACCACGATAACCGCGGTTGCGCACGTTTCATTTGGACACTGAATACTTACGGCACTGCCCTATTCCGGTATGTTTCGGCGTAAATTATCACCGCAAGTTCATATGATGCACTATTACCCAAATACTTGCTCACTGTGGACTAACAAACAATTTTGAGATCACAGAAAACGCATGTCCCGTATCCGAAACACTCGTAAAATGCGTTTGTGCCAGACTGGAATAGAGCGTCACTAGTCACTAGTCAATTTTATTAAAAAGTGTAAGGATATAAATTTTGCTAGTCACTTCTGCGCTGATTCCCCCACTGAACTAGTGCAGTTGTATTTCCTACCGGTTGATAACAGCACGTTCACAAGCTTTCTGATACCCTCTGCGAGATGGTTTTTGGTTGCTCAGCAGGCCACATTTGCACCACATGTATGTGCGGGTGGTTTGCCACATCATTAACAGTCACTCGTCTGTTATTCAGGATCATATCACACACATGTTCAGCATTGGCTGCAGATGGATGCCCGGATCTTTCCTCATCCTTCACGCTTGTGCGACCCCTTTTGAACTGTTCAGTCCACTGGTAAACGCTTTGCTGTGGCAAAACATTGTCCCTGTATTGTGCTGAAATTCTTCTATGGATTTCTGCTCCTGGTACAGTCTCAGACCACAAAAAATGGATTATGGAACACTGTTCTTCCTTGGTGCAAACAGAGAATAGAATAGATTTATTTATCATCAACAGGTTATTTTCCCAATTAAAGATGATTCAATAAAACATAATATACAACAAATACACCTTAAGTAAATAACACTTATTTCCTAAAAAAATCTCCTTAAATAAATTACATTATTAAACTACATCTAGTAACATTTACATATTTACATATCTTACAGATAGGGCCTTACATTCATGAGATCATTAGGGCATGTCTGATTTTAGACGGGGGTGAGTGAAAAAGGTCCACTGATTCACCCACCTCATTCAGTGATGTTAGTGCCCTCACAAGCCATGAGTTAGCCCGAGCCACAGTTCTCACTTTAGGCAGATAAAAAATATACCTTAGAGTGGCGCAGCCATTTTTACATCACAACAGTGCAAGCTGTACTGATCTGATAATGCTGAAACCTGCCACAGACATAGATAATGGTGCAATCTAATGGTTGATGAGCACTCAACGCCATTGAGCGAACCTAAAGTTATCATCATCATCAGTTAACCGTCTCCAGTTTCCCAGGTGTTGTGTATGAGTGCTCGCCACTTCAGTCGATTCAGGTACTATTCTTCTTCCTGTACTTGGTTCCAATCCACTCCTGTGTGTTCTAGATCTTGTTTGACTTGTTCGATCCATCTCCTTCGAGGTCTGCCTCTAGGTCTTTTGCCATCTAAATTTTTCTCCCTACTGAGCAAGAATTCTCATTACATGGCCATACCATTTCAATCTTGATCTGATTATGGTATCACATAACGATTCTCTTATTTGAATCTCTTGGCGAATCCTCTCATTGCGGACTTTATCTATTTTGGTTTTTTGTAGCATTGTCTGGAGGAATTTCATTTCTGCAGCTTGGAGTCTACTTGTATCTCTGCCTGTGATGATTTCAAGGCCATAGGTTATTATGGGCAAGAAGTAAGATTGATAAAGTGTTTGTTTGGTTATTATTGGAATCTGGCTGTCCCAGAGAAGGCTTCTGACCTGATGGTAAAGGACAGCTCCTCATTGAACTCTGTTTGTGATTTCAGCATTTGATCGGTTAGAGCAAAATTGCAGATACTTGCGTACGTATATCTCATCTAGATATTTTGTAGCTTAACAAAACCTCTCTGTCATGCTCATGGTGGGTGCAAGTAGAGTCAAAATTGCCATTTCTGAATTTTGATGAAAGGATGCAGAACCCATTGTTTGGAAAATTCTTGTATTGCTCTTGAAGAAGTCCCCTGTTCATTCGTTTCCTAGCTCCCTCTGTGAATCAATGGTAGAGTGCCAGTCTCCCAAGATCGGGGGTTAAAACCGGTGGAGGTAGTTGGGCTTTTGAAGGCTGGACACCAACTTGGCAGGTTCGATCTTGGCTCAGCATGGAGGTATTTGAATCTTCTCAAATACATCAGCCTCTGTCAGTAGATTTACTGGGACGTAAAAGAACTCTTGCAGGACAAAATTCCAGCACCTTGGTGTGTCTGAAAATCATCAGAAGTAGTTAATGGGACATAAAGACAACGCCACCGCCGCCACCAGTGTTACCATTAGAACAGGTGGTAATGAAAAACAACGGTGTAAGGTAATGTTGTGTATTCTCGCCGACGGAACCAAATTGCCACCGTACATTGTTCTCAAGTGAAAGATGCTTCTTAAAAATCTACCCGCTGGTGTCATCGTCAGATTTCGGAACTACGGCTAGATGGACAGTTCACTTGTGGAAGACTGGGTAAAGTGTGTCTGGCAACATCACCCTGGTGCATTATTGGGACAAAAGAGCTTGCTTGTTTTCGACAGTTACCGCGGCCACACAATAGACGCTGTGAAGAAACATATCAAGGATGGGAAAACCGACGTAGCAGTCATTCCGGGTGGGATGATGTCTACGCTATAGCTGCTGGATGCCTGCGTGAACCATCCATTTAAAGCAGCCTTGAAACAGCTCTATACAGAATGGATGGCGGCTGATAATCACACACTGACGCCAACTGGTCGCATTCAGTGCCCGGAAGTTCAGCTGCTGTGTTTGTGGATTTTGATGGAATGGAATTGTATCCCTGGAGACCTCATATGGAAGAGCTTCAGGAAATGTAGCATTTCTAATGCTATGAATGGCAGCGATGATGACATTTTGTCGGAAGGTGATGGTGATGAAAGTTCTGAAGTTAGTACTGATGATGATGATGAATGAACTCTGATATCGTTCTGGAAATGTTTGTTTAGGTACTTTTATTTGTATTTTCGAATAATTTGATGTGTGTTAGTAAAGATTGTAAATAATTTTGACTTGCCTTTTTTTGTTCTTTCAAAATAAGGGTGCGGGTCTTATTCGGTGGCGGGTGGTATTCGAGATTATACGGTATTAACTTTCTGTGTCCCCAAATTTCTTCAGTCATACTTCCCAGAATACATGTATCTTCCTTCTCTGTGCTTTTCTTTCCTCTGTATGTTACTCTAGTCTTGTTTGTTTCGATGATTGCTGCGCTCTACTTTGCAGATTATTTCCAATAGCATGATAGCTGTTATTACCTTCTGAAAGAGCTGTGTAGAGACTCTATGTAATATGTTTCAGGAACCAGCCAGAGATCATGGAGATCCTTCTCAAACGTGGAGCTGACCTGGATGCGATGAACAAGGGCCGCTGCACTGCTCTCCACGTGGCAGTTAACAAACAGCACGTGCATTGCGTCAAGATGTTGGTCAAGTACAAATGCAACGTTAATATCCAGGTTTGTTCAAATAGAGTCTACCCCCTATAGTCTTGTGTGAATTGATCAGAACAAGGTGTTGTTTTTTAACTTTCCTAGTGGGTGGGAACAGTTCTGCAACTTTGCAGAGCTAGAGTCTTCCTAGCTGGTGAACGACTGATGATAATAGTCCAGGTATCTCAACTCTGCTGCACCACCGACGCCACAATCAAGGACTGTGTCAAACACCACATTAATGTTGGCTGGCTGAAATGGTGATCACTGACAGGTATCTTTTGGGACAGACAAATGCCCATAAAGCTTAAACGAAGAATTTAAAAGATGATTATTAGACCTGCCCTCATGTATGGCTCTGAACACTGGGCACACGGTCAGTAGATGCATGCTATGGAGATGTGAATGCTGCAGTGGTCTTGACTGACAGAGTGCTCAGTGACCATGTGCGGGAAACCTTCAGCATTACTGCTGTCCATGAGAAACTGGAGGAAGGAAAACTCCACTTGTACAGGCACGTCAAACGGTGTAATGAAGATCATCCTTCACATGAAGCGCTTGCCTTCGCTGAATCGATGAGAGGCTGAGGATGCCTCAACAGCAACTTGGTAGTGAACAACTGAAACTGCCCTGAGGAAGGAGGACATTCCAGCAGCCCAAAACAGAAGAGCCGATCCTGAGCGATACTCGGGAATACCCACACTGTGGCCACGTATAAGGCTAGAAAAGAGGAAAATGAAGAAGTTGACAATACCGTGCTATATATTGCTTATTTTTAGATCCTGTGCTTTCTATGCATTGTTCATTGCACTATGTGACTATTTTTATTATTAAAAAACTATTATTTTCAAAGATGGTTTCTTTTATTAGGAATTTTGGAGTTATCTTTTGAAATTTATCATCATAATCACCATCCATTTACCTTGTCCCGGAGGAGTTCTCTTACATGCCAGTAAATCTACTTACACGAGGCTGACGGATTTGAGCCCCTTCAAATACCACCAGACTGAACCAGGGTTGAACCTGCCAAATTGGGCTCAGAAGACCAGCGCTGTATCGTCTTGGCTACTCAGCCTGACTGTTCTTGATCATTTTCAACCTCCTTAGTCTGGGTCTCTCTCTTGCCCTCCTTTCTATCTGGGTCTCCATTATCCACTTTGGCATCCTTCCCTCTTCCATCCTCTTAACATGTTCATACCAACGAAGTTCATCGCCCTGTACTGTGTAGTATACTTTGATTTCCCTCCTGATGTCCTCATTTCTTACTGTCTCTTACAGCATTTTCAGCTCCCTGTCCCTGTCTGCCTCAGTTCTGGGTATGTTTTCTTACCATTTATATTGGAATTTTTTTCTTTTACTTCTATTTCTTGTAATTTCCATACTTTTATTTTCTTCTCTCTTATATATTTCATTTTTCTACCACTACTCTGTTCTCCATTAAAGACTTCTGACAAGAGTGTTAAATGTAATAACGGTCTAAGATTTGGTCTTTCCATTAAGAAGTGTCCTTCTGTTTCCCCATCCATGTCTTGTAATCTTTTTACTATTCTTCTTCACACTAAAATCCACCAGCTTCTCTCATTATTCATTCCTCTTTCCATATTTAAGATGTCCATTTACTTGTTCCATTCCTTTTCTGTTGCATCCCACCATTGCTTTAAAGTCTCCCATGGCATTTACTTCCACATCCTTTATTTCTCTCTCCAGAGTCTCCAGGAATTTGTCTGTATCTTCTTCTTTGCATCCAGTCTGGAGTGTGTACACTTGGATGAAATCCTTAACATATCTACAATGACGCACACAAAATGCTGTCAATTTGCGTACATGGATTTATTCGCAATTATATACAAATCAATACACATTACCTTAATCACTGTATCATAAACAAAACACTTCACTTCGAGAATATCAACAAGCTGTCGTTTTTAACAACTGCCTATTACTTCAACATGGAGACTGCACCCACTGCATGTCAACCACAAACACGTGCTCACCAGTGAAACACCTACGAAACAATAACTCGCAACTAGGCAATGACTTGTCTACCATCAAGATCGTCTCTTTATATAGGTACCTCCCCAGGCTTCCAGAAAGATACGTCACAAAATGCCTTCTCGTATATTCTAGTGTGCTTAATACATATAGTGTACAGAATATTCTCCATTGTTCTCGTCTACCTATTCTAAACGTATAAATGTCTATATACAGTACATGTTTCATGACATAACCTCACACACTATGCGATCATTCGACTACGTAAATAATCATAATACTAAATGGATGTACATCACAAGTAATAATAATAATAATAATAATAATAATAATAATAATAATAATAATAATAATAATAATAATAATAATAATAATTTGAGCTCGATCTTGCATTATTTACCCACAGGTGAGAGAATATTGTTTTCAAGTTATATCCGTTTATCACACTTGCGTCAATATCTCCCCTATAACTTGAAACAATTTCCACAGTCTCTTTGTCCTCGCTGTTTAACTACACCCAGACTACCTCAGTCACACAGCCCTCCTGTTGGCGCTGTCAAAGTCCACAGTTCGCAGTCCGGCGGTTTGATCGACCAGCACCTTCCCATGGTGGGTCCGCTGAGTCCAGTTGACGGTGTCTTTGTTCCTGGTGATGGTGTTCCACAGATCCTCGCGTGGCATTCGAAGTTCCGCTGGATTTCCCCTTGTTCGTACCTTTGTGTTCTGTCAGGTGGCACCCTCGTTTGTTGGTTGTCGGTTCGGACCCCATTGGTTGTCCGTCTCCTAGAGAGGGTGCCACTGGCTGTATCATTACCATTGCTGCTTCCATCTCCTGGGACATCGTCTGAGCCTTCCCATAGTTTTGCTTCACGCTGAACATCCTCCCTGGACAGTTCACGGTGTCGTGGAGCTTACTGCTGCTGTTGAGCTCCTCGCTCTTGGTGTCATACTGGTATGGCCCATTTACCGTCACGTCGTCTGGTGGTTCGGTCTCGGCATCGAATACCCGCAGCGTTCCATCGGTGCGCTGAGTCCTCTCATGCAGCTGGACTCGGTAGTCGGCTCTTGGTTGGTGGACACTGCCGCGCGTGCTGAATTCTCCCACAACTACCTTGCAGGTCGAACAAGGTTGCGGGCTTCGTCGTACTTCCATCTCCTGCCCACGAAGTCCAGTGATCGGGTATTCCGCTCCCTCCTCTGACGTCAATCCTGTCTTGAACTAGGCCTCGATGTTCCCCTCGAGTTTTCCAAACTGGGCCTCGACGTTCTCTTCGAGTTTTCCAAACTGGGCCTCGATGTTTTTAGACTAGGTTTGAATCAAGGAAATTAAATGTTCAAACATCACCATGGTCCTCTGGTTGTTCTTCATTTTCGAGTCCAATAGATTCTAAGAGTCCTGTCACGGTCGCCAGTTAACGTATCGACAATGACACACACAAAATGCTGTCAACTTGCGTACATGGATTTATTCACAATTATTTAGAAATTAATACACATAACCTTAATCACTGTATCACAAACAAAACACTTCACTTCAAGAATATCAACAAGTCGCCATTTTTAACAACTACCTATCACTTCAACATGCAGACTGCACTCACTGCATGTCAACCACAAACACGTGCACACCAGTGAAACTCCTACGAAACAATAATTCCAACTAGGCAATGACTCGTCAACCATCAAGATCGCCTCTTTATACAGGTGCCTGCCCAGGCTTCCAGAAAGATACGTCACAAAATGCCTTCTCATATATTCTAGTGTGCTTAATACATATAGTGTACAGAATATTCTCCATTGTTCTCGTCTACCTATTACCATTCTGGTTGTTACAGTGTGTTACACAATTCTGTAGTGGATTACAAATTATATATACAGGTAAGAATAAATTAATCACAGGTTCTTACATTAACTAAACGTATAAATGTCTATATACAGTACATGTTTCATGACATAACCTCACACGCTATGCGATCATTCGACTGCGTAAATAATCATAATACTATTACTAAATGGATACATCACAAGTAATAATAATAATAATAATAATAATAATAATAATAATAATAATAATAATTAGAGCTCGATCTTGCATTATTTACCCATGTGAGAGAATACTGTTTTCAAGTTATATCCGTTTATCACACTTGCGTCATCCTTTATTCCATTTGTGTCCTTAACTTTATCTTGATTATTCTATCACTTATGTAGTCCACTTTATCTACACACTCTTCTAAGATCTTGCTGGTTATTATCCCCACTTCTCTTATGTGTTTCACTCAGTGGAGAGTGTATCCCTTCTTCAACTTCTTTCCTTTTCCTTTCTATCAATCAATCAATCAATCAATCAATCAATACTAATCTGCATTTAGGGCAGTCGCCCAGGTGGCAGATTCCCTATCTGTTGCTTTCCTAGACTTTTCCTAAATGATTTCAAAGAAATTGGAAATTTATTGAACATCTCCCGTGGTAAGTTATTCCAATCCCTAACTCCCCTTCCTATAAATGAATATTTTCCCCAGTTTGTCCTCTTGAATTCCAACTTTATCTTCATATTGTGATCTTTCCTACTTTTATAAACGCCATTCAAACTTATTCGTCTACTAATGTCATTCCACGCCATCTCTCCGCTGACAGCTCGGAACATACCACTTACGATATACTAACAATTTGTTGGTTATTTTGATCCACCTTTTCAATACAAATTACAGTTTGTGTTGCTAAGTTGTAATGTTACAACACTAATTTACCGGGACATGTTTCGCTTTTATTCATAAGCATCATCAGCGTATACTATTGCCTCAAGGTTTGTCATTTTTGGGTTGTTGTTACAAATTTCATTACATTGAAAGTAAATCTGATTTCAGTGATAACAATATTTACACAATTCTGTAGTGGATTACAAATTATATATACAGGTAAGAATAAATTAATTACAGGTTCTTACATTAACTAAACGTATAAATGTCTATATACAGTACATGTTTCATGACATAACCTCACACGCTATGCGATCATAAATATTGTTATCACTGAAATCAGATTTACTTTCAATGTAATGAAATTTGTAACAACAACCCAAAAATGACAAACCTTGAGGCAATAGTATAGGCTGATGATGCTTATGAATAAAAGTGAAACATGTCCCGGTAAATTAGTGTTGTAACATTACAACTTAGCAACACAAACTGTAATTTGTATTGAAAAGGTGGATCAAAATAACCAACAAATTGTTAGTATATCATAGCATAGTTCAATACGGGTCTAATAATGAGATTAGTTACATGTAACATACCACTTAGTCGAGCTGCTCTTCTTCGTTCTCTCAATTCTTCCCAACCCAAACATTGCAACATTTTTGTAACGCTACTCTTTTGTCGGAAATCACCCAGAACAAATCGAGCTGCTTTTCTTTGGATGTTTTCCGGTTCTTGAATCGGGTAATCCTGGTGAGGGTCCCATACATTGGAACCATACTCCAGTTGGGGTCTTACCAGAGACTTATGTGCACTCTCCTGTACATCCTTACTACAACCCCTAAACACCCTCATAACCATGTGCAGAGATCTGTACCCTTTATTTACAATCCCATTTATGTGATTACCCCAATGATGATCTTTCCTTATATTAACACCTAGATACTTACAATGATCCCCAAAAGGAACTTTCACCCCATCAACACAGTAATTAAAACTGAGAGGACTTATCCTATGTGTGAAACTCACAACCTGACTTTTAACCCCGTTTATCAACATACCATTGCCTGCTGTCCATCTCACAACATTTTCGAGGTCCCGTTGCAATTGCTCACAATCTTGTAACTTATTTATCACTCTATAGAGAATAACATCATCCGCAAAAAGCCTTACCTCCGATTCCACTCCTTTACTCATATCATTTATATATATAAGAAAACATAAAGGTCCGATAATACTGCCTTGAGGAATTCCCCTCTTAATTATTACAGGGTCAGATAAAGCTTCACCTACTCTAATTCTCTGAGATCTATTTTCTAGAAATATAGCAACCCATTCAGTCACTATTTTGTCTAGTTCGATTGCACTCATTTTTCCCAGTAGTCTCCCATGATTCACCCTATCAAATGCTTCAGACAGATCAATCGCGATACAGTCCATTTGACCTCCAGAGTCCAAGATACCTGCTATATCTTGCTGGAATCCTACAAGTTGAGCTTCAGTGGAATAACCTTTCCTAAAACCGAACTGCCTTCTATCGAACGAGTTATTAATTTCACAAACATGTCTAATACAATCAAAAAGAATGCCTTCCCAAAGCTTACATACAATGCATGTCAAACTTACTGGCCTGTAATTTTCAGCTTTATGTCTATCACCCTTTCCTTTATACACAGGGGCTACTATAGCAACTCTCCATTCATCTGGTATAGCTCCTCCGACCAAACAATAATCAAATAAGTACTTCAGATATGGTACTATATCCCAACCCATTGTCTTTAGTATATCCCCAGAAATCTGATCAATTCCAGCCGCTTTTCTAGTTTTCAACTTTTGTATCTTATTATAAATGTCATTGTAATCATATGTAAATTTTATTACTTCTTTGGCCTTAGTCTCCTCTACTATCTCGACATTATCCTTGTAACTAACAATCTTTACATACTGTTGACTGAATACTTCTGCCTTTTGAAGATCCTCACATACACACTCCCCTTGTTCATTAATTATTCCTGGAATGTCCTTCTTGGAACCTGTTTCTGCCTTAAAATACCTATACATACCCTTCCATTTTTCACTAAAATTTGTATGACTGTCAGTTATGCTTGCCATCATGTTATCCTTAGCTGCCTTCTTTACTAGATTCAATTTTCTAGTAAGTTCCTTCAATTTCTCCTTACTTCCACAGCCATTTCTAACTCTATTTCTTTCCAGTCTGCACCTCCTTCTTAGTCTCTTTATTTCTCTATTATAATAAGGTGGGTCTTTACCATTCCTTACTACCCTTAATGGTACAAACCTGTTTTCGCATTCCTCAACAATTTCTTTAAACCCTTCCCAGAGTCTGTTTACATTTTTATTTACCGTTTTCCACCGATATTAGTTACTTTTTAGAAACTGCCTCATGCCTGCTTTATCAGCCATATGGTACTGCCTAACAGTCCTATTTTTAAGACCTTCCTTTCTATCACATTTCTTTTTAACTACGACAAAAACAGCTTCATGATCACTAATACCATCTATTACTTCAGTTTCCCTATAGAGCTCATCTGGTTTTATCAGCACGACATCCAGGATATTTTTCCCTCTGGTTGGTTCCATCACTTTCTGAATCAGCTGTCCTTCCCATATTAACTTATTTGCCATTTGTTGGTCATGCTTCCAGTCATTCGCATTTCCTTCCCAATTGACATCTCACTTAGTCCCATCTTATCCACACAGTAAAACCTCATTAATTCAAACTCGTTGGGAGGAAAAAATCGGACTTTGAATGATGTGATTTTGAATTAACTGTCAACTCGTAATTCAGAAATACCAACCCTTGCCACATCACAAAATATTCTAAGATTCGTTACTGCATGCAATTAACCTTTATTCACAGTTTAAACCTTTCAAATGTCATGGAAAAAACTATTTTCAAAATGTATCCAACAAGGTGCATTTACAGTATTCAAATAATGCACTCGGGTAACTCACTGACAAACACCTCATGCAACGAAAGAAAAACAAAACATGATTCAAAGACGAGGAGAAATCTATGTTCGCTCTTGTGTTCAAGTGCTTTATTTATTGGATTACTGTACTGTATGCATTTTATATGCCCAGTACCTGCACAGGAAGTACCCGATGCCCTTAAAATTCTTGGCTTATCGAACTTTCATATGACGAGGGGAGAAAGTCTCTCACTTCCGTCTGCATTACAACACAGTACAGTACGATTTCCCGCCATGGCACTTCTCTTGTAATTCAGAAATGCCAAACCTTTCCGTGTCTCATTCTAAGACACATTAATGCAAGTAATCACCTGATTCACGGTTTAAACCTTTCAAATACCATGGAAAATCCTATTTCTAAAATGTTTTCAACAAGGTGCATTTACATTATTCAAATGATGCACTTCGATAAATCCCTGGCAAACTTAACCTCATGCAACGAAAGAAAAAACACGCAATTCAGAGACGAGAACAAATTATGCTTGCTCCCCTGTGTAAATGCTTTATTTTTTGATTACCATACTGTATGCCTTGTACTTGCACGGAAAGTGCCAGACACCCTTGTGGCTTACCTAACTTTCCTATACCGGAATTAAAAAGTTACAAATAGTTTATTAATATTCACTTGTTCAATACAATCCAATTAGGATACAATTATTACATATTGTTTAATATGGGACATCTTCAGCCATTAAATACTCTTAAGTTAGGTCAGGGCCCTGAGTCAGATGAAGACTATCTCTTAAAATCTAATAGTTTATTGTAATATTGTAATAATTGATGGTCATTAGTTCTCCAAAGCGGTGGAAGTTATGCTAATTTTAAATTAAGTCATAAAACTTTAATAAGATAGTTGTTTTGTTGACTTCATATCTAACAGAGATAAAAAGTTTTTTACAATGTCAAAAATTATGTAAACATTGATTCTGTGATTAATGATCAAAATCATAAAAAGCCTTAATATTTACAGTAGGATTTTCCAATGATTACAAATGTTGTGTACACCATAAGTAATATGATGTATGGATTAATTAAAAATTTCAATATATAGTAAAATCTCATCCTAGTGATAATTAAGAACGAGAGTCGGGTACATATTGTTTCGTAGTGGAATAGCCGGTTGAGCGGGGAGTATACGTGTTATGAACAGTCGAATGGCACTTGCTGAAGCATCAAAATATCAGAAATTGATCGATTTTCTCCTAAATCTGTTGTGTATAGTGGACTTGTAGTTGTATGTCGTAAACTTGTACTATATCTTCTGATGAAGTCAATAAGGGAAGTTCAACAAGAAATTGGATGTAATATGAACTGCAATGTATCGCGTGTTGAAGTCTGAAATATAAAGGAAAGTGAGTGTAAGTTGCTATAACTTGGAGTATTATAACTAAGTGTAATGAATATCTTACCCTACCCCTACAGTATAATGGTAGAAAGGCAACTAGCAGCATTGGCTGCACGAGAAAGTCTAGCAGTCGGTTTGTTACTGCTTCTCATATTGTATGGGTGTGCTTGTAGTGGCGGGGAGTGAGTCAGGTGAGGAGGGGAGGGTGAAACCTTGAGATCACTAGTGGTCTTTGGAGGGGACGTAGTACGGTGAGGTGGCGGTGAAGCTGCTACTGTTACTGTAGGAATATTGTTGGCGAGTTCATAATTAGTGGTATTTATATTATAAGAAGTGAGTAAATTAGGAAGTTGTTCGATTACCGGACTTTTTGTTTCCAAGACATCGTTTAAATTTTTATTATTATTGAAATGCTGATCAAAAAAAAAATTTTCAAATTCAGTCATCAATTTGCTCTTGTTTACGCATTTTAAGATTTGAAGGTCTTTATCAGTCGTAGTAAAATTGTGTCCCGTCTCTTTCATGTGATTGTCCATTCCAGAATACTTACTATGCTTAGAGGCGTTGTAATGCTTGGAAACTACGTCCATTTTGCCCAAGGTAAGAAAAATTTCATTGGGCACACTTGAGCCTATAAATTCTGGAATTCAAAAATTTGTTATAGGTTGAATTTACGGTGTTGAAATTGTAAAAATATATTTTGGTTCGTGTTAAGAGTTCTGAATCCGCTATTGACGTGCTTCTTTAAATAAATGATTTTTTCAATTTATTGAAATTTGTTCTAAATAATAACTATTTTACCTTTAATAATAACATCTATCATCAAAAGGGCTTAGCTATGGGCTAGGGTATTCTTGCCAGTATTTTCATGGATAATTTAGAGACTAACAAAATAGAATAATAAATAAAATCAATGGACTCCATGTGTGGCTGAGATTTGTAGACGACACATTTGCCATCACTGATTTTTGTTTTCAGTATTGTCAATCTTCTTATGTTAATTTTAAGGACACTTCCTCTAAAGCATTGATAATTTGTCATTACATGAATTTTTCATCTAAACAGTGTTATGTGGCTGAAGATGTTAATAATATACGAATAATGTTATGACTAGAGGGGAGAAAGAAGGGAAAGGTCAGATTAGACTTGCAGACAAGCCCCTGGAAGTAGTGGAAACGTTTAAATACCTGGGGAGTGAATTAATGGAGAATGCTCGACTGGATGCTGAGATTAATAAAAGGATTCAAGCTGGAAGTCGTTTCTATCATAGTGTAAGAAACATGTTATGGGACAAAGATTTGCCAACGGAAGCAAAGGATACTATGTACAAGATGTATTACGTACCCGTAACAACTTACGGAGCAGAAACTTGGACAGTGGCAAAGAAGGATGAGAGAATACAGGCAGCCGAAATGAAGTTCTTGAGGAGTATGATACAGAAGAGTAGAAGAGACAAAATAAGGAATGAGAAAATCCGGGAAGAAATTGGAGTGGAAAAAATTAATGATAGAATAGAGAAGAGCCGACTAAGATGGTTTGGGCACATAAAGCGAATGAGTGACGAAAGAATGCCAAAAAAGGTGATGGAAATGCAAATCCAAGGAAGGAGAGGCCATGGGCGACCACAATTGAGATGGAAGGATACTATCCAACGCAGCATTATAGAAAGAAACCTGGACTGGGATGCAGTGTTGGAGGAGGAGTGGTGGAAAGACCGAAGAAAGTGGAGAGGAACCATATTTGCCCCTACCCGGCTACAGCTGGATAAAGGGAAATGATGATGATGATGATGATGATGATGACCAATAAGTTGCCTTAAGCAATTTAGTGTATCAACAAGGTGGAAAATAAATACTTAGGTGTGAACATATTGGTGATGTCGTACGAGACCATTATGTGGTTTTGCTGTAGTTTGAAATTAGCCAATTTCTCACAAACATTTACGAAATTTTTTACATAGGCTTCATTGTTAAATTTAAAATGATTACTAAGAAAACATTGTACAAAATTTTGAAAGTCTGTATGTAGGGCTATTTCTACTATTTATGATAGGGTGTACAGGTATATCTTTTTTATGGATTTTAGGTAGGTAGGTAGGTAGGTAGGTAGGTAGGTAGGTAGGTAGGTAGGTAACTTAGGATTCATTGTTGTAAGTTTTTGATATTCTTGTTCCTGTAAATGAAAAGATGAATTTTTCAAAAGATTCTTTAAGCATCGTTGGATTCTTAGAATTGGGTCTATGTTTACTATAAGTGTAGGCATACATACATACATACATACATACATACATTATCATTATAGACTGTTATGCCTTTCAGCGTTCAGTCTGCAAGCCTCTGTGAATTTACTAAACGTCGCCACAATCCTCGATTTTCAACTAGTGTTGTGGCCTCATTTAGTTCTATACCTCTTACCTTTAAATCGTTAGAAACCGAGTCTAACCATCGTCGTCTTGGTCTACCTCTACTTCTCTTACCCTCCATAGCAGAGTCCATTATTCTCCTAGGTAACCTATCCTCCTCCATTCGCCTCACATGACCCCACCACCGAAGCCGGTTTATGCATACAGCTTCATCCATCGAGTTCATTCCTAAATTAGCCTTTATCTCCTCATTCCGAGTACCATCCTGCCATTGTTCCCACCTGTTCGTACCAGCAATCATTCTTGCTACTTTCATGTCTGTTACTTCTAACTTATGAATAAGATATCCTGAGTCCACCCAGCTTTCGCTCCCGTAAAGCAAAGTTGGTCTGAAAACAGACCGATGTAATGATAGTTTCATCTGGGAGCTGACTTCCTTCTTACAGAATACTGTTGATCGCAACTGCGAGCTCACTGCATTAGCTTTACGACACCTTGATTCAATCTCACTTACTATATTACCATCCTGGGAGAATACACAACCTAAATACTTGAAATTATCGACCTGTTCTAGCTTTGTATCACCAATCTGACATTCAATTCCATTGAATTTCTTACCTACTGACATCAATTTAGTCTTCGAGAGGCTAATTTTCATACCATAATCATTGCACCTATTTTCAAGTTCCAAGATATTAGACTGTAGGCTTTCGGCACAATCTGCCATTAAGACCAAGTCGTCAGCATAGGCCAGACTGCTTATTACATTTCCACCTAACTGAATCCCTCCCTGCCATTTTATACCTTTCAGCAGATGATCCATGTAAACTACGAACAGCAAAGGTGAAAGATTACAGCCTTGTCTAACCCCTGTAAGTACCCTGAACCAAGAACTCATTCTACCATCAATTCTCACTGAAGCCCAATTGTCATCATAAATACCTTTGATTGATTTTAATAATTACCTTTAATTCCATAGTCCCCCAGTATAGCGAACATCTTCTCCCTCGGTACCCTGTCGTATGCTTTCTCTAGATCTACGAAACATAAACACAACTGCCTATTCCTCTCGTAGCATTTTTCAATTACCTGGCGCATACTGAAAATCTGATCCTGACAGCCTCTCTGTGGTCTGAAACCACACTGGGTTTCATCCAACTTCCTCTCAACGACTGATAGCACCCTCCCTTCCAAGATGCCAGTGAATACTTTGCCTGGTATACTAATCAATGAGATACCTCGATAGTTGTTGCAATCCTTCCTGTTCCCTTGCTTATAGATAGGTGCAATTACTGCTTTTGTCCAATCTGAAGGTACCTTACCAACACTCCATGCTAATTTTACTACTCTATGAAGCCATTTCATCCCTGCCTTCCCACTATAATTCACCATTTCAGGTCTAATTTCATCTATTCCTGCTGCTTTATGACAATGGAGTTTATGACCATCCTTTCCACTTCCTCTAGCATAATTTCACCAACATCATTTTCCTCCTCCTCATGAGCTTGGCTGTTCGCAGCACCACAGGGATGATTTCCTTTTAGATTGAGAAGATGTTCAAAATATTCCCTCCACCTCTCCAGTGATTCCCTGGGATCTATTATGAGTTCACCTGAATTACTCAAAACACTGTTCATTTCCTTTTTCCCTCCCTTCCTAAGATTCTTTATTACTGTCCAGAAAGGTTTCCCTGCTGCTTGACCTAGCCTTTCCAGGTTGTTACCAAAATCTTCCCATGACTTCTTTTTGGATTCAACAACTATTTGTTTCGCTCTGTTTCTTTCATCTACGTACAATTCCCTGTCTGCCTCGGCCCTTGTTTGGAGCCATTTCTGATAAGCCTTCTTTTTACGTTTACAGGCTGCTCTCACTTCATCATTCCACCAAGATGTTCGCCTTTTCCCATCTTTACACACAGTTGTTCCTAGGCATTCCCTTGCTGTTTCTACTACAGCATCCCTGTATGCCACCCATTCACTTTCTATATCCTGAACCTGTTCGAAACTTCTCACTAATCATATCCATGTACTTCTGTCTAATTTCCTCGTCCTGGAGATTTTCTACCCTTATTCGTTTGCAGACAGATTTCACTTTCTCCACCCTAGGCCTAGAGATACTTAGTTCACTACAGATCAGATAGTGGTCTGTATCATCGAAAAATCCCCGAAAAACTCGTACATTCCTAACAGATTTCCTGAATTCGAAGTCTGTTAAGATATAGTCTATTATGGATCTGGTACCCCTAGCCTCCCATGTGTAGCGTTGAATAGCCTTATGCTTGAAGAATGTATTCATAACAGCTAAACCCATACTAGCACAGAAGTCCAGCAAACGCTTCCCATCCCCATTAGCTTCCATATCTTCCCCACATTTACCAATCACCCTTTCGTATCCTTCAGTTCTATTCCCAACTCTCGCATTGAAATCGCCCATTAGCACTATTCTATCCTTGCTGTTGACCCTGACCACAATGTCACTCAATGCTTCATAAAACTTGTCCACTTCATCCTCATCTGCACCCTCACATGGTGAATACACGGACACAATTCTAGTCCTAATTCCTGCAACTGACAAATCTATCCACATCATTCGCTCATTTACGTGCCTAACAGACACTATGTTGCGTGCAATGGTATTCCTGATAAAGAGCCCTACCCCCAGACTCTGCCCTTCCCTTTCTAACACCCGTCAAGTACACTTTACAATCTCCTATCTCTTCCTCATTATCTCCCCTTACTCTAATATCACTTACTCCTAGCACATCCAAATGCATCCTCTTTGCAGACTCAGCCAGTTCTACTTTCTTTCTTCCATAAGCCCCATTAATATTGATAGCTCCCCATCGAATTCCATTTCGTTCGCCAAGTTGTTTCCAAGGAGTCCCTCGCCTGTCAAATGGGAGTGGGACTCCGATACTCCCATAGGTCCGAGGCTTGCTTAAAGTGTTCTGAGCTCGGTAAATTCATGAAGCAGGATGCTGCCTTACTTGCACATAGTCCAAGTGAGGATCTCTCCTCTAACGGGTTATGGACCACCGGTGAATTGTATAGTCCTAGCCGCCTGAGCACAAGGAGGGCCACGACTCAGAATATGTCAGAGATGCCCACTCCTATTCCATAGCAGCTGGTATCCCGACTCTCAGGACCGCTTACTAGGCCACTCAGCCGTTGCCCATGGTTCACGAACTAGGACGTGACTACAGTAATCCACAAACATGAACCATATAAGTGTAGGAGTTATCAGAAAATAATTCTTCTGTTTTCTTAATATAGTTGTCTTTGCTTAATAGAACGGTTGTAGACCCTTTATCGGTTTTTGTGACAATTATATTATTGTTCTTAATTTTATTTTTTACTTCAAGTAATTGTTTTTTAAGACCCGGATCTAACTTAAATTTTAGTTGGTTAGCTAGGGATGGAAGCTTCTTTTTTATTTCGTATTTGACGTCATTACGGATATCATTGCCAAGTTTTAAAAAATTGGATTCAATTTCAGCAACCGTACTGATTAGATCGTCTGTTTTATTAGCATTAGGACAGTTGAATTTCATACCCTTGTTCACTCTTTCCTATGATGAAGGGATAAAGTCTCTCTCTTCCATGTGCATTGCAACACAGTACAATGACTCCAACCCTTGTACGATTTTCCTGCTGATGCTTCTCTCCTTTAAAACCATAAGTCCGTTTGGGCTCAGCATTTAAAAAAATGCAGTTTCATTGGCATTTACAATATTGTCCGGTGCATATGAATTGATTATATGAGCCACATTTTTTGCCAACTGTCGCATTGCCTGTGTTCGCGGATTCTGCTTCTCTGCACACTGCTTGCTGCTTGATATTGTGGCATTCTTTGAAACGCTGAATACAAAATAAGTACAATTTCACTCGAACCTAGCAAATATGAAGCACACTGTAGACACAATGAGGTGAGTGAAAGTGCGGAAAGCTACCCTGCTCATTCCGAAAGATACGTCCTGTCATGACGCGGATAAAATTTGAATTTAACTTACTCTGTGAAATTCTATTTTTTTTAAACGTACAGGCAGTTTTGAATTAAAAGTCTGAATTTCGGTAATTGGACCAACATTGTTCTTCAAATTACAATAGTCCATATTTCTAATTAAATAATTGAAATAACATGCAAAACCGTACCCCATGTTTCCAGGAATGAGAACTTCTTCAAATTAGGCGGGATTTTGAATTATCGAGGTTCTACTGTATTCTCCTTCACAAAAATCAATCATCTCTTCTGACTTTCCATTCAGGGACATGAGGTTGATTATTGTCACCTTCATAATGTTCTCTACTGGTCGCCCACTTGTCGCAGTTCTCCCAGCATAAGAACTGCCTTTCCTGAGGGATATTTATGTGCCGTTCTCATTTTAGGCTGTTATTACAATGGAGTCGCCGCTCCCAAAGACATTTTAGTGCTACTGCGACAGGCAATCAGGCAACTCCTTACACCTTTTACAGCTACTTGATGGGTTCCAGGGTTATTTTCTACACCGACGGGGCCACCACCTTATCTAAGGAAATGCAATCCACTTTCCTGGTTGTGCTGTATTTTGTACTGTGCCGTGCCATCTCCACATTATTGTAATACAGCAGCCCAATACTACCTATTCCTTTTCTTGTGCTGTCACAGTCAATAAATATCCACGAACAGAATTTCCCAACAGACTAATCTGAGGCTTTCCTATCGATTGGGCACATTAAGTTACACTTTAAAGATAATTTAGTTTGCATTGAGAACCGAAATGGTGTTTTCCATTGGCACTGGGTGTTGCTTGATGTACCTGATAAGTATGTTCGCGCTGACTGTACCTACACATTTCAAAAACAAAATTGAAATTATCTCCTGAAACATCAGCAAATAGGCACCTGATGATCATCGGTGAGAGGCACTTGGTATAAATTGGTAAGAAAACATAAAAGGCCAGGCTGAGTGGCTCATAGCATTGAAGCACTGGCCTTCTGACCCCATTTTGGCAGGTTTGATCCTGGCTCAGTCTGGTGGTATTTGAAGGTGCCTTGTGTGGGTAGATTTACTGGCACATAAAAGAGCTTGCGCAGGACAAAATTCCGGCACTTCGGCATCTCCGAAAACCGCCAAAAAAAGTAGTTCTTGGGGAGTAAAAGTAATAACATTATTAAAATATAAAGGTCCAATAAAACTGCCTTGAACTCCCTTATTAATGATTACAGGATGAGGTGATGCTTCACTTTCTGTAATTCTCTGAGTTGTATTTTCTAGAAATTTAGCTGACCACTTGATCTTGCTTTTGTCTAGTCCAGTTGCACTCATAATTGTCAGTAGTCTCCCGTGATCTACTGTATAAAAAGCTTTGGATAGTCCATTTGACCTGAATATAAAATATCTGCTTTATCTTGCTGGAACCTACAAGTTGAGTTTCAGTGGAATAACTTTTCCTGAATTCAAACTGCTTTATATTAAGTTGTACCTCATTTTTCCATTCTCATATTCCGCCATGATTTGATGAATGAGAGACCTCGGTAGAGTACAGGCTAGTGCAGCAAAGAAGACTCAGCAAGATCATGTGAGAAGGAAGCTGAGAGCTAAGAAATCTGAGGAAGAGAGATCAGGAGGATCAGCAAATGAAAGGAATGTAAGCACAATACATTGAAAACGTTGTGGGGGCAATCACGCAGCCCTGTAGCAGGAAGTAGACCCAGTGGGAAGACATAGAAAGAGATGGGTGGATCAGTTGAGGTTTGATGTAACTGAATGGAGAGGACTTGCTGAACACCACACTACCCAGCAAGCTGGAAGGTTACGTGATGACATGTTTTTAACCCATTGAACCCTGCATATTTGTTTGATTAAAAGTGCATTGAGACTGGGATTATTTTGAAGAAAATAGAATGACTCTTCATATGATGAGACATTTCTTACTTACAAGAGCTAGATGTAGGACAGGGGAAATTCAAGCACAAAAAAAAGAAGCGTTTATTTGGGTGAGTGGATAGACCCCAATCTCTCTGAGAAGGCAGCTTTCGACTCACGAATCAGAAAAATGGAAATGGCATATAATCTAACAGGCCATTTAGAACTAGATATCTACAAATGCCAAGTTAAGACATTACCATACAGTCATCCGCCCAGAGGCCTAGTACGCTGCATAGTGCCTTGCATTGCATCGGAAGGGACTAATAGAGAAACTGGGAAAGTAAAGGAAAGGAAAATTGTAAGATAAATCTTGGACCCAGTAAAAGAAAACAGGGAATGTAGGGGATGGCACAGCCACGAACTTTACACTCATGTGGAAAAAATAACAGACACCATGAGGAAACAGAGAATTACTTTTTACTGCCATATAATGAACTACTGTGGCATCACTCTATTCTCTCATGGACTAAAAATACTGGAAAAAATTAGAGAGGATAGATTATGAGAAATTGTATAACCACTTTTATAAGAGGAACAATATGGCTTTAGGCCTGGAAGATCAACAACAGATCTTATATTTGCTGTCAAGATGCTATTAGAAAAACATTGGGAAAAAGAGAAGCCTTTATATCTACTGTTCCTTGACATTGAAAAGGCCTATGACAGCATACCAAAGGAGTTAATTTGGGAGTGCCTGAAAAAGCTCAAAGTTCGAGACAGTCTAATTTCAAAAGTTAAGGTGCTTTACGAGAAAACCAGAAGCTGTGTACAAGTCAGTCCTGGACTGTCAGACTGGTCTGAGACAAAATGGGAAGTACATCAAGGTAGTGCTTTGTTGCCCCTATTATTTATCATTGTAATGGATACCATATTAAAGGTGCTAGAAGAAAAGGGGCAACAAGACTTAAAAGCATTTGCATTTCCAGATGATGTAGTAATTTGGGGTAACTCAGAGAAAGATATGGAAGAGAGACTGCAGGGGTGAAGTCAGGAGTTTGAGAGATATGGATTAAACATCAACAAGGCTAAAATGTTGGTGTTGAAGGTAGAGAAGGGTGACAATCAGCCAGAAATCACGCTAAATGGCACTAAGCTGGACAGTGTCACAGATTTTTAAGTACTTAGGTAGTATAATGTCCAAGGATAACTTAGCTAAATATGAAGTAAACAGTCCAATCAGCAAAGCAGTACATTATTACCTCCAAGTAAGAGAGCTACTATGGGATAAACAAGTACCACTCAAAACCAAGATGACACTGTATAAGTCATACTACAACCCTATCTTCACAAACAGCCTGGAAACCGCTACATTAACATGAAAGGACAACTCGAAAATACAAGCAGCAGAAATGAAGTTCCTACGCACAGTGATCAAGAAGACCAGGAGGGATAAAATCAGGAATGAAAAAGTAGAGAGGATGTAGGACTAGAAGACTCCTTACTGCAGAAGATCCAAAAGGCAAGACTGAAGTGGTTTGGTCATGTGAAAAGAATGAGTGCCAACAGGTCTGCAGGAAAGGAGTATGAAAGAGAAATAAGGGGAAAGAGACCAGTGGGCAAACCTAGAGAAAAATGGACAGACTTAGTGAAGAAGGATGTAGAGGAGAGAGGTCAGGATTGGGAGTGGATTGTGAATGAAGAACGGTTCATGGACCGAACAAAATGGAAGGGGCTAGTATGCCACACCTGGGAAACTGGAGTTGGTCAACGATGATAAGAATGAACCCAATGCAATTGACAAATAGGATTTTCACCTACTTTCTCAAAAAGAAAACCAAGAGAGCTGGGTTCACTAAGGTGGACAAAGATTTAGAAGAAGTGGGAATTACAGACAACTATATCTGGGAACGTGCCCCCTTTAAACAGAAACTAACCAGACACCGATGTTTCCAAGTAAATCGTAAGCTTCCAACAGGCAAGAAGTAGACTGAAGAAAGCAAGCAACGGCATCGAGAACTAATGTGAAAGTACTGGGAGGATGTTAAAGCTTGATGCAGTAAGACGTGGTCCTTAGATGGTCGAATCGAAAGAAGAAGAAGAAGAAGAAGAAGAGGAGGAGGAGGATTTAAATATACTGTACCTGAAAACATATGATTAATTAATAAATGCTATATCACAGTACAGTTGAACCTCAATTCTCCATTTTTTTGGCAGGAGCACAGAAAAAATAAAGTACAACATGGGAAAACGGAAAATCCGGGAATGACTGAAACAATTTGGCTAAACGTCACAAAAATGAAATATGTATAATTATAATCTTACAAATACTCCCACACCAAACCCAACTACAGCCCCAGTGGGCCTTCGCCTACCAAGTGACCACTGCTCAGTCCAAAGGCCTGTAGATTACGAAGTGACGCCGGGCCAGTGTGATGAATCCTCTCGGCCGTTATTCGTTGCTCTCTAGACTGGGGTCACTGTCTCACCATTAGATAGCTCCTCAATTAAAGGTAATCATAGGCTGAGTGGACCTGGAACCAGCCCTCATCCAGGTAAAAATGCTTGACCTGAACGGGAATCGAACCCGGGCCTTCTGGGGGAGAGGTAGGCAACTTAGACTGTGGAGCCGGCTTGAAACATTAATTATCGGTATGCGACTTAAACGTCTCTATACTTTACATTCAGTTTCACTGGGGAAACTTTGTCAGTTCCCCGTGAAAACTTCTTTCAGTTCAGCAACTTTGATCAGCCAACTCTTTGAAAAATCTAATAACGCCAAACCAATCAACAATCAACCACAAGTAGTTTTTAATTCTCTAATCTAAGAAAATAAAGTACATTAGATATAAAAGCGCCCACCAGGATGGTCAAATCCATTTTTTTAATCTTCCATTGTAATTAGGTCACCAGTATACTGTTCATAGTCAGTTTCTGGAATTCTTGTACCACCTAAATAAGGCCTACATCGAATTTTAAAGGTTATGTTGAACACTAGAATTTGGTTTTGAATGTAAGTATCGATTTTCAAAAGTTCTCAAATGCATTATATTAAATTCTACCCATCACTAATCACAATCAAATTGGAAAGAGAAAAAATATCATCAAAACTTCAGAAATTACGGTTATTAGTGAACTTGAGCTCAGTTGGAAAGCGCGTTCGCTGTAAAAGTCAGTACGATTGATAAATGTTAAAAACTTTTTATATGTAACGTGCGCAAATAAAACAACTGCAGTTTTTATAACAAAACAGTAAAAGGCAACCCCAAAACCTCCCATGGCTTTATGTATGTACAGTGCAACATCTTTTCTGGTCTCGATAATATTAAATATAATGTAATATTAAAACACTACATTTGTTTGCATATTTGATTTACAACTTCTTTATGATTTTTGGAACTATCAACACGCAGTGCTGATCCCTAAATTTAAACAGTGCTTTATGAATTGCAACTGAACTCTTCAAGAAGTTGCTCCGTACTACATTTAAATTCTTATTTGATTCTAGACTTCTTCACGCACAGTGCTCTCTAACATACGTCTTACTAACATATTGTGATCTACGACTTCTTCATGATTTTTAGAACTATCAACATGCAGTTCTGATCCTTAAAATTATACTGTGTATCTTGAACTGAAACTGTAGAATACGTATATGATTTGAGACTTCTTCTTAGCACTGAAAACTCAACTAACAGTGCTCCATAGTGTGTTATAGTGCTTCATTAACTGCATCGTCCGGTTCCATGGCTAAATGGTTAGCGTACTGGCCTTTGGTCACAGGGGTCCCGGGTTCGATTCCCGGCAGGGTCCGGAATTTTAACCTTAATTGGTTAATTTCGCTGGCACTGGGGCTGGGTGTATGTGTCGTCTTCATCATCATTTCATCCTCATCACGACACGCAGGTCGCCTACGGGTGTCAAATCAAAAGACCTGCATCTGGCGAGCCGAACTTGTCCTCGGACACTCCCGGCACTAAAAGCCATACGCCATTTCATTTCATTAACTGCATCTGACGGTTTCATCTCTACTTCGCATTTTTTACCTGTGCTTCTTATTTGTGTTTGACTAAACTTCAACGCACAGTGCTCCCTAAAGATTTTAGTGCTTCACTAACAGCAACTAACAGAATTATTTTAACTTTGCATTTTAATTATCTGTGCATTGTTTTACACTTACTTGTGATCGGCTGATGATGACCAAGAATACTGGTTGAAACCGGTACCAATTTTAATTAAATAGGAATGTAAACTTACATTTCTTATTTTAATAGTATTGAAAGGTTGAGCCATTTTATACCTTCTTTTAACTTAATAGTTGGTCCATTATGTCGGTGATCACTTTTAGTTTACCGGTTTTCATGAGTGGGTTTATATTGTGTGTAGGGAAATAGGTTATCTGCTTTGGTTTGATTCTTGACTTTGTTTCGTTCGTGTATGTGGTACTGGGGTATTTCCGTGCCTCCGATTTCACAGTATCTTTTTAAGTGGCAGCCCACCGTATCTCTGAACTCTTGGTTCAACCGGTGGAGTATTTCTTAACCCCTTCAGTGGCGGGTTTTGGCAGACCTCCTGTGCCAGAAACGTGAGGTTTTTTGGAGAAAATTATTTTTAGGAAGCAAGGAATGAGTAACAATTATTAAGGGAACACATTCATATATTATTCAAGGTTAATAAAAAATTTTACTTTACAATCTATTTACACTTTTTTACAGTGGGCCTGTGATATGGTTTCATAAAATATTGGTGTTTTGAGAATACTGTCCTGTGAGCAATAAATTTTTATTTCAGGCTTTTGTATTATTCCCATCAACAATACTAACACAATACATTTCCAAATTATCTAAGAGTTTTCTTCAAAACTGTGCCCTTGCATGCGGAGATTTATTTACAAGTTTTTTAGTGCACTTTTAGCATAGGGCCAATGAATTTTTTCGTTCACTGTCAAATTTACAACTTCATCTGTTATACATTATAAACAGTTCAAAACAGTCAATAGCACTCACCTCTGGTAATAATCCAACTCTCACACCAGGATTTCCCGTAAATGGAATTATATTAGGTCGCACACTATCCCCAGATTTACACTTTTTCCACACGAATGTATTTTCAACATCTACCATCACCTTAGCTTCTGACGTAATATCTTCTTCACTTTCCCTAGAATTACTAAGAAGGTCATCATCTGAAGAATCAATAGAATTAGTATCACTACTATCAGAAATACTAATGTTAATTAGAGATTCATCTTTGTAGTTTCTTATTTTGTCTTCAGACAAACTTCTCTACCGTTTCACGCTCACCATTTCTGTTTACCTCATCAGCTGGCCAGAGATTGTATATGTAAAGTAGAGAAGATAAGGCATATTTTAGGCCAGAAGCTTCATGAATACAGCTGGAAATCCTTCCGCCACCTGTTGAGAATGCTGGAAAACATTTTCCAAAGAGATTACAGTACCCGAGAAATTATGGGGCGATCGCGAAATGAACACTGCAACGAAACGAGAATTTCTCGGGTGGTGACGTTATGGGCAGGCGTGTGATAACTGAGAAATTCTCGGGCGTGCCACTGAAGAGGTTAACAGACCTTCCATGGTTGACTGTCAAGGTGTAACCTCTGTGGGACTAAGTCCCGAATTACAACTCTGGATGTGATCCAGTGAGGTGATAATGAGTACAGACGCCTTGTGCAGCCGCCCCTAACCTGGAGAACAGACGCTGCATAATGGCACAGAGCTGACTATTGCTTGAAGAAATTTTAGGTCATGTGTTCAGCCCTTGGTCGTTCTTTGATTGATTTGACATGACATTTGTCTTGCATCTAGACCACAGAAGTTTTCTTTACATGGTGAAGTTGTTTGATTAATAGAGAATAGTGAGGTGACTGGGTTTGTTTTAACATACAGTTATCGCAGGATAAGTAGATTCCACAGTGATGATGCTATTGTGCTAATGTAAGACAAGGTTGAGAATGGACAGTCCATAGTATAACCGTTCACTGGCATGTGAATCAGCTGCTGAGCCATTGAAGGTTATGCTAAAGAAAAGATCAACCGGATTTACTCGAAAAATACGTCCAGCAGCCGCAGATCAAGTTGTAATACATCCAGTTGTGTCAAATAGCCGGAAATAACTCGTTTATTTAAATAAAGAATGGGATGGATATAAATTATGAACGGAGGTTCATAAGCTCAGAACCCCGTGGTTACCGGATGCCTACAGTCGTGAGATATTATTTAATATATGAACTGAGGCTAGCAAGTGAAGTTTACATTTTAAACGGCGTGAAAGGCAAGTCTACCATATGATCTTCGGGTCCAGTAATAACGTGGCGCAGGCCATGACTTGACGTTATAGCTTAAAGGATCAAGAAGGCGCTGAAAGAAATAAATCGACTGCATACGTCAGGAAGGTGATGTGTTCCTTTGTGCATCTGTCTAATTACAAGAGATGGTGTTGTCTAGGAATTCATTTCCTCAAATATCAAAAACATATGGAAGAGAAGTTATAAGTTAACCAACTTAGCCTAAGATATGAAACGCGGACCAACATTATTAATGTAACAATTTTGAAATTAACTTTTGTTTTTATGAACAATTGCATTGTAAATGAGAAAAACGGAGCCTGAAGGTTGATCTTATAGCTATACACGCATCTTGAGAAGGAGTATTTGGAATAATTGAATTCAAAGGAAATATTAGAAGACGTATTAAGGAGATAATTACATTGCATTCAATAACGATTCCGTACTTGTTGTTAAATAAGGCGAGTTTTCAGGAATAATAGTGGGAAATTATACAACGCCTGTATCACTATACTAACTCTATTTTATAAGTTTCAGGTCCTTGGAGTCATAGTGTATGAAGACTATTCCTGTGTTGTGATGATGAAAACGAATATGAGGGCTTAAAAGGATTTAGCGTCCTAACAGGCCCGGGAGATGATGCTGAAATGAATGCCAAACCATGACCAATGGAACGGAGGATTGAGAGCAGTATTAATTACATGATGTTCATCGATAAGTACCCAAGATTTCTTCTTCTTTACTCTATCTTGTAGTTGCATAGTGGTAGTGTAGATTTATTTTATTTTCATGATGAAGTGATATTGAAACAGCTTGAGTGACCTAAAGCGATAGTCATAAGTGCCCCGCTATACTCGTGATTACGGTTAAGTCTGATGCGAAGATATTAAGATCACTTGTCCTATGCGAGATCTAACTCATAGAATGCGTATTTTACTGTGAATTACTCGGAGTTTCTTGATGTTTACTGCAAATGAAAGGAGGCATTGTCTTCGTAATTTAAACCATACGAGCACTGCATGAATACTTTGTAAGGTGATGTGATGTAATGTCTATTTTAAAAAGGTCTTCTTGTGATAATATCATGTGCATATATTGTGCCGTTGCGTATATTACGTAATATTGGTACCGTGATGATTGTGATATGTTTGCAACGATGGTAAGGTTCTTCGGACAGATGCTTGTGATTTTCTTGGGGTAAGGAATTGTGAATGTGTGTTGTGCACTTGAATTATGGTTTATAATATGAGAATAGGGTCGTCGAGAAAGTGTTTAATGGTGAAATAATGTTGTTATAATAAAAGGGTTCATTGAGGATAGGTATTGTGAAGCACAATGGTTAAGTTTCGAGATTTTCAATGAACTTAGGATTGAGAAGTGGATTTAAGCATTCGTCATACAAGTTAAAAATCCGAGATAGGCAAGCATTAACATTGTTATTAATTTGCTGTGTGACAAGTCCGAAGGTTATGAGTAGATTGGCGTACGATCATCGAGACACTATTTTACGGCATGATATGGTGCGGATATCGAATATATTTTGAACAAATAAGTAGCGACAAGAGGTCTTTGACATTAAATAAACATAATATGGATATGGTAGGATGTCATATTGATCAATTTATCATCACCTGGTGTAATTTAGGTTGTGTTATTTGTGTAGTTGCTTGTAGTATGAACCTTTGTAGATAGTAGACCTTCACGACTCTTTTCAGGAGGACAGTTCCGACGAAACCAGATGCCATTAATCATTTTCAAATCTTATTGATTATGTAGTATCAGCTAGATATTATGCAATTTTTTTTAGGTGGTGAACGTGAGTTTCCGGCGCATGCTGTTTTATTTCAATTGAATCATTGCTGAATCCAACTATCAAATCTTTTAAATATTGGATGATCACATTTTTAAGGATGGTCATGCTGATGACAGATCACTGTTAGGAAACTCAAGTTGATTAGCACTTAGGCAATTTATGAGAAGAACGACAGAATGGTAGGGCGTTGAAAGATGAAATCTTGGATAAATGAACAATAGAAACAAGTGAGATATTTTTCACTTTATTATTTTATAACGGGCGGAGAATTAATAATAATGAATTAATTTTTCTGAATGAGAGTAAGCCTTTACCAAGTTCCATATTTGTTTTCATCAAGGTAGAATTTTCAATTTTAATTAAGATTTTAATTATGGTGAATTATATAAATATCAGTCAACGAAGATTTTAATTTCGTTCATCTGATTATTATCCAATCATCCTACGTTGTAAATATTATTGTAGTAATTTAATTATTATAATTTCATTAAATTGGGAAGATTCTTCCAGGAAACTAACATTTGATATCTTCTTATTTAAATGAGGTATATTTTAATCTTGCATAATCTGATGAACAATGATTTATTACGATAATTAGTATCTTGTGTTAAATGCCAGTAGAACTGCATAGATACTCGTCGAATGTCCATGCCCTGAGTGGAGACTTATGCATCACCGTTGACACCGGCCGAGGCTTAATTTCAAGACCTACGAACCCTCAATATCCCTGGGCAATGGACGGTTAAAATAGGAAATAGTTAATTTGAAGCGTGGCCTTCAGAACCATGTGTAGTTGTGGTGTGTAGCTTGTAAATGTTGTTTGTGGATGTTTATATTGGTCTCATCACATGATGATTGTTATTGTTTGTTTTGTTTCGGGAGTAAATTCTATTGTCGCGGCCACCAAATTAGACGGGTCAGAGAAATTACGCTGTTGCCAAGGTTATGTAGCTATTGGCGAAGAAATGTCTAACTGAACACATCATTTCGGAGCACGAGGCAAGTTATTCTCTCTCAAGCTCCTGATGTTACTTCATACAATGTTTCGAAACAAATTATACTACAAGCTTCAGAAAAGACTGCTGATTTCAGTGGTGTAACTATTTTCCACATAAACCACTTTAAATAATTATTAAAACTAAAATCTTAAACAAGTTACATTTCAATCCATAGAATCATGTATTGAAAATTTCAGTAAGCGGCCAATTTTTTATTTCTTCAGCCAATAACATTTTGTCTGCGGGAAAAATGTAAAAAATCGCCTGACTTAGATTTTTTATCTGAAACACATTTCTGTGAGTCTTGTAGTTTTCCTGGAAAATTGCCCGGAAAGCAATCATGTAAATGACGCTAGCTGAGGCAGTTCAGGGCGCGCACGCCAGCACAGGCTGCAGGACGCCGTAAATACTTTTATTACTTGATAACTTTAAATATTTGAATAATGTATATTGGACTGAATAATATAGAAAAAGAACTACTTTAAAGAATAGGTTTACATTAATTTACAATGGATTAAGAATCGGTTTCTAGCTAAAAGGCAGTCTAAGATTTCTTAGTCACTGTCATCACTAATCTCACTATCTGTCGAGTCATCATTTACACTAATGATGAATGGCTCCATTCTCTCATCCCTTATTATTTCCTTAGCCCAATTGTCTGCTTGAAGATTTTCCACGCGATTGAAGCATTTTTCCCAATCTGCAGCAGTCACACGGTCGATGGCTTCTGACATGAGTTTTTCTATGTCCTTTATTTTGAATGTGAGGCAGGTTCGATCCTGGCTCAGTCCGGTGGTATTTGAAGGTGCTCAAATACGTCAGCCTCGTGTCGGTAGATTTACTGGCACGTAAAAGAACTCCTGTGGGACTAAATTCCGGCACCTCGGCGTCTCCGAAAACCGTAAAAGAGTAGTTAGTGGCACGTAAAACAAATAACATTAATATTATTTTATTATTATTTTGAATGTCTTGTTCCTCTCTGCCACTTCTCTCTTGACTTGAGCCCAAATTATTTCAATTGGGTTGTATTGGCGGTGGTAGGGTGGCAACCTTACTAAATCATGGCCCCAAGAGAGAGCTGATTTATCAAGTTTTTCTTGGAGATGAAAGTATTTTATGGTTGGGTGAATATTTTGCTTCATTAACACATCTCTGGACTGAACGAAGGCTAACATTACACATTTTGCGGTCAATTCTTGGCTTTTCTTGAAGTTCACAGTCTGCAAAATATTTGAGTCGGCCAACTTCTGTACGTATTGCAATACATTAACAATTATGGATTTTGTCTGGCTGGCTAAATCCTTCTTAAGTCCTTCCAACTGACGACGCTTCAGAGGAGTTTCTTGTTTGTTTCTCGCACTTACTTCGTCCTCTTCAGATAATAGACCCGAAGAAACACCAGACTGAACACATTCACTATCCATCTTTAACTGCACTTACGGTGCGAGCTCAACAGCTGCATGACACGGAATGACTCGGGTAAGGTGACCTGGAGCGGATGGGCTTCAGCTAGACAGCACTGCGCGATCAGCATTGCCAGTCCGTGCTCGGAGGTAAGCGACTTTCGACCATCTGTCGCTTCGCCGTTCCCATATCTGACGACAGTGCAGTTTTCCTCACCCGCCTAATTTGGTGGCCGCGACAATAGTAGTGAAACTGATAGCAAATCTTTTAATTGGTGGAATAAGGAAAAGCCTGGCATGCTACCCAAATATATTTTCAGGGTTAAATAGTAGCAGAAAAGGCAATAAAGCAAGTTCAGAGCCTCATGAGCCTGATGACCATCACTTTGGGAGGAGGAGTTCATTCATGCTCTACAGAGTCAATTATTCCTGTAAATCTTTTGCAGGTGGCACCCAGTTTCATTATTTATATTTATTTCAAGTTAATATTTTATTTCATTACCCAGATTTAGTTTTCAAATGACACTAGAAAATTACACACTGTTGGCCCAAGGAGGTTATGGTAGTTTCACCTAGTGTTATACAACCAGTGGCACTTCATCACTTAAGACCTATTTTAGTCCGTTAAATGGTATGTTTTGTGCTCTTATTATCTTCTCACCCTGTCACATTAGTTAGCTCTTCTTGCTGATTCACATGGAGCATGAATATAGCACAGAAATAAATGCTGATTTTGTGTAGCAGACGTACAGTAGCAGCACATGCGCTGGTGCTACAAAAAGCCAGTGTAAGTAGGGAGTCCAGAGCTGAGTGTCTTAAATATAAATGTTGTGAAGTTTAGGAGATAACAAAATGAATTCTGAGAGTTTTAAATGAAGTTCTATGTGTTTAATGTTCCAGGACTCTTATGGAGATACAGCCCTCCACGACGCAATTGGTAAAGACAGTACTGAGATTATCGACCTACTCTGCAACGTTCCTGGGGTGGACTTCACACTGAAGAACAAGCGAGGCTTCAATGTACTGCACCACGCTGCCCTCAAAGGAAATAATTTGTAAGTTAGAGTTGCTCATGCAGTCAGTAAACATTTCTAGGTTCGACATTACACTGAAGAACAAGCGAGACTTCAGTGGAGAGAACCCTGTTAGCACATCTCAAGATAGAAACTGCACATTCAAGCCGGTTTGCGACTCTGTTATGTTTTTTGTTATTCAAGAGTGGGTCACCTAGGACCACGCGGAATCAGCATGTTTTTCAGCCTTCCTTTATGCACAGTAGTTCTTCATTCTGAAGGAATGTGCAAGTTTCTGTTCCTCTGACCATTTTCCTTGTGTAGGTTTCTGTTCTTCCTCAAATCTCCATGTTTGGACTATAATTCTGATTTCATTCTGATTTAGAAGGTTTGTTAATGCTAGTTCAATAAGGTTTTTTGTCCATTAGTTTATACCACTTTGGTCTGGTGGCCTTATTTTGCAAAAATTTGTAAATTTTATAGGGAACTGGCTCTCCAACTGCCACCTTTCCTCCATAGAATAGGCAAACAGTAGGCAAGAGCGAGAGGCCCTGACACCCTCTTGCTCCATCCCTTTCTGGGTAACCTAGTTCCCCCATGAAGAAGAACACTAACAAACCACCACCAAAAAACATGCAACAGTGATTACATCCCTTCATATAGTGTTGGCGTCGGGAAGGACATCCGGCCGTAAAACAAGGCAAAATCCCCATGTCTTACAAAGTTCGCACCCGCGACCCCACAGGCGTGGGAAAAGCGGTAGAAAAAGAAGTGTATATATACTGACCAATGCTTTGATTCAAGCATAGCGGTGCTCTGTACAAGTCCCAGTACCACCTGAAATTCAAGAGGACAAATTGGGGCAAATGTTCACTTATAGGAAGGGGAATGGATTGGAATAACTTGCTAAGGGAGATGTTCAATAAATTTCCATTTTCTTTGAAATCATATAAGAAAAGGCTAGGAAAACAACAGACAGGGAATCTGCCACCTGGGCGACTGCACTAAATGCAGATCAATATTTATTGATTGATTGATTGATTGATTGATTGATTGATTGATTGATTGATTGATTGATTGATTGATTGATACCATTCACGATTGGTGAACTCGCTATTTACACAGTGCTCTGCCTCTGTATCTCCCTCTGCTGAGGAGAAAATGGAGATAGCAAGAAATGGCTGATAATTGGACTGAAGAAGGACAAGCAGTTGTCATAATTTCATCATCTTTCGATCCACAAAAGTTATATTTGTCCCGTAGCCAAGTTACGTCAATTGATATCCATTAATGCAGCTGCCATAGTCTGTCTACAGGAATTTTACCTGGGAACTTGACACAACTAGACTATGAGCAGATACAGTCTGTACTCAAACAGTGAGTAGCTGTAGATGGTGGGGCAGCTGCAGACGTTTGACCCTAATCTGTTCCAACATCTTCAGTGAATATGTGTCACTATGTATTCAGCTGGAAGCAATTGCAGTATGTACACCAACATGTACTTATCACTGGACTATGATATTCATGTAAATGAGCTACAAGATCTCCTTTTCTCTTGCTGGGAGATGAGAACACGTGTAGCACGTTCTGGGGCTCTCTGTCTTCCTCGCTAGAGGGAGAATTGTTAAGTGAATGAGTCACCAATTTGATGTTTGTGTGCTCAACGCAGGAAAACCTTCTCACTGCAGTACATTCTCATTCCTGGCTGTGCATCAGTTCGCCTGTTACAGTGGCAAGTACACTTTGACCTCTGTGATAGTGATCGCTTTCTCATTCTCCTCTCACTCTTCAGTCAGAAACAGAATGAACTGCCAAAGCATTTTTTTTATTCGAGAGAGTAAGAAAGCTACTTTGGAAAAGTACCATATTTTCTTGCATAATGAACACCCTTGAATAATTTACGCATCCCAATTTTTGGGTCCAAAGTGCAGAAAAAAGAAATGTTCCTTTCTTTGATGCGCTATTTCTTCAATCATCCATCATGTAGTTCCAGATGTTTTTCAAAATAAAGATGTCAACTACTCAAGTAGCAGCCTTCCTATTGCAAAACCAGGCATTCCAAACGCTGTGCAGCCAGTAGGAAGTATTACTGCACTATTCGGTGAGTGAATCAGAGCAGAAGTGACTAGTGATGCTGTATTCCAGTAAGAATTTCACCTTATTTTCTTGACATAGCATAAGCCCAAAAACCTATGCCGTATCATGTCTATATTTTTCGTGTGTTTCTGGTGCGGTACATGCTTTTTTTGTGATCTCAGAATTGTTTGTTATTCTATAATGAGCAAGTATTAGAGTAATACTGCATCATACAAACTCATGGTAATCAGTTACATCGAAACATACGGGAATAGGGCAGCGGGATGCAAGTGTTCATTGTCTGAATATAGCTGGCAGAAACAGAAAACTGTACTTCAAACGACCAAGTATTGCAAAGCACTTTATGGACCTCCCGTAAGTAGAGGAGGATCTGCTTAAATATAATTTTGTTACGCAATGATGGATATGCTGTTTCTCATGAAATGCTGTATTTATAAAGGACGAGAAATAGCTGCTGCACTTGGAATCATTGTCTCAGATTTTAAGGTTAGCCAGGGCTGGATGATGCATTTTATGAAGAGAAATGCACTCTCTCTTAAATGAATGTTATCGTATGCACTACTGAAAGCAAAAAATGATGTATTGTAATGCTTGGTGTAACAGCTGATGCCCGGCACTTCTTGTGTTGAACAGTTTTCAAGGCCACCTGACGGAAAACACTAAGAAATTATTAGAAACCATGAAAACTGATTTAGCAGTGATTCCTGGTGGACTGACATCGGTACTTCAACTGTTGGACGTTAAACCATTCAAGGACAATGTGCAAAATCTCTTATCAGTGCTGGATGGCAGGAAGTGTGCACGAACTTACTTCAATAGGCAAGATTCAGAAACCACCTGTGGAACTTCTTTGTGAGTGGATATTGTGCGCTTGGGACATGATTTCTTTGAACAGGATTGAAAAGAATTTCAAGAAAACAGGAATCTCAAATTCGTTAGACGGGAGTGAAGATTATTTCTTATGGAGAGATGAGAGCAGTGATAGCAGTAGCAGCAATTCTTCCTGTAGTGCTGGTAGAGAACTCAAAGACAGTAATCTATAAAAGGTAATACTTTTATTTTTTGCTGCTATATAATTGTGTAGTTACATGAATTGTACTTTTATTAGTTCATATTTATTTAATTCAGGTCGTATTGCCAGCTCGTAATGGGAAGAATATTTTCCAGTTTCGGTACTTCAAACCCACTTGTCCAACTTGCCTGATGTACCCTATTTGATTTTTCAGAAAGAAACGCACGCCGTAATTTTACACCAAATTATGATAACCACAAATGAGTTTGAACCAATTCTGTGTATATATTATACTTGATGTATCTTTTAAATGTAATTAAATTGTAAATTTTTTTTAAATCAACCCTTCCAACTAAGAACATCATATCCGCATAGTATAACTTATGCAAATATCATTATCTTTGTTGGAGGGGTCAAAATATCTGAATTCCTTGCATAATTTATGCATCCGAAGTTTTCGCCTGTATTTTTTCGTCAAAAAAGTGTGTTGATTATGTGAGAAAATATGGAATGTCTTCCATGACAGCATGTGCTCACTCATCACAAGTGTGGACAAAACTCTGGTGTATCGTTGGAGTATGTAACTCACCAGCAGTACCCATAATCTCCATTTCAGTTTCTCTGTAACAGATCACATTGATGCACATTTTGTAGATACGTCCAGCTCTGGGAAATTTGACTCTGCATTTTTGCCCATAAAGTGAGAGGCAGAAGCTCACCATCTCTCTTTGATCTCTAGTGTTACGTATAATTGTGGAAGGCATCACTCTGTGCAGGGATACAGCTCCTAGTCTGGACAAAATTAATGATCATATGCTCAAAGTTGTGAGTGACCGATGTCTCAATGATATCCTCACTCTATTCAATAGACTATGGAGTTAGAGAGAGTTTCCATGTCAGTGGCACAAGGGAGCTGAAATACCAGTTTCCAAACCAGCTAAGTATCCAAAGCTTCTGGATAGCTATAGGCCAATAGGCCTTACAAATGGCCTCTGTAAGCTGTGTGAAAGGACGGTGAACCAACAACAACTGTGTGGGCCTTTGGAGGAGGTCGCCTGTCTATGTAGATTTTGTCTTATCGGTCTACAACATATAAATTTCAAATGTTCTCTTACTCAGGGAACTTGTATTCCCTTTTGGTGTATTTGTTTCTATCGGCTTAATAAAATAATTTTTATTTTATTTTTTACTTTGTCAAATGCACTTGTTGAATAAATTACTTTATTTTCATTTGAGTATCCTAATTTGTTCAGAGAGGATAGTTGCCTAGGTGTACTTCCCCTTAAAACAAAACCTCTACCACCCCCACTTATTACTGTAGTTCAGCACATTCAAGTTCCTAGTAACAAAACCAGGATGGAAGGATTTTGTCAAATGAACAGTTAATATTTTCTGTAATGTTCTGTCACTTTCCAACATAAAGGACAGCTATGGAAGATTCGTCTCTTCAGATGATTACCAACCTCAACCAGGGTCAAACTCGTGATCTTCAGAACAATGTATTCATTGTTTTGGGATATATATTTATTTATTTAATGTATGATGCTCAAACATAATGGATCTACGATCTGTACAAATACCAAATTTCGTATTTCCAGATAAGGACCAGCAATCAATTGCACTGCCTTGTCCGTTGTATTATGAATTTTCATCAAAGAAGTATCAGCTTGGTGAAGTCAGTCATCTGTGGTATCATGACAAGATGTTGATTAGGGTAGGGATAACTTGCCACTGATGGAAAATGTGACTTCTCTAGTGCACCATGTTGGTCGTCTTGACTGTTGTCCCTCAATGACTGGATGAACTTGGAATCTAGAATTCTGACTTTCTTGCACAGTTTCAGATAAGCCTCATACTTCTTAAGCACACAATGTGTTAGTGAAGTGAATACGATCATTACTTGCTTTAGCTGAGCATCATCTTTGGTGGTGTGGCCATGTAGAGGAGCAGTATAACACAAGAGGTAACTGCTAGTTTATGTGGTACAGTGAAACCTTATCAGTGCGTTCCTCATTAACACGTGTTCTCGCTTAGCATGTCGTAAAATCGAAGTCCTGATTCACCTCGTATTAAATCTACGTAAAAAATACCTCACTTATCATGTCACAAATTTTTGCTATTACCACTTAGTATGATCAGATATTTCCCAGTCCCAAAAATGTTCGTCATTCTTTCTGAAAGGAAAGTGTTTTCCAACACAGATAAAGAGCTATCACCACAGGTGACAGGTCGGGGAATGTTGCGCAAAAACTGGGAAAGCCTTGAATTCCTGAACTTTACAGGATAGTTTCACGAAGCAAGCTGTTAGCCTCAGGAAAGTTCAGGTTTATTTGCTGGTTTTCATTGATATTGCTGAATAACCCAGTATTTTGCATTTAATTCAGAAGTTAGAAATAAATTCTTTGTTGAACGATGCAGTGAAGGTTAGCAAATGTTTGTTGTGTGACGTTGACCGGTATGGTGCGGTGCTCAATACATTACATGTGTTAAAAATTACGTGGCATATTTTTTAAGTATGGGCCATTTGAAAATAACTACACAAGGAAAGACGATTTTCAAACACCACATTTATTTTGCAGATTATACATACTTGACTCCAATTTTTAACAAGCCGCCAAGTTTGTTTAAACACTTATAATACCATGCAACTAAGTTTTGAATACCCTCTTCATAGAAACTTGCCGCCTGCTCCGATAACAAAGAGTTCACGGCCATTTTCACTTTACCAATATAAATGGTCCGTTATTGGACATTATAAATTTTCCAGCTAACTCATTCCTGGTTGCCAGTGTTTCGCCCTCGTGTGCTAGGCTGGGCTCATCAGTTGGTACCTAGCACACCTACCAAGAGGAACAAATATTTCAGATTCCCTATGAGAATCAACATCTACTTTTCACTTTGTCGTTGTCATTGTAGTGGTTGCCGCTGAGGTGATGTTTGAGGTGGTGGAAGAGATGGTAGTCGCTCAGAGCAAGGTCAGGGCTGTAGGGTGGGTGGTCTAAAACTTCCCAGCCAAAAGTGTCTAATAAACCTCGGGTCTGAGCTGCAGTGTGAGGCCTTGCATTGTCGTAGAGAAGGACAGTTCCCTTTGTCATCATGCCACGTCTTTTATTTTGTATCCCTCTGCGAAGCTCTCTCAAGGTGTGTTTTTTCTTTTTCTAGTGGCTTTACGTCGCACCGACACATATAGGTCTTATGGCAACGATGGGATAGGAAAGGCTTAGGAGTTGGGAGGAAGCAACTGTGGCCTTAATTAAGTTACAGCCCCAGCATTTGCCTGGTGTGAAAATGGGAAACCATGGAAAACCATCTTCAGGGCTGCCGACAGTGGGATTTGAACCCACTATCTCCAAGGTGCAAGCTCACAGCCACGTGCCTCTAACCACACAGCCAACTCGTCCGGTTTTCTCAAGGTTTGGTAGCAGGCTTCTGCATTGATAGTGGTTCCTCGTTACATGAAGTCGGCCAACAAAACACCATCCCTATCCCAAAACCCGGACGCCATGATCTTGCGCTGGACAGAGTCTGTTTGGCTTTCACTTTTACAGGTGAATGTGTGTGTTTCTCCGTTCCATGCTCTGTTGATTTGATTTGGGCGTGATATGCAAAACCCATGTTTCGTCTCCCATTATGATCTGGTTCAACATGTCCTCAAGAGACAATTCTCGTTGGTTGGTCCGTATTGAAGCTGACTATAAGCAAATTATCACAAAATAATTTATTCTATTGTACCACCTATTCAGTACATACCACGTGCTACGTGGGTGAAATTTACATAATACTATGTACACTTCTTAGGAACATGTTTCGCCCGTTGTTAAGGGCATCATAAGCCTGTAGGTAACCTTAAGTTCAAATGTCAGAATCATTAACCAATCATACAAAGAATACACTGAAAATATGTTACACTTTAAAATCATCTTAGGTTAACATGCTACAATTATAACGTAGAAAAATGCCTGTTACTAACCAATCATACAAGGAATGCACTGAAAAAATGTGTTACACTTTAAAACATCTTAACTTAACATGCTAAAATTATAATATAGAAAAATATCTATTACAAACTAAGAGTATTGAGAATAAATAGTGTCTGAACTCATGGGAAAAAAATTTAAAAGAATGTAAATGAAAACTAAAAGAAATTTTTTTTTAACGAAGACCATGACTTTTCAGGTCTTGGGCTAGTAGCAATATCACGACTCTTACAATTTTTATTATTATTATTATTATTATTATTGGCAAGTAAAACAATAGTTATAATTGGATAGTTTTTATCACGTTTTAAATTTATTTCTCTCCAAAAAATACTTGTATAGGCCCGAGTTACAAAATATTAAATGATAACTTTGTTAATGATCTCTACTGCTATATTAATAGCAACAACAGTGAATATTTCTCAACTAAAGTAAACTCTTTTCCTCATCCCGAGGTGGTGCAGCTCTTTTTAGACACACCCCCTGTGGAGGGGAGTTACATGTACCATTTTTACCGCATATCAACCTTCCTACCATTCGTAAATCTCTAGCAGTATGGTACCAGGAATAGAACTCAGACTCCCAAGAATGGCAGCTTATTGTGCTAACCATTACGCTGGTAGACATTCTTAACTACAAAACACAGACACATAACATGACTGATGCATGCTTGCAATGCGCTGTTCGGACATGAAACTGTTCACCTATTTGTGTGACGTCATCAGAGCTGCAGTAGGCCTATGTACGGAGGCAGACATTTCTTAACTACAAAACACAGATGTACTGCACAACTTTGACCCACGTTTTTATTGGACGGGTCTTGCGGACAAAACTATTCACAAATTTTTGCGATGTCATCATAGCTGCAATAAGACTTGTACCCACTTTGAAGTGGAATAGTTGTTCTTCACTGACAAATTACATTGAGGGATCTCGTATGCGAGATTTATTATTTCATTTTCTTCATGTCAAAAAGCAAGGAGAGATCTAATACACGAGTAAATACAGTAGTTCATTGAAGTTCATAAGAAGTGCTGGAGTTGTTTCCAATGCGGATCAAGTTAAGGAAAGTGTCTGAAAGAGATTAAAATGCAGAACGAAAATTTGTTGCATTGTTAAAAGTTATTGAAAGTTTTTGACTATGAGACTCACCCTCCAATGTGGAGTCCAGTGTGTATTGTCAATTTGGTGACAGAAATCACAATAACATGTTGTTGAACAGAAGTGGAAGGGAAGGAGTGGAGGGTTGGAGGGGTAAGGTGTGGTTACTGCAAAAGCAGAGTGGTCGATCAAAGTGTTGTCACATTCAAGGTGGTGGCCAAAAATCATTCTCTGATCTCTCGCACGTGGCAAAGTTCATCCTCCAAACAATTCAACGGAAAACAGTGTTTAATAACCCTCCAGTTCAAAATATAAGGCTTCGGCTAATATTTGTTTCAGAAAGAGTGTGATCTGCAATAACACTGATACTTTTATGGGCCCCGGTGCAAATTTTTTCATATTTGTTGTCTGGTGTTTTACACACCTTTAATACACTGTTTTTATTTAACAAGGCCCAGTAAAAAATGGTTTGCATATTTGTTCTTATGTTTTTCACATACTTTCATACTCTCATCTCATATTTGGGAACTGTAGAAAGTACATACGTCAAAAAGGACATATCAAGTATGTACATCTCTCTGTTAGGCAGTTTTATTTGTGTATTCAGTAGTACATTTACTCACTTACTCTTTTCTTGTCCCCTGCAGAAACAAGGTTTTACTATTGTTACAGCTCTTTATCCTAGCAGCTACATTTGTGACGTGAGTTTTGTACATCAAAGTACTGCTAAGTGCTTGGGATAAACCCAGTACTTTAAAGCCTGATTTCAATATTACTGAAGGCCTGCAATCAGCACATTTGTGTCAAAGAATGGAGATAACAATTAATGCAATACCATGTGGAGAAGTGTTGTGAGCTTCTTGTACTTCATGTTTCTACTGTTGGAACATATGCTCTTTCTTGCAGTGCAACTGAAAGGCTGTTGGCTCGAACACGTCAACTCATCGACGTGAAGAAGGACGACGGATTCGCAGCTCTCCACCTAGCGTGTCTCAACGGTCATCGTGCTGTGGCAGAGACCCTCTTGGCTCAGGGGCAAGCAGAAGTGGACCTGCGAAACAATCGCAAGCAGACTCCTCTCCTACTAGCTGTTTCTCAGGTTTGTCTCCACCTTCTGGTTTTTATTATTGTACTAAATATCAATCTACAGAACATTTCTAGCTTGTCCTTCTTGTAGGGTCACTGCTCGGTAATCGAACTCGTGGTATCTATGAATGCTGACGTTCATGCCGAAGACGAGGATGGAGATACAGGCCTGCATCTTGCGCTGATGAAGAGAGCTTCCATCAACACAGAAATTCACGAACTGGAAGCACCAACTATATATGGGGTTAGTTGCATGTCTGTCCTCTCTCCCAACAGACACATTCAAAGTTAGATCTTCTCATTCAGTTGTTGACAAATAGTGATGTTGAATATATTGGGACTACTGGTGTCCCGCACTTTTGCTCACAAAAAAGGAACATTCCCTTTAAATTTTCCACTGCAAAATCTTGAGTAACTAGTGACATGTAGTCAAACATTTTTGCCTGATGGACCCACTTTAGTAACTCTGGAACATGAGCAACAGAGAACATACATGAAGTTTTACAAAATTATTTCAGTATTTAACCATTACTAATCTAATATCGAGCATCACTCTACATTGCTAAGTACAGCCAGCTGTTCATGTATGGTTCCCGGAGCAACTTCTCGAAGAAATTTTGTATCATTATTTCCATGGAAGTTGTATGAGAAACAGTTGACTATGTGTTGGCAGATTTTCGATGCACTTGGTCAGCCACGCTTAGCTTTATTTACATCCTAGTGTAGCCACTACAAACAGATCTGCAGGCATTATATTTTGTTCATAGCAGTGAAATAAATTAATACTTCAGTAGAGACCAAAAGGAGACACTAGCAGGCAGTGTAAATTTTCCTCACATCGACCTGAATGCAACTGACAACATGGACCACATTCTGCAAATCTGTCACTGCAACTGCCACAGCAACGTTGCATACAATGGAACCTAGTTCCCACTGTATTGACAAGCAAACGTGGTTATAGACGGTTCAAGCCCAAGAAAATGTGCATGAAAAGAAGGCATATATAGAAAGTGGGTTTCACAAGACTCCAGAGAACAGGAAAAGATATGTCATAGCCAAACATGAGGCTAAGAAAGCTGTCTCTGAAGCTAGGCTAATGAATTGTATACAACACTGGACTCAAAGGAAGGAGAGAAAACTATCTTCCAGCTGACCAAAGATAGAACAAAGTCTGCACAGGATATTGAGCACTATGTGCGGGTAAAAGGCAAAGATGGTCAGCGATTACAGGACAAACAGGACATCCTCAAATGTTGGCAACAACACTTTGAAGAGATTTCAGACATTGAATTCCCACACCCTGCTATTCCAGAAAGTAATCCAACAGCAGGTCCTATCTCACACATCACACCAGAGGAAGTCAACAACGCCATCAGGAGTATGAAGAACCAAAAAGCGCCAGATGATCTTCCACCAGACTTCTGGAAGTTGCAGGAATTTGAAGAACCTGCGATCACCTGGCGGTCCATAGTTGACTCTGGCCTTGTTCCCAGTGACAGGGCTACAAGAATCACTGTACCTGACCCTGCAGGAAGTGTTTGCTTCCTGCTGCACACAGTGAAGATTTTTTAGGATGATCTTCGATCGACGACTGCATGACATCGCCAGTGTCAGTACCAGACGGTACTGGAACAACCAACGCCATCTTCACTGCCAGAATGCTCATTGAAAAGCCCCGAGAGAAACAATGGCCACTGTATATTGCCTTCCTCGATCTTAAAAGGCTTTCAACCATGTTCCACATCATGTGATTTGGTATGCACTTCGTGACCATGGTATACCAGAAATGCTTGTCAATTGGATCAAGATGCTATATACGAACACCACAAGTCCTGTATGTTGCGCTGCCGGCATCTCTGAGAGCTTCCCGGTGAAGGTCGGTGTACACCAAGGTTCTGCATTGTCCCCATTGCTCTTTGTTCTCTTCATGGACACAGTCGCATGGGATCTGCAGAGGAGTGTCCCTTGGACTATCCTATATGCAGATGATGTTGCACTTGCTGCTACCACCAGAAGTGGACTGCAGCGTCAAGTTGAAGATTGTAACAGCAGTCTCTCACAATACAGTCTTAGACTGAACAAAAATAAGACCGAATACCTGGAAACCATCCCAAGCAACGGCTCAATTAAAGTTGATGGGGTGACCTTAATGTACAGACTGATGGTGAGATATGCGACGAAGTGCAAAGTAGAATAAAGGCAGCATGGAGGAAATGGAGGGAAGTCGCAGGCGTACTCTACGACACAAGGATGTCACTGCATCTGAAGTCCAAAAGATACCGCATGATAGTATAGTACGCGAACCTTTTCTTGATACCTGAGCTCCCTAGTGCTGAATGAGAACTGGGAATCAAGAAAAGGTTTGCGTACTATAAGTTCTGTTGCTTTATTCGGTGTTGAAAGTCGATCAGCTGACAAAGCTACAGAACACCAATTACACACCATGGAAATGTATATGATCTATTGGTCGATGGGCACCACACGCCTGAATCATGTCAAAAACGACACCGTCTGCCAGCAAATGGGGATTACACCCATCGCTGAGAAGCCACAGGAAAAAAGTCTCCAATGGTATGGTCACATCCTGCATGCTGCACCAGGAACAGTTGCCAATTTCACCCACACCTTTGAAACGAATGGGCAATAACCACATGGACTTTCAAAGCAGCGCTGGCATGATACAGTAAATGCTGATATGAACTTTAGACCACATGATGCCTAAGACGATGCAAAATGGCGAGCATAGATTAGACCAGCAGACCCTGCACTAGCTGGAAAATGCTAGGAAGAAGAAGACGGGGCGAGTTGGCCGTGCGTGTAGAGGCGCGCGGCTGTGAGCTTGCATCCGGGAGATAGTAGGTTCGAATCCCACTATCGGCAGCCCTGAAGATGGTTTTCCGTGGTTTCCCATTTTCACACCAGGCAAATGCTGGGGCTGTGCCTTAATTAAGGCCATGGCTGCTTCCTTCCCATTCCTAGGCCTTTCCCATCTCATCGTCGCCATAAGATCTATCTGTGTCGGTGCGACGTAAAGCCCCTAGCAAAAAAAAAAAAAGGGAAGAAGAAGAACCACAACCATCGGTACAGTGAAAACTTGTAACTTTCTGGCAACCTTTAAACATAAAATGGATAATTTGTAACTTGAATGAAATATATATGATGAAATTGGGTGCCACTTGCAAAAGATTTACAGGAATAATTGACTTTATAGAGCATGAAAGAATTCCTTCTCCCAAGGCAACAGTCGTCAGGCTGATGAGGCTCCAAACTTGCTTCATTACCTTACCTGCTACTATTTAACCCTGAAAATAAATTTGGGTAGCATGCTAAGTTTTTTCCTTACTCCACCAATAAAAGATTTACTATAGGTTTCACTATGAGAATTTGCTCCCAAAACAAAATAAAACAAAACAAACACCAACAATAATTATCACATGATGAGACCAACTCATTTTTCCGCCCACACAAATAAACATCCACAAACATCTACAATCTACAAACATACATAGTTCCGAAGGCCACACTTCATATTGATGATTTCATACAGGTAAGACGACTGCCCATTCTTAACCTTATTTACATGAACAAAATAGCACCATCACCGTGAAATCAATTTACCGTATGTTATAACTGTAAAAAAATCCAATCCCAGTCACTTAACTATTCTCTGTTAATTAAGCCATACACTTTCACAATGTCAGAAATACTACTGTGGAATTTATAAATAATGACAACCATGTTGTATCAGTCAAAGAATGAACAAGTAATAAACACTTGGCCTACGATTTTATCTAGCCATAATCAGTTCTGTGCACAACACATTACCACCTCACACACTGTGCATTATCTTGGAGAGGAATAAACAAGAAAATTGGTTACCGAGCGGCTGGTACGCAAATAAGTGAACATTCGCATTCATCCACATTGATGAATAACAATCTTCAATCTATACTTCCCGGCTGTAACCCGAGTTTCCAAGTCACTTTTTGGAACACTTTCAAGCAACTTCAGCCATCTTTACCGATATAGTCACTGTTTTCTCATATTGCACAATCTTCACTGCTAGGCCATGTGTACAGAATCGTACACTGAAAAGTGTGAAAAACACCAGACAACATGTGCACGAGGGCCGGTATAAATACCAAAGTATTATTGCAGATCACACTTTTTCTAAAACAAATATTAATAGAAGCCTTTTATTTCGGACCAGGGGTTTATTAAACATTATTTTCTGATCATACTCTTAGACAATAAATTGAGCACGTGCGACTGCGAGGAATCTGACAAAACTTCGACCAACTCGAGTGATTGAATCAAAACTCGAAGTCGGAGTTCGAACATTCACTACCTCTGCAGCTGGGCTGAGTGGCTCAGACGGTTGAGGCGCTGGCTTCTGACCCCAACTTAGCAGGTTCAATCCTGGCTCAGTCCGGTGGTATTTGAAGGTGCTCAAATACTTCAGCCTCATGTTGGTAGATTTACTGGCATGTACAAACTCCTGTGGGCCAAAATTCTGGCACATCCACGTCTCCGAAAGCCGTCAAAGTCGTTAGTGGGACGTAAAAGCACTATCATTATTATTTCTTAAAGATGCAGATGCCAGTTCACTTTCTGAAAGATTTTAATTTGGTCTTCATTAGTCAGGAATTTCATGACTTTTTCCGTATCCATAACTAAGCTATCACAAGACAAATATTTGCTGCACTTCATTGTACCACTCAACAAAAAGTAAATTTCTAACTTCTGAATACAAGCACAAACAGTCTAGCTGTGTTATTCAGCAATCTTGCTGCTAATTGGCAAGAAAAACTGAGCATTCCTGAGGCCAACAGCTTGCTCCCCAAAGGTGCAGCTTATGCTTTGAAGTTCAGGAATTCAAGGCCTTTTCCCATAATCATGCAACTGTGGCAACAACCCTTGCCCAAGTTGGAAATCACATTTCTTTCACAAGGAGTGACAAATTACATTTTCAGGGCTAGGAAAAATGTGATCGTACCAAGTGATAATAGTGAAAATTTGTGTCGCAATAAGTGAGGTTTTTTATGTATTCTAGATTTAATACAATAAGGCTTTGAATTTAATGAGGAGCATGCTAACTAGATTGATTGGTTCACCTCAAGGGGAGTGTATGTACTTGCTGTTCTCCTAATTAAGAAATATTTGTACAGATCTTTACACAGCTGGCAAGTCAGACAGGGGACTGCCTGGTGGCCCTGTCCATCGCATGCTACTTGGTACAGGAAGGCTGTCAGCTCACCAAGAAGAACAACAAGGGGAAGACTCCTCTGGACCTAGTGGCAGACACTCCCATGGCTGAGCTCCTCCAGCAGTATGTAACACCTAGAAGGTAATGACCACAGTGGAGTGATATTATACACATGTCGGGAAACGAACCCTGTGCCATCTGTGCTATTTAAGATTCGTCATTTTTGCCTTGTTTTAAAAATGTTAAACTTTTTTTAATGCTACCAGTATTTAATTTCCATATTTACTTTAGTTTTCATTGGTTGGTCACAGAAGAGAGAGAAGCCCGAGTTACTTGGAATTTATTTTCTTTTGTTTTACTCTATTATGTGTGATTTGGTCATGGCAGAGCATGGGTTTCTGGCTGGGATAAGTACCTCTAACGCTTGTGATTTTTATTTCTGTTTTCTTCATTATGATTAGTATTTTATTCTTAATTAATGACCCTCCTCAAAGTTTTGAAATGAGGAAAATGTTGGTCTAGTAATGGCAGGTCATTGTTGTCAGCTATCTTGGAAATTGAAATTTTGTCTTGATCCATTTACATTACTTTCAAGACTGGATATTCTGAATGTTCAAACTCTCACCAAATGTCTGGAGAATAGGTTCTGTATTTTTTTCAAGATACCCCAGGAAATTACAAGTAATAAATCTCATTGTAGACCGTATTGGACATCAGATATGAACATTAAAACAAGAATAATAGTTAACACCACCTTTCCAATACTTATCTTTCCTATATTTAGGAAATAAACATTACAACAGGCGTTGTAAGATGGGACATGTTTCGCTTAACAGTCGTAAGCATCATCAGCCGAAAATAAATCTTAGCCTAAAGTTAGGTCAGGGCCCTGAACCTAGTGTCCTTAACATATATGGCACCCTAAGAATCAACATTTATATTTATAAAATGAAAATAGGCTTAAAACTAGTGTGAAAAAACATGGAGTGTTACAACATGGCTAAGAGAAAAAACACAATCGAGTTGAGACGGAGGATAAGAACAGAAAGTAGGCTGCAATACAGAGCTGGTAGTGAAATAATTAAAATCATTAGGATATCATTGTTACCAGTCTTCTTCTTCTTCTTCTTCTTCTTTCGGTGCCTATCCGTTTCGGATGTTGGCGATCATGATGGCTATTTTCGTCTTGTTTGTGGCAGCGCGGAACAGTTCAACTGATGACATATTGCACCAGCCTCTAAGATTGTCAAGCCAAGATATTCTTCTTCTTCCAGGACCTCATTTGCTGTTGATTTTCCCCTGGAGTATTTTTTGGAGTAGGTTGTATCTATCTGTGTTGCGCATTATATGTCCCAGATACTGCAGCTTTCGGCATTTCACTATCTTGATCAACTGAGGTGTTGTGTTCATCCTTCTCATTACTTCCACGTTTGTAATTCTCTGGGTCCAAGATATTCTCAGGATCCGCCTATAAAGCCATGTTTCAAAGGCCTCCAGCTTCTTCTCTGTGTTTTTATTTAAGGTCCATGTCTCTACACCATATAAAAGAACAGAAAATACATAACAGTGCAGAAGTCTGATTTTAGTCCCTAAAGTTAGATTGTGGCTTTTAAACACATTACTCATTTTCTGGAACACACTTCTTGCTTTTCCAATGCGTACCTTGACTTCTTGTGAGCAATCCCAGTCTTCATTTATTATGGTTCCAAGGTATGTATATTGTTTTACCCTTTCTATACTCTTTTGATTTATAACCAAGTTTATTCCGGAAATATTTTCCTTACTTATAACCATGAGTTTTGTCTTTGCGGTGTTTATTTCAAGCCCGTATTGGCTGCTGACTCTTACAATTCTATCCATTAGTGATTGTAGCACTTGGATAGTATCAGCAAATACAATTGTATCATCAGCATACCGGATGTTGTTTAATCTCACTCCATTTATCAAAATTCCTTTTTCTATATCTTCCAAGGCTTCTCTAAATATGTATTCTGAATACAAATTAAATAGTATAGGTGACAAGATACATCCTTGCCTCACTCCTCTCAGGATTTTGACTGCTTCGGTGTGTTCTCCTTCAACACGCAACACCGCTGTTTGATTCCAGTACAGCGTCTTGATGATTCGCTGATCTCTTTCCTCCATTCCAATATTTCTCAAAATATCCATCAATTTTTCATGTTTTACACAGTCAAAGGCTTTCTGGTAGTCTATTAAACAAGCAAATACATTCTTATTTACATCTCTACATCTCTGAAAGAGGACCTGCACACTGAACAAGGCTTCTCTCGTACCTACTGCTTTAATAAACCCAAATTGATTAGGGGCTATCTGATCTTCACACAGTCTGTATATTCTTCTGTGTATCACTCTCAAGAACACTTTCAAGAGATGACTCATCAAGCTTATTGTGCGGTAATCTCCACATTGATTTGCGTTTTGCTTTTTTGGCAAGGTGATGAACTCTGATTTGAGCCATTCCGATGGAATATTCCCGGATACATAAATTAGATTGAAAATTTTGGTCAACCATTTTACATGATGTTCATCCATCAGTTTTAAGAACTCTGCTTCTACTTTATCTGGTCCCACTGCCTTTCCGTCCTTCATCTGATTGATGGCTGTTTGAACTTCTTCTAATATATCTGTGCCACTTATTTCATTTGTATTTTGTGTAAAAGTCTCATAAAATAAATCTTCTATATATTTTTTCCAGATCTTTTTCTTGTCTTCTAAATCCACCATCAAGTTCCCGGCTTCATCTATTAACTTTCCACCAGTGCCATTCCTGTATTTCCCTGTTACTTCTCTTACTTTCCTGTGTACATTGAAGCTGTCATACCTACTTTGATATAACTCAATCTCCTCACATTGCTCCACTTTTTCTTTTTCTTTTGCCTCCCTGATCTTTCTTCTGATGTCTGCATTTATTTTTCTGTATTCTGCAGGTTTTCCTTTATTGACTCTTCTTTTCTCCATGAGGTTCAGTATTTCATCTGTCATCCATGACTTTCTCTTTTTCTCCTCTGGTTTCATGTACTTCTCTTTTATTTGCTGAACGGCGTTTTGTACTTTAGTTAATTCTAATTTGACATTATTGCTGGTGATGTTTTCCTCTGTGATAATCTTCAAGTTAAATTCTACTTGCATGTTCTCTTTCATTATTGGGTCTTTGATTTTCCTCAAATTGTAGTTTTGCCTGTTCTTCCTCTTCACTTTCTTCATTTTGACTTTGAAAACTCCAACAAGTGGTGTGTGATCTGAGTTGATATCTGCACCAGGGTAGGTTTTCACTGCGGTGCAACTGTTCCTGAAACGTTTATTTACCAATATGAAATCAATCTGGTTTCTTACACATTTCCCGGGTTTGTCCATTGGAGACTTCCATGTATATAGTCTTCTAGGTGGAAGTTTAAACCAAGTGTTCATGATCACTAAGGGCCGGTATTATAATGAAGGTTTAAACTGAAGATTGAGTTAAACTGTAACTAGAGTTTAAACAGATGTTGAGTCTTATAATGTCCGGCCAAGTTAAGCTGAGGTGAAGAAGGAAATATACGATCTTGGTAGCAGTGACTTGCGAGAAAAGATGACTGTCGATAATGTTTTGCAATGACTTGCGAGAAAAGAAGACTATCGATAATGTTTTGTTTACTTCTTGTAGTGAAAATGGCTGATAACAACAAACGTTGTCCTAATTTTACGTACAGGGAAATAGAATTGCTTGTGCAATTAGTACAAAAATACAGTGGGATTATTGAGTGCAAAAAGACGGACGCTACAACATGGAGAGAAAAAGAATTGGCCTGGGAGAAACTTGCCGAGGAATTCAATTCTTATAGTGGCGGCATACCCAGATCAGGAAAAAATTTGCGAGTTAAATATGAAAATGTGAAGAAATCTACAAAAAAAAAGTTCGCGGATGAAAAACAGGAAGTATACAAAACCGGAGGTGGGTCAGTTCCATCTATTAAAATAACTGCAGTGGATAATGCCGTGATAGAACTGATGGGTGAAAGCAGCACTGGGCTCGAACCTGTACACGATAGTGACTCTGTTCCCTCAGCTTCCACTTCGCAGGTTAGTGATTTGCAGTGGAAAAGCTGGAACCCCATAATGTTGAGGCAACCTGTGTCCAGTTCCCTGATTGCTGATGCCGTCATCGAAGATGTTGAAGGTTTGGAGACTACAGATGCTACAGACAGACCCTCTAGAGAAACTGACGGAAGATCTAGGAAGAGGAAGAGTGATCTGACAACGGACTGCCGTATGAAATACAGCAAATTATCTGCTGCTAGAGGCGAGCTTATTGACCTGCAAAAGGCTAGCATTAATTTAGAGATGAGGTTAAAAGAAGAGGATGCTGAGATGAAGAGAAAAGAACACGAGATGAGACTGGATTTTATGAGGAGGGAATTCGAAATGAACCAAGAGAAGTTGAAACTAGAAATAATGATTTTGAAAAAAACAGTTCAGTGAAAATTTACATTATTTTATTTATGCATTTTGCCAATTCCAAGTGTGATGTAATTTAATTTGTATACATTTTCATGATTCATTTTTGTAATATAAATAGAAATATAAAGTAGGCCTACATATTCAAATAAAACTTTTACAAAAGAAAAGGAATAAGTTATGAAAAATCGTAACAATTTGATTTGCCTTAAAGGACACTGGGCCTGAGTTTTTGGCCTAAAATATACAAAATATCAATATTTCTATTTTCCCATATTAATATACTCCTAATCCCTAGGGATCATTTTGCGGTATTATTTTCCATGTTCCGCCAGTTTTGAAAGCCCAGCATTACGTTTAAATGCCTGGTGAACAACTTTTTAAACGCCACCTTCTGTTGGCTTGCGATGGTAGCACACACTTTTCTCTCCATTATGCTCTGTACTTTAATTTATTGCAAGATGAAGATTTTGAAATTGCCTCTGAATCACTGTGTCTGCGTTGTGCTCCTATCTGGAGTAAAAATATCATACTATTACTATGTAATGTATACAAAACCTAAATTTGTTTGTAAATCACATCAGTGCAAATTCCATGCTCTTACCTTCCTTTTAGTTTCAGATATAATTGTTTAATGTTTAGGGAGGTATTTATAAGTTGTTTTGGTAGTAATTAATGTAGGCTATACATAACAAATTAGTGGCAATTAATAACTAAAGTAGTACCCAGGTAGGACTGTATGTTTTGTAAACAAAATAATCATGGTGTGTATTATTGCTTTTCTGTGAGTGAATTTATGGTGTTAAAATGCATGCCATTAGCTCATGCTGGCATAAGCCAAGAAATAAGAGTAAAATAAGTGAAGATAGGGCTCTAAAGCAAGTTGTTACTTGGTGGAAATAAACAGGTAGGCCTAGTGAAAATGTGATTCAACAACAACCTGCAATTCAACATGCATTTACGTCCCTACATGCTGGAGCACCAAGAAGTCTAAAATTACAATTGAAGAAGGTATTGTATATATTGATGTTAGCAGTAAAAGTGTGAAGAAGCTGACAATGTTTGGCAATACATCTGAAAGTAGGCCTGATTCCCAATTAACAAGAGATCACTTTATTTTGATACACTGTACCTCACTCTATGAACTGGTTAAACACCTAAAATGTGTGGAATGTGGAAATTTTGCTCTCACTTCAAGTGAGGAACAGGCATGGTTTAGCTTATAAACTATGCATAAAATTTTCTTTGTGTGTGGGTTCTGTCCAAATCAGACACACTCAAGTCCTCAGCTAAAAGATGAATCTAAATCCCAAAGATCCCATTTTGATGTAAATAGAAGGGCTGTTTTATTTCAAGCAATAAAAACCTAGAATGCCCACCAGACTTTTTCGTGGTGGTCTTAAAACTAGCATGTATGTTTTTTAATGCCCTGTCTATATGTTTAGTTATTACTTTTACAATTTATTCATTGGTTTTGTTATAAATAACTTTTAAATGCTCAAATTTGAAGCAATTCTTTGCAAATTGAAGCTGGTAAAGACAGAAAATTATTTCAGTATGGTAATTGGCCCAGTCTTAAAATTGATAACTAAGTTAATTGACAGGGAAATAAGGTGCTGGATAGCTACCTGAGAATTGTGGTACCTTCATCGATTTAGTGCGCCTTACGTTTTCAATATTTGATGAATTTTCATATAAATGCTCAGAATATAATTAGGTAATTTCTATGGAACAATTCAAAATACAGTGATAGAAATTTTAACAATGCTTCATATTACCATATACTTGGACCACATAAAATGTCAAGTTCGTATCTCAATATTTGCAGAAATTTATTATGCATGCTTACAGAAAAATACAATTACTAGTATCTCCGTCCTACATTTTCAGGCACAAGAAACCTAACCTGCATATCATTTTTGTTTATGGTGGCCTAAAAATTGGCATGTATGTCCTTCAGTGACCTGTCTGTAAGTTTAGAGATTACTTTTACAATTTCTTCATTGGTTTGGTTCTAAATAACTTTTAAATGCTCAAATTTGAAGCAATTCTTTGCAAATTGAAGCTGGTAAAGACAGAAAATTATTTCAGTATGGTAATTGGCCCAGTCTCAAAATTGATAACTAAGTTAATTGACAGGGAAATAAGGTGTTGGATAGCTACCTGAGAATTGTGGTACCTTCATCAATTTAGTGCGCCTTACGTTTTCAATATTTGATGAATTTTCATATAAATGCTCAGAATATAATTAGGTAATATCTATGGAACAATTCAAAATACAGTGATAGAAATTTTAACATGCTTCATATTACCATATACTTGGACCACATAAAATGTCAAGTTCGTATCTCAATATTTGCAGAAATTTATTATGCATGCTTACAGAAAAATACAATTACTAGTATCTCCGTCCTACATTTTCAGGCACAAGAAACCTAACCTGCATATCATTTTTGTTTATGGTGGCCTAAAAATTGGCATGTATGTCCTTCAGTGACCTGTCTGTAAGTTTAGAGATTACTTTTACAATTTCTTCATTGGTTTGGTTGTAAATAACTTTTAAATGCTCAAATTTGAAGCAATTCTTTGCAAATTGAAGCTGGTAAAGACAGAAAATTATTTCAGTATGGTAATTGGCCCAGTCTCAAAATTGATAACTAAGTTAATTGACAGGGAAATAAGGTGTTGGATAGCTACCTGAGAATTGTGGTACCTTCATCGATTTAGTGCGCCTTATGTTTTCAATATTTGATGAATTTTCATATAAATGCTCAGAATATAATTAGGTAATATCTATGGAACAATTCAAAATACAGTGATAGAAATTTTAACATGCTTCATATTACCATATACTTGGACCACATAAAATGTCAAGTTCGTATCTCAATATTTGCAGAAATTTATTATGCATGCTTACAGAAAAATACAATTACTGGTATCTCCGTCCTACATTTTCAGGCACAAGAAACCTAACCTGCATATCATATTTGTTTATGGTGGCCTAAAAATTGGCATGTATGTCCTTCAGTGACCTGTCTATAAGTTTAGAGATTACTTTTACAATTTCTTCATTGGTTTGGTTGTAAATAACTTTTAAATGCTCAAATTTGAAGCAATTCTTTGCAAATTGAAGCTGGTAAAGACAGAAAATTATTTCAGTATGGTAATTGGCCCAGTCTCAAAACTGATAACTAAGTTATTTGACAGGGAAATAAGGTGCTGGATAGCTACCTGAGAATTGTGGTACCTTCATCGATTTAGTGCGCCTTACGTTTTCAATATTTGATGAATTTTCATATAAATGCTCAGAATATAATTAGGTAATTTCTATGGAACAATTCAAAATACAGTGATAGAAATTTTAACAATGCTTCATATTACCATATACTTGGACCACATAAAATGTCAAGTTCGTATCTCAATATTTGCAGAAATTTATTATGCATGCTTACAGAAAAATACAATTACTAGTATCTCCGTCCTACATTTTCAGGCACAAGAAACCTAACCTGCATATTATTTTTGTTTATGGTGGCCTAAAAATTGGCATGTATGTCCTTCATTGACCTGTCTATAAGTTTAGAGATTACTTTTACAATTTCTTCATTGGTTTGGTTGGAAATAATTTTCATATTCTCAAATTTGAAGTAATTTCTTTCAAATTGAAGCAGATAAAGGATGAAAATTATTTCCGTATGGTAAAATGTTCAATCTCAAAAATAACTAAGTTCATTGATAGGGAAATAAGGTTGTACCTTCATCGATTTAGTGGGACTTACATTTCAAAAGGCCTTTTTTTATGACATTTGATATAAATTATCAGAAAATAAATTAATAGCTATGGAACAGTTCAAGGTAGGCTACAGTATAAAAATTTGAACATTGCTTTATATTACCATATTCATTCACCATATAAAGTTTGAAGTAAATAAGTCTTTATATGTCAGTTCCAATGTTCCTTAAGTAAATTATTAATTATGTTCGGCCTATAAAATATAAAATCTGCCATGATGTAATTACACTATTTGGACTTTGTACTTTGCATGCTATTACATAGATCTGCAAATGATAGTGGTATTGTTTTCTGTCTGCAATATGTCAATGAAGGTTAAAGAAATGTTTTGATACAAATCTGAAATTTCTATATTGAACATCCTTTGTGCAACAACACATAAACTTGTAGTGATTACTCAGTGCCATCATATAGGCCTATTACACTTCTGAATTAAATAGTCAACACTCCACTAGCATGATACATGATTATTATGTGACAATAATTGAACTACTATGATAATACAGAAATACTCATGATAATAATAATAATAATAGTGGTTTTTAAACTCATCGATTGTTACTTTTTGCTCAAATTGGCCATTTAGTTACATGTTACATTAGTTTCACAATAAATTTGAAAAGTATTCTTGAATTAGCATTTGCCTAACAAATTCTCCACCTCTGTTTACTTCAATCCCTAGCGCCCTTTCCATTATACCTTCTAGTCTGTCCTCATCCATATGTACAAAGTCTGGTTCAGGTTCATTCATGTCTCTTGCAATGTTATGCAGAACTGCAGTTGCAACAATAACCATCTGAGCAGTTTTCAACTTTTGTCTTATGCCCAGAGACAAAACAGGGAATCGACGCTTCCAAACTCCGAAGAGCCTCTCGACAACGTTTCTTGTTCTTATTTGAGATTCATTATACAACGATTCCGCAGGAGTAGCAGGTTCCGGGAGTGGTGTCATTAGATATGGTTTGATGCCATACCCAGAATCTCCAAGCAATAGAGAACTGCCATGCACACCTGATTCAAACTGAGCCCTCAGTCGTGAATTGCTGAATATGGTAGCATCATGTGCTGATCCTGGCCATCTTGCTACAATATTCTTGATTTTCAGATTTGCATCAGCTACAACCTGTACGTTTAATGAAAAGAACCCCTTTCTGTTTCTGTATTGCTCTGCAGAATCTCCTCCAGGGGACTGTATTCTGATGTGGGTACAGTCAATGGCACCAATCACTCTGGGAAACTTTGCAATTTTGTAAAACTGATTGTTACTTACTAACATGTCATTTTCCTCTGCTGGTAATTTTATTTGCTGTGGAGCAAGGGAGGCTATAACATCTGTCACACGCAATATAGTCCGTGAAACAGTGGCCTTATGAATTCCTCCGAAATCTCCCATTGTAATGAACATACTACCGGAGGCATAAAACCGCAATGCTATTAGTAGTTGACTGAGGGGTTCTACAGCATGATTTCTGAAATGGAAGGAAGTTACTTTATTTTATAAAATTTACACTTTTAACATTCAAACAGTTCAATAATTTATTTCATTTTTACATTCTTACCTTTTCGTTGCATGTTTTATTCTAGCACCGATTTGCTGAAATAGGGTTATGACAGTCTGTTTTGTAAGCCTAAACCTATTTAAAAACTCTGTTTCATTCCATATATGAAAGTGACGTGCCCTTGCTCGAAAAACTCGTGGTGCCCGCGGTCGTTCAATAATTTGAACTACTTCTTCATCATCGCTTAATACTTCTTCAAACACCTCAAAAATATCTTCCAGGTCCATTCGTTCTGCCATGTTGTAAGGTTATGTATTCTTAAACTTCAGTTTAAACGGTAGATGAGTGGCAGTAAAATTAATCTCTAGTTGAACTTAAGATTAAGTTTTATAATACGCAACTAACAGATAAACTGAAGTTTAAACTGAACCAACAGTTTAAACCTCTATTATAATACCGGCCCTAAATCATTTGACATCGCAAAACTTTCAAGATCATCCCCTCTGGAATTCCTCTCTCCTAGTCCAAACGGTCCTACAATGTCTGATGTCCTAACTCCCCCCACTTTCGCATTGAAATCTCCCATCACAATTGTCAGATCATGTTTGTTAAGGTTTTTCAAAATCCCATTTATGCTTTCGTAGAATTCTTCTACCTCTTCATCTTCCTTGTCCATTGTAGGCGCATACACTTGTATTATGTTTATGTCAATAGGCCTAGCACTCAGCTGTAACATCATTACTCTGGCTGATACGGGTGTGAAACTTTTGAGACACCTTGCTACTTCCGCTGAAAGTATTACACCGACTCCATGTTCATGCGTTCCATCAGCTCTACCCGAATATAGCACTCTATGTTTATATATGGAAACATCTCCCGTATTCGGCCATCGCACCTCACTAACACCAAGTATATCTAACTCCATCCTATCCATTTCTTTAATCGTATTATGTATTTTTCCTCCTTGGCTCATTGTTCTCACATTCCAGGTTGCCACTTTAATTTTTTCTTGCCACTTGATTTTCTTCATGCCTGTACTCACTACTGTTCCTCCCGGAGATCCGACTGAGGAACTTACTCCGGATGATGATAATTTCGTCATGAGTATAGCCATAATGATTACTAGGACTTACCATCAGGCCTTTAATGTAGTCGTTGTCCAGTGCGTTCTACATCCTTATGCCGTTGACCACCTTTGTGGTTCCTCCGCCTTTAAAGCCAGTTTCCCAACTCAAGGACAAAAGAGTGCCCTTTAAGAGCCAATTAAGGCGAGAGAGGGTATTTCTGTCGGGGTTTTCTCCCTTAGCCTTTGATAGTCCCCTATCAACCTGCAAGGCAGCAGGCTGTACTCGTATTAATCCCCAAGTACAGGGCTGCCTCTTCCGCAATCTCCACCGTTCCGAAGTCCATCTTCTCCGTTAAAGATTCCGTTGAGGTCTTCACTCGTAACCCTGAGTTGGGACCCTTACCAGATGTTACACACCGGGCCAGTGTGCTCTGGGACTCACATAGGCAGGGGCGCCACTCCCTGGGTAGGGCTACCTCTGAAGAGGGTCCCTACCTGCTACCTGCTTGTTACCAGTCAGTCAATCAGAATGTTAAAACATAAAAACAAGAGTGAAAATATATAAGAGTGTTCATCATGGCTGAGTTAGAAAAAACACGTAATCGTGTTGCCAGAGGTTAAAATGTAAGGTACAACACAGAGTTGGCAGTGTAATAATCAAACTCATGGCTGCCACTCAGTTAATAAGAATGTTCATATATAACAAAACATAATGGTTATATTCTTTTAAGTGAAGAAATAATTAAATCCCACTCTTGTATAGATACGTGAGAACGGGCGAGAGAAATCATATGTTGTAGCAGACATGGAGTAGTAACACTTCAAACAGGATTGATCACGCCTGAAGCCGCTTCATTTTTGCTGGGAGTTCAAGACCAAAACGGAAAAAAATAAGATGCCAAGTGCGTGAACTGAAATCTGAAAATGGAAAAAGGAAAAAGATGTACTGGGGCCTTGAAAATAGGGTGTTCAGAATGGGAGACTAAGATCGCTTACCTCTTATGTTGGATGAGCGTTGAGCGGAGACATTAGCCGTTCAAGGGGGTCTGTTAAATTTATGCCCGTTGCTGCGTGTGTTGTATCTGTGTGCTTGCCTAGGCAGAGAGTAAGTTGGGACGGGAGGAGTAGGCGCAACAATGAGAGTGCTAGAAGCTGGCGGCGAAGCTGTATTATGGGGAGGGGGTAAGGTGGAATCTGTTATGACGACTGGAGGGGTATTTAAAGGTTTATAATTGAAGATTTTTGTGAAATTGTTATGATTTATATTAAGATTAGTGAGTAAATTGGGGACTTGTTCAATTAATGGGCTGTTGTTCTCAGGGACATCATTCAAATTATTATTATTATTATTATTAAAATGTTGATCCAAGAAAATGTATGTATTTTCCAATTCAGTCATTAAGCTGCTTTTATTTACATATTTTATAATGTGGAGGTCCTGATCAATTGTAGAATAATTGTGGCCGGAATCCCTCATGTGGTTGCTCATGGCAGAGTACTTTTTATGCTTTAAGGCATTATAATGTTCCAAGTATCTAGTTCTAAAACTGCGGCCAGTTTGTCCGATATAAGAAAATTCACACTGGGGGCATTTGAGTCTGTAAATACCAGAGTTTGAAAATTTCTCTTGAGAAGTATTTACCAAGTTGGAATTAAAGAATATATTCCGATTAGTGTTGCGAGTTCGGTAGGCAATTCTGATGTTATGCTTCTTAAATGGGTTAGTAATGCTGTGTATGGCAGGGTTAGTGAAGGTGAAAGTGGCAGTGTTTATTCTTTTGGGCTTATCTGGAATTAAATTTGTAGTATTTTTTGATTTTATTTTACCAATAATCTTATCGATCAGGTTAGGTTTATAGCCGTTAAGTTTTGCAAGTTCTTTTATATATTCAGACTCTTTTTTTCGGTTAGAAGGGGATATTGGAATATTTAATTCTCGATGAACTAAACTGTAGAAAGTTGCTTGTTTATGAGATTGAGGGTGTAACGACTCATTCTTTATTGTCAAAGGAGCAGCTGAGGGCTTTCTGTAAATTTGGAAAATATAATTATCACTGGCTCTAGTCAAGGTTAAGTCCAGGAAGTTTAAAGACCTGTTGACTTCGTCTTCCTTAGTGAACCTGATATTGTGGTCAAGGTCATTAAGGGTCTTTAAAATGTTATCGCTATTGTTGCGATGTGTTTCAATGATGGCAAATGTGTCATCGATGTATCTTAGCCAAAGCTGTAGACCACTGATTTTATTGATTATCTTGTTAGTCTCAAGGTGAACCATAAAAATGTTAGCAAGGATTCCAGATATCGGGTCGCCCATCGCTAGTCCCTCCTGTTGGTAAATTTTGTTATTGAATGTAAAGAAGTTATTGTTTACTACAAATTTTAGCAAGTTGATCAGTTCATCTATTTCACATTTGCTTATAGTGTTATGTTTCAAAAGATTAGTTTATATTAAACTAATGGTTTCTTTTACTGGTATACTAGTGTACATATTGGTGACATCATACGAAACCATGACGTGATTGTCATGTAACTTGAATTTAGAAAGTTTATTACAAAAATCAACTGGATTTTTGACATAGGCTTCATTATTGAACTTGTAATGGCTATTTAAAAAATGGTGTAAAAATTTAGAAACCTTGCAGGTGGGACTATTTTGACAGTTTAATAGGGTGCATTGGCACATCTTTTTTATGTATTTTTGGTAAGGCTTTATCAGTAAGTAACCTGGAATTCATAATGGTAAGTTTTTGTTGTTCATGCTCTTGAAAGAGAAAAGATGAATTTTTCAGCAAGTTCTTTAAACTACGCTGGATTTTTAAAGTGGGATCCTTGTCAATTAGTTTGTAGTTATTGGCGGAAAAGAAATCTTCAGTTTTACTAATATATTCATTTTTGTTCAATAATACAGTAGTAGAGCCTTTGTCGGCTTTTGTGACTATTACATTATTGTTCCTGATTTTGTTCTTTACTTCAGTTATTTGCTTGTTAAGATTTAAAGAAGGCTTGGAATTTATTTCACTGGTTAGTAAACGGGAGCTTCTTTTTAATTTCATATTTAACATCATTACAGTGTTCTATAGGAAGTTTTGAAATATTTGATTCGATTTCGACAATGTTGGTCACCAGATCGTCAATTTTATTGGGGTTGGGCCAGTTGAATTTGAAACCCTTGTTCAAAAGATCCATTTCACTGTTTCAAAAGTTAGTGTTGGATAAATTTACAGTGTTTGGAACAACTTTGATTTGAGGAGAGGGTGTTCCCGTGGTTTTGAAGGATTTGACGGATTTAGTTTTTGATTCTTTAAGAAAGGTCAATTTTTTGTCTAAAACTTCGTTTTTTATTTGCCGCGATTGACACCTTGTCGTTAGCAAATTTAGAAAAGGAGTCCCATTCTAAAGGCGACATGTTGGACGAAGTTTTTAGATGAACTTTGTAAAGCTGCAAGTTCAGGAGTGATTTTTTCCTGTAGAGTGTTTTGATTTCATTTTTCAGCCGAATGGAATTAACTTTTTCTTGGGTGGGTTGTATATTTGGGGTATGAAATGTTCTTTCGTTGTAAATGTTGCAAGAATCTGGGAACCAATCCATATTTTAAGCACTCCTTTAAAAACGTAATGTCCCTGGAAATTCTAATGACCTTAACTTTGAGGTTAAGATATATATTCTTTGCTTTTGCCTGGTTGGCGGTTACATTACAAGTAATAAATCTCATTGTAGACCGTATTGGACATCAGATATGAACATTAAAACAAGAATAATAGTTAAAACCACCTTTCCAATACTTATCTTTCCTATATTTAGGAAATAAACATTACAACAGGCGTTGTAAGATGGGACATGTTTCGCTTAACAGTCGTAAGCATCATCAGCCGAAAATAAATTTTAGCCTAAAGTTAGGTCAGGGCCCTGAACCTAGTGTCCTTAACATATATGGCACCCTAAGAATCAACATTTATATTTATAAAATGAAAATAGGCTTAAAACTAGTGTGAAAAAACGTGGAATGTTACAACATGGCTAAGAGAAAAAACACAATCGAGTTGAGACGGAGGATAAGAACAGAAAGTAGGCTGCAATACAGAGCTGGTAGTGAAATAATTAAAATCATTAGGATATCATTGTTCAAACACAAGAGTGAAAATATATAAGAGTGTTCATCATGGCTGCGTTAGAAAAAACACGTAATCGTGTTGCCAGAGGTTAAAATATAAGGTACAACATAGAGCTGGCAGTGTAATAATCAAATTCATGGCTGCCAGTCAGTTAACAAGAATGTTCATATATAACAAAACACGATGGTTATATTCTTTTAAGTGAAGAAATAATTAAATCCCACTCTTGTATAGATACGTGAGAACGGGCGAGAGAAATCATATGTTGTAGCAGACATGGAGTAGTAACACTTAAAGCAGGATTGATCACGCCTGAAGCTGCTTCATTTTTGCTGGGAGTTCAAGACCAAAACGGAAAAAAATAAGATGCCAAGTGCGTGAACTGAAATCTGAAAATGGAAAAAGGTAAAAGATGTACTGGGGCCTTGAAAATAGGGTGTTCAGAATGGGAGACTAAGATCGCTTACCTCTTATGTTGGATGAGCGTTGAGCAGAGACATTAGCCGTTCAAGGGGGCCCGTTCTCACGTATCTATACAAGACTGGGATTTAATTATTTCTTCACTTAAAAGAATATAACCATCGTGTTTTGTTATATATGAACATTCTTATTAACTGACTGGCAGCCATGAATTTGATTATTACACTGCCAGCTCTGTGTTGTACCTTATATTTTAACCTCTGGCAACACGATTACGTGTTTTTTCTAACTCAGCCATGATGAACACACTTATATATTTTCACTCTTGTGTTTGAACAATGATATCCTAATGATTTTAATTATTTCACTACCAGCTCTGTATTGCAGCCTACTTTCTGTTCTTATCCTCCGTCTCAACTCGATTGTGTTTTTTCTCTTAGCCATGTTGTAACACTCCATGTTTTTTCACACTAGTTTTAAGCCTATTTTCATTTTATAAATATAAATGTTGATTCTTAGGGTGCCATATATGTTAAGGACACTAGGTTCAGGGCCCTGACCTAACTTTAGGCTAAGATTTATTTTCGGCTGATGATGCTTACGACTGTTAAGCGAAACATGTCCCATCTTACAACGCCTGTTGTAATGTTTATTTCCTAAATATAGGAAAGATAAGTATTGGAAAGGTGGTGTTAACTATTATTCTTGTTTCAATGTTCATACCCCAGGAAATGTTTATTTTTATTTCTTTTATGTTTGTCATTATTCATTTTCATTGTATCTTATCTCATCTTCCCCTCATTTTCAGGTTAAATTTAAATGATCTAGATCCTCAAGGCAGTATTATTGGACCTTTATGTTTTCTTATATATATCAATGATATGTGTAAAGAAGTGGAATCAGAGATAAGGCTGTTTGCGGATGATGTTATTCTGTACAGCGTAATAAATAAGTTACAAGATTGTGAGCAGCTGCAAAATGACCTCGATAGTGTTGTGAGATGGACGGTGGGCAATGGTATGATGATAAGCGGGCTTAAAAGTCGGGTTGTGAGTTTCACAAATAGGAAAAGTCCTTTCAGTTTTAATTGTTGTGTTGATGGGGTGAAAGTTCCTTTCGGGGATCATTGTAAGTACCTGGGTGTTAATATAAGAAAAGACCTTCATTGGGGTAATCACATAAATATGATTGTCAATAAAGGGTACAGATCTCTGCACATGGTTATCAGGGTATTTAGGGGTTGTAGTAAGGATGTAAAGGAGAGGGCATATAAGTCTCTGGTAAGACCCCAACTAGAGTATGGTTCCAGTGTATGGGACCCTCACAAGGATTACTTGATTCAAGAACTGGAAAAAATCCAAAGGAAAGCAGCTCGATTTGTTCTGGGTGATTTCCAACAAAAGAGTAGCGTGGAAATTCTAAGTTCCCATGGAGGGAATTAGATATTTTTCCACCAATAGAGCATATAAAAAATCAGATCAAAAATTAGATGTTGAAAAGTTTGGGCTGGGAAGACTTGGGAGAAAGGAAACGAGCTGCTCGATTAAGTGGTATGTTATATACTAACAATTTGTTGGTTGTTTTGATCCACCTTTTCAATACAAATTACAGTTTGTGTTGCTAAGTTGTAATGTTACAACACTAATTTACCGGGACATGTTTCGCTTTTATTCACAAGCATCATCAGCCTATACAATTGCCTCAAGGTTTGTCATATTTGGATTGTTGTTACAAATTTCATTACATTGAATGTAAATCTAATTTCAGTGATAACAATATTTAAAACATAAGAATAATATACACATTAAAAATTATGACAATATGATTTGCAATGTTAAAATGGAGTAACTCTTAATTCTAAAACACATTGACGTCCAAAACACAGTTTTTACAATTTGAAAATTTGGCTAAAAATTGTTTGCAATGTTAAAATTGATTCAACTATAATTTGGCATTAAAATTTGAGTCATAAATATAAATATTGGATGTTAATATATAGGAGCCATAGTTTCTGAAGTGCGTTGGTTTCTAGAATACAGTAATATTTCAGTATTGAGAATTTTAGTTAAGAATTGTGCTCTCTAAATAATGTTATTTAAAAAGACTGTAATTTTGCATCATGCTTGATTAGAGTCATGATGATAATCTAGAATTGAAGTCTTGGGTTCGTTGGAAAATGGCTTCTAGATTTGATGAGGCTTGCTGCTGCAGTTTGGCAATTTGATCAGAGGAAGTATTGACATATTTAATTCTTGTTTGTAGTGACCAGACTCTCCGTTGGAAGTTCATTGTTTTGATGTAAGTTATGGTTAAAGGGGGCTCCAATCCAAATTTTGAGTATCTGATTATGTTTCTTTCGATTTATAGAATGGAAGAAGCATCCCTTTGTCTGCTGTTACAGAATCTTGTGGACCTTATTGCGTTACTGCGACTATTGTCTGTTGTGGTTCTACTCCTTGTCAAGGATAGTTCAATACGGATCTAATATGAGATTAGTTACATGTAAGTGGTATGTTCCGAGCTGTCAGTGGAGAGATGGCGTGGGAGGACATCAGTAGACGAATAAGTTTGAGTGGTGTCTTTAAAAGTAGGAAAGATGAAGATAAAGTTGGAATTCAAGCGGACAAATTGGGGCAAATATTCGTTAATAGGAAGGGGAGTTCGGGATTGGAATAACTTACCAAGGGAAATGTTCAATAATTTTCCAATTTCTTTGCGATCATTTAAGAAAAGACTAGGAAAACAACAGATAGGAAATCTGCCACCTGGGCGACTGCCCTAAATGCAGATCAGCAGTAATTGACTGATCGTTGTTCTTAAGTTCACTTAGCAGTTGAACCCCCTGTGGGTGGGGGATACAGATCAAGATAGACACACAGTTTCCCCTGCCTGTTACAAACGACTAAAAGGGGCAACCTAGGCACGGAAATGGATGATGGCTTTGGTACCCCTTGTAGATGGGAGGGGCTGAATACATCCACAAATAATCTCTGCCTATCGTAGAAGGCGACTAAAACAGTCATGTGGCCATTGGTCTCCTCTTTTATTTTTTACTTGAAGGGTTAGTTGTAGACCGAATTAAAATTTGATGTGTGTGCTGCTTGGGGAGGGGCCTCTTACGTATGCGATAACGCTCGAAAGCCCAGATGGTATACCCCAGTCCAGTCAGGTGGGAGCACCTTGTACTCAACAGTAGTACACAGGTCCCGGCACAGCCGAATTTCAGAAGGACATATTATAATTTTTAAAAATTCTTATCTATACATATTTCTTTGTATATCCTATGGGGTACATGCTATGGTGGGTGATGTAAGGAAGGGAGTGCTAGTGCTCATTGCCTCAGACAGCCTGTATTAGGCATTATCCAACATCGGACCCTGGGCAGTACCTGTTACGACCAGATGGGTATCGCCTTGGCAGCTTGGTTTGGCTACAGAAGCCCCTGATCGGAGTGGGATGACATTCGGGGATGATGTTTCCAGGCGTGACTGGAAACAAACGTCTGCCCAGGGTATTCCGCCATCCAAATCTTTAACCATTGATTCCCTGATGTGAGGCAATTTCCTGGGAACCAGCACAAATAAAGGCATAGGATCCAGCTTCCCTAGTTTCCTGGTTGCTCCTGGAACCGTTGGGAAGATTTTAATCTGGTGAAGTCTATCTTGTTCACTAGACACATTGAAGGTGTCTACGGCAAACGTGAAGACTTAAAGAAAATGCATAATTGTAGCTTGTTATTGAAGACTCGCACTGTAGTTCAGGCTGATCAGTTGGCGAAATACCTTCAAAGTGGAAGAGCACAAATCCATGCATCTGGTTTGTGGATTCATCTTCCACTGCGATCTCATCTTGAACACTGACGATGAGGTGATGGAAGACATGAAGAATGTTCGGTGCATTATGCGCAAAGTCAACGGTGAAGATGTTGCCACAGGTGCGTTCATTGTCTCCTTCAAATTGTCAGTGTTGCTAGAGAAAGTCAAGGTTATCATGATGCGAGGCCTTACATTTTGCCTCCCATGCGGTGCTATCAATGCCAAAGATTTGGACATATGCTATCTCGTTGTGTGTATCCATCTGTGTGTGGTACGTGTGGAAGAGAAGCTCCTGGCATGGAAGAGCGCACACCCCTGAACAAGTGCACTGACCGCCCTGGTCTTGATTCTCCTCGATATAGAAACTGTCTGGTATATTTCATTGAGAAGCAGATTCAGGAGATAAAGACCCTGGACGGTCTCTCATACAAGGAAGTGCGCTGTAAGTTTAATTCCATGAATGCCCCTTTAGACTTCAGCGTGATACCACAGAGTCTATCAGATTCATTATTTGCTTCATCAATACCTGCGAATATCACTGCACCCAAGGCGGCAGTTGCTTCTGTAAGCAACGCCACAAATAGTAAAAGCCAAAGGTGGAGTCTACCCAGCCATCGACCACACAGTAGGGGAGGGAAGGCCGAGTTTCCCTCCCCAAAGAGGTCAGCAAAAGCCGTGCCCAAGCCGATGAAGGCAGCATCGTCGACCGGAGCTGGGAATTCACCTCCCAGCCCATATAAACAAGAAAAGAAAGCGGAGAAGGACTCCCCTTTTACCAGGCACACCCCCAATTTTCCTGCGTAAAGGGAAACATGCCTCCATCTGGAGGGTCTGTTTCAGCGCCAGCAGATCCACTTGCTGCAAAACCTGCATGCTCCCCTCATAGGAGGAAAGCGTGCTCCCAAAAAACCATCCAAAAAGCTCAAGGCATACATCACCTCAGTAGTATTTAAATAATATATTATTCAGGTCCACCTTTTCAATACAAATTGTGCAATGTTCTAAATTACATATATGTTCATGTACTAGTTTCGACCTAACAGTAGGTCATCATCAGCCTAAAGCAAATCAAACACAAATGTATCGAAGAAATTAAACAATATAAAGACACAAAGGTCTTAAAAATGTACATACCATGTAAGATATTTAGATAAGAATTCGAGAGATGTGCTGCACTTTGTTAAAAAACAGCTCCACGATAGAAATTCATAAAATGTCCAGTGCGCCGTACAACATTAAAAAAGTTGTTCAAGAAAGAGAGCCTTAAATTGCTGATCGAGGATATCACCCTAGGCTGGCTCATTAAAGAAGCTGGTTTCCATTCAAAGATCAACTGAGCCGAAGTCACGCTGTCTTCCCAAGGTGTTCATTAATTCAGTACGCATGGATGCGAAGCATGATGTTAGAAAGTCTCTTCTGTTTTTAGAATCAAGAAGGATGATAATTGTTGCGCGTAGAGGCCTAATACATAATAGTAAAGAAAGGTGGTTGGATTTCGCAGTTCAATGCGGACCGTACAGTTGACATTGAATAAATGGCAGCTAAGATAGAAAGAAATAAGTTAGGGGGAAAATATAATAAATGAAATATGCCATATGGGAATAATTCGTGTTGTAACAAGCTGAGCAGAGCTGGAAATGAAGCGTGAATGAGGAGTGGAGTGGGTGAGGTTGAAACGAAGTATTGTAAGGGAGGTGCAGGGAGAAAGAGAGGAGAGAGGAAGGAAGGGAAGTGAAAAGAAAAGAGGGGGGGAAGATTATCAAGGCGGGGCTGGGGGATACGGGAATACAGAAGATTGTCTAAGTAAAGTACTGTAAATAGAATGAAAATTCAGACCTTGACTATTTGATTTAATATTTCTGAAAATGTGAATGAGCAGGTCAAATAGAATATTTGGTTTTTTGGAAAATGTCATTAAGATTGTAATTTGGATTAAAAAATTGGTCCAGATATATACAGCAGTTCTCTGCTATGTTAAGGAGGGGTCCTTGATTCATAATTTTGAGGATTTCCATATCATGCTTTATGTCAGTAAAGCCAGGCTGAGTGGCTCAGATGGTTGAGGCGCTGGCCTTCTGACCCCAACATGGCAGTTTCGATCCTGGCTCAGTCCGGTGGTATTTGAAGGAGCTCAAATATGTCAGCCTCATGTCGGTAGATTTACTGGCACGTAAAAGAACTCCTGCGGGACTAAATTCTGGCACCTCGGCATCTCCGAAAACCGTAGAAGTAGTTAGTGGGACGTTAAGCCAATAACATTATTTATTATTATTAATGTCAGTAAACTTATGGTTGTAATCGTTTATGTGTTGTCCCGCTGCAGAAAATTTATTGTATCTCAGGGCATTGGCATGTTCCAAGTATCTTATGTTGAAGCTCCTTCCTGTCTGTCCAACATAAGTAAAATTACAGCTGTTGCATTTTATCCTGTATACTCCTGATTTTGAAAAGCAATCAGTCTTATTAATAGAGGTTGAGTTGTGTAAGATGGTTGCATTATTATTGATGATTTTAAAGGCTATTTTAACATCATGGTTTTTTTTTAAAGTTAGTGATGTTATAAATATTTTCATTGAACATGAAGGTAGAAAATAAAGTAACTTTAGGTTTTTCTTTTTTTAGGGTGGTTAAAGGGCGATGTATTTATTGATAATACTTTCAATGAAATAACTCTTGTATCCATTAAATTTAGCAATCATGCACATATTATTCAATTCTTTTTTAAGATCACTTTCGGGCATTGTTACAGTAAAGGCTTGATGAACCATACTGTTATATGCCACTCGTTTATGGATTTGGGGATGTGAAGAATCTTGACAAATAGTAGAAGCTGTTTGGGTAGGTTTTCTGAAAATATTGTATTTTAAGGAGTTTGGTTGTCTAATGATGGTCAAGTCTAAAAAATGTATTCTTTGTTCATTTTCAGTTTCGAGTGTAAATTTTATGTGTGGGTCAATATTGTTGAGGTTAAAAAGAGTGGTGGCAGTGTCTGTTGTGCTCTCATCTAAGATTACCAAAGTATCATCCATATATCTAGCCCAAAAAAAGAATATTGTTGGAAGTTATTATTGTTATCAATCTTAGTATGTTCAAAAAAATCTAAAATTTCAGCTAAGATACCTGAGGCCGGCGATCCCATGGCCAAACCTTCTTGCTGATAGATAATACCGTCAAAAATGAAATAGTTATTATTTAAAATGAATTTCAGGATAGACATAACATTTTGTATTTCTAAGGCACTTAGGTGGCTGTATTTACTTAAATTACTTTCTATGATAGGCAATAATTTAGAGGTTTGAATACTAGGATACATATTTACAGTGTTGAACGAGTGAAGGGAATGATTAGGTTGGATATTAAACTTATTTAGATTGTCAATCAGTTCTGTAGCATTTTTAACAGAATTTTTGATAAAAAATGACAATATCTTCTCAGAAACTTTTGAATTGAGAAATCTTATATAGAGAGCTTGGTCTGTAATTGATGATCGGGTAAATGGGGATGCCGGGCTTGTGTATCTTAGGAAGGGCTTTAGCGGTGGAAAGGCTTGGATTCATCCTAGTTAATTTTGATTTTTCTTGATCAGTTAAAAGGAACAAAGTATTCTTTAAAATTTGATTAAGTAGGCATTGGATTTTTTTAGTAGGGTCCTTTTTAACTGCAGTAAACGAACTGTCAGAAAAGAATTATTTATTCTTACCTATATATTATCTTTCCATTATAACCGTTGTATTGCCCTTGTCAGCTTTTGTGACAATAAGATTATTATCAGAAATCATCTTTTTAAGAGCGCGTATTCGTTTCTGTTCGATGACTGATTCTTTATTGATATTAATGGGGTTGCTGTTATAATTTGAGTTAAGAATATTAATTTTTCATTTTACTTCGAAACGTACTTCATCTTGTTTTTCGATAGGTATTTTATTGATGGCTAGTTCATGGTAGTAAGTATATTAAGATTAGGCCAGTTGTGATTAGAACCATTGGCTAGAATTGCATTTTCCTCATCATTCAAAGGAACATTGGATAAATTAATAATCAGTGGATGAAAATGAGTCGTGCTAGTGAAATTTCTATTATAATTAACAAGGTTGTTGCTAGGTTTAGAATTCTTGAGTGTACAAAGTTTCTTATCTAGGGTTTTTTGTTTCTTAGCTAATAACGTGAAAAGTCTATTATCAACTAGAGAATGAAATAAATTCCATTGAGCACTTGAAAGTAAATTTGTAACTATGAGGTGAGTCTCATACAATCTATGATTTAAGAAAGATTTTTTCTTGTATAGGAATTTACTTTCTTCCCTAGCCAAATCTTATTTGTTCTAATTTGGGTCTTAGCAATGTGAGGAGAAGTTACCTTTGAGAAAATTAGGTGTCAAATTATACGTAATACATTGTTTAAGAAACTCTATATCTTCGCCCAATTTGGCTATTTTAACTTTTAAACCTAAGTATAAATAGACTTTACGTTTTGCCTGATTGGCCATGTAATTAAAAGAAATAAATTTCATTGTGATAGGTCCATATTGAACTGTGATTACAATAGTATTTAAATAATATATTATTCAGGTCCACCTTTTCAATACAAATTGTACAATGTTTTAAATTACATATATGTTCAGGGACTACTTTCGACCTAACAGTAGGTCATCATTAGCCTAAAGCAAATCAAACACAAATGTATCGAAAAAATTAAATTGCTGGTCGAGGATATCAATATAGGATCTCTTTCTTGAACAACTTTTTTAATGTTGTACGGCGCACTGGACTTTTTATGAATCTCTATCATAGAACTGTTTTTTAACAAAATGCAGCACATCTCTCGAATTCTTATCTTAATATCTTACATGGTATGTACATTTTTAAGACCTTTGTGTCTTTACATTGTTTAATTTCTTTAATACATTTGTGTTTGATTTGCTTTAGGCTGATGATGACCTACTGTTAGGTCGAAACTAGTCCCTGAACGTAATTTAAAACATTGTACAATTTGTATTGAGAAGGTGAACCTGAATAATATATTATTTAAATACTATTGTAATCACAGTTCAGTACAGACCTATCATAATGAAATTTATTTCTTTTAAATACATCACCTCATCCAGTGAAGTGACCTACACTATGGCACTGTTGCAGTATATATAAGTTATATATATATATATATTTCGTATGGCATGAGGATACATTGTTACAATTTGGTTATTTACAAATATGTACAATTACACGAAAAACAGTTTCATCTATACACACAGAACAAGTACGTAATAAACAAACAAACATTTGAGCTCATCAATATCTGCATTGGTGCTAAAGCTGAATGTCCAGTTTTGTTATCCAACTCACAGCTTCATCACTGGCCTCGTAGATGTCCTTTATTGTCGCACTGAATCTTCGGCGTGGGCACTCTGTGACGATATGTTGAACGGTCTGAGGCACGTCAGAGCAGTCGCAATAAGGGTCGCTGGTAATCTTCCACTTGTGTTTCCAGAAGTTGCATCTGCCATGTTGAGTTCTGATCCAATTAAGTGATGACCAGATTTTTCTGGGTAAGTTGAAACCAGGAGGTTGCATTACTGGATCCGAAATTAGACCTAATCTGTTAGGGTTTGAAGCTGCCCACCCATCGCGCCAGGCAGTGTTAGTATGAAATTCATCTTGGGCTAGCCTCTTTCCTAGTAACCAAGAAGGGTTCCTAGATTTCAGCCCGAGATCTTCACGTAGGCAGTCTTGATGTATTGGTAAGAGAGGATTGTCACAGCATTTAAGCCATTCTTTCTTCAGTGCTATTTGTCTTCGGAGATGAGGAGGTGGAATATTTGAAAGAACTGGTAACCAATCCAAAGGTGTGGATTGGATGGTTCCTGATATAGTCCTCATTGTATCGTTTAACTGAGTGTCTATCTTCTTTGTATGGGCACTGTTGAGCCATACTGGGCAGCAGTATTCGGCTACTAGGTATACTAATGCAAGTGCTGTAGTTTGGAGGGTGGTTGCAGATGGGCCCCAGGTTGTTCCTGTGAGTTTGTGCAGGATGTTTTTGCGGGTTTTGATCTTGGCAGATGTTTTGCGTACGTGTTTGCTGTAAGTCGAGGATCGATCCAAGGTAACGCCTAGATATTTTGGATGAGGATTGAACTTCAGTATATGACCTCTGAATTGAACCTGAGGGACATAATTGGCTTGTCTGTTGCTCAAATGAAAGCAGCTGACCTCTGTTTTTGTTATGTTTGGTTTCAGTCGGCAGGTTTTAAAATAATTATCAATTCTTCAGAGATCATTAGTGAGTGTGGTTTCTGCTCCAGCAAAATCACCAGACTGGGCTGCCAAACAGATGTCATCAGCATATATAAACTTCCTAGCAGTAGTTGAAGGTAGATCTGCTGTATATACGTTGAAGAGCAATGGGGCTAGTACCGATCCCTGTGGTAATCCGTCACTCAGTTTGTAAGTTTTACTTAGTTGCCGTGTAGGTGTACTTCAATCATTCTATTAGCCAACATATTATTCAGCAGGGTGGCAAGCGTCTTACAAGGGATTAACTTCAGGAATTTGAGGATCATTCCTTTTCGCCAGACTGTCGTAAGCTGATGACAGATCCACGAACACTGCTACGGTCTTCTTTTGATCTTGAAATCCTCTCTCAATATGGGTGGTTAGGGCTAACACCTGGTCAGTACAGCTGCGGCTTGGTCTGAAGCCAGCTTGTTCAAGTGGTATCTGCTCTAGGATTTTGGCTGAGATTCTGTTGTATATTACTCTCTCCAGTAGTTTATAGCAGACACTTAAAAGGGCTATGGGTCTGTAATCTTCTGCACTGTCTCCACTTTTCCCTGGTTTAAGGATTGCTACTATTTTTGTTCTTTTGAGTATTGATGGTAGTTGTCCAACATGTAAGATATTGCTGTAAAATTTGGCAACCCATTCGGTTGTTCGGGGGCCACAATGTATAAGGAATTCTAGGTATATTCCCTCCAATCCGGCTGCTTTTCCTGACTTTATTTTTTTTAGCGCAGTTGAGATCTCGGCAACTGTGAAATCAGAGGAAAACTGAGAGACTGCTTTGGCCTGGGTTATCCTCGATTTTAGCTCTTGTTGAATTCTTTTTGACTCTTTCTTGTTTGTGCCGACAGGTTTTCTTGTCAGGCTAACTAATCTGTTTGCCACCTCGCTTGGTTTTATCTTAGAGCTCTTGGGACCGAATTTGGGAGTGCTCTTGCCAAGTTTCCTTAGAAGTGACCATGCTTTTCGACTGGAATGTTGAAAACTCATATTTTCCATGAGATTGAACCATTTTTCTTTTCTAGATGAATCTAGAGACTGAATCAGATCATATGCAATTTCAGGGTCACTACTGAGCTCTTTGCATTTTGGGTTCCATCCAGGAATATAATCCTTCCTGTATCCTCTTGGGATATGCTTTTTCGCGATGGTGGATGTTAGTTTGACAAAGTGCTCATAATTTCCTGTTGTAGGAGGAATCCACTGTACATTATGTTCCAGTTCGCTGATGAATTTAGACCAGTTGGCTTTGGAAAAATTCCAGCAGGGAAGTGGGACTGATCTGATGGCAGGTATTTCCAGGCCAACTTTGACAAGCACTGGTCTGTGTTGGCTTCGGGGAAAGTTGTTCAGAATTTTCCTTGTACAGTGTAGAGGTCTTCCAAGAGAGTCTTTTGATACAAAACACAGATCAGGGTTATAGTCCTTATTCCATCTGGTAGAGTGGAAGGAGCCCTTTTCTTTGGCATCAAACAATAGAAAAAGATCTTCGGCATCAGCCCATTCAGACACATCTTGTCCCTCTTTGTTGGTATAGTTATAGCCCCATTGAGTGTTCTGACTGTAAAAATCGCCAAGGATTACGGCTGGGTGCTGTATATTCAGGATGGTCTCGTTTAGGCTCCTAGGTTGACAAGGTGGTTTGTAGATGTTTACAATTTCTGTATTTGCAATCTTTGTTTTAGAACAAAACATGTTGTTATCAGTATTTGTGCTTATTATTTCAGCTTCCTCTATATCATTTTTTACATATGTTGCTGTTCCATACTGTTTATGAAACGTTGCATCGAGCAGATTGTATCCAGGAATCCTACATCTGGCATAAAGCTGGTTCTGGTTTTCACAATGGGTCTCTTGCAGTAGAACAATATCCACCTTGTGGTTAGTCAGTATTTTTGTTAGATAGTAACTTTTTGGTCGACTTGCTCCTTCGATGTTGAGCTGCAGAATGTTTAGAGTAGGATCATGATTTTCAGTGGGGCTCTGGAAAGGGCCATTTACGATTTTAATCATTTTTCTCAAATTGAGTTGATGAATCCTCTGAATTGCTGGGATATCCACAAAGCAGAGCTTTGGGTCCAGCAGCCAAAGTTGGAACTCCTCCATGTTTCCCACTGCCTCTGACACATAGATATAACACTAGGAGTAGCTAACACTGCTGTAATGGAAGGACATGTACTATCTGCGCACTTTTTAGCGATAGATTTACAACCTAGTGCTGAATCGATCGACTTCGGTTATCTTCGAGATTCGTATTGGCAACTTTTGAAACACAAACTAAGAATCGCTTATCAGCGCTGTGCGACATCTGGCGTACACTTTAACTACTCATACTGTTGTTGTTTACACAGCAAAGCCAAACTTTAGAATTCATGCTAGGAACAAGATTTGCATCGGGAAATATTATATAGTATTATATATTGTGTGTGTGACACAGTTGTTGGCGTTAAGATAATAAAGGTTTAGAAAATTCATATCGATTGATCATATTATCGATTCAATTCAGATTTCATTTCCATTCAGCTGGCAGTATTTACCGGAACCGGCAGTGCTTTCTTCTTACTCCTCACCGAGTACAAAAATCTATCACTAAAAAGTGCGCGTACAGTATAACTTCTAGATTTACATAAGTACTAGTTCTAGTCCAGCCAAACAGGGGATCCTTTAGCTCTTCCAGGGGTTTAAAAAATCTTTTTCATTTCGTTTTATTCCAGAGAAATGACGGTCCATTCAACTTTCCAATACTCTCTACAAAGGGCCTTACATCCAGTATGACTACATGGCTATCTATAGTTCACCTTTATGATATTCTTAGCAGCGATTCCAGCTAATGCCTTATTTTATAACTGTCTCTGTTGTCAACTTTTCATACTCGCCCATTATATTATTTACGATAGCAGCAACTACGTATTTTACAACTCCCTGCTGAAAATTGATATTCTTGTACGAATGCAATCGTCTTTATTCAGTCTGGACACACGAACTGTAACTTTAGGCAAGATATTTTGTAACTATCTTGGAATTACATATTTGAGAATATGCAAGTTCCACACATTCTAGAAAGATGAAGATCTAGTTTTAGTTTCAGACGCATGGTGTTAGACTGACATTGAGATAGTTTTAATCTATTATGTTATCACAGTTTTAATGTATTGTTGTCCATATTTTAAATTACTTTGTATACTTGTTTTAACTTTACAATGTTAATTATCTAGCTTCTTGATTCACATTTTATTTAATATTTAAGTTCAACATTTTAAGATTGACTAAAGGCTGAAGATACCCTCTAGAAAGGGTGGAACATGTATCGTAAAACTCGATAGCTGTATATAAATGTAACCACATAGAAGTGGATAGTATTGAATAGGTGGAGCATTAAAATACCTTTGTTATTTTTTTGTATAATAACTTTCAATACAGAAAAATCATGAGGATAATAACTTGTAACATACCACTTAATCAAGCAGCTTGTCTCCTTTCTCCCAAGTCTTCCCAAACCAAACTTTGCAACATCTTTGTAATGCTACTCTTTCATCAGAAATCACCCAGTACAAATCAAGCTGCTTTTCTGTGGATTATTTCCAGTTCTTGAATCAAGTAATCCTGGTGAGGGTCCCATGCACTGGAACTATACTCTAGTTATGATCTTACCAGAGACTTATATGCTCTCTCCTTTACATCCTTACTACAGCCCCTAAATACCCTCATAACCATGTGCAGAGATCTGTACCCTTTATTTACAATCCCATTTATGTGATTACCCCAATGAAGATCTTTCCTTATATTTAACGCCTAGGTACTTGCAATGATCCCTATAAGGAACTTTCATCCCATCAACACAGTAATTAAAACTGAAAGGACTTATCCTATTTGTGAAACTCACAAGATGACTTTTAACCCCGTTTATCATCATAGCATTGCCTACTGTCCATCTCACAACATGATTGAGGTAATTTTGCAGTTGCTCACAATCTTGTAACTTTTTTTATTACTCTGTACAGTATTTAAAGATAAAAATTTCATTGTTCCGTATTGAAAGTATTAACGTTAAAAATTAAATAATTGAAAGAGGTTCAACCTATTCAATACATAGGAAAGAAATGTAGTGATTACATTTTATTTAATAGTAAAAATAAATGGGACCGGTTTCGACCCTAGTCCAGGTCATCGTCAGCCGTAAAAACATGTAAAACAATGCATATGAAAAAGAAAAAGAAAAAGATTAATTAAATTCTGGATCGGTATAAGATGAAACAGTACGTAATATTAAGAATGGTAGTATGGCACACGCAATGATAGGCGAAGATTCACAATGTTTATGAATATTGGAGAACAGTCAAAAGGGTCAGTTTCCACACTCTGTCAGGCACAAAGTCACAACACTATCAAATAATATATGAAGATCAAATAATTTGAAGTCGCAGACAAATAGATTTGTAGAAGTAAACCGCCAGCTCCCGGTGATCAGCGGTTTACTTCTACAAATCTATTTGTCTGCGACTTCAAATTATTTATGATCTTCATATATTATTTGATAGTGTTGTGACTTTGTGCCTGACAGAGTGTGGAAACTGACCCTTTTGACTGTTCTCCAATATTCATAAACATTGTGAATCTTCGCCTATCATTGCGTGTGCCATACTACCATTCTTAATATTACGTACTGTTTCATCTTATACCGATCCAGAGTTTAATTAATCTTTTTCTTTTTCATTTTCTTTTTCATATGCATTGTTTTACATGTTTTTACGACTGACGATGACCTGGACTAGGGTCGAAACCGGTCCCATTTATTTTTACTATTAAATAAAATGTAATCGCTACATTTCTTTCCTATGTATTGAATAGGTTGAACCTCTTTCAATTATTTAATTTTTAACGTCTGTACAGTATAACATCATCTGCAGAAATCCTTATCTCTTATTCCACTTCTTTACTCATATCATTTATCTTGGATACATTGAATTCCGAAACCACTTCAATACAGGTAATTAGGAAAGCTTGACATATGGTACTGCTGCTCTAAAGGTTGCTTTCAGGAAACTATTACATTCATATTGGAATATGAAGCAAGGAACATGAAGAATATATGCACCTTACAACTTCTGTTCTTGTCTTTATTCTTCTTTAATATTGTTCCAGTTGTACTTCTTTTTGTGGGGGGGGGGTATAATTTATTAGCACACGTCTGACCATGCCAGAGGCCTTCTTCCTTGCAACTACAGTTGGTGGAATGCTTCTGTTCTCAGAAACAGGCTACAGCTCGGCCTTGATAATGCTGCTTCACAATTCTGCACTGCGCCTCCACCTCTGTGTAGGAAGAGGTTGATTCCATCAGGCCACTAGACTGCCTTGACAAGGCCTGTTGTGGACTAGGTGAAACATTGACACTCCTCTAAATGTGACTTGAAGACAGCGCCTAGCAAGTGGTGGGGTCACGTAGCTATCAGCTTGCATTTGGGACTGTCTGCAGCCCAGAAGATGTTTTTTATCGTTTCCCATTTTCACACCAGGCAAATGATGGGGCTGTACCTCAATTAAGGCCACGGTCGCTTCCTTCCCACTCCTAGCTCTTTCTATCCCACCATCGCCATAAGACCTGTCTGTGTCGGTGCGACGTAAAGCAAATTCCAAAACAAAACAAAAAAAGATAGGAACATTGAAAGGAACACAAAATAAGACAAACACAATTATAGGGCAATGTTAAAACTGGGAGAAATAGAAAAGGCCCCTCAGTCAGTGTTGAAGTCCGTCCTGATGAAGTTGGGAAGCACAGACAAGCTTGGCACAGATCAAGAAGGAATAGTTCTAGAAGAACTGGGATTGATGAGAAGAAGACGGCATAGTATGAGGATGTGGAGATTGTCCTTGTCGTTTTGTGTTTTCATGTTTCTTTGTCTCCTTCTTATACTCCGTCTGTCTGCACTGATCTGTCATTGTGGTTGTCTTATAGCATGTTCCTATCTTTCTATGATGACTTGTTTGATTTTCATGTTGTGTACAGCAAATCGTAAGATCTCTTTCTGCTCAAGTTCCCAGATGGTAAGCCGAGGCTTGAGCGCTGACAGCTCCTCGTCTGTGGAACCAGAATCTCCTCCTGAAGACCAGTCGAGCAGCACCTTGTCGTCGGTTCCAGTTGAGTGTGCTGTATGCTCGGAACTGGGCGATCAGAACGTACTCTTTGAACCGTGTGGACACAGAATAGCCTGTGAAGATTGTTCTTCTCGTATGAAGAAATGTCTCAAGTGCGGTCAAGTCATCAACAAGAGATTAACTCATGGTAAGTTGAACACATTAGCTGGCAAAACCCTGTTATATTATGATACAGTACATATAATTTATGAACGTCTTCTCTTTCTTCATTCTGACTCTTGTTACGAGTGGAAAAGGGTTACGTAATGTTGCATATTATGGTATAAAGTTTTGGAACAGTCTGTACTTGCAACATGCGGATTTCAGTAGAAGCACACATAATTTAACAACTGTGCTAATCTTTTTCTTTTTTCCTATTTGCTGTATGTCACACCAACACAGATAGGTCTCATGGCGACGATGGGATAGGAAAGGACTAGGAGTGGGAAGGAAGCGAGCGTGGCCTTAATTGAGGTACAGCCCCAGCATTTGCCTGGTGTGAAAATGGGAAACGATAAAAAAACATCTTCTGGGCTGCCAACAATGGGGATCCAAACCACTATCTCCTGGATCCAAGCTCACAGCTGCGCGGCCCTAACGCACAGCCAGCTCGCCTGGTCGTAATTAATCCTACAGGTTTTGAAACGAATGAACTGTTTGTAATCTCCATGCTCATTGGCATTCTATCACATTTTGCTCATGTTTGATTTTGTAATACATGTTAGCTAGCCTCCTACCGGACATAAGTTAAGCTTGCTCCACTGGAGTTTTTCTGGTCATACATATGTAGGCAAGTTAACTTCTTTTGAGTTTGATTTTTTCTACTTAGTTTTATTTGCTATCATATTGTAAATTTCCAGTTCATTCCTTTTACTTCCACTTTTTGGTAGTTACAAAGTAGATAGTCGTTGTGCGACTAACTTACACACTCTTTGTCAAAGGCAGGCTGAATTAAATCTTTTCTATTGTAATTTTAATTTACCAAGTGTTTGACCTTCAGTAGTGTGAGGATTATCCCTCTAAAATTATATCTGTATTTAGGTTTCCTTATTTGATGTTTCTCTGGCATGTTGGCCAAAATCTTTAATTATTTTGTTCAGTATGATTTACAGTCATGTTTAAGAGAGTTTTGAACTCTCACTTAATGTCCTGTTCAGTCAGTGCATTACTGAAAAGTGCTTCTATCTACTTGTTTTATATTTTGAAATTATTTTTTGCATAATAATTTCTGTCAATCTTGTAAAGTATTATTTTTCAAATGATGACATTGTTTTTGTTGTTGTTGTTGTTGTTATATAACTGTATAGGATCACTTTATCAGTCCCTTATCTAAGTCTCTTCGAAGATGTTTGGGCCTTGCAGTCCTCTACTTTTTCATGTGCTGCAAGATTCATGCCCTTTCTGATGTTGAAAATATTTGTGTTGTGCATTTCTTTCTTGTGAGTCTGAAGGGGATGTTTTTGTCCTGAGTTCTTTTTTTGTTTTATCTTATTTGTGGTGTCTTCTGGTGTAAGGCCAATCTCCTTTACATCCTCTCTAATTTCTCTGATCCATCTGCAACCTGTTGCAGGATTTTTTGAGTCGAGATTATATTGTAGCAACTGTTTAAAATGTATTAAATTAAGACATCGACTTATCAGTACGTGAAGTAAGTATAAATAACCACCTAATCGATACTTTATTAATGCCTCAGGCAAAATTGAATAAAATTAAAACTTACAGGACATGTTTCGACCACTTAGTGGTCCTCTTCAACTGTATAAATAAAGAACTGAAAAGAAAAACATTGACAATAAGCACAAATAAAAGTTCTTTGGAGACTCCTTTGATAAAAATGGAGGTCGTCAGAATAGGTCATCTTGCCTTTCGTTCTTGTTTGGAAAGATGACCTATTCTGACGACCTCCATTTTTATCAAAGGAGTCTCCAAAGAACTTTTATTTGTGCTTATTGTCAATGTTTTTCTCTTCAGTTCTTTATTTATACAGTTGAAGAGGACCACTAAGTGGTCGAAACATGTCCTGTAAGTTTTAATTTTATTCAATTTTGCCTGAGGCATTAATAAAGTATCGATTAGGTGGTTATTTATACTTACTTCTTGTTTAAACATCGATACGGTCATGAAATGGACAACTTGTAATTATCAGTACGTTACGTAATTTCAGTTGAAGTCCGATTTCTGGATCACTCGGTTACATAGGCTACAAACCTTGCATCCGGCCCATTTCTCTTACACATCCTTTCATCACTTCTTCAAATTCCCATGTTTTTTTGAATATGTATGAGGTAACAACTCTTAGACTTGTTTCCTCTTCTCTCATGGTTCTTCCCCTTGTTCCTTTTGTTACCAGAGTTCTTTTTTACCTTTTAAAACAAACAGTCGCATACACTATCATTGTACTTATTACAGTCAAAACTGGTTAAGATGTTTTCATGGGGACCAAGAAAAATGTCATAAAGAGGGAACGTGCTAAAAAAAAAAATTTCGCTGTTAAATTTAAGGTTAGGTTTGAACGTAAAAATAAACAAGGAAACGAGTGTTTACGATTATAATTAATTTATTTATTTATTATTTATTTACAGAGTTTACGCCCACATTGGAGCACTTAAATCAGACTACAACAAATTTGTCTTCCTTTTCTTCTCCCAAAAAGTCTTGAGTCTGGTTGACCTGGCTGCCCTCTCCGCATCCGTTATAACATATTGTTTCCTCTGTACAGTGGTCAGAGGAAGCCTGATGCATTTATTCTTCAAAATACTTTTCTCGCCTCTGTTTTCTATGGTTTGCATGGTAATATTCAACTCCTCCAAATCACTTTGAACTTCTTTAAAACAATTGTTTTTTTGATTTACTATTCCAAAAGTAATTAAATAATTGTTTTAAAACTCTGTTATCACTTAGTCGAAGTATATGACAAAAAAAGGCAATTCTTCTTTTTCTCATCGTGTCTGTGATGGACTCACTTTCCCGATAGATAACCTCATTCGGCAACTATCTCCACTGTCCATCCACCTGATGTTTCTTGTTTATGATCGTCCTGAGTATTCTTTGATCAACTCGTTGTAAGCGTTCTGTTGTTGATCTAGTATTGAGTTTAAATAATGTTTCACAAGCATAAGTTGCTTCTGGTTTAATAACAGAGTTATAATGCCTAAATTTAGCATTAATCGAAAGACATTTCTTTTTGTATGTAGGCCAAGTTATTCGTTGTGCCTGCTTCAGTTTATATATTCTGCTCTCTATTGATGGTTTTTCATTGCAATTCCAAGTGAGATTTTCACCCAAATATTTAAATGTACTTACAATTTCAATTTGTTTATTATTATTATTTAATAATAGCCCTGAATTTAAAGTTCTGAAAGTAGGCATTATTTTTGTTTTATCATACGAAATTTGCAATCCAAACATAGTAAAACATCAAGGAAAAACATTCTTAGAAATGCAAACTGTGCGTGTTGCTCACATGTATGTTTGAAGTTGTCATAGGAATGTCCAACATCTGGGTGATTTGCACAGGTTTCATGTGTGGTTTAGCATACTCTTTCTGAATAAAATGTCATTTTTCATAATTTGTAAACTTTTTTTTTTTTTTTTTTTTTTTTTGCTAGGGGCTTTACGTCGCACCGACACAGATAGGTCTTATGGCGACGATGGGATAGGAAAGGCCTAGGAGTTGGAAGGAAGCGGCCGTGGCCTTAATTAAGGTACAGCCCCAGCATTTGCCTGGTGTGAAAATGGGAAACCACGGAAAACCATCTTCAGGGCTGCCGATAGTGGGATTCGAACCTACTATCTCCCGGATGCAAGCTCACAGAATTTGTAAACTGTTTAGCTTTCTTCTCCATAACTGAATGTCCTGCAAACAACTATGCATAAGTACAGTAGGCCTAATTTATCTACAGTAGAAGTTCGTTATAGCGAGAATTCATAACAGCAAAAAAATTTACTTGCTATAACGGATTGTCGTTATATCCGATTTTTGTATAAAAGTCGGGAAACCCCCCATATACATTAAAATCTGTATGAAACGGCAATGAGTTTGTTCAAAACTTGCGTTTCCACAGATGATATCCACACCGGCTTACTTGTTTGTTATTTTTCGAAATCTGATACTATGTGAAAGTGTATGTATAATTTCATTCTGAAAAAATATAGTACCGTATTTCTCCAAATCCAAGATGAACCCCACTTTTTCCTTCAAAAAATTTAAATCAGGCTCAAAAAGTACTCTGTAAAATCATATGAATGCCTTTGTTGTACAGTAGGCCTACGCATTTTTAGACTATTTTTAGATGCCGAACATTAACTTTCATCATGCCTTTTTTTTTTTGGCTGCACAATTATTCTTTATTTCCGCGGATTTAAGGACCCTTAACTTAAAATCAGCGTCATAATACCGAAGCTGCCTGCTGTCATTTCTTGATGGATACAGTACTTTTGCATCCATCTCTTGGCACAGGCCAGAGTAAAGTGTAGCTTCCACCGAAGTCCCAGTCAACATCCATGGCTGTGACAATATGGAAGTTGCTGGGGTATGGGTAGTACTGAGTAATGACATTCAGAGCATGACTAGTGCATCTGAGTTATGAAAGTTACTGCTCATAGGGTTAGTCGTGCTGCAATAGTACTTTCTGACCCAGTGAGGAAAGCAGTGGCAAACTACCTCACTCCTCATCTTGCCTAGTACGCCTCATTTTGGTGCTGCCATTGGTTTTTGGGGTTTCCTTAAACCACATAACCTTTGGTGGTGCTATTTGAGGATCCAACCAGCCTCTGGGCTGATGACCTAACAGACAGACCGAAGAGAACCCGTTGAAAATTTTCCGGCAATACCTATTCCATGTGTCTCTACAATACGACTATCCATCACGAAAATATTCCTGCTGTCTATAAAAATTTTACTAAGCGTCAAGTACAATAGACGCGTTATAACTCTGCCACTGAGAAGCCATGGCCTTTCAAAGAATTCGAAGGCTCGCATGTTTTGATGCCATTCTGCAGATTTGAGAAACATTTTTGTAGAAGCTAATAGAACGCAATACTCTCTTCTCTATTTCCTGAGATCCAGTGACGTTACACACAAGCACTCTACAACCAGTTGTCGCGGATAGCGATGTAGGCTATAGTAAAGAGCCGGTCTTTATTGTCAACGAGTTTTGTGCGCGGGTAAAAAGAAGCAGCGTGGTTACCGCGGTAGTTGCCAGTGGTATCCATCAACTTACTGTTAGGCCGCGAATGCAAGACAACCCTTGAGTTTTCGCATGAGATTCTGAGAAAAAGTCTTGGATTTGGAGAAATACAGTATCACTCCAGAGGTTTCTGTGGCAAACACTTCAATTTTCTTCTTCAAACGGCATCACCTAATGTAACCGTATATGTATCATGAAAACATATTTGAAACGGATGTAGAGAAATGATAACCTACTCGCGAAAAATTTACATGTAAATAGCCTTTCCGAAATTTAACTAGACGCGAGTAGATATGAAATATCCTCTGAAATCAGTGATGTACTCTGCCGTATCTTGAGGTGTATCACATTCTTACTTAATTTCTGTTTAACATTCAAATCAAGATATCGTTTACTTCAGTCATTATTTCTAGCGAGTTAACAACTGCTATCAGCCACGTTATTTACGCATTTATTACGAAAACGTGTTATCCTCTTTCATTTCGAATTTTCTTTAGAGAACAGCAGTCGACGGGTATTAGTAATCAATTCCAACATCGTGTTTGAATTACACATTACAAGTCTCATTATGATAGCCGTATTGGAGTACAGAATCTAAAAGTTTCAAACAAATTTATTTAAAAATCACCAATCCAATACTTTAAAATCTCTAAGTCTAAGATACAAATGCTACATATATGTTAAAATGGGATATGTTTCACTTAGGCTTTGTAAGCATCTTCAGCCGTACTTAATCTAAAGCTGAGTCAGGGTCCTGAACTGGGTTTCTCATTAAAGTATAATAATACAAGATAAAACAGTCATAAAATCTAGTTTGTAGAAAAAGCAATACTTAAATGCAAACAAAATTCAATAATGAACTTGTCATAGTATTATATGTACATGGAATGAATACTAGTGTTCATCTAAAAAAGTACACGTTAGTTATTTGTAGAACGAGACAGTCATAATTATCTGACATACATTTGGATTGTACAGATTGTTTGACATTAATGAAGCACGGATTAATTAAAAATGTTGAAAAATAAATATTCGAGCGTTGTTGACTGAGAATTGGGTACGTAGAATACAGTAAAGTTGTTGACTCCAAGTGGTTGCGTGATAAGGTCAAAGGGCACTTGAAGCATCAGTATAGAAGTGTTGTCTCCTTCTAGAATAATCTTTGTAACAGATTGTAGTCGCGAGCTGTCTAGCGTAGATTCAACAAATAGGGTGTTCAATAAAGCCTTAGATGTGGGAGAACTCGCAATGTAGCGCATGTTGAAAACTGAAATGTGTAAGAAAATAAATGTAAGTTGTGAAGCATAGAGAACATTCTATTAATGAGTGGAAGTTTAACAACGCTTACCCCTAGTGTTGACAGAGAGGTGAATAACCTTGTTGGTTGTTTGAGACGATCTGGCAGTTGTTATTCTACTGCTACGTGTATTGTAGGGGTGTGTCTGTGAAGGTGGAGAATGAGTCAGGAGAGGGGAGGTAGGCGGAGCATGGAGGACATTAGGAGTAGGCGGAGGGGGTGTGGCATGAATCGGTGACTTGGGAGTGGCTACTATTGCGTTATGAAAATTGCTGACATGTTTATAATTAAATATTTTTATGAAATTATTTGTATTTATGTTGAAGACTGTGAGTAATTTTAACATGTATCTAGTATTTGTATTTTAAGACTTAGAGATTTTAAAGTATTGGAATGGTGGTTTTTAAATAAATTTGTTTGAAACTTTTACATCGTGTTTGAATGTCGACAAGAGAGCTTGCAAATGCACAAAGTGAGAAAACTATACCGTACCGAAGATGATAGATCGCATTTTGTTGCAAACGTTTCAGTTTTCTTATTCAAACGGCGTCACCTATCCAAACTTAACCGTACTGTACGTGTGATGAAAACACACTTCAAGCGCCAGTAGAGAAATGATAACCTTCTCGCTATAAATTTTCATAATAGCCTTTCTGTAATTTAACCAGACGCGAGAAAATATAAATTAAAATCTGAAATCAATTAAACACTCTGCCCTATCTCAAGGTGTATCCCATTCTTACTTAATTGCAGTATTTAGCCTCAAAATTAAGCGGTCATGTAGTCAGTCTTAATTTTTAACGAGTTAACAACCGTTATCAGACACATTATTTACGCATTTATAATGAAAATATGTTCTCTTTCATTTCGAATTTTCTTTACAAAACAGCAGTCGATGGGTATTACTAATCGACTCCGACGTTGCCTTCGAATGTCGACGAGAGAACTCGCTAATGCACATAGCGAGGAAACGATGCCGAAGATAATCGATTGCATGCAATATCATCGCTGGGGTGCATAAATATCGGTAACGGAAAAAATCGTGCGCTCTTAATCGCTCGCAATAACGGATGCGTCTGTGATAGGGCTCTCGCTGTAACCGAAGGACGATACACAGTTTAATATAGGAATTTTGAAGGGACAGAAAACAATTGTCGCTATAGCGGAGTTCTCGTTATATGCCGTACTCGCTATAGCGGACTTCTACTGTATGTATTTACACAATTCACTTAGGAACGTAAAACTAAGCACCAACACGTCAGATGAGCTACTGTTGTGTGATCCAAACAAATATAGCAAAGACTGCCTTGGGATTGATGCTCCCTGCAGCTGTAGGCTGACGAGCAACTGTGCTCCGGGGCCATGAAATTAAGTTTAAGTTGTTGTTGTAGTTGTTGTTCTCCTCTTCCTCCTCTAACAAATCCTTACACAGGCCAGTTGCCATTGGCCCGTTGTGCGTGCAACGTGGCCGGGAATGGTGATTTAAATTCCTGATGGTCAGCGTTACAAACGTACTACAGAGTGATGTAAATGTGGTATCCAGATTTCTTTAGCATGTATTTAATAGGACATGGCCTGGGACTTTGGAATAATAACATAATAACCAGGAAACACGCTTAAGCAGTTTCAACTGTACCAAATAATGGAAACGAGCAAACAAGCATCAAATCAGACCACATACAGAGAAAGATGATTGCGAACTCACTGAGAGTGCACAAAGAGGTTTCTGGCCTGACAACCGATGGAGTAACCTGCGTAGCAAGCAAGGACTGATCTTAGATCCCACAGTACGCTTTGAGTCGCACATTGGCACATCGCTGTCGCCGAAATACGAGGTTCAGTAAGCATACTCCGCAATCATTTATATAGCATTTGACGAGCCTTACATCGTACTATATTTCCAAATTTATTTCTGAGCCTTGTGTTCTTTTCTATCGGCACATCCTAGCAAATTCACCAATGACTTGGAAGACATAATAATTTGTCCTCTTGGCAGCCTCCTAACATGGGAATTACAAACTATCCACTTCATGTCCGTATCGGTATGGCAGTCTGAGAATCAAAGAATTATGTAGCCACCTGATCGATGTCTTTATTTGCCTTTGGCAATTTTTATAAAATCATTAGTAGTACGTTTCAACTGCTTTGCAGTTATCATCAGCTACATTCACGTATGCTTAGGTATAAAATAGGTGATGGTATTCACAATGTATGTTCTCAGATTAACCTTGATCTCCTATCACGGGAAACTTATGTCTATGTCTGTTGGGAAAGGACGGTGATGGTCGTGGTGGGGGGGGAGGAGGAATGCTTTTAAAAGTAATTGAAACTCATCCTTAACTGAAATGTTGTTTAAAAAAAATTTCTTCCAATTAATAAGGTAAAAACGCCTATAAGTCTTTTTAGGTTCTGCTCAGAAGCGTATTTGGAAAACACTAAAGTCTCTTTTTCAAACTAAATAATTAAGATGTAATCAAAGTATTATTAACACTTAGGACAAGAACAGTCTTCACTGCAGTTCTCAATAGAGGCTCTAATCTTGTCAAACCCGGTTCATATACATACATTTCTTCCCAGTCCCTGAGGAGATCGTTTCTGCTTTTGCCAGGTTCATCAGGAGGATCGGTTAGACGGACGGTCTTAATATGGGAAGGGTAGGGAGTGAGTGTTGATGCCCTCTCTCCTGGGAAGCTGGGAAGTGAACAGAAGCTCGTCTCAGACTGAAAACAACTGGGATTAGATAATTGATGAGGAAAGAGCCCATCTATTTCAAGATGTGGAGACTGTCTTTGTCACACTTACTCGTCATCCTGATTATCCTCTTTTGTTCCTATTCGTGTTCCTATCTTTCTATATATAAAACTTGATTTGACACTTCTTTTATTTCTTGTTTTTTTGTTCTGTTGGGATTAATTTCTCCTTCTGTGACTGTCCTCTATTCCTGTTCCTTTACCACCTGTATTCCTCTTACATCTTTTCCCATGTTTGTCTGACTTTGTTCTTGTCATACACTTCTCGCATCAAGACTGAAGATTTTATCATTTATGAGTTTCATTTTCCATATTGATTGGAATCAATGTATAGGTAAGAAAAGTGTTCCACCGATCAATACTTATTTATTGTAAATGGATGTCAAAAATGTCGAAAGGATTTGCAAGGTAAAGTGCGACTATCTGTCAAAATTCCTGGTGGATTTTAAAATCCATTTACAGTAAATAAGTATTGATCAGTGGAACACTTTTCTTGTCTATACATCAAGACTGAAGATATGGAGGTTTACAGGACGAGTCGATGGGAGGCATTTGCAAGGTTAAATCAAGAGAGAGAGAGAGAGAGAGAGTAGTCACACTTCCTTTATAACATATTTATTAAATAAAAATGCACAAGGGCCCCAAAAAACATAGTCACCAAAAAATTTAATTAAACATAATTAAATTAAAAAGAATTGAAATACACTTGCACAAAAATGTAGTAATCTATGTTCACTTCTGTGGGGAGGTAGAGTTGCTCACGTGCCTCCTGGGTGGTGCCAACTGAGCAACAGTGAAAACAGGTGGCCAGACTATCCACATGATCTCCTGGCAATGACATATCAATGAAATAATAGAAACAGTTCTTGTCAGAACTCATTAACATGAAACATTGGTCCATCTCTCAGACTCCTACAACTGAATGTCGAAAGGATTTGCAAGGTAAAGTGCGACTATCTGTCAAAATTCCTGCTGGACAATAACATCAATATTGTCGCCATTCAGGAAACTCGTGTTTTCCAGCAAAGAATGCCAAAGCAGAGGTAGAATTCCTGCATATACTGCTCTTGGTGCAACTTATCACGAGGTATATGGTATTGTTACGTATGTTCGGAGCAACTTAAACGAGGCTTCACTAATTTCTTTTAATGTGAAGGAAGATATACATACTGTTGTCATACAAGTGCATGATATCACTATCACAAATGTTTATAAGCCACCCAGGACACCCTGGCCTGATTTTGTCCTACAAACTGCAGAACATCCTGCAATTTATATAGGGGACTTCAACAGTCACCATGAATTTTGGAAATACTGTGACAATGATGAAAATGGAAGTGTGCTTGTAGAATGGGCTGAAGTGAACAATCTTCATCTAGTGTTCGATGCCAAAGATCAAAGTACTTTCAGGTCAACTGCTTGGGGCAAGGATTCAAATCCTGACTTATGTTTTTTTAGCTGCAATGAAAGAGGCTTCCCGATCAATGCCACAAGAAAAGTAATAGATGCCGTTCCCCACAGCCAGCACAGACCTGTAATAATACAAATTGGTTTTCGATCCCTGTCATACGATCAACTCCACACGCTCGATGGAACTTCCAGAAAGCCGACTGGGCGAAGTTTTCAAGGGAACTGGATAAGTGCATTCACTGGATCCCTCCATCTCATAAGAACTACCATCGGTTCATCGGTTCAGTAACAACAACAGCTAAAATGTATATGCCAAGAGAATATCAAAAGGAATATATCCCAGGATGGAGCGATGAAAGTGAAACACTGTACCACCAACAATTCCAGCAAAGTAGTGACCAAGAGATGACTACAGAACTTTTGACCAGCTTAGACTTATCTCGAAGGCAGAAATGGACAGATACAGTTGAAAGTATGGACTTTACCCACTCAAGCAGAGAAGCATGGAGCCTTCTGAGGAGATTGGGAGGAAGTGGATCAGTATGCAGGAAACCTTCAGGAGTAACACCTGACCAAATTGCTTCCCACATCGTTACTACATCAAGAGTACCTCCCGACAAGAAATATGCCAAACATATTAGACGACAGCTTCGTGATCTGAAAAAGACATCATCTCCCTCATCTGAATATGCATGCCCCTTTACAGTTTTAGACATTGACATGGGAGTGAAACCTGACAAACCCAGCAACAAGGTAGAAAGGTATCGAACCATCACCCTTCTTAGCTGCTGCTACAAACTTTTTGAAAGGTTGATATTGTCCCCATTTCTACCATCACGGTAATTTTCCCGAGACTAGTCAGCCACTCCCAGGGGTGCTCAGTTCAAACTATGATTAAAAAATTGCCTTAAAATTACATACACCCTGGATTTGATGGGGAAAATACCATATTTCCTGGCATAATCGTCACCACCGCGTAATCGTTGCATCCTTTATTTTCAACAAAAAGCGGACTTTAAACATTTAATCGCATATTCGTCGCACGTCCAAATTTTGTTAACCAATCTGGTTAAAAGGTAAATGGAACTGCAATGTAAGTTGCACATGAATGCGCAATTTAAATACGTGTATGGTTTATGGGCAATTTGGCAACACAGTCACATTTGCAAGATGTTGCAAAATAAATAATACTGGTATATGTACAACGCATGGCTTACCGGTAGGCTATTGGCAGTTTGACAACATGGTCACGAGACAATGTTTCACCACCTACATATTATGAGTTCTCATTTGAAATACGTAAGACTGTAAGTTATCGCTTATCGGCAACGTCGCCAGGAAATACTGGTACCAACACACACTTGTCTTCTAGTAGACAAGAGGTCTGATAGAATTCTGCGTTATTACAACCACCGACGCAACAGTCGCGAAGGACCTTGGCCTAGCAAGCGACCGCTGCTCAGACCGAAGGCCTGCAGATTACGAGGTGTCGTGTGGTCAGCACGACGAATCCTCACGGCCGTTATTCTTAGCTCTCTAGACCGGGGCCGCCATCTCACCGTCAGATAGCTCCTCATTTGTAATCACATAGGTTGAGTGGACCTCGAACCAGCCCTTAGATACAGGTAAAATTCCCTGACCTGGCTGTGAATTGAACCCTGGGCCTCTGTGTAAAAGGCAGGCATGCTACCCCTACACCATGGGGCCGGCTCCTGCGTTATTGCGCACAAAGTGAAATCCAAGACTATAACGCAGATTTCCACTGAATTATTCAGCTCATGGTCAGCCGAATTATTTACAATGTCTCAGTTGTCATCGCTAGACTCTTATCTTACTACTACGTCATAAGTGTCCGGGCATGGGATGGAAACTTTTACCCAAGCAGTCAACATAATTATTATCCAATGGTATTAAAGTTTTATTTTATAAACTCGTCAGTAATGTAATGTAAAATCATCAATAACTGGGAAGAAATATTAAGCTAATTACTGTATGTTTAAAAGAAATTGAAAAAATAAATGTTTGTTACTGACGTCTCGGAACACGGTCAACTACAGTAGATCTACACCGCGCTAGCTAGAGCGATGTATGAAGACGTCCGTGCTCCGGTTTGCGAGCTAGTGTGTCGCAACCAACCAGGGGGTCAACTGATAACAAATTGCTGCATGCTTCCTTGCTGCCTAACAGTATTGGCTGCTCTGGAATGGACAGATCACAGATGCATTTATTTGTAGAAATAATTTGTTTTAATAGTGAACAATTACGGAAAGTCATTTATATTGCAAAACATTAACGTGTGAAGTATTTATGAGCGATTATGGGTAAATATAGAAACTATTCTGCGGGCTTCAAGCTAAGCGTAATTACCTTCGCTGAACAGCACGGGAACAGAGCTGCAGAAAGAAAATTTTCAGTGAGTGAAAAGTTGGTGCGTGACTGGCGGAAATTAAAAAACAAGCTAAAAAAGCACAAACCCTTCTAGATGCACGTTCAGGTGGTATAAGATCCCAACTCTTCATCACCCACGAGCATAACAAGTCCAAGGGTGGACACCTGATATTTCCAGCAGGTGTCAATTGCTGATCACCGCTCATCATCCACTCGTTGCAAAATCGACGTAAGTGGTCTTTAAAGGGTTTATTAATACATACGTCTAGTGGCTGCAAAGCAGATGTTAGGCCACCAGGAATAACTATCTGTCGTGTCTTATTTTTACTGAGAAGGTAAGTTTCCTATAATTGATGAAGAAATATTTATGTACGTCAATGAAATTGACCGAGGTAAACACCTCATTTGCAAATAAAGAGATTTTGATTTGATTTGATTTGAAATACTTAGCAATGGATGCAGTGTATCATATGAAAAGTTACAAATTAAGGGATGGAAGGTAGCGCTCAAACACAACATAACTCAGTTTAAGGCGAGTCGTGGGTGGATTAAGGGGTTCATGTGGCTACACAATCTGTCAGTGCAAAGGAGAACAACACTAAGTCAAAAGTTGCCTGCTGATTACATGGACAAGATTGTAAATTTTCACCGATTTGTCATACGTTTGCGCAATGAAACTTCGTACTTGCTTTCTGAAATCGGTAATGCCGATCAGACTCCAATCTTTTTTGATATGCCTCACAACAGCACTATTGCGCTTAAAGGATCACAGAGTGTATTAATGAAAACCAGCAGTAGTGAGAAGTTGCGATGCATGGCAATGCTAGCCATTACAGCTGACGGAAGAAAGTTGCTGCCTTACATCATTTTCAAGAGGAAAACGATGCCTAAGAATATACAGTTTCCCCGTGGAATTCATGTACGAGTGCAACCAAAGGGTTGGACAGGCGTAGAACTCATGCTGGACTGGGTTAAAACTGTGTGGGATAGAAGACCCGGTGCACTATTAAACAACCAGCTCTGCTTGTTTTAGATAGTTTCCAAGGTCATCTCATGAACGAAGTGAAGCACCTTCTCAGTAAAAATAAAACACGACAGATAGTTATTCCTGGTGGCCTAACATCTGCTTTGCAGCCACTAGACGTATGTATTAATAAACCTTTTAAAGACCACTTACGTCGATTTTACAATGAGTGGATGATGAGCGGTGATCAGCAATTGACGCCCGCTGGAAATATCAGGTGTCCACCCTTGGACTTGTTATGCTCGTGGGTGATGAAGTGTTGGGATCTTATACCACCTGAACTAGTCTCCAAGAGCTTCAAAAGGACTGGGATTTCAAATGCACTAGACGGATCTGAATATGACGCAGTGTGGCAGAGAGACGAAGAATCTGATACTGGTATTAACAGCGGCGAGGACGGCGCATCAGATACCGAAACCTGCGATAGCGACACAGAAGATTTGGAATAAATTGTGTACCGGTAAGTCCGTATTTCACAACAAAGCGATAATTTTTTGCAAGTGTAATATTTTAACTTTAATACTCAAATTAATGACAATTAACTTAATACGTTCATTTTTATTTTCAGGTTGGAAAAACGTTCGCCGAATTGTTGCGAATAATTAAGAATTTTGTTTTAGACTATTTTAATTATTTTGATGTATAAACGTGACTATTACGTGCATCTTAAATTTGTATCGAATACAATTTAGTTATAAATAAATTTTTTGAGTAATACAAATACTGGTATTAAAAATTCTTCCACCGGGCGAGTTGGCCGTGCGCGTAGAGGCGCGCGGCTGTGAGCTTGCATCCGGGAGACAGTAGGTTCAAATCCCACTGTCGGCAGCCCTGAAGATGGTTTTCCGTGGTTTCCCATTTTCACACCAGGCAAATGCTGGGGCTGTACCTTAATTAAGGCCACGGCCGCTTCCTTCCAACTCCTAGGCCTTTCCTATCCCATCGTCACTATAAGACCTATCTGTGTCGGTGCGACGTAAAGCCCCTAGCAAAAAGAAAAATTCTTCCTATAATGGTCGCACCCTACTGTTTTTTCAAAAATTTTGGTATAAAAAGTGCGACGATTATGCCGGGAAATACGATATAACTAAATATGGACACGATGAGGTCAACTAAAAAAACTACAAATAAAGCAAGGCGCAGCATAATGTCAGGTTTTGGAGGAAATCTGTTTATTAAAATTAACAAGAAAGTTTTTTTTTTTTTTTTAAAGCAAAAAGTATCAAATGATCCAAATTTTTACATGACTCAAGTTTTCTTTCAGCTTGATAAAGTCCATCTTGAGAATCAAAAATATATCACAAATGTGCAATGTATGCCGACACACATACTTAACATATCGAAAATCAAATCTTGAAGTTTCATTAATTTTACACCTTGGTCATTGTCGTAGGTACGACATCATAACTGGTGTAAAACCTTCAAGTATGGTGTTTGGTATATCTTGTTTATATTCTATTAAATGTTGAAGTATCAATTATTAAATGTTAAATATGACTAATACATGGTTTTCCTGTAAATATGTATTATAAATTTGTATAAACTCAAATAAGTATTGTGTATAAGTTTAACCTCAAAATCTATATAGTCGAAAGCGGTAGAAAACTACAATGTTCGTATATTAGTGTAACCCCCCCTTTAAACAGAAGGAAGCACATAATACAAGATACATATAAAACACGTAATTATTTGATAATGCAAAATAACAAACCTTACAGAACGACATCAGCCGATGATCAAACAGGAAAACATTTTACCTTTTACAAACACGTGGCTTCGCAGGATAACCAACATGCCAACTAGAGAAAGGAAGTATGGGAAGCAGGCCGGGAAACCCTAGAGGACGAGACCTTACGCGACGTTGTAGGGAAAGAAACGTGAGAACATTAACCCTTTGTCCAATTTATTTAACATATAGAATTGAATCAAGGCATGAAGTGCACAAGGTTAGATAACATTATTAATTTAAAAAATCAAATCGAACCACGAGGTTCCTATCAATGTTTCTCTCAGAAAAGTGAATATTTACACAAAGTTACAATGACTTTTAAATAAGTGAGCATAATTTCGATGTTGCCTCCAAAATAAAGGGTATGCCTAGTTGACGAACTACGGCATTACAAATCAAAAGCGGTGAAAACCAGGGTCTAAGGCAAACTCCGAACGAATGAATTTACATTTTAAGTTAACACTTGAGAACAGAAATCATGCTTACCCCGGGATGGCTGGAGCCGGTGAGCGGACCACCTTACAAGGTGCGTCCGATCGTTACGACGTACGAAAACAAAGACGCTGAACAGAGCCTTGCTCTTGCTAAGGAACCAAAAAGCCGGAAATTGGGAAATACTCAAACAGCCAATCAGGGAAGCTACCTATGTTTCGATCCGAAGTTTGACCAATACCAATTAGTGTTATTTTCACCAATAGAATTATAGTGCCAAATATGGTAATGTGGGAAATTCATTCTAGAGATTTCGATTGCGAAACTCAGCGATTTCGTGATCGAAGCCTCCACGTGGCACTACAGGGTGATACAAAAAATGGGTTACAAAAAAAAACATATTACTGGAGATCTCCAATATCAATGTCAATGATTAAGTAAATAATTGTCTCTTCAGTGAGTCCTGAAAATACTTTAAAATACAACTTCATCAAAAATATAAAACACAGATTTTTACATAATTTTTACAACAACAAAAATTTAGTTGAATTCTTCAAAAAATGTTAGTTCCTTAGTTTCTTTTGTCAAGTCAAAAATGATTCCGCCGATTATCAACTCACCACCGGTGACAATTAGATTTATTTTACTATAAGTTGGTATATATGAAGGGTTCTGGAAACTTACTGTAAGGCTTGTTATCCAGGTACATGCAGAGACAATAGAAATGTTGTAGAGATTTCCATGTGTATTGGTAAACAGTAATGAAAGTTTGAGTACTCCATTCGACTAGCTGGTCGATCGATGTTTCGAGTGTGTTTCATTAGAGTGTGGTAAGAACCCTTACAGAAATCGACAATTCTAGACGGTTGGTCGAACAGTATATATACCGAGCTATCAGTCTGTGAGTCAGTCAGGTTGGACTCAAAGGCAAGTGATGGACTGCGAGTGACTGTTGGGGTCCGAGGTGGAGTCGGTGAGTTCAAGAGACCGTATGTTATAGTGCACAAGTCAGTGTTGTTGATATCTGTACTTGTGAGAATTGACTTCTGGATACTCCACTATTAAGTGTTGTAGTGGCACTTGCTAATGTGTATAATTGTGTGTTATGATTTACAGTGACAATAAAGTAATTTGTACAAGGAAGTGAACGTATTCTCATGTGATATTTATTTCCGTCAAATGAAATCGCATTGAGAATGATAAATTGGCGACCGCGACAGGATAGGACAGGACACTTTGAGACTCGGCAATGAAGATCGACCAAATGATCGTGGTGATGTTACCGAAAGTGCTGGCATCCCGACGTTTGCAAACGGCTGGAAGCAAAGCAGACTTACAAGAGAGGCTGTGCCAGGATTTGATAGACAACGAAGAGAACCCAGGCATTTTCGACTTCGAAGTCACCTCGGAGGAAGAAACCAACGACCGGGTAAGCATTATGTTTGCACAACTAACTGCTTTGATTCAGGCCCAGTCTAAAAACATCGAGGCACAATCCGGAACCTCAAGTGGAAATTCGAGGCCCAGTCTCAAGAGATAAATTCTTCGGGCAACGAAGTGCTCTCTTTCAGAACCGAGGTGATCACTGATGTCGTGTAGGACGACAACGAACCGGACGGGAAGTGGTCCGAAATGATGCTTGTGGTTGTGGAGTCCGTAGTTCAAGGCCCAGCGGAAAAAGCGAGTACCCTGGGTGAAAGTACGACAGCTCTGGAGACACGGATGAAGCCTGCAAGCAATGATGGCGGCTCCAGCGCCGTGAAGATGGCAACTCCACGGGACAACGGGATCATTGTAGTGATGGTAGAGTCTGTAGTTCAAGGCCCAGTGGGAAAAGCAAGTGCCCTGTGCCAAAGTATGATAGCTCTGGAGACACGAGTGAAGCCTGCAAGCAGTGACGGCAGCTCTGGCGCTGTGAAGATGGCAACTCCACGGGACGACGGGATAATTGTAGCGATGGCAACAACATGGCCGGGGGGGCCCCTCAAGGAGATGGAGAATCAATGGGGTCCGAACCAACAACCAACAAAAAAGGTTGCCACCTGGCCAGGACACTAGTCCCGGCACGAAACCATAAGCCAGTAGGAACACTGAATTCAGCACCCCTGAAAAAGAGGAGGCTTAACAGGGCCAATTCCGCGATGTGCGAGCCTCTCCCATGCATCACACCGGTGGACTACAAAGACGCGTGGGCCCTGACAGAACACAAAGGTGCGAACGAGGGGAAAGTCAGTGGAGCTTCTTCGACTGCCACGCAAGGAGCTGCGTATCATTGCCACTTGGAATAAGGACACTGTCGGCCAGACCCAGCGGATCCCGCATCGAAAGGTGGTGGCTGCCTATCGAACTACCCTGCTGCGGTGTGTGCTTCAACAGCACCGACGAGAGGACAGTGTGATTGAGGTAGTCGAAGTGTAATTAAATAGTGAGGACTAAGAGAGACGAAGACATACATATAAGGACACCTAGATATAATTTAAGACCTATAGTAAGGAATGTACAGGATACATATTGAAGGTTTTAGGGGGGATAGTTGTCGTAGGTACGGCATCGTAACTGGTGTAAAACCTTCAATTATGGTGTTTGGTATATCTTGGTTATATTCTGTTAAATGCTAAAGTATCAGTTATTAAATGTTAAATATGACTAATACATAAATTTGTATAAACTCAAATAAGTATTGTGTATAAGTTTTAACCTCAAAATCTATATAGTCGAAAGCGATAGAAAACTCTATAATGTTCGTATATTAGATGTATTCTACTATAAGTTGGTATATGTGAAGGGTTCTGGAAACTTACTGTAAGGTTTATTATCCAGATACATTGTGACGTACCCACTTGGCCCACAGATTAATGACAAATTTATAACGTGGCGGGTCACTTTAATATTAAAATAAATAAATGATATGTCATGGTTTCTCCAGAAACAGTATCCCAAGGGCGCCAGTCTTCAAGCTTATGGCTTGAAAACAAAAGTAGATAATTAATAATAATAATAATAATAATAATAATAAATAAAAATACGTAATGAGACTCAAAAAACTCCCAGGGGTGGGGTGAACGGAACACAAATCATTAAGTACACTAACTTGGAATTTAAGGATCATTAATAATCATTTCATAAAATACAAATTAAAACAGCTATTTATTAAGATGAAAAACGTGACGTAACGGCGTATTAACGAAATCTGAACTTACGGAAGCAAAAGAAAAAGTGAATGAAATTAACTTTAAATGAAATTAACTTTAAGAAAATGAACTGTTGCGCGAAGACTTGCAGTAACTTATGCCATAAGCTCACCAAATGTAGACTCTGTTGTCTTGAAGCTGAAGATGGGTGGATCTCTCGTACAGGCTGCCTCATCTGTTGTTGGATTCCAGTCCTACATCCACATTTCCTTTCTTTAACACTTCCTATTGTACTCCTTACATAAAGTCGTAATGAGTCCTAATTTTAAATGCAAAACCACCATGGGTTATGTTCATGGAGAGAATACCTTCGTATTCTTCCGTATTACGGAACAGTAGCGTAGCTAAATTCATAATAAAATCTCTCCTCCCCTATACCAGTCAGAACCGGTCTCCCGTTGACTACCTCTCGTCATTGAGATAACAAGTCCCAATGAGAGTAACTTTTGAGTAGAATGTACTCAGATGCGAAGTGAACTAAGTTAAAATCTTCTCCGATGCGTAGACGTAGAATCGTAGTAAGAGTATCTTCCAAGCGTGAGAATCAGAATCAGAATGACGAAGTTACGTTAGATTCAGACGATAGTGCGATGGGGGGCGAGACGGAGGTTAGTCCTAACAGTGAGAGTAATAATAATCAGTTACTTGAAATGATGCAGTTAATGTTAAGTAAGATAGAGGATAGTAAATCTGAAATAAAAAATGAAATGGAACAAAATAAATCCGAAATAAAAAAGGAATTGGAACAAATTAAAACAGATGTAGAACAAACTAAATCAGAAATTAAAAATGAAGTAGAACAAACTAAATCAGAAATTAAAAATGAAGTAGAACAAACTAAACGAGAATTAAGTAAGGCATTGAATGAACACAAGGTCGAAGCTAATAAAAGGATGGACGAACATAGCAAACAGTTACAAGAATTATTTAAGCAAAATGAAAGATTTAACAAGCAGATAGAGGAACAGAAAGAGACAACTAAGCAAAACAAACAAGAGGTAGAAAAGAAATTTGTAGAGCAGAGGAGTGAGTTGTTGGGATTAATGGAAAAAGAAAGCAACAACACTAGACAGGAGTTAGAGACACAGGTGACAAGTATTAAAAATAAAGTTGAGATCCAAAAGGAAGAAATAAAAGAATTTAAAGATCAGGTACAAAACAAGATCGATATCGTTAAGTGTATAATAGAAGACAACACTAGGGAACAAAGAGAAAAGTTTGCGATAGTAGAAGGCAATACAGTGGAAATTAAGACATTGAAAGAAAAACAGAACACTGTAGTGAATGAAATTGAAAGAAGAGATAAAGATGTAGATAACCGCATAGCGATGGCAGAAGCACGCATACGACGAGAAGTAAGAGAAAGGCAAGGTAACACTGAGAGGCAAAGTCATGGAGGGATTTACAGTAAGGAAATCGAATTACCGAAGTTCAATGGGAAACAAACTAACCCACTAGAATTTCTGAAAATAGTAGAGAAACGGTTTGGGAAACGGATTGAGGAAGGGTTTATGGACTGGGAAGAGGCGATCGACAAAATTTGTCATACATCTGTGGGCAAAGTGGGTACGTCACAACATGTAGAGACATTAGGAATATTGGAGAGATTTCTATGTGTATTGGTAAATGGTAACGAAAGTTTGAGTACTCATTCTAGATGGTTGATCGAACAGTATATATATCGAGCTGTCAGTCAGTGAGTCAGTCAGGTTGGACTCGAAGGCAAGTGATGGACTGCGAGTGACTGTTGAGCTCTGAGGTGGAGTCGGTGAGTTCAAGAGAGCGTATGTTATAGTGCACGAGCCAGTGTTTGTTGATATCTGTACTTGTCAGAATCGACTTCAGGGTACTCCACTATTAAGTGTTGTAGTGTCACTTGTTAATGTGTGGTTTTTTTTCATTTCAATATAGGCACCTGAGCCAAGGCTCTTCTTGGTGCAATACAAATAAATTACAATGGCAGCTATATTCACAATGTAATTACAAAATAAAATACAGGAAGTATATAATTTAACATAATGTAATAAATAAGATAGGACAAAGCTTCCTAACCATAATTACCATTCTACTTCAAGTATTTAGTTACATTACTCTTGAAGATAGATAAAGTTGGTAACCTTTTTATATTTTTTGGAAGCAAGTTATACATAGTTATAGAAAAATGCCAAAGAGAATTTTGACCATAACTAGTGGAATGAATCTGATTGTAGTGAATATTATAAATAATTCTTGTTTCGTAATTATGAATCTGTGAATTGGTAATTACTGATGTGTTTGAGCGGACCAATTTGTTTTGAATTTTATAGATCATAATTATAGAAGCCTTTATGCGGATGTTTGGAAGTGATAATACATTACAATGTTTATACAGTCGGTGTCAGAATGGGCAGTTTGAAAATTATTTTTTGTGCTCTCTTCCTAAGGACCTCTACCTTTCCAAATAATTCTTTATTACAGCATGCCCAGACATGTATCATATAAGAGATGTGGCTTTCAATAAGAGCATAGTAAATACCCTTCAACAACCCACGAGAGAATCGTGTTCGAAGTTAAAGTGGCCAACTCTGTAATAAATATGATGAATTGAAACTAAGGAATTGCCACATACTGTAGACAATCGATCATGTCTGAACATCGGAAAGTTACTGAAATATCTCAATTTTTCAACTCGAGAAACTCGCATTGATAATAATAATAATAATAATAATAATAATAATAATAATAATAATAAATCTTACAGAAAATTTATTCTAACATTCGGAACTCGAAATATGAAACTGCGTTCACAGAACTGTGAATCAATTACTAATTTACAATCATCTTGACATACAAAATAGTCGTGAAGATGACGCTATCAATATTTGTGGATCCAACTCCACTGTCTCACACACTGTCATTCACACATCATGCAATAAATTCCAGAAAACGTGACGGCTTGTTTCCGTACACTTTGAGCTCCCATTAAAAATACTTTAATCTAGTCCTTCCTGACTTTAATTTGAATCCTTATTTACATTTACATTTAAGTCCCGAGACGTACACCACGTCTCAAACATCAGAGCAAAATAAATCAAAAATATATATGAGGCTAAAATAAGAAACTGACTCGTAAAAGAAATGCTAACCACTCAGCTAATAAATCAGAATAAAATGTAAGAAAGCAAGTTGTGACCTTATGCAAACGGTCCACTTTTACTTTACAATTATATTTACATTAACAAGCTTCGTAACTTATACTTTAAGCAGGATGTAGTCCTTCCAAACTAAGCTAAATTTACTGAGATAAAATATCAAAACTAACCTATCCCTTTTGCAACATAAAACACATTCACACTCACTTAATTACGTTGAAAATTCTGTACTCATCTATTTAGTTGACTTATCGCTACCAGCCTTTCAGGAACAGCCGGCCCCCATCGTGTTCTAGCCAGCCATATCAATGATGATGCCTTCAGAATAAACTTGGATCAGTCCTTTTGTCTCCATCCTGGCATAGAAAAGTGATGTATTTTCCATCGCTGTTTCTGCTTCTGGGTGTCGTCTAAAAACATCCCGTCGTTCAAGATGTGGAAACTAGGTCAAGATTAAACCAGCCAGTTACTAGAATACTACAGCCGGGGTAATTCCCACTGACCGTCAAACCAGTTCCCATTCAGTCACGGAACAACTCTTATCTAATCCCATAACTAGGTCAAATATTTCCCATTTAAAAGCTGGAGTGGAAATTGTAAAGTTTATGTCCTCGGGAAACTATTTACACACGCAGGCTACTGTGCATTCGAAATGATTAAATGAAACTGTTCTCTCCCTGTGGAAATCGAAAGTTAAATGCCGCTCTCCCAGTATTAGAAAACAGAATTTACAAGTCCCCACATGATCACTCGCGTAAAAGAAAACTCCTTCTCACGATGTTACCTGCACAGAATCTCGCCAAATAATTGCGTAGCTAACTGATACGGTCATTGTTTTTATTAATTCGTCCTCTAAGACGCCGTTGTATCCTCGATCGGGGCCATCACTCGCATAGACCAATGCCTAGCCAAATTGACTATGGCTATATCATTTCATTGGCTCAACGCATCGCATACCTGACGCTTACTTCAAACGTGTATTTGCAGCTCGTGTAACCTCTCGTCGGGCCTCCGAAATGGAGTTCTATTTTCCCCTTGTTCTGCTTTGTGTACGTCATGTCGAAATTCCTCCTTCTAACTTAGCTGGCCAGGAAACAAACCCGAGCTCCAAGATCCCTGCAGAAATTGCGACATGTGCTGCTGAATGTAGATGTTCCCTGCCAGTTACTGGTACTTAATAAAAATGAAATATTCTCTGTACATTTGAATACATGACTGATTAATTAAATGAGCACTTCAATAAGAGCCCAATATATAACGGAATAAGTTATGCAATCCTAGAGCATATTCGAGTTGAACAGACAGGCTTCAGACCAGGGCATAGCTGCTGTGACCAAGTATTGTCTCTTATATCCTTTATTGAGGCAGGATATCAAATGAAGCTGAAAACATCTGTAGCATTTGTTGAATTTACTGCTGCCTTTGACACTGTATGGAGGGAAGGCCTTGTCTACAAATTTCTTCATATCATATCATGCAAAACGATGGCTTAACTGGACAACAACATGTTAACCCTTTCCGGCCCTTAGCGCCCGAAAGTGCCCGACTGTTCATTTAGCCTTCCGGTCCTTAGCGCCCGAAAGCGCCCGGCTGCATTATCTGCATTCGTCTGCGATCTGTGCGACAGTTTTTTTATTTTTCTCATCAGTGAAGTGTTTATAAGGCATTTATGAACACGCAGTGCAATCTACAAGTCTTAGGGAATAAAGGAAAAGAGATAATCTGTCTTGACGTTGCCTAGGCAACGGTCTTGAACTTCCGCGAGCGCGGGTCAGCTGTTTCGTTCGTAAACATGGTGGGATTGAATATCGCGTATATTGAAACTGAGCTGAATACGGGCGAAAAAAGTGACACAGAATCCTTGAGTAGGGGTGCAGGTGAATTTTTAGTGAGTGAATAATGTATCAACGAAGATAATTTTAGTGATAACAGTGATATGAATGAAAACGAATATCGATAAATCGGACCTGATGGCGATGCCACGGCAATTGAGGTAACACAAATATTACGTTTCGTTACTCCGAATGATTAAATGGATGATGTTGAACCTGCGCATAATTCGGAAAGAGTATTAGGGGAAAGAGATTGTTTTTTACATATGTTAGGAGGAGAAAAACTATTCAGTGACATAGCCTATTGCACATATAACAATGCAGCCTTCAAACAGTTGCATTCCGGTAAGATAAAAACAGAATGGGAAGACCCTTGCCCAGATGAAATAAAATCTTATGTACGTGGGCATCATTCCACTTCCAAAATCACGTGATTATTGGTTTTGAGGGATTCAGACAACATGGGAATGTGACAAATGCAGACTGTCTCTGTGTCGAGTATCACGAGGAAGGAGGGGGGGTGGGGGGTGAAAAACACATTATGACTCAATAAACAGAGAAATGGATGTGATGGTATATTTGAATTCATTGTGATCAATAGTTTTTACTGTATTTAAATTTTTCTGAAACAATACGGTCTGTTTCAGTTTTTGCTAAATAATAGGTTGAAACCTGGGGATAAGTGGAGTGAAAATGCGGGCGGGAAAGGGTTAAGTGATTGGAAGTTCCAAGTAATCACTGGAAGCAAGATAAGGAAGGAGAGGAAGCTAAACAATGGATTGCCCCAAGGATCAGTTCTCTCACCATTATTGTTCATCTTATATCTGTCTGACCTTCCTGACACTTCATCCAGACGACGACTTGGCTCTAGCTGTACAAGATCGGGTAATGGAGATTACTGGAGAGATTCTGACCAAAGACCTGTCTTTACTGGAAAACTACTTCAAAATCTGGAGACTTCAACCCAGTGTGAGAAAAACAGAAGTGTCTTGCTTCCATTTAAATAATTATTTGGCGAACGTGAAATGGAATGTTAGTTTCAGAGGGAAAATTCTTCATCATAATTGGAATCCAAAATACCTTGGTGTCATCTTGGACCGTACACTATCCTTCAAACAACACCTTCTGAACTTAGCACAAAAGTTGAAGTCTCGAAACAACATCCTCCATAAACTGTGTGGAACTACCTGGAGATCTTCAGCAACCACCTTGCGATCTTCAGCCTTGGGTTTGATGTATTCAAGTCCTGAGTACTGTGCACCTGTTTGGTTGAACAGTCATCATACAAGGCTTCTTGACACCCAGCTTAATACCACAATGCGCATCATATGTGGAGCAATCACATCTACTCCATTTCATTGGCTTCCACTGCTAACTGGTATAATGCCACCTGATCTATGCCGATCTAATGCCCTTATGAAGGAATTCCACAAGATCTCAAGAAATCCTAGTGTAACTGTGCATAGTGACCTGCCACTTTTGAATCTTAATAGACTAAAATCATGCCATCCAACTCTGCGTGAAGCTGCTGACATGGATGTTAATGATTTTAAACCTCTTGATGAGAGGAAAGGTAGATGGGAAGCAGCAACAGATGTGCGCCTGCATACCTTCTTTTTAGGTCCCAGACTTCCAAGTGGATCCCACCTACCACGCAAGACCTGAAGTGCTCTGAATAGAATCAAAACAGGACATGGCCGGTGCAGAGCCGCTCTCCATAAGTGGAAAAAGGTACCTAATCCAGACTGTGACTGCGGAGCTCCTCCACACCAGACTATTCATCAAATCGTCAGGGAATGTAAGATTCGAGCCTCTCATGTTGATGAAGATGACTTCCTGTTGGTAACTCCAGATGCTATACGCTGGATTGAAAAACTTGACATTCAGTTGTGAAGCACAAATTACTTTGTTTCTCATGTGTAAATATATATATTACTGACTTTGTCTGTATAAGCCGTACGCTAAATAAATAACGTCTGTGATAGGTTGTGGCTTGGATATTCTAGATGTGGTGCCCTTCAAGTAAACTTTTGCACATAAATGCAGTTCCCAATCGATTGCACACGCGGTAAAGTAAACGAAGTGACTTCTGGCGTAATGAAAGAATAAAACTCTACATTAAAGGTATGAAAGAAAAGCCTGGAACTTTCTGCACAAAACTTGAAATAAGTAGTTTTAACATGTTATAGCCAAAATAATAACATTTTGAGAATTATAAGTGCGAAGAAAGGAAATTTACGTGGAGAAAAAAGGCACGGCTCCCGGTGGGAGCCCACACAGACTCCATCGGCTCACCAGAGGAATGATACCACGGGAATTGCCGCTTAATACACAAAGTTGCTAATGCGAGGTGGAAAAGCCCGGAGTTGGCGGCTTTGACTGAAGGCCAGTCATCGTACAGAGTTAGAATTCAGGAGCCCTTTCTCCACCAATCAGATTTAAATACATTCTTTCGCTGTTGCGAGTTCTGATTTTATCTGGAAAGACGTACACAGTTCTTATCAGCCCTACCCTGCACTGGTCACATGACGAAACACCGCACCTGCGCCACAGCTGTACAGCTCCATGCAGAGTTCAAGGCTACACGGCGTTGCACTGTGTAAAGTCTTTCAACAAAGCAGTGAAATGCAATCACTTTGTTAGTATAATTTGAAGGAAGCAGCTGTCCATCTTCACAAAGTTAGGCTCTTTTTTTTTTCAACTCACGTGGGAGGGGTGCATACTGGGGAATCGATGATCTTACGTTAAGTTTGCATACACGTTCAATGAGCCAAGAATAACACAATGGCCAAAATATTTCTTTCGGAAATTAACTCTTGCAACCTCAGGGTGTCCACCCGTATGGAAAACCTGGGAAACAGGGAAATGTCAGGGAATTGGATAATTAATGGGAAAACCTGGAAATGTCAGGGAATTCAGGAAAAAATCTTGAAATTCATTCTTCTGCGGGTAAAATTGACATACAGTATTTATCCGTGTAATACAAACACAGTTTTTATAACATTAATCTAGGGCATGTCTTTTATGCCAGGAATAAATTTTAATGAAAAGTTAAAGTGTGATCTCGAATGTGAAATAATCAATAATATCAATAGCTATATGATTGATCGATCGAATTTTCAATGTTTTGATCTGCTTACTATTGAATATTCTGTGTTGGTGGGGAATGGTGAACTCGATGAATTAGACCTATATTGCATTCTCACTTTTTTCCAGTAATGTTTCCAGACTCTGAAACAGCTTCGAAAGTTCAACTGCACAGAACAAAAGTTGCATATACAATCACTCATGGTTTGGCTCTCTATTTCCATAAACAAGTTCTTGAGATGGGTAGTAAGTGCACACATTTCACCATTGGGTTTCATGAGTCACTGAATAAAGTTTCTCAGATGGACCAAATGGATCTTGTAGTTCATTGTTTCAATCCTGATACTAATGAAGTATGCACTTCTTATTTTGATTCCATGTTTCTTGGTCATTCTACCTCCTCAGATTTGTTAAGTGGTTTTTTGCAAGCACAGCAAGGACTCTATCTAAAAAAATTACAAATTTCAGTGGATGTTAATAAAAAGTTCCTTCAGGATTTTGGTAATTTATTAGATGATCTAGATGCTCCTATTTTGTTAAACATTGGATCTTGTGGCTTGCATATTGTGCACAATTCATATAAAATGGCAGTAAAAGAAACCCAGTGGAATATCGTAGAGTTTCTTTGTGCTCTTCACTTCTTGTTTTGCTACGCTCCTGCAAGTCGAGCTGATTATATACATTATTCAGGTTCAAACGTATTTCCTTCGAATTATTGTGCTATAAGATGGCTTGAAAATTTTCAAGTCATTGAACATGCTATTGATATCCTACCTAATGTCGAATAATATGTGAAGGAACAAACAGAGACAAGAAAATCCCAAGCTGTAACAGCTTCAAAATAGTATCAACTTCATTTAAAGATAAGGTTCTTAAGGCCAAGTTGTCATTTTTATTATCACTTGTTGGAGATTTGGAACCATTCCTAAAAGTTTCAGACAGATTTCCCATTTGCATCACTCCTTTATAAATCTTTCATTGATGATAAATATCATGACAAGGTTTGTTAAGTCTGAGTCACTGCAGTCTTCAGAAGATCTCCTAAAACGTATTTAGACAGTAATGAAAATCTTCTTCCTGCATCTAAAATTGACATAGGTTATGCTGCTAAAGCAGCACTTCGTGGCAATCCTGGATTAAATGATAGAGATATATTAGTGTTTTGCACAGATTGTCTAAGAGGAATGGTAGCTTTGTGCAAATAGTTACTGGAAAGGTTACCGCTGGCATATCATCGTCATCATCTGCAGTTTCCAGCTGTTGGCCACATCTGCTCATCGCTAGCATATAAACTGACTAAATTAATTTCTTGTTTCGATCCAAGTGTAGCCAAGTAGCCTCTAAGCAGCAGACTGCTAAGGATAGCTTTAAATGCCCTTGTTGAAAACAAATGGATCTCGGGTAATGAAGTCATTCATGTACCAAAGGGAGTTCACTTCTGTTTGTGAGAATGCTACTTTGAAAGAAGTGAATTCTTTGTATTCTAAAGACGAGAGGTTAGATCACTTTCGGCTTCGCACTGTTCTTCCAGTAGTAAATTTAAAACAGAAAAGTTGGCTTCATTTCTCAAAATGATACTAATACTGTTTCATGGAAATGCTTCACTTGAACATGGTTTTCCTGTTAATAAAGAAATTGTATTAGAGAACATGCTACAAGTATCCCTTGTAGCACAAAGAATAATATATGATTCTATCCCAAACCCTGGTGGAATTGAAAAGGTCTCCATTAATAAGAACATGCTCCATGCTGCAAGGAGAGCTCATGCTTTGTATCTTCAAAATCTAAAGGAGAAACGTGAAATATTGGAAGTAGAAGATTCTTTGCAAAAAATAAGAGAAAGGTTGCTTTGTTGCTGAAAGAATTAGAGGAAATGAAGTGGAGGGTGATGGCAAAAGCTTGAGTCGTTGGTGGCTACAAAGAAGTTTCTTCTCTGAAGCAGTAATGGTAATACATTTTAAAAAAACTTAAAGTGAATTTAATCAGACTAAATTAAACTTCCAAGTTTTAATATGCTCATTAATTGCTCTTTTTTTTTTTTTGGATGTTAAGTTTTAAAAATGTATTTTAATATTACTGACACTTCCTTTATAATTATGTTTTTTGTCATCATGTGTCAGGGAAAAAACTGGTTTTTATGTCTGGAAAACAGGGATATGTCAGGGAATTTTAAAATCTGGATTTGGTGGACACCCTGAACCTGCAGAAAGCATTAAAGTTCGTATGTTTGAATTGGCACACTTGGCTACGCAGTACTGCACCAGGTGCTGGGTTTACTCGTCAAGAAGCCACTACTCCATACCCTCAACTCACACTGACATGTGCTTATACTCGTTGTACAGGACAAGTTATTGTTCGTTTGTATAATGGTAATTAACATCGGCAAAGTTATTTTCGTGTTGGAAGAAAAATATGAAACATGTGATATTAAGCATCTCATAGTTTCAAGAAAATGATTTACTGGACGCTATTGATGGTATGCTGATAGGTCTGTTTGTTGGTTGGCATCTGTTTCGAGGCTTGTCTTTAACGTTTTACATACTGATATCACAGGTGACAACAAAAACTGCCTCAGAAATGATGACGTTTAGACAGATGTCATATCTCATTTTTGTCTCAAATGACATGACGCACTATCCTGAAGCAAATGATTCCGATGACAAATATTTGGTAAAACATGATAGCCAACCAGGGAATGGTGAAGGAACTTATAGATACTGACTATAAAAGGAAGGCTGTTCAGTATTCAAGGAGTGGAAAGTGGGGCTCACTTTCATTTCCATCGGTGAAACAAAAGTTCCATTGTGTAAAAAAAGAAAAAGAAAATTATATTTGTGAGAAAAGCAGTGGGATGCACTGCGACAAATTTAGGGCAATAGCATGCACTGTCAGAAAAAAGAAAAAGATCTATTTTGCCCATCAAAATAATTAAATAATTCACGATGTGACCATCCAGCTCTGGGCTACGCAAGTTGTTCATGAAGAACAATGCCCAGGGTTTAAAGCATCCCAGACGTTCGTACGTAACTTTAAGAAGTGCAATGGTATTGTCACAGAAAATAACATCTGTAACGACGAAAAAGAAGACCAACAAAGAACAGCAGAAATATTTGTAGAAAAGGTTAAATATGTTTTGAGTTCTATGGCCCCAGAGTGGGTTTGGCCTGGAGATGTGTACAAAAAGGACATTGACTTTAAAAGGAGAAAAATCTGTGGTGTCCACCTCACACAGTTACACCATAATGCTGAGAGTTACCACAAGTGGCGAATTTATAGGGTCTTTATGCGTCACTTTAAGAAAGTCAAAAGTTGTGTTCTGTAAGACGGTGAAAAGGAACATGTTTTTGCATGAAAATATTCTTGTTGATTGCACTAAATCCAGAAAAATTGGGTATATAAGAAAATTAATGGTTTAATGATGTATTTAAGCAAATTACACTGTGCGGTAATGTTGCACTCATTCTGGATTCATTTTCTGCACTTAAATCTATACAAAGCGAAAATACCGTACAGCTGAGGATGATCCCTCCTGGTGCTACAGCTCACTGTCAACCTCTAGATGTACAGTAGAACCTCAGTAATTTGAAATTGGTTAATTCAAAATCCCGTCTAATTCGAAGAAGCTCTTGTTCCCGGAAACATGAGGTATGGTTTTGCATGTTATTTAAATTGTTTAATTAAAATATGGATAATTAGTCATTCAAAGAACAATGTCAGTCGCATTACCAAAATTCAGACTTTTAATTCAAAACTGCCTTTACATTTTAAAAAATAGTTTCTTTCAGAGTAATTTAAATTCAAAATTTATCTGCGTCATGATAGAACGCATCTTCCGACACGTGCTGGGGTAGCTTTATGTACTTTCACTCACTTCAACGTGTGTACAGTGTGCTTCATATTTGCTAAGTTCGAGTAAAATTGTAGTTCTTTTGTATTCAGCATTTTAAGGAACACCGCAATATCACGCTGTAGGTAATGTGTGGAGAAGCAGAATCTGCGAACACCAGCGATGCCGACAGTTGGCAAAAAAGCTTGGCTCATTCATACGCACCGAACAGTATTGTCTATGCTGATGAAACTGCGTTGTGTTTTTAATGCCAAGGCCAAACAGACTTATGGTTTTATAAGAGGGAAGTGCCAGCCGTGAAATCGTACAAGGGGGGTCATTGTACTTTGTTGCAATGCACACGAAAGCGAGAGACTTCCTCCCCTCGTCATAGGTAAGTTTGATAAGCCGCAGTGTTTTAAGGGCGTTGGGCACTTTCCGTACAAGTACAAGGCATCTAAAAAATTCAGTCAGTACAGTAATCCAAACAATAAAGCATTTGCACAGGGGAGCCAGCATAATTTGTCCTCGTCTTTGAATCGTGTTTTTTTTTTCTTTCGATGCATAAGGTTAGGTTTGCCAGTGATTTATCCAAGTGCATTATTTGAATAATATAAATGTACCTTGTTAGATACATTTCAGAAAGCTTTAAACTGTGAATCAAGGTGATTGCATGCATTAATGAGTCTTAGAATGCACTGTGATGTGGCAAGGGTTCGCATTTCTGAATTAGGAGAGAAGGGAAGTACCATGGTGGAAAATCGTACAAGGATAGAGTCACTATACTGTATTGTAAAGCAGAGGAAAGTGAAAGACTTCCTCTCTTCGTCATAGGAAAGTTCCATGACCGTATCGATGAATATAATCAAGAAGTTAGTAAAATAACCACCTAATCGATAAATAAAGTATCGATTAGGTGGTTATTTTACTTTCTTGATAGGAAAGTTCGACAAACCACGATGTCTTAAGGACAACGGGTACTTTCCGTGGAAGTACAGGTCATCTAAAATACATTCATTACAGTAATCCATTAAATAAAGGACTTGCACGGGGGAGTCATGCTTTTTTTTTCTTTCTTTCGTTGTGTGAGGTTATGTTTGTCAGTGAGTTATCCAAGTGCATAGTTTGAATACTGTAAATGCACCTTGTTGGTTAAATTTTAGAAATAGTTTCTTTCTATGGCATTTGAAAGGTTTAAACTGTGAATCAAGGTTAATTGCATGCAGTAATAGGTCTTAAAATATTTTGTGACGCACCAAAGGTTGGCATTTCTGAATTATGTGTTGGCAGTTAATTCGAAATCAAGTAATTCTAAGCCCGATTTTTGCATCCCAACGACTTTGAATTAATGCGGTTTTACTGTATATGGGTTTAAAGTATGGGAATACTTTGTACGTAGATTATCTGACACTATTCAGTTATTGAATTTAGATATTGTTTTGGTTCAGAGGAACACCATCTTGAAAATTCAGTCTCTGACATAACACCAGCTATCATCTCCTCGTTTTCGTCCCATGTGGCAATATCCCTGATACCAAAGCCAGTACTTGTTAAAAAACCTGGGAGCCTTTCAGCATCCTGTGTATTATTGTTTTGACAGCGGTGGCGTAAAATGTTCCACTTGCCCTTATCCTCACTTTGTTAGGTGTGATTCGTGTATAACCGCTTCTAGCTTTCAATATTTCTACCACAAGCGTCATTGTTGCAGAAATTATCAGAACTTGCTTTTGTGTGTAACGTCATTTGTTATACTGATTAACGTTTATTTTTACCATAACAATCTTATTCTGTTGGCTTTATTGACCCACAATCACTGCAGAAATTAAATTATTTCTCTTAATGCTGCTACATCAACTTCACGACATGCTACCCAATTACTAATGGAATAAGAAAGAAGATCAGTAGCATGGTCCCTCGACGAGTGAACCCAGCATGTGCTGCAGTCCTGCGTAGCCAAGTGTGCCAATTCAAACGTGCGAACTTTAACACTTTCTGCAGTTCGCATAAGTTAATTTCTGAAATGAATGTTTTGGCTGTTGTGTTATTCTTGGTTCTTTTAACATGTGTGCAAAATTTATGTAAGATCTGTAATTCCCTGGTGCACGCCCTTGTTAATCTATATATGAGGCGTCTAGTATCAAAACCGTCCAAGTCACTGAAGGCATATTTTTCAGTATGGATGAAAAACCTGTAGAGACAAAGCAATGATAGCCACACAAGTTTTTTTTCACAGTTATATCCTTAAAGGAAAATTATTTAAGTTTTGCTGTTTTGAGAAATCTGACTCATAAAGAACCCATCCTTTTTGTTAATATAAATTTTGGCTTGGCTGTTTTTGTTGCAATTTTGTATAATTTTAGGCTTTTTTCTAAAACTGTATTCAATTTAAACTCCAAACCCTTGTGAAAAAAGGCAATTTAATGAAAACATATTGACATTGTAATTACTTTTCTTTATTGCAATTTAAAAAATCATTTCAGCACACACGGGATAATAATATATGAAAAAGAACATCAGAAAGCTGAGGAGAAAACAAAATAGTATTTCTCTCACGAAAAGTTCATAGTTCACTTATATCTTGAACACAGTAAAAGAAAATGATCAGCATTAATAGCCACTTATATTAATAGAATCATTATTAGATAGGTACTGTTCACACATACTAAGTAATATTGTTGTTTTAAGTCTTCAATTTGCTCTCATTTATAATACAATGTCAGGCATTTCACGTGGACTATTGATGCAGACTTCAGAGACGGTGTTGAAACTCTCATGACCAGTGAAAGCTGTTTCACTTGCTAATATTATAGTTTTATAAAACTGCAGTGATGGATGATCTCGCCATGTTGAGCAGGAGACTTTTTGTCTTCTGTTTTAGAGACAGGAAGAGTAACGCCTTTGATCATTGTGTGAGGTGTCATCTGAGCCAGCGATTTTCCTCTTTTACACAGACTTAGGTACTTCCCAAGATCATTATTGTAAAATACCTCACCATTTACACGAACAGAATTTTGCGCGAGAAACTTTGATAATCTGTAGTAAAATAAAATATTATTCTTACCACTCTCACTTTTGTTGTTGTGATGTCCACTGTGATGTATCTCTTATTCTCTTTCTTGCACTTGATCTGGGGGGGTTTCATCTATTGATGTTTCCATTATGTTGGACAAAGTATGAAAATAAATTTTTCAGTTCACCACTCGGAAAAATATACACGTTATACTACACAATAATGACAAAATACGGCACCCAGGAAATAGGATTGCTTTTGCGCAAATGATGTTAGAAGCCTGCAAATACGTAAATCAGTGTTGCAAATGAACAAAATACGAAATATTATGACTTCAAAGAATACACTGTACAATATAAGGAACGATTTTGCCTACAGATATTATCACGTTGTTGCATAATGTAACAACACAAGATTCCAGACAATAATGCTGCAACATGACATGGCCGGTTTTGAAATCACTGCCTGAATGACTTGGCCCATTCTGTTGCACGACCAAGAATTCAGTGCTCTGTAACGTGAAGACATGGACGATTTCAAAGCATATTCTTGTTTCACCTGATAGTGCTATACTTCTACTTCACGTTAATAACCTTAACTCATTTTCGTAAATTTTGTGACTTGGCCGGTTTTGATACTAGACGCCTCATATGTAACTGTTAGGTTCTTCAGTCTGTCGAAACTAATAAATAAAGGAAACAACTTAATTCATTTTTGGGTATAATTCTGTTATCACACGTTTTCTTTTTCAGGCAGTTTATACATTTTATTTATTCATAAATTAGTTTTGACAGACTGAAGATTTTGAATCCCTCACCACAATTCCGTGGTTTACAGCGTTGCCATTGTTTCTTGCGCCTCTAACTCACTCCAGAACTTTTATGTCAACATTTTCATATTTTCCTTTCTTCACACCACAGAAGGAATGAGATATTTCGTTCGCTCCCAATAATTTGTCTCCCTGGTTACACCTGTAACAAATCCTACATGGCTGCACTTCGTATTTATGTCTCGCCACTCTCATTGCACCTTCTACAGAATTCAACTTGAAGGATGACATCAAACTTGTTTTCTTGCTCATTTTCACTCCTGTCTTGTACTGGACGCTTCCTAATTACACACTACACACGGTTGCGTGAGACACAGGCAGTGAAGGTTTTATCATTAACTGAAACGTTGCACTTGCTGCCTGGTCACTTGAAAAAAAAATTGTGATTCGCCCCCAATAAGTCAAAAATTAGTGGGAGGTGGGATGTTTGTTATAGGCAAATAATTACGGTATGTACAATATTGTTTATGGTGTGCAAACTTGTCAGTGATTGTGAATTGGTGATACTATGAACAGCGTGATAGATTATATGAGTATAGAAGTCTGTTATTGACACTGTAGTAAATTTGAGAAAGTTTTCTATACTTGTTTTAAAACCAGCTCTGGCACTGGAGATACGGACGTGAAGCCGTATTTACAGATTTCAGATCTGGGGAGAAGAGTCACATGAGGGAAGCACATTTCTTCCTTACATCCTAGTGACTATGAACAGAAATGACAAAAGTTTTATAGATTCACAACACCCAGATCACCTTTACAATTTTGAAGAAAATATTCCAGCAGTTGTGCTGAGCTAAGGAACCTCAGGACCCCTCCTCCCCCTCCAGTGCAGGCATGTACCTTATTCCCTGTTTATGCATGAGTATGTCGGTATCACTAAGCTGAAAGAACATAAGCAACATTGTCGTTTCATCCAACGTAAAAAATCTGCGGTGGGAGAACATGCACTCTCTTTCCGAGATCATCGGGTGAAATGTGAGGAAGCTGTGTTTCTGGCTACCACCCATCAGTATCATTCAAATGTAACATGACAACTGTTTCAACAGGAAAGAAGAGGGCTCGCAGGTTAGCAGAGTTCGGAGACTGTTACTCGCTGCCAGACGACATAAGTTTCAACGTACTGGGACACCCTACATGGGTCTTAGTAACAACAAGAGAGAGAGGAAAGTAGATGGTGGAACCTTAAGATACGGGTGTACACCAGCCTGTGTCAATTCATCTTCACAAGGTGTAGCTGAAACGTCAACATTTTCAAAATGTCCGAAAAACAATCCAAAATTGCCGATAGACAGGAAAGCCTGCACCAGTGTATAGTTGATTGAACAGAACTGGTCTCGGTGTCGATCCCTGATGCGCACTTACTTGAACCAGCCTTGCATACTCCTCAGGGATGTTTTGGTGCTCAGGTGATCTAATAATGCTATTAGTTTTTACGTCCCTCTAACAATTTTGACGGTTTTCGGAGATGCCAAAATGCCAGAATTTAGTCCCACAGGTGTTCTTTTATGTGCCAGTAAATCTTCCAACACAAGGCTGGCATACCAGCAGACTGAACCAGGATCGAACCTGTCAAGTTCGGCTCAGAAGGCCAAGCTGCTCAGCCCAGCCTCAGTTGATCTTGAGAACACAGTCAGAGACTTTCTCCAGGTTAATAAAGTGGGAGTTCCTTATGTTGTACCTAGTGCATACCTGCCGACCCTTCCGATTTACCCGGAAACTTTCCGTTTTTTAACTCGTCTTCCGATTTTCTGATTTATTTTTAATTCTTCCTATTTTTGACTAATATAAGGATATATAAGGATAAATTCTTATGTGCTTGTGTAATTTACCCAACCTCATTTTCAAGCGTTTTTTTTGTGATTCGTTAATTCGCGAGTGTATCGTCCCTCGTCTTCGTGTATTGTATTTCCTGCTCACTACAGCAGCATTGTGTGCTTTACGGCTGGGGATTCGGGACGGCAATCGTCCTACAAGCAAGAGAGGTTAGCGTGTGCTAGCGACTCGGTTAATCGGGACGAGAGAATGAGTTTCTTATTGTGTGGTTCGCGCACTATTAACATCGTTTCTGTGCGTAATTTTGTTGGAATTGTATGCTGCGTGTTTTTTCTAGCGGTTGTATGCTTTTCCCTGTGTCAAAGTCGTATGTTAATAATGTATGAGATGTTCCGATCCGTTCTGTAAGTGCTAGTTTTGCGTATTTCGCTGCATTTTTGTTTATTCTTACTTCATAATTTTAATGAGTTGAATGTATTTCAGGAAGTTGTGTCAGTTACAGTATCTGGTATTTTCTCTTCATGTTATGGCCAAAAAACATAAACATTATCTCCAAGTGTTCATATACCTATAAAATTTAATTTCCTTTCATTTTAGAGTCTAATACAGGAACCTATTATACGAATCACCTCGGGACATAAATTTTATTTTGAGTTATCGAAATTTTGAGATAAAGAGAATACCGTTTTTGAGCATGTACAGCACATAATTGAATCATATGTATCTACGGACTTATACCAAATACAGTAGAGACAATACGCGACACTTAACGGATTTTGCCTTGCTAAAATGGGAGGCAATTCGATGGTGGCGCTCCTAGTGACTTGACCTGAACAAATCGCGCTAAATTCAAATATCAATGGAAATGTATATACGGAAATGGATAAATAAATTACGTCTAGAAAGAAAGTGGTATTGAGATATTAACTTCGAAGTTGCTAAAGCAATTCTAGATAAATGAATGAAGAATTATGTAAAAGGTTATTATTCAAAGACTGAAATTAGACATATAAACAAGATGTGAAATGGACTGCTGTGAAATGGCTTGATCTTTCATTTATGCATTACTTTTTTAGCTTTAGCATTCCTGTCTGAACTTTTACGGTTGATTTGTCTTTTTTCTCATTTGAAAAACATTGTATGATTACATTAAGACACTTGTCAATAAAAATATTGGCACATTCCTTACACACATGATGCAATGAATTAACATTTAAAAGCTGGACAATTTTCCTCTTAACACAAAGCCTACTAACAGAAAGAAAATCTATAAAATTCCGGCTTTAATCTGAGAAGAGCGATTAAAGAAAGAAAAGTATGAAAATGTTGTCGATAGTGATGCTTTGAGGAATATTTACGTACAATTAGAGTAAAAATGTAACATACCCTTGGCTGTATAGTTGAGGATTTTTAAAGTCGCTGGCCTGGAAATGATCTGAACAGATCTTATAATTCTTATATAAGCGTAACGTCCCTTCTTTCTTGTACACCTTATCCAAATCACTTCTGTGACATTTCAAAACCCATAGATCACACCTACAACACCACATCGGTATTGAAGGTTAACTGCTGCACTATACAATAAAATATGCGTATTACATTTTATGCCAGTTAAAATATGGGTCGAGCCGGTCAGAAGATTATGAAGTACTATAAAAATCTTTGTCACTGGAAGAATATATATGCAAACACAATACTACTTACATGTTCTTGTCCCGAGGGAACCTGAAGAACAACCGCGCATTTTTCTCTACTTCGTAATTACTGCAGCCAAACACAGCACATACCTTTCCCCTCATGTTGAGAGGAGGTATCAAGGAATGACACACGCTACTATTTAATTATGTCAACTCACTGAAAACGCATAAATAACACCAAAAACTTCACACAAAAATACACGTGCTCTTATGAGAGAATTAGTACTGTTCAGGTCTATCCGCTAGAGTGAGCTCCAATAGCTGTCCCTCGATATCTCGCTCAGTGTCGCGTATTGTCTCTACTGTATTTGCTTATACTGAATACTTTATGTTTAATGGTACCGGTGCTTAAAAATATACAAAGAAACGCTTTTACGGCATCACTTTAATTATAACCCTTATTACAGTAACTTTTTAGAAGACAGAATACAGTACATACAGTAGTGAAATAAGAAACATAGCTCTGTTAACAGGTTTGGAAAAAATCCGTTAGTCTCTTCTGTTTGTTGCGGTTTACCTTTCCCTCCTTCACGTAGAAACTTTTCGTCAATACCACGCAGCCGAGTTTCGTAAATGTAGCTTGTCATCCACGACTTCTGGGCTTGCTTTCGTATGTGATCGGTAATTAATTGACACCCGAGAAACGGCATGACTTTGCCGATCGCTAGAAGTGCGAGTTTTTCTGTTCCTGTCATATTAGTTTCCAGCTTCACTGGAACTCTTTCTTTACTTGTTAACTGTTTCTCACAAACCGCAAATGCCATATTGCACAGTTAATGTTGCACGAAATTCGAGTTGCATAGTATTTTTTGCTTCAAGGGAGGAAATGTTTACTTCAAGAAATCTAGAAATTCGTATAACGGAATTTCGAGAATAGAGAAATAAATACACATGAAGAAGAGGCGGCTGGAAAATCTAAGTTAGTTTGAGATACTGAAAATTCGAGTAAAATTTCGAGATATCGAGGTTCGACTGTATTATTATTATTATTATTATTATTATTATTATTATTATTATTATTATTATTATTATTATTATTATTATTATTATTATATGTATGTATGTGTCATAAGAGTGATTAGGTACATTTTCTTGTAACCATTTTAATGTTGTTTTTTTAGTGTAAGATGTTAAATTTAATGATCAAATCACATTGTAACGGTAGGTATGCATGCCTTTTATCCTGTCCTTTTTCACTTAAACTGTGGCGCAGTAGTGATGAAATCCAAGAATTTAAAAAATCTTCCTATTTTCGATTTCTAAAAGTTGGCAGCTATGATGGTGCATCTCTATCAAGATCTGTAGAGTCTGAGTTGGATACTTGATCTGAAACTACAGAGGTGTGAAAATTATTGGATTCAACACTAATTTTTGAACTTTCCATTGTTGCATTACCTGTTATTTGCCTGCTGATAAAAATTATTTTTGTGCTGTTGTAGAGCTCTTTTACATGTTTCATATTGTCTGTCTGATGTCAATTATAGGGACCAAGTTACAATTTCTTTCAATTACATCAACAATTATATTATAGTCAGTAGATTCATCTATCAATATTAAATTGAAAATTTGAGGATTTTTAATTTCTCTTTTGAGTCTAATTGGATAAAATAGAATTACATGAAGTGGTTCTGCAATATTTTTGCTCTATTTGAGGGCTGGTATAATTCACTGTCCTTTGTACTATTTACTATCCAAACTCTTGGAAACTATTATTGTAGGATTAGCAACAGACCAAACAGAAATATTTAATTACATTGCAATATTTTTAAAAAATACTAAAGCACAGTATTTCATAAAGTTTACTAAGTCAGATAAATATTTCACTGAAAGATAGGGAGTTGCATGGAATAAATTTTTTATTTTTATTATTTTTTTAAAATTTACACCCACATTGGAGCACTTTAATCAATCCATATACATTTAAGTCTTAAGAGTATTAACTACAAATTTGGCTTTTGTTTCTTCTTCTGCTCCCAGAACCTCTTCATTCTTTCCGACTTGGCTGCCCTTTCTTTGTCAGTAATGGTGTACTGTTTGTGTGTAAAACTTTTTAGTTTAAGTCTCAAGTCTCTGTTTCTCAGGATCCTCTTCTCTTCTTGGTCTGGTCTTCAGTTTGCTGCATTGTCAAGCTTAACTCATGTAAATCATGTTGGACTTCTTTGAACCAATTATTCTTGGTTTTACTTTTCCAAAAGTAGTTGAAAATATAAAGATAAGTGAGGGCAAAAAGTAAAACTAAGGCAATTTACTTTTTTGTCTTCTCCTTTGAGTCTTAATTTTCACACTAATTGTGATGTATGTTGTTGACATTCCTAATGCTATTTAAAATGACAGTCTCAAATTTTGAGGGGGTATGAAGTGAGTTTGATGGCTCAGGAGCTCCCGCATTCTCTGACTTCTCACTTCTACTTGAAGATGGGCATGAGGTAGCTTTGTTGGAACTCTATGGTATGGGCAAGTCAGGAAAGGTCCTATTAAACACCTTAATCGACCGGATATTTCTTTCTGCACCCAAAGCTTTCCGTAGCTCAGCTGGGATGTCATCAGGCCGCACTGATTTGCCATTCTTGATCTGTGAGATGGTATATTGGTCTTCAGCTGGGGTGATCTTAGATACTGGCTCCTGAATAGGAATCACAAAATATAAATTTCATGTTTCTGTATTGACAGCTAAACTAATATTCCTTTAAATCACTATAACAATGATATATTGTTGACCAATATCCTCCTTATTCAATACCTTATAGTTAATGTGAATTTTAAGAACTTAAATTTCACATTCATCACGACTACACATGTTTCAGTCTTAATTTGATCATATTCAGTAGATTGCTAAAATTGGCATTACATATTGTAGTTGAAAACATTCAAAACTGAAGTGAGGATTCATTAGTTGCAAGTCTACTAATTGGACTAGGCGGTATATGATTAACAATTGATATTATGTGATTTGGTTTGCTGCCAATAATGATTATAATAATTGCATAAGTCTCGGTGGTATGATTGCCTATAATTGGAAATTTAAAGTAAATTGAATGCCAAAGAAATATGAAAATGTAGTATCGTGTGTTTGTGAGTAACAAAGTTTTGACAAACCTTCTTTGCGCAGTTGAACGATGTGTTTACATTTGTGGTTTTGTGCACATTAACCTGGTTTATCCTGTGTTGTAGGCTCAAGATCTTGAGGAGGGGAGTGGGGGGGGGCTGAACTTAACGTGATTGGTAAAGGAACTGTAGGCAAAGCATGCGAAGTTATCATTGGTTAGGGGCGAGACTATTCATTATTAGATGTAAATCTCCAGAGTAGTGGAATAAAAGTTTGAAATAAAGAATCCAATTTTTCATTAATTTAATTTAAATTGTAATCAAGGTTAATACACAGTTCAAAACAATTAGGGGAACATGTTTTTGAACGTATGCCATGCTCCACAAAACAGTACCTCACACCCCGGTATATTACCAACTAAACCTTTATTCTTTACTGTTGAAGTATACAAAAGAACATCGATGGATTCACGTTCATTTTCAGAACACAAACCAAAATGTCCAAATAGGGGCAAAAACAAAGTGATAACAGTCCTGCAGGATGGATTTTTATCACAGTTGGAGAGCTTCAGTATGGTGTATGTCCTCCATGAGCATTAACCACAGCTTGGCACGTATGTGGCATGCTCCGTATAAGTCGACGGAGGTCACGTTGCAGTATCAGGTCCTGTTCTTCAATGAGAGCCTGTTCGGGGTCTTGGAGAGTGTGTAATGGAACAGCACGCCCACAAACACTTTTGTCAAGCCTATCCCACACATGCTCGATGGGATTAAGGTCAGGACTCACTGCTGGCCATTCCATCTCTTGAATGTCCAGTTCTCGCAAGACAGCTCTGATGATGCACACTACATGAGCCCTGGCGTTGTAATGCATGAGTACGAATTCAGGGCCAACACCATATGCAGCAACCAACACATGCTGTAGCAGTATCTGCTCGATGTACCCCGCAGCAGTAAGATGACCCCGGATGACGACAAGATCCGTATGGCTATCGATACTGATGCCACCCTACACCTTTACAGAACCTTGTCCAAATCGGTCGCCTTCCTGGACAACATTTGGCATGTACTGGTCACCACGGTGTCTCCATACATGATGACTTCCATCACGCTGTGTCAGGGGAAATCTGGACTCGTCTGTAAACAACACAGGTCTCCATTGACGTGGGTATGGGCAAACGGAAGGCGAGCTGCGTAATATTGCTGTGTTAAACGGGGCACTCGAACAGGACGCCTGAGTCGTAAGGACACTTCTCTTAACATGTTCCTTACTGTCTGGTCAGACACCATGACTGCAGTGGCCCTCCTGAGGTCTTGTTGCCGTTCTCTGGCAGTTGCTGAACGACGCTGCAACGCACAGATGGTCATATATCGGTCATCCTGTGGGGTTGTCATGCGTCCACGACCTTGTCCAACCCTCCTTGTAAACTGGCCTGTCCCATTGTAGCGATTCCACAAACGTTTAATAACTGACAGAGAGACATTGGGAGCCACAGCAACACGACAAAAAGTCCATCGTTCCTGAATCAAAGTGACAGCCCTTGTGACTTGAACCTCGTTAAGATGTCTCGTGGGATGTGCTGGTTTACGTCAACGTGCTCAAATGACCGCAGTAGTCTGTGTACCTCACAACGACACATGACCACACCACTATTCACTTTGTTTTGAGGGGTTACCTGACAGTTTAATGCATCACTAAGCCTATAGATGGAGAATAACTTCGATTTGACATACCTCAAGTAGCTAATGTCTCAAGGTATGCTGTATGACCATTGGAAACCCATCTACCAAATTAATGTTCACATACCAGACGTTACAAAACATGTTCCCCTAATTTTTTTGAACTTTGTATATTGATCTATGTGAATATATTTCTCTAAGATGTTGAGTAAGGGGCCTTTTTGTGCCGAACTAATAACCTTTATGTCTCGATCGATTGACATGTAATCATAGTTGGATTCCTTCATATGTATACTTATGGCTGAGAAACGGTTATATCTATTAGCATTTAAGTGTTCTTGATATCTTATTGTGAAGTTTCTCCCAGTTTGACCAGCATATGATGCTTTGCAGGATTGACAACTGATTTTATATACCCCTGACCTGAGATATTGTTGTTATCATCATTATTATTAACGGCATGTAAATTGAATAGTACACTTGAATTGGTGTTTTTACTTCTATAAGCTATTTTTATGCCTTGTCTTTTGAAAATGTTAGTAATTTGATAAATAATATTACTGTTGAACGTATAAGTGGCATAATTCTTGTCTGAGGTCGAATCCTTGATTGAAGTAGTGTTCGGTTTATTTTAAATTGTATTATATATTTTATCTATAAACTGTTTCTTATAACCGTTACCATCAGTTATGGCATATATGGTCCTAATTTCGTCTTGAAAACTTTGAGAGATAAAGGTATCCTGAAAGCTCTATGTAACATGCTATTATACACTGCTTTCTTAGGGCTCCTGGATGTGTTGAGCTTTGTTTAATGGTGTTACAGGTTTGTGTTGGTTTTCTGAATATTTTAAAGGATAATTGATCACTGTTCCTATTATGAACAGTGGTAAGGTCTAAATAATTGAGTGAGCCCTCATTTTTGGATTCTTTAGTGAACTTTACATGTGGGTCCATCTCATTATGATAATTAAGGATATTTTCTAATAATTGGCATACGGTTTGGGTCACGTAGCTGTTAGCCTGCATTCGAAAGATAGTGGGTTGGAACCCCACTGTCGGCAGCCCAGGAGATGGTTTTCACTGGTTTCCCATTTTCATACAAGGCAAATAAATAAGGCCACAGTTGCTTTCTTTCCAGTCCTTGCTGTTTTCTACCTCATCGTCATCATAAGACCTGTTTGTGTTGGTGCAATGTAAAATAAATACTGGGGAAAAAAAGGAAAGAAAAGGAGTGAGCGGGAGACTGCCCAGTATCCAGTTTGTGTTCTTCTAGATTTAGAACAGATCTGCACCTCAGACAACAAGAAACATAACTCCATTTTTAATCACTGTGAGGGACCAGTAATGTAAGAATTGTTGGAAGGAAATCTCTTTGAAGGTATCTCCAACTTTTAGTCATACCTATTATAGGTTGTAAAAGGGAAGCGTTATCTCCCAAATTGCTTAGTACTATAGAAGAAATATCAATTGATAAGATAGCCAAAAATATTTGACTGTGTTACTGTCTTATATTGAAAGCTGCTCTTGATACTGTGTGTTACATAATTAAAGTCTGCTTTTTTAAAAATTCCAATAATTGGTTTTATTCTCACTCCTCTGTTGAATTCTGTTATGGAGGCAATGGAAGAGTGCAAATATCACAATTAATACAGATTTCCTTGTTGCAGATGGGCGCACAATCGCCTGCAAATCTCGCCAGCCAAGCACTGAACGTCTGCGGTATCTGGAGAGCAAAATAGCAGAAATCGAGGAAGCTCATTGCTGCGGCATCTGCATGGAGAGACGGAGAAACGTAGTCTTCCTGTGCGGTCACGGAGCCTGCGAGAAGTGTTCCACCACCCTCAAGATATGTCACATGTGCCGCAAAACAATCACGAAAAAGATTAATCTCTATTGAGCTAACATGTGCTTTAAGTTCCGGTACATTGGCATGCTGCAGCTAGGCAGGCTCTGCTGGGAAGTCCTATAAACAAAGTACCTGTACATTTGTCAGTTCTCTATTTTTATCTTGCATAAAAATGATTATTATTCTCTTTGGTATGGCATCATGTAAACCACTGGAGTAAAAGTTGATGTTATGGTGACTGGGGTTCAAATCCCTGTCGATGCACAAGAAATTTTCAGTGTGAATATCAGGTACTTGGGGTTTGGATTCCACATAAGCTTGTTGGTTTCATGGCCTGAGCTTTAATTGAGAATTCCACGGCTCTTATATATGTCGGTTTCTTTAAAAATAATAATCTGAAGCATTCATTCATTGCTTTGCAGCATCTTGGCAAGAGAAAAGTATAAATAATGCCAGTGTCTTGCCTTTTGTTTGAGAGAAGCACAAACTGTGTAGACTTATTTGGCTGTCAGGGGCCAATCATTGAAGATAGTTCTCTCCATTGCACTTCCTTATTTTCTGTGCTCTGTAAACTTGTAAGAAGGCCAAGTTGTTAGTATTACCAGGAGGAAAAGTCCTCTCAGTTTTAATTACCGTGTTGATGGGGTAAAAGTGTCTTACAGGAACTGCAGTAAGTACCTAGGTGTTAACATAAGGAAAGATCTTCACTGGGGTAATCACATTTTAATGAGGGTGTAAATAAAAATTACAGATCTCTTCATATGATTATGAGAGTATTTAGGGTTTCTGTTAAGGATGAAAAGAAGAGGACATATGTAAATCTCTGGTAAGACTCCAATTAGAGCATTGTTCCAGTGTAAGGGACCATCACCAAGATTACTTGATACTAGAACTGGAAAATATACAAAGGAAAGAAGCATGATTTGTTCTGGATGGTTTTCAACAGAAGAGTGGTGTTATAATAATGTTGCAAACTTTGGACTGGGATAATTTAATTTAATAATTTAATAAAACCACCTATTCAATACATTCCATGTTTAATGTGGTTTGAACCTACATGAATTTATATAGACTTATCAGGTACATGTTTCACCCTTCTTTTGGACATCTTCACCCTTTAGACAACCTTAAGGTCAAGGTCCGGGACCTTATTTAACCATATATAGTATGAAATATGAACGTAAGGTTACTCAGTAATAACCTTTTAAAATTAACATGCCACAACAATATTTTTTAAAATGTGAAAAATACATAAATGAGAGTGACATAAATTAATATTTTAACACAATTAAAACATGTCAGTCCTGTTCTATCTGATTTTTTAAAAATGTCCAAAACTAAAATGGATCTTCATCTAACCTGAGGACCATTAGGATAACAATGGTTTTACGTAAAGAGTATAATCATCCAAGGGCTCACTTGACCCACATACAGTATATCGTTTACTTTTTCTTGACGAAACCATTGTTGAAATGTATTGTCAACCACAAATGGAGACTTAAAACAGATTGTTATATGTAGACTGGATAAAATTGTTTAAAACTACATTAAATTTTGTTATGAATGAAAATATAAGTGTCTTGGTTTCCTGTCGTATGTGTTGACAATGAATTGTGAAGAATACAATTTTAGGCTGCTTCTTAGTTTTTGGACTGCTGCTTAATTGGGAAGGAATGTCCTAGACACTTAAAAACAGTCTTGTGTGAATAATCATTCCCATTGATGTGTTACTTGGCCTTGGGAAGGATCTTAAAATTATTTGTTCAATGTTAGATGAAGAAGATCCATTTTAGTTTTGGACATTTTTAAAAATCAGATAGAATAGGACTGACAAGTTTTAATTGTGTTAAAATATCATTAATTTATGTATTGTTCACATTTTTAAATATTGTTGTGGCATGTTAATTTTAAGAGGTTATTATTAAGTAACATTACGTTCATATTTCATACTATATATGGTTAAATAAGGTCCCGGACCTTGACCTTAAGGTTGTCTACAGGCTGAAGATGCCCAAAAAAGGGTGAAAAATGTACGTGATGAGTTCTATATAAATTCATGTAGATTCAAACCACATTAAACGTGGAATGTATTGAATAGGTGGTTTTATTAAATTATCCTTGAGATATTTTTGCCTAAGGTCATTTTTAATACGGAACAATTATGAGAGTTGTTACCTGTAATATGTGGTATGTTCCTAGCTGTCAGTGGAGAGACAGCGTGCAATGACATTAGTAGATAAATAAGCTTGAGTGGAGGTTTTAAAAGTAGGAAGGATCACAGTACAAAGTTAAAGTTGGAATTCAGGAAGACAGATTGGAGCAAATATTTATTTATAGGAAGAGAAACTAGGGACTGAAATACATTTTTTTTCAAGGGAAATGTTCAATAAATTTCCAATTTCTTCAAAATCATTTCAGACAAGACTAGGTGAACAGTTGATAGGGAATCTGACACCTGGGTGACAGCCCTAAATGCAGATCACCAGGCGAGCTGGCCGTGTGGTTAGGGGTGCGCAGCTGTGAGCTTGCATCCGGGAGATAGTGGGTTGGAACCCTATTGCCGGCAGCCCTGAAGATGGTTCTCCATGGTTTCCCATTTTCACACCAGGCTGTACCTTAAATAAGACCATGGCCCTTTCCTTCCCACTCCAAGCCCTTTTCTATCCCATCATCACCATAAGACCTATCTATGTTGGTACAATGTGAAACGGATTCTTAAAAAAAAAAAAAAGAAGCAGATCATTCATGATTGAAAGTAAGTTATTTTGTCATATTTTACTGAAATTGAACATTTTCTGGTTTTTAAAAAAGTAAACACTTTATTTATAATCATTAATCAGGATGTCCAAAAGGTGAAACAAAAGTTTATCATATTTTAAGGGATAACAATTGCAACACAGAAAACTTAATGGTGAATGGGAGTGTTTTTGTACCGAAACTTAACCAAGAGAATGTCAACTTATGCGGATGATGTCTCCTCGACCTGGGATGACAGTTTGCATTTGGCCGGACAGCAGCTCCCATTGAAACCCGTATTCGTTTATTCTCTAATTTCTCCTGTTGAAATGGATGCAAGAATTCTGCCGATATAATTGCCTGAATTCTACAGGGGTACAATGCGATTCGATGTGGAAATTTATCCAACAGATTATCTTGCAATGAAGCAGGATTTTGCCTCGTGGTTGGCTAAATTTGCCAGCGAGTATATTTGAAGTCAGAAGGGTATGATGATGTAGAGATTGCTTTTGGCTTTTTCTATTTCATTTTTGTCCTTGTCTCTTCTCACAGTGACCTATCTTCATTAAATATGTTCTTATCTTTTTATATAAGACTTGATTGTTTGTTCCTTTCCATTACTTAGTTCCTACCTTGGATTTGCCAGCCAAATAGGCATTCCAGTTGAGCAACAGGACAGCTCAAAAAATGTGCTATATAGTAAAATTTGGCCACTTGTGCATTGAGGGATTTGTACCATCAGAAAGTAAATATTGTATGATGCATTATGGTAGTTCAATTCACTTGCAGAAAAGCTCCCGTCCATAATTTTTGGAAATCCCCATCTGAAGCAGATCCCCTCCCCAGTGTTACCTGTTTATTATTGCTTTTGAATTTGCCTGAGTTCTTGCTGCTACCCTGTGACCTGTGGAGCAGCCTGGACTAGCGTTATTGGGCCGGAAACCTAATACTGGAAGAAATTTAAAGTTGTACAGTGTTTAACAAAGACATATCTCATTGTGGAAGTTTGCAATTTTTTTAGAATGGCTGAGGCTCGAATGTATGGTTCTTTGTGCAGTTTTTCCTATTTTCTATTATTGTCTAGTTGTTTAGAATGTCATGTGCATCATTCAGGTACAGGTAAGGGGACTTTCCTCATTCATCCACTTTTGCTGTCCTGAGGGAAGTGCAAGAACCTTCATAAAATTAATATTATTTCTTCATTTCTATAAAATTGATTTGTTATGTAAAGCTTCTAAGTACATTCAAGTTTCTTTATTGAATGATTTAAAAATTGAACTGAACCATTACAGATTTAAAGGAATTTTGGACACAGAATGTAATAATGCAGAACATAGGTTCTTGTTCTTTAAATCTTCCATTGGCTAATGAGTTTCTGTCAAAAAAAAAATTGTAACATTTACGGTTTTGCCAGAATGTTTAGGGACACACTATGATATGAACATACAGTAGATGACCCTGTCCCTATATTATTAGGTGATATAACAATATTTTTAAACTGTTAATTAACAGTGGGAAACAAGTACTTTTTTGGCCCAAACTATGCATTTCTACAATGATGGTTACACCTTGAAAATTTTATAGTTTTTTAAAGCAAACAAAATATTTTGATTATAAAATGCAAAATAACTGAGTAACAATAGTGATGCAATTTTGATTTTTTTGCTGGATTGTTTCCAACGTACCGAGCGAGTTGGCCGTGCGGTTAGGGGCGCGCAGCTGTGAGCTCGCATCCGAGAAATAGTGGGTTTGAACCCCACTTTTGGCAGCCCTGATGATGGTTTTCTGTGGTTTCCCATTTTCACACTAGGCAAATGCAGGGGCTGTACCTGAATTAAGGCCACGGCCGCTTCGTTTCCACTCCTAGCTCTTTCCTCTCCCATTGTTGCCATAAGACCTATCTGTGTCAGTGCGACGTAAAGCAAACAGCTAGTTTCCAACGTATTATATTTTAAATAAGTTAGCATGAATGTCCCTTGAAAAATGATTTTGCAAATAGTCAAGCATTTTCTGAGTTTTGATTTTTCTAAACAAGGATGGGGGAAATCATGGAATAGTTGTTTGATATAACTTCCGAATGGAAGCATATAGCATGTCGCAGTTTGCACAGTAGCGTTTCTTGCTGCAGAAAATATCAGTTTACCAATAGTCGCATCATTTATATGAGGCTCGTTTCATAGAACTGTGTTATAACTTCCAATAAAACAGCAGCAATGTAAATCCACTCGATGAATTTGAAGACACTGGAATGCAGCTCTTAACCCCTCAAGCCAGTAATATTCAGTGACCACACTGTACCAAGCGAGTTTGAACCCTGAATATGGTTCTGTGGTTTCCTGTTTTCACACCAGGCAAATGCTGCTTCCACGGCTGCTTCCTTCCCACTCCTAGCCCTTTCCTATCCCATCGTTGTCAATAAGACCTAATGTATTTATCCGGTTAATTTCGGTGCTCGCATCATTTTTGTACCCCCAATTTTTACGAGTAATTATTAGGATTTTTATTTTGCCCGCATAATTTTTGTTTCCTCAAATCGTAGGCTACTCCGCATCTTAGCTAGAGCGCCAGCCATAGTCTAGTCTGACCTTGAGCGAAACTCCATTCCAATCCCCATAGTTGGAGTAACACCTTGGCCTGCGCTTTGTGATAAAGACTTCTGTTTTTAGAGTACAGTAAGCTTGTGAAAGGCTTGCGGGTAGCTACCGCAGATATATGCTGTAATTTGTTCTGTGTAGGTGTGTGAAGAAATAGCATCGCAAGTTTTCGTAAGTGGGTAGCACACAGTAAAATGTCGTTTATTGTGCTATGTGCTGGTGTTACAGTTCATCAGTTAGCATGGGGAAGTATAACAAATATAAACTAAATGTCATAAAATACGCTGAGGAGAATAGCAACCACGCTGCAGAGCAAAAATTTCCCATCTCGGAGGCATATGTTCGCTACTGGAGAAAGCAGAAGGGGGCTCTATGTAATGCTAAGAAAAGTATGCGATCCTTCAGAGATCCAGAGCCTGGTAAATATCCTGAGATAGAAAGTGAACTCTTAATGTACTTCAAAGAATTAAGAAATAATGGAATTGGGGTATCGCATGCACGTCAAATTGCAGCACGGAGAAATATACCCAGAGCAGGTTTCAAAGCAAGCCGTGGCTGGGTACACAGGTGGATGAGGCAAAATAATATTGTACTACTAAGAACATCATCTCTGTGTCAAAAGCTGCCTAGTGATCACAGGGAAAATGTTATTGAATTTCGTCACTACTTAATTAGATTGCGGGAACACAATTTGTATTTACTGGCTCAAATTGGCAATGCAGACCAAATACCAGTGTTTTTTGAAATGCCAAGGAATACAACATTGCAAGAGAAAGGGACTATAAGTGTATTAATAAAGACATCAGGCACAGAAAAATGATCCACCGTCATGCTTGCAATTACTGCAGATGGAAGAAAACTTCCACTGTATGTTATCTTCAAGAGAAAGACAATGCAAGATGTCATGGAATACATGTACGTGTGCAAGAAAAGGGCCGGGTAGACAATGATCTAATGAAGGACTGGGTAAAAGCTGCCCTCGTGCTCTACTTCAACTACCATCCATATTAGCTTTAGGGGACATCTCAGGCAAGAAGTCTCTTTTCGAAGATAGAACAACCTCTAGATGTGTCAACCAACAAACCTTTTCTGGATCATATCGGGCGTTTTTATATGCAATGGATGGCAGTGGGCAATTACACATTCACTCCTAGTGGCAAGATTCGGCGTCCTTTTTTAAAATTAATGTGCCAATGAATAATAGGAAGCTGAAATTTAATTCCATGTGAAATGGTTACAAAGAGCTTCAGGAAAACTGGAATGTCAAACTCGCTGAATGTTCTCGAAGATGACGACTTATGGAACGACAGAGAACCACACTCTTCTGAATGTGACGACTCCTCATCGACCAAAAGCGACGATGAAATGTTGAAGTGTATCGGTAAGTTTGATCAGCGCTCTTTTTATTACCGGCATGTGACTTGCATTTTGTTACAGAGTTCATAACACTAACGCATGTACTATGATATTACCTACTTTATCATTACAGATTTGTAGGCCGTTCTATAGCAACGTACAACAGTGCAAAGCAAACTACGCTAATTTTTTCATCTGGTCTCCTACTTGAATTAAGTGTTAAAGGTGTTAAAAAACTGTAGATCTGCCGGTAAACTAAAGTCATATAAATTTGAGAACTTTCTTTTTGATATTTCCTTTGTATACGGTGTAATATTGCAGTGATGGAAAATAGACAGCCTACTGTAAATACATTCAAACGCATGCGATGTGATAAAAATTATTTTATTAATGTTTGTCTAATCTGTAAATAAATGTTCAGTGTTCATACAAAATTGTATTTTCACCGCTATCCTGGTGATTTCATCGATTTTATTAGAAATTTCATTGTAACTTGATCACAAAAAATGTGGTCAAGAAAGTGCAGAAATTACGTGGGTAAATCGGTATCTGTGTCAATGCGACTTAAAGCAGATTGTAACAACAATAACCACACAGTTGATGTAGCAATCCTCTCTGCCTTAGAGCAAATCAACCTTCTGAAAGAAATAGCAGGAAAAGTTGGACTTCAGATATCTTGTGAGAAGACTAAATTCATGTCAAATATTAGGGCGTCTCCGAAGACCTTAAAAAAGTAGTTAGTGGGACGTAAAACAAATAACATTATTATTATTATTATTATTACAAATGTTAGGGATTCACCCACAGCGCTAAAAACAGACTACGGGAAAATCAACAAGGTTAATAAATTTAAATATCTAGGTGAAATAATTCAGGTTGATGGACTCGATAAGGAAGTAAACAGATGAAGAGCAAGAAAACTGGAACTAGCACACCAGCTCACTAAAGATACATACAATAAGAAGAATCTCTCAAAGAAAACTAAAATCAAACACTACAACACAGTAATCAAACCAGAAAGTCTGTATGCCACAGAATGCATGTTCTCTATGAAAACTGGAGAAATAGAAGAGATAGAGAAAAAAGAAAGGAAAATATTGAGGAAAATTTGGGGACCATTGAAAATGAAGGAAGGAGAGTTTAGACATATGAGGAATAAAAATCTATACAAGGATGAAGAAAATGAAAGGCTGTTAGACACTATTATAAAAAGGAGAATTCAATTTTTTGGTCACATAATGAGGATGGATAACAGTAGATTGACAAAACTAGTGTTTAACCATGTTTACAAGAGCAAAAATGGCAACCAGTGGATCCAAGGAATAAAAAAGGATATGACAGAGATTGGAATAACTGACAATGTAATACAAGACAGAACAACTTTCAGAAGATTGATAGAAAATTTCAAGGGTTTTTCAGGAGAAGGAAAAGAGGAAAGGTAATAATAACATCTGGACACAAGAGAGGAGGAAACAGCAAAGTGAAAGGATGAAGAACTATTGGAAGTCAAGGAAAGGATTAAGATGAATGCACAGGGTTACTTTCCGTGGTCCTTAGATGGCCAAAATCGAAGAAAGAAGAACCACACAGTACCCCTATAATTCCAGCAGGTTACCGCAATTTGACATCCTGACACCCTTGTCTTCTAAACAACTAGTTCACCGGGTGAGTTGGCCGTGCGGTCTAGGGCACACGGCTGTGAGCTTGCATCCGGGAGATAGTGGGTTCGAATCCCACTGTCAGCAGCCCTAAAGATGGTTTTCTGTGGTTTCCCATTCACACCAGGCAAATGCTGGGGAGTACCTTAATTAAGACCACGGCCGATTCCTTCCAACTCCTAGGCCTTTCCTATCCCATCGTCACCATAAGACCTTTCTGTGTCGGTGTGACGTAAAGCAACTAGCAAAAAAAAAAAAAAAAAAAAAACCTAGTTCCTTCAAGTTTTGAGCAGTTCTTGTCCACATAGTGTGCCAGCAACCAATCACAATACTATAAATATTTAATGGTTAGGAAGGGAATTAATTCAACTGAATATCTCACCCCGTCCGCCTCTGTGGTGTAGTGGTGAGTGTGATTAGCTGACACCCCCGGAGGCCCAGGTTCGATTCCCGGCTCTGCCACGAAATTTGAAAAATGGTACGAGGGCTGGAATGGGGTCCACTCAGCCTCTGGAGGTCAAATGAGTAGAGGGTGGGTTCGATTCCCACCTCAGCCATCCTGGAAGTGGTTTTACGTTGTTTCCCACTTCTCCTCCAGTCATATGCCGGGATGGTACCTAACTTAAGGCCACGACCGCTTCCTTCCCTCTTCCTTGCCTATCCCTTCCAATCTTCCCATCCCCCCACAAGGCCCCTGTTCAGCATAGCAGGTGAGGCCACCTGGACGAGGTACTGGTTATCCACCCCAGTTGTATCCCTTGACCCAGAGTATGAAGCTCCAGGACACTGCCCTTGAAGCGGTAGAGGTGGGACCCCTCGCTGAATCCGAGGGGAAAAAGCATCCCTGGAGGGTAAACAGAAGAAGAAGAATATCTCACCCCTTTAGAAATCCAGTTGAGTGCAAAATGTTTTCAGGCCATTTCCAAAACACAGGTCCACGTCACAGTTTAGACACTAATAGATGCTTTCCTTCCTCCTCCTCTTTATTTTTTGTACAAACTAAAATATGTCTTTATGGCTGGTTTCTGAACTACTGTATACTCATCATAAACATCCCAAAATTAACCAAATTTCTCTCTTACTGACATTCTTCTAGTGATTAATTCTGGACTTATGATAAATATAAGAAATTTATTTCTCTTCCACCTATTTAATACAACTCGGTATGTTAAAGTTAGAGTTAAATCCTCATTAAAATAATAATTGGGACATGTTTCGCCCTTTCCTATTATGGGGCATCATCAGCCATATCATTACCTCAAACCATATCAGGTACCTGGATAAAATTGATGTAAAATCTACTAAAAAATTGAATACATTAAAAAACTTCACTTAAAAAAGCCATCATTATATGAGTAACTTGATTTAGGTACAGGTGAGAATTAACAATATTGATGGCCTTGAGCCATGGTCAGTGTTGAAAATGAATGGAAGTTTAAAAATATTGTTACAAAATTATGAAAGTGAGTATAGTACAATGCAAATGATTATATACAAAATAATAAGGAAATGTATTCCAACATCATCATTATTATTAATTATTATTTGCGTATGGACCCAATGAATCACTCAAAGCTCTAATGATTATGTTTTCTGAGTTGCTAAACTGCTCTCATCCTTTCTCCGTGGATCCTTTTTCGTTCTGTCCACTTCGCTCCAGTCTTCTTTTTCACTTCTTTCTCTGGTTGCACTTTCCATCCGTTAATTTTTTTGTATATAATCATTTGCATTGTTCAGTACTCACTTTCATCATTTTTTAACGATATTTTAAAACTTTCATTCATATTCAACACTGACCATGGCTCAATGCCATCAATTTTCACTTGTATCTAAATCAAGGTTACTCATATAATGATGGCTTTTTAAAGTGAAGTTTTTTTATTGTATTAAATTTTGTAGTAGATTTTAAATCAGTTTTAACCAGGTATCTGATATGGTTTGAGGTAATGATACGGATGCCCCATAGGATAGGGTGAAACATGTCCCAATTCTTATTTTAATGAGGATTTAACTCTAACATATTGAGTTGTATTGAATAGGTGGAAGAGAAATAAATTTATCATAAGATTATTCCAATATGGATTCACAATGATTTTCATTACTTGTAATTCTGGACTGGCTGTGAAAAATACTGCTCTCCTTTACTACCCTTGCCATGTACTTATTTGTCTCTCTCAGAACAATGTCCATCAAGCCCTCATCAAAAAATGTCATAACACCTCCCTGACACTTTAGTTGGACCACAATTCACCTGTGAATGGGATTTTTGTAGGTGCTAATTGTAAATTAACAGATGTCCATGACCACTCAAGTTATTCATCATTCATTGTTCAACGTTTTCAAGTTGTATATAATCGTCCTCACTAATGCAATCAGTCACTTGACTCAATCTCATCACTACTTCCAGCTAATATCTACACTAAACTTGCGACGTGCCTGTCATACTGATCACTGTCGACTGAGATAACTTCTGTTATATGTTACCCAACAACACAAATATTGTTTACAGAAGTTTCACTCAAAAGACACTCCCTACACTTCAAACTGTACTAATTTAATACAAGGCATGTTTTCTAACTTGGTACCATTTTGACATAGAAAAAAGGTAATGCAATTTTTTAAACAATTCTTCTTTTAATGTAAGCCTGTACCTTAAAATACTTCTCAACATAAGTTTCAAACATATTAAAGCACTTGTCATGTAGTGAAGCCAGCTTCTGAATTCCATCCTCATAGAATTCTGCTACGTAATGTGTCAGCCACTGCAGCATGGTCGTTTTTAGGTCATCATCATAGTCATGGCGCTGACTTCCTCAACTGCAGGAACAAGTGGTTGTCACTAGGCGCTAGGTCAGGACTATTATAAGCTATAAATTTCATTTTTGTTCCATATTCAAGTGCAATTATAAGAATAAATTGACAATATATCAAGTAAGTGATATTTCATAAGTCTTGGGAGTAGTTTCAGCCACTTAGTGGTCATTTTCAGCCAAATAAAAATTAAACAGATTATGTGATAACTAAAACATATGTATAACAGACAAAGACAGTGTTGCAGGAATAATTATAACATTAAATTACATATAATAACAAAATTTAAAGTTATGATCTTCTTGTCATGATGTCTTAAAGTTCACAAAGAAGTAAATCTCTAATGTCTAATGTAGAACAAGCACTGACTTGCTGGAGGAAACAGGCCCTGTGAAGTCACATATTGTCATGAAGCAAAAGAATCCCCCTTGCGAGAATGCACGAAGGAGTTCACGTAAAGTCCACATGAGTTTGCGAGCTGAAATTGTTTGCTTATACTACACTTTCTTGGGTGATGTTGAGTGTCTCCATTCCAAGGTTTTCTGTTTAGATTTCGGCATAACTTGAGCCACCCATGTATCTCATCACCGTCGGCTTAGGATCGCATCACTTTCATTACTGTACTGCTCAAGGAAAGTCAAAGCACTGCACCTCTGTCAGCATCCTCGGTACCCAGCGTGAGCACAACTTTCGATAATCTAAGTGTCCTAACCCAGTTTCGTAAAGAAACTCCTTAAAATTTTAGGCAGTTCATAACTCAATGACAAAATCATAAAGCGTCTGTTTTCTCGAACCTCTGCATAAACTCTTTGCACCAAGTCTTCAGTAATGACAGACGATCACCCGTTCCTTCAGTCATAGTGTATTTTCCATAAATTTCACTAATTTGCTAATGAATTTCAACAGCTTTCACATTTTTTGCATTTAGAAAACGAATCACAGCACGTACTTCACACTCGGTAGGACCGTTAATTGTCTGCGGGCATTTTCAGTACGCACAAACAAACATAGATACGGGCGAATGCTAATGTAATGGCGTTTGTGGCTAGTCTACATATGTATATACTGAGCACGCATGCAGCACTGCAGCGGCCATATTTTAAAACTGTGCTTCGTAGTTCGCATGGACTGTTAACAGGTAGTTGGACAGTGAACATTTCCTACAAAGAGCAGAGTCCATACATGTGCACATCGTGTACCAAATTTGGTCCAATTACAGAGCTAATGGCAAGGGACAGTCACAAGATAAGTAAATATAAATTGTTTTATTGTGCATCTGCAGTCCTATTGTACATTATAGTCACAGAAATAATTCCTGCAAACTCTAACTCGTGTCTTCGGTAACAGCCAATGGCCCCCTTCTGCAACATAAAACATCAGAATTTCTCTTAGCTCTGCACTTCTCCCATAGAGAAATGCAATTTTCACTTGCGACTGCCATTTAATTTTACTCAAGCACGGTCCATAGCTCACGTTGTTAACACATGGAGACACCACCGCCCATGGAAACTACAGGCGCGTTATTTCATTACTGTTGATGGACCCGGGGAATCGACGGGCACATGTTTTGACTGTAATAGAAAACAGTAGCTGCTTTTTCAGCAAGCTGTGAGTTCACCAAAATACCACTGGTTGTTTCTATAAACATAAAATGCATGATCATTCTCTCTCAGCTGTGAAATAAGCGTGAAAGTTTGTGCGTGCAGACAGAAAGTGTGTGTTCGAGAGGAAGGCTTGTTTGTGTCATTCTTGTGAATATTTAGCATGTCAAGTGCCCGAAATTTAGACGAATCCGTACCGGATGATCTTACAAAAGACTCGGGTTCTGAAATTAAGGGTGAAGATAACAGTTACACACCAAGTAAATGTGATGATTTTGATGCTTCTGGCAAGTAAATTTAGATAAAGAGCTAATTTCATATTTGTGTGAAGTGGGTTCTGTAGACTTATTACTGCTCCTTAAATATTTGGGTTGTTTTCCCGTGTACAGATGGCAACCTGTTGCGACTTAATACAAGGCCACCTTTAAGCGATGATTGGCGGGAAAGCAAATTACATGTTCTAAACAGGATTAGCCATGCCAAGTGACCAGTTAGGTTAGAATGTGTATGTTTCAGTAGACGTGCCCTCAATATTTGTCAAATTTCCAGATAGTAACCTAACTGGCATCCATAGCTGCATCAGAATATTTTTTGTTATAGAACGTATTTTCATACATTTATATTTAAAAATTGCTGCACTCATTTTTGGGTACAGGAATATTCCAAAAGTTATTACAGTTATTGAGAAAATTTCAGCAGCCATTAAAATTCCTGCGATTTCTGGAGAGAAACACATTCAGATATGGCCATCTCCAATGTGTTAAATAATCCCCATCTGTTAGTGGTATTCAGTATCAACCTGCCCATCAATGGCTGAAGTCTAGGAGAATGCAACCAATTGCCTTACAAATTCACCTGTCATCAAGGAGGACTTAGAAAATCAAACCCGACCCCCATGTTGCTACAGCCTAGTACAGACCGCTGCTCAGTTTGAAGCCATAGAGAGACTTGAATAGGTCACATTCTAGGGTTGGTAGATCCAAAATCAGCATTAATAAGTGAGGATTTCCTTGCAAGTCAACCCTGTGTGAAAGCAAAGAGGAACAAACCATGGCTCACCTCCTCAACTGCACCTCGTGCACTAGGGAAAACCCAACAGCCTGAGGCCTGGTCCATCCCTTGGAATACCACTCATTGGATGAGAAATATTGCAGAATTCTTGCTTTTATGCTACTCAATAGGACAAGTTCAAACCATGTTAAATTCTATTCTCATGTGAAACTGGTATCAAAATTACATCAATCTCGGTATTGTAGTAGTTTGTGACGAACAAGATTTACTCTTCTTGGACTCCGTGACGTACTGGTAGTCTACATTGTGAACATATTCTATTACTGTTAATTTTCCTGTTAAACTTGGTCAAACTCGTTTGTATCATTTGACGTTCTTGCATTTTTTTAAATATTTGAGTCTATTTTGAGGAGACTCAAGTAACTTCTCTTGCACTCCTGCTCAGACATGTGTGCCATTGTTACATCAGCCCATGTAGTGTACCTTGTATGTGCCATGCTTGTCTTAGTGTCATCCTACAAGAGACTCAGCGTGTCAATGCCTGCCATTAGTGTTAATGACAGTCTCTTCTTCCTGTCACACGACCTTGTGACTGGAAGAGTTTTGTAACTTCATCTGTATATCTTGTGTGAATGTATTTATTACTGCTACTATGTAAACTTTATCTTGTACTCAAGCTTTATGAAAATATATTCTTAAGTTCCTAACTGTATGTTCTTTCAAGTGTCCTCACATTTAGGAACCAGATGCACATCAGCAACTCAGTATGTAAATCATTGATTTCCTTATGTTTATTTATCTACTAGTAGAATATAGCTGTTGTTTATGGGTCGGTTATTGGCAATGAGGTCAGGTTCTGTGGGTCACAAGCCAAGGTAAAGTGCGAGTAATACAAGAGCAATGCCCATTGAAAACAAAACAATGTCCAGCGGGCAGTACCTTGTAAGGGCCCCTACCTAGGGTTGCCAACAACTTTCAAGATGGGAAGGGAATTTGTGTCCCAGCGATGGAAAAGACAGCTATCTTCATTCTTGCAAATACCTCCACCAGGTGGCTCAGACTGATGAGGCAGTGTTGACTGAAAACCAGTCAGGATATTGTGTTAGGGTATAGCAGAGAATGAACTTCAGTCTAAGGTGGCATTCCCAAACCCTTGTGGGCTGGTGACATTGGGCCCTTAAAACTAGATAGCCAAATAAAATATTGTATACACAGTTGATTTGGGGAATTCCCGATCTCTGGAGAAAGAGTTTTATAGTGCCGTATTATGAGGACAAGGAGACGTTCGACTACATTGAAACTGTAGAACCATAAAATTTGTCCCATATATTTAAACTGTGTTAAAGAATCAACAGAAATAGACTGCAGAAACTCGCGACCCTGATAAAGTCAGTGTGAATTTGCACCTGGTAAATCTACTGAGACTGTTAGGCCTCAATTTTTTTTTAAAATAAGAATTATGAATTACATACAATTAGAAATTAAGAACGAAGAATGTGGAAGTTTACTGGGTGAGGGCATTTGCAGGGTTAAATCTCGCACTTCCTCTATAATGCAAAGTATTTATTAAATGAAAATGAAAACTCAGAAGAGATCGAAGAATGTTACGAAGGTACTTAAAACAGAAAGTTAGGTAATGTGACTTTACATCACATAATGTTAAATAAGCAATGTAAAATGAATACTCAGTTAAATAATTTACATATTCAAATAAACTTTTGTGTGTGAATGCGGTAAATTAAACAGAGACTTTTCTAATGGAATTTTTTTTAATATTCCTCTACATTACCAGTTAAACACAAATTTAAGAAAGAAAGCCTGGAATTTCCTGCATAAAACTCAAAATAATTAGTCTCGAAACCACAACACTGACCAATAGAGATAATTCCAAACTTTAGGCAGCTGAAATGAAATTCCTACGCACTATGATCCAGAAAACCAGATATCAAGACTGAAGTGGTTTGGTCACATGAAGAGGATGCCAGTAAACAGAACTGCAAGGAAGGAATTTGACAGAAAGGTAGAAGGAAGACTACCCGTGGGATGGTCATGAAGGAAATGGATAGATTTAGTTAAGAGCAATGTACTGTTGAGAGGTCATGATTGGGACAAGTTGGTGGAGGAAGAATGATACAAGGACAGGATGAGATGGAGGACACTCATATACCACACCTGGGAAACTGGAGATAGTTTAGGATGATGATGGTGAATTGTGCTAAAGCTAGAATAAACATATTTTAAGATTTACAAATACAAAGAAAAGGAAATTTGTATGGTTTCCAATGGGACACGACCTCCTTGGTCGGTCTTACCAAAGACTCGTCCAAGTAATGATTCCACAAGAAGCGTTGCATCATGCACGAGCTTGCTAACATGAAGCAGGAAAACCATGAGTTAGCAGTTTTGGCTGAAGGTCAATCAGTATGCAGAGTTAGAATCCAGGTCCCCTTTCTTCCCCCAGTCAGATTTAAATATATTCTTCTGACAGTGTTCCAGTTAGATCTGGAAAATAGACTTCCTCTCTGACATACGATGGAGATTCAAATGAACAAACAGTGTCCCAAAAGTTATCCGATTGCACAATATTATGCCACACTCACAAAGACGTGATATCGACCTTCGATACCATACATTTGATATGAGCTTTAATGGAAAAGTACAGAAGCAACAGGGAAACTCTGTTTTGAGTTCATAGAGCGATTGGCCGAGGCTCCAGAGAGCTGCTATGGCAAGCTCTCAAATAGTATATGAATACTACGTGAGCACCATAAAGAATATGTATACCAGAATTAAAGGTTCTGGAAGTATCAATGACAGCTTTAGTGTGTAGAAGTCTGTGTTCATCAAGGTTCTGTTTTTTAGCCCTCTTTTATATGCCGCACCATACAAGAATGTGCAGAGGCTTGGACCATGGAAAAAATTTCCTCTCTGTTCACGAATGTATGTATTCTATTCCATTTTAGCTCTGTCTTGTGCGAGAATTGAGTGTCTGAGTAAGAGAAGGGGCTAACCCATGAAGTTTCGAGATAAATACGGTTTTATTAGATTATACAAAACACACAACAAAATTGTAAAATCAAATATCAATTTACAGTCTTTAATTACGTAGCACTGTAACTCAGAAAATTAAGAGTAAAATAACATTTTACATTTAATTGTTAATAATACAATATTAGTTTTAAAATAGTACTGTATGCAAAGAAGTTAATATTATAAATTAGGATTTTTCCCCCTTCTTGGTTTTCAGTGTCAAGATCTTCATTCTCTTTCTTGGAATTTTATGTTTTCTTATATATATATCAATGATATGAGTAAAGAAGTGGAATCAGAGATAAGGCTTTTTGCAAATGATGTTATTCTGTACCGAGTAATAAGTTACAAGATTGTGAGCAACTGCAAAATGACCTTGATAATGTTGTGAGATGGACAGTATGCAATGGTATGATGATAAATGGGGTTAAAAGTCAGGTTGTGAGTTTCACAGATAGAAAAAGTCCTCTCAGTTTTAATTACTGTGTTGATGGGGGTGAAAGTTCCCTTTGGGGGTCATTGTAAGTAGCCTACCTAAGTCTTAATATAAGGAAAGATCTTCATTGGGGTAATCACATAAATATTATTGTAAATAAAGGGTACAGATCTCTGTGCATGGTTATGAGGGTGTTTAAGGGTTGTAGTAAGGATGTAAAGGAGAGAGCATATAAGTCTCTGGTAAGACCTCAACTGAGTACCGGTATGGTTCCAGTGTATGGGACCCTCACCAGAATTAGGCCTACTTGATTCAAGAACTGGAAAAAATCCAACGAAAAGCAGCTCGATTTGTTCTGGACGATTTCCGACAAAAGAGTACCGTTACAAAAATTTTGCAAAGTTTGGGCTGGGAAGACTTGGGAGTAGGGATGGGCGCGACTGAAGCCTGGAATCGAGAGCGTCGACTCCATCGACTCCGAACACTAGGGATGGGCGCGACTGAAGCCTGGAATCGAGAGCGTCGACTCCATTGACTCCGAACAGCGGTCTCGGTTCGCATGAAGCCTCTGGACTCCAAGTTAATTTGATGCGCATTGCGGGGCCGCACGGTCGCTTCGCACGAAGCCTCGCGACACCAAGCGAACTTGACTCTCATTTGCGGGGCCGCTTGTGAGTCGCGGCGCGGAAAACAACATGAAATATCATACATGTTGCTGCTCATTTGCCCATTGGGTGTTTTAAGAGTATTGTTGAGTGAAGTACGATGTCGTTAACCAAGACGACGAGCGTAATGGTGAAGTTGAAATAAAATGAAACGTGTCATGTCAGAAAGTATCGGCATAGCAGACCACGAACATTTTATTTCATGTCTTTATTTGTCGTGAGCAGGAAATTAATAAACAGATATCGATGGTTAATTATGAATTGCACATGTACGATGAAAACAAATCTAATATGGGTATATCCTCTAACATAATTCGAACATACACTACACCATTAAAAGCCTCCGTGGCTCAGGCGGCAGCGCGTTGGTCTCTCACCGCTTGGTTCCGTGGTTCAAATCCCGGTCACTCCACGTGAGATTTGTTTTTCTCCCGGTACTCCGGTTTTCCCTCATCCAATAGGCTGTTGTGCAATCAGGATAAAACTCAATTTCTCACACTAGGATTATCCAAAGATATTGAAAGTCAGTCAGTCAAACTTTTGGGTTTTCATATTGATGCCAAATTGAACTGGGAAACACACATTGATCATGTAAAGTTGGAATTCAAGAGGACAAACTGGGGCAAATATTCTTTTATAGGAAGGGGAGTTATTGGAATAACTTACCAAGGGAGACGTTCAATAAATTTCCAATTTCTTTGAAATCATTTAGGAAAAGGCTAGGAAAGCAACAGATAGGGAATCTGCCACCTGGACGACTGCCCTAAATGCAGATCTGTATCTTCCATTCTAGCAACACTCTCCAACATCGTTTCATTTTATCTGTCAGTCATTCATCATTGCCCCAGAGGAGTGCGACAGGCCTCGGCAACCGGTACAATTTCTATCCTCGCCGCAGGATGGGGGCTTCATTCATCCCATTCCTGACCCGGTCACTGACTGGAAAACAGGTTGTAGGTTATCATTATAATTCAAGGACCACGTTAAGTCTTGTTGCATTATTATTAGTAGTAGTAGTAGCAGCAGCAGTAGCAGTAGTATACACAAAAGTCCCTTTTCGCGACAGCCCTGGTAGGCCTTGGCTCGAAGGCCAGTAAATTACGAGGTGACGTGTGTTCAGCACGATGAATCCTCTCGACCGTTATTCTTAGCTTTCTAGACCCGGTCTCTACCTCAAAGTGATCACGAAACCTGAGATACAGGTAAAAATCCCTGACCTGGCCTGAATCGATCCGGGGACCTCCCTAGACTGCAGAGGCGGCTATTATGACGCACAATATTTGGTAAAAAATTTGTTGTAAAATCATACTCTAAGCACTCGCTTCTTTTTTCTGTTTTATGCCCCAGGCCAGGGGTATTAATCGTTTACAATTAAAAAATCTAACGCGGCCGAGAATCGAACCCGGGACCGCCGGGTGGCAGGCGCACCCGTTGCCCGCTACACTGCGTAACTGAACTCGTTGAAGTCAATATTGGCGATTTTGTAAAAGTATACTGTCAGATTATTATTGGCACTACAATTAGCGTCGTCATTATCATCATCGTCGCCAAAATAGACCTACAACATTAACACTAACGATGATAAAATCTCGAACAATATTTAATGTTTGCTGGCTAATAATCATCTTGTATTCATCGTATCACAAGCAAATACAGTAGAGACAATACACGACACTGAGCGAGATATCGAGGGACAGCTATTGGAGCTCACTCTAGCGGATAGACCTGAACGGTGCTGATTCTGTCATAAGAGCACGTGTATTTTTGTGTGAAGTTTTTGGTGTTATTTATGCGTTTTCAGTGAGTTGACATAATTAAATAGTAGCGTGTGTCATTCCTTGATATCTCCTCTCAACATGAGGGAAAGGTATGTGCTGTGTTTGGCTGCAGTAATTACGTAGTAGAGAAAAATGCGCGCTCGTTCTTCAGGTTCCCTCGTGACAAGAACATGTAAGTAATATTGTGTTTGCATATATATTCTTCCAGTGACAGAGATTTTTATAGTACTTCATAATCTTCTGACCTGCTCGACCCATGTTTTAGCAGGCTTAAAATATAATACGCATATTTTATTGTATAGTGCAGCAGTTAACCTTCAATACTGATGTGTTGTTGTAGGTGATCTGTGGGTTGTGAAATGTCATAGAAGCGATTTGGATAAAGTGTACAAGAAAGAAGGGACGTTACGCTTGTATAAGAATTATAAGATCTGTTCAGATCATTTCCAGGCCAGCGACTTTAAAAATCCTCGACTATACAGCCAAGGGTATGTTACATTTTTACTCTAATTGTACGTAAATATTCCTCAAAGCATCACTATCGACAACATTTTCAAACTTTTCTTTCTTTTATCCCTCTTCTCAGATTAAAGCCGGGATTTTATAGATTTTCTTTCTGTTAGTAGGCTTCATGTTAAGAGGAAAATTGTCCAGCTATTAAATGTTAATTTATTGCATTATATGTTTAAGGAATGTGCCGATATTTTTATTGACAAATGTCTTAATGTGATGATACATTGGTTTTAAATGAGGAAAAAAGACAAATCCAACCGTAAGATTTCAGGCAGGTATGCTAAAGCTAAAAAAGTAATGCATAAATGAAAGATCAAGCCATTTCACAGCAGTCCATTTCACACCTTGTTTATATGTCTAATTTCAGTCTTTGAATAATAATCTTTTCAATAATTCTTCATTCATTTATCCAGAATTGCTTTAGCAACTTCGAAGTTAATATCTCAATACCACTTTCTTTCTAGACGTAATTTATTTATCCATTTCCGTATATACATTTCCATTGATATTTGAATTTAGCGCGATTTGTTCAGGTTAAGTCACTAGGAGCGCCACCGTCGAATTGTCTCCCATTTTAGCAAGCCGAAATACGTAAGTGTCTTGTATTGTCTCTACTGTATTTGTCACAAGTTACCGAGAGACGAACGTGGAATTATAATTACAAGCAGTTCCGATAATATTTGTTAGATGGCGTTAGTGCATCAGTGGAGTCGAGATTGTCGGTTCCAGAGGTAGCAGTCTCGACTCTTCGCGACTCCGTTCGCAGCCCATCCCTACTTGGGGGAAAGGAGACGAGCTGCTCGACTAAGTGGTTATGTTCCGAGCTGTCAGTAGAGAGATGGCATGGAATGACATTAGCAGACGAATAAGTTTGAGTGGTGTCTTTAAACGTAGGAAAGATCACAATATGAAGATAAAGTTGGAATTCAAGAGGACAAATTGGGGCAAGTATTCATTTATAGGAAGGGAAGATAGGGATTGGAAATACTTACCAAGGGAGATGTTCAATAAATTTCCAACTTCTTTGCAATCATTTAAGAAAGGGCTAGGAAAACAACAGACAGGGAATCTGCCACCTGGGTGACTGCCCTAAATGCAGATCAGTACTGATTAATTGATTAGTACCGTAGTTGGTTTGAGGCTTAAATTTAGTCCGTGATGCATTGCTGGAATGTATGTGTATGGCCGTTGCCTACGAGATACACAAGGCCTGGAAATACAGCACACTATCGACTCGTCCTCGAGGTACTTCCGGCAAGTGCTGCTAGAGTTCTCTTTGCTGTTCTGTCTCGCCCGCTCATTACAACACGTTCAAATATGAAGAACTATAAAAATTCAATAAAACTAGTAATTTCAGAAGGCAGCAAACAGATATGAGATCAAAGATAGACCAAGAGCAATTGTTTGACCTATTTTCTACAACGTATTTCTTACAATATGCTTAAACGAAATAAGTAATTCACAAAGAAGCAGAGAAATCTGATAGCGAGTTTGTCACTTCTTACCGATTCCTTTAATTGTGCCTCAGAGTATCCGATAAGCGGATCGAGATTGCGGTCATAAATAACTTTGGTTTTAATCGCCATTTATCCAATTATCAGCGATCCAATCTTTTCCTCCGCACATCTGATATTTTGACATTCGTATTGAAGCCGCTGTTTGGTGAGCGATGTTATGCCCGTTACGCAAATATTTAGCGTCGTTTCACCGTATTTCTCTTTTTCTTCCCGTAACATTAAATTTGTGTTCGCCTCTGTGGTGTAGTGGTACGGAGGTCCGGGTTCGATTCCCGGCCCTGCCACGAAATTTGAAAAGTAATACGAGTGCTGGAACGGGGTCCACTCAGCTTCGGGAGGGCAACTGAGTAGAGGTGGGTTCGATTCCCACTTCAGCCATCCTCGAAGTGGTTTCCCACTTCTCCTCCAGGCAAATGCCAGGACAGTACCTAACTTAAGGCCACTACCGCTTCCTTCCCTCTTCCTTGCCTGTCCTTTCCAATCTTCCCATCCCTCCACAAGGCCCCTGTTCAGCATAGCAGGTGAGGCTGCCTGGGCGAGGTAGGCCTACTGGTCATCCTCCCCAGCTGTATCCCCCGACCCAAAGTCTGGTACTCCAGGACACTACCCTTGAGCGGTAGAGGTTTGATCCCTCGCTGAGTCCGAGGGACAAACCGACCCTGGAGGGTAAACGGATGAAGAAATAAGAAGAAAATTAAATTCGTTCTAACAGGAATAAAGGTCTTAAATGATCAATTTTAGCATGCTTTTCAATTTGGTTTGTATTTCGGTCAAGTTCAGATACCGTAAAACGTTTTTGCTGATTTCATTACCCGTATCCTACTTCTCAATTTACAAATTATTTTCTGTAATCTGCTATTTAATTTTCTCATGCGTATATTTTTTTAGATTTAACAGAGATACTCGTAGACTTTCCTTAATATAGAAACGAGACTTGTACTCCTTTTTCGTTTGTGGCTCACGTATGAAGATATGGTATGTTCATCGTTATCTGAATCGGAACTTTTACTAAATTTTGATGCCAATTCATCATTTTTGGGAGCTGGACGCTTCCTGCGTTTGACATTTTGCTGTTTGTGAACAGGATACACAACGAAAACAGAAGGAAATTTCATTGACGTGCTTACACTGAAATCTGTTTTATGAGAAGAATTGCTAGGTACCTAAAGAGATCCTACTATATCACTTTGCCTAGAAATAGTTTGCTTCCATTTCTCCCTTATATTCGTCATGGTTCATTGCATATCATATTAATTAATATTAATTACAGTCTTCAAAGTACATGATACTATTACCTATTAGATCAAGCAATTCTAAGCCGCGACTAATGTCAAATAATAAAGATGGATGAAATAAACAAAAGGCAAGCCATTAAAAAAAGAGGAATATTGAAAGTCTGTCTCAGCCGCATGGAAACGTTCGTCAACACAGACTTAGATAACTTGCAACCTACTTTAATACAGGCAAAATTAAAGAGATTGTGATCGTTAAATGAAAAATTCCGATCAGTCCAGTCCCATTTGGAACTAAATGATGACGCGGGAAATGCTCAGCATGATACGTATTCAGAAGAATTTGAAGACTTATATGACGTATTAGAAGTTAGGCTACAAGTGGCTGCACAAACGTCAATCAGTCTTAAAAATTATAATAATGCTTTGTCCCTTACATCAAATAGTGTTAACCACATAAGATACATTAGGCTACCTAAAATTAACCGACCAAGTTTTTACGGTGATATGACGAGATGATTACATTTTAGGGATACTTTTGAAAATCTTCTTGTAAATTGTTACGGGGCTATCCGTGGACCAGCAGAGGTGAAAGAAGGTGACGGGGTGAATGGGTCTAACTACAATGTCACGAATTGATTTAAAACTTTAACAAAGGTTATATTTCTTTAGAATTTCAAAAAATCAACAAATAACAATGTAACAGGTACCAGTAGCAATAAACAAGTCTAGGAAAGACAAGATTGTTGGTGTAAACAGATCTTGGGCTTCAAGCCCTTACTTTACAATTCCTGAGCTCCTAGCTCAAATTTACAAAAGAGCACAATTTTACACAAGGGCAGAAATCCCCTAATACATGGATCACTAGCTCCGTAATTTACAATATCAAGCCCCCTAGAGGCACTTTTACAACACTTGAAAAAGAGCTAACGTGCTCTCCGTTTTCCAAGCCTATTCAAGGCGATATCAGAAGATTACAATCATTTGCCATCAAAGCACAACTTACAAATTTGAAACAGGGGTATCTAGTACCCAACCTATTGGGTCGTAGCGGAAAAGAACAGGTTAAATAAATGGCCCGAAACACAAATTGAATGGAGGCGTGTATTTGCACTCCTACATATGAATTCTTAAAACCTAAAGGGCACTAGGCCGATGAAACAGGGGCAATTCCCAAACTATGGAGGTGACTCGTATAAGAATAAATTAGAACATTACGGAAAGGAAGAAAACCAGTTACCAAAACGTAGTCACCTCAAACCAATATGAAGGGGAGCTCGAGAGGGTACATCACTCTCTATCCCCGATTTACAGTTAAAGATATTATGAAGTTATTACATAATCCGGCAGGTTACATTTTCAGAAAAGTAGGTTACATAGTTAAAGTTTCGGACCTCTCCCTCGGGTTAAACTGCAGAGCTAGCAAGAAATAAAGATGTTAATTGGCCATTACCTTGTCGGTGTACTGCTGCCTGATGAAAGAGGCGCCTCCGCCCCCTGCTGGACACACACACACTAAATTAGATGACGATCAATTGACCAAGAGACGTGAAAATCCGCAGTTTATAAACCCTCGGGGAAAGTTCGAGACCTTTCATGAATAAACCAGCCACACCCTCTCACTTTATTGGTGAGTTTAAAAGTTACACTTAAAATCGAGGAAGAAGCCTGTGATAGGCGGAAAATTAATTACAGAAATTCGTGATTGGCTAAATTCAAAACTGGCGGAAAGAAAAGATAAATAAATATTGCCAACCCAAAAATAAGGAACATTAATTAGTTAAAAAAGATATGAATACAAAACTGATTATCAAAGTTCATCCACTTCGCACCAGGGTGCATGATCATAGTTTTTGTAGTGACATCTGTTGAAGAAAGTCCAAACTTCTTGATGAAGGGCAAACAAAACAAGTAGAAATTCACACAGCACCACAGTACTGGAAACTTCACAATACCAAAATTACGTCAGATTACTGTAGTGACATCTTCTGAGTAAAGGTTTAAGTAGGTCTAGCTTCAAGTTCACTGTTTCTCCTGTAGAGGAGTTCTTTTAGACGCAACATTTAAATGCGCGGCGTTAGGTGTACCTCCCAGTATATAAATGATGAAGACTTATCAATCATTGAAAGATTCCATTACCTTCTCCCGTCCGAAAGGTAACGCTCATTATCATCATCATCATCATCATCATCATCATCATCATCATCATTATTTCCCTTTATCCAGCTGTAGCCGGATAGGGGCAATATGGTTCCCCATCCACAGGGGAATGACCAAGGTAGGTTGGATAAGGCAGATGACAGTGAGGAACCCGGCACAAGTGAGCGGGAGCAATGCCAGTGTTAGGTTGCCCCGTGGTCCCAAGTTAAGAGCCCCAGGGGCGGAAGTTTTGGGAGTGAGGAGAAGAGCTGCTCGACTTATAGCAGGTCCGTTATAGGACATTATAATACCAAGTGGTACGTTCCGAGCTGTCAGTGGAGAGATGGTGTAGAATGACATTAGTAGACGAATAAACTTGAATGGTGCTTTTAAAGGGAGGAAGACAAAGTTTACACGAGGCAACACCATAGATTAAACAAACAAATCCAGCACACAAACATCCACTTCACACTCACAAGAATGAAACCCCACATCACGAATGTTTTCAACACTAGAAAGGGCACGCAGGTTGGAACATAAACAAGTACTGGGAGGACCGCACACACTTCTTTCGAAGAGATTTGGATAATGGATAAACTAAAAATGATGGTGTGTGGTCATAAAGTGAAAAAAGATGAAGTTGGAATTCAGGAAGCCAAGTTGGGGGCAAATATCCATTTACAGGAAGATAAATTAGAGACTGGAATGGTAATTTATCACAAAAAATGTTAGAAAAAGTTTCAAGATTTTTTATTTCATTAAAGATAGGCCTAGGTATACAACTGATAGGGAATTGGCCACTTGAGCGACAGCCCTAAATGCAGGCCCGTGATGATCTGATTAATTTTGATTGAGAACATGAAATAATTTTAATTTTGATTGAGAACATGAAATAATTTCCATTCGGTATAATACAATTAAAAAATACAATAAAATGTTTTTAAAGTAACGTTCAGCAGAAATTAGCCATTACAACAAATTAACCCTACTTTCTTTTTCAACACATTATCAAGCTTACAATTCATAATGCTTCCTGGATACATTCGAATGTAAATGTACAAAGGGAAAAGGAATTGGGTGTAATGTGGGAGACGGGAGATTTCGGCTCCGATGTTTTGGTGTTCAACCAACTGGAAAGTTGTTTTTAAAATTTTCTTTCTCTCATCAAGTTGCCATTGATAAAGCAGTTTATACCTTATTCATTGCAGTAATATTAAACATAAACAGATTATACTTGTATATTTCATATCGTCCCGTGCAACATTATTCTCGTTTCAAGCAAAGAAAATAAAACTTCGTACCACTGAACTCTAGTTATTTTCTTTCTTGTGTAATTCTTCGTACGTCTTCTTCTTTATAATTTAATGGGCTTCGCTCAGTGAGCTAGAAAAGGACTATAGAGTGGCTATTCGACCACCATATTTGAATCCTCTTGAACGCCGCGTCCGCCATACTATTAGCGATCAAAACAAGTGGGTGTGGTGATCGAGCTACAACTCGTTGGTGATTGAGAACACAAAGTGCACGAAAAATAATCGTCACGTTTTCTTCATTACGAAAGTACTCAAAGGAGCATAATGTATTCTGCATGTGCATACATAATTATGTATTAAACAAAGAAGAGATATCAACAAATTTCCAGTATGGTTTCATAATTACAAAAGGAATCAGATTAGGCCTACACTGTCATTCTGTATTACAACACATGGCGAATGAAAATAATAGAATAGAAATCACTGAAAGTACGAAATACATACACTCTAAATGTACATTAGCTGCAATAAACCTATTGCCGGTATTAAATGTACATTAGACCAGTATAACGAGTTAGGAAGAGGACTCCTCTTTATAACTCGTTGTGCCTGTCAATAACCGACTCGTAAATGTATTTTTATTTAAAAAAATATGGAATGTACTTTCTTCTTTGCAAGTAAAACTGTCATTTCATGTTCATTTTAAAAGTTCTCCGGAAAAATGGTTTTATATTTAAATCTCTTAAACGGACATAGGACTACCTTTTAAAACATTATAACTTGCCTGGTCATGATTTAGGTGGTTTATTACAAAGGCAATCTGCTGTCGCTCATGCATTCAAAGTTGTGAAATGTGCGGCACATTAGGACTCGGGCAAGAGGGAAATGTTCAATAAATTTCCAAGTTCTTTGAAAACATTGAACAAATGGCTAGGTATACTATTGATAAGGAAGCTGCCACCTGGGCGATCTAACACCTTCACTCCAGTGCATCTCTGAAGATCCTGATGGAATAAGGTGGCAGTAGCATGGGCATATGACATGCCCAAAGCAACAAATACTGATTCTTCCAGCGAGTTGTTTCACTTTGTCAACCAGCAACAGTTTATTTCTCCCTGAAACTTTTTAAAATTTTGGAGAAATCACTCTCGCTCACTCCAACACTAGCGACACACACATCCGTGTCACAATTTGAATATGGTCAGTAACAGAAATGGGTACTCTTTCCGTGCTTACCCAAGTCCTACACATGCTGTCTATATACCACCAACCTTACAAGCGATGATGTTGAACTGATGGACAATGCCTATCGGACAAATATCAAACCTGATCTGGGGTTAGAATCTCAGTGTATCTCAGATATTGGCCTATAGTACATACTGTAAATACCTCCGAGGTACCATGACCTATACCATGTTAAATCAATGTAAACCCATTTTGAGCCATGAACGAAAATTCCTTCATCTATAGTTCTTTTCGGTACATTTATTTCAATGCAATACAGATCATGATGAACCAGTCCAACTACTGGTGTGCTAGCTGTGGAGACATGAATTTTAATCAGTCATCATTAATTTGCATTTAGGGCAGTTTCTATGTAGAGTGAGAGCATATGATTCTGCTGATGGTGATTCATCTGTTGGTTGGGGATGTCAACATGCACAGACCTTTTGATAGGAGTATGATAAGTACCAACACAGGTTTCATCCTTTCCCTACCTTTGTCATACGCAGATGCACAAGTCGCCCATGAGCATAAGCTAGAAAGTTCTGCCTGCTTCTGGCCTCTCCAGAGATCACATAACATCATGTACTGTCAATTGGGGCTACTTTGTCCCAATATTTTCCAATTCCAACTTTATTTTTAATATTGACATATATTAAACGAAAGAGCTCTAATTTTACAAACACGTTTTCCTAGTTGATAAGTACCTACTCAGCACGTACAGCATGTTAGGAGCTTATACACCATTTATTGATGTATGATTTTACTTTTTCAAAATCTGAGCCAAAGTGGCACCAAGGTTGGGGCTACATTGTCCCAGGCAAATGTTTCCAAAATTAATGGTAATTTCCATTATCTTGGGCCAAAGAAACCTCTCATAATAAGTAATTCAGGTAATGTAGCAACCAAACATAGCATTATTTTAAGAAATTTGAGTTTATTTCTTAAGAACACACTAAGCTGAATGAATTTGTACAAGACATGAAATAGTTTGCCTACTAAGAATTTCATTTAACTCAACACCGACATAGATTGACATATATTGTATTCCATACGTACCGGATTCAGAAAGGGCTGTTACAAATCAATAAAATTAATGAAAGTACCTATCTAAACAAAAAAGAACAGAGAATGCTCTAGAACCTAGATCACACAAAATTGTCTAACTCTGGCACTTGAAAATATCCCCTCTTAGAAAATAGTTCGGTGGAGATATTTTTTCTACAACTAACGACCAGGAGTATACCATCACAACTTTCTTCTGAGGCCACTTCCAGCATTTTGTAGATTTCTCCATACAATCAACTGTAGGGCCTTCGACTGAGTCAGTCTTCAAGGTCAATCCAGGATATTCCTGTTCGTCATAAACGGAAGTTACAAAATCGCCCATTTTCAGAACAGCAGATAGGTCTACATTTTGGAATAGTATTACATTAGTAGGCTCTTCCTTCTCACAATGATCATCTTGCTTATCTTCAGAGATCTTCAACTCTGATGACGAATCCTGAACGCTGAAGTTATCGGCAGCAGATTCATAGTCTGACGAATCAGAAGTCTCTATTAATTTCTGGGCCTTCCCTTCTTTTTGGGCAGAGAACGGTCTTCACTTGAGACAGAGGCACTAGTAACAGAAGATGCAAGGAAATCTTGGAAGAATATCGGACAGATACTCTTCCCTGGTGGGACATTTAGTTTTCTGCATTTCCTCTTCTCTGTTGGTGCCTTACACTCATTTCTCTTCTGGATCAGGTACCAAGCATCGCTGACATCCTCTACTGAAACTTCTTCAGTTGGTAGAGAATTCAGAACAGAATTCCTATCAATGGGATATATTCCACATTTACGGAATCCAGATATCCAATTATTTCCCTTATCATTCTGCTCCATCTCTGACATTAGCTTCTCCAAAAGCGGTGGGAACACATCTTTAGGCAGCACCTCATATTTCTTTCCATTTGGTGAATCCTTCCACTGTCTCAAAATGTTTCTCCAAGTTTTCTTCATAACACCGAGGTACGCCACATCGAGTGGCTGTGTGAAGTGGGTGGATCTTGGAGGCAGACATACAAATCTAATGTTTATTTCTTCACACAGTTGCAATACATCAGGATTAATGAGCGAAGACAAATTGTCACCAATCACTAATTCTATTCCTTCTTGTTTCTTCAGTCGTGGTAACAGAAGTGTCCTAAACCAATCCTCAAATGTTGCAGCATCGAACCATCCATGCTTTGATCGAAAGTATCGACATCCTGCAGGCCCACCTTCCGTCCATCTCGTCCACATATGTTCAGCTCGATAAACAACATATGGTGGTAACAGTTCCCCGACAGCGTTGCCACAAAGCATAACAGAGGTCGAAGTTTTTGAGCTGTTCATAATTTTCTCGACATATTTCACTCCCTTCTTGCAAATCACGTTCACTGTGCCTGGATTGTCACTTAGATTGGTCTCCTCATAGTTCTATGTGTTTTCTAGAGGCACATCCTTCACTGAAACCTCTAAGTGATCAAAATATTCATTAATCACGGTCTTGTCCACTGCTGCTCTCACACGTTTAATGTTACTGCAAAGTCTTGTGGTAGGTTCTGCTTGCCGTCTAAGGAATGATTTAATAAATTCATAGCCAGGCATATTGTTTTTGAAGCATTTGACGACAAGACTTTTCTTGTCTAAATAGCCCTTAATATTAAATCTAAGATCTTTTTCCACAAGCGGGAAGCCAAACTCAGCCATGCTAGTGATGTGATTTACACACATTTTCTCTTCCCCAGGACTGAATACTGTTTGATGACCGTGTTGCTTCACAAATTTCCCTTTCAGTTTGTTTTTAAGGCGCTTCTAGGAATTCCGTAGAGATTTGAAGCAGTTCTCTGACTCTTTTGGCCTGATCTAATTTTTTCTAAACACTTTTCTAGATCTTCTGTCGTATAATTGACATAATTCTTTGCCACAATCTTCCTTTGATATACACGAACCATATTGCTTTCATCTGCAATAAATTAAGAAATTAAAAATACTTGCAAATTGACGTAAGCAAAGCTGAAATTGCTTCTGAGTTACTTGGGGCTACTTTGGCCTAAAACAAAGCAAATAGCCCCAAGTAAGGTGGAGACCAGCTCACTATATGGTCAGGTCTTAATGAGTAATAAATGGAAAAAGATTGATCAATATCAACATAACTAAGGTTTTAGAGGATTGAACTGTAAACTTATGAGTTTTCTCCTACTTATGTGAGTCAGTCTGTAAAACAAAGTAGGAAGCCAACATAAAACATACTTCTTCTTGTTTGTGAATAGTAGCACTGAACTCTGGTGGATGATGGAAGCATTTCAAATATCACAAAACCTCAGTGGTGCTTCCACCTATGGCTTAGGATAGGTACTATGTGTAAAGTTTATGGTATATGTGTGCAATAAAAATAAAGAACTTTTACTTTCCTGTGGGCCAAAGTAGCCTCGTAAGGGCCAATGTAGCCCCAGTTGACGGTAATGAATTATAATTTTTTCCAATTTCATCCCCAGTGCCTTTATAATAATCTACTAATACATTATGACTGTTTCCTTCTTGCTACTTACCTTAGTTAATTGCAAATACCAAACCACTTAAGCAGAAGTCATCAGACTGTTGTCAATCGCATCTCTGAATTTGGTGAGATCTCTCTTGCAACTGGACGTCTCCGACCTCCGACGGCACACTTCTTCATTTTTGATTGGCTGGGTGGCTCTTCATCCATCTCTACTGGCAACTCCTCGCCGACCTAATAAAGCATATGGGCCGACTCCGCACTGGAAATTAGCCTCCCCATCATGACCACCACCACCACCACCGCAACCACGACCTCCGCTTTTACCTTTGATTCTTCGACGCTTCCTCAGCCAACATACCCTGATCCATCCAGTTTTCTTTACATCGCTCCCTGCTACTTTAACCGCTTGCCAACCAACGCCGAAGAAAGCTCTACGACGCCACCAACATCGCAGCCACCACCTCAAGCAGATGCCGCACAACAATCGCCACAGCTACAACCAGCCTGCAACATCATGCACAGTTGTGTCCTCCGCGGCGTGGATCCCCTTATTTCTGACAGTGACGTCATCCACGAGCTCAACCACGAAGGTATCCCTGTCCGGCGAGCCTTCCGCATCTGGAATACCTGGGGACCATCATACATAGTCCGTCTTCACCTGAAAACTGAAGAGGAAGTCTAACGCCTCATCACCAACGGCGCACGTCTCTATGGTCGACAACTTACCGTGGAACCTTCCCGCTCCCCTCCCAGACCCTCACACACCTCACGCCATCGACCCCGAACTGCCACCCCATATCGACTTCCGCCACCAGTCAGTCCACCCCTTCCTCCAACGTCCTCCTTCTTCCCAACACCTCTAACAGCTGACCTACTCCGACTTCTCACCACCTCCTTATGTAACATCTCAGCCACGCTTCACCTCCTCCTTTCAAACATCGGAACTCCAGTTTGAACCTTCACTACTCCCTAACCCACATGTTCTCAACCGAGAAGCCCTAATCACTTCTCCACCTAATATCAAATCGCATTACCCACCTTCTTCATTTCTCACACCTCCCAGTTCTCTTCACTTCTCCCGGCCCGAGCGAGGGCGTCACTCTCTAGGGGGCCCGCCCCGCCCTTCGGGCGAGGAATTAAAACTTGAAAACAACAACGACTGATGGCTATAATTGTAACATAATATTCATAATTTCATATTTTACAGATGTGTACCAGTACTGTTTATTGTAGGGACATGCTGATCATTTTGAACAGTGTCTGTTGGCTCAGTTATGACATAATAGTTTTTCACTCACCTTTGCAGCTGCCATTCAAATCATGAGATTTACAGTCTTTTACATTTTTACATTTTCTGTGTTGATGAATATGCATTTTTAATGTAATGTATTAAGGAGAAAGTGAGTCAGTCAGCTTGTTCTTACAACTGACACATCTGTCTGCATTTATGTATAAATATTATTAATAAAAAGATGCAGTTTTATTTGGTACACCTATCTAGTACTTCAATAAGATACTGCTAGTTTTACACACAGAATGTCCCAGAGACAGTCAATGTCCAAGCAAAAAGTACTTTTCTGAAAGAGGAAGATATTTGCTTGCTTCATATACAGATATTCATATTGCAAAATTGTTTCAAGACAAGTTTTAGTTGGACCGTGAACTTATTTCAAAATAAAATGTGAATTACAACAGTGGCAAAATGACTGGAACCTACTGAACAGAGGTTATCAACTTTAATACTGTAAAACAGCTGACAACCTACCCACAGGCACAGGCTCATCAGTATTTTAAGGGCCTAAAACAAATGGGCATGGTGATGAATCAAGGATACAAGGTGCAGGAAAAATGAACACTACACGATTTTCTTCATTAGGAAAGGCAGTAACATAAAGTAACATAAAGAAAAATTATAATATACTCATTTAAAAATGTTAAGGATATTTGCAGTTTACCTACCGGTGTAACATTTATGCTGTATTTATGGTTAGACTCTGAAATGCATTGTGAGGAAGATTCGGTAAAAATTGTGACCCGCAATGGATTTAAATATTTATGAAGTAAGTACATTGTCCAGCTCCACGACTAAATAGTTAGCATGGTCGAAAAGGTCCGGGTTTGATTCCCAGATGGGCCGGGGTGTTAACCTTCAACACAGTGGCGGCTCGTGGATTTCAGCAGTGGGGGGCGCACCTTAGTTCCATAATTCCACAAATATCTCAAGTTCTTCAAAACATGTTATCAAGATACACAATTCGAACACTATACGGTGCAATGCATACGCAATTGTTTTTATTATTATTATTATTATTATTATTATTATTATTATTATTATTATTATTATTATTATTATTAAATGTCTTTACTGGCAGGACCTAGTGTTTACAGTGCACTATGTCTTCTGGTATGGGCTAGAGCAATTTTGTTACTTTCATTGATCTGTCTCTGTCTTATCCTTGGCTTTGACAATATGAAAGTGACTGAGGTATGAGCGATGCTAGTAATTCCATTCCTTCTGCAGCCAGTCCCTGCTATGAATGGTGTGAAAATGTTGCTCATAGGGTCGGTTGGTGCGTGCATTTCAGTGGGTTTCGCAGACTGATATGTAACAGCAACTTCTGGCTCAGTGAGGAAAGCAACGGGAAACTACCTCACTCATTTCCCTAGTAGGCCCTATGCCTCTTCAGTGATGCCTAGGCCATCTATGACAGCTGATGGCAGAGCTGTTGAGGATCCAACCAGGGCTGAAGACTGAACATACATACAGATTTATTATTATTATTATTATTATTATTATTGAATAATAATTACTGATACGCACCACACTTGTCCTCAATCACTCTCACATGCACGCACCTACAATATTTACATTAATACAATGCTACAATAATAATAATAATAATAATAATAATAATAATAATAATAATAATAATAATAATAATAATAATAATAATTGCCTGTTCTTGTCCACCATCGAGTTATGTTTACGAATAGTTTCATTGTAGTGATCACTTACACAAGACACGACATTGACTTCACCAAGCATTTCAAAGTCCATGGTACTATTGATATCACCCCTGTGGTGATCCATTTATCTCCTTTCCTAGAACGGGAGAATAGCGGGCAAGGAAAGCAGTAAAAGGTTTCTGAGATATCACTTCCACATATCCGCGAGTTCTTGTTATATACGTCAGGAGAACTAATTTGTCTTTGGAAAGCCCTATTTTCATTTTTCTTTGTCTCCGGTTTTTTCAACAAGAAGTCTGGTGTCGGCCTAAAACACTCCTTCAGTTCGACTTTCTTCTCGGTAGAAAGAGAAGAAAACGTTAGTTCTTTAATATGTTCGACGGTAATCATACTGTACGAAGTGCATATATAACACTACGGCTAGATATAAATCACAACCTTTCTCCTAATTTCACCTTGTCACAGTCACATCACGGTCATTCATCAACACAAAGTTAAACATCGCGCTCTCCAGTGAGTATGGCCAACATGAGTCAGTGCGAGGAGCCAGTAGTTACAGTCGTTACTCGTTTCGTTAGTTAATAATCCTAAAAATTACAAGACTATTTTAAATGTATACCGGCACATTTAACTCAGGTAAGTGCCTCAGTAAAATAGTTCCTAGTTTTAGGAGAGAAATGGCATAAACTGACCCCTGTTAAATAGAAATCATATCACCAATGTTTCGGGTAGGTTGGCTGCAACGATGGGCCGCGGCAGAAACGCGCCGGAATCTCCGTAGAACCAAGGCCGCACTAGATAGACAGGCCACAAGGCTCGGACCGTGACGTCACGCTAGTGGCTGGCGTTCATCATGGCAGTGTAGGGCCCGCTCTCACTTTCACCATGATATTGTTCATTTATTTTACCTTAACGATAAAATTGAACACTCCTTCAATTGTGGCTTTACTTAGGCTTGTATACTACACGAGTTTTATGCGGGGAGAAAACTGGAAGGGCAGTACATGTACATTTCTTTACGTAAAATTATGATGACATCTGTCACTTGTAACTCAACACGGTATCTTTAAAAGATTAGAACGCATAATACGTATACAAAAAGTTTTAATGTTACTAGGAAAATGCATGATGGCAATTCACAACGAAAGTCTGAAACCTTTCTTAGAAATTAAGCTGCAACTTAAAACTTACCTAAGAATTCCTAAGGTTTCAGTTTGTACATTTTTATTTTCCTGAGGATTTCTTCTTCTCAGCGATGAGTTTATCTACGGTAACTTTTCTATTGTTATTCAATAATATATTACAAAAGATGTATATACATCTGTCAACGAAATGTTTAAAACTATTTATTTAATCACAGCATGTTTAAACATTTTCGTTTTCCAGAACATTGTTGACAAGCGAAGTCAGAATTTTTCTCTGAGAATCCTCATGTAAAAACATGAGTATACAGGTTTACATTTTGTAGCTCTAAAAGAGTCTGGTACGACACCTTTTTATACAGGGCAGGAGCAAGCCAAGGCCGCACTAGATAGACTCAGACATTTTTTTGTCTGACTCAGAGTTGTCAAAGTCAGGATAAGTTGTCAGCCTGATTAAGCCAGTTATTTATTAAGATTTTAAATAAATGACCAGTATCAAACAATTTTGTGTGTGTGTGTGTTTCGTCAAATGGATTTTGAAAAGTGGTTTGTAAATTGCTTTTGCACAGCTTTTCAAACATTTTCCTGTTATTATTAGAAATTATGCATGCTACCTTATAAGCTATAGGACTATCTGTTAATACTTTAAAGACTTGCAAAGTTAGTTCTTCTAAGAAATGTCATATTAGGTTCTTACATGGAAACAAATCAACAACGTCTTTGTTTTTTTAAAGACTGGATGACAACATAAAAGTTTGTGCAGTTGTAGCTAATGTAGTGTTATTTTCTCCGCTTTTACTACTAAAAGCAACTCCCTCTACCTTTCCTCCTAGCGGGCGATCTGGCCGTGCGGCTGTGAACGTGCATCGGGAGATAGTGGGTTCGAATCCCACTGTCGGCAGCCCTGAAGGTTTTCCGTAGTTTCCCCATTTTCACACCAGGCAAATGCTGGGGCTGTACCTTAATTAAGGCCACGGCCGCTTCCCTCCAGCTGTTATGCCTCTCCTATCCCATCGTCGCCATAAGACCTATCTGTGTCGGTGCAACGTAAAGCCACTAGCAAAAACAAAAATAAAACCTTTCCTCCTTTATAGTTCAGCTCACGTTTTATGTAGACTCCATTCAACAAGTTACAAAATATGTCATGTTCCTTTAACAATTTTAGTTTCTTTTTTCAAGTAATTCCAATGTGAATCATCAATACCCGAATTTCCCGTGCCTAGTTTTGCAGTAAAAGACTGTGAATAACCAAGTGGGGCATTGTAAGAAACGTTGACTGTCTTATCTTCTTTTACGCCCCAGGAAATGCGAAAAATATTGAAGTGAACCATGTTATTAGAATACAGGAGTAAGATACTTTCTTTGCAAAGGCTATATTTAACTGTTCCTTTAAAAAAAATATAATTTATCAGTAATGATACACTCATTAACTTCACTTTCAATTTCATCGATTATTTTGTGTACAGATTCTATTTTATCGTGGACAGTCACTTTTGAGTTACGAGCAGGTCTAAACAGGAAGTTATAAATACTTTTCTAATTTGACCATTTTAATATCTTGCCCCCATCACCTAATGCACGTATATCAGGGTTATAACTCATGAAAATATCATGTTTAATGGATTTAAAATCAAGAGCCTCGTTTAATGTTAAGGAAGTACCAATTTTCGGAATATTTTCCTCAGTCACATACATTTTGAAAATACAGACTTTGGCTGTTAAAGTTGACGGAAACTTTGTCCAAATCTAATTTGCGTTTAATACTGAAATTACCCTGAACTTCGTCGAAGTCCTTGATCCTGTCATATTCTTCCTCAGCTTTCTTTCTTTCCTTCCTCTTCCCGTTTTTCAATTTCTTCTTGTCTTTGAATAGGATTTTTGCTCGTTGTTGGAAGATGTTTTATACAGATAGGCAGGCACATTTTAAAACTTAGGAATAGCATCGTTTGAGAGTTTTAAATGGTTAGGTTTTACAGTTAAAAGAGACTCATCAGGTCTTTTAACGGAATCGTCCCTAATTACGAAACTTCGTCGAAGTGTTTTATGCACACAACTGAGCTTGCTGAAGGGATGAATTCGGTTCGATGGATAACTATGATCCACTTTTGTTTCCGAAACACGCCAGTAGGAAATTTAAACACTGAAATATTAGGCTGTTTTGAACTGTAGTTTATTCTACAACCAGGTATACAACACGACGTGGCCATAATTCACAATGTTCACACACGTTTAAATCATTCAACACCATCGATAGCCTCACTGCTGCGAAGTTCAGATCAGCTTATAAGTCACTGGCAAGAAGTGAAGCGGCTGGCGACTAGTGTGACGTAGCGCCCGAAGTGGAGGGGGAGCCTTATGGCCTGTATATCTAGTTGGCCTTGGTAGAACAGCACATCTCTACTGCGCCTCTGATTGGCTCCCTCAAGGCCAGTCAAGCGAGACTCGGGAGTATTTGGTCCGCTGTGAGAGAGCGCCCTCCTGCGTAGGGCCAGCAGAGCATCGCGCCGCAGCACAGTACAACCAGTACCTACTAATACTACAGGCCTTACAACAGATGTGTCGTGAAGTATGTGACGTCACGGGGATAGGCAGACGTGGCCAGTCGACGACCCAGCGTTTAGATCACAGCAAGGAGAGAGATTCCTTGGCGGTGAAAGCAGGAACTAGGCATAGTAGAGGTGGCAATGTCTATGATTTCACCCCACGTATGGAATATTAATTCCACACTCAGCATCGTAAACAAATGTGATTATGATGAACTACAAAGAACAGGGAAGTTCATTAATGAATAAAAACGGTTAAATGTACTTCGAACAAATTTATTTTCCATTCCCTGCCTCTTCACCTGGAGAAAAAATGAAGTTTCCATGTTGGCACCCCTGCTGTAATGAGTATCATCAAACATGGCTGCTATGTTGAGTTGTGCGTGAGGAACATGCGACTAAATAATGCTGCGCTGAATCTGTTTAATACTGGCGTATGGTCGAAATAATTAGTGTAGTGTACCGGTATTATAGTTCGTAGAAGTATGGTGTTTAAATGTTCCGTTCCCCGCTGCAGGGGAAATTATGATAAAGGATCCCGTGTAGCTGTGTTTTCCTTCCCAAGCGATGAAGGACTTCGCAAGATATGGGTTAACGCAATACGCCGAGACAATTTCCAGGTCACGCAGAATTCAAAGGTAAGCTCAGTAGGCTACTTATATTTTGAAAATTCTGTTCGTTTTAGGTTGTGAGCTCTTATTTTTCACTTAAAGGTCTAGGAAGCTTGTTATACCGTATTCATTGTCTCTCAAACTGAATCAGGTGATAAACGTGAACATTTAAGATTTATAATATTTGAGTCTAAGACCACCCTAATTTGAACCACACACATCAAGTTGCTGTCCTGTTCCACATTTTAACTGCCCACCTTGAGATGATTATCCTTAGTTAATTAATTACCTCACTGTTTTCTAAGGTATTGGCATAACAAATTAGACTTTTCTTTTTCTTTTTAAGGTCTGTGATCTGCATTTCAGTGAGGACCAAATCCTGAGGCATAGTGACTGCTATGACAGTAAGACTGGAAATAAGTATTGTATACCTCTTCAGAAACCTCGTCTGAAACAGGGGGCAGTGCCAACAATTATGCCTAACTGACCCTCTTATCTCTCTTCCACTTCTTCATGTAGAGAGAGTGGTGATCAAAGAAGAGAAAGGTTGGAAAACAGGGATCTTGAAACTGCATTAGCAGAAAGTTTGAAAACCCATGCTCAGTACCAAGACAAAAGGAATTTCACAGACTTTCAAGGTTTTCTTCAATGTCTCCCTAATATCCAAATTTTAGATAACTGGATCTGTGTTACATCAGAATCTAATGTTTCATTTGTCCTACTCGATACATGCAATATTCCCACACTCTTAGCTTCCATTGTGGTAAAAAGTGACCTGAGTATGTCCTTACATGTGGGGAAAATGGAACTTACTAACCTAGATAAAAGAAAGTTTCCTATAATAGTTAGTAATATCAATGATGTAGCAGACAGTATGTTCAAACTTGATAAGATTGGACGATTAGAAAATCAGGATTTTATAAAAGATCATTTTCAGTTTATTAAGGACAGTTTAATGAAGTTATCAGAGCTACTTAAAGGAGAAGAATCTAGTTTGATCAACTTTATATGTGAACAGTTACTGTTATTTAATTTACCCAAGAATCATTATTCTTATTCATCAGATTTCCTCATTTTTTGCAGCATTTTATTTTCTATTTCACCTCATGCATATAGATTTATGAGAAGTTCAGGCTATTTCATACTGCCCCATCCCAACACACTGCATAAAATTTGCTCAGCATATAATACCAACCCAGCTATGGAGCAAATTGACAAGAATTTTCTCCTGTATATAAGGCAGAAATATAAATTTCTTAGTGTATCAGATAGTATTGTTTCACTAATGGTTGATGAAATCCATCTGAAACCTTACCTAGATTATACTGGTGGCAACATCCTAGGTGCTGCATATAATTCCTCAAATGCTGCTGCTAGTGCTCAAGTTTTTATGATTCAAAGTTTATTGTCATCATTCAAAGATGTAGTACACATACTTCCAGTCAAGAAGCTCAATGGTGAGGGTCTGTTTCAATTTATTAAGAAAGTGGTTTGTGGATTACATGCAATAGGTTTTAAGGTCATATGCATTTTAACTGACAATAATGCACTCAATAGAAGGGCTATGTCTTTTTTTGCTTCACCACCAACATTATCAATTGTTTATAGGCACCCATGTGATGACAACAAGCCTCTTTTCTATGTGTTAGATTCTGTTCACATTCTCAAATGTATTAGAAACAATTGGCTTAACCAAAAAGATGTTGATCAGTCGATAATGTATCCCTCATTTGAGACATTTCCACAAGACACTGAGTTAGCAGTGGCCAAATTCTCAGCCATTAAGACACTTCATGACATTGAGAGTACTCAGATTGTAAAGTATGCCAACAGGCTGAACTTGAAGTCACTATTTCCTACCAATCTTGAACGTCAAAATGTAAAACTTGTACTGAATGTTTTCAATGAAATGACTATTCAGGGGCTAGAAGCTCTTGGAGAAAGCAACAGAATTGTAAATTTTAAGGCAACTGCCATTTTCATTAAATTAATTTGTACATGGTGGAGAATTGTAAATGTAGGATCACCTGGTAGAGATATTCGTTTTAAAGATATCTGTCAAAAACCATTGTCAAATCCAAGTGATGAAAATTTCACATTTCTGGAACGTTTCTTGTGTTGGTTAGATTTCTGGAAAAATTTACCAAATCGTGCAAGTGCCCTGTCAAATGAAACACATCTAGCCATATCACATACTACTCATGCACTTTTAGAAATCACTAAATACTGTACTCAAGAGCTGAATTTCAAATACCTTTTGCCAGGTAAAATTCAAACAGATGCACTTGAAGCACGATTTGGTGAGTACAGAACAATGGCTGGATATCAGTACCTAATATCTCTGCGACAAGTATTTGAAATTGAATCAAAGATAAGAATTCAAACTCTATTATCATTGAAAATTGCGTCTAATGCTTTTGGTGAAATTGATCTGGACCTGGATTCATTTGAATGTGATCTCAAACTGGATGACTTTGAGGCTAGTCCCCCAGATGTTGATATTTACTGTGTAGATATCAGTGAAGACCAGCTTTTATCCATTCAGGAATATTTGCCTGTTATCACATATTTGTCAGGATATTGTGTAAGAGCAGTTCTTCGAAGGTTGAAGTGTGAAATTTGTAAAACATCACTCGTTTTGGATAGAACATTATCATTAACAGATGATCAAGGTAATTATGAGCTTATAAAAAGTGTTGACAGGGGGGGTCTGCATTGTCCCAACCCAGAAGTTGTTAATGCTATTATTTTCACTTACTTGACTGTCAAAACCTTGGTATCTGAGAAGTAGGAATACTTGTTTATGAAGCACCCATCACAGCAAAATTTAGTTGTAACATTGGCAATGTCTGTGATTAGAAAAGAAGGTGTACTTGTGGAGTTGCCATGTACTCAAGATGACCATACTCATGAAAAAATTCTCTCTTACATTGTAAAACAGGATGTAACATATTCCTTAATAATTATGTTAAGAAACTTAATAATGTCCAGAGTCGTATACATACAAAGAGGAGGAGACTTAACAGTCTCATAGGTTAAGGGTACTAAATTATCTTGTAATAGAGTGGTTCTACAGTAAGAGGATGAAATGTTGTAATGTAGGCATACCCTGTAAACTTGGCTATTATGTTGTCATATTCCACCCTTTAGTCAGTGATAAACTGGTTCTGATATTTTCATAAATGCAGTGTAGTGTAATTCAAAAAGTGTCATATTTTCAAAGTATTCTTCAATTAATATAAAGTGTTCATTCCTATCACAATGGCAGCAGAACCATAAGATGTATGTGTTCCTGCAAAGGAGAAAAAATCTTTAAATTTTAAAGTGCTGCCTTAGTGAAAAACTTAGTAGTTCACTTTCAAGCTCTATGCCAAGGTTGAAATTGAAATTAAATCACGTCATGTTTTTAATGAACCTAAATCTTTGCACAGTTTCATTAATGAGTTTCCTTGAAAAATATTAGGTGTTTGCATACCCTTTTAAATGTGTCTTGTAATTTTAAGAATTAATATCTTGCAGAGACTATGGTTTGGATGCATGATTATATTACCATGTATGCTGTAAATTATTTCTTTAAAAAATATACTCCAAACCTTTGCATATTTCTATTGACAATGAAGAAATATTTTTCAAACATTATCTAAATGGCCAGTGGTACTTTATAGCCAAGTTAAAATATATTTTCAAATAGGTACTTTTAATTTTTGACATGTTGAATTTGAGAGTACATGATTCAGTATCAGTACTTCCATGTAATCTGAATTTAATGAGGCATTTCTGGGCTCTAATTTTGTGATATTATTAAGCCCATGTACTCATATTCTGAGTGTATTGTATTGTAGTTGATTCACTGTTTCAAGGTTAGTCTGTTGCCATAAAAGGCTTTTCTTCCATCATCCTAATTGTATGCTAGTCTCTAAGTTGTCTTCAACAAAACATTTAAAAATTTTCTTGTAATTTGACCAAAATATGCACTTATATGAAATTTTAAATTTCTTATGCTAAGAATTGTTTTTCCATATTATGCTATTTTCTTAGTTAGCCTATTTTGTCTTCCACAAAAAAACATATTTAACATCTTTCTTGCAATTTGTGCAAAATATGTTTAAACCAGTGTGTTGAAGAGAAAGAGAGTTTTTACATTAACGGAATGTGATTGACAGGGTATTACTTGAAAAGTAAAAATTTAAGTTAATTACAGCATCTTGCCAGTAATGGAGAAAAGAAATACGGAACATCTAGGACTAATGTCAGATTATTTCACTGGAAGACTTAAGGAAAATTTCAGTAGATTTTCAGTAAAGTTTGTGGAATTATTATATTATTATTATTATTAAACATTGAAAATTTACAGGATTTAATTTCATCTAAATAAACAAATGAGTTTAAACAAGTTTCCGTGAGAAAATTCCCTTGATTAAGAATTAACAGTTCAGAAATGTGTATTGATGTAATGTTTGTATAGAAGAATTAAGTTATTTAACTAAAACTAACTTATGTTATTATTGTTAAATTGTTGTATTTCCTGTTATGAATTCCAGCGTAATTTCTTCATCCTCTATGAATCATTCCCTCCTTTGCATTCCATTTTTCATTTGTAACTAATTATTTCCATTATGTATAATAATATCCGATTTGTTTTTTTTTTTTTTTTTGCTAGGGGTTTTACGTCGCACCGACACAGATAGGTCTTATGGCGACGATGGGATAGGAAAGGCCTAGGAGTTGGAAGGAAGCGGCCGTGGCCTTAATTAAGGTACAGCCCCAGCATTTGCCTGGTGTGGAAATGGGAAACCACGGAAAACCATCTTCAGGGCTGCCGATAGTGGGATTCGAACCTACTATCTCCCGGATGCAAGCTCACAGCCGCGCGCCTCTACGCGCACGGCCAACTCGCCCGGTGATTTGTTTCTAAGTCAGCACTAAGACAGAAATATTTACCAAAATAGTAAAAATAAAATGTTCTAAATAAGAAATAAAGGAAGGTTTCCGGCACGTTAAAGAGTCCTAAATGGGACGAAATTCCAGTTTACTTTGGCTTATGATTAGTAGTATATACGAAAGACCTTGATTATTAATTAATATAATTATTTTATTTTCCAGTAAAATGTTAACTGATACTTCATGAGTTAAACGTAGGTGAATTACTAATCACCAAGGATCATAAAATTATTATTAACTAAAAAATAGTAACAATCAAATTAAAGCCCCTTGTTGCTATTTACTATCAATCTGAACTTTTACGAAATTTCCAGAAAACGGAGTGCGCCATCTCTCCGTCTTTCTTCTGCTTTAATTGGTCTCGGTGCAACTGAATGTGCTTTAATACCCTGAAAGAGCATCTTTTGAAAACGTTTTGTAAATCACACAAGTTCTCATAAAGCAATTCGTTCAACAAGCATTGAAGTGCCGTTCGCGCTTTAGGAGTGACTGCCTATCCTTGTGACGTCATCAGCCGTGCTGTGAGGCCTGTTGTATTAGTAGGTACTGGTACAACTCGCGCCCTTGATAATAATCTTATAGTAAAATATTTCCCTTGTTAACATTTAAGATTAAAACTCCCGAATTTAATGGAACCCCCTGGGGGGCGCGCGCCTTAGCGCCTCCCAAACGAGCCGCCACTGCTTCAACAGCTAATTCCCATTATTCGGGGATGGGCATATGTGTGCCGTCTTCAGCATTAGAATTCATCATAGGTAAGGCCCCATCCTCGCAGACACGCGAATCACCTAACAGGCGTATGTATGTTGGGTATTCAGCCCGAAGGCTGGTTTGATCCTCTACAGCTCCACCAACAGCTGTCATAGATAGCCTAGGTGTCACTGAGGAGGCATAGTAGGGAAGTGAGGAGTGAGGTAGTTTCCCGTTGCTTTCCTCACTGAGCCAGAAGTTGCTATTGCATATAAGTCTGCCAAGCCTACTGAAATGCATGCACCAACCGACCCTATGAGCGATATTTTCACACCATTCATAACAGGGACTGGCTGCATAAGGAATGGCATTACTGGCATCGCTCATACCTCGGTCACTTTCATATTGTCAAAGTCAAGGATGAGACTGAGACAGGTCAATGAAAGTAACAAATTCATTCTAGCCCATACCAGAAGACATAGTGCACTGTAAACACTACATCCTGCCAGCAAAGGCATACAGGCACCAAGTTAAAAGACCTGCATCAGGCCTCTTTGGAGGCCACACAACATAATTGTTATTATTACGTACATTGTTTAAAGCATGGCAGCCCTGTCTTCTTCACAGCTAGGAGCATTTGACTCAGAATTGGTAAACAAATCCAGTACACTAGACCTGAAGTGGCATACAAGAAAACTTGTCAGTGTGACTCGCTTCTATGAACTGAAATACCTCATCCTGCACTGTCTACGGCAGATCGCATCAACACACTAGATAAGCTGACGATAACATTGTTGACATAAATCAAAGTGTTGGTTCCAAGTTGTGGAAAAAGTTCCAAGACCCCCATTCAGTAACAGATGGGCATTGCGCACGCCATTCACACAAAAAACACCACCACCTCAAGAGCAATATATATGAATTTCAGCACGGAAACAGTTGTTGTAAGTACCCAAACTATGCACAAGAGACTCCATGGTGGGGAACTAATCAAGATGACCCCCTCAGGACTCCTCCACACGGTGGATTGCATTCGGTGGACTAGAGCACATTAGACTTGGGCACGAGATTAATGATCCAGAACGTAGTTCACTGATGAAGTGAGAATTGGTTCACACCCTTATGATACCTCCCCGCGTGTGTGGGGGGCAAGAGAGGAACGTTACAATGAATCGTTCTCGGTAGAATGTCACCAACATCTTGGAGGTTCGTTGTTATCCTAGACAGGCATTTAGAGTTGGGGACGGTAGGAGCGGAGTGGAGCAGTTGTTTTCGCTCGTCCTCCGGAGCCGACCGGTAGTCCTCCGATTGAATTCACTGGCGGAAATTCAAATGTTTTAATATGGACAATGTTGTAACGGTGATCTTCTAGGAGGAATTACAATTTAGATTTCAGTACTAATTCCACAGATGCATGTGTCCTACGTTTGTCATTCAAATGCTGTAGTCGTTACAAGATCGCCACATTATTTGTTACGCTATGAATAACAGATTTTGATCTCCTGACATTCAGTTTGCAATAGGTGCAGGTGGATAGAATACTTTAGATTGAATATTGGCATATATTATACCGTTGCAAATGCATTTACAATATTATTAATAGTAAAAATGTTTGAGAATTATATTCCATTGCACGTAAACATGTATTATATACCGTACGATGCTCTTACATTAATTCTACTCGTAGCTCATTTATTATGGAAGAGTACGTCCAGCTCCATGGCTAAATGGTTAGCGTGCTAGCCTTTGGTCACAGGGGTCCCGGGTTCAATTCCCGGCAGGGTAGGGAATTTTAACCTTAATTTGTTAATTTCGCTGGCACGGGAGCTGGGTGTAAGTGGCGTCTTCATCACCATTTCATCCTCATCACGACGCGCAGGTCGCCTACGGGTGTCAAATCAAAAGACCTGCATTTGGTGAGCAGAACTTGTCCTCGGACACTCCCGACACTAAAAGTCATACGCCATTTCAACTTTTACTGAAGAGTACGAACTGATTGGAACTGGTTATATGCTGTACCGGGCTGAGTAGTTCAGACAGTAGAGCTCTGGCCTTCTGAGCTCAAGCTTGCGGTTTCAATTCCGACTTTGCTCGGCGGTACTTGAGAGTCTCATGTCAGCAGGTGTACCGGCACATGAAAGAACTCATGTGGGACAAAATGCCGGCATCTTAGCGTCGCACAGAAGTGGTTATGGGAGTACAGTAATAATAATAATCCTTCTATCAATTTACCCTCCAGGGTTGGGTGTTTCCTCGGACTCAAGGACAGTGAGACTTTGGATACATTTTTGTTTTGTTTTACGTCGCACCGACACAGATAGGTCTTATGGCGACGATGTGATCGGGAAGGCTTGGGAGTGGGAAGGAAGTGGCCCTGGCCTTCAGTTAGGTACCATCCCGGCATTTGCCTGGAGGAGAAGTGGGAAACCACGGAAAAACACTTCGAGGATGGCTGAGGCGGAGTGTACCCCGTTCCAGCTCTCATACCACGCCTCACATTGCGTGCCAGAGCCGGGAATCGAACACGGGCCTCCGGGGGAAGGCAGAGGCGAAAGAAGGTGCGGGCTGGAATGGGTCTAACTACAAGTCCGAATGATGGTGAATTAAAATTTTCATAAAGGTTATATTTTCAGAACTTAACAATTTTCATATAGACTTTCAAAATTCAACAAGTAACAAATCAACAATAAGCCAAGATCATGTACAACGAAATCACAAGTTTTAGGGGATCATTACAAGATCTGGGCTTCGAGCCCCAAGTTTTATCATTCCTGAGCTCTCAGCTCACAATCACAAATTACCAAAGGGCAGAAAACCCCTAATTACATGTAGCACTTGCTCCCACCTTTTACCTTCAAGCCTCCCAGGGGCACTTTTCAAACACAAGAAAGAGCTGAGCCGCTCACAATTTTTCAAGCCTATTAAAGGCAATACTATGCTTTACACTTGCCATCGAGGCACAACTTACAAGAATTAAACAGGGGTATCTCGTACCCAGCCTACAGGGCCTTAAAAGAAAAATAATAGTTTAATTTAAAAGGCCCTAAGTGCAAAAAGGAAAGGAGGCGTGGATAGCACTCCTAGTTCCGAGTTTCTGCTGTAGGGGACTACTTTAAGGCGGAAAATTCAAAAGTGCGGCGTAGAGGTGTACCAACCGGTATAATAATAATAATAATAATAATAATAATAATAATAATAATAATAATAATCTGTTTTTCCATTTACCCTCCAGGGTTGGTTTTCCCCCGGACTCAGCGAGGGATCCCACCTCTACCGCCTCAAGGGCAGTGTCCTGGAGCGTGAGACTTTGGGTCGGGGATACTTTCTTTTCTCGTTTTTTGTTTTTGTATAACGTCGCACCGACACAGATATGTCTTATGGCAACGATGGGATAGGAAAGGCCTGGGGGATGAACGTGGGTTCGAACCACACTGTCGGCAGCCCTGAAGATGGTTTTACGTCGTTTTCCATTTTCACGCCTAGAAATTGCTCTCCTTAGCCATTCCTATCACATCGTCGCCATAAGACGGCATGACGTAAAGCAAATTGTTACAAAAGTAATCGACAAATGAAGCACGAACGTAAAATGAGAATGTATATATTTCATGTATTCGTCATCATACTTATAAAGCAGTATTTACTATGTCGCTAGCACATCCGTTGCGCCCCACGGATGGAACGGCAAGTGAGCACACATTCAGTACTGCTCCTCCGTCCTCCGTTCGCCCACCGAACCACCGATTGGTTTCTAAGCAACAGTTTACTTTCTATCAGAGAATACCGGATGGAGCGCTGCACTCGCACTTCTTCTTCTTCTTCTTCTTCGTCTTTTCCCGCTCATGCGGGGTCGACGTTTTTGACAAGTCTTTTCCATTTTCCTCGGTCCCAAATGGTGTTTTCATTTAACTGCTTTTCTGCGAAGTCTTCTCGCACACAGTCCATCCATCTTCTTCTAGGTCTGCCTCTCTCCCTCCTGCCCTTCACCTCCAAGTCAAGCACTCTTCTTGCTACATAGTTCTCATCCCTGCGCTTAATGTGACCATACCAGAGCAACCGCCTTTCTTGAACTTTCTGTGATGCTTGAGTAACCTTAACACTGCCTCGTATGAAGCTGTTCTTGATATGGTCTTTCCTAGTAACACCACACATCCATCGTAGCATTTTCATTTCGGCTACATCCAACCGCTTATTTTGCGATTGTACTATTGGCCAAGTTTCTGCACCGTATATCATGGCAGGTCTCACCGCACTTTTGTAGACACTCCCTTTCACTTGGACATTTAGTCTCCTGTCGCAGAGGACACCAGACAGCCTTTTCCAATTTAACCAGGCAGCCTGAATTCGGTGTGTAATTTCCAGATCTAGATTGCCATCATCAGATACAGTTGATCCAAGGTACTTGAAACAATTACTTGCGAGGAGTTGATTTCCATCCATTTTCACACTATAATTTCCCTTTCCACCGAGGCACAAGTATTCTGTCTTATTCCGGCTGATTTTAAGACCTCTATCCTCCAGTGCTTTTTTCCAGTGTTCTAGTTTAAGTTCAAGTTGTTCTCTATTAGTGCTGCATAGTACGATGTCATCTGCAAATAGCATGCACCAAGGAGCTGGATCTCTAAGACTTTCAGAGAGAACATCCATTATCAGATTAAAGATATAAGGACTCAGCGCAGATCCTTGATGGAGACCAACTTCAACTGGAATGGTTTCCGTTAGCCCTACACTGCTTCTAACTTGCGTCTTTGACCCATGATACATGTCCTGAATGATGCGCACATACTTCTCTGGTACTCCCTTGGATCTCATGCATCTCCATACTTCTTGGCGGGGCACACGATCATAAGCCTTCTCTAAATCAATAAACACCATATGTAATTCTTTCCTCTTTTCTCTGTGTCTTTCCATGAGCTGTCTTAGAGAAAAAATGGCATCTATGGTTCCTTTCCCTGGCATAAATCCAAATTGTTCTTCTGCTATTATTGTCTCCTGCCTAAGCCTACTTTCAATGACTTTTTCCCAGATTTTCATAGTGTGCGACATGAGTTTTATTCCTCTGTAATTTGCACAATCCTGAATGTCCCCCTTTTCTTTAAAAATGGGGATTATGGTACTCTTCCGCCACTCATTGGGCATTATTTCCTGTTGGAATATTTGTTGGAATAGGTTTAACAACATATTTATTCCCTCTTCTCCCAGGCATTTCCAGACCTCTACAGGGATTTCATCGGGGCCCGTTGCTTTTCCACTTTTCATTTTCTTCATAGCAGTTTCAACCTCTATCCTGCATATGTCAGTGGTTACATTATAATTTGGAATGCCATCTTCAAACACAAGCCGTTCATTCTCCTCATTAAGAAGCTTTTTAAAATACTCCTCCCATCTCTTCTTAATTAGGTTCTCATCTTGAATTACCATTCCTTGTTCATTCTTCATTTGCTTGATGTGTGTTAGATCTTTTGATGCTACATCCTGTGCCTTAGCAATTCTGAAGAGCTTTGCCTCGCCCTCTTTGGTCCCTAAATTTTCGTAGACTTCATTCCATGCCAATGCCTTTGCTCTTCCAACAGCTCTTTTCGCAGCTTTATTAGCTTGTCTGTAGTGTTCTCTATCTTCGGCTATTCCAGATTCTTCCCAGGCTTTCTTGGCTTGTTTTTTCATCTTGATCGCATTCTGGACCTCATCATTCCACCACCATGTTTCTTTATCAAGTGGAGCGCCTTTACCAGATGTCATACCGAGAACTTCCATACCAACTTTCCTGATAGCTTCAGCGTTTACTGTCCACCATTTCTGAACACCTTCTACTAACTGTGCTTCTTGGATCACCTTTTCCTTGAATTCACTTCTCAAAATTGGATCTTCTAACCTCCACCATTTGATTCTTGGAGTCATTTTCCTTACTGCTCTCTTCTTCATCCCTGTGCATACATAATCAAGCACTCGCACTACCGATTGCAATCATAGGAACAACTGCTCCGTTTCCCAGCTCTTACGTCCAATGATGAACCGATGCAATCTCAGATGAAAGTGTCGAACATGACATAGCTAAGACGAAGACAGAATGGCTAGAGCTGGGAACGGTAGGAGCGGAGCGGAGCAATTATTGTTTTCGCTCTTCCTCAGGAGACCTCCGGTAGTCCTCCGATTGAATTCACTGGCGGAAAATTCAAATGCTTTAATGTAGGCAATGCAGTAACGGTGATCTTGGGTGGAATTACAATTTAGGTTTCAGTACTAATCCCAAAGATGCATGTGTTTTTCTACGCTTGTCATTCAATTGCTGCAGTCGTTTCAAGATCGCCTCATTATTTGTTACGCTATGAATAACAGATTTTGATCTGTTGAAATTCAGTTTGCGTCCGTCTCTGTGGTGCAGTGGTTAGTGCGAATAGCTGCCACCCTCGGAGGCCCGGGTTCGATAACCAGCTCTGCTACGAAATTTGGAAAGTGGTACGAGGGCTGGAACGGGGTCCACTCAGCCTCGGGAGATCAACTGAGCAGAGGTGGGTTCGATTCCCACCTCAGCCATCCTCAACGTGGTTTTCGGTGGTTTCTCACTTCATCTCCAGGCAAATGCCGGGATGGTACCTAACTTAAGGCCACGGCCGCTTCCTTCCCTCTTCCTTGTCTATCCCTTCCAATCTTCCCATCCCCCGGCACAGTTCCTGTGACGTCATCACCCGGTTGTACCGAGTGAATGTACTGTAGCGGCACGTTTTTACACGTTACTGGTATGACAACGTAAAGGTATTTCACCCGTGTATTCGTTGCCCTTTTCTCACAACATAACTGTTTCGCTTAATACAGCAATGTTGTTTTCTACTGCAGAAGCCGACCTGCTCATTTCATCCTTGCGTGGCCTCTTGATATGATCCCACAAATTTACTCTTCGCGTAAATGCGGCCGCAAAATTTGCATTTTGCTGATGTTTATCAACAGTAATTTCCGTAAACTTTATTAATTCCTTTAAATATTCTTCTTAATCTTTTTATCCTCCAGGGTCGGTTTTTCTCTCGGACTCAGCAAGGGATCCAACCTCTACCGCCTCAAGGGCAGTGTCCTGGAGCTTCAGACTTTGGGTCGTGTGATACAACTGGAGAGAATGACCAGTACCTCGCCCAGGCGGCCTCACCTGCTATGCTGAACAGGGGCCTTGTAAAGGGATGGGAAGAGTGGAAGGGATAGGCAAGGAAGAGAGAAAGAGGCGGCCGTGGCTTTACGTTAGGTAGGGGCCTACATCCCAGCATTTGCCTGGAGAAGAAGTGAGAAACAAGACCACTTCGAGGATGGCTGAGGAGGGAATCGAACCCCCCTCTACTCAGTTGATCACCCTAGGCTGAATGGACCCCATTCCAGCCCTCATACCACTTATCGAATTTCGTGAAAGAGCCGGGAATCGAACCGGGCCTCTGAGAGTGGCAGCTAATCACACTAACCACTACACCACAGAGGTGGACAATAATAATAATAATAATAATAATAATAATAATAATAATAATAATAACATGATTGTATAATATTATAATTATTGTATTATACAGTATAATATATAATTAAAAATATATAATATTACAGTATTGTTAAACACTATACTGAAATTCAAGTTAAGAGCTTAGGAAAAGTATCCTTCCGCATGTGAGCACGTCCCCTGTTCCCCCTTCCCGTCTCGTCTCGGTTCTCCATCTCCGCCATAACCAGCTTATCATTAACGCCGTGCGTCCATCTGACAAGTACAGTACTTCATTCTGAAATAGTGAAGCATCAAACGAAATCACTGCCTTTCACATAGCTGTACTTTGATTACGTACCATACCTATTTATTCCTTCATTGACCATATAAAACCTACAGATTACTGACGAATTCCGAGGCAAGAGAAGCAAGAATTATTTTTGTTTCATAATGCGATTTGTGTGAGGCACATGGAGACTTACAACATACGTATACGATTCCGCTCTCTTGCAACGACTGTCAGTGGCAGTTTATCATAGTTAAAAAAGCTTAAAAACCCACCGGTGAGTGGGATTGCAAAATACAATGCTTCCAGGAATGTTGTAAATATTATAGTCTCGTCATTCGGAAGGTAAAAACGAACTCATGATCCTCTCATGACAACATTTCTGTAGGTAGAGTGCGGTTGCGAATATAAAGTAAAGTACACATTATTATTATTATTATTATTATTATTATTATTATCATCATCATCATCGAATACGCCAAAGATCCTATTCTCATACCGTGTTAAGGCCCTTCCTGTTTTATTTACGGCGAGTGCTGAGCTGACACATCATTCTTTCCCTGGAGACTTGGATTTTCCATTCCAAGCGAGCGGCGTAAACACTGTACACAGAAACGCGAATCAGCTGCGCGGACTTTTTCACGTCTTCCACAGTCCACAGTGGATTCTAATCTCGTAGGCTACTGTAAACGTTTAAAACAATTTGGTTTGGATATTCTACTTTATTTTCCTCTACTTTTGTTAGTTTTAAAGTATTTCACAGGGAACTCAAGCGTCAGAGCTTGCTCACAGCTGGCAGCCATTATGAATACTGAACAGTGAACACGCTGTTGCAGCCAGTAGCCCAGTATTGCCAACAGTTTTCTTGGATCCATCTTCAACGTTCCACCTATTATGCGAACTTATCAACAGTGGAATGAACTCGAACAAACTTACTAAGTACACAGTGCAATAAGATATCAATATCACATTAAATTATTATTATTTTGCTACATACACCACTGAGAATAATAACTATTCACAGCCATCTACGTATGAAATATAAGAGTTGGTAACGAACCCGAATAACATACAACCTGTGACATATTTTCCATATTTACACAGGGCAAAAATTTTAATTCATCAAGTCAGTTCACCAGAATATCTAACCAAACTGAAGGAAGCTCCTGACTTCAGGAACAAGTAACAAACTAGGGAACTATTTGGCGCTGCGGAAGCCTTTTCACCGACCAGAAGTCTGACTAACATCAAAGGGACCGCTAAGGTCTTAAGTTGACTCTCAGTATAACGATAAATGAGAATGTATACACTGACTTAGCAAATGTCATGGGATAGTCACCTAATAGTGTGTAGGGCCTCCTCTGGCCCTGCGAACTGCAGTGAGACGCCGTGGAAGTGAGTCGACAAGTCCCTGGTAGTCCTCTGGACGCAGCTGACACCAAATCGTTTGCAGAGCGGCCGCCAATGCTGGTCTGTTCGTGGGTGCAGGATCCATGACACGGAGCCTGCGTTCCTGGACATTCCAGATATGCTCGATAGGGTTTATATCGGGACTCCTGGGTGACCATGGCAGTCGTTGGACCCCCGCTGCATGTTCCTGGAACCATTCCCAGGCGACTTGGGAGCGGTGTGGCGGCGCGTTATCATCTTGAAACACCGCAGGACCGTCTGGGCGCTGGAAGGCCAGAAATGGGTGGAGATGATCTCCGAGCAGCTCAACATACCGCGTACCATTCAAAGTCCCTTCCAGAACAACTAGAGGGCCCATTCCATACAAGGAGAATGCACCCCAGACCATAACAGACACACCAGCACCCTGGACCACACCTTCGAGACAGGCGGGATCCATCGCTTCATGTGTTCTGCACCATACACGGTGCCTCCCATCGGCACGGTGCAGTTGAAATCGTGATTCGTCCGACCATATCACGTTACGCCATTGTTCCAGTGTCCATCCCTGGTGACTGGCGACAAATGCACGTCGTTGTGCCCGATGACGTTGGGTTAACAGTGGCACCCGTGTGCGGCGCCGGCTCCCATATCCCATAGAACCCATGTTCCTACAGATGGTCCACGGGAAGACATATCTAGCACGGCCTGTGTTGAATTGAACCGTGATTTGTTGCACGGTTGCCCGTCTGTCACTATTGACAATCCGTCTCAGATGTCGCCGGTCACGGTCATCGAGGGTGGCTGGACGGCCGGTCGTTTGTCTGTTTTGGACGGTGCCACCCGCATTCAACCATTCACGATACACCCTGAACACGGTTGATCGTGTGAAGCCGAATTTCCGCACAACTTCCGAAATCGCACTTCCCATCCGTCGGGCAGCGACCATCATACCCCGTTCGAACGGTGTCAGCTCACGACGACGTTCCATGTTACACCTATCACATGCACAGCCACTGCTCACAAGGTCTCCTATACAACTGCCGCTGGCACAGGGGGCGTGTTGTGCGCAGACAACACACTTGCGCATCAGTGCTCCGCTATCAGTGTATAATTCATATATTCGCCTTCTTCATACTTATAAAGCAGTATTTACTACGTCGCTACCACATCCGTTGCGCGCCACTACTGGAACTGCAAGCGAGCACACATTCAGTACTGTTCCTCCGTCCTCCGCTCGCCCACCGAGAACACCGATTGGTTTCCAAGCAACAATTTACTATCGGAGAATACCGGATGGAGCGCTGCACTCGCACTACCGATTTCAATCATAGGAGCAACTGCTTCGTTCCCAGCTCTGCAGGCATTGTTTCACCGCTGGTTCACAAACGTGACGGCTGATGTGTAGAACGCAATACTCTCCGACCCATAGCAAGTCATTGTGCAGAGATTGCAGGAGATGTATTTACTAGTGATGGGCAGTCTGAGACGAGGTCTCGAGATTTCTCGGGATTTCTCGAGACTAGCGCAGGCACTATTTCTCGCGAAAGACTTCGAGAGATCTCGAGAGCGTTGTCCCTGCATTGCACAGCGAGTAGCATGTCGTAGGCCTGCAGGTAGTCGGAGCTGAATATTGTTTTTGCCGAGTACGCGAATAGCCAACCACGGGCCTTCTCCATTTCGTAAAATACTTGTCAACAAGAGACTAGGGCGTTTATTTCTACCGAGGTCTATTTTAACGCAGTATAACATACTTATAAAGGATACGCATTCTGGCATTGTATGCACTGGTAGGTACACGTACCTGGATACTAGGGGCGTGCATTATTCGAACTCGAGACGAGGCAAGATGCCCCAATACTACGCATGAGTGTAATGTGTAATCTAAAAAGCTTGAGTTTGCGCCAATTCTTTCGTCAGGTAGGTGGACATCGTTATCAGACCCCACATTCAATATTATATTACGACCACGGCTCGTGTTTACCGACATTATGGTGACGAAGGAAATAATTCCTTACAATGTTATAGAGTATGCGCCTCATATGTAAAGTTAGCATAATTACCCAACAACAACAAGAGTACAACAAGCAATTCCATGGAGAGGAAATAATAGAAGAAATGCTACTAGTTTAACATTCTAAATCCAGCAGAAAATCACAAATTCAGTGTCCGTCGTTTACAGATTTTACTTTTCGCTTTACACTAGCACTAATAATCTTCTTAAACGATTTGATACCGGAAGAGAATTTATCAAAGACTGCTGCAATAAATTTATTTCAATCCCTTGTGGCCCTGTTTAGGAAGGAAAAACTTGCCCACATCAGTGTGCTGGTTATTATTACACTACTGTAAGTGGCCATTGCCACCGAAATATTTCCCATTTGCGATGTATTTGTTAATAATTAGGTACTTCCGTATGTGAAAGTCCAATGTGTAATTGTGTCTAGTTGTACGCGACAACTTGAAGACGGTGTCCGAAATGCAACGTAAGTCGTGGATGTCGGTTATTTTGAAGAGATGCCACATAGCACAGCCCGCTGTGTTGTTTATTCAAAAGAAGTAAAATATGTCGGAGGAAATATTTCTGGGATGATCTGACAATTAAAAGCACATAATATAAATGAAGAGGAATAGTCACAGAACATCTCCGGCCCGGTCTTAATTACAAGAAGCTACCCTGCTGAAAGCGATTATGAGGCATGAAGGTAGGTTTACATCCTAATAACAGTTATTAACAAATCATACGGGTTATACAGCTAAGACCGGGCGAGTTGGCCGTGCGCGTAGAGGCGCGCGGCTCTCAGCTTGCATCCGGGAGATAGTATTTTCGAATCCCACTATCGGCAGCCCTGAAGATGGTTTTCCGTGGTTTCCCATTTTCACACCAGGCAAATGCTGGGGCTGTACCTTAATTAAGGCCACGGCCGCTTCCTTCCAACTCCTAGGCCTTTCCTATCCCATCGTCGCCATAAGACCTATCTGTGTCGGTGCGACGTAAAGCCCCTAGCAAAAAAAAATTACAGCTAAGAAGTCAATCTGAAATAACTCGTGAACGGTGTAAGATACTGGCATTATGTCTCCACTTCCATTAATGGTATTAAAGAGCTCCTAGTTCAACATGCACTGCCTTGCTAGGCTTTTGACAAAATGTATCGTTACACACGTTTCCATATGAGAACTGCTGGTGATAACTATCGAGCTTACACTCGTAGTTACTGGGAAGTCGCACAGCTCGCAGCACACGAGAATTGGTCTCGAGAGCGTGAAAAGAATTGGATAAAACTCGAGCATTTTAGATCACACGTTCCACTCACGTGTAATGGTGGTTGCATATATACCGGCGCACACCTTTCCCCGTCCCAAGTTCGAATAATGCACGCCTCTAGTTTTCAAGTAGGTGTACATCCTATCGACAGTTATTCACAAATTATGCATTGTTTTCGGCTAAGATATCCAGCGGTCAGGTTGTTCATATTGCGCGCAAGGTTCTATTGGTTCCAACTTGGATTGAGAATTTTCCTCACACTACAGCAAGAATCCATTATATTATAAGAATGTCGCATGGTAATATCTACATTTAATTTCTGTATCAGGAATATTGGATCTCAAGTAAGACAGACAATCTCTGCGCCAATGTTCAACTTTCACTTCTTTATCTGAAGACACACTCGGAATTTTAGAACTCAGTAGAAGCATCCAGTGTGAAAAGTGTTTAATTTGGTACCATTTTGAGTGTATACGTAGTGCTGGTTTTGCTAACAATGAAGATACTTGGACCTATGTGAGCTGTGGCGACTGCAATTTGAATAGCGGTAACAAACCTAGGTCTACAACGGTCAACGAATCGCTGGCGTCTCATTCCTTGGAGGATGGAGGTAATGATAATATACTTGTAATTCTCTCCTTATTGCAACATGATTTACAATCATTAAAAGCGGAGAATGAGATTTTAAAGGAGAAGGTACGTTTACTGGAATCGAAAGTACCGGTACCAGTAAACACTCAGAACACAGGTGGCTCCGTGAATTCTAGCGCTGGGTGTCAAGTTGCTTCAGATTATAGGAGGAAAAGTCTACAGTTAAATAAGGACAACTTTGTAATTGATACCAAAAATAGATTTTCAGCCCTGAGGGAAGTAAACGATACGCAAGGGCTTATCCGTACGGGAAGCAGTCAAACGTATAGCGCAAACTCCGTTACGAGAAGCGGCAAAGTTAGGCCTAAAATCCCACACAGTGCATCGGCGAAAGTGTCGAACATTCTTATATTTGGTGATAGCCAGGCGAGGGGAATTGCGGAGAAAATGAACAATGAAGATATTGCAGAATCGGCCGTCATCTATCCTAGGGCCCCAATGAAGAAGGTATTGGAAAACACGGAGCAGGCGGCAAGAAATCTCGGAAGTCGTGATGCAGTAGTGATCATCGGCGGGACGAACGACGTAGCTCACAACGACGCTAAGAATGTCATTTCTGAACTTAAATGTTCACCAGGTAAGCTCACTCAAACTAACATCTTTGTAGTAAACATGCCCCACAGGCATGATTAGATTAGAGACTCGTGTATGAACACTGAAGTGGACAAAGTTAATACAGATATGTTTAAGATTTGTAAACATTTTCGTAATACTCTGGTAATTGAATGCAGCAGTTTCGAGAGACACTGTTACACAATGCACGGCCTTAATCTAAACAATTCAGGTAAACAAAAGATTGCAAATGTTGTTCTAGGTTTTATTAATCATAAGATATGTACTGTAAAAAAGGCAACTCCCTTGAGTTATAATACTGACCAGGAAAACTAGTAGAAAGAGCCAGCTGTACTTCAAGCTGGCTCAGTCAATTAGAAAAGTAAGGAAAGTAAGGAATTTCAAGTTACCCAATTGCAACAGTCAAGTTTTAGGGAGGAAGGGGGTCTGAGATTGCACTTGGTAAAATGTCAAGAGTGTAGTAAATAAACAATTAAAATTCGGTACATCGATGGAATCCTATGAGATTGATGTGGTAATAGGAGTGGAATCGTGGTTGAGAGAAGGGGTGGGTAATAGAGAAGTATTTCCAGAAGGGTACACAGTCTATCGTGGAGACCGATGAGATAAAATGTGAGGAGAGGGGTGTTTATACTGGTGAAGGAAACTTGTTGTTCACATGAATGGTTTGCCGTGAAAGGGATGATATATTAGGGATAAAATTAGTTTGTGATGATATGAAGGAAGTGAGAATTATAGGAACGTATAGGCATGGAAGAGAGGAAAGAGACATGGAAATATTTGAGAAAATAATGGATTATACTCATAAAAGCAATAATAATGATATGGTAATAATTGGGGGAGATCTAAACTTGCCTGAAGTTGAATGGAATGGAGCTGCAAGTGAAGCCCATGAACAGAAAGTGGCAAATAAGTTAATTTGGGAGGGAGGATTTACACAAGTAGTACAAGAACCGACTCGTCTCAATAACTTACTAGATGTATTCTTGGTTAAACCATGGGAAATTGTTGATAAAACTGAGGTAATTGAAGGAATAGGTGACCATAAGGCTGTAATAATGGATGTAGGACTGGTACCAAAAAGGCTCAATAAGAGCTACACAGTATTCACAGACTTTACAAAAGCATTTGATAGTATTAACAGACAACAATACGTTAAAACCATGATGATAGGAAAGGACCACATACCGGTAATTACTAATACAGCCTACCCTACTTACTCATGTATTAGACCCCCTCGCGTATTACAGCCCCCTTGGCTTTTCGAGACGAAGAAAATGAAACTCACATACAAGAACCCCAACGTAATTCATAAAGAACAACGATTCCGCTTTGAAGCCACTACAAGAAATATGCAGCTCTGATGAAATCGCACGAATTTGTGAATAGTTTCGTCCGTACGACTCACGCAATGAAACCACACGTCGAAGTCATGCGGTACATCTGTGTTTCGTAGTTAAGAAACGTCTGCCTCCGTAGTGTAGGCCTACTGCAGCTCTGATGGCGTTGCACAAATAGGTGAACAGTTTCGCGTCTGACCCGTGCATTGCAAGCACGCATCGGTCATGTATATAAGTCTGGGTTTTCTAGTTAAGAATGTCCGCCAGCGTAATGGTTAGCACAATTAGCTGCCGTTCTCGGGAGTCTGAGTTTGATTCCCCGTACCGTACTGCCAGAGATTTACGAATGACAGGAAGGTTGATTTGAGGTAAAAATGGTACATGCAACTCCCTTCCACTGGGGGCCTAATAAGGAGCTGCACCACCTCGGTATGAGGAAACGAGTTTACTTTATTTAAGAAATATTCACGGTTGTTGCTAGGCCTATTAATATAGGCAGGCGAGATCATTAACAAAGTGATCGTTTAATATCACGTAACTCGGGCTAATATAGGTTTTTTGGGAGAGAAGTAGGTTTAAAACATGATAGAAACAATCCAATCACAATTGTTTTACTCGCCAACGTACCTAACAAATAAAAATAATATTAATTTTTTATGTCCCCACTTATTTTCAACGATTTTTGGAGACGCCAAACAAAACATACAAGGGTATGCGTTAATAAAATATGGGAGACAACGAACGTACGAAATTAAACATTATGATAAAAAAACGCATTACCGCCACACCTGTAGATATCCATAAAAGCGACAGACTTTCGTGTTATTTATTTCTATTCTTTCCGTCTTGGATCTTTTGGCACCATTCAGGCGATACCATACCTAACCTAAACAATGCGGTCCCTCTTATCTCATTTACAACTATTTAGAAAAAATCCTGATGTGATAAATGTAGAGAAATAAGCATGAAATTTACTTAATCAGTCATTATTGGAATGTAGAGGGAGTATTTAATTTTTATTAAGTACTAGTAACTGGCATGTAACATTCATATTTAGTAGCACATGTTGCAATTTCTGCAGGGAGCTTGGAGCTCGGGTTTATTTGCTCGCCAGCTTAGAAGGGGGAATTTCGACATGACGTACACAGAGCAGAACAAGGAAACAAAAGAACTCCAACTGCCAGACCAAAGTAAAACATTTTGGAGGCACGGCGAGAGGCTGCAAATTTATGTTTGAAGTAAACGTCGGGTACGCGATGTGTTGAGCCAATGAAGTTATAGAGCCACAATCAATTTGGCTAGGCAATGGTCAATGCAAGTTATGGCCCTGATCGAGGATCCAACGACGTCTTTGAGGACGAATTGATAAAAGCGATGTGAGCCTGGGCTAGCAAACCTATTATTCGACGAGATTCTGTGCAGGTAACACCGAAAGAAGTATTATTTACGCTAGTGCGGGTCAGAACGTATGTTTCTTGATCGTGTGGGGACTTGAACTTTGGTTTAAGACGCCCAGTCTGCATTTCAATTATTCAAGATGTAAAACTTTTGAGAATGGCTCTTATTTTTCGATTTTCAGAGGGAAGAACAGTCTCCAGATAGCCATTCAATGTTTAGTAGCTTGTCGGTGTAAACAGATTTTACGAGGACATCATACTCAGTAATTTCCAGTCCAGCATTTAAATGGGAAATATTTGACCTAGTTACGGAATTAGATAGGAGGAGTTGTTCCGCAACTGAATGGGGACTGGTTTCGCGGTCAGTGGAAATTACCCCGACTGTAGTATTCTAGTAACTGGTGGGTTAATCTTGACCCAATTTTCTACGCCATGAACGAGGGGATGTTTTAAGAACAACATCCAGAAGCAGCGATGGAGGCTACAAGGTTCATACTTCAACGCCTGGAGAATGGAGACACAAGGACTGATCGAGTCTTTTCTGAAGGCAACATCATCGATATGGCTGGTTAACACGATGGGGGCCGGCTGTTCCTGAAGGCTGGCGGCGATAAGTCAACTAAATAGATGAGTACAGAATTTCCAATGAAATTTTGTGACTGTGAACGTGTTTTAATGTTGCAGAAGGGGATAAGTTAGTTAATATTTAATTTCAGTAAATTTAGCTTTTGTTTGGAAGGACTACGTCCTATTTAAAGTGAATGTTAGGAAGCTCGTTAATCTACATATATAAAATAAGAGTTTTGTCTGTACATTGCTCAGAATTTGAAAATAATGGTATTTCTGTATCGGTCATGTCCACAGTAACGAGTAAATGCACTTTTTACTTTTCCGTAACTTCTGTCTGTCTGTCTGTCTGTCTGTCTGTCTGTCTGTCTGTCTGTCTGTCTGTCTGTCTGTCTGTCTGTCTGTATGTATGTATGTATGTATGTATGTATGTATGTATGTATGTATGTATGTATGTATGTATGTATGTACATGCATCAAGAGAAAACGGCTGAAGAGAATTTAATGAAAATCGGTATGTGAATACGGGGGATGATTCACTACAATCTAGGCTATAAATTATTTTACTCACGCTGAGTGAAATGGTAGTTTAGGGTAGGCCAAAAATTGAACTCTCAAATATTTATATTTTTAGTGGTCCTATCAATAAATACTACATAACTAAAGTTATATAGAATTAAATTTCCGATCATTTATGCCATACATTGTTACCGTACCGGCTTTGATAATACAGATATTCATGAATTTGTAATTTTGTTGCCAAGTCCATATCAACGCCGAGCCACGAGAAAATGGGTTAACAGTATTTAATGTAAGTCGGTATATAGAGTTGGGGAATAAGAAGCTACAGTCAAATTTATAAATAATTTTGTTCGTCCTGTATGAAATTGTAGTTTAGGGGAGGCGCCTAAAATTTAATGTTTAAATACCTATGTTATTGGTCCTATCGAAAAGTACTGCACAACAAAAGTTATAGAGAATACAATTTCCGACCATTTATGTTTTATTCAAATTTACCGTACCGAATATGATAAGAGTGGTATTTCAGAGTCGGAAGAAAACTAATGTGAAGGCCTACAATATTGAAAGCGCATAACATTGATCAACAATAACATTACATCGACCATTGTTTGTGGTGATGTTCTTTGTCTCTTATGCTGCCGCTGAACTCCGATAGATGGGATTACTGCTGCGTATCGGGATACCAGCCTGACTGAATATTGGCGGGAAATAGTCGGGGAGTTAGAAAACTTTCTTCTTTAGCATGTCATTCCTCTGGTTCATACATTTTTTGATACCGTGCTGCTGGTACGTAACTCACTGGTTCATCATAGTATTCCAGCTATTCGAATCCTACTCAGACGCGCTGTTTTGAATGAGCAGTGTGCACTTTTAAGGCAGAGGCTCACTCAGTAGTAGTAGTAGTAGTAGTAGTAGTAGTAGTAGTAGTAGTAGTAGTAGTAGTAGTATGACCTGGTCTAGAATTACAATTTAGGCTTATTCCTAATTATAACACCATCATTCACTAATAACTCAAAATTCAATCCTGAAAAGAGCAGTTTTTAAAAAGAGCTTCTTCCTCCTAACTTTTATTAAATTCTACATTCATTTTATTCAAAATTAGCAGTGAAGAGGGGTTTTCTCCTCTGGCTTGGAGGAAAAAATTGCCTCCAAGTCAGATAGGTTTTTCCACCGCCAGTGTAGAGAAATGAGATTTTCCGATTCATCGGGTACTCCTAGGAAAAAGATAAGTAAAATGGCATAGTTTTTGCCCTGGAAATCTCCACTATTCGACAGCGCCCCCTCCCCCAATCCGAAAAAGAACTAAGAGTGTTCACGTATCACGGCTGTCTGTGGCCTGGTCATTCCAGCTCTGGAACTTCGGACTGTTAGATCGGCAGCGTAGTACTTTTCGTTGAAAGTGAGAAAATGTGTGTTTTTTCATTTGATCGAGTATTTCATGTGAAATCATTGCTTTTAATCGCGCCATTCCTACTGACGTCATTGTAATGCCCTATGTTCATTTCAGTTGGGAAAACCACTAAGACAGTCTTTCTGAGGATGTAAAAAGGCAGGTGGAGAGTATGTGTCTGTCATCATATTGCAATTCCCCAACCAGATTGTGACTGAAGGTAGGCAAGCGGGCCTGCAATTGCGATGAAAATTCCCCAACGCAGTCTTCAATTGAGAAAAGACGTTTGGTGATTTCTTCGTCGTGTTTCCAAGGTAACGTTAAGAGCTATGCAATTTAATACAATCTTGCTCACAACGTGTACACTGCCCAACCTACAACTCTGTATACAATGTAGAATTCCGTTGCGAAGCACGGGTATATCAGCTAGTGTAAACATAATGTTAAAGTAAATGTGGACCGATTGCATAAGGTCGCAGGTTGCTGCATTTTTATTCAGAGTTATTGGCTGAGTGGTTAACACTTTTTTTAAAGTCTGTTTCTTATTTTGGCCTCATTTATTAAATTTGTTTTGCTTTGATGTTTGAGACGCAGTGTACGTCTCTGGGCTTAAATGTAAATAAGAGTTTAAATTAAAGTCAGGATGGCATAGATTAAAGTATTAACGGGAGCTCAAAGTGTACGGAAACATGCTGTCACGTTTTCAGGGATTTCTTGTATGATGTGTAAATGAACAATGGCAGGATGGGACTTGAACCCACAACAGCTAGGTAGCGTGCGTGATACTGCACATTCTGACAAAACACATGGCAAATGAACAAAAAAGAACAACATACAATATCACACAATAAAACAACACAGTCTGCAGCATCTAAAAATAATTACATGCCATAAAAATCTTAAAAAACTTCACTCGTCTTGCAGTCTCCGTAAGGGATGGATCCATCCCTTTGCTCTGCTGGGCTGTGGCAAGGACCTACTCGAGGCAGGGGGGGGGAGGCAAGGTCGTTTACACTTCCAGGCATACCAAAAAACATCAAACGTACTTAGCTCGGCCTTGCTACCACACAACTGGCGAATGTCTCGCAATAATAGGACCTTTAACATTTCGTATCACTCAAAGCGGGCATTCTTTCGGCTCTCTGAGCCTCTTCATAATTCAGATGGGGATCGTTCACTTCTGATGTATATCAAGGCATACGAGCCAGACCTCATATCAGGTCAATTTTCATCCAATGGAAACTTTTCCGTATATCATATCTCCATCAAAATCCACGGAGTATCATCCGTATATTATATCTCTTTGTCCCTCAGTCCCCGGTTCAAATCTAGTGCAGAATTGTGGAAAAGCCCCGCCGGCAAAATTGGACAACCTTCATTGTTTCGACGTTGATGACACATATTCCTCTGCTTCGCCCCTTCCTGTGAAATTCATGCACACAGATAAACATGCAAGCCCTGATTTTAAGTAGCCAGTACATCGTAATGAGTTCCAACTCAACACTATAAAGCAGCAGATCCTTATGTTTTAAAGATCCTAGCTTTAAAACTAGCTACGTTATCACACACAAAGGAATAAAATTACATGACAACAGACCTAGATTAGACCTATCTCCTAAGTTACCAATAATAAAACTATAACGCTATGCAGGCATTAGTCCTGATATTCACACTTGGTTGCCAAAAGGGCTTAAATAAAGTTTTAATTAAATTGAAAGAAAAATATCTGCGAAAATTGCTGCCCCTAACTCATGCCAAAATACTTGTTCAACTTATCTTATTGCTGTAGACCTCATGCTCCCTCCATTGCTGACTCAGTAGTTGTATCTAGCCTATCATCACGCCGTCGTCATCCTGGGTTGACAGTCCTGGTCTCAGCTCCTGGAATGGCTTCATCGTGGTGCCGTCTTCTTGCATAAGAGTGTTGGAACGTCTCGTGTTATTGGCAGATCTTGTCGTAGTTTCCACGAGACAAACTGCAATCAAACACCCAGTCGATCGTCTGCGATGCACTCCGGACTCTCTTACTCCTTAATTACGTTAGGGCAGAAATTTGCGGTGTATCAAGTCAAATGTACTTATTGAATGCCTAATGCTCAACTGCACGCGAACTCATGTTATTAATCTGACTTTATGTTTAGGCAAAAATTGCGGCCTAGCTAGCTGAAATGTATATGGCAAATGCTTCGTGCTCAACCACACAAGAATTCTTGTTAGTAGACTGACTTTACGTTCATGTAAAGATTGTGGCCTAGTTAGCCGAAATGTACATAATTAATGCCTCGCGCTCAACCGCACACGAACTTTCATTAGAAGTCTGTAAGTCTTCCCGTTCTAGTTCATATCTTAGCTACACTCCTATCTCGAATTGCACACTGTTCGCATATTCAGTTTCTACGGCGAAGTCTTTGTTCGACGGTAAGTTCACGGCGCAGTCATAGCCTGGAACGATACCCTCGCAACCGAACTGAATAAAACGTTAGAATGGAATGAAGCCTCTTCACACATCTCTCACTATTTATAAGGAACAGTAGGTGACGCCAAGCCAGGGGCTTCAACAAGATACACCCTTCACATCTATGTGAAGTGAGTCGCTAGGTTCGCACGCTAATCGCACGAATGTTGTATTACGGAAAATACTGCTTATTACCATCTCAAGACACATCATGTCATTCCGTAAATTATCAATAATATAACTGTAGTTTTAATTTCTCTAATATCCTTCCAGGAGAATAGATATGACCTGATTTCCAAAAATGTCAAACCTGATTCTCCCGCTCTAATTTTCAGTAAGGTGGTAGATGTACTGTAATTCCCCGAATAGTTTCCGAACATCACCATCCTTTATCTGCTCTTCTTTCTCGCTCACTCCCTGTGCCATACTCGAAGCTGCAGGCTTCATCCACCCAAAATATACTCAGCTCGGCTTCGCGCCAATTCTGACTTCAATACTCTGACGCTATATTACTGCTATGTTAAATATCCATTTCTCTTACCATGAACGATACGATTCAATATATAGTGTTGCCAAAGCTGAAAAGGTTATTATTAATGACCAATTTTAAAATACTGTAGAAATGATGTCCTGACTTTCTCGTTTACTTAAGTTATTTTCAAAGATGGGGAATAATTTTGAGATGTGAATACTGGGGTGCATATTGATGATGTCAAAAGAATGTAGAGGGTGATTTTGTTGGACGTTGAAATTCTTGAGTTTTTCTATGACATACAAATAATTGAAATAGTAAATAATGGCCCCCTTCTTTCCACAAGCGAAAAATAGTTTCATCCATCTGGACCGATACTTCAATCCTAATTCCAATTTAAACGACATTTCAGGAAAACCAAATATCCTTCTCGACTTTCTTATTTTCTTTTTTAAAAACGTTTCTTCTTTACATCCAAATACAATATTCCATGCTTTGCATAGTTTCTATCCATGTCTTTTGCCCCCAATTACCTCAGTCACCTAACCGAACTTACATCCACTCCCCTTATTTCCTTGTTATCACTCTTTCTAATCCACTATCCTCCTTTATCCCCTCCTTTTCCTTATTCATTTCTAAATATCATCCCTCACTGCATGTCATAAAATCTTCATTCTTTACAATATGAAATTTTTATATTATATTTTCTCACGCCTTTTAGTCCTATCAAACTCATACATTGATTTTTACTTTCTTATAAATGTCTCTATTTCCGCATTGAACTGAGAATTATTCTCAAACATGGTTCAGAACGACTTGACCTTCAGACTGACCACTTTGCCGCCACATGAACTGTTTGAACATTCATTTAATGATACTTCCAGTCGTCTTCTGTGATACTCAATTGTTTCCAATTCTGCACTTATTTCCTTCTCACTGGTGCTTAACTTCAACTTTTCTACGTATAAGCAATAACAACCAGCTATCTGTTTCTTAATCTATAAAACATATGAAGACAACATCCAACATCCGGATAATTATTTATCTTCACATCAGGATTTGTAAGAACTTTAAATACCCAGTGCATCTTTTTTATGTGATATTGAACTTTCGTCTTGTGAAAAGTTTATGTTTTCTATGTTTTATTTGCTAGTGAATTTTTAGCTTGCACCTTTTGAAAAATTTAAAAGACCTTTGAATACCTAGTGCATCTTTCTTATACGATTTTTAAATTTCGTCAGTTGAAAAAAGTTTATGTTTTCTACGCACTCTTGTTACTTGCCAGTAACTTTTTATCACGCACCTTTTGAACGACAGGCTGAAGATGACCCTGAATAACGGTCGAAACCAGCCCCAATTGTGATTTTCTTATAATGTAACCTTGCATTAATAAGTTTTGTTGTATTGAATAGGTGGAAGGAAAATATATTTTTATTTTTATTGTAATCTCAGTTCAATATGAACGAAATGCGGTTATATGAACGCTATTGATCCACGAAATATCACTGTAATATTTGTCACATGTGAAAGGTAATCATTGATTTACTGAAATAAAGTCTCGAATCCCAGGTAGATTAAGAAATACCGTCGTTACTAGCAAGAAATATGAATACGTATTAATACTGATGAGCTGTAAACAGGAGTCCATCATGTTACATTCCGCTGCTCGCGCCGTCTTTTGTTTGTTTCTTGGGGTCCAGGGCTGGCACCGATGAATGGGAGTGCCATGTCTGTGAATTCTTATTATCTTTGTGCATTTGTCTAGCGCGGAGAGTTCAAAAAGCAAAATGGAGGTGAACAACATTAAGGATGTTATCGCTTTTTTGACGACGAAAATCACCATGTAATAAGGAAATTACAAGACCTAAATCTCGTGCCGAAGCAACCAGAAAATAGCATGATCCCTGGACCAATAGATATATTACTTTATTAAAGGAACAGCACTATTAGACAATTGACAGTTGAAGTGACACGACACCAAAGCATTACCGTGAGCAAAGACATGACACACGAAAGTGTTGTGTTACACACAAACAAAACACGGAAGCCCTGCGACGCAGAAAAAATTGTATATAGCTTTAAGGCAGTAAAGTATGTATTCTGTAAAATTAAATATTTCCATTATTTCTTAATCTACCTGGGATTTTAGACTTTATTTGAGTAAATCAATGATTACCTTTCATATGTGACAAATATTACAGTGATATTTCGTGGATCAGTAGCGTTCACGTAACCACGAAATGCATTTCTAATCATTCAATCTTTTCCTTTTTCGTAGCTTACAAATTCTTCTTTCACCAGAATGTATACTCCCCCTCCTACCATTCCTATCTAATATCTACGATACACACTCCAGTTTCGTGAGAATATTTCTGCATCCATTATATCATTTCTCAGCCATGATTCAACTCCTATTTCATTATCTGGTAAGTATATGTCTATTACATTTCTTAGTTCTATTCCTTTCTTTACAATACTTCTACAGCTCATCACTAACACTTTTATGTGATCCCCACTTGACTTCCAGATCCCTGAACACTTATCACCGCTTCCTGAATGTACTGTACCCTGGTTGGGCGTTAGCCACGTCATTCAATTAGAATTATTTATTGAGAAATATATTTCATATTCGCTAAGTCAGAATATCTTACGTTTGTACATTGTGGGCCTACAGACCAGTTCTGAAGGTATTGTGAAACCTACACAGACTTCTATCTCCACTAGAGATTATGAAACACAATGGCCAGCAAACTTAGTATTCTCAGAATTATTTCCATGTTGGAAAGAGAAGGGGATGGTTATTTCCGAGTCAACGGAGAAACCCGAGCCTGGGGGCCAAGTGGTCTTTAGAACAAGGAAATTACGGCGCGCAAGATTCCTGAAAATGACGTCTTGAAAAGTCCAAAGCTGGAGACGGGTGTGAAGCTGGCAGTTGGTATTTAAAGGAAAAGCATAAGATTTCAAACTCCCGCTTAGCTATGGACCAATAGTAAAATTCGCCAGGGAGAAGCAGTCAAGCCAACATTGTATTATAGGAAGGGCTATAAAAAGTAACTCCGCTGATTAAATTTATAAAGGAAAACTGAATACACATTCATAATCAGGAAAATTTTAGAAACATGACCAAATACTAAAAGGTATTAATTCATGAAGATTTACTGCCATACTTCTTAGAAATTAGTGACGCTATTCACTGATTGGTTGAAGGCAAGGGACGCCACAAATGGCGCGTATTTACCCGCTAAGAATACAGGAGCTAAATTCGCAATTATATTACCAGCGATCGAAATGATATGAGATTTGACGATGCACGGATCATAATCACATTAGTTGACCCCAAGTTCAAGCAACGGCAAGTCTACATATAGTCAAACTAGCAAGACACTCGTGCTTCGCTACGGTATTATACAGACATTTAGAATTGTATGCTAAACACTGTATACATAATAGGCCAAAATTAGCGATCTGACGACAAAGTTCCTCCGAAATTTAAATCTCTCTTTCCAGCAATCGATTTCATACTTCCCGTGTTAGCTCCAGGTATTCCGCCCGGAGAGTTGGGTCGCTAAATCTTTGTCATTGTTTCCTATAAGCATTTTTAATATGGATCAAATGCTTGAGGAGATCCGGCGTGGTGTCGTCTTTGTTGCGATGGTGGTACTGAAGACGCGGCCGGACTGCTTTCGTAGTCTTTACCCGGTCACGACCCGTTCGCAGCGCGGTCCGCACATTTTTACGACCGTCCAGAAAATTATTATTAAAATGGTGATATTAGATGAATTTAGATTATTATTATTATTATTATTATTATTATTATTATTATTATTATTATTATTATTATTATTATTCCCGGGTATTTGTGGATCGCAGAGGTGAAAGAAGGTGCCGGGATGAACGGGTCTAACTACAATGTCAAGAATGAATTTAAAACTAAACTGAAGGTTATATTTTCAGACATCAAAATTTGACAGTTTTTACAAGTAGCAAACGTTAAACAAGATTGGTAAAACTCCAAGATTCAGAACCTTAACACCTTGGGCTTTAAGCCCCTAGCTTTACATTTCCTGAGCTAGCCGCTCAAATTGACAAAGATCACAAAGTTACCCAAGGGCAGAAATCCCCTGATACATGGAGCACTTGCTCCCTAAATTACAATATCACGCCTTCCAGGGACACTTTTACAACGCTTGGAACATAGCTAATGTGCTCTCAGTTTTCCAAGTCTACTCAAGGCAACATAATATGAAAATCTAATAATCACTGGCCTTACAAGGCACTATTTACCAATAGAAATCTTATTACACAGAGGTATCTAGTACCCAACCTACAGGGCCTTAGTGAAAAAGAACAGGTTAAATAAACGGCCCGAGTACCATTTGAATGGAGTCGAAGACTGAGCTCCAAAAACAAATATAAGACGTATAGGGTGCCTGGCCGACGAAACAGGGGCTATTTTCACACTACTGATGTAGCACGTATGGAAATAACTTTAATACATTGCAGAAACAAAAGCGTGGCACCTCAGACCAAGATGAAGGGGAGCTCGAGATGGTATATCAATTTCTATCCCCGATTTACAGTCAAAGATTTTATGAAGTTTTTACATTAGCCGGCAGAAGTTACATTTCCAGAAAGTAAGTTACATAGTTGATGACTAGGACCTTTCCCTCGGGTTAAACTGCGGAGCTAGCAAGAAAGAAAGGAAGATGGTATGTGGCCATTACCTGGTAGAAGTTCTAGCAGCCGACGAAGAGGCCTCCCGCCTCCTGCTTGACACACACACTCAGTAAAATGACGATCAATCAGCTAAGAGACGTGAAAATCCCCAGTTTATAAACCCTCGGGGAAAGTTCGAGACCATTCAAGATTAAACTAGCCACACCCTCTCAATTTTATTGGTTAATTTAAAAGTTACACTCAAAATCGAAGAAGACTGATTGGTAGAATATTAATTACAGAAATTGTGGATTGGCTAGATTCAAAACTGGCGGAAAAAAAGGAAATATTGCCAACCCAAAAATAAATGAACATCAATCAATAAAAGACTTAGGAATACAAAACTTCTTTGAATCGAAAGTTATTTCCCTTCGCACCAGTGTGCATGATCATAGTTTTTAGCAGTGACATCTATGGAAGAATGTCCAAACTTCTTGATGAATGACAAACAAAACAAATATAAATACAGTCAGTTCAGGAAACTTCACGATAACAAAATTATATCATATTTTAGTGGTGATATCTTGAAACATGCTACTGTAGCATGTTCTCTAAAATGATTTTACTCTTGTCTCAATGAATAGGTATCTGCCTCGCTTATAGTGGCTTATGTACTCCTGCTTTCAATCGATAGAGGGCAGCACCCTCAGTCGCGAGAACGATCATTATTTCGGCGAGACTCTTTTAATATCATCTCCTTGGAGAGAATGTTGTTGCGTTTATGCATGCTAATTTAATCATGGAGCCCTCACACATATGAGCGGCATTTTTACATTTCAAATGGGTGTTTAATAGATTTAAAGCTGACATAAACTACCGCATCTTTATCATGCCTCGATGATTGATATTGAAGGTACTGTAATAGTTTGTAATATTATTTCTGCATTCTCTGTTTTCTTTTCCTTTTCCTCGTATAATGGCCGACCGATACTCATCTTTGTACTCGGGGCGAGAATGTTTGGTGTGTCAGATGTGGACGTGATAGTGGTGCATTAATAGCTTGGTCTCTGTTTATTTTGATGAGCTTCACTATGAAATATTTGCCATCGTTTGGAGGTATGCCCTGCGTGTCGGCTGGGAGGTCCATTCTGGTCGTACGCAGTGTGTATTTGATGGGTCTACGCGTGACCGTGGGGGTCACGAACGTCCGGCTGGCAATTGCCCTGGCTGAGCTAAGTATCTATAATTAATGTGAGACCTAATTTGTGAAACGATGAGTTGCACTGTACGAGTTGCCTTGATTTATTTACTCGTACCAATCGTCCGGTATTGTTTGCCTAGGAGGGCAAAAAGTCGTATGCTCGAATGAATGTGATGATGAATGAGCGGGGTGTAAGAATGACGTGTCGATCAGCTAAATTAATTTTAATTTATTCTTTACCGTGCCTTGTTATTTCTTGGGTGCGATGTCGTTTAATTGTTTGGTGTCGGTCCTGGTTGTTTGTGACCTGGAGGGCACCATGTTATTTCGTTTCTTTCGTGGGCGTGCGCAGGTCCATGTTATTCTTTGAGATTGGCATTCCATTCATTGCTCCAGAGAGCTTTCTCTCTGCCCTTTTATGAAATCTTCCTTGGTCGTACACTCTCTGGTTTAATTTATTATTATTTTCTTTCTGCTCCTTGGCGTGGGGAATCTTTTAACGAGAGGAATTGTTGAAAAATGATTTGAAAAGATAACAGACGCCCACGCTTGGATTTAATTTTTTCTCGCTAATGGAATGATCAAATTAAGTCCGTGCAAAAGATATTAACATCACAGCATTATGTTGCGAGGTCACTGATTATTCGATGGAAACATTATATGAATAACTATGCCTGGGGTTTCAAAGAATTGATGAGGTTACGAAATGTTGACACGTTTACCATTTGGGTCGACATCAAACAAGTATGTATTGCCCTGTTTCAATGCTGGTATTTTCCCTTAATGATTTATTTGAATTGCCTTATATTTCAATAAACCCTCATTTAGTATATGGATTTTTACTCATAGTAGTATTAGTCATTAACTTGAATTGCGATGATAAGAGGGATATTTCCAGTTCAGGGCTGCGTCGTTCGCCCTTCCTGGTCGGGGATCATAGCCTCATTTTTCTTTTCCATGCAAGCATTTAAACATGTATGTATAGTCTTTGGGGTGGGTGTAGCTCAATCTTCTGAGTAAATTTATAAGTTGGTCTGGTTTCAATTTCACTGTTTCACCAGTAGAGGAATTCTTTTAGGCGCTAGATTTAAATGCGCGGCGTTGGGGTGTACCTCCCGGTACAGACCTCCCCACCAAATGCCCTTCCTAGGGATGACACAGAAATTAAAAAAAAAAATTCCAGTTGAAGAAAATTTCTAAGACTTTTATTTGTTGATGGGTAGAAACTTGTTAAACTCCAACTTTAGAGTGTCCTTGTAGTATAGAAGGTAAAATACATGAGAATATTCTTGACGGCAAGACCTGCCGCCGCTGCCGATATCCAGTTGAGGTGGCCCGGACCCCTCAAGTACCCTCAGATACACCACTCCCACTACTATGAGAGGGGTAGTCGTGGTGATGGACGCCACAGATTAGAAGTATATATACAGTCTCCAGATGAGTTGGCGGTAGAGGCGCCGCACTTCAGCTTTTGCCGGGAAGATACACTGCGGCGCGCCGCTCAGAAGGAGGCCTTCCTAGAGCGAAGAGGACCCTTTCTTCTCCATGGTTTCCCTCACAAGATGTTAAAATACGGCGGCGGCCAGCTGAGGGGGCACTGAAACAGTAAGATCTCGGCGAGAGAAGGGTGTTATTGTAGACTTGACATTAGAGGGTACGATCTTTATTGGTGATGCTGAGGAGCGGGTGGCGTGTAAACCGCTTTACAGCCAATAGTGCGGATATGCAGGAGACGGGGGCTTGGTAATGGCCACAAGGGAATTGACAGCAGGAAAACCAGAGGGGAAGATCGTACATACAGATCACATACAAACTATAATACGATAATCGGTGCAGAAGGCCTCGAAAGATTATTTAACAAAAATATAACCTTCACACTCCTGCTAAAGATTAGCGGCAATGAATATCCAAAAACAGATTTAATTTGAGAGAGGTGGACTCTAAAGATCCTCTCTGTGGCTTGATTGCTCACAAAAAATGTAACGGGAGTCAGGAAATCCAATATGATGCACGGCCCATTAAATCTGGGGGCAAGCTTGCCCGCGGGAGCAAAATTCCTAACAATGACTTGATCTCCGACTTTTAAATTGGTGGGCCTCCGTTCACGATCATATCTTTCGCTAACCTTTTCATGAGAAACCTTCAGGTTGTGCTTAGCCTTTTTCCATAAATCTCTAATATTATCGGGATCTATTGTCTCTGGTAGAATATCATTAAGTGACCAAATATTATAGAGCGGCGTGTTAGGCACAAATTTAAACATCAGAGAAGCTGGAGTGAACTTATGAGATTAATGAACTGCCGACTTCAAAGCGAAGGCCAACCAATGCAGGGATGTATCCCACCTGGAATAATCATCATGATGATATGTATCAAACCAACACCATCCACTAGGCCCCCGAAACAACCCATGGATGATGGGTTCATAACCTTACCCACCAGAGGGAGAGAGATAGAGATAGAGAGAAGAGAGAGAGGAGAGAGACAGAGAAAGAGAGAGAAACAGAGAGAGAAAACCCTGGTGAGAAGGTTGTTAGCGTGTTCGCCCCGAAAGGATGTTAAAGCGAACGCATAGCAGGGCAAGGAGGACAAGGAAAACAACAACGCACAATACAACAACAAACCAAAGGTAAAAAACACAAACCAACAACATGATACTTTAAAAATTACCAAAAGTGAGAAATTAACACACTTATCGGAAGCAGAGAAGTGAAGCGGCTTAAGGCCGTGGTTACAATTACCAAAAGAAACAGTGACAGTGCTCCACTGAAAGTGGTGAATGAAAAACAACACCTTAGTGGCATAAAACATCTTTAATTGAAACTAAATGAGATGTAACAACTTAGATGACGTTAATTTGAGAAAACCTAGGTTTATTTTTGGAAAGGGAAAAGCTATTATCAGAAAATAAATTCAATGTAATGTTTGGAAAAGGTTAAATGTAAATGACAAAATTAACAAAAACTAAATTAATCAGAAAATATTTGATATCGGTTTGCTGATAATTACGACAGATTACGAATCATTAAATAAGAAAAATGTTGGTATTATTTTAACAAATAATAAATAACTAGTTGGAAAACAATGAAATAGGGAAAAAGAAAAAGTTGACCTCCATACCTTTGTACCAGTAATAACTAATAGGTAATATAAAATGTGATCGATCACGTGAAAAATTAACCAAGTAAATTACTATTTTCGGTAAGCAAGGAAATAGTTCACTTAAATACTAAGCCGGACGCTTCTCTTCGTTATCTCGAGTAATTTATTTAACTCCCACCAAGGGGATGTTTCCAATAATCGAAAAAAAAATTAAGTAGAAGTTTACACAACCGCCCCGACCAAACGAAAAGACAACATATACATTGAAAGATAGGCGCAATGAATAAACCAAAAGGAAAGGTCGTCAACAAGATACAGCCAACCGAAAAATATTATCAGAGAACCACGCACGAGCCGCGTATCGGTTTACTTAATTCAAATTTCCAACAACAATGCACACAACATCACGTTGCCACGGTAACAGGTAAAGCAAAACGCAAGTCCTCCTTACAGAGCTAGGAGGAAAATAAACAGTAGCAAGAAAAATACCCCGAAAACTCCAGCAGAAGGAATGCATACGAAACAGAGCGGAAAGTTACTCAGAAAAACAAACAGGAAACCCCAAAGGAAAGAAGATAACCTCAATGCCTTGGAAACGCCACCTCGGTTCACATCAAAAACATTACAATACGTCCAGGAATGAGCACGATTAATTTTGGAATTAAATTTTCTAATCCAGTCCACCGTGCATATTCCACGCTTCGAAGAATAATTAGTTAGAAGCACCCATCTTCCAGCACCCTAACGGGGTCTCATGATAGTACTTGAGGATCATAGGTACAAGCAAGGCTGGAACCACAAATTTCAGTTTTTGGTCATGCCTCGATGGGCAACAAAAAACCGTGTTCTTCAACACATAAGTGCGACATGTTCCCCAGAAGAAAGGGTTTCCATAATAGGGACCAGCATAGGATCTTCATTTTGATATTTTTCAATATCCCTAAACAACATGGGGGCATCAGAATGGCATTTATACCCGAAAGTATGGGCGTGGGAAGAGAAGAACTATCTTCCTGTTCAGGGGTCTCCACATCATGAGCAAACATGCGGCTTAGTCCATCCACAACAACATTTTCAGATCCTCTGACATGCCTAACATCAAACTGGAAGGCAAAAACCCTGATGGACCAACGGGCTATACGACCAGTACGACGCGACCTAGATAAGACCCAAATTAAGCTTGGTTATCTGTTTCCAGGTCGAACTTGACATATTCCAGATAGAGGCGGAAATTCTCTAATGCAAATAAGACTGCCAAACCCTCAAGTTCATAGATGGAATATTTGGCTTCGTGAGCTGATAGTGTCCTAGATGCATAGACGATGGGTCGCCTTCCGAGGTCATTTTCTTGAAGTAGCACAGCAGCCACCGCCGATAATGAGGCGTCGGTTTGAACAATGAATTTCTTCGAGAAATCAGGCATAGCAAGAACAGGGGCGTTGCAAAGAGCTAATTTCAGATCTTCGAAGGCGACTTGTTGAGACAGCCCCTACTCAAATTTGACGCCTTTCCTACGAAGTAAGTTCAAGGGCGCCGCTCTGTTAGCGAAGTTAGGAATAAATTTCCTGAAGAAATTCACCATGCCTATGAATCTGGCAATAACTTTAACGTCCTTAGGAGGTTTGAAATCACGGATGGCCTGTGTCCTAGAATGATCGATCGAAACGCCATGGAGCGACACAATACGCCAAAGGAATGACATGGAAGGCTTAGCAAAAGCTATATTAGATAACTTCACAGTTAACCCTGCCTTACGAAGGCGATTAAGGACCTCTTTTAGATGATCAAGGTGTTCTTCAAAGGTCTCAGAAAATACGACGACACCATCAAGATAGTGGTACAATATTCAAATTTGATGTCGGAGAAGACCCTATCTAGCAATCTCGTGAGCACAGCTGCCCCCGTGGGGAGCACAAAAGGCACGCGGTTATACTCATACAAGTTCCGATCCGTGGCAAAAGGTGTTAGGTGTTTTGATTCTTCAGCTAGAGGAATCTGATTGTACGCCTGATTAAGGTCTAAGATGGTGAAGAACTTAGCTTTCCGAAACCATAAAAAACAAGAGTGAAGGTCAGGAAGGGGCACAGATTGTAACACCACCTTCCGATTTAAAGTCCTATAGTCAATCACAGGCCTGAAGCCACCTTGGGGTTTCGGAACCAGAAAAATGGGCAATGAATACGCCGACATCGAAGGTCGAATAATACCGTCTTTTAACATCTGGTCGATGATCTCTTTAAGAGCATTCAGTTTAGGAGTAAGGTGGAAATCCAACCGAGATCGAATCAGTGACCTCAATCTTATATTCAATATTCACGATGTACCCGTGCTTCGCTACGGAATTCTACATTGTATACAGAATTCTAGGTTAGGTAGTGTACACGTTTGAGCAAGATTGTCTTAAATTGTATAGCTCTTAACGTTACCCTAGAAACGCGATGCGAGGTCACCAAACATCTTTTCTCATATGAAGACTGAGGGAATTTTCACTGTAATGGTAGACCCAATTTCATACCATCAGTCACAATCAGGTTGGGATGTTTTCATTATAATGCATTTTTACATCCTCAGAAAGACTGTCTTAGTGGTTTTCCCAACTGAAATGAACATACAATAACGTGTATAGGAATGGCACGATTAAAAGCAATGCTTTCATATTACGAAATACTCGTTCAAATGAAACACCACATATTTTCTCACTTTTAACGAACAGGACTACGCTGCCTATCTAACAGTCCAAAGTTCCAGACCTGGAATGACCAAACTACAGACAGCCGTGATCCGTGAACACTCTTCGGTTTTCTTCGGCGGGGAGAGGGTCGAATAGTGGAGACTCCCAGGGCAAAAACTATGCCCAATTACTATTGTTTGCTAGGAGTACCCGATGAGTCCGAAAATATCAATTCACTACACTGGCGGCGGAAATATCTGACTTGAAGGCAAATTTTTCTTCCAAGCCAGAAGAGAAACCCCGTCTTCACTGCTAGTCTGGAATAAATTGAATGTAGAATTTAATAAAAGTGAAGAAAAAGGAGCTTTTCTTAAGAAACGGCTCTTTTCAGAGTTGAATTTTGAGTTATTTAGTGAATGTTGTGGTACTATAATTCGAAAAATGTCTAAATTGTTATTCTAGACCAGGCCATACTACTACTACTACTACCACCACTACTATGTGAGGCTCTGTCTTAAGTATGCACACTGCTCCAAGAAACAGCGCGTCAGAGTAGGGATCGAATAGCTGAAGTACAATGATGATCCAGTGTGTTACGTACCAGCTGTATCAGAAAATATATGAACCAGAGGAATGGCATGCTAAAGAAGAAAGTTTTCTAACTCCCCGGCTATTTCCCGCCAATATTCTGTCAGGCTGTTATACTCGGGAGTTGAGAGGCAGTATAAGAAACAAAGAACATCACAATAAACAATGGTCAGTGTAATGTTATTGTTGATCAATATTATGCACTTTCGATATTATACGCCTTCACACTTCGTTTTCTTCCGACTCTGAAATACCAGTCTTATCATAGTCGGTACGGTAAAACTGAAAAAAAAGATAAAAGATCGGAAATTTTGTTCTCTATAACTTTTTTATATAGTACTTTTCGATAGGACCAATAACAATGTTATTTAAAAGTTACACTTTGGGCACCTTCTCCTAAACTACAATTTCATCCAGGATGAATAAAATTGTTTAGAGCTTAGACTGTAGTTTCTTATTCCCCGACTCTATATGCTGATTTTCATTAAATTTTGTTAACCCATTTTCTCGTGGCTCGGCGTTGATATGGACTTAGCAACAAAGTACCAATTCATGAATATCCTTGTTATCATAACCGGTACGGTAAAAATGTATAAGACATAAATGGTCGGAAATTTAATTCTCTATAACTTTGGTTATGTAGTATTTATCGATACGATAACTAATAATATAAATATGTCAGAATTACATTTAGGCTTTCCCCTAAACTACCATTTCACTCAGCGTAAATAAAATTACTTATAGCTTAAATTGTAGTGGCTCATTCTCCAATTTTCAATGAAATAGTACCACTAATAACGTAAATATTTAAAAATTAAATTTTAGGCCTTCCCCTAAACTACAATTTCACTCAGCGTGAATAAAAGTATTCATAAGCTATACTGTAGCGACGTATTCTTCGACTCTGCATACCCATTTTTATGAAGATAGGACTACTAAAAACATAAATATTTGAAAATTAAATTTTAGGCCTTCCCCTAAACTACCATTTCTATCAGCGTGAATAAAATTATTTATAGCCTAGATTGTAGCGACTTATTCCCCGACTTTGCATATCGATTTTCATTAAATTCTCTTTCGCCGTTTTCTAGTGATGCGTCTACATACATACATAAATACATACAGACAGACAGACAGACAGACAGACAGACAGACAGACAGACAGACAGACAGACAGACAGACAGACAGACAGACAGACAGACAGACAGACAGACAGACAGAAATTACGGAAAAGTAAAAAGTGCATTTCCTGGTTACTGAGGACATGACCGATACAGAAATAGCATTTTTTTCAAATTATGAGCAATGTACAGACAAAACTCTTATTTTATATATATAGATAAAGTCGGTAACACCAAGAGTATCAGAAAACACATCAGGAAACGATTGACACAATTGACGAATACTATCAGCCTGCTCCTCAGGTAGATGTCTAAGGTCTAACAACATCTCATCCTGGGTAGGCGAAACAGATGAACATGCAAAATTACACTTAAGCAAAGGAATATTACAGTTACTAACAAATTTGAACGTGCACGACTTGCTGTGAATGTCAAGCACTAGACCAGTAGAGGACATGAAGTCTGCTCCTAATATTATGAGGCAAGACAAGTGCTTAGCCACAAACAGTTTTACCTTCCAGGTGAATTCAGAAATACGAATTTTGGAAAATAGGAAACCTAAAATTTCTAATGGAGAAGAATTAGCCGAAACGCATTGGACTAAAGATGAACAGTAATCAGAAGATTTACAGACAGACTTTAATTTTGAATACCATTCAGCCGAAATAATGGAACAAACACTCCCTGAGTCTAACAGGGCAGTGACCGGTTCATTGTTCAACTCAATTTTGAGAAATGGTACCAGTGCGGGGGACTCCGCTGCAATCCTGAGTCATTCTTTAGGACCTTCGAATGATAAATTAGAAGAACCCTGACACGTATGTGAGCTCTCGCTGGGTTTAACAGGGGCTGAGCCTGGAAAAGATGAACACGCCGACTCAGCCGATGACACTAGTTGGTGGAGTTTGCACCAGAAGTTGAACAGATGGGTGTGCTATTGGCATTAGGGCAATTCTTCGCGAGGTGATTAAAGGAGCCACACTTGAACCTGCTCCATTCTTGGTCCCAATCGATTTAATCACAGGGCACTTGTTACGCAGTTGATCTGTCGACCCACAAGCATAGCATTTGCGGGTGGTGAATGATCGGCGAGGTTGAAACCGAAAGTTGCTCGAAGGCGGAGGGGCTCCTTAGCGACTCGTAGGGTGTCTGCATACCTAACTCCTTCGGCTGCGACCGCCATAACCTCTAATTCAGCAAAAGTTCGAGTACGCGACGGGAAACACAAATATGACCTATAGGGTGGGGAGATGCCTTCCACAATGGTCTGCACTATTTGATCTTCCGGGAAATGAAGAGCGAATACCCTGGTGTAGAACTTAATGTCCTGGATGAAGTCAGCGAGATTTTCATCCAGTCGCTGTACTCTGTAATAATACTTCTGTATTAGAGAGGACATTGCCCTAGCCGGAATGAAATTCGCCAGAAGGTGTGCATGGAAGTCTTCTATAGAAGATTGCTCAGCTATGGATCTGACTATTTTGTCCGAGAGGACACCTATGGAGTAATGGTAAATAATATGAAGAATTTGAGAAGGAGAAAACACTAGAGCGTGATCTTGAAATTCAACTAAGAATCTTAAAAATGAAATGACCTCATTAGTAGAATTAATCGAAAATTTAGAAATTCCTCTAAGCAACATAGCCAAAGGATGAGGCAAACTGCTGAACCCAGGTGCCATAGTAGGTAACGGCCTAGGGGGGTGAAGAAGCTTCAGACACAGCATTATTTAAAAAGAAAGGTGGAATGGATGTACGACGTTCAGACTCATTTACTAATAGGGCAGATGTTTTTGCGCTGTTACAGATTTTCTGCTTTCTTCGCCCTTGGAAGAATCCTCCTCACTTACGACGTTTACCACAGAGGCTTGGTCGGTTTTGGGAGCAGTTGCCCCAGTTAAAATTGACTAACTTTATTGGACATCTTTGATAGATGATCAACTAAATTACTCGCCTCCTTAGCATGGTCTTCCTTTAACTTGAGAGACAATAGGTCCCTAACTTTATCGTAAAAGTGAAACAGTCTTGCCTGTACTCTTTTGAGTTGGTTAGGAGATGGATCACTCACTTCAAAAAACTTACTACAGAAGCTAGCTCGGTGGTTTTGTCCGTGATAGTGGATAGAGCCTCATCGATATCCTTCTCTCCCAAAGTTGGGATACTAATAGGCAATTCTAGGAACTCATTCAGTTTGGTTGTATCTGCCGCACCCGTGCCTCCAGATTGAACATTTCTAATAAGGAATTCGTAAATCTGTTCCTCCTTGCGCAAGTAGCCGGGATGGAGGACTTCGCGAGGGCCAGACACGATGAAAGCAATTTACAAATTTAGAAAAGAAATTCTAGCGACTGAGAAAATTCTTAGAGTTCGGTGTGTACTCAATGTTTTAGCCGTCAAAAGGGGCTTAACTGAGACCCATTCAACCACGCTCTGCTACCACTTGTACGGGGTATTTGTGGATCGTAGAGGTGAAAGAAGGTGCCGGGATGAATGGGTCTAACTACAATGTCAAGAATGAATTTAAAACTAAACTGAAGGTTATATTTTCAGACATGAAAATTTGACAATTTTTACAAGTAGCAAACGTTAAACAAGATTGGTAAAAATCCAAGATTCAGAACCTTAACACCTTGGGCTTTAAGCCCCTAGCTTTACATTTCCTGAGCTAGCCGCTCAAATTGACAAAGATCACAAAGTTACCCAAGGGCAGAAATCCCCTGATACATGCAGCACTTGCTCCCTAAATTACAATATCTGGCCTCCCAGAGGGACTTTTACAACGCTTGAAAAAGAGCTAATGCGCTCTCAGTTTTTCAAGCCTACTCAAGGCAACATAATATGAAAATCTAATAATCACTGGCCTTACAAGGCACTATTTACCAATAGAAATCTTATTACACAGAGGTATCTAGTACCCAACCTACAGGGCCTTAGTGAAAAAGAACAGGTTAAATAAACAGCCCGAGTACCATTTGAATGGAGTCGAAGACTGAGCTCCAAAAACAAATTTAAGATGTATAGGGTGCCTGGCCGACGAAACAGGGGCTATTTTCACACTACTGATGTAGCACGCATGGAAATAACTTTAATACATTGCAGAAACAAAAGCGTGGCACCTCAAACCAAGATGAAGGGGAGCTCGAGATGGTATATCAATTTCTATCCCCGATTTACAGCCAAAGATTTTATGAAGTTTTTACATTAGCCGGCAGAAGTTACATTTCCAGAAAGTAAGTTACATAGTTGATGACTCGGACCTTTCCCTCGGGTTAAACTGCGGAGCTAGCAAGAAAGAAAGGAAGATGTTATGTGGCCATTACCTGGTACAAGTTCTAGCAGCCGACGAAGAGGCCTCCCGCCTCCTGCTTGACACACACACTCAGTAAAATGACGATCAATCAGCCAAGAGACGTGAAAATCCCCAGTTTATAAATCCTCGGGGAAAGTTCGAGACCATTCAAGATTAAACTAGCCACACCCTCTCAATTTTATCGGTTAATTTAAAAGTTACACTCAAAATCGAAGAAGACTGATTGGTAGAAAATTAATTACAGACATTATGGATTGGCTAGATTCAAAACTGGTGGAAATAAAAAGGAAATATTGGCAACCAAAAAATAAATGAACATCAATCAATAAAAAACTTATGAATACGAAACTTCTTTGAATCGAAAGTTCTTTCCCTTCGCACGAGGGTGCATGATCATACTTTTAGCAGTGACATAGATGGAAGAATGTCCAAGAATGTCTTGATGAATGACAAACAAAACAAGTAGAACTACAGTTAGTTCAGGAAACTTCACAATAACAAAAGTATATGAAATTTTATTGGTGACATCTTCTGAGTATATTTATAAGTTGGTCTAGTTTCAATTTCACTGTTTCACCAGTAGAGGAGTTCTTTTAGGCGCTAGTTTAAATGCGCGGCGTTGTGGTGTACCTCCCGGTACAATTTATTATTATTATTATTATTATTATTATTATTATTATTATTATTATTATTAATGTTCTGGGCGCCACGGAAAGATGCAGGACCGCTACTTAGCGGCAAATTACATCTGCTGCCACTGTAATTGCTGACAATGTGACCAGCACCATTGTAGCACGCAGGCAAGTGCACGGGATTTCTGGTGATACGAATGATATACCTCCGTGCAGAGAAGGGATGAGCATTCACATAAATACCACGCCAGGGCGACTGAGGAGACACTTGCTAAAAGTTCGTCGAGCAGTTACTAGTGATGGGCAACGCTCTCGCTCGAGACTGACGTCGCAGATCTCGAGACTCTCGAGATCGTTCCTCCTGTAGTGCAAGCCGTGCGACGTACCAATAACTACGACTGTAAACTTGATAGTGCATCATCAGCAGTTATTCCGTGAAATAACGTTCTCATATGAAAACGTGTGAGCCAATACATTTTGTCAAAAGCCTGGAAAAGTACTGCATGTTCAACTATGAATCCCTTATTACCATTAACGAAAGTGAAAACAGAATTACAGTAACTTAAACAGTTCACGACTTATTTGGGGTGGACATCTTAGCTGAATAACCCTGCATAATTTGTGATTACCTGTAGATAGAATGTACACATACTTGGATACCAGAGGCGTGCATTATTCGAACTTGAGACGGGGAAGATGTGCTTTGCTATATATGCAACCCCCATTACCCATGACTGCACCAATTCTTTCAGCAGGGGTGATGGACAACGCTCTCGAGACCGATTCTCGTGTGCTGCGAGCTGTGCGACGTCCGAGTAACCACGAGTGTAAGCTTGACAGTTACCATCAGCAGTTCTCATATGGAAACGTATGTGACGATACATTTTGTCAAAAGCCTAGGAAAGCACTGGATGTTGAACTATGAGCTCCTTAAAACTATTAACGAAAGTGAATACAAAATGTCAGTATCTTAAACTGTTCAAGAGTTATTTCAGGTGGACTTCTTAGCTGAATAACCCGTATAATTTGTTAATAACTGCTATTAGGATGTAAACCTACCGGGATGCCTCACAATCGTTGTCGATAGGGTAGCTTCTTATTATTCAGACCGGGCCGGAGGTGTTCTGTGACGATTCCTCTTCATTGATATTATGCGTTTGTAGCCAGATCATCCCAGTAGTATTCTTTTCTTTTTGCTATTTGCTTTACGTCCCACCGACACAGATCCTATGGCGACGATGGGACAGGAAAGGCCTATGAATAGGAAGGAAGCGGCCGTGGCCCTAATAAAGGTACAGCCCCAGCATTTGCCTGGTGTGAAAATTGGAAACCACGGAAAGCCATCTTCAGGGTTGACGACAGTGGGGTTCGAACCCACTATCTCCCGGATGCGAGCTCACAGCTGCGCGCTCCTAACCGCACGGCCAACTCGCCCGGTGACGGCGAATCATGCGGCTGCTCTGAAGTTGCCGACAAATGACGTCACAATAAAATCTTCTATACGTTTTATGTCCCTATCTCTCGAATAAAACATCAAATTTCTAACTACATCATCACGTAGCCCAGTATTAAATATGGTGATGTACCAAGTTTCCAGAAAGTCAGCGGCAAGATAGCCGAGTAAATAGAAGTTAGAATCATATGAATTTAGAAGCCTGTAGTCCGACCTTCACGTATAAAAGAGGGCCACGAGGTCCGTAGCAGGTAACACGCGGCTAATTTTAAGGAGTGTCCCAGCCGCAGGGACTTCGAAGCCGCCCATCAATGCAAAGGGCCAAAGGGTGACAAGCATGGCAACCCTAAAGCCCAAGCAGGCCCTTCAGGTGCAAGCGCTTCGCACAGAAAGGATCCTGGCCCCTCAGGTCCCGCAGGCACTTCAGGTACAAAGGGCCAGAAACAAGGTCCTTCAGGCAGCCAGAGCCCATCAGGCGGAAAGCTCTTAAATTTTAAACCTACACGGACGGAGGGTAAACACAACCCCGGGCCCTTAGCCCAACCAGTCCCCACCACCGTCCAGAATAAGAGCAAGATTTCCAACAATAATAAGAAGGCCCAGCCCCAAACGAAAAATCACAGGCAGGTAAAGCCCACGCAAACTCTTTCCGAGCAGCCACAGGGCCCGCCCCCGGCAAGCTCCAGCCCCGCAAGAAGACACCTGCCGATAGCGAACAGGTATCCGCACCTCCACCCCTACGCCCGCCCCCGACACCACACCTACACCTCTAACACAGAAACAGGCACAGCTACCAGAAGGGAGCATGGCAGTAAGGACGTTCAGGGAAAGGATAGAAGAAATCCTGAAAACCTTCTTCCCGAACCTGAGCCTCACGGCAGTCATAACCACTGAGGTTATGATGGCCAACATGCTCCAATTCCCCTGGCTAATGCGATCTCTGACCTCCTGACCCGAGATGTCTGAGCAACAAGACAATGACAACAATAACACGCAGGAGCTCCGAGTTCTAATAAGGAACTGCCAGGGCATCAGGTCTAGGAAATATGAACTCGAAGCCTTCCTAGCCGCAAACACTATACACGTAGCTCTCCTAACAGAAACCTTCCTCCCACCGGGGAAGAAGTTCACCATAAGAGGCTACAAATTACACAGAAGCGACAAGACTAATAGAGTTGGAGGAGTGGCAGTTCTGGTAAGGAAGGACATTATACATATGGAAATAGACTTACCAGAACTGGTCGAACTGGAGGCATGCGGAATTGCCATGCCAGTGCGAGGAACACTCATAAATGTCATATCGGCATACGCCAGACCTAAAAGGCTTAACACACAAGACATTGAAATGGTACTAAGGCTAAATCGAAACACAATCCTAGGAGGAGACCTCAATTCGAAACACGCCAGCTGGGGCTGCCTGAAACCTAACGCAGACGGCACAAGGCTGTACAATCACACGCTATCCCAGGACTACAGTCGAGCCGCTGGCTGTCCGGCCCTGACGTTTCTCAGACAGTGTTGCCGATTTTGAACCATACGATATAAACAAACACACACATCTAAAAATATTTCACGTATACGTAGATCAGATTCTGTGTTAATGCGACGGAAATGTGCGAAAATTACCTCTAATATATTGAAAACCAACACTAGTGTAATCATAATAATAAAACGTTCCAATTAAAATTAACTGCACTCCAAAACAGCGTAAAGATAATAACAAAACACTGCAGTCAAAATTAAGCACACTAAGAGAATAGAATAACCGTAACTCAAAAACAGTAGGCTATAGACGTAATATAAAATAACAACATTAAAAGCGAACTGCGTGAAAAGTATCACCGTAATTTTAATGTCAGAATTTTAAAAAACTGAAAATAGTATCAACGTGACAATAAAAACGTCGCTGTTACAATAAAACTTCAACATACTCATAGTAGTGTCGAAATAATAAAATATTGTAATGAAAGAAAACAAATTATGTACTCACAGGGACTAATCCAAAGGGAATACGCCACACTCTCCGGAAATATCGGTGTCTTCGTCCTTGTCACTAATGTCACTGCTATCATCCTCACGCAGGGAAATAATAAGTTCTTCCACTCGACATTCAACAATTCCATCAGCTTCTTTTGCCTTGTGTAAATCTTCCCAGGTATGACTCACAACACTTTTCCACTTATCCGCTGTAACAAGTTTGACTGCCTCGTGCACTAAGCGTTCAACATCAGACGGAAAGATTTGTTATTTTCGGCAATATATCCTTTAACTTGTGCCCAAATTAACTCGATTGGATTAAAGTGGCAGTGGTAAGGAGGAAGCCTAATTACCCTATGACCCTGAGCCGTAGTGATGGAGTCCACTTCGTAGGTGCAAAATCTAGGCTTATGGAGTTTTACACTTTGTAGCAGCTCCGCCTTTGTCATTTCTGCAGATATCCCCGGTACATTATTTCCCACCAACCACTGAAGAATGATAACTCTTTTCTGTCTTTCATTGTCGGTGCTTTGTTTAGTTGCACAGAGTGATAGGGGGTATTGTCCATAACAATTACGGAATTGGGACTTATGTTTAGTAGCAAAGAAGTTTTAAACCACGTTGTGAAAGTTATCCCATTCATTTCTTCGTGATAATCACGAGTGCTCTTTGATCTGAAAAGAAGCATAGCTCCCGGAACAAATCCATTAATGCCACCTGCATGAAGCAAAATAAGCCTACTTCCCTTCTCAATAGGTGCTTTGAAAGTCCCTGCTACAGTTTCATCTGTCCAGGCCACCGTTTTAGAATGTCCGGCATTTACCCACGTTTCATCTAACCACACCACTATCAGGACTAATCTTCAGAATTTCCCTCAAAAATCTACCTTGCCATGCTACATTTTCACTTTTCTCCATCGCAGTTTTTCTCCCTGAAAATTTCTTCCAACGAAAGCCAAGTTCTCTCAGTATTTTACTTAAACTGGTCTTTCCTTCACTGAATAAGCGACATTCTTTCAAAGAGTCAAGTAATTTATCACGCGTGGGAAATTCCCTCCTCTTGTAATAACTATAAATATGTTGCCTTATCGCATCCTTTTGAAATGCATCTAGTGATGTCTTGGTCTTCGTTTTTCAGGAGTACGCAGCACTTCAGAAGGTGTATTAAGATCCACTGGACACTTTTCTTTCGTAACACTTTTCACTGTTGTCCTACCTACTTTTAAAGCGTCACAAACTCGATCCACCACTTTTTTTAACAGGAAGAAGAGGTCCACCGTTATCACGCTCTTTCTCAAAATATTCACGTAGCCGGTATATAAATTCACGGCTTTGGCTTTTATAACAGATTTTTTTCTTAGTCGTTTCCGATGATCCACTGGCCATGTCACAATAACAAAAACAAACGGCTTACACACACAGTGAACGCATACACTTCATGCAGACTAGCGAGCAACTGAGGCCACGTGTTTCTCTTCAAAGAAGTGGCATCACCGCACTAGCAGTACAAGAGAGTCATGGCGACATGAACGGTGATGGGTGCTTGCTGTTAAATCTTAAATCTGGTGCGCCAGTGACGTCAGGCATTGCAAACCGTGACGATTATTCTACCACTAGCAGAACTCATAGTATTCTTTGTGGTAACATAACTTTAATTAAAACAATAATATCAAATCGACGAGGGGTGTAGGTTTCAATGATTTAATATGAAAATCATACGGCACATTGTAAATTTATAATAGTGTTTTAAAGGTTATATGTATAGTTTCAAATCGCCGCAGGTTGGCACTACTCTTCTCTACTCTTATTTTTTCTTTTCATCACAATCTGTCAGGGCCGGACAGCCAGCGGCTGGACTGTAGGTGGTAACAGCCCCCAGTGAACCCACGTTCCTAGCACCAAATGAACAGGTCGACGATATACTAGACACAGCTCTACTACGACATATTCCTCAAAGACACAGCATAAAAGTCATAAATGACCTAGGGTCGAGGCATCAACCAGTGATATTCACACTGGAAGCAAACCCAGAGGAATATGAGAATAACCCCAAGCGCCGACTCAACTATAAAGCAGCCAAATGGGGTAAATTCGAAAGAAAGCTCGATTCACTCCTACAGGGAACTGAGGACATACAAATAGTAAACCCAGCCCAAACGGATGAATCCTTAAAAACACTCATAAATGCGATCCAGGCAGCCACAACTGCGAGCATCCCGGTACACAAACCTAAACAACACACTAACATTGAAATACCGGCCCACATTAAAGATCTAATACGCCAGCGCAACCAACATAAGCGCAGCTGGGCCCGATACCACCGCAATGAGGACCGGATACGCAAAAATGAATTCAGAACTGAAACTGAACTTATGGAGTACAGGTCGCGGATCTGGAATAACAAACTGAGTACGTTTGACACAAATACCAGACCGGTATGGAAGCTAGCGAGATATTTCACGCGAGAACCACACGTGATCCCAACAATCAAGGGACCTAATGGACCAGTATACGAAAACCATGATAAAGCCGAGGTGATAGCTGACTCACTGGAAGCGGCCTTTACGCCCAATGACGAACCGTCAGATCCCGCCTTCATTAGACAAACAGAGGCCAAGGTAGCGGAATTCCTAGCAAATGCACTTAAGGCCGAGGTTAAGAAGACTAATATCCACGAAATTAAGTGGATAATAGATCACCTGAACCCGAAGAAGGCACCCGGCCCAGATGAGATTCAGAACATAATACTCAAAAAACTAACCCCGAAAGCCCTCGCACTACTCACTAAAATATACAATGCAATGTTTCAACTACAGTATTATCCGGAACAGTGGAAAAAGGCGAGAATCCTTGTATTTGGTAAACCAGGTAAGGACAAATCTAACCCTAATAATTACAGGCCCATCAGCCTCCTGGACGCCCTCAGCAAAGTATGCGAGAAAATACTGCTGGAAAGGCTAATAGCACATATTAAGGAATTGAACAATTCGGTTTTAGGAACGGCCACTCCGCCCCGCAACTGCTTACCCGGGTCTTAGAACAAGCGACCATCGGACTAAACAAGCGGAGGGACACAGGCACGGTATTCCTTGATATCCAGAAGGCATTCGATAAAGTCTGGCACGAAGGCCTATTAGCGAAATTAATAGACCTCGAATTCCACCCAGGGTACATAAGATTAATTAAATCGTACCTAGAAGAAAGAGAGTTCCAAGTAGATGTTCACAATACACTGTCAAGCATGCGACCGATCAGGGCGGGCGTAGCCCAGGGGTCGTTAATAGGCCCAATCCTGTTCATCCTATTTACGAACGACATGCCGACAGTGGAACTCACTACCACGCACCTCCACTGCTATCACAGTACAACACCCTTAGCTAGCATGCACCCGAAAGAGACTACAAGTAGCAGTGCGAACACTTGAGCCCTGGCTAACCAAATTGCGTATCAAGGTCAACGTTGACAAATGCCAAGCTGTGGTGTTCACTAGGAAGAACAGACGCACACATAGGCCAGCCAATATAAAACCGCTCAAACTATTTAATCGAGATATAGCATGGCACGACAAGGTCAAATATCTAGTAGTAGTCCAGGATAGAAAACTAACCATGCTATATCACATTAAAGACATCCAGCGGAAAACACACGCACGACTGTCACAGCTCTATCCAATACTAAATAAAAGATCCAGTATTAACAAGAGAATAGCAATCAACATGTACAAGGCCCTAATTAGGCCAATAATCACGTACGCAGCCCCCGCCTGGGGCTACAGTGCTATGGCGAACCTGGATAAGCTGGAACTAATACAAAACAAATGCATTCGAGCAGCGGCTAGACTCCCGTATGACACACCAATACGCCACCTACGCGCAATTGCGAAAGTCAGCTCGATAAGACAACATGAATACGAGACGCAATATGAGTGGCAGAACCGGACAGCAGGTGAGTTTGATCTCAATTTTGATAGCTGCATCAATGATGACAGTGTTGTTGGTTATTGGAGGGGTCGAGATGAACCCTGGACCTGATCATGAGAATGTGGTTGGTTGGGAAGACATGGAGAAGATAAGGGAATTTAGTAAAGTCCAAACTGAACAAATGAGAGAGTTATTACGAGAGCAATCTAGTGATCTACGAGAAATGGTGAAAGAGGAGATAGGAAAAGTGACAGAAAGGGCGGTCCAAAATAATAAAGAAATATTAAGTTTGAGGGATAAGGTGAGGAGAATGGAGGAAGAGATAAAAGAGTTGAGATGGCAGGAGAAAAAAAGACAAGAGGAAACCGGAAAGAAAAATATTTTTATATATGGGCTACCAGAGAACACTAAAGAAGACCTGGTATTCAAAGTGCTGGAGCTAATTAACGAGAAGATGAAGATTAGCTGCAGAGAGGCCGATATACAAGAACTAGAATGGGGAAAACAAAAGGCAAGAGACCAGTGAGAGTGAGATTTGTATCAAACCTACTAGTGAGAATGATTCTGCATAGTACAAGCCGGTTGAAAGGTGAGAACATATGGGTCAAACAGGAGATGGAAAAAGAAGCCCTCAGGAACCAGAAAATGCTACAGTTTCACCTAGGGAAAGCTAGACGTGAAGGATTAAGGGCCTACATAAGGCGCAACAAATTAGTGGTGGGGGACAGCAACTGGACGAGGACTTGGGGGGTAGAGCAGCTAAAGAATATGTACAATACAGCGAGTACATTGGCCGAGGAGGAAGGTGAACGTACGAGGCAGCTGAGACCAGCAGAATGCGGAGCAGTGAGGGACAACCAGCTAGCGAAGCAACAAGGACAGAGAGAGGAAGTAACAGATGCTGAGTTAACGAATAGCGAAGGCAGTCCAGGCGACCTTCAGCGGCAGCTGAGTGCGGACTCTATGAAAGAAGCAACACCGAAACGCAGACGTGTGAGTATCAAGGACTTCTTGCTCAGAAAAGGTAATGTAAATGAGGGTGGCCTTGACAGAGAAAGTGTTAACACTCTAGATGAGAACTCTGAAGATCTAGGTGTAACAAGGATTACAAGGTCCAAGAAGATCAGCCAGAGTGAGGGACAGGGGAGAAAGACATAACTAGAGATAAGAGTAGGGTGTATCAATATTGAAGGCCTTAGGAGTAAGTTACAGAATGAAGCTTTTAAAGTTATTACATAGCTTGCATATTCTCGCATGTGTGGAAACCTGGATTCCACCGAAAACTATTATAGAGATAGAAGAGTTCACAGTCTACTATAAGTCAAAAGAGAGACGAACCGAAAGGGGCAGATACCCGGGTGGGATAATGGTGATGGTTAGGGAGGATTTGCAAGCTAGAATAATTCAGATAGAATCAGAAATGGAGGAAATGATGTGGGTCAGAATAAAGATGTATGATGAGAATGAGTCAGACTTATGTATTGGTTTTGTCTACAACCCTCCTGAAACCTCGCCATTTGCGAAAAGGGTTTTCTTTGATGAGTTGGCATTAGAAATCAATAGAGTACAAAATATTTTTGAGGATACAGGCATTCTAATAATGGGAGATTTTAATGCGAAGGTTGCAGACCAGAAGCCGGTGTACGACAAGGAGACAGAAGCTGTGTATGTAAAAAAGAGAGTGAGCCAGGATAAGGGTTGTAATAAAAATGGAGAAAAGTTGCTAGAGCTATGTGGTACGATAGAACTATATATTTTGAATGGATGGTGGCATGGCGACGAATTAGGGAACCTGGCATACATAATGGAAACAGGGAGTAGTAGCATAGACTTGGCGTTATGCTCCAGGAATGCGTTGCCTGTGATTAAAAGTATGGAGGTTAAGGAATGGGGTGAGTCATATCTCCCAATTATTGTCAGAATAAAAGTTAGATAGGATAAGACACCAACAAGCAATATGATAAAATACAAAGAAACGATAGTCACTAAATATAGGTGGAGAGAGGAGCTAAAAAACGAGTTTATGAATTATTATGATGGAGAAATAGGACAGATAGTGAAAGATGGAATAGATTCAATGATCGAGATTAACCAAACGAGTACAGCAGTTAAAATAATTGAAAATTCTGTAAAGACGGCAGGGGAGAAGATGAGGATAAAGGAGGGGCAGAATATAATAGGAAAAGGCTGGTACAATGACGAATGCAGGCATAAAAAGTATGAAGTGATGAAAGCATTAAAGGAGTTTCGAAAGCATGGGGGAGAAAACCATAGGATGGGATTCTGTAACTTGAGAAGAGAATATAGGGAATTACTGTATGCAACTAAGTCCGAATGGCAGGAGCAGAGAGTTGTCGAATTAAATAGCAATGCAAAACAGAATGATAGTAGAAAAGTATGGAGTGCAATTAAGGGGATTTGTGGAATGCGGAAGCTGCCGCGGCAGACGGTAATAAGTCAGGCTATCTGGGTGGAGCACTATAAGAAACTATTAGAGGCTGAAGATATGTGGAGACCGAGATTAAACGATACCGGTATATCGGTAGGGCTAGGGTGTACTGTGCCGGCATTAGACAAGGAAATATCGAAAGAAGAAATAAGGGAGGTACTAGGGAAAGCCAGGAAAGGCAAATCAGGAGCGATTTCGGGTATCACTAACGAATTTTGGAAGCAGCTGGCGCAGAATAAGGATATCCTAGAAAGTATGGCGAAACTATTTAACAAAATATTTGAAGGAGGTGAGTTCCCAAAATCTTGGGAAGAGGGAGTGATCTGCCCAATCTATAAGAAGGGAGATAAAAATAACCCTAACAACTACAGGGGTATAACGTTGCTAGATACATTAAGTAAAATATATGCAGGTGTGTTAGCAAAAAGGATAATGAAGTGGGCAGAGGGGGAATTGATACTGGAGAGGCTGCAAGCAGGTTTTAGAGAAAGGATGAGGACAACAGATAATATTTTTGTAGTGAAAACAATAATAGATAAGTATGTAAAAAAGAAAGGAGGAAAAGTATACACTACTACTATTGATTTGGAGAAAGCATTTGATTCTGTGGGCAGAGGGGCGGTCGTGGCCAAGATGAGAGGGATAGGGGTGTCCCAGAAGATAACAGCGGTTGAAAATATATATTCAGAAGTAAGGTGCGCAATAAAAACTAAGGAGGGCGTAGTATTTGGAGAAATATTCTCTAATGTAGGATTAAAACAGGGTTGTAAGTTGTCACCAGTACTGTTTCTACTCTTTATAAATGATATCTTTCAGTCGAAAGGCTTCGAGGCAGGGGTTTACCCAAGTCTTGAGAATTGGGATATTCCGGGCCTCATTTTTGCTGACATCCTTCTGCTCACTTTGACACCCAATAGTATGCAGGGTAGTATAAATGTGGTGGTAAATTACTGTCAAGAATGGAATTTAAAAATCAATGTACAGAAAACCAAGGTAATGGTGTGCAAAAAAGGACATAAATTATCAAAGAATGAAAAATGGCGGATGGGCGGGACGAGGTTAGAAGTTGTCAAGAAAGTAGAATACTTGGGTATGATTTTAAGTGAAAATGGAAAACGGTCAGAGCAAATAAAAAGATCAAAGCTAAAAGGCATGAGTGCACTGTCAGCCATTAGCATACTGGAGAAGATGCCCAACACAGACTACAGAGTGTATAAAAATGTTTTTAATGCAGTAGTTAAATCTAGAGTGTTGTACGGAGCAGAAATTTGGGGAGTTGAAGAAAGGGTTGATTCACTTGATACAATTACGAGTAGATTTGGGAAAATAATTATGGGTCTACCCAGCTGTACAGCTAATTGTGGAGTGAGAATGATGTGCAAAGATATAAGTCTGCGAGTGGACATTATTAAAAGGATAATAAAGTATTGGTTGAGAATGAAGTTGCGAGAAGGGGGCGAAATTTTCCAGATAGCATATCAACACCAAATGAAACATCAGAACCAAGGATACTGGGTGGATGGGGTACGGAATATTTTAGAAACGATTGGAATGGGATGTTACTGGGAAAAAGAATGTATAGAGAAGTGGAAAATATGTAAAAAAAAAAATAGTTCTAAGAATTAAGGATATCGAAAAACAAGACATTGATGCACAATGTAGAAGTAAGAGGTCATTAGAAGAATTTTGTAATATAAATGGGAGAATGAGAATAAATGCAGAATTTATAACAAAAAAAGAGAATGAGGGGTATAATATGGCGGTTAATGGGGATACATAAAAATAAAGCATATAGAAGGAACAGGGATGAAAATAAATGTTTAATATGCTCTGAAGAGATGGGATGGGCACACCTTATAAAAGATTGCCCTATGACAAAGGAAATACGAGAAAAATTCATAGACGATGAGGATATAAAGAAAATTGAGAACGAAAATCAGTTGTATACAATTGTAAAGTTATTGAACAGAGAATGGATGCATCCGGATAGAATTGCAAAATTATTTAACATTATTAGGGGAAGGTGGAGCAGTGAAGGAAGGAAAGAATGTGATACATGTCAGCCAGGAACCGAATTGTGCCTAAGGTAACCTAGACAATATAACTCCGTTGAAGTCTAGAGCCATTAGGTACATAGGCTTAAGGGATAATAGCATGGAACTACCTCGTTACAGTAGTTCTACTAGTTTCATGTATTGTCTAGTAATAATTTCCGTTTTCTCTTTTCTTACCAGCCTGCAAAGGCAATATTATCTTTGATAATCTGATAATCTGAAAATATATCACTATAGATGTTTTGGTTTTTTCTGCCATAATGCTATATATGAATGGAACTCCAACATTCAGTTTATATTATTCTTTCTCTGTTCAATCTCTAAGCACCTGCTTTATATGAACATTCATCGCATGTACCAATTATTAACACAATTCACAATAATTATTTAAATTACTCCTAATTTTGTATACGGCATGTATCACAAATTATGAAACGATTACAATAAATAATACCCTCTCCCTAATCTATGATTTTCGAGATTAAGGGAGACGGGAATCTTAAATCTTGATAAGACAACACATTCGAAAACAAACACTCCGAATGTACACAAAGTCATGGGGTAATAAGATCAACCCACCAGTCCGTGAAATAGGACGCTACGACGTCGATCTGTACACAAAATACCCTACGCCGAAGCACATTCTGTTCAGCCACAGGGTAAGGAGGCCGGGAGTCCAAAAACGCCCCCCCCCCTCCTAAGCTGATATCAACTCACTACACCGCTCCACTGAATACTAAGCACACAAACCACTGAATATATGTACATATGTCACCTATATCCTAGATTATGTTATGCGTATTATTACTATTGTTATGCTGCAGATATAGCCACCATAGGGAATCAAGCGAGGGAGGATTGAGAGAAGAAAAAATCATGACGAAGGCAACTCAGCCATAATAAGGGACGACCCAATCCACCCCCGCCCCCTGCCAACGACAAGGGAGTGGAGAGATAACCCACCCCTGATATCATTTAATAATATGATTTACTTGTTTTACAGGACACGAGAGCGGAAGAGAGCGGCCCGAACTCTAAAGTTTTAAATGTATATATATATGTACAAATTATTGCAGAGACAAGTGTGTTCCAACAACACCGCACAGAGGGACATCGACAGGCGGAAGAAGATAGCCCCTTGCATCGTGTAAGGCTTGGCTTTAATTCCCCCCCCTCCAAAAGGAGACTCGGCACCAGGGACTGCTGGCAGCTGGGCAGTGGGACGAACCTGTGGGCCAGAGCCCAGACGCTAGTAAACCCGAACCGCACCAGGCAGTGACAAGGATTGATCCCCATAACAGAAAATGGCAAGGAAATTATGTATGCATGACACAAATTCCTAACTAACACAACCTCTGGTCTATCCTTGCATTTGCAATCAAAAAGAAGTCAGGTTTTACATGTAGGCTCCTTCTTTCTGCCTATGTGGTTTTTCCCTAACCCTTCAATACCATACCTTAATACTATCCAATCAACACAATCTCGCCTGGTAACGTGTCCGACATGGAAACAGGCAGATATTCCTTGTATTACTTCCCACTCTACCCAGCTATCTCTTTCTTCTTAGAAATTAATAGCATGTCGGTGGCCATGTAGATTGAGTCGGTCACGGCGGGGGAGCGGGCTACGGGGGCCCCCCGTAAAAGAAAAAAAAAACCGTAGTAGGTCAGTTGTACTTGTTGGTACATCTCCGAAAGAGCATTGTCTACTGTGTGTACTTCAAAGTACGCAGTACGAGCTTGTCAGGAAGCACTTTTCAGTGCTGTTTCTCTTTCAGGTTTATATTTCAGGAAGCAAAAGGAATGATGGAACTGCGAGACGACCTACCAGAGAACTTCCAAGTTAGCAGGGTGGGGGGGGGGGATTATTCACTGGGTCAACCACAGGACCGTCCCACTGAATATGGCCCTCCCTGCTCTATTGGTGCAGTACCGACCTCTACAGGGGCGCATACCTCATCAAAGACCTCATTAGGCTGGAGGGGACTGCAGGGTATGACCTCTCTACCAACGAAACCATGGACATCCTGAACTGGGCGATAATCATTCGCCCCATGGATCCAGGCCAGATCAGCCGCTACGAGAGGTGGTTTTCAGTTTATTTTCAGGTCACCCGAATACCAGGATTGAGAAGCTGCCCTACCGGCATCGGCAGCCAGCCACCCAGATGTCACAGGGGACGTCTACAGTCGGGAAGCAGACAGCCAGGAGGCAGAGGCATAAGCAGGTGGGAACGGACCCACGCTTCTTGGCTTCTCCGGGACCAAGGACCGAGTACGACGCTCCCGAGCGCTGCGACGGTACGACCCAGGTTGATTTGTTGTACTTCGCGAAGTACACGCAGATCACCAAGGCCGCCAATCAGGAACGTCCACCATCCGCCCGGGCCACCCAGGGAGTGTGTATGTGAGGATCTTCAAAAGGCAGAAGTATTCAGTCAGCAGTATGTAAAGATTGTTGGTTACAACGATAATGTCGAGATAGAGGAGGAGACTAAGGCCAAAGTAATAAAATTTACATATGATAACAATGACATTTACAATAAGATACAAAAGTTGAAAACTAGAAAAGCGGCTGGAATTGATCAGATTTCTGGGGATATACTAAAGACAATGGGTTGGAATGTAGTACCATATCTGAAGTACTTATTTGATTATTGTTTGGTCGAAGGAGCTATACCAGATGAATGGAGAGTTGCTATAGTAGTCCCTGTGTATAAAGGAAAGGGTGATAGACATAAAGCTGAAAATTACAGGCCAGTAAGTTTGACATGCATTGTATGTAAGCTTTGGGAAGCCATTCTTTCTGATTATATTATTAGACATGTTTGTGAAATTAATAACTGGTTCGATAGAAGGCAATTCGGTTTTAGGAAAGGTTATTCCACTGAAGCTCAACTTGTAGGATTCCAGCAATATATAGCAGATATTTTGGATTCTGGAGGTCAAATGGATTGTATCGCGATTGGCCTATCTAAAGCATTTGATAGGGTGGATCATGGGAGACTACTGGCAAAAATGAGTGTAATTGGACTAGACAAAAGGGTGACTGAATGGGTTGCTATATTTCTAGAAAATAGATCTCAGAGAATTAGAGTAGGTGAAGCTTTATCTGACCCTGTAATAATTAAGAGGGGAATTCCTCAAGGCATTATTATCGGACCTTTATTTTTTCTTATATATATAAATGATACGAGTAAAGGAGTGGAATCGGAGGTAAAGCTTTTTGCGGATGATGTTATTCTCTATAGTGATATATAAGTTACAAGATTGTGAGCAACTGCAACGTGACCTCGAAAATGTTGTGAGATGGACAGCAGGCAATGGTATGTTGATAAACAGGGTTAAAAGTCAGGTTGTGAGTTTCACAAATAGGAAAAGTCCTCTAAGTTTTAATTACTGCGTTGATGGGGTGAAAGTTCCTTTTGGGGATCATTGTAAGTATCTAGGTGTTAATATAAAGAAAGATCTTCATTGGGTAATCACATAAATATGATTGTAAATAAAGGGTACAGATCTCTGCACATGGTTATGAGGGTATTTAGGGGTTGTAGAAAGGATGTAAAGGAGAGGGCATATAAGTTTCTTGTAAGACCCCTACTAGAGTATGGTTCCAGTGTATGGGACCCTCACCAGGATTACCTGATTCAAGAACTGGAAAAAATCCAAAGAAAAGCAGGTCGATTTGTTCTGGGTGATTTCCGACAAAAGAGTAGCGTTACAAAAATGTTGCAAAGTTTGGGTTGGGAAGAACTGAGAGAAAGAAGAAGAGCTGCTCGAGTAAGTGGCATGTTCCGAGCTGTCAGCGGAGAGATGGCGTGGAATGACATTAGTAGACGAATAAGTTTGAATGGTGTTTATAAAAGTAGGAAAGTTGGAATTCAAGAGGAAAAACTGGGGCAAATATTTGTTTATAGGAAGGAGAATTAGGGATTGGAATAACTTACCAAGGGAGACGTTCAATAAATTTCCAGTTTCTTTGAAATCATTTAGGAAAAGGCTAGGGAAGCAACAGATAGGGAATCTGCCACCTGGGCGACTGCCCTAAGTGCAGATCAGTATTGATTGATTGATTGAAGGCCTACCACCCGGGCGCAGACCAGGAAGGCGGCATGGACACGGACGCCCCCGAACGTTCAGAGGCTGCTACCACCTCATTCACGATGTAAACATCCATATGCGCCCTACAGGACAGGGAATGCACAGAGATGTCAACAACGAGCGACGCCGACGCCAGCCAGGAGGGAGAAGACTGCCCTTCATCGGGGACACCCGCCACACCGCGGTCACCAGGCCAGGAGAACGCCTCCAGGACGCGGCGTCCTCCCCCGCCGAGAAGAGACCATAACAGTCAGGAAGCAGACGCCATCCCCGGACCAGGAGGGAGAAGAAAACAATGTCGGTCCACCGGGAGAGGGCCAACCAGCCGCAACCCAGGGGCCTGTTCCACGAATAAACTTTGCACTTTTCAATTCTTGATTTTAATGCTTTACTTTTCGCGGCAAACTTGGCGGTCTAATTGTGGTACCGTTTAAGTTTTTATCATGGGAACGAAAGGTTAGTATTACAAGAAGCTGGATGTGCTGGAAGTTGTCAAAGAGAAACGTGACATCCTTTTTTGACAATTTTCAAGATAACCTCTCAAATGATGACACACATCAATGTTAACGAGTGTACCGTCAACACATCCACACACCGAAGGAAATTCACCCTTAATTAGAAATCCCGTCGCCATATTATGTGTATTACCACGCCAACGTACTGTTAGAAAATATTACATTTACTATAACATCTACGACTTTGGTAACAGTTCTGCAAATAATTAATTTTGATGTCCCATACATTGGTGCTAGACCGTGCAGCTGGGCACCATTTAATAACCAATGTAAGCACATAAGAATTTCTTCTTTTTCGGAAAGGAATAGACTTCTTTTTGTTACATGTTTCAATATATGAGCTATCATTTCAAGAATACAGTCAGTCTGTGTTGGGGTAATACGAAATCACTCGCGAAAGTCCGTCGAAGCGAGGTTATGAAAATTAATCTCGTCTTTGTACGTTGTCAATTAACTCGTCCACCACACTCACTGATCCTCGTATCAAATTCACACTAGAAGTCAAATCAAATAATAAACTTTCTAGATTTAACTATCACTAGAAACTCAGATTCTTTCAGTTATAAAATATTCAGTGCACCCCCAGTCCCACAAATGAGTTACATACAATCAATCAATCAATCAATCAATCAATCAATAACCTAGTTCATCGAGGCTTTAGCATACCTATGTCCAAGAAAGATCTAAAGAATGAACTTAACACAATCCGCGGAATTGCAAAATTCAACGGCTTCAGCAATAATTCCACCTGCACGTTCAACAATGATATTTACAATTTAACCAATATCTTCAAGAAACAGGGCGTTAAAATAGCCTTTAAAAAAACGAATATTTTACACAATACTTCACATATCAACAAGATCAACAGTTTTTATAAAATCAGGAGTTCATAGGATCAAATGCAATAGTTGTGAAAAATCCTACATTGGGCAAACCGGAAGAAACCAATATACGATACCACGAGCACACTAACACAATAAAATACAATAAGTTTTCAGCTATCGGTCAACACATGCAAGATTATAACAATAATTTTTGTTATAATTTTACCAATATTGAGCAGGACAGGGACATCCTTGAATTAGCAAACAAGGGCCCTTTACTCAACGTAATGGAAAATTACTACATACACCTAGACCAATATTTTAACGCTAATTACAATCTTAATGAAATCTCGGAGAAATCCAACATACTTTTCGATTTATCACTCTTCTCAGAAACAAAAATGCAGCCAACCAGAACTCAATCCTGAGTTTCTTCTATTTTTTTTTTTTTTTTTTTTTTTTTGCTATTTGCTTTACGTCGCACCGACACGTCTTATCGCGACGATGGGATAGGAAAAGCCTAGGAATTGGAAGGAAGCGGCCGTGGCCTTAAATAAGGTACAGCCCCGGTATTTGCCTGGTGTGAATACAGGAAACCAAATCCTAAGTTTAATTAAAGGTACTTTTCTGAAACAATTACTTTTTCTCCCGCACCCTTCAGTTCCGCCTTAACCCCCCCCCCCTCTACTCTACCTAACCCGCATGCGCCTGCCCTCCTCCCCGCCCATATTTCTCTTCCCGCCACCAGTCGCACAGTATCAGTTAAACTACACACACCGCAGCGCGAGGAAAGTGTCCTTTCACTTTATGGTAATCTTTTCCTCTTTCCGCGTACTTTGCTTTTTACTGGCTTTTCTCAATTTTAATAGGTCCAATTTGGTTTCTGCTATGAACTGAGAATTCCACCAGTTAATATCTCCACGCGCAGTCTACTTCTTCTTAACAATTCAAAATAACTTCACATTCTGCACACCTCCAACAATGAACAATGCAGCCCATTAACACAGCTTGGTTACTTAATACACCAACTGCCAAATTCTCCGCTTAAGCTGATACAGTGTTAAGTGGGTCTCTGCATCTAGAGAGTATCACATTTTACTACCCAGACATTCTACATACTTGTATATTTTCACATGTGTCATTTTACATTGTATTATTACCAGGACCTACTGAATTACATGTGTATAAATTTTTACAACACAGAACACTTTATTTGTACTTTTATTCCAAACTTCTTAGTATGTATTATTTACTTGTATTAATTATTACTCACCTGCATCACACGTAATATCTCTCATTTTCATTTGCAACATTTCAACCACCCTTCATATTGTAAATTATATATCCATACGATTCTTACCGTTAAATAACAAGTTATAGGATTTCACCATACATTGTGTATGTTTTAATATGGCTGATGATGACTGAGGAGGGTTGAAACTAGTTCCATGTAATGTAAATATTGTAAATACATCTTAGTATTGAATAGGTGCAAATCTCTACTGTGCTATAATTCATATGTTAACCGTGTAATCCCTTGGTGGTCAATGGCCCTGGAAGTTCTGGTAGAGATGCTCGAACCAAGGAGTCTGACGACGGATGAAGTGCAGCAGGGAATGTATAGTTAATGATTGAATTCCACTGAAGGGAGTAAAGAAGCATGTAACACCAAACAGAATGTCAATAAAATCGCAACGACACTTCCTTACTGCACAGCACTGGTGATAATTGCGTAACACTGTTCACACGAGTTCCACTGTTTGTGGACTTTAGCACACATAAATAAGTTTTAAATGATGATTTTATCAAAATCAGTTTTACAATCTAAGACGGAAGGTAAATTAACATAGTTCAAAAGTGAAATAACTGTCTGATTCATTTGTCGGAAAAATAGAAATTAATGGAGCAGCGTGAAAAACTCAGATCATAACTTTCTCCGTCTTTAAGATTAATGCAATGTATTTAAAACTGTTTTTTTAAGCAGTCTAAGGAAGCAAAGAATGTCACCGAGACGTAGTTTTATACAACACTTGAAAGTATGACAAGGGTCGTAATGAAGTACAGTCCCATTAACATACCATAGCACTGTTTGTGAAATGAGAATGATTGCCGACAAGATCGAATGAAAGAAAGCAAAGTCCTTTCTCGATACACCGTCTTTCAAAGCACAATCTCATAAAAATAACACAGTTGTTTCATTTAGCACCGTCTTTAGAATTATGAACTTGCAGGGAAACAGTCTGAAAGAGCACAATTTCTACGGAAATAAAGTCTTTCACTGAGCGCAGTCACGAAGATAAGACATAGTCTAACGCAAGAGGCAAAGTTCCAATACTGGCGCACAATCAATTCATATATGATGAGGCACAGTTTTTCGGAAAATAAAGCACATTTTTATAAACGCACATTCGGAGCGTTATTTGAATGCACAATCTTTCAGAAAATGAATTTAATTCTCACGAGTCACTTCGCCAATATTTGAGAGTAGAATGAATGTTACTCTCACGAGATACATCCTATCACACTCGTGCCACAGTTAAATGTTAAGTCAATCACTATAAATGACTTGTAATATTTTATACACATTTCCTCACACTTGAAATTTGGCTTCAGATACATCACAGGAAAAGTCGCTCGACAAACGTTTGTCACTTTGCCACCTTATACCATGAAACTTGAGGTAGGTAAGATGTAGTTAGGTAACAATTTATAAAGTTTATTACATAAAGATTACTTAATGCATGTTTACTAAGTTGTATGCTCTTATTATGTTCCTGTCCTGCCAGCGCCAGAGGAACCTGCAAACACGTAGCAGCAGTAGTGTATTATATAAATAATGAAAGTGACGTCTTCAAAACAGACCGTCCGCAACAATGGGGAAAACCGAGCCCGAACACAATGTCAACAGAAAAATATATAAAAGGCAAACGCGTAGAAATGTTCGGTACAAACAATTTGGAGAAATCTCTTCCCCCCTTCGAATTAACTGAGGATGATATTTTATAACACATTCCTTGCAATCTTCGTACAATGCTTTGAGTAGAAGCAAGTACTGAAATCGAACAATCGTAAACCTCATTGAGACGGTAGTGAATGATGTGGAGAGAGGAGAATGTGAGGAAATTGTGACACAGCTATTACACTAACGTCTCTAACGACGTGCGCTTGCCAGACAAATATACCTTTCGCACTGCGAGTGATGAAATGTTTTTTTACCAGCAAAGTTCAGGTTGATACAGATCATATAATTAAAATCTCCCTGGACACTATCTCAATCAGGAAGCCCTCGATTGTTTTAAGAAAAATATCTGCTAGCACGAAAGCACACTGCATCAAAACTAGGCGACATAATTTCGATATTTTAGCTCTCGCGTTTGTAACTGAATCTCCAATTGGGGGAGCTGCCTTGAACAATCTTTCTTACGGAAGTGAAATAGAAAGTGAAGCAAAAGAACGCTATGAAGTTCATTTGTTCGTGTTATTCGATGTGGGTTAACACTAGAACGGCCAGAGCGGTCATTTTGACCGTTAGCGAATTTCAAGGTATTTCCACACTCGTAATTTTTTACGCACGAGGTTGTTCTTTTGTGACTTTTAATCTTTTAGGGTTATGTACATTCACGCCAAAATTTACATCCGTAGATAATAAGGGAATACCGTTATTGTCCTTTATACCTAGGAAGGCCATAAGTGGTCATTTTGACCGCTTCACTTTCTTGATACAGAGAGCTCTATTCTGCTCACTGCTTGCTTCCTGTGATATATTTACAAGTGGCGCTATACAGGCGTATGATGTAACTAAATAGTATGCCTCTAGCAGTTGTTGCGAATGGACGAGTTAGTGCCTGTCCCTTGTGTCGTATAGTGCGTAATAATGGCTCGGCGGCAAAAACTTACTCCTGTTCAATTATTAGCAGAACTTGAAAAGCTAGGAGAAGACGAATCAGGTGATGAAGGTACATTATCAGATATAGACGCAATGAGTGACGATGAGGATTTTATAACTCAACAGTGTGATAATATATCGGATAGTGATAGTGATTCGGCTGATGAAAATATGCACACAGTGGACTTCGCACCTACGATAGACGCAGTTACTCCTTCAACCAGCCGTGATCAATCTTGCAGTAGAGGACGATCTCTTAGCAGCAGGCAACCTGTTCGAAGAGGAAGGGAACGAGGTGGGAGAGGTCATAAACTGGTAAAGTCTTCTTCATTTGCACCAGGGGATCAGTTACGTGGTAATGATGGAACAACTATTTGGACTGTTGTCGACAGTAGTGGGAACCCCCCTGGAAGGATGGCTGCTCAGAATGTACTGAAAGAGGCAGCAGGGCCTTCTTTTCACGTTAAGCGTAACGTAGAGACTAACAACAAGGTTAGTGCCTGGCGTTTATTCATTGACGCATCCATGTTGAAGCATATAAAGATGTGTACAGAGATCGAAGCTCGTAGACAGACAACGGATAATAATTGGTCTATTTTTTTGGAAGAATTAGATGTTTTTATTGCTTTGTTATACGCCCGTGGAGCTTATAAACTTACTAGTCTAGCTATAGATCATATGTGGTCTTCTTTATGGGGTCCCCCTGTTTTCACTAACACTATGGCAAGAAACAGGTTCACAGAAATTCTAAGGTGCGCTTTGATCTCTGTAAAACTAGATCCACTCGTTTGCAGACAGATAAATTTGCTTTGGCTTCGGCTATTTGGAATAGATTTATTGAGAATTGTTATGCGTGCTATAAACCAGGAGCGAATGTCACAGCTGATGAACAACTCTTCCCCAGCAAAGCTCGGTGCAGGTTCACACAGTATATGGCCAACAAGCCAGATAAATTTGGCATAAAATTCTGGCTACTGGTAGACGTTGATTCTATGTATGTGTGCAATGGGTTTCCTTATCTTGGGAAAGACGAAATGTGACCCGCCAATGAGTCACTGCCTGAAAATGTTGTCATGAAACTTATGGACCCATACCTCATGAAAGTACCACTGATAACTTCTTTACATCGGTAAAGTTGGCTGAGAGACTGAAAGAGAAGAAAACTAGTATTGTTGGAACAATCAATCGAGTGAGGAAGGAAATCCCGGTGTCAATCAAAGCACTACGTATGAATCTGTACGAGACTGTCGTACTTCAGAAGGAAGATCACACTATTCTCACAGTATATCAAGGAAAAGTGAACAAGAATGTGCTTCTGCTAAGCACTCTACACACAATCGTTCAAATCAGTGAAGATAACAAGAAGCTCCCTAGTACTACTGAATTTTATAACGGAACTAAGTATGGTGTGGATGTAGTTGATAAAATGGCGCGTAAATACTCCACTAGAGCTGGATGCCGAAGGTGGCCTGTACATGTATTTTACAACGTACTTGATCTAGCAGCAATAAATTCATGGATGGTCTACAAGGAAGTTACGGGACAGAGAATCTCTCGACATGATTATATTCTGAAGTAATACAAGAACTAAGATCTGATTTTGTGAAGACAAGATCCCGGTTGATTGAACTCCCTACACTTCAGCCTGAGCCTCAGATTCAGGTTCAATATGCCAGTCGAAAGCGACGACAATGTCAAGTGAACTCCAATTGTAAACAGAACAAAACCTCTGACACATGTTATTCGTGCAACAAAGTAGTCTGTGGAAAATGTTCGTGTAAGGTAATAACTTGCATGAATTGCTTGTCAAGTGCCTAAATAGGTTTGTAAACAAATAGAGACCGTTATTTTTATCATAATTTTTCACAAAGGCATTCAATAGCAAGTCCGCCGAAATATTTCATTGTTACCTATCAGAAGTGAGAGAATATGAACAATTATTAATATTTAACAATGGATTGACCTGTATACAATACATCCTAATGGTTAACTATGTTGTTTTAAAATAAATAATTGAATATTCGCATGTTTCTCAGATCCTGGATCCTAGGTATATGTCAGTAAGCGGCAGCGGTCAAAATGACCGCCTGCGGCCTTTATAGGTATGAGGAATGTTCGGCCGTTCTAGTGTTAATAATCCATAAGAAACCACCTTGGATTTGTGGATCTCCAGATGGCATAGTTCTCAAAGGAAATGTAGCTGACCGAGTGTTAGAAGTTAAGTGTCCATCTTCCTACAAAAATAAACCAATAATAGATGAGTCAGGAAATGTGTGAGTACGTTATCTTTACTTTGACGAGCAGAATAAGCCAAGTCATATGAATCACACACAAATACAAATACTGATGTACGTAACTGGCTTGGGAAAATATGATCTATATGTATATAGCAAAGCACAACAGTTGACAATACCTATTTATCAGGACAATAAGTATGTCGAGGAATGTTTCACCAAAATGACAAAGTTCTATTTCAATAATTACTTGCCAAAAATTAGTGGTATTAATAATAATAATTTACTTGTCAATTCTTGCTTGTTGAACAGATCGATGATGATGATTATGATGATGCTTGTTGTTTAAAGCGGCCTAACATCGAGGTCATCGACCCCTAATGGTACAAAATGAAATAAATTCAAATTCATCCACTGACCAAAATAAAATAAAAAACGTCATCAAAAATGAATGGATGGACATGAACCCTACAAAAAACAAAAAACAGTGGATCAGACTCAAAAAGAAGGTAGTTAAGAGTATTACTGACCAAGGGACCATTTATAAAGCACAATGATGCTTGATGTCTGAAGGGGTGCTAAATTCACGTCTAAGGCCCCACAGAAGGGTACATGTCGCGAGTAAAGTAGAACGATGGTATTTGTAATTTTGGGGTACTGATCAAAAGTAGCGAAGACTCGTGGTGGTCCACACAAGATGGTACTACTAACAAGTATTGCAATTCATGCAGGGAACGCAGACCTATGGTGTTTCTCACACAATGGCACCACTCGTAGCCAACGCAAACCGGTAAGGTTCCTCACCTAGGTGTACTAGTCACAGGCGCCGGTATTCCCGTCGTGTTCCTCACATAATGGGTACCAATCACAGGCAACGCTGACCCACGGTGCTGCTCATATAGCGGTACAACTCACAGGCTACGCCCAGACCCGCGGTGTTGCTCACATGGGTACAACGCACGGGTACTGGAATCCATCAGGCCAGGCTTTTTACTGCAACTAATCACAAACCTATTTCGTACCAATTTAGTGATACTACTCGCAAGTACATGCAAACCATGGTGTTCCCCGCATGATGGTACGAATCAAGAGTAGTTTCATGGTTCTAATTAAATCATCCCTTGGTCGCCCCTTGTAGTCACCTCTTACGACAGGCAGGGGATACCGCGGGTGTATTCTACATGTGCGTCCCCCACCCGCAGGGGGTAGTGTGTTTGGTCTGCAAGAGGTATTTTATTTCCCTCAAGTCCGCCGGCAAGCCGGTTAGGACCCCCCTATCCGCCACCTGGGAGTATCACCTCTCCCCCTGCTACGCCTGCGTAGCAGGTTAGTGGTTGAACAGATCAAAATGTAAACAAAGAATATAAAAAACAAACTGATGGTAGAACAATTCTCAAACTATTCTTTAATTACTGGAGGTTGCAAATTTGTTAACACGCAACACATATGCACGATGTCATCTATGTGTGGAAAAATCTCTGTTGGCAATTTCTGTAATATATTGTATATTATGATTCTTTGAATACACCTTTCTGCTTCAAGGCTATCCAAGACTTTGCAATGAAGTGAAGCGCATCCAGGATTGAAACTTTAAATGATGGATCCTTTCCAGCATCCATAAGGAATAAAATTCGCTGCACCAGGTTCTTCCTATAAAGTGACTTAAAGGAGTGAATAACCCCTAAATCCATAGGTTGTATGGTAGCTTGCTTATGCAGTTAGCAGGCAGAAATTCTAACGGCACACTCCCCAAATTAACATCCACGGGATGTGCAAGACGACGGTCGATGAAAAGAAGGATCTTCCTATTTTGCGCACACATTTTTAAATTTGACTGATGATGCCCTCAATGAAGGGCGAAACATGTCTCAAGTGGAATCAACAATAAATTCCTAATTTATAAAATTTATATGTATTGAATAGGTGGGAAAAAACTAACCTTTTAGCATCCTACACATTTTTAAATCCAGAGCAATTAACTGTTATCGAAAAAGATCTGTCATCCAAGCTTTACGGTTGGCATCATAGGCAGTAGGTAATGATTGCACATTCTTGAAGAAACGAGGCTTTTTAGATTTCCGTATCACATAGGGGTGGAGCTTCTCAGAGTCATCAGCATTGGCTCCCAACATCACTGTGAGCCTCGACACAGCACAACGACTGCCCTACTGAAAGTAACTGATGATATCCGACAGACAATGGACACTCGACAAGTGACTGTACTGGTTCTACTTGATTTTTCTAGTGCTTTTGATACTGTTGTTCCTCAACTGCTACTTTCAAAATTGGATTCATTAAATTTCAGCAAGACGGCAATAAACTTTTTCAGTTCGTACCTCAAAAATCGCCGCCAGTGTGTCAAAGTAAATAATAGCAGATCTGAGTGGCTTAACAAACCCCTCGGTGTCCCCCAAGGGTCTGTACTTGGACAATTGCTGTTTGCAATTTACTTGCATGATGTTGCCAAATCGATTACACATTGCAAGTATCATCTTTATGCTGATGATCTGCAGATCTACTACCACTCAAGAACTGATAAAATTCAGAGTGCTGTAGAAAAAGTTAATGCTGATTTAAGTCTCATAAGTAATTTTGCATTGAGTAACAATCTCAAAATTAATCCTCTTAAAACGCAAGCAATAATCATTGGTACTTCGAAAAACTTACAAGTCTTAAAACAATACGAAATTCCTCCTGTAGCACTAAACAATACCATTATTCCATTTCGTGAAACAGTTATGAATCTTGGTGTGGGTATAAGCGAAACATTGAACTGGTCGGAACATGCGACGAAAGTGTGCCAAAAGGTATATCAAAGCCTGCATGCTCTGAAGCAGTTTTAAAATATATTTCCTTGGTCCTTGAAAATAAAGCTCATTCAATCACTCTTGTTTCCAATTCTCGAATACTGTGATATAGTTTTTATTGATATCAATAACGAGCAAAGCATGGGACTGCAACGTGCCCAAAATGCATGCATCAGATATGCAATCGACATACAACCATACACCCATGTATCCCCATTCTACACACAATTATCTTGGTTACGACTGAATGGCAGACGTAGACTCCATGCAACTACTTTGGTGTATCAAGTGCTTTCTGAAAACACTCCTCCTTACCTATCCACCAGATTTCGCTACCTTAGTTCCCTACACCTGTTCAATACCCGGTTAGGCTATACGCTAGAAATTCCTGTGCATCGAACCGCAACCTACAACAGATCGTTCACGATCACCGCCACGAGCTGGTGGAATGAACTCCCCAATGACATCAGAGAAGCTAAATCTAAGACAAAATTTAAAATCCTTTGCCAGCGTCATCTTTTAAGCACTTCCAGTCTTTCTTGAGTGTGAATGGGATGCATGAATGAGAGTGAATATGGTTGTTTATTGCAATGTGTTCCTGTATATAATTTAGTTATACTTTACTCACCTTAGTTTAGTTTTGTGATACTTTAGTTGCTTTAGTTATACTTTAGGTTGTAAAAATTTCATATGTTTAAATTTTAATGTACAAGTATTACATTGTATATACATGAAGTGGTTAAGTGTAAGAAAGGGCCGGGAGCCCTAACTTCGCCACAATAAAGACGCTTTAATAATAATAATAATAATAATAATAATAATAATAGCCTCATCTTGCAGCGTTTCCCACCATGGCATTTATCTCCTTTGAATGCCAGTCTTGCTGGGCAACACACTGTAGTACAGTCCAGTTTCATCTAGGTTAAAAATAGTCCTGGGTTCGTAATCCTTGGTCAGCTCCTGCAATCTTGTATCAATCCATTCTTCCACAGTTTCATCACTAACTGCATTAGATTCCCCACAAACAGTTTTATAGGTTAGGTTATACCTTTTCCTAAATCGGTCGATTCAGCCATTGGACGTGCTAAAATTTTCAATGCCAAGATTGTTTGCCATTTTAAGCGCCTTTTCCCTTAAGAGCACACCATCAATTGGAATGCCTGTGGCTCTTGAAGTTTCAAACCACCATTTTACAATTTTTTTCCATTTTCTCGTATTTGCAGTATGACTCGTACTTCCTTTTCTTGGAGTTTGGTCCGAATTCTGAAACATTTGATGTATTGCTTACTCTGTTTTTCACAATTGTATTCAGCGTGGATACAGGAAGCTGCAATTCGCGTGCCAATGAAACAAGTGTTCCGCTGTGTGAATCAACCTCTTCAAATATTCAATCTATCTCATAAGTAGTGAAAGGTTTTCCCTTCTTTTTTCCATTATTAACAGGTAAACCATAAAGTAATAACAAAGAAGGATTAACAAATAACAAAAATAAATATGAAGAATCAGCGACAATAACTTTAACAATGCCAACAAACCCAAGTGTGAAACAATAACCATGAAATAACGAACTCGAACAAGCAAACAATGAATCACTTGATAACGTCTCCTTGTGGCTTATACTGTACTTAGCAATAAAGCAAACCCCTGATATCTCCTTCCGTTTCTCCTTTGCAGTTTTGTTGGGATCTGCATTTTGCCATTGCCCAAATACTGTATGTGCGATATTATACAGGCTTTTTATTTATATTGGGTGTTTGTTTACTTGCATTCAAAAGTCCTAGGATTATGGTGGAAAGTTTGCGTGTATGTGAGATTTAGAGTTAATTCAACTCGTCGGATTTGAAAATAAGGTTTAGGACGTTGTGGAAAACACCCGATATCAAAGAATGTGCTGCATTGGTTAAGCTGAAGTTCAATACTGAGAGTTCTAAGAGTTATTATGGTCCATGATGGTTTGATTTGGTTGTCATGCCATGGCTACTCAAATCATTTTAGGTTAGTTGAGACGCATAAAATGTTGCAAACGTAAATTTGAAAATTTTAATACATTGTGAGGAAACCTCAGGGGACCAACAAGAAATGCTGTAAAAGATGGGAAAACGTAAAAGCCAGGAACGTAAATGCGGGGTTATACTGTAATTTTGAAACGTTGCAGTTTGGTAATAATGTAAGAAGCAAGGCAAAGACGTTCACACGTGTTAAATCACGCATTTGTGTATTGCTCCTTATGGAACTGTAGCCTTGGAAATCTGGACCCTTGATGCCTGCATGATCATCTTCCATTCCACACACTGTTCGGCTCAATGGCTAATCGGTTAGCGTGCTGGCCTTTGGTCACATGGGTCCCGGGTTCGATTCCCGGCATGGTCAGGAATTTTAACTAGAATTTGTTAATTCCCCTGGAACAGGGAATGGGTGTATGTTCCGCCTTCATCATCATTCCATCCTCATCACAACGCGCAAGTCGCATTCGGGCGTCAAATCAAAAGACCTGCACCAGGCCTCTCCGGATGCCACACGCCATTTATGTTCCACACATTTTATCATGTTTCATAATGTCCCCTCCCAGACCAAAATTAAGTGGAATATATGCTTGTGTATTAATGCCATTTTCATTTATTGAACAAGAAAACATGAAGTATGAACAATGAAAATCAGAAAATGCATGTTCCCACAGATGCATCCTTGGTTATGTTACTTGGGCAAACTGAACTTAAAAAAAACTGTCTGTGATTCCTCCTTTTTTTAATCGCTTGAGCTGTCTGTGAAAGCGCTGTAAGCCGGGTCCCGGCGACACATTCCTCTTGTATTCGTCTGGAAATACTGTTGGAACATAGGCTGGACTTAGTGGGTGTCCAGATCTTCCGTTTCTGATAAAATGCGCACTACACATTCTTGAGTGAGTCGTAGGTTGCCAAAGTGATCCATCATTGCTAAAAATTAAAACCAAAATTAAATTAAATCGGATCAATTGAACTTATTGCAAACATGAGCAGTACGTGTGTGTAGGCCCACTTACTTCGTTTGGTTAACTGCTTGTATCCATCGCCTCCTTAGGTCCACTTCTATCGCTTGTTTTGGAAAACAACAAAATTGTACTTCAGTTCCCGTATTTGCGTAAGTATTGGAACATCCGACAACACAACAATTGCGTTTACTTTATCTCCTGTTCTCTGCCATTATCATCACAGTAACTACACGCTCAGTAATAACATAACAGCTACTGCGAGTGTGCCTAACGTGTTGTTCTCCGCCCGGCCGCTAGAGCGACACGCATGGTGCCTAAAGAACATGCCCTGGATGCATTAGGGAAGCGAATTGCATCCCATCAGCCTCCATCAAGGACCCTTCAAGACCTTTGCATTGCCCTTTCGGAGGAATGGGATAGACTGCTGTCACAAGAGCTCTTGGACCATCTGATAGAGAGCATGCCACGTCGCTACAAAGCATGTGTGGCCGTTAGGGGTAACCATACACCCTATTAACAGCACATTTTGTTGTGGAAGACATGGTCAAGTTTTGTTTGTTGTGGTCAAAGGTGCACCTTAGCTATCAGAACCTTTCTGACCCTTTTTTTTTAGGACAAGTTGTGTGACATATGGTGTACGATTCAGCTTCGGTTTGTTTAACAATCCGTCTGACATTCCTATCAAGCAGTATGTCCTCATATAGTGATCATGCTCAACTTTTGGACTCTAGTGTAGTTTAAAAATGAATAATTCATAATGGAAGGTCACAAAAACCTTCAGAAATACAGCAGGATAACGTGATGTAACAGCTAAATTATTGTAAATAATTCAATGTAAAACTGGTGTAGAATAATTTCAGGATGAAGGATGCCACAACAGTATGCACTGCAATAGAAGTGGATTATTATAGAACTTACCAGCAGTACAGGACTCTTCTTTTACTTACCAACAAAAAAGCCATCTCTCTACTTAAGAAATTTATTTAACAATACACTCCACAATACAAGTCGACGAATTCTAAGGACAAGTAGAAATGACGAGACACTCATCTCCCAACATTACAGTCTATATCTTGCTCAATACTGTCCACTTTCAAGCCAACATATGCATTTGGAATATCACTGCAAAAAAGGTTATATGGTTGGCAATATACATTGTGGTAATGAAAAACGTTTAACAGTTGCAACAGAAGGTGATCTGAACTAACAGTATAAAAAGCCTAACTGGATATATGCAATGTTCAGCAGCAATAAAATTAGAGCACTGAGATATTAGATTCTGTCGCAACAAAAATCTTAAGCTTCCACTGGTTTGTAAAAAAAATGAAGGATGTACTTTCAATTCCTCTTAGAATTTCTAAACCCAATAATTGTGGCCACATGAAGTTATTTACTATACAGAGTGTGGTGGTAAACGCTCTTTACGCTGTCAACAGTTTAGAAAGTAGACCAACTTTCCAATACTTCAATGGGGAATATGTATTTAAACGTGCGATGTCCTGTTTAACGTACGATTACAGATTTTAACAGGATATCGAAAAGATGGTAGTCGGTCCTTCCCATCAGTTCAAAGTTATGACTGATATCAGTTCTCATGTACTTTAACACATCACTCTAGATCTGGAAGTTCTTCGTCATCCGAATCCGATTCCGCGTCAAGATCGTCAAAACTGGGTTTGTTGTCGCCGCCTCCACCGAGACCTCCCATCTGACGCATCATCTGTAAGAATACCAAACAAATCAGAAGCACAGAAAGCATGAAGAAAAAAAGAGAAGAATGTTTATAATTTGGATCTCCTCATTCAAGGCACTGACTAATTATTATCGTACACGACAAAACAGCGATTACGTCATTAACTTTAGTGTGTGGAACAAATGAAGGCATGTAATATGAAGGTTGGAACTTTAATAGTGGCAACACTACTGTAGAGACGCCATGCAACAGAACCTAATAACGTCGCTGATAGCACACGTTAGTTACATACCTACCTTACCTCAGAACACACAGACTCTCCATTTCCAATCACGCGCATGCGAACTGGCGAGAGGAACAAAGCCTTGTTTTAGCTGACGGTCTAAGGTAGTGCTGTCATGATGTTTTCGAAACAGGAACAGTGGAGTTGGATAAAGTTGAACGTGCCAGAAGTCATACAGCATGACACGTGTCATCAAGATCTTCACGAAATTTCCAGTGAATCTGCATTGCCTTACAGAAGTGACATGAGTAAAAGCCTTCCAACAAGGGACAACAAAATGTGGCAGACATGCGTCAGCCAGGTCATCCTAGTGTCAGTGAAGAAGTGCAGGCTCACTGGACACTCATCACACTAAGATTCGTGAGCTGGCCCGAGACATTAGTTTAGCGACTGTACTTCACATACTGGAGGAACGGCTGGGCATGAGAAAAAATTGCATCATGATGGGTTCCACATGATTTGAAGGAAACACAAAAGTGGTTATAAGACACTGCTTGTAACTACTTTTGACCGTTGTGAGTGCAACGGAGAAGCTTTCTTACGTGTATCATTACATTGGATGAGACATGGGCCAACTCGTACGAGCCACAACTGGAACCCCAATCGAACGGAGTTATTACGGGTCACCGCAAAGAACGAAACTTCATTGGAACCCCCAGCAGTGAATGACTATGATGGTGTTATCCTAACGCATTATGTTCCTCCATAGAAAACTGTCAACGTGCAGTATTACTGTTCAGTTTTGGAACACAACCTGTGACCAGAGAAAGAAGCGACAACACTTTCTGCAAAACTCACCCATCATTTTGCACAACAACGCTTAGCAGCATACTGTGCAAGCTGTGGTTGATTTGGTCAGTCGATGGGGGTGGGAATTGGCTGTACCATCCACCATATTCCCCGGACCTAAGCCCTTGTGACTTTGGATAGATTTCCAAGATGAAGCAACCACTTTGTGGCATTTGCTCTAGAACTGTTCCAGATATTTGTCAGGCAGTAGGCCGCTTCATTTGAACTATCAACACAACAAGCGCTGCTACAGGTACCCTACGACTTCCACATCGCTGACAATGGATTGTACACAATGATGGAGATTACTCTGAAGGACAATAAAGCTTTGTAACATTTATCTCTTTTGTATCAGTTTTAATTAAATAGTTGCCACCATTAAAGTTCCAACACTCATACATTACACTCCAAAACAACACACTTGCTGTTACACCAAATCCTAAATCCAGCGACCATCAAAAATCAAACTTTTGAGTGTTCTGAAAGAAAAATCTAAATGTCTGTAGAACCGCATAATGGAATTAATATCGATTTTTTGTACTAAGGCAGAATTCCTTTGATAAGGTGCATTCCGAAGCACGTTTCTGTTCATCAAAACCATGTGAATTCATGCTTCAGACATGAAAATAGTCATAATATGGTAACCTATCTCCAAATAATATGAATGGTGATACTTCATATCTATTTTCTATTATTTCACTGTCAATTTTTTATTACACTGGTCCAAAAAAAAAGTTTTGCATATACAAAAATTTAAGAATTTGTATGATCTCTTCCTGACTATGTGCTCATACATTTACTACTTGGTAGAGATTCTGATCAAATGGAGAAGTTGAGCTGATGGAGTACAGTTGAAAAGGAAGTAGCAACATAGCGAGAAATGAAGGCCATTAGGCCGCAAGTATTCTGAAAAGGACTCTAGGTAAGCTGGCCCATACAAATGTGATAGTGACAAACGTGCCCCACAGACAGATTTAACTGACTGGTCAATTGTGAATAAAGCTGTCAAGGACTCAAATGAGAAATTCAGGCAAATATGTACTTATTTAAAAAATGTTACACTATTAGACATCAGTAAATTAAACCGAACTTCTCGTACAAGGCATGGCATGCACTTCAATAGATTAGGGAACATCATTACAAGTTAAGATCAGGAAAAGACTGTCCTAGAACTACCTAGTCCGGGAAACATTTGTTAGATTCTAGACCCAATAACATTTCAATCCAGAATGTGAGTCTAGAATAAAATACCACTAATGGCTTGGAGGGTGGGAATAGGCAATTCAAAATAAACAAGTAATTTTAAATTCAATACAGGATGTTATGTTTATCTGTTTGGATGAACATTGGTGTAATAATGATGAACTTGAACTCAATATTGAAGATTATTATCTGACAAGTAAATACAGTCAGGTTAATAAAGAGCATGGGGCAGTTTGTATTTTTGCTTAGTCAGGAAATGAATGTAAAGAAAGGATCCTGAAATGCACAATTCTGAATTTGAATTTGAACTAATTTTAGTGGAACTTAAGCTTCCCTATGGTAAAAGGATAATTCTGTTTACCGTGTACCATTCACCGGATGCTGATGTGGAGATTTTCTTAGGAAAATTAGATCAAGTCCTTCATAACATTTTCGGTAGGAATAGCAACGGAGAAGTAATACTTTGTGGTAATTTTAACATTTTTTGGTGAAGAAAACCTTCCGTCAATATCACAACTACTGCATGTTCTCCAAAGCTGTAATCTAAAACAATTTTTACACCCAGCCGGGCAAATGCCGCCTCAGCTACAACGATAGACAACATTTGTATTAATTTCCATTGTTCTAAAATGCAAGCGTCCAATATAAATTTTGGATTATCAGATCATCATGCTCAAATTTTGCAACTAGAACAAACATTCAACCAAAATGAGGCAAGCACAATTAATTTGTTTTTTCTCTGCAGCTGCATGTGGCAGTTTCATTGAAAGTCTTAAACTTCAGACCTGGGGTCCAATAACATTTGGTCATAGCATTGACCAAAAACACAGAACCTTTTAAAGCATATTTTAATGCAATTTGAATTACATTTTCCAAAAAATCTTGCAGTAGTTAATGAAACTTAAAAAAAGCCAAAGGGTATACAGATCCCAAGTCAAAGATGTAAATTACTAAGTAGATAAGCACAGCAGAGTTGTGACCGGGTTTTTTGCAAGTATGTTAAAAACTACAAATCAGTCTATCGACGAGTTTTTAGGGCAGCCAAGATAATGCAAAATAACAAAGTTAAAGAGTCATGCAAAAAATCACAAACCATATGGAACGTAATCGAGAGAAAAACCAACAGACACGCAGTTGGAAATAAAGTTGCTGCCATAAAAAATGATAAGGGAATGATAAGGCTAATTATATAAATGATGATTTTCTATCCCTACAATACAAAACTTGAAAATGCAAATAAATCAGATGTATTACCAGAACTGCGAACCTTTGTGCAAAACTCTATGCAATTAACTCTAGTAACAGAATTGGAAGTTCTTAAAATCATAAGTCTTTGATGAATAAACCTTCCACAGGTGTAGACGAAATTCCCACAAAACTCATTTAAAAATGTGCTCCTTATCTGGTACAGCCTTTAACTTATCTCATCTATGAATCTTGAGCTGGCAGAAGTACTTTGTCTGCTTTATCGCACTCGACACAGTTGGTCGTAAATGCAAATAAATAATGATGAAACTGTGATAGGACTATTTCTTGACCTTTCAAAGGCATCCGATACTGGTGATCATGAAATATTGTTGCTCAAATTATATCAGACTGGAGTTAGAGGAATTGTTAACGACTGGTTTAGATCATACCTGGATAAAAGAACACAGTTTGTTGAAATTACACATTGTAACAGGGAAGGGCATACTGAGATATATCACTCTCAGGTAAAAAACATTGACTTAGGTATTCTGCAGGGTAGTATTTTGGGGTCTGTTCTTTTCTTGATCTATGTGAATGATCTTCCTCACAATAATCAAGTAGAAACTGCAGTTCTGTATGCTGATGATACAAACATAATTATTAATAATCCTGACCCTATGTCTATAGAAACTGCAGCAAATACAGTCCTGTCCAGGTTAGAATCATGGTTCAGGAAAAACAAATTAACATTGAACCTAAAAAAGACCCAATACATGGATTTGAAGGCATCTAACTACCATGACAAAACTGTAATAAAAAAAATAAAAAAAAATAAAAAAAAAAAACAAAAAACCTCCTTATATTAAATGCAAATGCAATACTGAAAATACGTTGACCACAAAACTTTTAAGCGTCCATATAGATGAAAATTTAAGATGGGACTGTCATATTAAGAAATAAGGAAGTATCTTGAGTTCTATTTGTTTTGCCTTAAAGATTTTGTCTAATAGTTGTAGTGAAGAATGTCAGAATAGCATATGCTGGATATTTCCATTCAGTCATCATTTATGCTACTGGTCTCTGGAGCTGCTACAAATCAAATCTTGGTGTTATTTTTCGAATACATAAACAAGCTATCAGAATTATATCGAGACGTTAACAGGTTAGATCATTGCAGACCTTTATTTAACAGTACCAAGCATAGCCTATACATCATGCAATGCATTGTACACGTGAAAAAAAAATTGATCACTTCAGAAATAATTTTGACAATCACAATTACCAGACGTTAGCAAGAAATAATATTTTTATCGAGCAAAAGAGTAAAACCATTGCCTTGAGACATGTAGACTGTTTGAATCAGATTGTATAATCAGCTTCCAAATAATATTGAAGATATTAGTCCCATCAATTCATTTACCAAAGCTTTAAAAAATCTGCTGAGTAGCTGCTTCTATTGTACAGAAGAATATATGATGAGATGCTGATAATGCTATTACTTATTAACTTGTAAACGTTCTTTGTATCTAGTATATAGTCTCAAAAATATGTCAATGTCACATTAATTATGTACGTATTCTTTTTTTTTGCTAGGGGCTTTACATCGCACCGACACAGATAGGTCTTACGGCGACGATGGGATAGGAAAGACCTAGGAGTTGGAAGGAATCGGCCGTGGCCTTAATTAAGGTACAGCCCTGGTGTGAAAATGGGAAACCACGGAAAACCATTTTCAGGGCTGCCGATAGTGGGATTCGAATCTACTATCTCCCGGATGCAAGCTGACAGCCGCGAGCCTCTACGCGCACGGCCAACTCGCCCGGTGTACGTATTATTAATACCACTCATTTTTGTCTTGTAAATATTGGTTATTAATATTATTTAAAAAATTAAGATGTGCTGTCCTAACATTGAAGTATTTGGTATTTGTTTTTGAAAAAGAAAAAACATTCCGGGCAGAATCACGTCTATGCTACAGCCGCTGGATGTCTGCGTAAACCGTCCATTTAAAGCAGCCTTGAAACAGCTCTATACAGAATGGATAGCGGCTGATAATCACACACTGATGCCAACTGGTCGCATTCAGTGTTCGGAAGTTCAGCTGCTGTGTTCGTGGATTTTGACAGCATGGAATCGTATCCCTGGAGACCTCATACGGAAGAGCTTCAGAAAATGTAGCATTTCTAATGTTATGGATGGCAGCAATGACAACATTTTGTGGGAAGGTGATGGTGATGAAAGTTCCAAAGTTGGTACTGACGATGATCTTGTTGGATATCGTTCTGGAAATGTTTTGTTCACTTTTATTTGTATTTTCTTATCATTTGATGTGTGTTAATAAAGACTGTAAATAATTTTGACTTCACTTTTTTTTTTTAAATTTTGTTCTTTCAAAATAAGAGTGCGGGTCTTATTCGGTGGCGGGTGGTGTTCAAGAGTATACGGTATTCCTCCACAAGAGACACCGCTTAATCATAAACTTCATTCAAAGTTAAATGAATTTTTCAGTGACCTTATTGTTCACTTTGTGAGAGCATCCTCTGTTCCAGAGTCCGATACTAATTTGCTTGATGTGAAATTTAGTTCTGCTAAGTTACAGAAAAGTAACAGTGAGTTGGTCATTGGGGCAAACACAAGGGCTTACATAAGGGCAATTTCTCTAGATGAAACTATTGAAAAACTGTTATTCCGATGTGGGACTGTTCTATACAAAAACATGCGAGTACATTGTCAACAAATGGCCAATTATGGATAAGTTTCTCGAGCATGCTGAAGTTGCTGATATTTTCCAGAGGAAATACACGAGTTTATCAGTAGAATTTATGATTGACTGGTTTCCTAAAATTCTGTCATCAGAAGAAATTGATTCTTTGGAAACCAAGTTCAGTAGTTTCTAATTTGATGGATTCGCTTTGACAAGGATGAAAGGGCCGAGAGACTTTGGTTCAAAATATCGAAGATCACTGATGCTTCAGGTATGAGGAAGTACCCTTCACTGAGTAAGCTAATGATGGCTATTCTTCTAGTACCCCATAGCAATGCTCCAGTGGAAAGAGTTTTTAGTTTGGTGAGGAAGAACACGACTGAATTCCGTACTAATATGAACACCGAACTGTTAAGTGCTCTGTTAGTGCAGAGGATGCACATGATATCAAAAGAAAAAAAGCATGTCACCAGTGTACCGTTACGAAACAGGAACTACAAGCTGCTTAGCAAAAGAAATGATCCTTCAACCTCCACTCACATATGTACTGCAGATCACCTGTTACTCTAGCAGGTAAGAATAATACACTGTTCATATGCCAGTTTTAAAATATGTTACATCTAGTTAAACTGTATGTTGTTCATTGATTTTTCAATGATGTGTAAGTTAGTGAGATTAAAAAAAAAAAAAAAAAAAAAATATATATATATATCCATGGTCACCCCCCCCCCCCCCCGGTGCGTTAACGGCTGCATTACTAATTGCCTTTCTTGGGATTTTATCACGTACAACCTGGAAATGTAAATGGTGGTCATTTTGGGCGGAGATTATGGATGCCATCGTACATCACCGATACCAATTCGAGGGATGTTAACTGCCCAGCAGTATACCAATGACATTCCTCCACCATCTGTATGGTGTGAATTCATTTTCATGAACAAGTCGAGGCGAATCAGTGAGAAACTTCATGAAAGAGGAGGGTAGAAGCCATATGGGACAAGCTGACAACAGCTGCTTGAGAGAGAGAACGTTCATTATTAAAGTTTGTGTTAGATATTGGAAGAAAAACATTTCAGTTCGTTACATTTTCAGGTTGTATGTTTGCAATACACGAAACAAAATTCTGAGACCATCAATGACAACCATCCTTCATATTACAAACTTTTTTTTTCAATGTTTATAAGGAATCTGTGAACCAACTTATTTCCAGTTGAAATATCTCTCTTCTGGAGGGAATATAAGAAAGAAAGAAAGAAAGGAAGAAAGAAAGAAAGAAAGAAAGAAAGAAAGAAAGAAAGAAAGAAAGAAAGGAGTGAACTACCGATCATCTTAAGTTCCAGTACAACACTAAGATCATCAGCCCTGAGCAAAAGGGCAAGCGATGGGGAAAAGTAAACAGATTGGCTCCTCCATCACCAAACTGTGGTTGCCAAAGAACAAGTTAACAAGACAAGAAAGTGGAAGCAATATCAAAGCTCTCTGACGGATTCATCCACTACCCAGACTACATACCTCTTCCAGATCTTCTGACTGCCCAACTTCATCTTCACTGTCATCTTCATCTTTCCACTTATTGAAGTCCACCTTTAGCCAATGATACTTCTTCTTGTCTTTCATTAGTTGTGGCCAATAAGGGCTGCCCTCCTCCTTCTTCTTAAGTATGAGCTCGATATTTCTATCTCTGACAAACTTGAGAGATTTCTGTAAATATATCAAAACGACCATCAATAGCACACAAACATCTACCTTTTAAGATACAGTAGAACCCCTATTTAACGTTTTTATAGGGATCTGATATTTTTAACCTTAAATGGGGATTTACCATACACTGAGGTTATAGTAGAAAGCACACCTTTTCCAGAGACCTTTGCCTGTATTATATATCTTTTCATGAGAGTTTAATCCTGATGTAAACAAATGGGCGGAGCACGTTGCCTTTGTACGTGGACGGAGATGCAGATGATTGGAGAAGCAACCGTCGCACTCACTTCACTGCATGCGAGCTCGTGGCATTAGTTTTATTTAATGTTTATTACATTTAGAGAGTTTGGGAGAGTACATAATCAAATGGTTGTCATATATACCGGCATATATGAAATGAAAAATCAACAGCCTGTTTCCAGTCATTCGACTGGGTCAGAAATGTAATGAAGCCCCCATCTAGCGGCGAGGATAGGAAATGTGCCAGCAGCCAAAGCCTGTCGCATTCCTCTGAGGCAATGATAAATGACTGACAGATGAAATGAAATAATGGAGTGTGTTGCTGGAATGAAAGAGGGAAAACCGTAGTACCTGGAGAAAAACCTGTCCTGCCTCCGCTTTGTCCAGCACAAATCTCACATGGAGTGACCAGGATTTGAACCACGGAGGCCGGTGCGCAACCACCTGAGCTACGGAGGCTCACCGGCATATATGTTTTTTAAATATAAAATTATGATTAAACAATGAGAAACGAAGGCACAAGGCATGGTGTAATACAGGAAGTCTTTTCGTAGTGAGGGAAAGTCCCAAGCTGTACAGCGTGGAGATAAGGTGTTGCATCTTGCAGCAGCAGTCAGTGTCAATATTTATAGTGAGAGAAATGAAGCAAGAGGTAGGACCATCACGTGTAGTGAAGCAGAATACCGCTCAGAAGTGACCATAGGCAGTGCATTGTGAATGTGCTCAATAAACTAAGTGAACAGAATCCAGGCTTAGTCGTTTATTCAGAAGTTCAGATCTTCGCACTGTTATCGTATGTGATGCGCAGCCCTGCACGCCCGAACACAAGACATTGACGAGATGGAGGTCGGTACTACACGCTCAGCGAATCACAACTCTTTTTTGGGGGGGAGGCGTGGACATAACATGTTTACATCAGGATTAAACTCTCCTGAAAAGACATAGAACATAAATTGTACCATCACACATTATATACTGTACCAGGTGTGCTTATGGCCTGGCACATCATATTTATAATTCATTATTTGTTAAAGAACCGCTATGCTTTAATATTTGAAACAGCCTTACCAACGAATGTTCTCGACTCAGCTGCTTGCTGCAGGAGTGAGACAGCACGATGTTACGGAGCGAGGAACTGGCTGAGTGACGTAATCGCCACCCTTGTAGAATGGTCTAGAAACATTTTAATATCTACCAATGGCTTGAGTTACAGAAATATGAGCTACACCAGTGTGAAGCCCGCATTATAAAGGGTAGTAGCCAAAATCTGAAGTCAATCTATCCAGCAATTTTGGAGATATTAAGGTGGGAATGAAACCACTTTTCCTTCGCTTGGAGCAGGAGCTAGCCAGTCCACCACAGGTATATAAGGTCAACGACTTGCCGTGTATAATCAGTTGAAATCTACAACTCAACCATGCAAGGCGACAATACTGTCGTGTCGCGCTACGCGAAGTCTGAGTGAAAGCCGTGCAGAAATACTTAGAAAGTTCGCCGTACGAGAACATGATACTTGGAAATATTTCCTACAACCTGTTTTCCAGTCATTTGACCAGGTCAGGAATGTAATGAATGAAAGATATATAGGCTGTTATTACAATGGGGTCGCCACTCCCAAGGTGATTTAGTAATGAGTGATGAATGCTATGAAATGATAATGGAGAGTGTTGCTGGAATGAAAGATGACAGGGAAAACCACAGTACCCGGAGAAAAACCTGTCCCGCCTCCGCTTTGACCAGCACAAATCTCATATGGAGTGACCGGGATTTGAACCACGGTATCCAGAGGGGAGAGGCCGACGCGCTGCCGCCTGAGCCACGGAGGCCCACATAACTAAAGATATACAGTATTAAATTTCCAATCATGTATGTCTTATACATTGTTACCGTACCGGCTATTATCACAGAGATATTCATGAATTTGGATTTTTCTTACCAAGTCCATATCAGCGCCGAGTCGCAAGAAAATAGGTAAACAGAATTTAATGAAAATCGGTCTGTAAAGTCTGAGAATAAGAACTACAGTCTACACTATGAATAATTTTAGAAGACGCCGTAATACGACAAAGTTGAAAGAAAATGAAATGTGAAGGCCTACAATACAGAAAGCTCATGAAATTGATCAACAATAACATTGACCATCGTTTGTTGTGATGTGTTTTGTTTTTCTGTTCCATTCATCTCTGATAGGATTACTGTTACGTACCGAGTATTTTATTAAAATTTGTCTTACGTTGCACCGGCAGATAGGTCTTATGGTGACAACGGGATAGGAAAGGGCTAGGAGTGTGACGGAAGCAGCCTTGGCCTTAATTAAGGTACAACCAAAGCATTTGTGTGGTGTGAAAATGGGATACCACAGAATACCATCTTCAGGGCTGCCGACAGTGGGGTTCGAATCCACTATTTCCTGGATGCAAGCTCTCAGTTGCGCGCCCCTAATCACACGGCCAACTTGCCCGGTCGTACCGAGTGTAACAGCGTGCCTGAATATTTGCGGGAAGTAGCTGGGATTTAGATAACTTTCTTCTTTAGCATGCCGTTCCTCTGGTTCATAAATATTCTGATGCTACTGGTACGTAACGCATGGGTTCATCAAAGCATTCAAGCTATGCAATCCCTACTCTGAGGCACTGATTGGAATGAGCAGAGTGCATATTTAACGGAATAAAGACAGAAGTGTTTACGGCTGTCTGTGGCCTGGTCATTCCAGCTCTGGAACGTTGGACTGTCAGATCGGCACCGTAGTACTGTTCATTAAAGGTGAGAAAAGGTGCAGTTTTTCATTTGATCGAGTATTTTATTTGATAACATTGCCTTTAATCGCTACTTTCCTACTGACGTTTTTGTAATGACCTATGTTGACTTCAGTTAGAAAAACAACAAAGTCAGTTTTTCTGAAAATCCCGTAGCGAAGCACGGGTACATCAGCTAGTGAGCAACTAAAACGGACTTTATGTACCGTAGGCCTAAAAGTCGTGTTTACCATTGTTCGCCTTTTTACGTTTAGAAATACTGCCTTCCTATAAAAATAGCCAGTATAACTTAAATACATTCTATGTTTGTTAAATAATATTACAGAATGTTTACACGTACAATTTATAGCTCTTTATAACCTAGAAGTCATGTGTTCGCTGCCCAAAATTTTGAGGGCATATTGGACCCCATTTATTATTTTTGGCTGTAAAAGTGGGGGGAAAAGGGGGTCTAATACGCGAGTAAATACGGTAGTTTAAGAGTCTGAGAAAACCAGAAACGGCAATGACCATATTCCGCCTGAAAATCGCACCAATTATGACCTACGATTAGGGGTGATATGAAAGAGTCTAAACAAGGAAAATCTAGAAGACACAGAAAAAATCAAAGCTCGCTTCCTGAAGAGAGTTCTAAGGGTCGGTTGCATAAAAATCGCTAACTGTAGTTCAGTTTTGATCGAAGATCGGAAATGAACTTCGTTCTTTTCTCTGTGTGAGTTCTGTAACACTAATCTGAGATCACTGAACCAAGTTCAGTTTTGATCTAAGGTCGACAAAACAGAGTTGACAACATCGCTAAACAAGAGAGATAATTGCGATTGTATCAAATCGAGTTGTATCGAACATGCGATTTAGATAGAAACGATCGACAATTCTCGACGCCATTCGACATTCATTTGTCTGCGATACGTGAACAAAGCCGCAAAATGGAGAAGAAAGATGAGTAACAAGAAGACGCGTACTGCAAATTTTAAGAAAGAGGAAAAAGATATGTCCTCCTTACTTCACCCTCCTCAGCAGGGATCTTGATGAATTGAGGTTTTAGAGCTGCAATCTCTCTAGTGACTTTGTGTATAGTCCTACTTGCAGTTCCTTTATTTACATTGAATAAATCTCCAATTACTATTTGGAAGCTTCCAGTTGCATAAAATCTTTAGTGTGAGAAGGATCATGAACATTGGATTCAGTGCATGATTTCGTTTAGTTTGTGTTCTTAATTGTAGATGTAATCTTTGTTCTAGTTCTTCAACTACACGTTTTCCTAATCGAAACCGTATTTTAAATTGTCGATCATTTAGTTCTAAGAAGGGATTCCTTCTATGTTGAAACACGCGAGGAGCTCTTTGGAGTTCAAACTCTCCATTCTCGGATGAAACGTCAGAGTAATCGGAAAATAGCATAACCTATAGGCCCTAAGCATAAAACAGTGGAGAACAAACAACTTGTTAATAGTAGGATTATTGTTCAAATAATTACAATTAGCATTAGGCCTACTTATCATTTTACTTTAATCAACAGTAGGCCTATTTATTATTTTTCTTTGTTATTATGTCAGACACCAAAACAGATTTATTTCTCACAAAAATAATAATTATATTCCTTCTGCTGAACTTAGTTCAACGAGGTTAATCTGAGAAAATTCACCAGTCAGATTTGATCTTCCATCAAGAAGACATGATCTTGGATTAATGTCTATACAACCAAAATTCTAAGTTCAGCTTGACTGGAGATCAGTTTCGGGTGGTTGAACTCAGATTAACTTTTATGCAACCGGCCCTAAGTCTATCAAAGTACACACCCTCACACCTCACCTACGTGCTAACAAAGGAACAGTTCTTCGTAGAAGAACTTCGCCTGGACCTGCTCCTGCCAGCCACCAAAGCCTACAAACATCTAAGAAAACTCACCAAGAAGAAACAGGAGATATGGCCAGAGTTCTTTGCTATGGATGCAAATTCTCAAGAACGAACAGTAAATAATAAAATTCTGTACAATTATGGAATGTAAAAATATAGAAACACCCTAGGTCAAGGGTGAGCGCAGTGCTCTTTCTTAGTGCACTGTTGACGATGTCTTGCTGCTTCCGGTCAACAATGCCACACACTTGCCATCACTCAACTCCTGGAACCATCAGCTACACAGTGATTCAAAAGTTCACCTGCATTTAATTTCATATTATAAGAGAAAAATATCAGAAGGTGAACGCTGCACCCACCCCTTGACCAACGAAAAGTTATAACCACTCTTTATTCAACAGACAGGCCAAACACCAAGGAGTTTCCTGATGTTTGGATCAAATGCTATTATATCAATGTGACTAGTGTTGCCCGTGTCCAACACTCTATGAACTACTTCATACATGGCCAAACCAAGATCTTTCAAGCTGGTAGTTATCCAGAATGTAACTACCTCAGCACTGCTCCACCCAGATAAAAAAATGTCAATATTAAAGGCCTCTACATTTGTCCATCCCTTACATTTCCATTCCAAACAACACGAGCGAAACTTAATCCATGTATATTCCTTGAAGATGCAGATAGAATGATTCAAAGCTCTCAAAGAAATTCTAAGTTTATCGGCCAACACACCTGATACAATGATTTATAGTTCCACAAAATTAAAAGGTCTCTGTCTTCCAAGCGATGTGGGAAGCTATCATTCAGCAGATCAATGGACTTAAATGTTACCAACAACATAAAAACTAAAAACTTAGAGAATCCATATATCTAAAACAAGCATATCAACTACACAATGAGAGCATCCAATGCCTCCAAGGTCTCGATCTGACAATGAATGGCAGTCTGATGCAGAAAGGTCTGAGATATACTGAGAAATAGAAAACTTGACAAGTGGTACAATCTTCCCCTTCTGATATGAAAGCATCCAATCACTTAAACACCTTTGTCCGATTACCAAATACCAGTAAAACATATCACTCACCTCAGGGTCTATTTCCTTGTACAGTTGCATTGTGACTTCATGAGGTTTCTTTTCAGTTCCACCAACTCCCTTGAAGAAAACTTTGTCATTTTCTATTTTGATTTCTGGATTCTTACAATCCTCCAAGCATATCGTGAGGAAGATAACATTAGGTCTCTGAGCCCACATCACTGGTGGAGGCACAGCCCTAAAACAGAGGAGTTCCGTAAAAATATAAAAATGACACATACAAAACAACAACAACAAAAAACAATGAAGAGCCAAGCCATGAAAACTGATGTTGAATTCCATGGGACATGTACTCCAGTTGATATGAACCTTCATATCAGGTGGTTCAACTCCGTAAATTACAAATTAAATACTGTAGTTAATGTTGAAGTAACTATGTTACAGATTACAAATGGTCCTCACAGAACTCAAATATTCAACCCGTCATTAATTAACAATAATTTTATTTCTGTAATCAAAATTATCAGTTAAGAGAACAGATACGACAATTTTAAAATGTGCGTTCACAATTATTAAATGACATGGTATTTTGGGGGATATTAGGTCATATTACAAATATTACATGCTGAAGAGTACCAAGGTACTCCCCACGGCCCTGTTTCATAAAACATTTTTCACTAATATTATTCCTGAGAAACCAACATACATTACATACAAACATTATCATTATAGACTGTAATGCCTTTCAGCGTTCAATCTGCAAGCCTCTGAGTTTACTTAACGTCGCCACAATCCTCGATTTGCAACTAGTGTTGTGGCCTCATTTAGTTCTATATCTCTTATCTTTAAATTGTCAGAAACCACGTTTAACCATCGTCGTCTTGGTCTACCTCTACTTCGTCTTACCCTCCATAACTGAGTCCATTATTCTCCTAGGTAACCTATCCTCCTCCATTCGCCTCACATGACCCCACCACTGAAGCCGGTTTAAGCGTACAGCTTGTGATAGTACATATATCACACCCTCGCACTATATGTAGAAGTGAGAGATATTGTCAGTATTTGATTTGTTGTTATTATTATCATCATCATCATCATCAGTATTTCATTTGTATATTTTGTCATTTATATTTGTAAGCTGGGAGATATCCACATATGTAGGTATGAGTAATTTGTTTTGGACTGGGAAAACATTGCTATATTGGACTCTGATAATTTGGATGACTGATGAGGGCATCCCAGTCTGATGAGTTGGACTTGTTTTTGTACTAGGAAAGTTCTATGAATCATGTAAAACACCAGAGAGTTTGTTTTTGTCTTGAGACCAAGAAGTAGTTCAGGGCATGGTCTTGACAAGAGGATCTATCATGACTGGCTGGCAAGGATCAATCCAAACGTATCATGTGAGAGGAAGGGGAATACCGAAGTCTTTATATACTTCGAGATCACAGCTGAAGGGAATTTTTGGACAAGGACGAGCTGACTGTTGTAGCGGAAGGACATACGTGCCTCTCGCTCCGCTGTCTCTTCTTTCACCGAGACCGTCAGAGAACATCGAGTGGATACACTATCTGTCCCAGCCGGTTATCGCTTCTTGGTACCTAGGGTTAGATAAAGAATCTGTGGCCCAGGAACCCGCTTAACGGATAATCCTGCGTCCACTAACTCGCATTAGAATGTCCCTACACGAACACACACGGGACCAGGCTTGCTTTTCCAGAAAGAGCAATGATACGCTTAGTAAAGAGCAATTTGTCGGCAAGCCTGGAACCATACAGACAACCAGCAACGAGCTTCAAGAACTGACGGAGAGTGAGGAGCTGTTGTTATCACGGCACTCTGACCACTCTACGGCCGTCAATTCATCAGCGGAGGGCAAAGCGCAGTAATCACAGCGCCGCCCCCCGCCAATTACTCCCATCGGCAATATATTATTCTTTAGTAGTAATGTATTGAATATGTCAGTAGAGTTCAATGCTACAAGCGCGCATAGCGTCTCGCTACCGGCCCTCGCTCAGGTAAGTGACCCGGCCGAGCGAGAGCTGGGGGTAACTCACCGCCTAGTGTGCTCCGTGAGCGGGAAACGACAAGTGTTAGAGGAGCTGGGAGCAGACTACACACATGACTCACAGCAAGTAAACCTAATGTCTGACGTTTACCTGACGGGGTGCACTATGCGGAACTATGAGCGCACTACCACCACTAATACTGCCACCACCACGACATCTCCGATCACCACCGTCAGCACAAGCCAGCTCGCACATACCAGTGGAGCCGCTTCCCACTTGGTCGGCCAGCCACAGGGCTGACCCCGAACTAAGAGCAGGTGAAGCCTGGAAGCTGAGCTGGAGTGCGTGACGATGTGTAAGGGCGAACAGGAACCGGGGCTAAGCCCCGACGTGCTGGAACCCGAACGCGGGAAGGAACAGTCTATGGCTCCGCCGAGCCAGCGACTGTGGAGCAACACCAACATAAACTGGAGGCCACCTCTCCGCCCAACATGAACCGAACCCTCAAACCCTACCCAGTGGTCAGCATGCCGGACGCCGGGAAAACGGGACCCAGTTCCGCCAACCCGAGCGCAGAGGCAACAGCGCACAAGGGAAGGAGAGAGAGGAAGAGACGAACTCGGCGGATGGCGCTAAATAAAGTCCAACCCCCACCCGTGCAAACGAGAAACTCGGACTCGGACGAAGCTCCACTGGTGATTGACCTTTCAGGTACATCCCGGGAGACTGATGCTGAAAGTTCTGAGGGAGAGGGACTCAGTGAGCGCGGGGTGATCGAGCCCAAGGTCCCAGCCACCCAGCCGGGAAACCAGGGTGACGGCTTCAGGGAGGCAAAAAGGAGGAAGAGGGGGAGGGGGAAGGCAAAATAGCCCAGCCCCTGAGCCGCAAGGCCCAGAAAGGTGGGACACATAAGTACCAGAGTCGATAGTAGCACCGAAACATCTATCGGCTCAACCCAGACCCAGCACACCACACACAAGAGGCAGACTCGCCAGAGCCCACCTCAACCACCACAACACACGAAACCAACCACCCGTAAGCGGTCAACCCCCCCACCTCTTACGGTATACACGACCAACACCAAGACACTTGAAATGGAGCTCCTCACAAAGTTACCGCATTACCAGAGAAAATACTACTTCTCCAGGCCGAGAGTTGATGCACACGAAGCGATCCGGCTGCACATGCAAAGCTTTGAGAGCTACGAAATTGCTATCGGAGTGCTGAAAGGGCTAAATAATTTTGTAAAGGTATTGCCCAACAGCACTATGAAGCGGTTCGTAGTGAGGACCCCCATTAACGGAAGCAATGCAGACGAAATCCAGCTTGCATTGAAAGCACAGGATATCCCCGCTTTCTCCGTGGTGCGGATGCGCGCAGGGAATAGGCCAGCCAAGGGCAATCTATTCCTTGTTGCCGTGGCGGACGCCCCAGAAGCGGACAATCTGCGGAAAATGCGGATGCTCGCGAAGATGCTGGTATCGGTCGAGCTGTACTGGCCCCCAATGTGGAGTGTGTCAGAAGCATGGCCATCCAGGGGCGGCATGCCGATCAGAGCCCAGATGCCACAGATGCGCCGCCTCCACTTGTCACGCGACTGCCCCCACGGCAATGACCCCGCGTACTCTAAGTGCGCCAACTGCGGGAGAAAACACGCGGCTAATTTTAAGGAGTGTCCCAGCCGCAGGGACTTCTAAGCCACCTATCAAGGTAAAGGGCCTAAGGGTGACAAGCGTGGCAACCCTAAAGCCCAAGCAGGCCCTTCAGGCTCAAGCGCATCATGCAAAAAGTATCCACGCCCTTCAGGCAAAAAGGACCCTTTCCTTCTGGCCCTTCAGGCACAAAGGCCAAAACCAAGGCCCTTCAGGCACGCAGCGCCAATCAGGCGAAGACATTTTAAATTTTAAGCTCGTACGGACGGAGGGTAAACACAACCCTGGGCCCTCGGCCCAACCAGCCCCCACCACCGTCCAAGCTAATACCACAGGCAACATCAACAAGAAGGCCCAGCCCCATGTAAAGAAACAAAGGCAGGTTAAGCCCACACGAGTTCCCACCGAGCTACGTGAGGGCCCGCCCGAGGCCAGCTCCACCCCCCACAAGATACCTGCCAACAGCAAACTGGCATCCGCACTACCCCTCCCAACGCCCTCCCCCACCACTATACCATCATACTACCATCCGACCACCTCCACCTGAAACACTTAACACAGGTGCAACAGCCAGAAGGGAACATGGCAGGAAGGGTGTTCAAGGAAAAGATAGACGAAATTCTGAAAAACGTCTTTCCGAACTTGAACCTAACCACGATCATAACCTCTGGAGTTATGATAGCCAAAATGCTGGCCGCGACCCTATCACTCCCATGGCTAGGGGACTTGGCGAACGCAATCTCCGAACTCCTGACTCTGGATGGCTGAACAACCCAAAATAATAATAATAATAATAATAATAATAATAATAATAATAATAATAACACCTACAACACACAAGGGCTTCGAGTTCTAATATGGAACTGCCAGGGCGTCAGGTCAAGAAAATATGAACTCGAAGCCTTCCCAACAGCGAACACCATACATGTAGCACTCCCAACAGAAACGTTCCTCCCACCGGGGAGGAAATTCACCATAAGAGGCTACAAAATACACAGAAGTGATAAGGCTAACGGAGTTGGAGGAGTGGCAGTCCTGTAAGGAAGGACATCATCAAGCACATGGAGGTAGACCTGCCAGGGCTGGTCATGCTGGAGGCATGCGGAATAGCCCCACCAGCACAAGGAACACTTATAAATGTCATAGCGGCATACTCCAGACCAACAAGCCTAAACACTCAGGACATAGAAGCAATACTAAGGCTAAATCGAAACACAATGCTAGGAGGGGACTTAAACTCGAAACACGCCAGCTGGGGATGCCTGAAACCAAACCCAGCAGGCACAAGGCTGTATAACCACATGCTATCCCAGGACTATGTGTTAACAGCCCCCAGCGAGCCCACGTTCCTAGCACGTATCCGACATACTAGACATAGCCCTATTGCGACATATTCCTCAAGGGCATACCATAATGGTAGTGAACGACATGGGGTCAAGGCACCAACCAGTGATATTTTCACTAGATGCGAACCCAGAGGAATATGAGAAAAACACCAAACGCCGGCTCAACTATAAAGCAGCCAACTGGGGCAAATTCAAACGCAAGCTAGACACACTCCTACAGGGAAGCGAAGGCATGCTATTAGACAGCACAGCCCAAATTGACGAAGCAGTCAAAACCCTAGTAGAAGCAATTCAAACAGCCACAACTGCGAGCATACCGCTAAGCAAACACAAAGAATCCCCTCTTTTCGAGATTCCAGCTCACATAAAAGAGTTAATACACAGGCACAACAGCCATAGGCGTAACTGGGCTCGACATCACAGAGACGAAGATCATGAGATGAAAAACGAACTAAACACGGAAATACAAACCCAATTACTGGAATGCAGGTCGGAAAAGTGGAACAACCACCTCAGACTTTTTGACACAAACACCAGGCCAGTGTGGAACCTAGCGAGACACTTCACGCGAGAAACACACAGCATCCCTACCATTAAGGGACCTAACGGCCCGGTACATGAGAACTGTAATAAAGCGGATTCGATAGAGGCGGCTTTCACTCCGAACGAAATACCATCTCACACCGCCTTCATCAAGCAAACTGAGGCAAAGGTAGCAGAATTCCTTGAAAACGTACCTAAGCCGGAGGTTAAGAGGACAAATATACACGAAATTAAGTGGATTATAGGTCATCTTAACCCCAAGAAGGCGCTTGGCCCAGATGAGATCCAGAATATTATAATAAAGAAATTAACTCACATACCCCTTACACTACTAACCAGCATCTTCAATGCAATGTTCAGACTCCAATATTACCCTGAACAATGGAAAAGGGGCTAGGATACTCGTATTTGGAAAACCAGGCAGACAAGTCAGACCCTAACAACTACAGACCCATCAGCCTTCTGGACGCCCTCAGTAAAGTATTCGAGAAAATAATACAGAAAAGGTTAATAGGGCATTTCAAGGAAAAAGATATAATTCGCAACGAGCAGTTTGGCTTTAGGAAAGGACATTCTGCCCCACAATTGCTAACACGATTCATAGAACAAGCCACCATAGGTCTCAATAAACGAAGCGACAGAAAGCATTTGACAAAGTCTGGCACGAAGGCCTACTAGCGAAACTAATAGACCCTGAATTCCACCCACGCTATATAAGACTTAAAAAATCTTATCTGGAGGGCCGAGAGTTCAAAGTAGACGCACAGAACACACTGTCAAGTACGCGTAAGATTAGAGCGGGTGTAGCCCAAGGGTCTCTTATCGGCCCAATCCTCTTCGTCCTGTATACAAACGACATGCCTACTACAGAACTCACTACCACACACCTCTACACTGATGACACCGCTATCACAGTTCAACATCCACAGCTCGCGAGCGCACGAAAGAGGCTTCAAGTAGCGCTAAGAACTCTCGAGCCATGGCTAACGAAAAGGCGCATAAAGGTCAATTTTGACAAGTGCCAAGCCGTGCTGTTCACTAAGAAGAATAGACGCACACGCAGACCAGTCAACATAAAACCACTAAAGCTTTTCACTCAAGATACAGTATGTCATGACAAAGCCAAATACCTAGGAGTAGTCCTAGACAGAAAGCTCACCATGCTACTAAAGACAATAGGTTGGGATATAGTACCATAAGTACTTATTTGATTATTGTTTGGTCGGAGGAGCTATACCAGGTGAATGGAGCGTTGCTATAGTAGCCCCTGTGTATAAAGGAAAGGGTGATACGACATAAAGCTGAAAATTACAGGCCAGTAAGTTTGACATGCATTATATGTAAGCTTTGGGAAGGCATTCTTTCTGATTATATTAGATGTTTGTGAAATTAATAACTGGTTCGATAGAAGGCAATTCGGTTTTAGGAAAGGTTATGCCACTGAAGCTCAACTTGTAGGATTCCAGCAAGATATAGCAGATATTTTGGATTTTGGAGGTCAAATGGACTGTATCACGATTGACCTGTCTAAAGCATTTGATAGGGTGGATCATGGGAGGCTACTGGCAAAAATGAGCGCAACTGGACTAGACAAAAGAGTGACTGAATGTGTTGCTATATTTCTAGAAAATAGATATCAGAGAATTAGAGTAGGTGAAGCTTTATCTGACCCTGTAATAATTAAGAGGGGAATTCCTCAAGGCAGTATTATCGGACCTTTGTTTTCTTATATATATATATAAATGATATGAGTAAAGGAGTGGAATCAGAGGTAAGGCTTTTTGCAGATGATGTTATTCTCTATAGAGTGATAAATAAGTTGCAAGATTGTGAGTAACTGCAACATGACCTCGAAAATGTTGTGAGATGGACAGCAGGCAATGGTATGTTGATAAACGGGGTTAAAAGTCAGGTTGTGAGTTTCACAAATAAGAAAAGTCCTCTCAGTTTTAATTACTACGTTGATGGGGTGAAAGTTCCTTTTGGGGATCATTGTAAGCATCTAGGTGTTAATATAAGGAGAGATCTTCATTGGGGTAATCACATAAATGGGATTGTAAATAAAGGGTACAGATCTCTGCACATGGTTATGAGGGTGTTTAGGGGTTGTAGTAAGGATGTAAAGGAGAGTGCATATAAGTCTCTGGTAAGACCCCAACTAGAGTATGATTCAAGAACTGGAAAAAATCCAAAGAAAAGCAGCTCGATTTGTTCTGGGTGATTTTCGACAAAAGAGTAGCGTTACAAAAATGTTGCAATGTTTGGGTTGGGAAGAATTGAGAGAAAGAAGAAGAGCTCCTCGACTAAGTGGTATGTGGAAATACTAAGTTCCCATGGAGGGAGAGCAAACGCTGGAAAAGCCATCCATCTAATTTTTGATCTGATTTTTGATATGCTCTATTGGTGGAAAAGAATCTAATTCCCTCCATGGGAACTTAGAATTTCCATTTGGAATTGCTAGGCGGGCATTAATTCCATTGTGGAGTTTTATCTCCCGTATGCAGTTATCAGACTGTGCTTCATAAATAAGCTTCTGATAAGTTCACCTGCATACACCCCAGCGTCAGTGGGTAGGGTCTGACACATCCCACTCTGAAGAGTCTAGTGTCAGACCTAAGACGAAACGCTGGTTAATAGAGCAAACGCCGGAAAAGCCATCCATCTAATTTTTGATCTGATAAGTGGTATGTTCCGAGCTGTCAGCGGAGAGATGGCGTGGAATGACATTAGTAGACGAATAAGTTTGAATGGCGTTTATAAAAGTAGGAAAGATCACAATATGAAGACAAAGTTGGAATTCAAGAGGACAAACTGGGGCAAATATTCATTTATAGGAAGGGGAGTTAGGGATTGGAATAACTTACCAAGGGAGATGTTCAATAAATTTCAAATTTCTTTGAAATCATTTAGGAAAAGGCTAGGAAAGCAACAGACAGGGAATCTGCCACCTGGGCGACTGTCCTAAATGCAGATCAGTATTGATTGATTGATCAAAGATATCCAAAGAAAAGCACACATACGACTTAGCCAGCTATATCCTATACTGAACAAAAAGTCCAGTATAAACACGGAAGTAGCCAGACATGTATAAGGCCCTAATCAGACCAATAATCATGTACGCAGCCCCAGCGTGGGGGTTCACTGCAATGACGAACCTGGATAAGCTGGAATTAATACAAAATAAATGCATACGAGCAGCGGCCAGACTCCCTTACGACACGCCAATACGCCAACTATACGGTATTGCGAAAGTCAGCTCAATAAGGCACCACATACGTAAACAGACACTAAAAATGTACAGAAAGTCATGGAGTAATAAGATCAACCCGTTAGTAAGCGGGATCAGACGCTACGATGACGATCTTTAACACAAAGTATCCCACACCGAAGCACATTCTGTTCAGCCACAGGGTTGGCTGGTGTGGCGTTATTAAAATAGAAACTCTTATTGAGTCATATACCTTGGACAATCTACGGTTATTGGACATTTATTTAAATTGTGTCTATTTTTGACACTTGTAATTCTTATTCTCTGCTAATGACCGTGTGGTTCCCAGCCTAGTAACTGTGTTGAACTATTATGTTACCACGTTCATATGAGGCTGGACTATATTTGAAGTATAAATTAAGAAAGACTTCGTATTTCGTGAACTTGGATTATATCTGCCCTAGCACTTTGGACGTTTGGCTACTAAGTACCTGCTCTGCCTATACGAGGAGAGATGAACTTTCCGTTGTATGGTTACTCTATGTGTGTAGTTTCTAAACGTGTAATTGCACTGTAGGCCAGCTACAGGGACTGCTACGCTATCTATCAGATTGAATGTAGTACTAAAGAGTGTGATGTGACTGTTGCTCGCCAGGGCGCGTATCTAGTCTTCCGTGTGTCGCGCCTAGCGGCGAACTTGGTAGCGCTGCATTTTGCGCAGGAAGTCTTGGAGGCTGGTTGTGGCAATGATGGCTGCGGAGACTGTTACCAGAACGATGTGTACTCCAACTGGTGTTGGATGATAAACAAAAAACCACATCGAGTGATGGGAGTTTAAGTATTTTGTTTTGGTGTATAATATGTGTGTTAATTTGTAAATATGTAATTATATAGGTAGTTTATTTATACTTGTGGAGTGATAATGTTAGGTCGAACTACGAGGTGAGTTATCTTGGCATAAGGCTTGCTTGTAAGTATTTTAACGTATCATTGCTATTAATATTATTTTACTGTGTGTGTAATATTTGAATTGGTGTGGAATATGAACATGGTGGACATCTAAGTTTTAGTGATGCCGTGTTTTGCTCCTAGTGTACGTGCTGTACATAACGGTGGGCTATCCTTGTGCTAAGATAACATTTTGAATATTTTTATCGTGTCCTTGTTTTAAATTTGTCATTCTCTTCGCTCGGGCTTTACCTTTCGGTGTTTTTGCCTGTGATTTTCCTTGTAATGCCCGTATGCGTGTGCCGCTTTTCTCTAAACCGTGGCATTTTATCGTTTTCTTACGTGTTGTATTATTGGCGTATATTCGGGTTTCTGCTTGTCTCCTTGTGCGAATTGTGTTGCTTGTCGCATGTTTTGGCTATCCTGTGCCCGTATTTTGACCTAACACTGCACCTACATTTCTCTCTATAATTTTCTTTAATCTTTTTTTTTTTTTACATTATTATTATTATTATTAGTCACCTTTGGTAAGTTGAATTATGCTTAATTTTCTTGGTGAATACTTGAGTCTGGTTTAGTTATATTCTTTCCCTTTCAGGGCTTTAAATTAAATATCACTCCATTGTTGGTGTAATATCGTACAAATGTTATCAGTTTCAACAATACAAGTAACGTTTAGTAGGTCGAGGGCTGGACACCCCTGGAGAATAGGATGGTTCCTTATCTTATCTTTTCGTGTGGGTATTGTTGTTATTATCTCCTCGTGCCTGACAGTTATGTAACATTATTAGTGTGAAGGGTGTGTGCATTGTGTCTGCCGCGATGACTGTATCGTGTATTATACTCCATAAATTATTCGTTGAATTGATTTTTTTCTTCTGAATCTGTTGGTTCTATATTGGGTTCTGGGTTATGCTAAGTGATCTGTTCGTGTTTTTCCTGATGTTACTGTGGCTCATGTTTACGTTTGTTTACCAAGGTTTGGTGATTGAAAATTTATTGTAACTTGGGATATTTTTCTTTTATACGGTGCCGTGTGAGCTTGTGATTGTAACATGTTCGTAATCGTGGCTTGATTTGACTGTCACGTTTCGTGGTGCTGCCTTCGTATCCGGGTTTGGTGTGGGCCATTTTCTTCTACCGGGTGCTGTCACAGTCCTCGATTTGCTAACCCCTTTCTCCCCTTTTGGGCTTAAATGTTAAAATTTCATTTAATTTTAGAATACGTCAAACATGTACGTACCATGGTACCTACGTAGTTTTCCTGATGCATCAGTATATAGGTATATAAAAAATGGTTGTTTGTAAAGAAATGAATGATTTTATTTATTAGAAATGAATTTCCTTCTACTTATATTATTCGTTGGTTTTCTGAATATTTATTTTACCCTAAATGTTGGGTGCTAATTGTAAGTTCAATACTTTTCTCAGGTTATTTAAATTTTATCCAAAGGTTTAAATTGTAGTGTAAAAAGATTTATTTATTATATTTTATTTTAAATTTTTTGAATATTTCTGGTGTCATTTCTTGGTGCGTTTGCTAAGCAATTTCCTGATCCCGTCCTCTCTCATTAAATGGGTAGGCTCCTGGTCCCTACATGCTTCCCCTTGTCTTTTTCCTTGGGCATGTTTTACTGTCTTATCTTATTTTTTGCTCTGCTGAAAATTTATTTGTAAGCGCTCGTCCCTATGACCATCGTCATTTACTCATACTTATTAGGGGCGTTGCAGTGGGCGAGGGCTCGATAGCCAACCACCTCCCCCCAAGCTGACACCTATATACCACATAAACCCACACACTGCAGACACCTATATAAATATGTTTCAGCTGTCCTAGACCCAGGGACCAGGCGAGGAAGATTGATAAGAAGTATAACTTAAGAAGACGACGGCAACGCAGCCAGACGGCCAAGGATGTATCAATCCACCCCCACCCCCCGACAAGAGACATGGGAGCGGAAAACCAGCCCGCGCCCTACGAACAGCACTAATATCTATCTGTTTAATGAGTTATTTCACTTCTATTCAGGTAGAACGCTGGACATGAGAGCAGGCAAACAGCCGGCACTCCAATGAGAACATGTATATACATGTTATCAATAACCTTAGTTTTAGATCTGCAGTGACAAGTGTTTTCCAACAACATTGCATAGAGGGACATCGACAGGCAGAAGAAGATAGCGCCTTGCATGCAAGGCTTGGCTCTAATTCCCCCCCTCTCCAAAAGGAGACTTAGCACCAGGGATTGCTGGCTGCTGGACAATGGGACAAACCTGTGGCTCAAAGCCCAGACGCTAGCGGACCCGAGCCGACCCGGCAGTGACAAGAAGGACAGATCCCCATAATAACAGAAAATGGCAAGGAAATGGTTATGATTGCATGACACTTATTCCTAACTAACACAACCTCTGGTCTTTTTCCAGCCCACATCCTTGCATGTGCTATCAAAAGATGGCAGGTTTTACTTGTAGGCTCTTTCTTATTTCTGCCTATGTGGTTCTTCCCTGACCCTTCAATACCATACCTCAACACCACCTAACCAATACAAACTCTTGCCGTGGTAGCAAGTCTAACTCGGAAACCGGCAAATACTCCTTGTATCACTTCCCACTCTCCCTGCTATCTCTTTTCTACTCAGAAACTAATAGCATGTCGGAGGCAATGTAGATTGTGTCGATTGCCACATTGGGAGAGCGGGCTGCGCCCCCCCCCCCCCCCCGTAAAAAAAAGCGGAAGGGAACTACTAGAACTACAACAGACACTCGGTACGGACAAGAAGGAGTGCTGACGCTGTACGAGAAGGAAGTAGTGCGGACAGACTGTACGGGAAGGAAGTAGTGCTGATACACAGGACTGGAGTGACACGGCTACAATGAACTGAACTTCAAACGTTCGTGGAACGTAGTCTTGTTATGTTCGTGGAAAGTGGTTGATCAACAAATTGTGGAGTGTTTACGCATTAAGTATTGTAGCACTTGTGGCGGCTTGGCATTGTATGTTGGTGAAAGCTATCTCAGACTTTACATAATTTATGTTCAGGATCGACAAGCGTGTGTTACTCAAATGTATATATCTTTACAACAAGTGTTTAAGTCTGTGAACAAAGTATTACGTGGTACAGTATCTGTGTGATGTTATAACTGCCAATTATGAGAATCGACAAGTCATATTGATACAGAGACAGTGAAGGGTATTTATCTACATATATGTACATTGTTCATCGGACTATCTAGAAATGGTGGCTTAGTTCTCGCTTTTGTTTTCCCACTGTTTTCATTATTATTGTTGTTGTAAATATGGAGTCTTCCAGCAATCTTTGTGTGTGTATTATATGCATAATTTTGTGTGTTGATGAGGTGCTCATGCATGGATTTTGTTAAAAATATAGTTAGCTATTTCAGAATCAGTGGAGTTATTGATGAACCTAGGTGCAGTTCATACCTATTTAGTCGTTTTCAGAAGGTTAGGTAAGGCCTGAAGCAGATGTACCAGTATGCAGCATTATGTACACGCCCTGGGATATTAAGAATTATCATGCTCTATCAAAATTCGAGGGATCCATTCTGTTGAACTCTGACGCCCATACTACGGCCATTTCGATTAACTATTTTTATTAATGTAATTTATTTCAATTTTTTGAGTAAATTTATATATTTTTATTGATGATATTTTATTATTATTTATGGGTAGTCATCAAATTATTACAAGCTTCATCCATCGAGTTCATTCCTAAATTAGCCTTTATCTCCTCATTCTGAGTACCCTCCTGCCATTGTTCCCACCGGTCTGTACCAGCAATCACTCTTGCTACTTTCATGTCTGTTACTTCTAACTTATGAATACGATATCCTGAGTCCACCCAGCTTTCGTTCCCGTAAAGCAAAGTTGGTCTGAAAACAGACCGATGTAAAGGTAGTTTCGTCAGGGAGCTGACTTCCTTCTTGCAGAATAATGTTGATCGCAACTGCGAGCTCACTGCATTAGCTTTACGACACCTTGATTCAATCTCGCTATATTACCATCCAGGGAAAACACACAACCTAAATTTTTGAAATTATCGACCTGTTCTAGCTTTGTATCACCAATCTGACATTCAATTCTGTTGGATTTCTTACCTACTGACATCAATTTAGTTTCCTGAACCAAGAACTCATTCTACCATCAATTCTCACTGAAGCCCAACTGTCAACATAAATGCCTTTGATTGATTTTAATAATCTACCTTTAATTCCATAGTCCCCCAGTATAGCGAACATCTTTTCCCTTGGTACCCTGCCATACGCTTTCTCTAGATCTACGAGACAAACACAACTGCCTATTCCTCTCGTAGCATTTTTTAATTACCTGGCACATACTGAAAATCTGATCCTGACAGCCTCTCTGTGGTCTGAAACCACACTGAGAAACCAATAATATTAATAATATTAGGATTATGTTTCATAGAGTTATTAGCTAATAATATTAGTAATTAGTTTATGAGTCAAAATTATTATTATTATTATTATTATTATTATATATTCCTAATAATATCAGTAAATTTTTTCATATACATGGCTAATAAAAGTTACTCATATTATTGGGATTATTTCCACGAGTGTATTTTGACTCATTCATATTATCAGTGAAGCCAAAGTGAGTGGTATTTAAATATTTAGGCATAAAATCATGAAGATAACTGAAATGGTCGACTGACTGAAATAGTGATGAGTAGAGCCCAGATTTCCATGCACTATCAAATCTCAAAATATGCATGCATTCATGCACTATCAAATGTTGGAACATGCACAATAAACTAGAAAATACGCAATATCAAAATTCAGTTCCACAATGTTATATTTTAATTTCCTTTTGAAACACTGTACAACAGCTAATTTCTCCACATTTTCTTCATTTAAATTCATTTGTTTATCTAACAGACCATTCCTGGACACAGAAAATGATATTTCTACATCACAAGAAGTGATAGGTTCGCACTCATATGAAGACAATTTAGGACGAAGTATATCTGAAGTTATCTCTTTTCGAAAATTAACTTCCCTCAATCCATTTAGACACAAGGTCTCTTCATAGACTTTTAACAGGTGGCATGACACCAACACTTCAAGCAAAGTCTAACACTAAATTACAATTTGAAGCTTGTAAGCATGCTGCTTTCCAATTCCTTTCTTTTCTCAGTTATTTTGGCCTTAGACGTGTGACCAGTGAGACTTCGGAGTAGGAAATTCCAGGGAAACAAAACAGGCTTCAGTGCCAAACCAAGGTTTGCGAGCTGCTATCTCAGTTTTAAAAAAAATGGAAATGGCGTATAGCTTTCAGTGCTAACCATTTAGCCGGACGCTATCTCAGTAACGCGACGTCACAATTCAAATTTTGAATTCTTAGTTTAATATAGACTGAGAAAAGAAAAAAATAACAGTCATGTAGTAATGCAAAATTCAGGGTTCAGTTTTTACTGGGACACCTTATTTCTAAGGATTAGAATGGTCTTCCCTTTATGTCAATGTTTACTCAATCAACAGATAAAGTGCTTGGCTAAGTGGATTATAGGACCTCTATGCATCTTTCTTTGGTTGGCAAGTAGTATACCAGGAATACATTTTCTTTCTCTCTCAATGATAAGACAAATAACGTGGATGTACGGTCCCAAATGCTGCAAACAAAGGCTCAAAGAAGGCACTATCATGCAAGTGAACATAATATATGTGTCAGAGTCAGAAGAAAAGTCTTATAATCCAATATAAATGTCCAATTATTAGCTATTAAATCCAAAATTTTCAAAATATGCATTATGCATGAATTTTCTCCCAAAAAGGCCGAAACATCCAAACATGCACGGAAAAAGTACGGTTATTTGGAATAGATTAGTCATAAAACGAATATTTGCAAAGTTTCAGAAATGTAACCAGCTTATTTAGGAACATGCATTTGCATGGAAATCCGGGCTCTAGTGATGAGAAACGAGTGTAGGTATTCACTGTTCAATAAATATTTTGTCAAAAACAGCCTATACTGGCATGTAACAAAAATATGAATACAGTGGGAGATTTAGGTTAGATTTCAAAGTATTTACTTGATAGGATTGGTAACAGAACGTTCCACTGCAACGAAAGAAGCATAACCTCAAAACAGCAAATTCACATTGCACTCCACGGGTTGGTAGTGATACACACTATCATTGTGTTTCTCTAGTGCAGTTCTACTTGGACACTTCAGCTATCCTTTAAAATCTTGGCTTGTACCACCAGTAAACCAAGGTGATGGTGGCGATGATTACGAGAAAGTAGGCTACAACTAGGCAACCACACCTATAACAACACTAATCAGACAGAAAATGGAAAGGATCCGACATTTAGAAAAATGAAGGTATTACCAAAGAAAAAGAAGGGTCACGAAGAGCGTGAAAATGAAAGACTTTCTCGGCCTCACAACCTAATATTGTCGGTGATGAACAAGGGAGATCGGAAGGGTAGATGAAAGTGAGGAGCCTGGCACAAGTGGAAGCAATGGTAGGACTCATCTCAGTGCCCCGTGGTCACCAATCCAGACCCCCAAGGTGAGAGCCCTGGGACCCCCTTTTAGTCGCCTCTTACGACAGGCAGGGGATACTGTGGCGGTTATTCTACCGCCTCCACCAACAGGGGGTAGTAAACCAAGATTTTGCTAGTCCGTCTCAACAGAGATTTTTAAGAGCACAGAAATTAAAAAATAACAAGGAGGGTTATAGCATGCAAAGGGCTGCGAATAGTTGATGCTTTAACTCAAATCATTTTCCAGAAAGAAACTTTCTTCTCTCACATTATTTTCACTTCTTTTATCCATTCTCATCTGTATCAAAGTCACAACAAGAATTCAAGTGAGACCCTCGAACATGTGGATTAATAGTCTGTAGTCAAACACTAGCCTACTGCTAGGAACAAACCCAAACCAAGAGCATACGCAAGGGACGATGACCTCGATGTTAGGCCCCTTTAAACAACAAGCATCATCAGAACATAGGCAACAGACAGATTATAACCTCCATTTGTATTAGCTGACTAATGAACTAATATTATGAGTGAAGATATTCTATTACTCATGTGTAAATCTTTATGAAACAGAATTTGGTTAACTAATAATTATTTTTATGAGTTCTAATATTATTAGGTAATATTATTAGTTTTATGAAACAGGGCTCAGAGCAATAAGAATAAAAAGTTACATGATTCATTTTCTGATCACTTCTTATTTCATTAATATTTTTATTTGTTTTACAAGGCACCAACACAGACAGGTCTTATAGCAATGATGAGTTAGGAAAGGGCTAGGTGTGAAACTGGTAAACCACAGTAAACTATTTTGAAGGCTGCCGATGAGGTTGAAACCCACAATCTCCCAGATGAAAGTTGGTAAGACTTCCTCCATTAACCCCTCAGCGCCGACCTCTATACGTGGTATAGACCCATACATGGTTTCACATTTACGGCTATAGCGCGAAGAGTTTTGGAGTTATGGATATGCAAATTGTTTTGTTTCCAAGAAGACATTTTTGGGTTTATCAGTGTTGTAAATAAGAATTGAAATTCATTAAAATGTAGTGGTTTTTGCAAGGATAAGTATTTGTCAAGTAAGTCTGAGCACTAATCTCTGCTTTTTTAAAGTCTGTTTGCTACATTCTTTCCCACAAAATAAAATAAAGAAATGATCTGAGAAGTTTGTCTTTTCGCGGGATGTTCTTTGCTCCAATTTTACATCTAGAGTGCAGTTTATTTACTATATTCGTCTTTATTTCTCAGCTTGTAATATTTTCGTAACTCTCCACGAGCGCTCTGTGTAGGCATCAGTTAGTGTTGCTTTCTGTCATACGATACGAGAACCAGTTGTTCATGGTGTATATCTCGTTTGTAAGACGATGTCTCGAACTTTTATCTGAAATGTGTGTCGAATTGGTTTGTTTCGTCATAAATATTATTCCCCTCATTCAGTTTCGTTCTGCTACTTTCGGTCTCACTGCAGTGTCATCAGTCCGTGTGATGCGTCGCACTCAGCCGTGGTTTGACTGACGGTAATGTGCTTGAAATATTACATAATTGAGATGAAAATTTAGTCGGAAGTAGCAGTGACAGTATTAGCAGCAGTGATAATGAAATAGATGATGTGACTGTGACAGATGCAATAGTAAATGATGAGAGTGACGATAAGGACGAACCAGTACTTGGAAATTTCGTGTAGGAGACTATATATAATTATACAGGTCAAAGGGAAGTTTTCAGCAGTGAATTCTGATTCCTAAATTCCCAAATAATATTCAGACAAGTCACAGGGATAAACATTGGGCAGTTATCTTATCGGGTTCAGTTGATGGAAGGTTTGTTTACAAAATATACTCGCTCGGGGCGGGGAACAAAATATTTAAGGCCGGCGCGCATCAGATAATACAGATCCAAGGTTGCAGGAAAGACATTTTATCAGGAAATTAGCACCAAGGAGTGATAAATCCAAACCTCAGAGACGTTGTATCGTGTGTTCAAAACACGGTGAAAAGACGACGTCGGTGTATTGCTGCCAGGAGTGTGACTTGGGTCTCTGTCTCGAATAGTGTTTCGAACTCTATCACACGAAACTAAATTACTAAGGAAATGTGAAAATTATGTAATTATCTGAATGTACATAGTTCCCACATAAGGAATTCCAAATTTCGTGAATATCGGGCTACTCTTATACTTGTAGTAACGCTCTAAGTGAATCAATGTATGTCAGTCGCGCGTAGTTGAAATCTCATCCGGCCGCAAGGTAGGAAGCTCTTTAAATGGCTGCGACACTGAGGGGTTAAAGTAAGCATAATGGACTAATGGGGCTTACTCCAAGAATAGCACAATTTAACAGTAGCTTTCTTCAAGGGTCTGGCAACTTTTGGCTAATATCTTTGATAAGAAGCAATTCATGACCTACAAAACAGATTTCTCATGTACATGAAACAGTCAAGCAATTTGATCGGGGGTACCTACGTTTCTAAATGAGTAAAAGAATTAACTTTTTTTTTTTACAACTTGCTTTACGTCGCACCGACTCAGACAGGTGTCTTAACGGCAACGATGGGATAGGGAAGGCCTAGGAGTGGGAAGGAATCGGCTGTGGCCTTAAAGTACAGCCCCAGCATTTGCCTGGTGTGAAAATGGGAAACCATGGAAAACCATCTTCAGGGCTGGCGACAGTGGGGCTCGAACCCACTAACTCCCGGATGCAAGCGCACAGCTGCGCGCTCCTAACTGCATGCCAACTCGCCCGGTATGAATAAAAGAAAGATGCAAAACGACACCTGAAGTAGCAGATAAAAGAGATCCTTTATCAGGGTGTCTATAGATTTGAGCAAACTTTTTCATGACCATTTCCTAAAATATTTCATAACTCTATCAAAACAAGCAATACTGAATTAGAAAGAATGCCCACAACTCTACCTTTTGGCACTTTCAACACTTAGCAGAGTAATTACAAAAAAATTGCACTTCCAATGATACAGAATATAAATTACCTACCGAACCTATATTTATTTAGTAATTCATTTTAAATTAGGTTTGTCACTATGTTACAGTATCCAGAAGTCTTATACTCTAAAACATTTTAATTATCTTCCACTTTCAACCAATTGACAAAATATGTGATTTAGAAAGAAGAATAGCAAACCCACTACACGACAGAGTCCGGGTAACAGAAAAAAAAAAAAAAAAAAAAAAAGCAACTGATTACTTTGTGGTGGAAAGTGCAAGTCACAGCTGATGGACGGCACTACCAGGAAAAGCATTTGGCAGAGACCATCCAGTAGTGCTAGCAATAATGAGAAAAATTGAAAGAATAAAGGAAACAAGAGAGAAGAAAATAAAAGTATGGAAACTAAAGGATAAAAATGTACAGGAGATAAATTCCAGCAATGGAAGTTGGAAGTGTCCTAATTTAGAGAGACATTTGTGCAGAGAATAGTCATGTGTTAGAACATCTGCAAGAGTAAAAGAAAAGACACCATGGTGGAGAGTGAAAGAAAAAAGAAAGGCAAGAATGTAATAAAGATTAAAGAAGTAAAAATAAGTAACTTAACATCAAGAAATTAAAGAGATGTACAAAACTGAGTAACTGAAGAAAAGACGAAAGCTGGGAGAAATTCACAGGAGATAGAAGAGGGTGTAAAGGAGCAAAACAATGCTCTATAGGCTTATAAGAAGCAAGAGAAGAGTATGCACAAAGTTGAAGGTTGAGAGAGATTAACACAGCCACAAGAGAAGGAAAACTGGTGAGACTATTTTGACAAATTCACGAATGTGAGAGAAAGTGTGAGACAATAGAGGTACAGTATGAATACACAGAAATAGAAAAAGGTATAACAATGTTAAAGGTGGAATTATCAGTTAAAAGGATAAAAATGAGGAAAGCAATAAACATTGATGAAATCTATATGAAGCAACCAGCTAATGGAACAAAATTATAAAAAAGAAAAGAAAGAGTAGTGGAATGAGAGAGGAAGCTGGAGAAGTACCATAAATGCCCCAACCCAGTTTGATAACTATTAATCTTTTGTAGACTTCTTCCACACAGCAGCAGATTGAGTTCTAGAATGTCTCATCTTCCAAGTGTGCCGTTTCAAAGTTTGTCTTCTCCACTGAAGCTGCAGAGGCGTCTCTCCTCTGTAACTCACCCTTCATCATGGGTTGCGACAGACAGAGCCTGGCCTCCCATACACTGCACCCAGGTTGGCAAGTCAACAGAGTTAGGCGTTACAAGTAATAAACTTCATTCCGGTCCCATATCGACTTTAAATGTCTATGATGAAATCCTACAAGAATTCAATTATATATATTAGGGCCAACCTATTCGATACACTTCTGCCTTTTTTAAAGGGTCTATTTAAAGGTTACATAGTTATTTAAAATACCTTGGACATGTTTCAACCTAGCTTGGAGGTCATCATCAGCAAAATAATAGAGAATAAAGACATACAACAAAAAAAGTGATACATAAAAAATCTGAGATAACATATAGTCAACAAATGCAACTGGAGTTTATGTTAAAATGAAGGCCTACATAGCTTCTATATTAAAAATATATTCAACAAGTACTATACACTGAAAACTTTTAAAAATGTACATGGATTCAAACTTGGTTGGCTGGAGGAAATACAAGAATAGCGAAGACAGATATTGTACTAAATACGGTTGGACCCACACTCTCAACTTATTTTATCCAAGTTTGAATCCATGTACATTTTTAACAGTTTCCAGTGTACTACTTGAATATATTTTTAATATACAATATATATACATTTTAACATAAACTCCAATTGCACTTGTTGACTATATTACCTCGGATTTTTTAAGTATCAATATTTTTGTTGTATGTCTTTCTTCTCTATTATTTTGCTGATGATTACCTCTAAGCTAGGTCGAAACATGCCCAAGGTATTGTAAACAACTATGTAACCTTTAAATAGACCATTTAAATAATGCAGATGATTACCTCTAAGCTAGGTCGAAACATGTCCAAGGTATTTTAAACAACTATGTAACCTTTAAATAGACCATTTAATTAAATGACAGAAGTGTACCGAATAGGTGATTATTTTTAGAATTCCATCACAGAGAGTTAGGTGTGAGATTAACAGCAGGATTAAAGCAGCTACAGCCTTCTACAATTCTGTTTCCAAGCTACTGCATTGGCCCAAAAAGACAATGCATTCTACATACAGTCTTATTGTATGCAAAATCCAACACGATTATGTTTTAGAGAAGGTCTATATCTGCATCATTCACGAACTGTACTATAGGTGGGCCAGCACAAGGTTGCACTTGACAGTTGTAAGTCATGTTGGCACCACTACAAAAATAAAATGAAGAACGTCACCCGTCAGTCAGAATCACCAATCCACTACTTTTTATGTCAGATACAGTTGCGCATTTTATTCATGTTAATTCGTATTTAATTCCGTATAGTGTTCATAATATTTTATTTGCCTACACAAATATGAGCATTTAAAATATATTATAAGGTTTAAGCGAGCTACAAAACAAATACGAACTATTTTCAGTTGATTGTTGTTGGCAATATAGGTAGTATAGTGGTGCCATCTATAAGTAGCTTGACTACTGTATTGAAGTGTTGCCGTTTTGTCTGTCGCCGCTAGCACGTGGTCGGGTGTGATTCGCGCGTTTATGAAAGTTTTGTTTTCATTTTGAGATAATTGTGAAATTTTATTTTAACCAATGCAGTGCGGTGTCTCGGAAATGACAACATAGTCATGAAGCGCGAAGTGATAATCCTTTGAGCCGCGGAGTGTCCGTTAATAGTCAGGCATTAGAATTAGTGCGGAGAACTCGTAAGTTTTACGAGAGGGAGACGAAATTCGTACGCTTGTATAGCCGTCTCTCCGTTCCTGTAGATCATGTTGTGGATCGCATATCTCAAACATTAGGGCTTTCAAAGCGTACTGTCATTCAAACAGGTGTTCGCCTCCAAGAACAGAAGGAAAAAGTGACTGGGGTATATAGCAATAGCGAAAACGGGGCTGATAGTAGGGACTTGTTTCACAGCACTCCGGGAAAGAAACGAATTGAGCTATCTCCTGTAATAGGAATTAATTCTTTCCAGGCTGATGCAATACGAAGACACGAGTACGATTTTTACAGCTCAAAGTCCCTTCTGTCATTGTTATGGACAATGCACGTTACCACTCCGTAATAATGGACAAGACCCCTTCTTCGAGCGCCCGTAAAGAACTGTAAGTGGAATGGCTGAAGTAAAGAAATATCCCAGCGCATATGTGTACGACTAAATTAGTCGACACCGGGCGAGTTGGCCGTGCGGTTAGGGGCGCGCAGCTGTGAGCTCGCATCCGGGAGATAGAGGGTTCGAATTCCACTGTCGACAGCCCTGAAGATGGTTTTCCGTGGTTTCCCATTTTCACTCCAGGAAAATGCTGGCGGTGTACCTTAATTAAGACAACGGTCGCTTCCTTCCCATTCCTAGGCCTTTCCTGTTCCATCGTCGCTATAAAACCTATCTGTGTCGGTGCGATGTAAAGCAAAAAAAGTCGACGAGGTAGCGAAGGAACAAGGGCACGAGGTTATTAGGTTGCCGCCGTACCACTGTCACTTCAACCTCATTGAGTTGGTACGGTATGGGGTGAAGTAAAACATTACGTACGCACTTATAACACGTCCTTCACAGTTACTGAAGTGGAAGGACTGTTCCGGGAGAGTATTGCTCCAATGGATGCGGCTTTGTGCAGGAAGAAATTTAGCCATGTCGCAGCATTCATTAATTCGGCAATGGCAATACATGGCATCAGTGACTCTCAGGAGTTGATGATCTGCCTAGACGATGATGACAGTGACAACGAAGGCGACGGTAGTGATGGCAGTGAACTGGAGGGTATCGAGCCTCTGGCTTTGTGAATCAGGTATGAAAATAAGGTTTCTGAATTTTCGTAAATTTTATAGAATTTACTTGAAACATTTTGTGTTAGCACCGGTGTATATTATTCTAACATTTATTGGTGAAGGTGTATATGAAATGAGATCCTTGTCGGCCGATTTCTTCCGTGTTTTGTAACATCGCGACAATAAGAACTTCGTAGTATATTTATCTCGTATAATTTTGTGTGATGAATAATCGGCGAGTTGAAAGTTCAATTTTTGTCGGCAGATTTCATTTGTATTGTGTATCATCGCGATGACATTAAAAAACTTTCTCCCATGTTTTTAAAAACACATGTGTCGTGCAATCAGCAGTTGTTACAGCGGCAACATCGCTTCGTGCGCCATTGCAGTGTGACCAATATTGTGCGCAGCTGTCATGTGCAACCTTACGCCGGCCCACCTATAGGTCGTGTGGCAGAAATGACTAGGCACATCGCAGTTGAACTCAAGATCAATCAATCAAATCAACCACCGCTGATCCGCATTTGGGATAGTCGCCCAAAAGAAGAACAAATAAGGAATCTAAGGAGTTTTTCAAATATTTATGTCCCTGCAAATATCTCTCCACGTTTAGAACAGAAAATGCACGGCAGGAATTTTCAAAAATTCTGTCCCAGCAAATGTCTCCAAGTTTTCTTTTTACAATTGGCTTTACGTTGCACGGACACAGATCGGTCTTATGGCGACGATGGGAGAGGAAAGATCTAGGAGTGGGAAGGAAGTGGCCGTGGCCTTAACGTACAGCCCCCACTATTTGCCTGGTGTGAAAATGGAAAACCAGGGAAAAGCATCTTCAGGGCTGGACAGTGGAGTTCAAAATCACTATCTCCCGGATGCAAGCTCACAGCTGCGCGGACCTAACTGCACGGCCAACTCGCCCGGCATCTCCAAGTTTAGGACCGAAAGTGCAAGAAAGAAATTTCAAAAATTCCACGATATAGATTCACACAACACTCAAGAGTGTGCTCATTTGGGTCAAGATGAGAGGGATAAAAATGTCATAATGTTCCGTATTGAACTGTATCACAATTAAATTGAAATAAGAAATTAAGTGGTTCAACCTATTCAATACCAGTAAATAAGAAATGTAGTGTTACATTCTTATTTAGTTAAAAGCGGTACCGGTTTTGACCACCAATCTGGGTCATCATCATCCGATTGAAAATACAAAAACAATGCATAGGAAAACAAAGAATTAAAGGATAAGTCTTTCGCAAGAAGCAATATAAGACAATGGCGGTTAGCATTGCACGATTTTAAATCATAAAATCCAGAAGAAGACTAAGATCAGTCACATGTAGCAAGGCGCAAGTCCCTGAAGAGTAGCACAACACACGCAATGTCCAGCACTGTGCCTTAAAATGTTTACAAGAAGAGGTGAACAGTTCATTAAACAAGCTTGCAAACACTGCTAGGCACGAAATCACAACACGATTTAATAAATTTGAAGTCCCAAAATTGTGTAGAAGTCGAAGACAAGTAGCTTAAATAAAGTAAGATGCTAGCTCCTGAAGATCTACAAGATTTTATTAACCCTGATACATACTTCGATTATATTAACTTGTACTATATATTTTTGCGACTGAAGCATTTGCAGGCTTGTTCTTTAAGCTATTCCCGAGTTTCGTCGGCATTTAAAAGCACAGTGCCGGACATTGCGTATGTTGCGCTAATCTTCAGGAGCTAGCATCTTACTTTAAGCGACTTGTTTTCGACTTCTACACAATTTTGGGACTTCAAATTTATTAAATCGTGTTGTGACTTCGCGCCTGGCAGTGTTTGCAAGCTTGTTTAATGGACTGTTCACTTCTCGTAAACATTTTAAGGCACAGTGCCAGACATTGAGTGTGTTGTGCTATTCTTCAGGGACTTGCGCCTTGCTACATGTAAGTGACTGATCTTAGTCTTCTGGATTTTATGATTTAAAATTGTGTAGTGCTAACCCCTACTGTCTTATATTGCTTCTTGTGAAAGATTTATCCTTTGATTCTTTGTTTTTTTATGCACTGTTTTTGTATTTTTAATCAGCTGATGACCCAGATTGGTGGTTGAAACCGGTACTGCTTTTAACCAAATAAGGATGTAACACTACATTTCTTATTTACTTGTATTGAATAGGTTGAACCACTTAATTTCTTATTTCAATTTAATTAAGATGAGAGAGCACAAAGTAGAACAAGTGAAGGATTTGAAAAAAAAAAAGACAAAGAAGCACACCATTAGGATTTTCAGTGGCAGAGTTCATCTGGCCAGAAGAGAAAATCCTCAAAAGGTAAAACGGATCAATGAGGAATCGCTAGTGGAAAGAACAAGTACCCGTGGAATAAGATTCAAGAAGTAGTTGCCCGCATAAATACAAAAAAATCACACTATACCCGAAGAGGTAATTTCTGACAGACACTGCAATGGATTCGAGTACAATTTACATAAACATGATTATGAAAATCCTGATTCACTTTCTTCGTATAGAAGGATTGCAATAGACTGCCATTTACAAAGAAAGACTTGTGTAAATTCTGAGACATTTTACAGCTCCAAATCAAAACTCCACTGCCAACAGGTCAAAACTTTGAAGACATGAAAAGAGAACATCTCAAAGATGCAGCATATATATACCCTGTCTAAAATCTTCCAACATGGAAATATACCTTCAAAAGACGGCCACAAATGTGGTTTGTTTTTAGATGCCAGTTGAGGCTGTACTAGGGTTTCACAGTGGGATGGATGATAAAGGTCACTTGTGTGGGTGGAAGGAGAACCAGGTGCTCAGGAAGTTGGATCCTGCTTGTACAAGCATCTGATGGAAAACGTTCACACCGTCAAAGATTTTTTAAATATCTGAAGCCATATTTTTTCAGTCTTATCTCTTAATTAATAACCGTTAGGTTCTTCAGTCTGTTCTTTTTCAGGTATAATTCTGTTACCATACATTTTCCTTTTCAGGTAATTCATATATGTATTTATTCAAAATTAGTTTCAGCAGACTGAACAACCTAATAAGTCATTTTTTTTTTTTTAAAGTCATACTGTAGTCAGATTGTTGCGCAGGCGAGAATGGCAGTATTAACATTTTACTTCTTTACTTAAACAGTTTTGAAGCAACACCGTACCACCGAAAAGTTTACACAGATTTCTTATAATAGGTGAAATGCGCACAGATGTGCACTCGTTCATTTATCTTGTTCGTTTTTAGCACTGAAGTATGTGGTAGCGATCACACTTCCTCACAGATTTCTTATCCCATGCCATAGTTGTCCCCCAAATACAAAGACTTTGGGGACATACAACAATACCTCTAAACTCCAGAAGACTTCATAAATATAATGAAAATATGCTGAAAAAAAATCCCACCTAAATTTGCACAGAATGACCAGATCAATTTTCATACTACAGTGGCTCTGGTGAAACACACTGTAAAACAGGACCATTAAATCAGAACACGAGCTACTATATAGAAATAAAGATGAAGAAACAAAAAAGGCGGCAGGCTCAGATGGCCTCTACAACGAATTTCTGAAGACATCTCTCCCTTACCTAGAAACAGTATGGCTAGAGCTGATGAACAAGTGTCTGGAAACAGGAAACATTCCAAATGTATGGAGAAAATCAGTCGTTAAGATGCTATACAAAGGGAAAGGAGAAGTAAACAAACCGGAATCATATCGCGGAGTGGCTCTTGAATCAGCAGCTTTCAAGATTCTAACCAAACTGATAACCCAGAGAATCAATAGAATAGCAGACCCGCTTCTCCCTGACGAACAGTTCGGATTTAGAGCCGGGAGATCGACTCTGATGGCAGTGGAATGCCTCCTCCAAGATATTCACGAAACAACCAGAGAAAAGCAAGGCAAAATGTTCGTAATATTTACTGACTACTCCAAGGCTTTTGATACAGTAGATAGACAGAAACTTGTTAGAAAACTAGAGGAAATCATCGGTCGTACCTGGCTCACTAGACTAGTTGCCAACATACTTGCGGAGAACTATATCCAAATAAGCGACAATCTTTGCACATCAAGATGGATTCGGCAGACAAATGGGGTATTACAGGGGGACCCACTAAGCCCTCTGCTGTTTAACATCTTCACACAGGATGCAATAAAAGAAATTAAGAAGCAAACACGAAAGGTTAACGCGTACATATATGCGGACGACATGGCTATTGCGTCTGAGAGTAAAGAGGAACTACAAGTTGCCATGGACTTAATTTTGAAATGGGCAGAAGATAATAAAATGGACCTTAATGCAAACAAAACAGAATTGGTTGTTTTTAGGAGGGGAGGAAAATTATCTAGAGGCGATTACATCCTGTGCAAAGGACAAAAATTACGAATTAGTAACCAGTACAAATATCTAGGGATCACAATACAGGTAACAGGAACAACATTCACAATACACCTAAAGGAGAGAATCATCGCAGCTATACGAAGCATTAGTGATATTAAACATCTTCCACAGCTATCTTTGGAGACAGCCATGGCTCTGTTTAATACGAAAGTTGTTCCAACAGTCATATATGGTCTAGAGCTAATATGGGAACACCTCTCAAAAAGACAACTGCAAGAGCTGGAAAGTTTGAAGGCTAGATTCTTGAAGAGAGTTTTATGCGTTTCTAAATATACATTATCAAGGCTAGTATACGTTCTGGCAAAGGAGACGTACTTCATTGAAGACCTAAGACTTAGATTGTTACTCTCAGCGACAAGGAGTTACAGAGAGCTGCTACAAGAACTGCAAGCAAAGAGGGCTATGATATGGGACGAGTTTTACTCAACTGATGCGATGTTAAACAGGGACTGGACACGTGGTGGATATGACCTGAGGCATACAGTGACCAGGTTTGCCGTACACGGGTTCCACCATAAGGTATGCAGAACCATAGAATTTCACAAGTCAGGACCGGGTTGCGTATGTGTCTTCTGTGACCAACGATGCGGCATATACCATGCTATCGAATGTGTCCATAGAAAAGGAAGCTTACACAACTGTGTAAATAACTGATCATGTTTTGCAAGCATTGACTGCATATTATCACTATTAGTGATATACATCTAAGTGTATTTAAGTGTATATATCATGACCATTTGGTTGCAATACTATTATTATTAAAAATCTTACAGCAGTTTCTTTAAAACTGAATGTGATGCAGAATGTGCTGTTGAAGTAAATGAAAAATCTACAGTTGGTTGTCAACTTCAGAACAAAAAGGGATCAGCACTACATGACCTGCCACTCCTTTATGACACAATGGAAAAACGACTGCAGAATTGAGATGAATGACTTGTGCTCTTTCAGCAAGCTTCTTCCAAACTTTCTGTACAGGTATTTTCAGCGATCTTGGAACAGACGATGGCAAAGATGAATTTGACTGTGAAAATTTAGATTTTGAACTCTAAAATTCTTAAAAGTGTTCTCCCTAGGACCTTTAGTAGGTGCAACCCCTGCCGTTTATACAGGCTGCCCGGCTAACGTAACCTAGATATTATTTTGCTAGTTACATAATACAGTTGAACCTGCCCTAACGGACACCCTTATCCAGCGGACCTTCCTACACGGACAATTTTCCTCGGAATCGATTTTATTTTACATAAGACAAGTGTTAAATTGGCCTCATTTAAGCGGACCTCGAACTCCGGACATGCCATTTGTCCCTCCACTTGACTTAAGCGGACACTTTACACGTTGCAGGACAATTTATTACCAATATAGTGGTCCGTTACTGGACATTATACATTTTCCAGCTAACTCATTCCCGGTTGCCAGCGTTTCGCCCTCGTGTGCTAGGCTGGGCTCATCAGTTGGTACCTAGCACACCTACCAAGACGCTGGCTAGTGCATACCATGGAGGCCACAGTGTAGACTACTTGGAGCCACCGGCAGTGCCAATGCACTATGAGAGGCTTTGTCTCTCTATGAAATACTAACACAGAATACTAACTTAGAATAATAAAAATAAAGATATGCATGCTTATATTAAGGGAGATGTTCTCTGCTGTTAAAATGTTCGATTATTTTTACAAACTTGTTTTAGCGGACACCTCTCGTAAAAGACATTTTCCCTCGGAAGCGACGGTGTCTGCAGAAGGGAGGTTCGACGGTGTTACTACCATATTTGAGTCACTGGATACTCCAAATTAAAATATAAATTCATAAAACCTAGTGTCTTGCACAAGCGGTATCTGGATTGGCATGGAATTGCATGCGAGCACTCGTTTCCGCAGGACATCACAAACCTGTATGGCACTCCACAGCAACCGAGCGGTAAGCCGCAGTGTTACATGATTATGTACGAGCAGTAGAACACTAGAAGTTCAAAATACTCTTATGTCTTGTTCGTGATAGCACTATAAATAGTTCAATTTTACTTTATGTTTACCGATCTCATATTGTTAATGCCCTGAGGGGAATAAATTGAAATTTTATCATATTCATTTTTATGTAGTAGGCCTATTCCCCTCCCGACTACTCATGCCTGGCACCCGGCTAATGAAAATTTCTTGGGAGAACACTCAAAGATTCTAAATTACTTTACACAGGGAGAAACTGTGACTTTGCGATACTTCATGTTTTTGCAGGTTATAAAACTTCATGTTCTGTTGATAAACTTAACCATGATAGGTTAAAATGATTGATTGATCCGTATTGACTAGTTTTAATGTAGTACAGAAATATTTGAAATATATTTATATTTGAATCAGCCTTGTCGATACACTTATTAATGAAAGAAAATTATTTATTCAACCAAACATGTTTCAGGTATTCAACCATTCCCCTCATCAGTGGTCAGATCAAAGAATAAAACAACATGCCTGGGCGTAGAAGACGCATCACCATTTGCAATGACAGCCAGGCAACGTTAAAAGCACTATGCGCAGTTAGAACATCCAAAATGGTATGGGAGTAACAAAGGATATTAGATAAGCTGTGTGAACTTAGCCCAGTTACCCTGTTATGGGTTCCTGTGTTTCCACCTGTGTCGAACAACAAAAAGCGCCAATAAAGTTTCTTGTGTGTTATATCAGGCAGTGAGCGCTATTTGTTAATAATTAAGCTGTTCTTTTCCAGGTTGTACATTGGGATACAATAAAATAATCGTGTTAGGCATTTTTTTCAGTCAGCCAAGGCAAAAGAATTTCATTACTTTGTGTTTATTCTTCTTCAGAACATAGGAAATCCACAGAGGCTTTCAAGCTCAACTCGAAAAATCTGGCAAGTCTACTTGTAAACTTTCAAAAGTAGGACATCTGCTGAAGGTATTTGAATTTGGTTCTCTGTGTAATCTCCTGTACGCATTTTGAATTTAAAGTAAACAAGCTTCTTTGATAGTGTTCAGTTTAACAATCAATGTTGGTATAATATAGCTAGCAGGAGCTGGACGAATGAAATGGATGATAGCTAGCTATATTAGGTGTGCATGGTGAATAGACAGGAAAAGAAAACTTGACAAAACATGAACCTCAGTTCCTGGAAGCGAGTTGGAAGCCAGCAGTCAATCACACACTGCATCCTGCTGAGTTAATGAGTTCTAAGTGATCCTGGTTTGGTGTGGAGAGGTTGCCAAACGACTTTCTTTCACACACTCTTCAGTCTTTACCCTTTCTTGCTATCGAGTGCAGTAGATGATTTAGCAACTTCGGCTTCAGTAGACTTAGTAAATCCTATAAGCCGCTAAAAGACACCGGGCTTCTGCTAGAGAATACAGTAGTGGTAGCTGGTCATCATGTTTTGTCACCCAGTATACAACCACTTGCTTGTGGGCAACGAGTGTACTTTTAATGACAGGAACAGCTGTTCATCTTGCTACCTTGCAATTTCAAGGACTAGTTTGTTCCCAAGTTTTGTACAGTAGATCAAAATGTTGAGACACAAAATTCAGCTGATTAAACACTGACATGCCTGACTTCCATAACCTTAAGACACTAATACTGTTAAAATGGAACATACCCCTCGTGTGTGCTTCTACAACTGTAGGGGGCTAACCTTGGTTACCCTCTTCAATTGAAGATCCTCTGCATGGTGAGGGGGGCTAGTAGCTCCTTTCTTGAGATGCCGAATGGAGCCCTGTTGGGTAACCATTCAGTATGCGAGGAAAAAGCTAAAGCACCACCCAACCCTAAGGTGTAACGCGACCCGTGCCGATGGGGTGCATGGCACGTGGGAGATGTGTCTTGAACGGAGCCTTCAAGATACCTGGCGCCCTCTCGAAGTAAGTAGCCTTACCCGGGTATGTGAGGCTCTGCCTGGATGGACATCATATTTCCCTAGCTACTTGTGGGACCTACATGAGTACTGTAGCAACCCAAAAAGCAGAGAGCTCCTCTGGGGCCTCTGAAACACTAGCTTGACGACAACCTATGGGGACTCTTCAGAGATACCCTCGGACAGCACGACCTCGAATGTAAGAGAGCTCACTCTAGAGGTGGGCAATCTTCTAGTTCAGAGGAAGAAGAAACAGCGCTGAGAAGAGAAGGTACAAGAAGGCTTTAAAGGCCCGGGAGCAGGCCAAAGAGGGCCTAACTCCTGGAGCTGAGAGGCCTTCTACTGCCATGCCAACCGACGACTGCAGGGGGGATCCAATGGGCACAAGAGCAGGACCCTGAAAAGGGCTCTGCTTCCAGGGCACAGAGGACTCCTCCAACCAAGACGCCAGTGGGAAAACGACCCGTCGGGGGCAACGCCAGAAGAAAACTGGCAAGCCCACAAAAGACCTAAGGTGGAGTATGCCAGGATAGCCACAGCTGGGATCAGGAGGGAGTGCCTGAAGGATATCCTGACCAGCAGCTAACTGAAAAAGAGGTGGAGTCTGTAGAGAAGGTATCACCAATCTGATAGATAAGCTCCCGGAGCAGGGGCCCATTAAGCCTCAGTTCCTGGACTGCTATCTGTCAAGAGGTGCGGCTATCATTATTGCAGAGAACGACGAGACTATAGCATGGCTCTCTAGTCTTGTTACAGATATGCAGCCGTGGGATGGAGCCAGGCTCACAAATGTGGGCATGAATAAACTCCTCTCCTACAAGAGTCATGGTCTGGATACCAGGACAACCAAAGGACAATGATGTCCTTTTGAGAAGAATGGCATGCCAGAACCATGGTCTAAACCCCAATAGCTGGAGAATCTTTGACTGCAAGGAGAAGAAGGGTGTCCGCCTTGTGGCCAGCATGGACTCCAGGGATGTGGAAAAAGTGGTGGGAAAGAAGATCTTCTGCGGGGTGCATGTTGCTACCTTCACCTTGTTGGAGGGCAAATGCGATAAGCAGAGGACCAACCCCACCACAGACAATACTGAGACCAACAAGGGCAAGGAGCAGGAGCCTGGACAGGAACCGAGGCTAGCCAAGCTCAAGATTCATCGCGGGAGACGGAGCTGCAAGTTCCAGACACTGCAAAAGGTAAAGCACCGCATGAAGGTAAGGAATGATTACTTTCATACAATCAAACATACAACATTGTATAGCAGCCTCTAGGGTACTTATAAGAAGTATCCAGAAAGGTGGGTTTTCGGTCGCCTTGATACAAGAACCCTGGCTTAGACAGGGGCATATCATGGGACTAAAATGTGCAGGCTTCACTCTCTTTAGTGTAGTAGCGGAGAAGCCTAGAACAAGTATACTAGTTAAGGATCATAACGCCTGGGCTATACCGGGCTTCATTACTAGAGACCTAGTAGCAGTCCTAGTGAGATATAAAGAGGGCGGACAGCCAAGAGATTTGGTTGTCTGCTCTGCATATTTCCCAGGAGACTCTGAATCTCCACCCCCGCCGGAGGAGCTCAAGAGACTGGTGACATACTGTAGGAAACATGGACTTAACCTCATAGTAGGATGTGACGCCAATGCTCACCACAGCATTTGGAGAAGTAAATATACAAACCGAAGGGGAGAGAATTTCAAAGGATTTCTATGTACAACTAACCTTGAGATCATGAACATAGGTGATACCCCAACCTTCATCAATAATAGGAGTGAAGGGATCATAGACTCTACCCTGGGTTCCATGGGAATCATACAGGAATTTAAAGACTGGAAAGTGTCTTTGAAGCCTTCCTTGTCAGATCACAAACACATTATGTTTCATATAGAGCGTTCCTTCAAGATCCCATCATATAGGAATCCTATAGTGCTATTAAAACAATGTGCGTGTTCTGACAGTTCACAGCACGTGGCGCTGAACAAAGGAGTGGGAGCGCTGTGTTGCCACATGATCCGGCAGGAGTTACTACATCAGAGTTAACATCTCTCGTTCTGCGCTAGGCTCTGCGGAAAATAATATCCATTAACGGCGATCTGAAAGAGTTAGAAAAACGTTAAATATCGTTGCTATTATTCCAAGGTGGCTCAGCAGTAATTTTATTAGCTCAAATATCGTAAGACAAACTCCTCATTCCCCTTCCTCATAGGCTTTAATCAGTCTATCTCCGGAAGATTTATTTTCATTTTAGGTAGATTTCGGTATCAGAATGGCATTTTGACAGGCCTGCTCGACATTCTGGGTTCAAATCCGGGCGAGGGTGAGAAAAATATCTAAGAGATTTTTGTACAAAGAGGAGAAATTGTTCGGACCCTGTCATAGGCAACGGCACAATTTAAGATGCCAGCTATAATTGGAATTACGAGTTGTGCGAGGTAAATTCCGTCTTGTTGTTTCAAGTGCCTTTAAACATGCAATCATTAGTCACGGGACCTCATTTTTATTGAAATCCAAAGCAAAACAAAAGAACGTATACATTCTAACCATAGATCATGATTCCTAATTTCTAAAATCTCACATGCCTTGTCTAAAATTCGAAAAATCGAAGTCCATCCACCTTAACCTGGATCCGCCCAGCGTGCCATATATGGCACGGCAAACTACACCGTCTTCTTGGACTCTTATTATTGAACTGCGTGCACTGTATTGTTTACTACAGTATTGCCGTGTTCCGAGAAGTCCCCCCTAACATCTTACGTAGTTTATTTTAGTATATCGTACTCATTGGTACGATACAGCTACATAAAAGAGAAGTCTTGTTTTCACGAGTGCCAGTAATGGCTGCACCCTTTGAAATAAGTAATTCCTGGTTTACTTCTATAGTTATTTATATGGACCCAGTTGTGCTATATTTTCTCTAAGGTCCTTATATGTATGAGGATTAGCTAAGATGTCTTGGTGATGATAGGTGTCCTTTCATTTGAAGTAGAAATTTAGTGGTACTTATCTGGCACGCTGGGCGGATGTGCTGTCTTTCTGTCCGGCACAATTCAGCGTATAATTTTTATAGTTCCGATGTTCCTTTCCGTTCATTTAACTTTTCTTTATCAACCTAGCAACGCACAATAGTATAAGTTGTAAATCATATGATTTAATGTAACCATTTTTAATCACACAGAGTAAGTATTTCACATAAAATTGACACTACGTTGCAGTTTTCTTGTTGAAATGTATCTTTTATGCAGTTATTCATCCTGTCTTTTCATATGATTCACATTTATGGGTTCATACATTTTTCTAAGAGAATTTCATTGCGAGAAGTACTCGACTTGTTGGAAAATTATGAACTTTCCGACGTAGAAAAGGTATTCATGGAGCCTCCAGACACTGCAGCTTTGTCAGATGGTGACAGCGGGGATGACAAATTAAAAGTCCAAAATTCTCCACTGACCAGAATTCAAAACGTGAGGACGAAGAATGAATGAATGGAGATGAATTTAAAACAATCAGTTGATGCGACCCGCAATGCCTTACATTCACAGAATCTGACCTACAACGATATGATTACTGACCAAGGGACTGCTGCTATAGCACAACACTGAATCGATGATGCTTGCAGTCTAAAGGGGGTCCAAAATCCAAGTTATCGGGCCCTCATAACGGTACTTATTGCTAGGAATGTAGAACCATGGTATTTGTTATGCTGCGGTACTAATCAAAAGTAGCAGAGACTTGCAGTATTCCACACATTATGGTACTACTCACAGGTTATGAAATTCGACATATACTACAGACCTATGGTTTTTCTCACATTGCGGCACCATGTACAGGCAACGCAACCCTATGATGTTCATCACATGAGAGTACTAACCACAGGGACCTTCCACTATCCCGTAGTGTTCCTCGTATAGTGGGTACTAATCACAGGAAAGGCAGAACCATGGTAGCTATCATCCCATGGTCCTGCTCATATGGTGGTACTAATCACAGGTACTGCAAAAGCAGACCGCACGGTGCTCCTGTGTGCTACTAATCACAAACCTATTTGGTACCTAATATAGTGGTACTACGCGCAAGTAAAAGCTCTGACGGAAATTGGGCAGTTTAAGGGTATTTAAAATAAGCCACATTATCATCCTGCAAAGTGCTAGTAGTACTGGTGCCTCCCGCAGGCGGTAGCCTCCAGTGAACTTGAAGACATGTATTGTGCTGCCCTCTTGTAGCATGTACCCAACTCAACTTGTGCTGCATTGTTTCTGTACGCAACGACAATATTTTCCATCGTCATCTGTTTTTTTCCTGAATGGAGGATAGAAGAAAAATCTTGCTCTTGCTGTTGGATCTTCAAATTCCGTATTGGCAGAGGAAAAAAAGGAGGAAAAATGTACCTTTTGATCTGGGGTAATTCTATCGCCGTGTGGTGATAGTGACCAATCAGTTTTGATGTATTTTATTTGTCAACTTCAGAAACTATAAGTAGCTACACTCTTCGTCTTGATCCTGGAAGTATATGGATGTGATAACAGTAATTATCAGCGAACTGTTCTGTGTCGTCGGGTATATCTACATCTAAATTGTACTAAGTAAAATTCAATTATCACTGTTAGTGAAATTTTCGATTAACCAAAGAGACTGAATTTCGGGTTATCTTTATTGTGAATAGGTTGTAAACATCTCGTGGGGCTTTAATGTAATTATTCATAGAATGATTTTGGGTTGTTAATCACTCTAGAGATGTTCTTTTAAAACGAAAATTAATGTATTCAATGATTTTATGACAAGTTCGTCTCCAGGCTTCTACTATACCTTCGAGAGTACGTCTTAATTTTTAAAAAGGGGTATTATGCATTAATCCTGTCTGGAAAATCTTTAATATCTTACTATCCGAAGCATTGTGTGAAAATGGGGGAATGTACGAGTAGAAAAATTGTTTTTAAATGACTGGTTCTAGCTTTGGTGGATTATCTTGTAAGGGTAGCCATTTTCTTGGTCATGTGACCGGTTACCTTGGTTACATTCACAACCCATGGTAGGTGAATGTAATTATTATATTTTGACATTTGACGTCTGATACGACTGTTGCTGGTGGACATGACGTCGGTTCATTGTGTTTTTGTTCTGGTTGTAGTATGCGAGTCTGAGTTCGTGCTTCGTATTTCTGCGGTTCTTGGTTTTCTAATGTATTAACATTTTAAATCTAAATAATTATTTTGCTTGGTGGCTTTAATTTCTAATTTCTCCTCTATGTTTTATTTTAATTACGTGCACCTGATCTGCTCTTTGTGCATTTTGGGGATCTGTAACTAGGCTTTTCTGACTTATGTTGAATGACTTCTGAAGTAGTCATAGAAAAGTATTTTTCTACTCTACTACCATAGTGTAATCGAACCGAGATCTTAGGGTTGGAACTTTCATTAAGTACTACGTTTCCTAATTTATTCTGAAATATATTCCGGATTTATCCTACGATTTGAATAGTGAAAGCAGTTTCTTTTAATTTTAATTTGAATCTAACTTGATGTCCTAGGCTTCCTAATTTAATTTAATCTTCCCTGTATCTTATATGCAGGACTTATTATTTGATTTGTGTCAACCTTTTCTTTTCTATTCTATTATTAAAGTTCCTGTTTAACTTAAGTCTGTTTTTATTTTAGTCAGTATTAACTTATTTAATTGGTAGTAATTTATTTATTCTTTATCCGCCTGACCTTGGTGGGCCCTAGTATTTTCCATGTGTTGCTACGACCTTCTATTGGGAATTTCCTCTGTTTATACTACCCATGGTCGTGCAAATACTATCGTGCTATACCTCCTTGAAAGTAGGCGATAAAGCGACCCATGATGTTCTCCGCGTGGTGGTACTAATCACAAGTAGTTTCATGGTTGCAAAACAATCATCCCTTGGTCGCCCCTTTTAGTAGCCTATTACGACAGGCAGGGGATACCGTGGGTGTATTCTTCGTCTGCACTCCCCACCCACAGGGGGTGCCTGTAAATTGTTGCATAATGATTGGGGGCTTAAGCGGTATTGAAGCGATCTCGAATGTTTTCTTTCTTTGTTTTTAATTTCCAGTAATTTATTGGTTCACTGGGATTTCTAAGGTGAATTTATATATCAGTATGCATCATGTGATGTGAAGTGATTATGTTCTGCTGTAACCCAAGGTGTGCTTAGTTTGTGTTTTGATGTAAATTCATGGTGTGCTTAGTTTGTGCTTTTATGTAAATTTAAATATCAGATGTTGGCTCGTGAAGTCACAGTTTCATCATGGCTGACCTTCAAGTTGAAGGGCTGCACTGACTGAACTATGACGTCATAAACATGGCTACCACGGCAAGGGAGTCGTAGCGCTTGGCAAATATTTGCATTTGATAATTACTTACGAATTGAAAAAAAAATCATTTTTGCATCTAAGCGGTAGAATTCGCCCTTTAGGTTAAAAAATGTCAGACCCGAATTGGAGATAGTCTGCTTTGTGTACCTGACCCGCATAACTCTTAGTCATAGTGTAGGCTAGAGAGACATGTTGAATCAATTGTCGAATGCCAACTAAGTTATAATAACAATATTCATTCAATTAATGAATCTACTTTCGAATTGTGATTTAACTGCTTTTATAACAGCATTATATTCAGATGAGCTGAGAGCAAAAATGCGCTTTAAAGCCACAAACATAGTATTCTTTTAGTGAGCAATGGCTCAATGTCTCAACCGCACCGGAAGTTCAGTTCTCTATCAATGTCCCATATAATACCAATATAGTTGGTCCGTTATTGGATAGTATAAATTTTCCAGCGAACTCATTCCTGGTTGCCAGCGTTTCGCCCTAGTGTGCTAAGTTGAGCTCATCAGTTAGTAAATAGCACACCCACCAAGACGCTTGGCCAGTGCATACCGTGGAGGCCACTGCGTAGGCTACTTGAAGCCACCTACAGGGCCACAACTTAGCACACTGGGACAAAACGCTGGCAACAAGGAATGAGTTCGCTGGGAAATTTATAATGTCCAATAACGGACCAACTATATTGGTAAATAGGGTCTGGTACACAAGCCCGCTATCTCCAATTCGGGTCTCAAATTGTTTAACCTAAAAGGCAGATTCTACCTTGTGCAAAAAAGGAACTTAGATGCGAAAATTATGATTTTTTTGCAATTAGTGAGTAATTATAAAATGCCAATATGTGCCAAGCGCTACGAATCTCTTGCCAGGGTAGCCATGTTTATGACGTCCTAGTCCATCCCTTCAACCTGTGGAAGGTAAGCCATGTGACATCACAACCAAACATCTGACATTTAAATGTACAAACACAAACTAAGCATCTCATGGGTTACAGCAGAAAATGAGCACTTCACATCACATAATTCATACTGATGATATAAAGCCACCGTCTCCCGTAAGTCCAACCCCTCGTCCATGCCGTAGGAGTAAGGGATTGCCTGGTGGGGTGATGTACAGTGGGAACTGCGTGTGCCCCGTGACCGCTTCGGTAGCTGTGAAGGCCCAGCAGGAACCCTGAAAAGTTGCGGCTAACGGGGCTATGGTCAAGATGCTACTGCCTTGTAGTATGTGGGGTTGGTTCTCCAAAGGCTAAGGGAAGAAAATCCTGATTAAAAATTACCCATCCTCCGGAAGAGGTTGGACGTAGAGCTGACACCCCGCTCTGTAAAAAGGGTCAAGTTGCGAAACTTCAGCGAAAGAAAGCCGGACTGATCAATGCAGACAAACTTGGCGTGGAAAAGGACAATGATAATCAACCATCAGTGCATGAAAGAAAGAAAAGAAATCCAAAGCATGTCAGATTTATATATTGGAAACTGGAATGTGAGATCTTTGTATCGCCCAGGAGCCCTGAAGGTGCTGCTGAACCAAACAATGAAGCTGAAGCAGAGTATCATAGCTCTACAAGAAGTAAGGTGGACTGGAGGTGGAATTCTAGAAAAGCGAGAAGCTAGCATATTCTATAGCTGTAGCGAGGAGGAGCACGAGTTCGGCACAAGATTTATGGTACACCACCAGCTAAAGCAGTTGTAATTGGGTTTACACCGATGAATGTCAGTACCCAGGATAAAGGGTAAATTCTTTAATTACTCTATAATTAACGCCCATGCACCAACAGAAGAATCTGAGGAAGAAGAGAAAGAATTGTTCTATGAACTTTTGGAAAGAACATATGATGGTTGCCCAGGCCATGACATTAAAATAGTTGCTGGTGATCTAAATGCTCAGGTGGGAAGGGAACAGATATATAAGCCAACAATTGGTCCCCACAGCAAACATACTATAAATAATAATGGAACGAGACATTTGCAGCATCTGGAAATACGGTTGTGGGCTCCTCATTGTTCCCACACAAAGATATACATAAAGGAACGTGGACATCGCCGGATGGAAACATAATTAACCAGATTGATCTTGTGCTGATAGATGCAAGGCACAAGTCAGGTCTCTTGGATGTGAGGAGTCTCAGATACCCAAATAAAGTCTCAGACCACTTCCTGGTAAGTGCACGAATTAGGGCTAGGATCTCCAGTGCATACAAAGGAACCCGAACCAACATACCAAAATACAATATAACAGCTCTAGAATCAAGTTAAAAAGCAATACCAGGAGAGGATAATACAGATCCTTGAAAATACTGAAGAATGCAATGACACTGAGTATCAGTGGGAAATGATGACAGGTAAATGCTGCACGAAACTAGCCTGATAGAGAATTAAACAGGAAAAATTGTTAGCGAGAGGAAAGAGATGCCTCGGAAATTTGGCCATTAACAGCAAAAGATACTGGAATGCTGGATGCCTTCGAAAGAAAGATACTTCGAAGAATCATCGGCCCACTCTGTGAAAGAGGAACATGGAGGAGGTACAATCATGAATTGTACAACATTTATAAAGACCCACCTATTAGAAGAATAGTGAAATCGGCCAGATTGAGGTGGACCGGGCATGCAGCACGGATGAGTGACACGGAAGTACCTAAAAAAATATTAAATGGAAATCCAGGGGGACAGAGAGGACGAGGTCGACCGAGAATCAGATAGATGGATGGAGTTACTGAAAATCTGCAGGAAATGGGCTATAGGAATTGGAAAGTTTTAGCGTTGGATCGAGATAAATGGCGGAAGATTGTTGCAGAGGCCAAGGTTCACAATAAACTGTAGAGCCATAGAAGAAGAAGAAATAGTTATCATATAAATCACAATTAACCATTAAAATACTGGAATTTAATAACAAAGGAAGAAAACATCAGAGATCGCTTCGATACCGCTTGAACACCCGATCAGCATGGAGCAATTTACGGTTCCCAATTTACGAACGCGGGTGAACGTTTAGGAATCAGAAACGCATATACAAACGATATGAAACGATACGTGACGCAGAGATGAGGAAAAAGCCTTCCTTTATGTTTGCCAGGGACCCACTTGCCCACCCAAAAGAGTGTTATTACCCACACAGAAAACGGAGGCTACATTACATTGAAAATTCACACAGTAGCACGAATAGGAAGTAGTGTGTTCAAACGGTACTCACAGAAGGTTTAGGTATCCACTGCACGTACTGCCGGCTTCGTCCACGAAGCAAGCCCGCATTAAGTTGAAAGCACTCGAGGTTAGGTTCATCTCACTGTGATATGCAATTAAACACCTAAAAAGCGCATAAAACCACCTTGAATGTACAAATCATTCCGTAATTTTTTAACTACATAATTCCGCACGTGCATATACGAGCCATTAATTAAATAAATATGACAACTTGAATTGACAGTAATGGCAGAACTATCACGACCACATGGTAATTGCTGCAGGTAACCGCTCTGCCATCGTCCATCTACACATGCGCATGAGAAGAACCAACCTAACGAACGTAACCACTTGCCGTCTGCCTCCATCCCCTAACGCCCACACTTACCTGTTTATTGACGACGAAAGTAAATCACAGGATTACAACTGTACTTACAAATTGCACAATGTTTATTTGCCATGGTTAAGTATGTTTTTCAATAATCAATTACGAGCCACGCATCTGTGTATATTTAGATGAACCCTAGCTCATAAGGACCACGGGTGTTACGCCCCCTTCCTTCCACAAGGAAGGGTTGGCGGCCCTTGCTTACATCACATTCCCGCAGGTATACCACATGTGTTGTCTATAGGGGTACTGGAGTTTGTGCGACGTCATACTCATGACGTCACGATCATTTTTCTTGTCCGCGATGAAATGTTAAATAATTAAATCCGTTGCGCATGCGCAGTCGCAAAAATTCGGACTTAGTTTTCGGATATTAGTCCCTAACACCCCTCCATCATCAAGTAAACATGGTCGCCACGTGCTCCACCAGTCCTATATAGTGTCCTCTTCGTAGTACAAAAACCTATTATTTTCGCACCTCTACTCCTTCCTTGTACCCTAATGAACATATCTAATAGCACATGACGGTGCCTACCAGTGAACTGAAAATAGTGAGCTTCTCGTGTACCGTAACCGGTATATAAATGTACTCGTTTGGGACAAATATTTCAGGTTCCCTACAGGAATCAACATCTGTATCAATGTCCCATGTTCCAGTAATGAACCGTGTGTGTATTGTGTCTCACTGGTTGCCTAGTTGTACTTCCTCTTAAAACAATCACCAACACCATCTCGCTCATCTGCGAGTGCGCCACTCAGCACTGTCTGCTGCAAATCAGCTAACTCATGTGGCACGAGTTCACCGTTGCTGTAATTTCGATTCACTCTGATAGTTGAATGAATCGATACACTACTTCAAAGCATACACTCAGTAGCCAACACTACTAAGCAGGATGTTCCAAGCAGTCTGTGGAGAAATAGTTTGGAATGACATTAGTAAATAAATAAGCTTAGGTGGAGCTTTAAAGGTAGGAAAGATCATAATATGAAGATAAAGCAGGAATTCAAGGGGACAAATTGCGGTAAATATTAATTTGCAAGAAGAGAAATTAAGTAATGGAATATTTGAATCTCTCTAAAGTTCTTTCAAATCATTTAAGTTAAGACCAGATAAACAATAGGCTGACGTCAAACCTATGTGGAGAGATGTATTACTACTGTTTCGGTGGTGGTTGGTAGTGTGTTTTGCTATTTGAATATGAAGAGGAGAGTATTGGGCCCTAGATAGCGAGAATGTCACCTGGGCAAGTCCTAAAGGCAGATCAATGATAATTTCTACCACCGATTTATGACTGATTAGTGAACGGTACCTGGAAAGAAGTCGTTAAGTTCTCAATGTATCCAATGTACCCGGATTTTCGTTGATTTCTGACAGTGTTTTTGTTTCAATTTTAAGTCACCCGACTTCAGAAGTCTGGGGCAGCCCTGGCTTAAATTGCACCTATAGAAACCATACAGGAGATCCTGTGGATACTGTAAATTCTTTGTCTTTGCTCCCTTTTTTATCCCACTCCCAATGGCTGCCGACCCCACTTTACAAGTGTACCTTCATCCAATCATCCTACCTCCTCCTTGCACCTTAGTTCACACAAAACAATAGGGTTTGTCAACATACGCATCAATACAACAATAATACAGGATATATGTGCACGTTTTTCACCACCGAGGCAATCGGAAATCTTTAATAGAACGTGTGTTTCATAAATCAAAATTGCAATTCAACTCCAACCTAGAATGCCTACATTAACAAAATCGAAACACTTGAGTGATTTGGAAAAGGAAAATTTAAGAGACGAGTAATTAAATAGGCCTATTTAAAGGTAGTCTATTCCCAAGATATCCATAAATACATACTGTATTGCACCACTTCCCCTACTCCTAAAACCTGAAAATTATTCCGAATGCTCCCAGACTTCAACAATGATACCGGTAAAAAGTCTTGAAATGATTGTGCAATAGGACAATTAAACCTCATCCTCCCATAATTTAATCAATCTCCAGATTTCTGCTCACGCACCTACGCGTGCAATTAGTACTTCAATCTTAACTAGAAAAGGAAATGAATTCTGAAAGTAAAACAGATCTTGTGATACAAAATTTAGCGGTTCTCTAAAGGACTATGCAAACTCGTCCATGTGACGGTGAGTGTGCATATTTCACCTACATCTAACACGAATTTAAAGAACATGACGTTGAAAATAACTGCAAGAATAACAGAAATAATACATACTCGATTTCGTATACCATCTTCTTGTCTGTATGCTGGACACGACGTCTCCTACTTCACAAAAATCACTGCGATTTCGCCTTCGAAAACCACAACAGACCTCGAGCAACTGAGAAAGACCGGCAAACGTGCTACAGAGAAGTACAAAGTAGTTCCAGAATAAAACCTATTTCCAAGCCCGGTGAAACTTTCCACTTTTTACGACGACGTAATACTGTTCCCACAAGTAGACATGACCGCACAATCTAGAAATTCCAGTAATCAATAAAACGAAAAGCCATCCAAAAAATCAAAGATGGCGGCGATTCGAATTACGCACATACAGCGCCCGCCACGCTTTTACCGCTAATGTATCTTGCTAGGAAATAGTTTATTAAAGGTACACAAAACATAGCATTGTTTTTCAGCAATATTTCAAATGGGATACAAATAAATGACATTAAAAAACATGTACAACATTGTACTTACACGTCTTCTCCGGACATCTTGGCGCAGTGTGGAAATAAGAACGGTATGATTGGCTTCCCACTATCGATGTTGAAAATATCGAGAGCTTCATTTTGTTACGATCCCATAGGTAGCAGCACATGACGTTTATCTGGTGCTGCCATTCTCGGTATAGAGATAGACTCCATGGTGCCTTTTTTCGGTAGTTTAGTATTATTAATTACAATTAAGTTTTCTGTTCATATTATAGATATTGTTAAACAAAATATTATTTTTAAAATTTTATTATGAAGAATGATTATATCTACATTCACTTCATATCTGTTATTCTTTCATTTGACTAGTGAGGAGTAAACCTGTTAGATACACGGAAAACTGGAACGCACTCCCATTACAGCTTTCAAACGAAGCCCGCGGTGAAATTGTATGTGTTCGCGAGTCTGACAGTGACAGTGGTTCGGTACACAGTAAGCAAGATTTATGAGAAGTGGTGGTGAAGTACCGTGTGTCTGTTTATTTATCGTACCTTTTTCTTTTTGGTTTAATGAAGTTGAATTACTGTGAATGAACATTGGCTGTGTTGAAGACAGTTTTCGTACATGGAATTTAAACATGTTTAACTGTAAGCATATGCGCAAGATATTGTCATTAGATTATGAAATGTAGCGTTTGAAATGTGTGTCTAATTCTAACTGTATTTTTTTCATTGTATTGGATAATACCCAAAATGACAACTCTCTTTAAGGATTCTTTTTGGGTAAGTACATCTAAACAAATTACATTTAATTACATTCTTCTCGCTCTGTAACATGTTTGCATGTGTTGATTTAAGTGGCGTATACTGTAGGTGATGGTCTTCAAAAATGCCATTGGATTCTGCCTTCAGTACGAATATTTGACTTCTCATACAGACTTCATATACTGTATTGAGGACTGGTGACTTCGATATAAATACCTCTTAAACTCGATTATAAATTAAAGTCTCCGTAAATTGTTTCTAAATACTGCCCTATTTATCTGGGAAAATGTAAGTGGAACAGAGGCCCTGATAGCTTCCTTTACCTTTTCACATTTGAGTCAGTAGGGATAATTGCGCCGATGGGGTATTTCTGTTTACTTCATTTTTCACCCTTACAACGTGTACGATACCGATAAGATTTTTCCATTAGTATTTCTGCAGCATACACATTGGTCCGTTTATAATTCTTTCTCATGCATATTTTAAGGGTGAAGGGAGATGGACTGAAATACGCCATGGTCGGAACTACCCCAACTGACCCTATCTTTATCCTGTCCGGCTCCATGGCTAAATGGTTAGCGTGTTGGCCTTTGGTCACGGGGGACTCGGGTTCGATTCCCGGCAGGGTCGGGAATTTTAACCATCATTGGTTAATTTCGCTGGCACGGGGGCTGGGTGTATGTGTCGTCTTCATCATCATCATCATCATCACGACGCGCAGGTCGCCTACGGGAGTCAAATCAAAAGACCTGCACCCCGCGAGCCGAACATGCCCTCGGACACTCCCGGCACTAAAGGCCATACGCCATTTCATTTCATATTTATCCTTTAATAGAGTGTCACAGTTCTGACAGTGATTCGGTTCACAGTAAGCAAGATTTTTGAGAAGTTGTGGTGAAGTACCGTGTGTCTGTTTATTTATCATACTTTTTTTCTTTTTGGTTTAATGAAGTTAGATTACTGTGAACTATTATGGCCAAGATTATAAATACTTTATTTTCTAAATGAACATCAGGAAGTATAATTATTGGAATCTTGAGGTGATTCACTTTAACTGTCTGAATTGGCTTCATTAATAATGAAAATGACGTCAATAAGAACAAATAGTCTATATTGTCTTTACCAACCCCATGGCACTACAGCCCTTGAAGGGCCTTGGCCTACCAAACGACCGCAGCTCAGCCCGAAGCCTTGCAGATTATGAGGTGTCGAATCCTCTCGGCTATTATTCTTGGCTTTCTAGACCGGGGCCGCTGTCTCACCGTCACATAGGCTGAGTGGACCTCGAACCTGCCCTCGGGTCCAGGTAAAAATCCCTGATCTGGCCGCGAATCGAACCGGCGCCTCCGGGTAAGAGGCAAGCACGCTACCCCTACACCATGGGCAGTGTTGCCAACTTAGCGGATTTTCCGCTAAATTTGGCGGAATTAGAAGACTGTCGGCGGAGAAATATATCATTTAGCGGACAGCGGAATTCTAGATTTATTATACCGGAATTTGGTGTTTTATCCATTTTACGTTCTTTTTTAATTTGTATTCCAGTCTGTCTCCGAGCTATTCCGTATTTCTTGTCAGGAGCTAGCAGTCACATGAGGAAAACATGTTATTTGGATTTGGTGTATTGGATCATGGTATCATAAAACTTATAATTCGTGGGGAATTAGTTGACGAATGACGACAGATAATGAAACTGTGAGAAAGTAGCATTTATATTCATGCTATGAAGGAAGACCATTTAATAAACTGGCCTGTTTTGTGTGTGGCCCTTGAGGTAGGGAATTCACCTAGTTTTTACCCGGTACTAAAACGCCCACAGGTTTTAGCTCGCAGGCAGGGGGTTAATCCCAGTGAAATTCACATATCAGGTGAGTGCAGACATTATTATTATTATTATTATTATTATTATTATTATTATTATTATTATTTGATATCGGATTTCTTGGCGGAATTTTAGCGGATTTTAAGTAGTATTTAGCGGATCTTGAAAATATAAGTTGGCAACACTGCCATGGGGCCGGCTTATACTATCTTTACATCATGATTAAAATTTCTCATTTAATTTATTCTGTGAAAAATTTTGCTATCGGGTTCATAGGTAAGTCTAACTGTAATGTGCAGTTTTCAATCGAACACACGTGTCTGTTTTGGAGTTATTGCATTGTTAACAGCAGAGGCCTATACATTGGAACGAAATTTTTCTTACCAATGGCCACATAAAATACACACCCTAGAAACGACCTTACTTCTGTTCTACGTCACGTCATAGGGCGATCTTCAAAGAAAAAGGTTTACAAACTCGAGAAAGCAAATAAGGAAGAATCCCAGCCTGTAAGGTACTCTGTCTGGTATGCTGTACGCCCAAGCTAGGATAATGAGTTATTTTTTTAAACTTCACACTGACATACGTACCACTCAATGACACAGAGAAGTATATGTTGGAACTAGGAGGGTTACGGTAGTGGCTTTCATTATGGCTTAAGTCTAGTACTTGCCGGGCATGAAAATGGAGAACCTACGAAAAACATATTTAGACCTGCCAACGGTGCGGTGGGGACAGCAACCACCATCCCCATAATGCAAACTTACAGCTATGCGGCCCATGTCATGAAGCCATCTTAGCTCAGGCTGTTGGAAGAATACTACACTTAGTAGTACACAAACGATTAGAAGGCTTCTATGTACAAGTTTTCTGATCTTGTCAGTCGTGGTCTCCCGACGTCCAGTGCTAACCTTCCAAGAGAACGGGCTCTTGAGAATGCCGAACGTAGTCTTCGTGAAACGTCAGAAGCCACATTCTTTCTGGACCACGCCCTTCAAGTTCGGAAAACTCGTACATAGAACTGGACGCCGGTCGTGAAAGTTACGTTAGGGGCCTACCCTGCAATAACTACTGTTCGACCACAATAGGTTTGTGTTCGCGGGATGAGGAAACGACGCGCTGGGGAGGGAGATGTTGCAAATTATGTCTTTCCTGCAACGCGGAAAGAAGTTTACATACGATATGGTACGAACACAATTTCTCACTGTAAAAATTCAACACAATTCGAAATCGTCTAAAATTGCAAATATAGGCCTACATACACTGGCTACATCCTACATTAATACGCAGTAGCGGGGATTGGGAATTAGAAGTGGGGGAGGGGTCAAAAATACAGGCAACAAAGATACGCGAGTTTATGCGATATACCGGAAGGAGGGGTACATGGAAACTGAAGAAAAACTACGAAATGGTAAGTTTTTTAATGCTCTCTGAGCGAATTTCGAAAGAGAGGTTAAGTTTGACAATTTACCAACTTAAGTGCGGTAATAATAGATTGTTTGAGAGTTTGATTCAATACTATACAATAAAACTTTCACAAAGGAACAATATTAAATAGAAGTACGGCGTGGTTATACAATTGAAAACAAGGTATTTGACTACATACTAACAAACTAACGGACACTGAAGAGAATGCCAGACTGACGAATTCGCGCGGTAAGCGGGTGAATCATGCCTCAGTGTCCATGACTTTGGCAAAAAATATAATATATATATATACCCCTGCTACCCTTCCTCACAGCACATGCAACGTGTCAACTACTTGCTGTGGCGCTGTAAGTCACAAATCGGTCAGCCGCGACGAACGACATTTTGTGCGTATTTCCGCTAAGAATTTTGTTCATAATTAATAAAGGAAAGAATTAGCTGATAAGACAACAGGGCTTGTACACATTGTTTTTTTTAACAATTCCTATAATAGTTTCAGCCGGCTAAAATGGAATAAAAATGTAATGTTTCCTCCACGAAGTGTCGTCTCCCTCCCCATCACCGCTACTGTTAATACGAAAAACGTGTTCTATAAGGGCCCAATACTTCTGTGAGACATGCCTGTATAGATTTGTCCGAAGTATGCGGCCGCCCACACACGTTCAGATTTAATGATTTGCTGAGAAGCTACTAAAGGAGGATACGTACTCGCCTTTTGTGTTTATGACTAGCATTTGTACCCGTTCTTCGTACGGGAGTTTGCAGTGTATTACATGTTTCCTTCAGTAATTTATGCGAAGTAACATAACTCTATTCAGGCGTTTAATGCCACACGTTAAAATGGTATTTTCGTACGGAAGCGCGTGGCCGTGAACGATTTGTGAATTGATTGAACAGCACAGTTCCTGGTTCGAAGTTCTGTGAAATTCTCCGTGGTTCTCTGGTTGGATCTTGTATCTCTGACCACTGGTGCGGTGCTGTGACGTTGATGATACGTCCCTTAATATCTGCCCTATCGAAAAGAGTAACATGGCTCTTTAGTTTTTTCCGTTACCCACCTTGAAGCAAATACATGCACGACATGTCTCACGGGACTTGGACTAAAAATCCAATTTTTCGTAATCATCTGCGTTATTATCCGTCGTACGATAAATACGTACACGGAATAAAGGAAGGGAAATAACATATGTATTCTTAAACGTTTGTTACAGTCTTACGTTTTAATAGTCTTTTGATAGACCTACTGTTAACGAAAATAGTTGAGGAAGATCTTCCTATAAATGACAACTCCATGTGATTACAATGACATCGTATGCACCCGATAACACAATCCTGAGTGAGTAGATTCCAATTACATAGTTTGGTTCAAATAAGTCCAGCAGTGTTCCACTTTTCGGAATATACAAACAGACGACTGACACCAAAGGGAAAACTTCTACCTCGTTTCCTCGGTGTTCAGTTACATTAGGTGGGGTTAATTGTCAAGTCGAGCGAAATATTATGCCCCCCGCTGATTTTCTTGTTATGGATCATTCAAATAACTGTAGGTTGTGAGGGTGTCCGTCACTGGCAGGAGAGCATGAAGACCGTAGGAAATAGTAATTTTCTCAGTCATTTAAAAAGTACGCGAAATTATGTACATAACAAAAAAAAAAATGAAGGGGTGTTTCACATATAGTCTACAGATTTTACATGTAATCAATAGTGTAAGAGAAAATTGAAAAAAACTCTATAACCCCCAAGCTATGAAGTGATTTTTAAGTGATATGCCTATCGAAACCAGATCCTGGATGAGTAGGCTTTAAATGTAAACTTTGGTCGAGATGTAGTCATTAGAGTACGATTTTTTTTTAACTTCTGGCTTCCTATAAATCCCCAATCTGTTCAGTGATTTTTAAATGATATGCATATTGAAACCTGCTCCTGGATGTTTAGACGCTCAATACGAAGTTTGGTCGAGATACAATCAATAGTGTAAAACAAAATTTAAAAAACTCTTCTGGTCTTCGTTGTTAGGTTTTTTTTTTTTGTTTTTTTTTTTTTTTTTTTTTGTAAGTTAATCGGTGGCTAGTTGTACAGTTCTATTCTCTATTTAGCATATGCATTTGTTGAGTTGTTGTCAGTTTAGTGATTATAGAATCTCATATTTATCGGCAATGACGTGCTCTGTGTTAAAAGCTGGAATTATTAGCACGAGCTTAGGAACGGGTCAAAATTTATTGAATACCATTAGGCCTACATACAGCAGTTGATTAAATATTCAACCTGTATGAAAGGGCGATATGTGATACTGGTGTTCTGTGCCGCAGGCAGGTAACTATGACAACGCAGCGTACTTCATAGTTTCTGCTTTCGCCGCTCAAATGTCAGACTACAACTCTCGTGGGCCCAACTATAAAGTAATAAGTTACTGCAATAATAAACACTTTCAGGAGCACTGATTATTTAAAAAGAAGTATAGCATCTGAATTTATAAATCAGAAACACAGGCTTTAAATATTTGTTAATGACAGTGTGTGATTCTGAAATTAAATCTATTCCTGCAGCAAAAGTGTTGTAAAAACATAGCATTTTAATAAACGGTGAATTCAAGTGATGAGATGTTCTGGATGTTTGAACGTGAAATACTGTGCTTTTGCCAGCAACTTGAACATGAAAGGGGATAAAATTGAACAGTCCTGTGGATTCAAATTCATTGTTTACAGTTTTGTTTAACGTTTATAATGAAATAATAATTATTCTGTCACGCGGCGACGTGAGGATAACATGACTTCTTAATTACCACTTGAATTTAAATCGATGGCGCTGAAAAGTGACACGGATTATTGTGAAGTTGAAAAAAAAAAAAAAAGAATGATGTGAAATCTTGTCAAGCAGTTCCTAAATGAGAGTAATAATGATCCTGTTGATGTATCAAAAGGGCAAAATGTCTTATTTATTTTAAAATAAATTTTTAAAAACTTATTTTGAACAATTTCAATAGCATGTATTTGTTCCTTTGAACGCGAGTTCCAAATTACAGATGCATGTTCTAATTTACTCCTAACAAGGCTAGTGAATAACTGAACGACTATCGATGATTGAGTGAATAATTTTGTTCAGTAATTTTTTTTTTGTTCTTGCTTAGGGGCTTTACGTGGCACCGACACAGATAGGTCTTGTGGCGACGATGGTATAGAAAAGGCCTAGGAGTTGGAAGGAAGCGGCCGTGGCCTTAATTAAGGTACAGCTCCAACATTTGCCTGGTGTGAAAATGGGAAACCACGGAAAACCATCTTCAGGGCTGCCGACAGTGGGATTCGAACCCACTATCTCCCGGATGCAAGCTCACAGTCGCGCGCTCCTAACCGTTCGGCCAACTCGCCCGGTAGTTCAATAATTTAGGTTAATTTGAAAATTTATTAGTCATTAGAACAATAAAGCGAGATTTTAATTCTATGTGATTGTATGAATGAATTCTGATCTGCATTTAGGGCAGTCGCCCAGGTGGCAGATTCCCTATCTGTTGCTTTCCTAGCCTTTTCCTAAATGATTTCAAAGAAATTGGAAATTTATTGAACGTCTCCCTTGGTAAGTTATTCCAATCCCTAACTCCCCTTCCTATAAATGAATATTTGCCCCAGTTTGTCCTCTTGAATTCAACTTATCTTATTCCACGTTAAGAAAACAGTATTGCTCTTATGGACCTCCAAAAACACACTCCCTCTGAAACACCCAAAATTCCTCGTGATCAAGGGATATTTTACTGATAAAATGGATGAAGCATTTTTGTCAATTACCTTGTTCTGTGTTGTTTTCAGGCATCGTGTAGTCCCTCACTCTGTGAACCGCCGGCAGCTCACTTCTGTAGTGAAGTCATCTACAGTGTTTATTTGTTGCATATGTTTTTTAGGCTTAAAATCAGTGCGAACTTGTCTTGTTTTGACTGATAGTTGGTAGTATATTCCATAGTATTTGTGTGCGTTCTCTTATTTACGTGCTGTACAGAATGAATTGTCGATATTGTGATCATAACGATGGAACATCCGGTTTTCGGAGGAATCCTCATTCTTAGGACAAGAGATGAGGAAATATAATAATGTTATGTGGTAGCCCTTTGTGTGTAACCCCCTTACTAGTAGTAAGTCAGCTGGGAACTCCCTCTTGTTTCTCGTTGAATTTCTGGAAGGCGTAATAAGAAGGTTCTCATTCCGGCAAAGTCTGGAACTACTACTACTGTTTTCATCCCTCCCCTGCAGAGGGAGACGGGCCTCCTAGACGGTGACGCCGTCTCTCAGGCCAGGAGATTTGTACCTGAGAAGGAGATATTCGGAGAAGGTGGCGACCGTGGCATATACTAGGAACTATCCCTGCATTCACCTTAGTGCAGGGGACTGGAAAACCACGGACCTGATGTGGCACCCACTCTGCATTCGCCGAAATGTGGAATTATTATAAAGATGAGATTTTTTAGAGGACTTGGACTTTAGGTTTAGGGAATAGGGGCGGAATGTGAGTGCCGGTCTATTGTAATGCCGAGGTATTTGAGGGATGGATGGGGGTCTCGTCGATGATGAGTCGTAGATTGGTAGGATTGCGGGTGATGGAAAATTGTCTTTTGGAGTGTCTGATTAGGACGGACTGGGTTTTGGAAGGATGGAGGTCGAGGTACCATCAGTCACACCAGGAAGTAAAGGTGTCCAGGAAGGGTTTCAGGGTTTTGTTGATGCTCTGGGCGGAAGGAAGTGGGGCGAGGATGGCAATGTCATCGGTGGTGGTGGCGGTTGGGGGATGTCGGCGACGAAGAGGAGAAATAGTAGTGGGGATAGAGAAGAACCTTAGGGGTACTCCTTCTGACATGGGGAAAGGTTAGGATGGATGGCCGTTGAGCGATATACAGGTGGTGCGGTTGGTGAAATACGAAGCAAAGAACCGGATGTAGGATGCTGGGAGGGTAAAGAAGTGGAGCTTGAAAATCAGGGCGGGGTGTGATTTGGAATCAAAGGTCGGGTTAAAATAGATGATCAGAAAGGGCGGACGGGCTACGTTGAAAGTTCTTGGATATTGATCGGATGAGACGTCTGGAAATTCATCGCCGGGAATATAACACAGGCTCGCCGCCAACCGACAGCGGATGTAGTGGAGTTGGACAGCAGTAGTACTGGGTGTCGCCAGAGTTGGTGAATTTTAATGTATTAATCATTTAACCTAATTTTAATGTATGTTATGTATCTATTGCTTAAAACGAATTACACGTAATTTGTTCAATGGTAAACTAATCTGGAAAATCTAAACTTTTAAATAACCTCTCCAACACTGTGCTTGAATGGTCAATGCGCAGCAAGGCATTTCAGTACACCTGTTTACCTTTCGAACTCTCACATTTGTTTACACAGGCTTTCACCGCTATAGGAGGCCAAATGGACTGGATTGCGATTGACCTATCTAAGGCATTTGATAGGGTAGATCATGGAAGACTACTGGCAAAAATGAGTGCAATTGGACTAGAAAAAAGAGTGACTGAATGGCTATATTTCTAGAAAATAGAACTCAGAGAATTAGAGTAGGCGAAGCTTTATCTGACCCTGTAATAATTAAGAAGAGAATTCCTCAAGGCAGTATTATTGGACCTTTATGTTTTCTTATGTATATCAATGATATGTGTAAAGAAGTGGAATCAGAGATAAGGCTGTTTGCAGATGATGTTATTCTGTACAGAGTAATAAATAAGTTACAAGATTGTTAGCGGCTGCAGGGTGAACTCAATAGTGTTGTGAGATGGACGGTGGGCAATGGTATGATGATAAACGGGGTTAAAAGTCAGGTTGTGAGTTTCACAAATAGGAAAAGTCCTCTCAGTTTTAATTACTGCGTCGATGGGGTAAAAGTTCCTTTTGGAGATCATTGTAAGTACCTAGGTGTTAATATAAGAAAAGACCTTCATTGGGGTAATCACATAAATATGATTGTTAATAAAGGGTACAGATCTTCGCACATGGTTATGAGGGTATTTAGGGGTTTAGTAAGGATGTAAAGGAAAGGGCATATAAGTCTCTGGTAAGACCCCAACTAGAGTATGGTTCCAGTGTATGGGACCCTCACCAGGATTACTTGATTCAAGGACTGGAATAAATCCAAAGAAAAGCAGCTCGATTTGTTCTGGGTGATTTCCGACAAAAGAGTAGCGTTACAAAAATGTTGTAAAGTTTGGGCTGGGAAGATTTGGGAGAAAGGAGACGAGCTGCTCGATTAAATGGTATGTTCCGAGCTGTCAGTGGAGAGATGGCGTGGGAGGACATCAGTAGACGAATAAGTTTGAGTGGTATCTTTAAAAGTAGGAAAGATCACAATATGAAGATAAAGTTGGAATTCAAGAGGACAAATTGGGGCAAATATTCATTTATAGGAAGGGGAGTTAGTGATTGGAATAACTTACCAAAGGAAATGTTCAATAATTTTCCAATTTCTTTGCGATTATTTAAGAAAAGGCTAAGAAAACAACAGATAGGGAATCTGCCACCTGGGCGACTGCCCTAAATGCAGATCAGTAGTGATTGATTGATTGATTGATTGATTGATTGATTGATTGATTGATTGATTGATTGATTGATTGATTGATTGATTGATTGAGGATAGTTGACGATGCTTGTATAGACATCGCCAGCGATGATCGGACGATATATAGAAATAGTAAACTCGTCCCGAGGTGGTGCAGCTCGTTTCAGGCAAACCCCCAATGGGAGTTGAACGCAGGCCTCCGAGGACGGCAGCTAATATTGCTAACTGTTGCGCTACAGAGGCGTTCATTGCGGATAATGTTATACTGTATAGATATTTGACCGAATTACACTGCAAAGGCAATATTGTGAGAGGGACAGTAGACAATGGTATGATTGTAAATGGGATCAACAGTCAAGTTGTAAATTTCACCCAGAAGAAAAGCCCTCTCAGTTTTAACTACTGTGTTTATGGGATGTTAGTACCTCGCAAGAATCACTCTAGGTGTCAATATAAGAAATGATGTTCATTGGGATAATCACATTAACGAGATTGTAAAGAAAGGTTACAGATATTTCTCAATTGCGATGTACTGTATTTGTTAATAAGAATAATACTAATAATAATAATAATAATCTCTTCACATGGTGTTGTAGTAAGGATGAAATGGAGAGGGCATATAAGTCTCTGATGTTAAACCCCCAATTAGAGTATGGTTCCAGTGTATGGACCCACACCAGGATTACTTTATACAAGAACTGGAAAAGACTCAAACGAAAGCAGCGCGATTGGTTCTGGGTGATTTCCGACAGAAGAGTAGTGTTACCGCGTGGCCAGACTACACTAAGGCCGTGATACTGAAACTTGGCAACACTGTACTGTTTCTCTTTGGAGTCTTGTAACCTTAGCCTACAAGAATACAAAGCCTGCCCAATAGCCACGCATAGCTGTCCACCCTGTGGATGCTACATTTGCCGCTAGAGGCGCTGCAATTCAACCTCACATGAACACCTCGGTTGGCGGTATTTCTACACACTGTATGCTTATGAAACTCAATAATGATTTTGTTTTGTCCGTATCCTTGGCTGAATGGTCAGCGTTGAGGCCTTCGTGTCAGAAGGTCCCAGATTCGATTGCCGGCCGGATGGGTGATTATAATCACGTCTAATTAATTCTTCTGGCTCGGGGACTGGTGTTTGTGTTTGTTGATACAGTGATTACTAGACCTCGGATTTTTAGGTGCTAAAATGTTATTTTAACTGCCTAAAACAGACTCAAATAGGCTGTACAGTACTTTTAGGCAGCTGCAGTTTTACGTATCTTAATATGCATTATTTAAAACACCGTGTTGATTTTGTTAAAGTGATAATAATTCGTTATGGGGAAATATAAAACAAGTTTCACTCACCTCTTGCTGCAAACGTCGCAGAATATAATTTTACCATCCGATGTGAAACGGGTAAACTCTTGTAAATTGAGGATGAATTGGAACCTGACACCTTCTGCTTAATTCACACACTGGCCAAATGGGAAAAGGATATGGTTAAAATACGTCAATCATATTACGCTGGTGTACTGCTGCGTTCCGTTTTGTAAACAAGGTTCTAGAAATAAAGTTCCTGGAACTAGTTTCCATGAATTCCCTTGCTAAGAGTCAACTAGGGAATTATGGATTAAAGCAATAAACAGACCAGGTATGGTACAGTAAATACGCAAACCATGAGACGGCAAAAATAATAATTTCCTTATTCTGTTGTGTAGGTGGTACCAAGAATAAGTTATGGAACCTTAGTGACCGCTCCGTCGAGTGCTGCAATGGCATATATTGGAGGGTATTTGATAAGAGTTGTCGAAGACCACATGCAATGTCAAGAGTGCGTTGATAAAATTAGTAGTATCCAGAGTCCATCTCCACTAACGTCATTAATAAAAATCAAAGACAGAGGTGGTCTCAGGTATCCAAAGCCAAGTTTTGTTTCACTGCTGATGAAACTGGGGCAAGTAAGGGACGAAATGTTATCGGTAACGCTGGGCAGTCCAAAAACAGCACAAACATTAACCGAAATACTGTTGCCACGTGTTGCTAAAAATCCTATTCTACAGTGTGGGAAAAGTGATCATCCTGAGGAACAAAGCAGAATAATACTGCAGAAGTTTTTGCACCTCTCTGTCACTAACTACGCTAATGGCATGGCAGATGAGTATCGCTGAGAATACTTCTCGATAAGAAAAACAATTTATGAGAAGAAAATATCAAGGAAAATAGTTAAAGTTGTTCCTTTTCACTGAAAATCTATGGTGCGGTAGTAAAATATCTATTGCAGACCGTATGTCCTTTTAAATGCCAGACATAAATTTCGACAGTTATATGTGTTATCTGAAATGAAAGTCCACAGCTGAATTGAACTCCTAGGGGTAAAAGGTGAACATTAATTATTTTCTACTTCATTCTGCTCAGTAATGTATATAATATACAGGAAATATAGTATAGAGGTCAATTTGTGCTGGTTTTAACTCCCGTTACCAATGCTACTGAGTGCTGATGTGAGGTGGTATACTAGCGCTGCAGCGGTCAAGACGCGCACTGCCAGGCGGACACTATTTCCGAAGAGAACACTGCGAGTGAGCAGGCTTTGTATTCCTTGTAGGCTAAGCTTGCAACATATGGGAAGTTAACCTTCAGTTATATTTTCTCAAATAAAACGTTGATGGAAGAGCAATTTTCATTGGATACATATAAAACAAGGTGAAAATTAAAATAAATAAGTCAATGTAAATATGAGAATAAACAAACATATGGCTACAACTAGAACAACAATACAATCCTATGTCCATCAAAATACAATTTTAACATTGGGAATCAACTTACAGCATAATCACTCCAGGGTCATCAGTTTTCTTTTCTTGCCAGAACTTTTAACCATAGCATCAGCATCATAAATATATTTTGTGTAGTTGCTGATTAAAATATTTGCAAAATAGGGCAAAGATAGGCAAAGAAGTTCGTATAGAGGTTTTTCACAATATGAACAGCACTCCCTTGTATCAATTACACTTTGCCTTGTAAGCTGAATCAATACACACTTTGATTCTTACTCCGAAAGAATGCTACTTCATATTCCTCAGAGATTAAAATCTGCATAATCTGCACACATTTAAGAGCAATTCTGATGGGACCTCTGTTTAAACTATTAAACATGTCATTTTTCCACTGTTTCATTTTATATGTTTGAGATACAGTTTCTGGAATTAAGTTTACTGGCTAGCTTAAAAGCTACATAACCTGAAATGTAAATAACAGGAAACACGTCACCGAAGTCTACTCCTATTTCATTTACTCTAACTAGCACAAGGAAAATTCACTGCATATATCTGTTTCGTCAGTTATGTTCAATGAAACGGAATCTAATTCAAACAATGTCCTTGCATAACGATATTTCTTTATATTTTGCAGACCTTAATCCAAGCAAACACTGCACTCTTATCTTCTTATCAGGTTCAAAAACTTGTAAAACAGCAATGCCTTGGCATCTGAAATTAGTCCAGTTTTAGTTGTGGTTGTAATACTTGAGAAACGTAAAATAAAATAACACAGTCATGCTGCACTTTTAAAGAGAACGGCTTTAAAAACGATGTGGATTGTCACTATTATACATACTGCGACATGAGAAAGCTCACCTTTGCCGTGAATTAATGTCGTTCCAGGATACTAACTAGCGTGTAGGTTAATTTTTTAAAATATAACACATAAAACATCTTCAGTATACTCTGAATTTAAAATAGTGCCATCAAGTTAATGCACGCACAACACAAAATATAATAATGCACTACGTTAGACTTGTTTACAAATTACGAACCCAGAAGTCACATGCTTGACTCCAAGCGACGTTGTCGGATCTCCAATGTCACGACTTATGTCTAGCGCCTGACAATGTGCAGCCACTCGGAGTAACTCGGCTAAGTTCGGTCCGTCACTTATGAAATACAATATGGCCGGCAGGTAAGCAGCTGATGGTAGTCGGCAACACGGCCGACTGGATCCCTCCCTGCGCCCTAGAGCGACGCATCAAGTCGGCCGTGTCGGCAAGCTAATTGTTCGACAATCACCCACCACGTTTGCAGTTAAGCTCCCTACATTGCCCTACTTCCTCAACTTTCAAATGCGCACAGCTCGTAGAAATTAAGTATTTGAATCTTAAATCCCATCATAGCTCACACCGATATTTACAAATCTTAATTTCTACGCTACTTCTTAAACCAACCATGCAACTCCAGTATGCCAAGGTTTTTGAAAGTACAGTAGGTAAATTAATAAAAAGTTACCTCATTAACGCTGCGTATGTTTCATAGATTTCACTGAAGTTTTAAAATCTTCCTGTTGAGAGGTTTCTATTGAATTGTATAAATCGCTCGCACTTCTGTAAATAATTTGTGGCAATGTTAATTAAAGGTGGCTTTAAAAATATTTCTAAAAAGAACTATGGATGCCCATCATTACAAGTGCCACATTATATTTCTCTCGTGAATTTGTCTTTCATGAGAGTGGAGCAGTTTAGCAATTCATTTCGAGGAAGCTGCAATAAGAAAATCAGAGATTGTCAGAAGCGATACAAAAAGTGACTAGAGTCATAACAAAGAAATAGTGACCTTCCATTACCGGATAGATGTATTATTTCATGCTTCAAAAGTGCCACGTCCCCCACATAATGTTTCAAACATTGAAATATTAACCTGGTAATTATCGGTTACTATTCGAAGAACTTGAAAACCACCGAGAGAGTTGGCCGTGCGGTTAAAGGCGCGCAGCAGTGAGCTTGTATTCGGGAGATAGTGGTTAGAATCCCACTGTTGGCAGCCTTGAAGGTGGTTTTCCATGCTTTCCCATTTTCATACCAAGCAAATGTTGGGGCTGTACCTTAATTAAGTGCACGACCGCTTCCTTCCCACTTCTAGCCCTTTTCTATCCCATCGTCACCATTAGACCTATCTATGTCGGTGCGAAGTAAAGTAACTCGTAAAAGCTTGAAAACCTTTGTCCTTTGACTGCTTCAGTGGCATCTAATGTAAATTATGCCACCTGCTTTCCAGTTAGCGAATAAGTGAAATATAACAAGCTGAGAGACTATTCTATAAAATTTGGGAAATCCCTTGAATAGAATACACAGTAGTTTGTTAGCCAGCTTGACTTCAACGCCCAGTGCATCTCTGTCGACATCTCTCATGCCGAAACATGTCTCAAGCTTCTATCATATTGTAGTAATATTTGAATATTGGTGTCCCATTGCTATCGGAAAGTTCAATATTACAAAGTCCGTAACAAATATACTAGTTAGTAATTGTAATGAAGGTATTGCCTAATATATGGACACTGATATTCCATTACTATCTTAATGTGCGCCAGTAGAACATAGCCGACAGATCTCACCCGAGCACGGCCGTGTATAATCGACAGATCTCATCCGAGCACGGCCGAGTATAGCCGACAGATCTCACCCGAGCGTAGCCGAGTGGCTTCACATTGTCAGGCGCTAGACACAAGTAATGTCACGGCATTACAGTGTAGTCCGGCCATGGTTACCATAATGTTACATACTTTCAACTGGGAAGAGTTGGGAGTAAGGAGACGAGATGTTCGACTAAGTGGTATGTTCCGGGCTGTAATTAGGATAAATGACGTGGAATGAGATTAATAGATGAAAAATTTGTGTGGACCTTTTAAAAGTAAGAAGGATAATAATATGAAGGTAAATTTGGAATTCAAGAAGACAAAATAGGGCAAATATTCATTTACGGAACGAGGAGTGAGCGACTAGAGTAATTTATCGAGCGAAATGTTCAATGCATTTCCATATTCTTTGAAATCATTTATGAAAAGGCTAAGTAAACAATTGACAGAGAATCTCTAATCTAAGCGACAGCCACAAATAAGAATCATTGACTGATTGATTCAACTGTGTGAAATTACCTCATGCGGATTGCTCTAAGTACGTAGGTATTAATATAGGGAGAGATCTGCATTGGACTCATCACATAAACGAGGTTTAAATAAAGGTTACAGATTTATAAATGCGGTCATTAGGGTATTTTGGGGTTGCAGTACGGATGTGAAGAAGTGAAGGCAATCAGTGGTGCTGTAGAGTACATATTAAGACAAACTACATCGAAGGAACGTGTTTGTTATTGCCGACTTCAATGCCGAAGTAGGGAAGAGTGCAGAAGACACAGTCGGAGCGTTCGTATTACGAGTAAGAAATGAAAGAGGAGATCGCCTCATCCAAGTTTGCAATTAAAAACGATCATGTCGACATTATCGCTTCGTCAGTCTCAGCGTACGGACGTGCTTGGACAGCTCTTCCGTGTGAGGCGCTTCATATCAGTGTGTTCGTATAATAGGACCAGTATTTAATAGCGAACTAAGTGTTTAATTTCAGTTGTGGTATGTATTTGGACTAATATCTATTTAACATAAAAGTGCTACGGTGATGGCGCACCCGCCTCATACAGGGCAACTTACCAACATCGCATTACAGACATGTTATCAACTTCCGGAACATTCTACTCCGCAAATGCAACACCAAGAAGGAGTGGTCAGAACTTTATGCCAATTGCAGGGTAGACTGACGTCACTGAGGTATGCTCATGATGAGAAATGCGCCGCTGTGCTGCGCACGTAGCGAACGATAAATGGGACTCGGCGTTGGCGAATGGCCCACTTCGTACCGTGATTTCTCAGCCGACAGTCATTGTAGAACGTGTTGTCGTGTGCCACAGGACACGTGTATAGCTAAGAATGCCAGGCCGCCGTCAACGGAGGCATTTCCAGCAGACAGACGACTTTACGAGGGGTATGGTGATCGGGCTGAGAAGGGCAGGTTGGTCGCTTCGTCAAATCGCAGCCGATACCCATAGGGATGTGTCCACGGTGCAGCGCCTGTGGCGAAGATGGTTGGCGCAGGGACATGTGGCACGTGCGAGGGGTCCAGGCGCAGCCCGAGTGACATCAGCACGCGAGGATCGGAGCATCCGCCGCCAAGCGGTGGCAGCCCCGCACGCCACGTCAACCGCCATTCTTCAGCATGTGCAAGACACCCTGGCTATTCCAATATCGACCAGAACAATTTCCCGTCGATTGGTTGAAGGAGGCCTGCACTCCCGGCGTCCGCTCAGAAGACTACCATTGACTCCACAGCATAGACGTGCACGCCTGGCATGGTGCCGGACTAGAGCGACTTGGATGAGGGAATGGCGGAACGTCGTGTTCTCCGATGAGTCACGCTTCTGTTCTGTCAGTGATAGTCACCGCAGACGAGTGTGGCGTCGGCGTGGAGAAAGGTCAAATCCGGCAGTAACTGTGGAGCGCCCTACCGCTAGACAACGCGGCATCATGGTTTGGGGCGCTATTGCGTATGATTCCACGTCACCTCTAGTGCGTATTCAAGGCACGTTAAATGCCCACCGCTACGTGCAGCATGTGCTGCGGCCGGTGGCATTCCCGTACATTCAGGGGCTGCCCAATGCTCTGTTCCAGCAGGATAATGCCCGCCCACACACTGCTCGCATCTCCCAACAGGCTCTACGAGGTGTACAGATTCTTCCGTGGCCAGCGTACTCTCCGGATCTCTCACCAATCGAACACGTGTGGGATCTCATTGGACGCCGTTTGCAAACTCTGCCCCAGCCTCGTACGGACGACCAACTGTGGCAAATGGTTGACAGAGAATGGAGAACCATCCCTCAGGACACCATCCGCACTCTTATTGACTCTGAACCTCGACGTGTTTCTGCGTGCATCGCCGCTCGCGGTGGTCCTACATCCTACTGAGTCGATGCCGTGCGCATTGTGTAACCTGCATATCGGTTTGAAATAAACATCAATTATTCGTCCGTGCCGTCTCTGTTTTTCTCCCAACTTTCATCCCTTTCTAACCACTCCTTCTTGGTGTTGCATTTGCTCTGTCAGTCAGTGTATTTGATAACTTGAAACCGTCTCCCTGTTGATGTTATTTGGGCGCAGCTCTACTATACGCGAACCTTTTCTTGAGCCCTGAGCTCCCTAATGCTGAATCGGTAGACCTCGGTTATCTTCGATATCCATATTGGCAACCTTTGAAACACAAACTATGCATCGCTGTGCGGCATCTGGCGTACACTTTACGAACTAGTATTGATGTTGTTTACACAGCAAAGCCAAACTATATAATTCATGCTAGGAACAAGATTCGCATCAAGAAATGTTATATAATGTTAAATAATGTATGTGTGAGAGAGATGTTGGCATAAGACAATAAATGTTTAGAAAATTGATATCGATCGATCATATTATCGATTCAATTCAGATTTCATTTCCATCCATTTGGCAGTATAACCGGAACCGTCAGCGCTCCCTCCTTACCCCTCACCCCGTAAAAATCGGGCTCAAGCAAAAGTTCGCGTATAGTATCTATATGCCTTCCCTTACAAGTCGAGCATAGAAGTCTTTTACAGGCGCGATGACTTTCGCCTGGTCAAAGATGATTTCATGGTCTGTTGTGTAGAAATGTTCTGCTATGGCAGACTGGCTTATGGCACTCTCCGTTGAGTATGAAAGAGTGACATTCTTTACCGACCTGATGTGTTCTTTCAACCTAGTGTTGACAAGCCTATTCGTGATGCCAATATATGAGCAACCACAAGGAACTTCATACACGCCCGGTGTTTCAAGATGTAGTTTTTCTTTGAATGGTCTTAACAGGGATTAGAGACACTGAATCTTATGAATCTTTCATAAGTCCTCACATCACCACCCCTGCCAAAAAAACAGCTCTCCTTCGAAAGCTATTTACTAGGGTGAATAACGTTGCAGACGCTGATAATCGCTCAGGTGCATTGAGAGAAATGACAACATCCATGAAGAAAAACCGCTATATGGGTATGTCAGGAGACATAGCACGAGCTGTGAAGATCAAGGAGCCTAACAAGGATAGTAACAACCACGACTACAGTAAAAAGAAGATTTCTTCCTTACGTGGCAGGTATAACTGACAGAATAGGGCTCATTCTTAGGAAGTTCAATATCATTCCAATTTTCACCACAGACCGGAAGCTCAAATCCCTGTTTTGACCATTGAAAGAAAAAACACATTTTGAAACACCCGGCGTGTATGAAGTTCCTTGTGGTTGTTGTTGCTCATATATTGGCATGATGAAAAGGCTTGTCAGCACCACAGAACACATTAGGTCGGTAAAGAATGTCACTCTTTCATCCTCCATGGAGAATGCCATGAGCCAGTCTGCCATAGCAGAACATTTCTACAGTACAGACCATGAAATCTTCTTTGACCAGGCGAAGGCCATCGCGCCTCTCTATGCTCGACTGGTAAGAGAAGCCATAGAGATAGAGCTGCGCCCAAATAACATCAACAGGGAAGACGGCTTCAAGTTATCAAATACATGGAGACCTGTTCTGCGGAAATACATGCATAACATTACCATGGAACAGCGGGACTCACTCACGAAACTGTCGACAGAGGGCGGTAAATCACAGCACGACGATCCTCAAGTCCAATTAGTGGGGTAGGCCGTGGATAGTACGGTCATGACTTCCACGTTCCTTCGAATTTCTTTGCTCACTGTCGGAGGCAGAACTGAACATGCCCTGATGAAGGCCAATGCAATTTGGCTACAAGCTCGGCTTCATCAAATAAATATATACAGTGGCTTTAATCCAGTATTCATTTATCTCTTTACGTTATCTTTTGTAAAATATTTGTGCAAGTTAACTTTTATAAAAGATTATAATATACAGTCATTGCGCCATTACATTACATAAAATATTTCATCAGGGTTCAGCAAAAATGGATGGACAGTTGTGCACATGTTTGGGTACTATTAGTTTTTACTTGTACTATGATCGTCTGACGAGAAGTCAGGTAAACACGGCTGCCGCGCACGCGCCTATCTCAAGTCTCAAGGCCTGACAATGAACATCTGTTCCGTCCGCGGTTACTCTTGCGAAATGTTCTGAAGCCTCAAAGTGTTTTAGTTACACATTTAGCCTACTACAATTATAAATACTGAGCCTGCATCTGTTTCAGGGAGTTCGCACTCGCTGTCACGGCGAATGTTTGTAGCTTAAAGTGTAGTTAAAACAATTTACTATGGCTGTAAGTAAAGTAGTGGTAACGTAGTCCAGACTCTCGCAGGAGATCGGGCAAGTGGCGCTGTTGTCGATGTGTAGGGTGCATTTGACGGGCATCCAGTTGGGAGTGTTGTTGCTGTGTGGCGTTGAAGTGAAGAGCGTCGATTTCACCACTCTAAAGCGTGTTTCCAAAAAGTGATCAGCGTTCGTGGATTAAAATCGAGGTTGCCCGTGGCAAGAATTAATCAGCATATTATCGACGATTACGTGAAGTCTGTGGCGAGAATGCATTGCCGTATAGGACGGTTGCACGATGGGTGAAAGCGTTTCGTGCGGGTCGAAATGAGGTCTTGGGACACCCTGCATACTCACCAGACATGAGTCCTTCTGACTTCGACCTGTTTCCGAAGTTCACGTAACTCCTTCGAGGCCGCCGATTTCCTGACGTGGCATCTGTACTTCGCGCAGTAGCGCGCTCAACAGAGAACGCCTTGCCAACGGTCCTCAACGGCTTCCGAAGAAAGGTAATCGACTTTGCCGCTGACTACATTGAGGGACTGTAATGCTATTGTACTTGTTAGTTCATTAATACTGCGTTCTATCAGTATTTGTGTGTTGGGTATTCAGCCCGAAGGCTGTCATAAATAGCTTAGGTATCGCTGAAGAGGCGTACTAGGGAAATGAGGAGTGAGGTAGTTTCCCGTTGCTTTACTCACCGAACCAGAAGCTGCTGTTACATATCAGTCTACCAACCCCACTGAAATCCATGGACCAACCGACCCTATGAGCAATATTTTCACACCATTCATAACAGGGACCGGCTTCATAAGGAGTGGTGTCACTGGCATCACTCATATTTCAGTCACTTTCATATTGTCAAAGCCAATGATGAGACAGAGACAGGTCAGTGAAAGTAACAAATGCATTCTAGTCCATACCAGAATGCAATAGTGCACTGTGAACACTACATCTTGCATCCCTCGTAGGTACGAGCCTTGCAACCTTTCGCTGTGCCATTTCCGGTTCACTGATGAGCCCTGTTTGGTCCCGAACCCGTTCGGCTTCTTCGGATTCCAGCATTGATCTCACGAGCGCTAAATACCCCTGCAAGTTATCCTGGGAACTGCTGCCCTTATCATCATCAACGTCATCGGTTCTAGTCACATCTTCTTGTCACTGAAACTTGATGTTTCCACAAAGACGCTGTCACTTGTGCACACGGTTTTTATTTACAATTTATTTATGCATTACACACACATCAATAAATCACCATTTTGAACAACTGCCAATCACGAAGAATAAGAAGACTGCAGCAAATCCATGTCAACTACCAACTCAACAAAACCAATTCACATACTTCAAACACTAGCTACCACGACTTCCACACAAGTCTCAACAACTCAGCTCCACCATCGAGACTGTCTCCTTATATATGTTGCCTGGCCAGGCTTTTAGAAGGCTGTTATACAACATATTTCTCGTATATTCTAGAGTGCCTAATAGCCTGGTTATGATGTAAAGGACTTTCTACAACTATTTAGTGTCAAAGATACGTATTCTGGATATTACCGTGTGTTGCACAACATTGTAGTGGGAAATACATCATATATACTAGCAATAATAAATTATATACTATTAATTATGTGTTCTTACATTAAATAAACACACGTTTCATGACAATCTCGCAAATAATACGATTTATACCAAATAGAGTCCGGACACAAGTACGTAAATTATAATACTAATACTAAATAAATGGATGTAAACATTTCATAGCCATGCCTCACAAGTTATAATAATAATAATAATAATAATAATAATAATAATAATAATAATAATAATAATAATAATAATAATAATAATAATAAAGTAATAATCAATATTTGCATTATTTACCCATAGGTTAAAGAATATTGTTTCTAAGTTATATCAGTCTATTACACTTGCGTCAAACTGTATGCGTGGATGTAATTTATAATCTGTTTACGGAAGGTATTTCTAGATCTTCCTCGTGGATGTTTTCCTTCAGTGCAAACTTCTGCCTCAGTTCTCATTAAACTGGAGTGGTGCAGTGTGTGACTCCACTATGCAAGACGACGGTTACGGATTGTGCTAAGGATCTACCTTCGTTGTTTCACAGAACTCTGGCGTTCGACATCATCTCTCCACATCACATTTATCACCTTACGGTAACACCACATCTCAAGGACTTCAAGACGGTACTTAGTGTCCACGTTTGTCCATACAATCCATGTAGCGTTATCATTCCGAGGGAGAGATTTTGACTAATCTCTTCTTCTGCATAGAAGCTGTTTTTTCCCCTGAGCAAGACGGCATTTAACTTCATTGCTGCATCTTCCGTCATCTGTAATTGTCTGACCTACGTAAGTGAAACACTTGAATTTTTCTATATCTGTTTACCGAAGAGGTTTTGGGAATTTCGAGATTGTAATGCATTTTCTCCCTGAGGTATTTACTTTTTATTCAGTCACTACTGATCTGCATTTAGGGCAGATTCCCTATCTGTTGTTTTCCTAGTCTTTTCTTAAATGGTTGCAAAGAAATTGGAAATTTATTGAACATCGCCCTTGGTAAGTTATTCCATTCCCTAATTCCCCTTCCTGTAAACGAATATTTGCCCCAATTCGTCCTCTTGAATTCCAACTTTATCTTCATATTGTGAAAATATTCGTACGTGAGTATCCCATTTGAGATATTTTTGTACGTGGACTTCTAGACGTTTCTGTGAGTGTTTACGCTATGTTTCTTTTAACCTTCAGCCACTTGCCTAACATCCATTATACAGTGATATCTTAGTCTGAAACTCAGGCCATAGGCGAGTGCGTGTGGAAGAAAGTGCTGTCTGTGGAGTCGGGTTAGCATGGAATGAATAGGATGCGAGATGTATTGCGACAGAGTTTGTTTCCTGGTGTTGTCAAGGTCCTGCCTCGTTACAACACCTCACAGAAAGAATCGCTGTACTGACCTAGAAATTAGGAGAATGTTATAACCACACTTCGTGTTACGTCGTACCGACAGATAGGTCTTATGGCGACCATGGGATAGGAAAGGGCTAGGGGTAGGAAGTACGTGGTCGTGACATTAATTAAGGTAGAGCCCCAGCATTTGCCTGGTGTGAAAATGGGTAATCACGGAAAACCATCTTCGGGGCTGCCATCTTCGGGGCTGCCGACAGTGGGATTCGAACCTACTATCTCCCGAATGCAAGCTCACAGCTGCACGACCCTAAACCGCAAGGCTGATTCGCTCGGTGAATAAGGTTGAGTTGTGTTTTTAAATGTAGGGATTATCACAATATGAAGATAAAGTTAGAATTCAAGACAACAACTCTGGGGCATATTCCTTTATAGGAAAAACAGTTAGGGTTTGAAACAATTAATCAATTTTTTAGAATTATTTAATGAAAGAGTACGCAAACAACTGATCGGGAATCCGCCAACTGGGCGACTGCATTTAATGCAAATCGGTGATCATTGACTGATTGTAAAGGAGAGGGCGTACAATTCGGCGCTAAGACCCCAATTAAAGAATGATTCTAAGGTACGGTACCCTCACCAGGATTACTTGGTTCGAGAACTCGAAAAATTCCAAAAGCAGCAAGGTTTTATTCAATCAATCAATCACCACTTACCTGCATTTAAGGCAGTCGCCCAGGTGACAGATTCCCTATCTGTTCTGTACCTAGTCTTTTCTTAAGTAATTGCAAAGAATTTCAAAATTTATTAAACATCGCCTTTGGTAAGTTATTCCAATCGCTGACTCCTCTTCCTATAAACGAATGTTGGTCCCAACTTGCCCTGTTGAATTCCAACTTTATCTTCATATTGTGATTTTTCCTATTTTTAAAGACACCACTCAAACTTATTCATCTACTAATGTCATTCCACGCCATCTCTCCACTGATAGCTCGGAACATACCACTTAGTCGAGCAGCTCGTCTCCTTTCTCCCAAGTCTTCCCAGCTCAAACTTTGCAACATTTTCGTAACGCTACTCTTTTGTCAGAAATCACCCAGAACAAATCGACGTGCTATTCTTTGAATTTTTTCTCCAGTTCTCTAATCAAGTAATCCTGGTGAGGGTCCAATACCCTGTAACCATGCTCTAGTTGGGGCCTTACCGGAGTGACCGGGATTTGAACCACGGAGCCCATCGGTTAGAGGCCGGCGCGCTGTCGCCTGAACCACGGTTGCTCTGTGTCTAACATATTACATTTTAAGTTAACAAGGATGGCATGTCCTTTGAAAAATGTTTTCGCAAACGTCCAGGCATTTTCTGAGTTTTGCTTTGATAGGGAGATCAAGGTATAAATTGTTTGATGTAAATTCGGAGTGGAAGCACGCCGCGATTTGGACAGCAGATTCCTTGATATCCTCTCTGCAGACGAGACAGGAGTGAACAGAGTTTGTATGATCTTGCTGCTATCTCCATTGACAAATATATGTTAAAATCCATGAAGAGAAGGATATCAGGAGCCAACTATAACAAAGGTGACGAGACGGGGGTGGGGAAACGCCCAGTTTTTTGTCCTAAAATCTGTAACAATGTCTGCATGCACTGGGCCGTCTCACAAGTCGCCATTATTCTCCATTCGAGAGCCCGTACTTCTTTCTCTCTGTTGACAGCTCTGTAGTGCAGTCTTCAGAGTGGTCATGCCGGTTACTCTGTGAAAATTGAGTAGTTTTATGAATCATTGTGATAATGGGTGATAGCAACGAAATGCAGACGTGCCAACTCCCCCAATTTAAGCGGGAGATTTCCTATTTTTATTTTCCTTCTCCCCTCTCCTGTTCACACAGACTTATCTCCCGTTGCGAATAGATTTAGTATTCCTGTATTTTTTTTTTAAGTCCCAGGTTTTCCCTCGTTATTTAAGTAGCTGGGGGCTGTTGTTCTTAAATATGGTAGAATGTCTAACGTAATGCTTTATATTTTATCATTTCCACTGAGAGTATTTTTTAACAGATTTACAAGGACAGAAACTCAATTCAAACCAAAGCTTCCGAAAAGAATTCTGGAAAAAATTAAACTTTAAACCCGTTCAACAAGGCCAGAGCTTTGGGCATAAATCTAGTTCAGAAATTTATGAAGAGACTACAATGAAGGGTCATGTGTTCTAAAGCTGATACATGCAGTATTTCAGTATTTATAAATAAACAAATTAATTAATAAGAAAAAATATATTTAGAATGTGTGCAATATTGTTATCAATGACGTGCCATAACATGTCGGGATTTGCCAAAAGAAATCTCCTGATTTTTTTTACTTTTGAAAGTTGGCACATCTGGAAATGTGTCAGTGCGATACTGCTTGCTTAATAACAATCAGTCACCATTGATCTGCAATTAGGGCTATCGCCCAGATGACAGTTACCTTATTAATTCATTACCTAGTTCGTTCCTACATTATTGTCCGACTCTTTGGCTGAACGGTCAGCGTACTGACCTTCGGTTCAGAGGGTCCCGGGTTCGATTCGCGGCCGGGTCGAGGATTTTAACCTTAATTCGTTAATTCCAATGGCACGGGGGCTGGGTGTATGTGTTGTCTTATTCATCATTTCATCCTCATCACGACGTGCAGGTTGCCTACGGGAGTCAAATCAAAAGACCTGCATCTGGCGAGCCGAACATGACCTCGGACACTAAAAGCCATACGCCATTTCATTGCAAATGATTCCAGTCCCTAATTATTTTTCATACAAACGAATATTTGCCCCAATTTGTCTTCTTGAATTCCAACTTTATCCTCATGTTACGATCTTTCCTACTTTTAAAAACTCCACGCAAGCTTATTTGTCTACTTTTATTTCCAAGCTTTCTTTCCATTAATTCCAATCCTTCCCAGCACAAAATTTGCAACATTCTTGTAATTTATAATATCTGAAGCCACTTCATTTCCGTTTCAACTCAGTTAATTTGTAACTGTTATGTTCTTCAGGCTGTCGAAACTAATTTTGAATAAATACATTTCCAAACTACCTGAAAGAGAAACAGGTATAATTCTGTTACCATGTGCTTTTATGTAGTTTTTAAATGTAAATTATAACACTATAACACCCCTTAAAACATCCACACATACTCACATTTTTTACAGGAAGTAGGTTATAGTATTATAATTTTTAATTATATTGTGTGTTTGATAGACTGATAGATTTTATGTTACATTTAACTAAGTCGACACTGAAAGTATGGCTTCCTCCTTAACAAAAAAAGTTTTTAAATGTGCTTATTCAAAATTAGTATCGGCTCGCTGAAGAACCTAACATTTCCATAACACTGCTCTTTTGTCTAAAATCATGCTGCTTTACCTTGTAACATTTCTAGTTCTCGTATCCAGGAATGCTGGTGAGGGTCCCATACACTCTAATTGTGGTCTTTCCAGTGACTTATATGCCTTCTCCTTTACATCCTTACTACAACTCCCAAATACCCTCATGTGAAGAGCTCTGTAAACCTTACTTACAATCCCGTCTTATGTGATTACCCCAATGAAGATTTTTCCTTATATTAACACCTAGGTACTTAGCGCGTGACCCATTATTTACTGTTATTAGACATTTAAAGATCCGCCTTGTCAGTACAATTCAAGGCCTGGTATATTTGCTAATACATCAAATTCATACATACGAGCGGCGTACCATATTGTTTTACACTTTACTTTTGTATGTCCTGGTATGGTTAACATTTCACTTTTGAAGGTAGCAGCACACGCACAGGGACCAACGAATGCACTCGTCATAGCCATTTAATAACAACACTGTCAGGGCAGGAGCAGGCAACATGGAAAGCAACCGTCAGGAACAACGCTATACGACTTGGTTCCTATGGAAAGAAGCCGTGGCCGCTGCAAAAATCCATCGACGCTTGGTGACAGTCTGTGGAGAACATGCGCCGTCACGGTAAACAGTTTACAACTGGGTGGAAGGTTGGAAAACGGGGCGCACATCGGTGGACAAGGGAGCCAGTTCTGGAAGGAATGTGACAGTGTCAACACCAGCCAACATTGCCCGGGTCGAACAGGCCATCCAAGGAAACAAAGCATCACATTTACGGAAATGGAGGCCGAAACACCCTGCAGCGGATCGTGCACGGCCACTTACAGTTGGGGAAGGTGTCATCCACGTGGGTGCCTAGACTCTTGTCTGCAGACGAAAAGCAGAGGCGTGTGATCGTGTGCAGAGAGCTTCTGCAACGCCATGATAAAGATCCAGCGGACTTCATGGCTAGGCTTGTGACTGGTGATGAGACATGTCTCCATTAACATGAGCCACAAACGAAACAACAATCGATGCAATGGGAGCATAGGGGCAAAGAAATGTCGAACAGTGCCATCAGTTGGCAAGCGAATGGCGACAGTGTTTTGGGACACAAAGGGCAGAACTGGACACAGATGTCAATGCGTGGGTACGCAGAACTCCAAAAGAATGGTTTCAGGAAGGTCTGGAGAGACTGAGATCGATGGCAAAAGCGCACACAGTTACAAGGAGATTATGTTGAGAAGGTGGGCGTGACAACTGATGTGTAATGTACTTCAATTGGGTAGAAAAAATAAAGTGTGAAACAATATAGTACCCCCTTCGTATGTATTGACAAGGCGAATCATTAAATAACTACAATCACTTACGTCAATACGGTCCATTGGTGGCCATTATGGTCAAAATTATAGATACCACGCTTTACTGTCATCCCATCAACACAGTAATTAAAACTAATATAACTTGCCCTCTTTCTAAAACTTACAACCTGACTTTTCAACCGGTTAACCATCGGTGCTCAGATCTCCTTCTCGCATCCATCCATTAAGATCTACAAACCTCACTCCCAGTGCCCCACATACCAACTCCACAGTCTCATTTAAATCCACGATCACTTTCCAGTCAGTATCCCATTGATAACAATCACCGTTCCCTTAAACTACTTCCACGCTGCATGAACTAAATCCCACACATCCTCAGCTATATTGGTACTTTTCCTGCTTGTCTTACGTTGTTGGTACTAACATGAAAAACTTCCACCCTATCGTTACTGTCGTTCGTCCCTTCTGCTTGTTACAAGTGAACGATGTAATGCGAGTGGAATGTATTTTTTTGAAGTCTTTGTAAAATACCATATGATGTTTTATTTTTATTGACCTAACCTGTACTGTATAATGTTGTAACATAGGCATTTGTAAATAGTAGAATTCTGTCTATAGTTCCTGGAAAGATCCAGAAAGTTACATAACTTTTGTACAGGGTGTGTTACTTTGTTGGTATGTGTTCTAGAAAGTGTGTTCTGTCCATTCTGGAAAAATACGACTTTCGCGATCATGCGTACTCTAGAATGTTAGTCAAAGTTCGCGATCGAAAGTAAGGTTGTGATTGGTGAGTCTAGGTGGCGATAGGGAACTAGTGCACGCTGATTGGCTGCCTCCAAGGCCGGAATTTCCTATATATAGTGAGCGAGGCAGTGTTCGAATGAATTCTGTATCCTGAAATCTGTCGGTCTCGGTCTGTCTGTCTGCGAGCAGCCTATCTGGATGACGTCCCCCGGTTTCCGGGATGGCACTCTCCTCGGGTAAGCACTCTTGAATTCCGTTCCTGCTAAAATTTCCATAATGTTCCGATTTGCTTTTTCATACAGGAGTCTGCCCTAACCTCGCCTAGATTCACCAAATTAGTTACTTATGACCCTTAGTTTTTCAGCTGGACTTACCTGTTCGTTTCCGAGGCATTCCCATTTCTTGCTTCACTAAAATATGTATATTTTAGTTTAACATTATTTCCCTTGGGGGTTGCCTCTGGTAGTTCCGTATCACTTGAGGAACGCTAGATTTTGGATAACCTGTAAATTGCATTGTACTACTGCATTGGTAACTAGATGTATAGTCGATTTGAAATTTGAATTTACACTGCTACGAAAAAACCTATGTATATCACTGAACTTATAGCTCATAACTTGGAATGTATTTGTAAAATTATCTTGTAAATAATATTTTTAAAATCTAAGGATCACGGTGATTTATTTCGGAATCCGCTATCTAAGCCATGTCCATGCCTTTGGTAGGTTCCCAGCCTTTTCATCTTCCCGGTTTATTGTTCACTAGTTGGCCCTACTGATATTTACGTACATGTTTTGTTGGAGATCCGAGTAATGCCAGCTACTGTTTTTCCGAGTGTGTAGTGATTTCTTATATTGTGTAGTTTGCTCTTACCTTCCCCTTTTAACTCTGTTTGTGCCTTGTTTTGTGTTACCCCTGTAGTTTGAGGTAACATTTGGTAGCAGAGGCAAGCGCTAGATTGCGGAAGAAGAAAAGTGAACCGTGATCATACCTAACCTAAAACTCCGTAAAAGTTGTGGTTCGTATATCGCTTGAAATCTTGTTTCTACCTGTCAGGATGGCTCGCGCTGTTCCTAATCCTTTCCATTTAAGAAAGGCAGAACTGAATTACGAGTTAAAGTTTCGCAAAATTAATTCGACAGGGAATGTAAGAGATGACACTAGCCTGTTGAAGCAGTCCCTTGACCTACCTATAACCATACCTGAGTTAACTACAGACGAGTTGCGTGAGTCAAGTGTGCGATCTGACACCTAGTGCTGGTGTTAGGCCTATTCAGGAGTCTGAGGTGACTAATGCTGCCTGGGATCTTCTGTTTCGTTGTCTGGACCTAGGACACCTGTAAATCATTCTAATGATACATCTCTTTTGCATGTTGGTAACCGTACAAGTTTTCCTATGATTCCTGCTAATTCCGTTGAAGCTCAGTGTTTACCTTCTATTCCTAATCAACCCGGTTCTGATTCAATGCTGCAAAACCACCCACCTGTTCTAGCGCCACCCGTATCGAGTTGCATAACCTCTACACAACCGGTTAATACCCAAATGGTCTCTCAGATTAGTGAGAACCTTTCTCAAATTAGGTTGTCTGCGCCCGTAACATTGCAGGATAACGTTAATCCTAACCTATCCTGTACTCCGTCCTTTTCACAAGGGCACCCGAATCAAAGGCACGAGGCCTTGCTACTGGACTATTCTAAGCCTTCCCAAGCACTCCCTACACCTGCCTTCCCCCAGACTTTCTCCAATCTGCCTCACCCGTTGACCACTGTGTTTAGGGGTATCTCTAAATTTTCAGCTAACCCCGTTGATGAAGTTGTTTCCTTCCTTCGGTTCCTAACTGAATTCAAGGATCAGGCAATTGTGTATGGTCTCAGTAACGACAAAATATTTCAAATTCTATACCCACATGTCTCTGGAGCTCTTTCTGAGCACATTGTCAGGGCCATTACTGAAAGATCGTCAGTAGATCAATTTGATGCCCATGTTCTTGAATATTTCATTCCTGCTCGTGCTTTGTCTGCATTAGTGCAGAAGCACTATTTTAGAGTACAACATTTTAACGAGTCACTATCTGAGTATCTTTTCGACATTTAGCTCCAAGCTAAGATTTTCCGGCTCCACTATTCAGAGGCTCAGATGGTTGCCAACATAGTTGAAGGTCTCGCCCCGAACTATAGATCATATCTGGCTCTTTCACCCCGACCTGCAACGTTCGCCCAGTTGGAAGCAATTACAGTGTCTGCTGAAGGCATTCGATATGCTGACCAGCTACGCCTGGCATTAGCCCCACCTCCTATAACCATACCCACTACTCAGGATTCTAAAACCACCCCGTCACCTGCTTCCAACTCGCATAATCCCCGTTCATGTTTCAATTGTGGCTCCACGGCTCATCTCAAACGGGACTGTCCCAAGGCCGGGACATTAGGCAATAGGAAACCTGCGATGGGTGGAGGCTCTTCCACCAATACTTCTTGCCGTAACTGTGGATCAACTAGGCATTTCTCTAGGCAGTGCCCACGTAACACTTCTGGCTCTGGACCCCCAGGCCATAGTAGTGCTAGAAGACTAACCGCCGGTTCTGATGACAAATCCCAAAGCATGGCTTCTTGTCTTGTCGATCATGACTGTTCCTTGGTTAATTTACTTAATGCTGAGGCTAATGATTGCTCCCAGTCTGACTCGGGTCTTCATTTCTTACAATCTTGTAGGATTTCTGCCATACCTTCTTGTAAACTACCATATTTATGCATAGAGGTAAATAATGAACCTGTCTGTGCGCTGCTAAACTCTGGGAGTAGTGTCACCTTGATGAGTAAGACCTGGTATGATTCTATGAAAACTGTTTGCAAGCTACCTACATTACAACCCGTGTCCTCAACCTGCCATACTGCTAATTCTAATTCATTGAATATTGTAGGATCCCTAGAGGTCAAGATTAGAGTCCGTGATTTCACCTGGAAAATGCCAGTACTAATGGCAAAAGATTTATTGTTAAAACAGGCATGATTTTGGACCTCCAGTTCAACAGAATCCATTTTAAATTTTGTGCAAGAAACTTTCAGCTGTATGATCGCTCCCCTATTCTGCCTCGCCACGTTAACGCTGTTCCTGAAGATTCCGATGAACCAAGGCTTTTGATTTTAATAACTTACCCGAAGAGCAGGCCAATCAACTTAGGAAACTCTGCGATAAGTTCCCTGATGTCTTCACCGACAGGTTAGGTGTCACCAATGTATTAGAATACAAAATTGAGGTTACGGATAACATACCTGTTCGCTCTCCTCCGTACCGGTTATCACCTCCCAAAATGTAAGCCCTGAATGCTATCATTGATCATATGCTCGCTGACGAAGTGATACGCCCGTCCAAGTCAGCCTATTCTTCTCCCATGTTTCTGGTCCCTAAACCACGAGGTGGTTATCGGCCTGTAGTGGAATATCGGATGTTGAACCGTAAGGTAGTCCTCCAATCTGTCCCACTTCCTGATTTGCACTCTTGTTTTTCTTGGTTCGCTAATGCAAAAATTTTCACCACTTTCGATTTAAATCAGGCTTATTACCAGATACACCTTGCCGAAGAATCCAAGCATCTCACTGCATTTGCAATCGATTGGAACCTATATGAATTCGAACGCGTCCCTTTTGGCCTAGCAACTGGAGCGGCTGTCCTTACACGGTTACTAGATTATGTCTTATCGGACATTACGTTCAAGTTTGTTTATAATTACCTTGACGATCTCGTAATTTTTAGCGAAACCTTCGAGGAACACCTACTCCTTCTCAAGGAAGTGCTTGAAAGACTGCGTAAAGCAGGTCTAACCCTCAAGGCATCCAAGGTTTCCTTCGCAAACCCCAGATGTCCTTCTTAGGACATATCGTGTCGAGCAGGGGTGTCTCAATCGATCAGTGTCGTACTGCCGCCATCCAGAATTTTCCCCCTCCAAAGGACGTCAAGGCTGTAGCCAGATTCATTGGCATGGTGAATTTCTTTCGCAAAATTCATTCCTAATTTTGCTGAACGTGCAGCTCCATTGAACGATTAGAAATAAAGGATACCGAATTTGTGTGGGGTGATGCCCAACGTGAAGCCTTCATGGACTTGCAATCTGCCTTATGTAATGCCCCTGTACTGGCCATGCCAGACTTTTCTAAACGCTTCATCCTTCAGACTGACGCCTCTTCCTAAGGCATATCCGGAGTTCTTCTACAGGAATTTCAAGAAGGGCGTCGTCCTATTTCTTATGCTTCCCGTGCCCTGAATCCTGCTGAGCGCAATTATTCCATTTATGAGTTGGAAGCCCTGGCTGTTGTCTTCTCCTTAGAACGCTTCAGAATGTACCTGGAACATCTCCCTTTCGATCTGGAAACTGACAATCAGGCGTTGAGTTGGGTACTGGCCAAGCCGTGAAAGACCGGTCGTCTAGCACGATGGGCAGTGCGCATCTCAGCCTTCCAGTTTGAAGCCCGCCACATTCGTGGCACGGAAAACGTTGTGGCTGATGGCCTCAGTAGAATGTTCCATCCAGACAGCTCTGACCCTCAATCCGAGCCAGTAGACTCATCTCCCGAACAAGTATCAGCTTTTGTCAATGTAGTTCTCACTGACTCTCCCTTCCTTTTCAAGGATATTGCCAAACATCAAGAGGATGATCCTGAGTTAAAAGCCATTGTCGACAGGATTAAATCCGGTGAGCATGTTAAGCCCTATATTCTTAAGAATGGTGTCTTGTGTTGTCCTGCTCGTGGTCGCAGAGACCCCAAAATTGTAGTCCCAACTAACCTGGTCCCGGCTCTCTTCAAATACTTTCATGAATCCCCAGTGGGCGGTCATCTGGGCGTTTTCAAAACAAGAGAAAAAATCCGTAACCACTTTATTTGGAAATCCATGGATAGTGAGATCCGTACCCTTGTCAAGTCCTGTAAGACTTGCAACATCAGTAAACCCGCCCCGAATACTCGTCTAGGTCTCTTGTCTTCTGAGCAAGCCTCTCGCCCCATGAAAAGACTGTTCATAGACTATATTGGTCCTTTGCCGTAATCTCGGAATGGTCATCGTTTCATACTCGTGTGTGTTGACGCCTTTTCGCGTTTTACGTGGCAGTTCCCCACTCGGATGGCTAACGCCAACACCACCATCTCGTGCTTGAAACAGATATTCGCCCCGTTTGGACCCTGTCAATTCTTGGTAAGTGATAACGCAAGAGCCTTTACTTCTGCCCAGTTCCGGAATTTCTGTTTTGATCTATCCATTGCTCATGTAACCACTACTCCGTATTACCTGAAGCCCAATTATGCTGAGAGAGTGAATCGTAACCTGCGATCTGCCCTCATCGCTTATCACTCCTCAGACCACTCCAAGTGGGATTCATCATTGAATTGGTTGTCATTTGCATTTAACACTGCTGTCCATGAAAGCCACAAGCAAACCCCTGCTTCGTTAATGTTGGCTTTTACCCCAAATTCTCCTCTATATAACCTATGGTCAGTTAATGATCTTCTGCCCGATGATGCCAGCCCAGAAAAGATCCGAGCTAATTGGCACCGTGCACGAAAGAACTTGAAGGTTTATTACGCTAAGGTCCAGCGTAATTACAACCATGGGCGAAGGCCCAACAAGTTCTCTGTGGGTGACCAGGTATTTATTAAAACACATCCCGTCAGTAGTGCTGCGGACCATGTTATCAGTAAGTTGGCCCCCAGGTTTCGAGGTCCCTGCACCATCTTAAAGTTCCTTACCCCGGTGACATTATTGGTGAGCGATCCCGAAAGGAAAAGGATCCGCAGAGTCCATCTCTCCCAGATCAAGGTACCTTAAGTCTGGTAGGGAAGGGTAAATACCACTGTTGGTGACCTTGCAGATTTAGTTGTAAGTTATTTGTAAGAATTTAGTTATAAAATAATTTTATTGTAAGGTTATTTATAAGGTTTTAGTTATAAGATAATTTTTATTGTAGGTTAGTTGTAAGTAATTGTGTAAGTGAATACTTTAGATATCCTCTAGTGTAATAGATTTAGTATTATAAGTTAGGTAAGTTTTAGTTTAGGGTCACTACTTGGAATTTTCTTCCTTTTACGGTCAGGTTTAGGGCACCCTCCTGTAGTTTCTTTTCACCCCCACCATAATCTTGTCACGTGAATTGTAGATAGCAGTGCTTACCCCGGGGCTAGTGCCCTAATATCCCTGGTGTGCAAGGGAGAGTCCCTACTGCATGCTTATTAGGCCACCCATCGGGTGACTCTACGCGAGACCTTGAGCCCAGCAGCATACTTTTACCTCAAAGTATTCCCCTGTCTGCTGCGGTTTGTGTGTGTTACAGTGGCTGCAGTGACCAGCTTCTTCGGACAGCAACCTTAAGTGCCAAATTGGGAGGCACACTGTGTGCCTTGGGCGTTACCATCCGGCACCACTATCCTGCAGCGAACATCCTATTGGTGACAGGCGGACTGGACGGTGTCTCACCCCTGCTTATTTGGTGCAAGAGACCACTGAACTGCATCTCACCTAGGTGTCGGGTTTGGACTGACATTGAATGAAGCCTGGCGGTAAACGGCCGTGTCGGCAGCCGCATCATCAGCAAGAACCTGTGGCCTAGCTGTGCTGTGACTGTTGTGGGGAAAGTAGTGCAAAAGTGTTAGCAATAAGTGAGAAGTTTTGGTATTTCTAACATTTGGAGGAAAGTATGGTGTACATGATTTGGTGGACAGACTACAAATTGTCTGATCATCTGTGAAAGAAGGCATTTTGAAGTGCAATGTGACAATCCATGTGGATTTTGTGATATTTATTCAAGAGGTGGATCTATATTATTTTTGAAAATTATGTGACAGTTTGTGTTGTTGGTTATGACAAAGTTAACTTCAAGAAATCAGGTGTGTTAAAGTAATGTACCTTTACTATCGGTACTGTGTGAAAACGTTCTATCGCTTGCTCCCCAGTGATGTTATATTATTGGTCGAGCAGGGCTCGACTTTCGGGGGGAGGAAGATGTTACAAGTGAACGATGTAATGCGAGTGGAATGTATTTTTTTTGAAGTCTTTGTTTGTAAAATACGATATGATGTTTTATTTTTATCGACATAACCTGTACTGTATAATGTTGTAACATAGGCATTTGTAAATAGTAGAATTCTGTCTATAGTTCCTGGAAAGATCCAGAAAGTTACATAACTTTTGTACAGGGTGTGTTACTTTGTTGGTATGTGTTCTAGAAAGTGTGTTCTGTCCATTCTGGAAAAATACGACTTTCGCGATCATGCGTATTCTAGAATGTTAGTCAAAGTTCGCGATCGAAAGTAAGGTTGAGATTGGTGAGTCTAGGTGGCGATAGGGAACTCGTGCACGCTGATTGGCTGCCTCCAAGGCCGGAATTTCCTATATATAGTGAGCGAGGCAGTGTTCGAATGAATCCTGTATCCTGAAATCTGTCGGTCTTGGTCTGTCTGTCTGCGAGCGGCCTATCTGGATGACGTCCCCCGGTTTCCGGGATGGCACTCTCCTCGGGTAAGCACTCTTGAATTCCGTTCCTGCTAAAATTTCCATAATGTTCCGATTTGCTTTTCATACAGGAGTCTGCCCTAACCTCGCCTAGATTCACCAAATTAGTTACTTATGACGCCTTAGTTTTTCAGCTGGACTTACCTGTTCGTTTCCGAGGCATTCCCATTTCTTGCTTCACTAAAATATGTATATAGTAGTTTAACATTATTTCCCTTGGGGGTTGCCTCTGGTAGTTCTGTATCACTTGAGGAACGCTAGATTTTGGATAACCTGTAAATTGCATTGTACTACTGCATTGGTAACTAGATGTACAGTCGATTTGAAATTTGAATTTACACTGCTACGAAAAAACCTATGTATATCACTGAACATATAGCTCATAACTTGGAATGTATTTGTAAAATTATCTCGTAAATAATATTTTTAAAATCTAAGGATCACGGTGATTTATTTCGGAATCCGCTATCTAAGCCATGTCCATGCCTTTGGTAGGTTCCCAGCCTTTTCATCTTCCCGGTTTATTGTTCACTAGTTGGCCCTACTGATATTTACGTACATGTTTTGTTGGAGATCCGAGTAATGCCAGCTACTGTTTTTCCGAGTGTGTAGTGATTTCTTATATTGTGTAGTTTGCTCTTACCTTCCCCTTTTAACTCTGTTTGTGCCTTGTTTTGTGTTACCCCTGTAGTCTGAGGTAGCATGCTTTCGTCAACATCTGCCTTATCTTCCTGGATAACACTCCACTCGGGTTGCATTTCTTCCACACAAATGTCTTAAAATGGAAACTTTTCCAGCGTTTAAATGAAAATCAAATTATGTTTATTCTTGGGATAGAGAAATGCCTATAATCACATTTGATATGTAGTAATAAGGTAGTGTTCAACCATCACTTCAATACAAAGCTTTATGAAGAACGTGCGTGGATAAGAGGGTGTGAAAAACGACCGTCTTCCAGTCTGAAATGTATCAAAACCTAAGGACGGAGTTCTATGAGTGAAAACCGTTTGATTGAGCTTGCTGTTATCTCCATTGAGAAAGATATGTTAAAATTCATACAGAGAAATTCTCATTCAGCCTTTTATGATGCTGTCATTGAATAATTCGTGAAAAACGCGTGGCTTCTCGATTTCACGTATAAATTATAAATACGAGTAATTGGGTAATTTTGAAGGTTATGCCTTTAAATTTAAAAAAGGAAGTTATTGCATTAAGAGTTATAATCTTATAATTACAGAAGCCTACGTGGCTCAGGCGGCAGCGCGCCGGCCTCTCACCGCTGAATACCGTGATTCGAATCCCGGTCACTCCATGTGAGATTTGTGCTGGACAAAGCGGAGGCGGGACAGGTTTTTCTCCGGGTACTCTGGTTTTCCCTGTCATATTTAATTCCAACAACTCGCTCCATTAACATTTCATTTCATCTATTAGTCTTTAATCATTGGCCCAGATGAGTGCGACAGGCTTCGGCAGCCGGCACATTTCCTATCATCGCCGCTAGATGGGACTTCATTCATTCCATTCCTGACCCGGTCGAATGACTGGAAACAGGCTATGGATTTTCGTTTCAATATTATAATTACAATATCCAAATTATATTAAATCCGTGAAGTTATCTCCATTTCATTAAATAATCAAAACATTGAACGAGTAAGTCAGTTCATATACCTTGGGAGCACCATAAGAGACAATCTGGTCCCTGAACAAGAAATCAGACGCTGTATTGAGATATCCAGATCATGTTTTCAAAATATGAAGTCATTCTTTTGTGGTGATAATCTAAACCTCAGATTCAAGCAAACGGTATAGAAATGTTATGTCTGATCAACAATGGTTCGTGGAGTAGAGATCTGGACTGTCAAAGCTTCCTCCATGAACAGATTAGAGGCCTTTGAAATGTGGTTATATAGCAGAATGCTCAGAATAGCCTTGGCAGGTTTTGTAACCAATAATGAAAGTATTAAGGAGAGCTAGAGCTGAGTGTGATGCGGCAAAAGCCTCCTAAACAGATTATTTAGGCCACGTTCTACAAAGTAGAGAGTATGGTATTCTTCGCCTCATATTATAAACAAATATGGAAGGCAAGCACGAGCTGTCGTGGCTCCAAAATAATCAAAGACTGGACTTGCATCAACAACATCGAACAACTCTTCAAGTTAGCTAAAGAAGGGAGTTTTTTCTGCAGAGTGATCGCCAACGTCTGCGGGACCGGATATGGCACTTGAAGTAGAATAAGAATGCGAAGTGCGTCTGAAATGGTTGATGAATTATGTCACAACACAAAGTAAATAGTGGTTACAAACAAAATGCCTTTAGTCACCTTCAAAGTCCTCTCCATTGGCCACAAAAAAACTTCTCGCAACTTGTATACAGCTGCTGCGAACTGGTAGGGAAGGCATCTTTTGGAATAGATCGAAGCACTGATGTCACACGTCTCTGGATGTCCCGTATGTCAGCACAATGTGTTCCTTTTTGGATTTCCTCGAGACGGGGAAGCAAACAGAAGTCTGCACGCTCCAGATCCGGAAAGTAGGATGGATGTTCGAGATGTGGTCCATCCCGAAAGCGTTTTAACCAGTTGTGAACACATTTTCTGCTCACGACTTCAGTTCCGTACACTTACACCAATATCGCAAGCGTCTCCGTCGTCGTTTTCCCAATTTGTAACAAAACTTGACGTTTATGCGTTGCTCCATTGGACTATGACATGAACAAGCACTACGTTTCAATAATTAATGTCATTTTGCTACACGTCCCGCTAACTACTTTTACTGTTTTCGGGGACGCCGAGGTGCCGAAATTTAGTCCCGCATGAGTTCTTTTACGTGCCAGTAAATCTATCGACTCGAGGCTGACGTAATTGAGCACCTTCAAATACCACCGGACTGAGCCACGATCGAACCTGCCAAGTTGGGGTCAGAAGGCCAGCGCATCAACCGCCTGAGCCACTCATCCCGGCGCACTTCGCGTGACTGGCTGCAGCAGACTAATCTGCTTCAAGGTGGCGCTTCTCGAGATGTCTGTCTATTCATACGCGCATGCAAACAGTTGCTATTGTTCACCGTAATTGTTAGACACACCTTGCAATGTAATTTGCGTAGAAATTAGTAGAATGTAATTGAGTTGTGCATACCATCAACTTGAACTCACGCTTCGCCACTTATACAAGGTGTTTCTATATTCCCATTACATACTTTGAGGGCTTGCAGTGGATACCAAGACGGTAAAGTTTAGCATAGGAATTTGTGTCCGGAAACGTACCGTCTTCCCTCTACTCGCAAGAAACCACCACATTACACGTTCAAATGTCCCGCAATTTCGGCGCCACTGACTAGAGTACGTACGTCATTGAACGATCACGTGATGCCCCATAATCCTACAGGTTTGTTGACATTCCATGCCGGTCAGTTGAGTGTGTGATCCACACGGAAACGTGTTGTACCTGCTGTTGTGGTTGTGATCTTCGTTCATACTACAGTACAGCAGTAATTCTTTACTTCGTACACAGCAGTGAGCTGTACGTACAGTAGTTCATAGGTAGTGTGCTGCTGTTGATCATGGCATACACGTTTGCGGAATACGCCGGCATACTGATATTGTACGGCGAAGCTCGGTGCAATGGGAGAGTTGTGTGGAGAGCGTTTTCCACACCGTCGAACACCTTCGCACGCTCTCTTTGCTAAGATGTGTCAACGACCCTCGGAGACGGGTAAATTCACCGCCAGCAGAGACGACTGTGGTGCTCCACGGCGGCGGCGCACACCCGAGTTTGGAAGAGGACGATACTGCGAGTACCAGAAACATAGCAAGGACACTGAATGTGGATCACACAACTATCTGGCGTGTTCTGCATGAGCAGCAGCTACACCCGTACCACCCCCAGAGGGTACATGCAATGCAGCCACAGGATTTTTGCGTCAAGAGCCCACTTCTGCGGTCAGTTCTTGCACCGTTGTGTGGATGATCCCCACTTCCCACGGTGGACCCTTTTCACTGAAGAAGCAAAGTTCACCAGGGAAGGTCATGTGTGGGCTGCTGAAAATCCTCATGCTGCGCGCCCCCATGGATTTCAGCAACGATACGGTGTGAACATTTGGGCAGGGTTCCTGAATGGATGTGTGATTGGGCCATACCTTCTTCCACGAAATCTCACGGGTGCCGTGTACTTAATATTCCTTGAAAACATACTGCATGAGTTCTTAGACGATTCGCCACTGCATGTGCGTCAAAACATGTGGTTTGAGCACGATGGCGCACCACCTCATTTTTCACTTGCGGTCCGAGATCATCTGCACCAAAGATTTGGGCAACGGTGGACAGGTCGTGGTGGCCCGATTGCTTGGCCTGTACGTTCACCCGACTTGACACTGCTAGACTACTACCTGTGGGGTCACATGAAAACCTTGATTTACGAGACCCCTGTGGAATCAGAGAAAGACCTTATGGCTGCGGCGGGTATTGGAGGACCAGAGATTGGTGATCGTGTGTACGAGAACATGTTACGGAGGTGGTCGTCACATCGAACCCCACCTGTGATTGGACCCAGGCGACAAGCAGCAGGAGTCAGACAGAGGGCCGAAAATGCGGGAGCTGTGAACATGTGCTGTAGTGGGAAGACGGCACGTTTCCGGACACAAGTTCCTATGCTAAACTTAACCGTCTTAGTCCCCGCTGCAAGCCCTCAACGTCTGTAATGAGAATTTAGAAACGCCCTGTATAAATGGGGTAGAGCACTGGGTAATTGCCTGAACTCTAGTCTATAGAAGCCATGACGTGTTAAGAACGATGAGCCCACCTTAGATCGGAACACTTGGTACCTTGAGGCCACGAAGTGGGGAGAGACATGCTCTGTTAGGAAAGTTTTTTGTTGTTGCTAAACTGTAATTATATGTTTGGCTGATTGTGTTTACGAGTTTCAGGTAGTTACAGTGTGTCTAGTTGTCACATTAACGTGCTGTCATTATACCAAATAGTATTTGTTATGGGCTATGATTATGTAGCGGTAATTACTGTCCATAGGGAAGTCTTTTACCTTTCAGGCTGCAAAACATGAAAGCAGAGAATTGTGGCCGGTAGGTGCAAGGTGTTTCGTTTACATAGTGTCTTTGTAAGAAAACTGTTATTTTTCGCATCATTTTTAAATGTATTATTTTCTCGAACTATCGAATTTTATCTTATTGCACTCACAAGCGGAGGTAACAGCTGTCGGGTCTCCATGTCAACCTTTAGTTCAGTTTAGACGGGGATGGAGTGAAAATACATTTCTAATAAGGTACTACAACAACTTTAAACTACGTTCAGATGTATCCTAATTACAATATGTTATTACTAAGCACAGACAGAAATGAAAATTGCAATTAAAGTTTGAAATTCGCAAGAACAAGTACCTCGGTGTTAATATAAGGAAAGATGTTCCTTTGGGTAATCACATAAATGGGATTGTAAATAAAGGGTACAGATCTCTGTACATGGTTATGAGGGTGTTTAGGGGTTGTAGTAAGGATGTAAAGGACAGGACATATAAGTCTCTGGTAAGACCCCAACTAGAGTATGGTTCCAGTGTATGGGACCCTCACCAGGATTACTTGATTCAAGAACTCGAAAAAAATCCATAGAAAAGCAGCTACATTTGTTCTCGGTGATTTCCGACAAAAGAGTAGCGTTATAAAAATGTTGCAAAGTTTCGACTGGGAAGATTTTGGAGAAAGGAGACGAGCTGCTCGACTAAGTGGTATGTTCGAGCTGTCAGTGGAGAGATGGCGTGGAATAACATCTGTAGACGAATAAGTTTGAGCGGTGTTTTTAAAAGTAGGAAAGATCACAATATGAAGATAAAGTTTGAATTCAAGAGAAAAAATTGGGGCAAATATTCGTTTATAGGAAGGGGAGTTAGGGAGTGGAATAACTTACCAAAGGAGATGTTCAATAAATTTCCCATTTCTTTGGAATCATTTAAGAAAAGGCTAGGAAAACAACAGATAGGGAATCTGCCGCCTGGGCAACAGCCCTAAATGCAGATCAGTGGTGACTGATTGATTTATAAGACGTGTTTTTTTTTTGTTTTTTTTTTTTGTTTTTTTTTTAAGAATTCCAATCAATGAGGCAGTCGAATAGTGAATTTTTCCATTCGATTATTGTTTCGATTATTCATTCGGAACTGTATTCGAATTAATGAGAAAACTGAATATTGAATGCTTTCGAAATATTCGAATGAAAAGTGATGTTATTAAGACAGTTAATTCACTCATTTAGTGGAAGTTGCCCGTATGGAGTTTCAGCAATTGGTGATACGTTTGGAAAAAGGCGTATTTCTATTTTTCATAAGAGTTCATCTATTCGCTTATTTGAATCGATTATCCATCCGACACAAATCGAACAATTGATTCATGACGCTTCCGAATATTCTTTGCGATAGAAATGAATGATATTTGAAACTCATTCAATTATTCCTTGGATTTTTTTTTTTTTTTTTTTTTTTTTTTTTTGCTAGTTGCTTTTCGTTGCACCGACACAGAGAGGTCTTATGTTGACGATGGGACAGGAAAGGGCTAGGAGTGGGAAGGAAGCAGCCGTGGCCTTAATTAAGATACAGCCCCAGTATTTTCCTGGTGTGAAAATGGGAAACCACGGAAAACCATTTTCAGGGCTGCCGACAGTGGGGTTCGAACCTACTAACTCCCGAATACTGGATACTGGCTGCACATAAGCGACTGCAGCTATCTAGCTCGGTCTTGGATTATGTAAGGAATCGGATGGAGGTTATTCGATTATGCCATCACTACTTAGAGGTGTGCTTTGGCTTCTTTTGTGCCCATTCTCTTACTATGGGCTTCCTTTCTCTCTTCAGACCAGGTCGTTCCAGTCTTCTTCTTTGGTCTTTTCTCTTGGTCAACTTGCCATTTGCGAATTTTGATCTGAAGATTACTATGTTTCGGCCATCTGCTGGTGTAATTCCTGCCTGTTTCAAATCTGTTTTGATTTCGCCAATCCATTTCATTGTGTCTATTTTAGCCTTCCTCCTGTTTTCATAGAATTCGACTGTTTGTTTGGTAAGTCTGTCTGGACGCATTCTTTTAATATGTCCATAGAATGTTATCCTGAGTTTTCTAATGTCACTATGCATATTCGTGTATTGTTTGATTTCCTGTCTCCCTCTAAGATGGTATTTTCCGTTGGTGAGATTTGGTCCAGAATTTTTTTCATGATTTTGCGTTCCTTTTTCTCAGTGTTTTGATTGCCTGATTTCCTGTTCAAAATTAGCGTCTCTGATCTGGTAATGGCTGTGTTATAATCTCTTAGTTTTGCGTGCTTGGAGCTAAATTTATTGTTATAAATATTTTGTGTGAGTCGATGTGCGGTTTCCATCTTTTGGAATCGAATTTCATTGGCTTTTTATTATTCTAATTTTACAAGTTGCTTTACGTCGTACCGATACAGATGTGGGTCAGGAACGAGCTAAGAGTGGGAAGGAAGCGGCCGTGGCTTTAATTACGGTACAGCCCCAGAATTTGCCTGGTGTGAAAATGGGAAACCACGGAAATCTCTGTTCAGGGCTGCCGACAGTGCGATTCGAACTCACTAGCTCCCGAATTCTGTATACTGGCCGCACTCAAGCGATTGGAGCTATCGAGTTCGGTATATTTATCAGTAGTAGTATTTTTAATTTTCATTTCGGCCGTGTATGGACCACGTTTGACAATCTTTGCAGTATTTTTAGCCTTCTCACCTTCACTCTCTGCCGCTTTCTTTTCATTCTTTCTCCAACTTCCTTCTTCTGCTCTTCGGTTTAGGACGTATTTTTCCTCACTAGCGTTTCCCCAGTCTCCTGGAAGCCACGGAACTTTTTGACGAGTTGTCTAAATTGATTTCAGTCCATGATATTATCTTCCGGAACTCCCATGTTCGTCAAGTTCAGCCTCACTTCTCGAAACTATTTTAGCTGTGTCTTCCTCTTCCTGAAGAATTCAAAGATTCTCTTCGTCTTATTATTATTATTATTATTATTACAACCTGTGACAATAAAGTTCTGTGAATGAAGTCAGAACGGTCGATCCGGCAACACTGGCGACATACAACGCTGCACCTGCGTAGCAGCAGGTTTTGACCACCTGCTCCGAACGTTGTTCAGTTGAGCATCATGTGTGTGCCGTGTAAGACCTGTTTGTCACCGTGCGTGTTTACTGCGTTGGTTCTGAACTGTGAACAGGAATATGAACGACCAAAAGATCAATGTACAGTTTTGTTTTAAGCTTGGCAAAACACCTAAAGAAATGCATGCGATGCTGGTACGTGTTTATGAAGATCAAGCACTGTCCTTGAAGTGTGTGTACGAGTGGTTCGCCGTTTTTCGAGGAGGCCGGGAAAGTGTTTCTGATAGCCCCCGTAGCGGAAGACCGCCGACCGCCGTCAGTGACGAAAACATTGAGACGGTGAGGACATTAATCACGAACGATCGGCGATTAACTGTGCGCATGATGAACTGCAGGTTAACCGTGAATCCGTGCGACAAATCGTTACCCAGAAGTTAGGGAAGAGGAAAAGGTGTTCTCGTCTTGTGCCACATCACTTGACTGACGATCAGAAGCAGGCAAATTTACAGGCTTCATAGGATTTTGTCGAAACGGCGGATGCGAAACCAAATTTCTTGAATTGTATTGTCACTGAGGATGAAACCTGGTGTCTCAGGTACGACCCTGAAACGAAACGGAAAAGCATGGAATGGCGTTCTACGGGATCCCCTCGTCGGAAAAAGGTCACAGCCGAAAAGTCACGCATCAAACTCGCTTTGAAAGGAAAGAGATTTGACGGTATTCCTGACATCCAACGAAACGTGACGAGGCTTTTGAACACCATCCCACAGGAAGCCTTCTTGCAAAGTTTCCAGATCTCGGCAGTGCATAGTTATGGGAGGGAACTATTTCGAAGGACAGTAAGGTCACTGTCGTGCATTGTTCATCTGTGTTGATAGTACAGGACTGTTCACCGAAGTTTATTGGCACAGGTTGTATTATCATTCAGCCCTATGATGTAGAGATAATGTACTTGCCTCCTGTTCCAGTGTCCTAGCTTCGTTTCCCGGCCAGTTCAAGGATTTTAATTCTGGACTGAGGAGTACAAAGGGCTTGACTTGATACGAGATTTTCTCAAGCTCTTAGTTACAGGAAGAGAGCGCACAGTGAGAAGATGACGCCACTGACCTGGTGTACATAGACGAACACTGGTTGCCATGGTTATGTGGTGTCGGCATAGTGATGACGCTAATTCCAGATGGAGCCCAGCCCACAATCATGGCCATGTCAGAATGAACAGATCCATGTCAGGGGGTTAGTATTATTTATTTACCACATTTCTGTGCAGAAATATGGAAGGTCTAGAGAAAAAGGGTGAGCCCCCCTGTACGTACAAAATGTTAGTGTCATTGGCCTTTATTCAGCTCATCCCAGGTATTTCTGGGGTCAGGGTAATTTTGATTTTGGTCGGGGGTTTAAGAGCGGATGTTCTTTCTGACGCCATGTGTTTCTTGAACATCTCAATCCATGATCTACCGGGATTCGGATCTCAACGTTCCCGTGAGACGCCAGCCAGCAACTGTCGCTGAGCTAATCACTTTCTTTAATTGACTTGAAAAAACACTGACAAGCAGGCTACTAATTATTGTTGCAAAATACACGGTAATGTTACGTGTACATGCGACTACCAGTTGTCTCAAAGCCTCTTCAGGTGTTTCCTGGAAGGCATGAGTGAGTCAGGCTGGAGAGCTCCCAGCCGGCCTCAAAGCGTGCGAAGACCTCCACATCTGTCCGTTCTGCAAGGTGAAATTAGAACGTTCCTATTCTGGACGCACTCCGAAGATATTAGAACTTAATCCCCAGATATATAAAAGCAAGCTCGCTGCGAACGAGGAGTGTTCGATAGTAGTGAAGAGACGTCGAGTTCTGTTGCATTGTTGTTGCCTTGTCGAGTGATATGTGTTGAGTAGATCACGGTGTGGAGCAGTCACGTGAGTTGATTATGCGAGTTACTGGTCTTGTCTGAAGTCGATCAAGTGTACTACAGATTTCGTGCGTTGTGATAACGAAAGTTAGTGGGTTCGAACAAGACTGCATGGAGTTGCTGTGTGAAGTGACGCTAGTGCATGAGAAAAGAAAGTTGAAACCTGTCAATCAAGATTACGGAAGGATCGCCCGTTCCAGGTAAAGACTGTCTGTCGGAGATCCGCTGTGAGAAGAAGATATTTTTTGTAATTTGTCAAGTATAATGGTGTGTGTACAAATAGGGTCATCATCGATTTTTGTTCAATAAAACAATCAGTACATTATTCGTAACTGTATAATATTCCTCAGTTTATAAAATAAAAAGACACCACTTTTCCCTTTGCGAGAATCAGTTGATCAAAACTATGTCTTCCGGTCATGGCCATCCATTAACGGCTGCTAATTCTGACATGGCAACCAGCCATAAGACACAGCCTGCACGGTTGCTAGGTAACATAGACCATCCATACATACCCTATATCACTGCCTGCACGGTTGCTAGGTAACATAGACCATCCATACATACCCTACATCACTGCCTGCATGGTTGCTAGGTAACGTAGACCATCCATACATACCCTACATCACTGCCTGCACGGTTGCTAGGTAACGTAGACCATCCATACATACCCTACATCACTGCATGCACGGTTGCTAGGTAACATAGACCATCCATACATACCCTACATCACTGCCTGCACGGTTGCTAGGTAGCGTAGACCATCCATACGTACCCTACATCACTGCCTGCACGGTTGCTAGGTAACGTAGACAATCCGTACGTATCCTACATCACTGCCTGCACGGTTGCTAGGTAACGTACACCGTCCATACGTACCCTACATCACTGCCTGCACGGTTGCTAGGTAACGTACACCGTCCATACGTACCCTACATCACTGCCTGCACGGTTTCTATTTGTACATTTCCATCACACATTTTGTCGCGTTGCGTTACACGACGACCACCAGCCATAAGACATTTATGTCAAAAATATGTCCACATTCTAATGTCAAATCCATAATGTCGTTGCGGACTAGTTTATCGTTAATATGTTTATTGGCTGGGGGTCTATCTGGAAATAGCGTCATCAATGTAACCATGGTAACCAGTACTCGTCTATGTACACTAGATCAGTAGCGCCATCTTCTCACTGTGTGCTTTCTTCCTGTAACTAAGAGCTTGAGAGAATCTCGTATGAAGTGAACCCCATTCTACTCCTCAACCCAATATTAAAATCCTTGAACTGGCCGGAAAACGAACCAAGGGCCTTGGAATAAGAGAAAGCAACGCCACCTCTACACCACATGGATGGACGATAATAATAATAGTATTATAATTTACGACGTGTAGAATGTCTTTTATTTTCTCACAATTCATGGCCCTTTTTATTTTTGTGTGGATACGTTCATTTTTCTTTCGATTTATCGGAACTTCCATACAATGCCACGCTCCAGTCAATCTTTGTAGTTTCTACATCAATGTTCGAAGTGAGCAAATTTCCTGTCTTAAGAGAGACCTTCCTTACTTTTGCCATCGTTAGTTATCCTACAGCCCAAGAAACAATAAGACATAATTTCCTAATCTAGTATATATTGCATCACCTGACTTCGTCCACCGCTCTCCATTACTTTTGTTTTGGAATTACTTATTTTCATCTTGTATTCCTTCTACATGGCTCTGTCCACACCAACCAGCAATTTATTCAGTTCTTCTACAGACTCAGATAAAATAACTGTATCATCGACAAGTCTCAGGGTTTTGATTTCCTCTCCTTGGATTGTGATTTCCTTTCCAAGTCCTCTTTTATTCCCTTTACCGGCTGTTTTGTGTAAACGCTGAAAAGAAGTGGGGACAAACTGCAGCATTGCCTCACTTATTGTAGGACAGGTATGATGTCTTTGGAGGTACCGGAGAAGTAATAAAGTACCTCGCCCAGCACTGGCTTTGCTGTAGTAGTAGCACTGAAAAGTTATCTTCATCATGGCTTATTTCTTCCCCGTGTCTGCTTCCATGCAGTGCAAAACGATTCAGTTGCGTATGCTGGAATCAAGACGTGGGCTACCACTAGACTTACTGTACCCCTTTCGATAGATGGTTTAGTGAACATCAAGCCCTAAGCGTTTTGAGCTGCAGCCAGTAGCCAATGGAGTAGCCTGCTGTGCTGTGCAGGCTAAGGCTCTTTAAAGAGCCCTTGTCAAGGCTGGTTCGCAAGCTACTGCCCTGGCCTCTGCTACTGCCAATACTCAATACCTGATCAGTGGTGATGGTAGCCTAAGTTTTAGCAAATTGAAATTCGGCTTTGTGGCTAAATGCTTGCCATTGGTCCGATGGCCGAGATAAAATTCTCAGAATCAAAATGTTAATTCCCCTGGGTGTTTATGACGTCTTCGCCATTCATTTCATCCTCATTAGGTCACCGCCAAGCCTATACAGATGCCACGAACCATTGTTATTGAAGTCAGAATTATGAAGTGAGGAAGTCGGCTACATATGACGAGAACGCATGGTTGTTAGCAGTGGCGATCTGACGGAGCGAAGCCTAGAACACCTATCAGACATACAGCAGCAAGCCGCAGGAGGTGGGTCGAAAGAACAGGGACGCAGAGCCTGAGTCTCCGATGCCTTGCTCTGAGAAATACGTACGACGTTTTTTCTCACTGCTTTCAAGTTTTGTAAATGGAACACTGTGGCAGATACGTTATAATGTTGGAGTCTTGGTTTTAGGCGGCTCCTCATCGTTTAAATAAATAAATCAGCCCTCATGGATAACAGGCTTATTTACACAGACACGACATAGAAGTTTACACTTTTGCATATAAAATACATTGATTATACCGAGACACAAAGAGACGTGATGCTCGTGCTCATACGCACTCGACGCTAGATCAAGAAGCTACACCGTGATGCAATGTTACATCGTGCACAAGGGTGCGTTCTGTATGTGGGGCGAGTTCATTCTTCCCGATGTCGCCACATTCTCTATATTCCCACCGTTCTCATTTGAGGTTTGGGCTTTACCGATAGCCTTGGTAGCCCTCGGTATACGCCGCTGGAACGATTACTAGAATGTAACAATTACAATTGGATTTCAAGTAGTAAATTACGAGTAAGAAAAGCATTTTGTAAAAAAGTAACGATTACAAGCATAATTACTAAGAAAGTATTCGTTATAAGTAATTCGATTCATTTTACCGAGTTACTTCCCAACTCTGGTCGTAAGGATGTAAAGAAGAAGGCGTATAAGTCGCTGGTAAGGCCACAATTAGAGTATGGTTCCAGTGAAATGAAATGGCGTATGGCTTTTAGTGACGGGAGTGTCCGAGGACAAGTTCGACTCGCCAGATGCAGATCTTTTGATTTGACTCCCGTAGGCGACCTGCGCATCGTGATGAGGATGAAATGATGATGAAGACGACACATACACCCAGCCACCGTGTCAGCGAAATTAACCAATTATGGTTAAAATTCCCGACCCCGCCGGGAATCGAACCTGTGACTCCTGTGGCCGAAGACCAGCACGCTAACCATTTCGCCATGGAACCGGACATGGTTCCAGTATGTGGGACCCACACTAGGACTACTTGATACGAGAACTAGTAAAGATCCAAAGAAAGCACCACGATTTCTCCTGAGTGATTCTCGACAAAATAGAAGTGTTTCGAGAATGTTGCAAAATTTGGACTGGGAAGACTCTCCACATCTTCCATGCCCTGTTCTCAATCGATTGAGTGTTGTCCATACCTTGCGAGATAGATGAAATGAAATGTCGTATGGCTTTTAGTGCCGGGATATCCCAGAACGGGTTCGGCTCGCCAGGTGCAGGTCTTTCTATTTGACTCCCGTAGGAGACCTGCGCGTCATGATGAGGATGAAATGATGATGAAGACAACACATACACCCAGCCCCCATGCCATTGGAATTAACCAATTAAGGTTAAAATCCCCGACCCGGCCGGGAATCGAACCCGGGACCCATGAACCGAAGGCCAGTACGCTGACCGTTCAGCCAACGAGTCGGACTGCGAGATAGATGAAACCCAGGGATCGTCACAGAAATGCAAGGTAACAGCTGACATGTTTCTGGAGCATTTTGAAGCCATTCTCTTCTCCAGGAATCAATGATGTTAAATCTAGTGGGGTTATTTCCAAGTGTGAGAGGGGGATGTCTTGAATGAGGTCAGGAATATAAGAATGCAGTGGTAGTCCAGGGTTTTCTATGATCTTATTGTCTTCCCTAATCAATGTTTTCTTTTTCTTCGAAGATTTCGGGGTGGTATGTGACTTAGGAGAGGCAGCCGGATGGTGGGTGTAAACCTAATTATTCCTGAAATAATACGCATAGTATTATTAAGTTGGACGTCAATTTTGTTTACATGGCCACTGTTCAACCATACTGGAGCACAATATTCAGCCGCAGAGTACACCAGGCTCAGTGCAGAGTGTCGCAGATGATCCCCACGAGGTTCCGCAAAGTTTTTGAATGATGTTATTTCTTGTTCTCAGGTTAGCGGTAGTTTTTTATTTATAAGACAGAAATCTATCTAGTGTGACACCCAAACATGGCGGTTCTTTGTTGTGGATAAGACGTGTACCATCATTATACACTTCCAGTGTTCTATTGGATTCTCTATTATTAAGATGAAAACAAGACACATCAGTTTTAGTCTCCATTTTCGGAAATATTAGACAGATTACTTGTCAGTACTTCTCCCATGGTTTCAGAGTGTGCCTTGTTGCTATGGTCCAGTCGTTAGCATAGCCAAATCTCTTACAGGCTGTTTCTGGCACATCAACAACGTAGAGGCTAAATAGCAGAGGGGTTAATACTGATCCTTGAGGTGAGCCATTATGGAGGAACTTCTGGCTGCTAATATTGTTTCCTATGGTGACTGAGATTCCTGTGTTACCAGTTATGTTGTGAATAAGCTTTGTAATTTTTTAGCATGGAATGATCTTCATCAGATTATATAGAGGAGGCCTTGTCTCCGCACAGCGTGGAATGACATTCGTAGACGCATAAGCGTGAGCGGAGCTTTTAAAAGTGGGAAAGATCGTAATATCACTCATCCCGGGGCAAATCCAGATTACTCACTTTTTTTTTTTTTTTCAGTTGTTTAACTTTTGTTGTAACCTACTAAGGTGAGTGCTGTCTATATTTTGACAGTAACAAGATAAGTCATTTCGTCATAATATTGAAGAAATAGCCAAATTGTACTCCCAGATTATTCAAGAATACAAAACAGTCACCGGTAAGAACCAGATAAGTTGAGTTACCTTGTTAACATTCTGAATATCATTAATGAAAGTGGCTTCAACCAGGTAAGTCAGTTTGTTTTGTGTGTAGTATACTTTCTCTTGGTATTGTGGACGTCTTGTAAATGAATTATTAGTAGTGAATTTACACAGCTGCCTTTCTTACAGAGAACTGTTAAATCTTATTGTATGTTGGGCATTCAGCCCGAAGGCTGGTTTGATCCTCCACAGCTCGACCAAAAGCTATCATATACAGCCCAGGCGTTACTGAAGAGGCAAATTAGAGGAATGAGGAGTGAAGTAGTTTCCCATTGCTTTCCTCACCGAGCCAGAAGTTGCTATTGCATATCCGTCTGCCAAGCCCACTGAAATGCATGTCCGACTCGTTGGCTGAATGATCAGCGTACTGGCGTTCGGTTCAGAGGGTCCGAGGTTCGATTCCCGGCCGGGTCGGGGATTTTAACCTTAATTGGTTAATTCCATTGGCTCGGGGGCTGGGTGTTTGTGCTGTCCCCAACATCCCTGCAACTCACACACCACACATAACACTATCCTCCACCACAATACCACGCAGTTACCTACACGTGGCAGATGCCGTCCACCCTCATCGGAGGGTCTGCCTGACAAGGTCTGCACTCGGCTAGAAATAGCCACACGAAATTAATTAACTGAAATGCATGCACAAACCGACCCTATGAGCGATATTCTCACACCATTCATAACAGGGACTGGCTGCTAAGCAATGGTATTACTAGCATCACTCATACCTCAGTCACTTTCATATTGTCAAAGCCAAGGATGAGACTGAGACAGGTCAATGAAAGTAACAGATTGATCTAGCCCATACCAGAAGACATAGTGCACTGTAATCACTACATCTTACTGGCAAACAATACACAAATGTGACTTACACCACTTTGGTTTTGACTGGTCCACATCAGAAAATAATTTCTGGTCAATATAGGAAAAACCGGGCAAGTTTGCCGTGCGGTTAGGGGCGCGCGGCTGTGAGCTTGCATCCGGGAGATAGCGGGTTCGAATCCCGCTGTCGGCAGCCCTGAAGATGGTTTTCCGTGATTTCCCATTTTCACACCAAGCAAATGCTGGGGCTGTACCTTAATTAAGGCCACGGCCGCTTCCTTCCAACTCCTAGGCCTTTCCCATCCCATCGTCGCCATAAGACCTATCTGTGTTCGGTGCGATGTAAAGCCAGTAGCAAAAAAATATATAGGAAACGTCACGTTCATTCAAAATACAAAACAGATACTTCATTAATATTTTGAATTTAAAAAATCAATCCAAAACCATTATTTAAAAAGTTGTTCATATAACGCGGAATGGTTTGACAAAGTTTGGTGAATCGGTGATTTCGTATTGTTTAAAACAAAAGTTCTTTGAAATCATTTAAGGAAACACTAGCTAAACAAATTGATTGATTGATTGATTGATTGATTGATTGATTGATTGATTGATTGATTGATTGATTGATTGATTGATTGATTGATTGATTGACTGACTGACTTTGACCTTTTGCGCCAATCCTTGCATCCACTGATTAAAGCTCTGTTATCACGTTGGAGGTCGACAATTTAATCCCCTTTTGTAACTTAATATTTTATGCACGATGTGATGGTCCTGTTAGGTTAGTGGGGGTTTCTTAACAAAGTGCAGAACGCACACCAATCGCCATATCCGAAGCGATATCATTCATATATATAAGAAAACATAAAGGTCCAATAATACTGCCTTGAGGAATTCCCCTCTTAATAAAGCTTCGCCTACTCTAATTCTCTGAGATCTATTTTCTAGAAATATAGCCACCCATTTAGTCACTCTTTTGTCTAGTCCAATTGCACTCATTTTGGCCAGTAGTGTCCCAGATCTACCCTATCAAATGCTGTACACAGGTCAATCGCAATACAGTCCATTTGGCCTCCTGAATCCAAGGTGAAATAACCTTTCCTAAAACCGAACTGCCTTCTATCGAACCAGTTATTAATTTCGCAAACATAATCGGAAAGAACGCTTTCCCAAAGCTTACATGCAATGCATGTCAAACTGACTGGCCTGTAATGTTCAGCTTTATGTCTATCACCCTTTCCCTTATACACAGGGGCTACTATAGCAACTCTCCATTCATTTAGTATAGCTCCTTCAAACAATAATCCAGTAATAAATTTTAATTTCTTTGCAATCATTTACGAAAAGGCTAGGAAAACAACGGATAGGAAATCTGCCACCTGGGCGACTGCCCTAGATCAGTATTGACTGATATGACAAACTTTCGCACCACAGCGCACAAACCCTGCAGTTTGCCTTCCTGCGACGTTTATACGCAATCCGGGAAGGACGAGGCAATCTTTGTATAGGTGCAGACAAAATTATTGTTTTATTTTTAGGTAAAAGTGTAATATAGGCAACGAAGGGAATGGCCTAGGGTGAGTTTGTGTTGCTTAAGGCTTGAATTTCTAACAGTGATGGCGAGATCTCCATCACCACATGGGCAGCCGTTAAAATATCCTTGATCACAATTGTACGCCCGACCAGCTTTTTGTGATCGGGTTCTGGCGAGTGAAATGAAAGCTAGCCAGTGGAACAGTGGCCTAAATCGCCCTGACGTCAGCAGCAGCAGCGGTACAAGCCGTTATTGCGGCCTTACGTAACGCGCCGTGCCTCACTCTGATTGAGACCAACTCATTTGTTTCGCCTGTTGGGTTCATCAGCCCATGTCTTCAGCCTAGCGTAGCGGCTGGAGATCCTCAGACTGCCATGTGATTTCTTTTCGGGGGGAAATTCGAACCCAAGGTCTACCAAGATTAGAACCACTCTGGAAACATGTCGAAGAAACAGGACTGCATTTTGGAATTTTTCTTTATTACATGCTCCGTCGAATTTCCTGTGTTTAAGTTCTTCAAAATAATGTAGGAAGTCAAACTTGTTGATACTGTAGTTACTTTAACTTCTACCAGTACAAAAACAATACTCAATTATCTGCATTTAGGGCAGTCGCTCAGGTGGCAGATCCCCTATCTAGTGTTATTTTAAATAACTGCCAAGAATTTGGAAATTTATTGAACATCTCCCTTCGTGAATTATTCAAATCCCCAACTTCTCTTCCTATAAACAAATATTTGCTCCCATTTGTCCTCTTGAATTCCAACTTTATCTTCATACTGTGTACTTTCCTACTTTTAAAATCACCACTCAACCTTATTCGTCTACTGATGTGATTCCATGCCATCTCTCCACTGACAGCTCGTAATATACCACTTAATCGAGTAGCTCGTTTCCTTTCTCCCAAGCCTTCCCAGCCCAAACTTTGCAACATTTTCGTAACGCTACTCTCTTGTAGGAAATCGCCCAGAAGAAATCGAGCTTTTTTTTTCTTCTTCTCCTGTACATCCTTACTACAACCGCTAAATATCCGCGTAACCATCTGTAATCTTTATTTACAATCTCGTTTATGTGATTGCCCCAATGAAGATTTTTCCTTATATTAACACCTAGATACTTACATTGATCATCATGAGGAACTTTCACGGGGCGAGTTGACCGCGCGGTCAGGGGCGTGCAGCTGTGAGCTTGAATCCGGGAGATGGTGGGTTTGAACCCCATTCTCGGCAGCCCTGAAGATGGTTTTCCGTGGTTTACCATTTTCACACCAGGCAAATGTTGGGCTGTACCTTAATTAAGGCCACGGCCGCTTCTTTCCCACTGCTAGGCATTTCCTATCCCATGGTCGCCATAAGACTTATATGTCGGTGCGACGTAAAATAAATTAAGGAACTTTCACCGCATCATCGCAGTAATCAAAACTGAGAGGACTTTCCCTATTAGTAAAACTCACAACCTGACTTTTACCCCCCCCCCCCCCCCCGGTTTCCGAATTTCTCTTCCTATAAATGAATATTTTCCCTAATTTGTCCTCTTGAATTCCAGCGTTATATTCATTATACGATGGTGCCTACCCTTAAAAGCTCTACTCAAGCTTACTTGTCTACTATCTTCATTCCACGCCATCTCTCCACTGACAACTCGGAGCATACCGCTTAGTCGAGCAGCTCGTCTCCTTTCTCCCAAGTCTTCCCAGACCAAAGTGTGCAACATTTTCGAAACACTATTCGTTTGTCGGAAATCGCCCAGAACAAATCGAGCTGCTTTTCTTTGTTTTTTTTTCCAGTTCCCGAATCAAGTAATCCTGGTGAGGGTCCCTTACACTGGAACCATACTCTTATTGGGGTCTTACCAGAGACTTATACGCCCTCCCCTTTACATTCCTACAACCCCTAAATACCCTCATAACTATGTGAAGAGGTCTGTAACCTTTGTTTTGAACCTCGTTTACGTGATCGCCCGAATTAAAATGTTTCCTTATATTAGCACCTCCATGATCTCCATGAGGTATTCAACACAGTAATTGAAACTGGTGAAACTTTCAACCTGACTTTTCATCCCGGTTCCTGTTGTCCATCTCACAACATTGTAAGCTTCCTCTGCAGTCGCTCACATTTCTTCTTTCTTTCTTGCTAGGGGCTTTACGTCGCATCGACACAGATAGGTCTTATGGCGACGATGGGATAGGAAAGGCCTAGGAGTTGGAAGGAAGCGGCCGTGGCCTTAATTAAGGTACAGCCCCAGCATTTGCCTGGTGCGAAAATGGGAAAAAACGGAAAACCATATTCAGGGCTGCCGATAGTGGGATTCGAACCTACTATCTCCCGGATGCAAGCTCACAGCCTCGCGCCTCTACACCGCTCACATTTCTGTAATTTACTACTCTATACACTATAACATCATCCGCAAAAGCCTTATCTGTGATACATACGGAAACATGAAGAACCAATAACACTCGCTTACGGGACCCCTCTTTTAATTGTTATAGGACTAGACATGAGGAACCTTTTCAATACCTACGTCCAAAACTAAAACAGTTATTTACGTACTTACCGGATGGCTACATTGCTTCATGTGGGAGAGTCAGTACATCTGTCGACTGATTCCTGAATTCTATCCATTCGTTCCTGGATGTGTCGACTGCTCTGAACTGAGAGTTATGTGTTCATCTTACGTGTTCAACTACATAACCCTTTCAGACCTGAAAGAAAACTGGAGGTGTGAATTTTTGTTTGTATGTCAAAAACTTACTAAAATGCTCCTCAGTACACATATTGATAGTTTATTTTACAAAATAAAAACTAACATTCGAAAAGCAGGACCCACACAATTGTGCGTATCAAAATTCAAAACCTCGTTGTATCACATACGATGATGTATCTGCAAAATTTACGTTCACTAACCAATGTACACACTTCCTTGAATATATTCCGGTATTCAGTAAAGCTTCTAGATTAATATACATGGAATAAATAAATACTTAATTTTGGCACTACTGCTTCCCGTCATCTCGCCGATCAACTGTGCTTTTTAAACTATTTTTCCTTCGCCCTGGCGGTCAAGAGCATAAGCAATTGAAATATACGCCACGAGTCCCGCACAATCACTGCAGTCCGGTCTAGCGCCGAAAAAAACATCAAATACGGCCAGGGATAACTAAAATACGAACCCGCACAATTGTGCGTACTCGGTCTGAAAGGGAAATAAACATTAATAAATCATCATAACGTGAAGTAAAATATTATTAATTACGAGGGCGAAAATGTCTCACGTATTCGGACCTTGTTACTTTACCGTTTTTCGAGAATGTACCCAAATGACGGCCTTCGTTTCTCCCATCAGCATTGTGACACGCAGTGCGGAAAGGAATGATCCACAATCCAAATATTTTTAAAAAGAAGCCTTTGCACTGTGTGTAGGAAATTAAGTGTTGTGTATGTTGCAGAAATGTTGGAGACACCACAAATGCCCAGTCCCCGAGCTAAGGGAATTAATTTCTTAAGATTAAAACCTCTCGACCCGGCCGGGAATCGAAGGGCAAGACTGGGACCGCTCAGTGTCAGTGATGAATCGAACACATTCACGAGAAGTTATGAATCTCACAACAAGTGCACATGCGTGTCGAAAAGATGAGATGTGGCGCGTATTTCTTTCAGAAACCTGTTACTGAGGTACATCAGTAATTTCGTGTAGTTATGAATGGAAAGGCGATCTTCACTTCAGCCTCTAGCGATTGCTCTACATACTTCTTTCTTGAGGCTTAGTTTCACTCGAGGTATCCACTGACCAACATATTCTTGTATTCCTAAATATCCTGTAATTTTTTTTAAGTGTCTGTGATTTAGTAAGTCATTGGGCCTCTCAGTCTACTGCGATGTGAACTGCTACCGGTCTTTCTAGTTGATGTCCATGGGCGACCTGCGTGTCTGTGTGTAATGGTAGTGATTATTGTTTTGAGAGGAAGTACAATGTTGGTCAAAATAATAATAATAATAATAATAATAATAATAATAATAATAATAATAATAATAATCGTATGGGCTCAGCTACCGTGTGCAGACATTTCACTTTGACGCCATCTGGCTGTCTGCTCGTCAATTTCGACGTTCCGTTTTACTCTAGGCCCCCACTAGATGGCAGACCGAGTAAACCCGAAACTCTCTTGGGCGTCTATGGCTGAGATTTAATTAATTTTGTCCGGTAAACACCAAATGTGTCACCAGAGATCTTTTACATGCCGACATTGTACGACATGGAATGTCTAATGGACTTTTTTCCGCCCTTCAAAAATCCGACTACCTCTGCCGGGTTTGAACCCGCTATCTTGGGATCCGGAGGCTGACACTCTACCAACTGATCCACAGAGGCAGCTAAAACAATAATGACACCACTCATGGAGTGACTTATTCATCCTGGCGATAATTTATCGATAATGCAATGATTTGAATTATCAGTGGAAACCACAGAGAATGAACAGCCTTTTCGTGAAAAAACATGGATTTTGGGTGAAAAATTAGAAAGTTATAGGATTCTTAAAGTTACAGCAAAGATATTAACAATTTTGAGCATGGAAACCCCATCTTAAGGGAAAACGGTTGCACTAAGACACTTGAAATCTGGTGTATCAATATACCTTTGTTGTTTATAGTTTAAATGGATCATTTGCTGCAAGGTATAGAGTGGCAGGCGGGCATTCAGTTAGGGGGAAATGTAGTAAGCAGTTTGGCCTATGCTGATGACGTTTTCTTAATGGCAGGTTGTGTTGAATGCCTGCAGTCTAATATCTTAGAACTTGAAAATAGGTGCAGTGAGTATAATATGAAAATTAGCATTTCCAAGACTAAAGTCGGTAAGAAAGCTAACAGAATTGAATGTCACTTTGCTAATACAGAGCTGGAACAGGTAGATAATTTCATATTTAGGATGTGTGTTCTCCAAGGATGCTAGTACAGTAAGTGAGACTGTATAGAGTTGCAGCAAGGCTAATGCAGCGAGCTCGCAGTTGCGATCAACAGTATTCTGTAAGGATATCAGCTCCCGGACGATGCTATTTTTACAGTTTGATGTACGGGAAGGAAAGCTGCATGGACTCAGAATATCTTATTAATAGGTTAGAAATAACAGACATGAAAGCAGTGAGAGTGATTGTTGGTACAAACAGGTGGAAACAATTGCAGGAGGTACTCGGAATGAGATATAAAAGCTAAGTTAGGAATTAATTCAGTGCATGAAAGTGTACGCGTAAATCGCCTTCGGTGGTGAGGTCATGAGAGGCGACTGGAAGGGTATGGGTTACCTAGAAGAAGAAACTTGGCGGCTATCGTTAGACTCGATTTTTAATGATGAAAGGTATGGAACTAAAGGAGACCACAGCACTAGTTGCAAGTAGAAGATTGTGGAGGCGGTTAATTCACAGAAGCATGCAGACTGAACGCTGAAAGGCATAGCAGTATATTTATGTAGTTTATTGTTCAAAGTATGCTTTCGGATCTTCTGCAGAAACTCTTGCATTGGTCCGTGGGAGGATCCAAGCTGACTTGTTCTCTGTTTCCAGTCTCTTACTTATGTTTCTTCTTTCTTTAGACAACACCGCACCGGGTACTACTGTGTCGTCATATCGCCCCACGAAAAGAATTGTAACAATTAAATGCGCTTGTGAAAAAGAGGTAAAAATGTGACAGAATTAAAATGCGCTTAAGAAACCAAAGCTAAATAACAAAACGAAGCACAGTGAATTTCTGTATCAGTACAAGTCATGTAGTGATGTATCCTTGCACAGCACAGCATCAAAATCTTGAGTAACAACTGCTCTGCAGTACAAGAACACAAGCTGCAGGCGGAGAGATGGAGGGCAACAAAGCGATGGCTGCTCCCGCCACTGTGCTTCATGCCCCCGAATGTATTTATGAAATGGAAAATCCTCAATAGTTATGCCTCTTCCATTGTCTTTCTTTCATAATACAGTCGAACCTCGGTCCGATTCGTTGGCTGAATGGTCAGCGTACTGGCCTTCGGTTCCCGGCCGAGTCGGGGATTCCAGTCGCTTCTGATTAATTCTTCTGGCTCGGGGACTGGATGTTTGTGTCCGTCCCAACACTCTCCTCTTCATATTCACACACAATACACTACCAACCAGCACAGAAACACGCAATAGTGATTACATCCTTCCATATAGGGTTGGTGGCAGGAAGGGCATCCGGCCGTAAAACAGGGCCAAATCTACATGTGCGACACAATTCGCACCCGCAACTAGGAAAAAAGAAGAAGAATACAGCCGAACCTCGATATCTCGAACCTCCATTACTCGAATTTTCACTATATCGAAGTACAATTTCCCGGCCGTTTGTCCTACTCTTCACGTGTATTTATTTCTCGATATCTCGAAATTCGGTTACACGAATTTCTCGATATCTCGAAGCAAACATTTCCTCCCTTGAAGCAAGAATACTCTGTATCTCGAATTTTGTGCAACATTAAAATGAAATGTCGTGTGGCTTTTAGTGCCGGGATATCCCAGGACGGGTTCGGCTCACCAGGTGCAGGTCTTTCTATTTGACGCCTGTAGGCGACCTGCGCGTCGTGATGAGGATGAAATGATGATGAAGACAACACATACACCCAGCCCCCGTGCCGTAGGAATTAACCAATTAAGGTTAAAATCCCCGATCCAGCCGGGAATCGAACCCGGGACCCTCTGAACCGAAGGCCAGTACGCTGACCGTTCAGCCAACGAGTCGGAACTGTGCAATACGGCATTTGTGGGTTGTGAGGAACAGTTAACAAGTAAAGAAAGGGTTTCAGTGACGCTGGGAGCTAATATGACGGGAAACAAAAAACTATAACTTGTAATGATGGGAAAATCGGCGAAGCCTCGCTGTTTCTCGGGTGTGAATTAATTACCGGTCACGTAAGAGAGCAACCCCCGAAGTCGCGGATGACGAGCTCCATTTACGAGTCTCGGCTGCGTGGTATTGACGAGAAGTTTCAAAGTGAAGGAGGAACGAACAGGAGACACTAACGGATATTTTTTAAGGTGTTAACGGAGGTCTGTTTCTTGTTTCGCTACTGTATGTTCTGTATCCTGTCTTCTAAACAGTTAATATAATACATGTTATAATTAAAGTGATGCCGTAAAAAAGAGTTTGTATATTTGTATGTTTTTAAATATTGTTAAAAATAATGCATCCAATATAAGCCCTTAAGGGGCCGATAGACGTGCAATATTATTGCGCAATATCGGGGTTTCGGCAATAAAATTGATAGTGTGTATTTAATATTGAAGATTGTGCAATATATTGTACGAAATCAAGAAAGTTTGAAATAATATATTGCGCAAATCGCAAAATACTGTGCTTTGTGTTGGCAATATTGTGCAATATCCCGTCCTCCCGCCAGTTGGTATCAATAAGCGTTGGAGAAGGTATCGTGATGGCAGGTAAAAAGGAGGAGAAAAAGTTTATTTTGGAGTTTATCGAAGTGTACGATGGCCTTCCGGCTCTGTGGGACGTTAAGAGCAAAGCGAGGAGTTCATCATGCGCAGAAAGTTTCGAAAATCATTTGGCTCCCATTTTCTCAGTTCATTGAGTAAATTTTCATGAGTGTACTTTTCTCTGTCTAGAAACCACTCTTTGGCCCTTGTGCTTCTTTTCCGTTTCTGCTTCTTTTTGGCACTTACGCCATGGCGATCAAAACGCAGCAAAGATCAGTGTTACTCGATATAATCACCAAATAAAATACCGGCTTGGACTGACTATATATTGCAATGCATATTGTACGTCTATGACCGCTTTGTACAATCTATTGCACAACTATCAATATTATCTCCACACGATTCTATTTATTGCATAAACTCGATTTTTGCGCAATAATATTGCACGGCAATGGGCCCCTTTAGATCCATATGATTCAATTCTGTGGTGTACATGCTCAAAAACGGTATTCTCTGTATCTCGAAATTTCGATAAGTCGAAATCAAATTTAGCTTCGAGATATCGAGGTTGCGCTGTATTGCTTGCACGTGACGAGGATTCTCGCAGCTACGAGCACGTCATCAAGTTTGAGCTAGGTTGGTAAAATCAGCAGATATTCCGCTGAACCGAGCGAAAGTGCGACCTCACTGCTGTCACTTTCTCTCGCTCTTGAGATGTGACACGTCTGTCCTCGTCCTCACGAACGTGTTCAAGTTAGTAAATTATTTCGTTCGGTTATCATCAGCGACATGCCAGCCAGGGAGGATGAGTTCCTCGAGCTCACATGACTCATTCTCCTGCAGCAACCAAGCGTAGCCAGGATCGGCCGATGGGGAGGGGGTTCATAGTTGAAAAATGATGGTAGAACAATATGAAGGTTCGTGCATGACTTGTCATTACAAGGACACTGATATAATTGAATTACAGATCTCTTGGATCTACAATTTTGTCTCTTGAATATTTGTTTAGTTTATTGTCAGTTTTTGTTTATTTTCTTTCTTTCTTTCTTAATCTGTTTACCCTCCAGGGTTGGTTTTTCCCTCGAACTCAGCGAGGGATCCCACCTCTGCCGCCTCAAGGTCAGTTGTCTTGAGCGTGAGACATTGGGTCGGGGGATAGAACGGGGGAGGGTGACCAGTACCTCACCCAGGCGGCCTCACCTCCTATGCTCAAGAGGGGCCTTACGGGGGATAGGAAGATTGGAAGGGATAGGCAAGGAAGAGGGAAAGAAGCGGCCGTGGCCTTAAGTTGGGTATCATCCCGGCATTTGCCTGGAGGAGAAGTGGGAAACCATGGAAAACCACGTTGAGTATGGCTGAGTTGGGAATCGAACCCACTTTTACTCAGTTGACCTCCCGAGGCTCAATGCACCCTGTTCCAGCCCTCGTACCACGTAACAAATTTCGTGGCAGAGCCGGGAATCGAACCCGAGACTCCGGGGGTGGCAGCTAATCACGCTAACAACTATGCCACAGAGGCGGACTTGTTTATTTTCTTTTTGTAAAAATTCCATGGGGGTTTAACCCCCAGACCCCCCCCAACTTCACTACGCCCCTGACCTCTCATCTTCGAGTGTGCAAGAGGAGGTTAATGGCCCATTCACACGGGCGGGAACTTCGAGAAACGAAAGTTTCGAACTTGCTCAGGAGCGGATTTCTCTATAGGCGTCAATATCCTGAGTCTAAAACGTAGAAGAAAGAACTTCCCAACTTAATGACTGTGTAATTTTCGGAATACCCCTTTCATGAACACATGGACGGGATCTGCGGGGGATGTGATTGGTGGTGGTAGTGGTGATTATTCCTCTAAACGTAAGTACAAATGGGCAACCATCCTCTCGTAACATTAATCAGAAAGAAAAATGGAAGAGGTCTCACACTTCGAAAAATGCAGGTATCGGCAAGAGAAAAGGAAGGGGCACGAAGCGCGTGAAAATGATAGACTCCCTACCCTTCACGAACTCGCTACCGTGAACAACCGTTACCGAGCGAGTAGCTGTGAACTTGCTGCGGGTGGGTTCGAATCCCACCGTCGGTAACCCTGAAGATTATTTTTTCAATCACTTGGCCTGCTGGTCTGCATTTAGGGCAGTCGTCCAGGTGGCAGATTCCCTATCTGTTTTTTCCCCTCGTCTCTTAAGATTGCAAAGAAATTGGAAATTTATTGAACATCTCCCTTGGTAAGTTATTCCAATCCCTAACTCCTCTTCCTAATTGTCCTCTTGAATTCCAACTTTATCTTCATGTTGTGATCTTTCCTACTTTTAAAGACACCACTCAAACTTATTCGTCTACTAATGTCACTCTACGCCATCTCTCCACTGACAGCTCAGTACATACCACTTAGTCGAGCAGCAAATCTTCTTTCTTCCAAGTCTTCCCAACCCAAACTTTGCAACATTTTTGTAACGCTACTCTTTTATCGGAAATCACCCAGAATAAATCGAGCTGCATTTCTTTGGGTTTTTCCCCAGTTCTTGAATCAAGTGATCCTGGTGAGGGTCCCATCCGCTGGAACCATACTCTAGTTGGGGTCTTACCATAGACTTACATGCCCTCTTCATTACGTTCTTACTACAACCCCTAAATTCCCTCATAACCATGTGCAGAGATCTGTACCCTTTATTTACAATTATATTTATGTGATTACCCCAATGAAGATCTTTCCATATATTAACACCTAGGTACTTGAAATGAAATGAAATGAAATGAAATGAAATGAAATGGAGTATGACTTTTAGTGCCGGGAGTTTCCGAGGACAATTTCGGTTCGCCAGATGCAGATCTTTTGATTTGACTCCCGTAGGCGACCTGCATGTCGTGATGAGGATGAAATGATGATGAAGACGACACATACACCCAGCCCCCGTGCCAGCGAAATTAATCAATTATGGTTAAAATTCCCGACCCTACCTGGAATCGAACCCGGGGCCCCTGTGATCAAAGGCCAGCACGCTAACCATTTAGCCATGGAGCCGGACGGTACTTACAATAATCAACGCAGTAATTAAAACTGAGAGGACTCTTACTATTTGTGAAACTCACAACCTGACTTTTAACCCCGTTTATCATTATACCATTGCCTACTATTGCCTATGATTTTTCGTGGTTTCCCATTTTCACACCAGGCAAATTCTGGGTCTGTACCTTTATTAAGGCCACGGTCGCTTCCTTCCCAGTTCTAGCACTGTCCTATCCCATTGGCGCCATAATAAAAAGAGCAGACAGAGCATACTGCAGTTAACCATAGTCAGTTAGAGACTATAAATCTCATGTTAGATCCGTATTTACGGTTGAATTTCCTACAAACTGTACAAAATTGTGTTAATTATCCTCCTAGTCAATACTCAGTATTACTTCCAATTAAGATGAAATTTTAGACAGACATGTTTTGACTCGGCATAAGGTCATTCTAGTAAAATATATATAATAAACTAAAAACATAATCTTCAGTAATATACATAATAAACTAATGTCTAATGTTTTTTAGTTTATTAACACCTTGAAGGACTAGAGATACAAAAAATGAAATGGTGTATGGCTTTTAGTGCCGGGAGTGTCCGAGGGCATGTTTGGCTCGCCTGGTGTAGGTCTTTTGATTTGACACCCGCAGGCAACCTGCGCGTCGTGATCAGGATGATGATGATGAAGACAACACATACACCCAGCCCCCGTGCCAACGAAATTAGCCAATGATGGTTAAAATTCCCAACCCTGCCGGGAATCGAACCCGTGAACCCTGTGACCAAAGGCCAACACGCTAACCATTTAGCCACGGAGCCGGACTAGAGATAGAACATTCATATTCACAGAGCATATGTATTAGTATGTTCTGAAGAAATGATTAGTATTTGAACCATGTCGGCCCCCAGGTTCAAGGTCCACATCGATATTTCGGCGCACCACCACCAACTGGTAAAATGTGCCTCCGGCTCTCGTTGTCGCTATAAACTGAAGGAAATGTAATGGGTCAGTGTGACTTGAGAAGACGTGCAGGATGCCTCGCAGACGTATGCGAGAACCGTACCGTCAGATGAGTGAGTTTGAAATGTTATGAGAAAACGTGATGCGTCCATCCGGGAAATTGCTGCTCGTGTGGGACGAAGTGTGTCTTCAGTGCTACGAGTGTGTACAGAATGGTTCACATGAAGGCCGTAGAACACGACGAGATGGGTCTGGTCGCACCACCCAGACCACCACCCGAGAAGATCGACGCCTCATCCGATTGGCATTGCAAGACAGATCTGCGTCCTCCTCGGCTCTGGGCAACAGTAGAACAGTGTAACACATCGTACACTATCAGGAGTGACAGCCCATCGCCGTTTATTACGGCCTGGGTTACCGGCGCGTCGTCCACTTCTCCGCCTACCTTTGACTAATGTGCGTAAACCAGCTAGACTGCTATGGTGTATGGAACGACTTCACTGGGGACAGGAGTGGCAGCAGATAATGTTTTCGGACCAATCCAGGTTATGTTTGTTTGAAAATGATGGCCGCATTTTGGTTCGCCACAGACAGGGGGATAGGCATCACATTGACTGCATTCGCACAAGACATAAAGGGCCAACTTAAAGCCTGATGGTGTGGGGTGCTACTAGGTACAACCACAAATCACAGTTGGTGCGTGTCCAGGGCACTGTGACCAGTTTGACCTACGTGAATGACATACTGAGACCCGTAACCATACCCTTTCTGCACGACACCCCAAACGCCATATTTCAGCAGGACAATGCGCCACCAGATGTTGCTGCACGAACACGTGCCTTCTTGTTGTCACAGGATGTCAGACTGTTGCCCTGGCCCGCCCAATCACCGGACTTGTCGCCAATCGAAAATGTGTGGGATATGGTGAAACGGCGGGTGCGGTGCTGTGACCCAGTGCCAACCACCAAAGATACACTCTGGAACCAGGTGAATGCAGCATGGATGGCTATACCCCAGGACACCATTCGCGCCTTACGCGTTGATGCCATCACGCATGGAACAAGTTATCAGTGCCCTTGGAGGACCCAGTGTCTACTAGGCAACAGGACACATGCTGAACCTAGGTGACTGAAATGCTAATCGTTTCTGCAAAACATACTCATGAACGTGTCCTGTGAATATGAACTTCCTATCTCTAGTCTTTCAAGGAGTTCTGGTTTTTATGAACATGAGTGTATTTATATTCAGAGTTTCTGTCTTTTTAATATTGTGTACATATTAATGAGATTATATTCTATCAAAATACACTATGTCCCGTCTAGTCTATGAGATGACAAGAGACAGTTTTCTTATTGAGGATCTTCGATGCCACATGGTGCTACCATCTACTCCAGTCTATAACCAGTTACTCGAAGAGCTACAGCAAAAGAGAGCAGATGTATGGACGGAATTCTGCGCCACGGAGGCCATGACTTCCCGCAGATGGACGGCAGCAAACAGCTGGTGACCCGAATGGAAGTGCCCGATTTCCACCACCGATTATGCAGAAGGAAAACCTATCACGCACCTGATTGACTCTGTGTGTGTGTGTGTGACAGTTGCAATCAACGCTGTGAGAGATATCACATTCTCAAGTGCCTCCGTAACGAAATTCTGCCTAGAGGAGTAATTTTAATCTAACACAGATTCTAAGGCATAGCAAAATCCCTTATGGATTATTGTAAATTAAAATATTGTTCATTATGTGCTCATTATTTACAGTAGCCTAATAGAACTTGTATATGCCCATATGGCCGCATTAAAGTTGTCATTGGCGTCTCCGAAGACCGTAAAAGTAGTTTGTGGGACGTAAAGCAAATAACATTATTATTATTATTATTATTATTATTATTATTATTATTATTATTATTATTATTATTATTATTATTATTATTGTTCAAATTTTGTTTTGCGTCATTAACCACTTTAACCCTTGCTCATAAATCCATACGACGAACGGGTACTTCAGGTAGAATTTCATAACAGCAAATATTAAGCAAGTTATATAAATATTACTAGTACCGGTAACGCAAACAATAATGTACGTCACACGAGGATAAAACGCGTTATGCACTTCTGGCGTTGCCTTGGACACTAACATTTCCGCTCGAGAATAAATTCCGTATAAATATTATCTTATAACATAAACAGGCATTTTCTTGGCGAAAATTTTCAATTGTTTAATTGCAACAGTAACAGAACGAGGTGTTACAATGTTCAACAAAATCTAGAATTATCCATTATTTTGAGCATTTCCTGGTCATTATGCCAGAAAAATCATTTTCGTCTCTAAATCCGAGATCTGTCCGTTTTTCTGGCGCATGTGAAAATGCTGGACGGAGAAATGACTGCTCCAGTAGATGAGTTTAGGATCTCCAGAATAAGATGAAGCTAATGAAGGGAAAGTTCTTGCATGGGAATTGTTTCAGGGCTTAGTCTATTCTCCATTAAGCACAAAGCATAGAACACTCACACCACTTTCAAACTGCCATCTTACACGTTCTTCAGAGACTCGTGCTTCACTTTCCAGATAATAATGTGCTGTGAGTCTTCATAGTTCCACATAAATGTTTAATGGTAGTGAAGTTAGAGCTCTAAACACTTTCTTAAACTTAACCACTTATTACAATATGATTAAAATCCTGAAAGATTAACACTGAACAACTGGTGTTATTATTATTATTATTATTATTATTATTATTATTATTATTATTATTATTGTTGTCATAAAACAATAATTATAAACTAACCGGCGTACACTGCTGTAGAGTAAGAACACCATTATTTGACCATTCACTCACAGATTGAAATCTCTGGCTTGTCATAAATCAATTTGATGAATCAAGCAAGCATCTTCGGCAATCCACCTTGAATTTCTTAAGGAAAGTCGTATCTCTCATGTTGGAAGGCCCAAGTAGAATATGGTTCCAGTGTATGGGATCCTCACAAGGATTACCGCGAAAAGACAAAGAGTAGTGTTACGAAAATGTGGCAAAGTTTGAGCTGGGAAGACTTGGCAGAAAGGAGATGATCTGCTCGACTAAGTGGTATGTTCCAAGCTGTCAGTGGAGAGATGGCGTGGAATGACATTAGTAGACGAATAAGTTTGAGTGGTGTCTTTAAAAGTAGGAAAGATCACACAATATGAAGATAAAGTTGATATTCAAGAGGACAAATTGAGGCAAATATTACTTTATAGACAGAGGAGTTAAGGATTGGAATAATTTACCAAGAGAGGTGTTCAATGAATATTCTTTGAAATTATTTAAGAAAAGATTAAATAATCAACAGATGGGGAATCTGCCACCTGGGCGACTGCCCTAAACGCAGATCAGTATTGATTGATTGATTGATTGATTGATTGATTGATTGATTGATTGATTGATTGATTGATTGATTGATTATTGGTAGGGAGAGAAGTTCATGACCTGAGGGCAGATACTGTGAAGGAGGAGTTGTAGATAGTAGTGCGGTGTAAAGGTTTGGTCAGAGAGGGACCGGATCGAGTACTGTGATGGTGATTTGACCAGAGGAATTGAAAAGAAGTAGAAAGGTAATTTGGTACTGCATTCATTGTAGTTTACGATACTTTGGGACTGGAACTAATATTTAGATGGATTACTTTTCTAGTGAAGAATAAGTTTATTTACATAGGGACAAGACTGAGACGTCTGGAAAGACTCCTGTCGTTTCCCACACTCAACTCAGGAAAATTCTGATTACGAGACATCTCTTTTTATCCTGTAGATACAACAGAAGTTTGGTATGAAGACCAGAATCGTTCCCATCCCCTAGACCAGGGATGGCGAACTTATGACACGCCGCACAACATATTTTAGTGTTTTATCACGTAATAAATAGGTCGAAAATCTTACAACATAGCATATTTTAACACTACGCTTTAGTAAAGAAGTATGATCATTAATTCCTTGGTCATACTTTTTACAAATTTTATTAGGTTAAAGAAAAAATATATCTTATTCATAAAATTTACCTGTTTTTAAAATGTAATTTTAGTGATTTTTGCAAAATAATACGTTGAAACACTCAGTCGGATGGAATTATATTTAATGCAATCTGATACCTAAACGAAGTCAGATGAGGGGGGTTTCATGATTATTTTAAAGGAAAATAACCGATGGTACACTTGACAGTAAAAACTGACACGTTAGTCGCCATCCTCCGTGGAAGAAACAACAGCAATGCCGGTTGTTAAAATGACTGAATTAACCTCTGAAATGGTGTCGGTGTCCGTTTTGAACCTTCGACCTTGGGATCCGCAGGCAATGCTCAGAGCGCGTCTCTGCAACTATCAACAATAACATTACACTAACAAATTGTGTTGATTATCCTCCTGGTCAATACTAAATATTACTTCCAATTAAGATGAAATTTTAGATAGACATGTTTCGACCCGTGAAGGCGACTGAACAAGAAAGCTGAATTTTGTCAAGAACTGTTACAGTTACAAAGAAAGTGCACGGCTTTTATTTTTGTGTACAAGTTGTTTTACAGATAGGTCTTATGGCGACGATAGGACAGGAAAGGGCTAGGAGTGGAAAGGAAGCGTCCGTAGCCTTAGTTAAGGCACGGCCCCAACATTTGCCGGGTGTGAAAATGGGAAACCACGGAAAAACATCTTCAGGGCTGCCAACAGTGGGGTTCGAACCAACTATCTCCCGAATACTGGATATTGGCCACACATAAGCGACTGCAGCTATCGAGCTCGGTGCATGACATTTCTTGTAGAAAATTTAATTTCAAAGCCGCGTGGTGTTCTTCATTTTTCCTTAGGATGAACCGTTTACCCGCTATTTTACTTGATATAGGGCAAACATTGCTCAAATTTGGGGCATATCCGTGTAAACCACCCCACTAGTTCTAAATGGTGAAATACACCAAATTCAGAAGTATTCCTTGCGTGACTCGGGACTTCAAGCTGTATCCGTACCAAATTTCAGCTCAATCAGTTCAGTAGTTTTCGAACCTATCTGGAACAAACACACACACAGATTAACAGATTATTAATGGCCCCTTGGAAGGACTTTTGGGAAGGGGGGAGGTCTGTACCGGTTGGTACACCTATACGCCGCACATTTGAATTTTCCGCCTTAAAGTACGCCCCTACAGCTGAAACTCTGAACTTTGAAACTGAATTAATTCAACCGTTTATCAGAAGATGTCACTGTGTTAATTTCGAATTGTTTTTGTTTACTAATTATCAAGAAGTGTGGACATTCTCTCATAGATGTCTCTACCAAAAACTATGATCATGCACCCTGGTGCGAAGTGAAGGAACTTTTCTTGAAGACATTTTGTATTCATAAGTTTCTTCTTTACTAAATATTGTTCTTTCATTTGTGGGTTGGCAATATTCATCTTTCTTTCCGCCAGTTTTGAAATTAGCCAATCGTAAATTTCTGTCATTAATTTTTAGCCAATGGCGTCTTTTTCCCCCAATGTTGATGTGTAACTGTAAGCTACCCAATAAACCACTGTGGGTGTGTCTTAATCATTCATGAAAGGTCTCGAATCTTCCCCGAGAGTATAAAAACTGCTGATTTTCCTGGTTCTCGGCCACTCGTACAACATCTAGCTTAGTGTATGGAAGTATAGCAGGAGGCGGGAAGCGTCTCTTTCATCCACCTGCAGCTCTTTATTTCTTGCTAGCTCAGCAGTTTAGCCCTCGGGGAAGGTCCGAAACCTTCTCAATGTAACCCACCTTTCTAAAAATGTAACTTAGAGCCGGCTTATGTAAAAGTTTCTTATTACTTTAACTGTAAATCGGGGATAGAGAGTGCTTTACCCTCTCGAGCTCCCCTTCATTTTGAGTTGAGGTGACTACGTTTTCATAACCGATTTTCTACTCTTAATGTATTCAAATTTTCTTATACGAGTCACCTCCCTAGTTTGGGAATAGCCCCTGTATCATCGGCCTAGTGCCCCTTAGGTTTTATAAAGTTTCATGTAGGAGTGCAAGCAACGCCTCCATTCATCTTGGTATTTTGGGCCATTCAGTTAACCTATTATTTTTCTTTCATGGCCCTGTAGGCTGGGTACGAGATATCCCTGTTTAATTCTTGTAAGTTGTGCCTCGACGGCAAGTTTTTGTAAAGTCTGGTATTGCCTTTAATAGGCTTCGAAAATTGAGAGCGGGTCAGCTCTTTCTTGTATTTGAAAAGTGCCTCTGGGAGGCTTGAGGTTAAAAGTTGGGAGTGCGTAGAGGCGCGCGGCTGTGAGCTTGCATCCGGGAGATAGTAGGTTCGAATCCCACTATCGGCAGCCCTGAAAATGGTTTTCCGTGGTTTCCCATTTTCACACCAGGCAAATGCTGGGGCTGTACCTTAATTAAGGCCACGGCCGCTTCCTTCCAATCCTAGGCCTTTCCTATCCCATCGTCGCCATAAGACCTATCTGTGTCGGCGCGACGTAAAGCCCCTAGCAATAAAAAAAGTTGGGAGCAAGTGCTCCTTGAATGACGGGGTTTTCTGCCCTTTGAATATATGAGTGTACCTTGGTAATGTCGGGCTAGTAGCTAAAGGATTGTGTAACTGAGGCTTGAAGCCAGAATTTGTAAAGACCCCTTAACTCGTGCTTTCGTTTATAAAGTTATAATTGTACCTGATTTTTCATTGTTATTTCACCTAGTGAAAATTTGTTAAAACTTGTTGTCTATTGAAAATATAACCTTTATTTAAATTTTAATTAATCTTTCAGCTTTGTACTTAGACCCATTCCGGCCCGCACCTTCTTTCACCTCTGCCTTCCACGGATAACTCCGTAATAATAATAATAATAATAATAATAATAATAATAATAATAATAATAATAATAATAATGTTATTTGATTTACGTCCCACTAACTACTTTTAAGGTTTTCGGAGACGCCGAGGTGCCGGAATTTAATCCTTCAGGAGTTCTTTCACGTGCCAGTAAATCTACCGACACGAGGCTGACGTATTTGAGCACCTTCAAATAATACCGGACTGAGTCAGGTTCAAAGAGGATAGAGGTCAGGATCAAACCTGCCAAGTTGAGGTTAGAAGGCCAGCGCCTCAACCGTCTGCGCCACTCAGCAAAGTGAGGGAGGGGGGCGGAGGGGTAGAGGTTACATTCAGTATCGAAAAATCCAACACTATTCCGTAGTCAAGTAAAAGGCCAACAGTTCGAACCCCTTTGGAAATTTAATGTACTATATGATGTTCTAGTTAGGTTGCTGGATGTTTCAATCAATCACTACTGATCTGCATTTAGGACTTTCGCCCAGGAGGAAGATTCCCTATCTGTTGTTTTCCTGGCCTCTTCTTAAATGATCGCAAAGAAATTGGAAAATTATTGAACATCTCCCTTGGTAAGTTATTCCAATCCCTAACTCCCCTTCATATAAACGAATATTTGCCCCAATTTGTCCTCTTGAATTCCAACTTTATCTTCATATTGTGATCTTTCCTACTTTTAAAGACACCACTCAAACTTATTCGTCTACTAATGTCACTCCACGCCATCTCTCCATTGACAGCTCGGAACATATCACTTAGTCGAGCAGCTCGTCTCCTTTCTCCCAAGTCTTCCCAGCCCAAACTTTGCAACATTTTTGTAACGCTACTCTTTTGTCGGAAATCACCCAGAACAAATCGAGCTGCTTTTCTTTGGATTTTTTTCCAGTTCTTGAATCAAGTAATCCTGGTAAAAAAAAATGAAATGTCGTATGGCTTTTAGTGCCGGGATATCCCAGGACGGGTTCGGCTCGCCAGCTGCAGGTCTTTCTATTTGACACCCGTAGGTGACCTGCGCGTCGTGATGAGAATGAAATGATGATGAAGACAACACATACACCCAGCCCCCGTGCCATTGGAATTAACCAATTAAGGTTAAAATCCCCGACCCGGCCGGGAATCGAACCCGGGACCCTCTGAACCGAAGGGCAGTACGCTGACCGTTCAGCCAACGAGTCGGACAGTAATCCTGGTGAGGGTGCCATACACTGGAGCCATACTCTAGTTGGGGTCTTACCAGAGATTTATACGCCCTCTCCTTTACATCCTTACTACAACCCCTAAATACCCTCATAACCATGTGCAGAGATCTGTACCCTTTATTAACAATCATATTTATGTGATTACCCCAATGAAGGTCTTTTCTTATATTAACACCTAGGTACTTACAATTGTCCCCAAAAGGAACTTTCACCCCATCAACGCAGTAATTAAAACTGAGAGGACTTTTTCTATTTGTGAAACTCACAACCTGACTTTTAACCCCGTTTACCAACATACCATTGCCCACCGTCCATCTCACAACACTATCGAGGTCACCCTGCAGCCGCTCACAATCTTGTAACTTATTTATTACTCTGTACAGAATAACATCATCCGCAAACAGTCTTATCTCTGATTCCACTCCTTTACTCATATCATTGATATATATAAGAAAACATAAAGGTCCAATAATTCTGCCTTGAGGAATTTCCCTCTGAATTATTACAGGCTTAGATAAAGCTTCGCCTACTCTAATTCTCTGAGTTCTATTTTCTAGAAATATAGCCACCCATTCAGTCACTCGTTTTTCTACTCCAATAGCACTCATTTTGGCAGTAGTCTTCCATGATCCACCCTATCAAATGCCGTAGATAGGTCAATCGCAATGCAGTCCATTTGGCCTCCTGAATCCAGGATATCTGCTATATCTTGCTGAAATCCTACCCCCCCCCCCCCCCCAATATGCGGAACGTATCCCAGGCATTGCCAATCTTTGACACACACATGGGTGTGCCCTTGAAAAATGATCAGCTTACCGTCCGGCACAACATACTGAGAGTTGTGTTCAGTCTGCAAGCCTCTGTGACTTAACTAAACACCTGCGGCCTCGTTTCATGCTGAAGGAAACGACCAAAGACACCTAATTCGGGTTACGGGGGTTCTTGTTCGCAGTAATAAGCGAGTGCGGTGCGTTATGTTGACCTCCGGCTCCGGAAATGCCGTTCCACCGTTACTAGTCACTTCCTATTCCTTGGTCACGGTTTGGAATGTGCCATCGCGTGTACATTACTCACATCGTGTGCTGCCCTTGGACATACTTTCTTCTCGACCTAGCCTCAACTTGCGTGCTCTTTGTAAGACAACCCTTACTTACCTGGTTCGGTTCTCATTCTTCTTCTCTTACGATTCGACGTTACTTTTGTCTCTGAAGTGTTGGGTTCATGACTTACTTTGAACGTACCTTCTTCACGTTCGCACATTCTCGTCTTCTTTTTTAAAACATGGATATGTTTTTGGACTGGGGTTCTGTCTGAAATCAATTTCCTGACACCATCGTAACCATTGGCAACAGAGTTGCCAACCCATAAATATTTTCTCCGCTAAATTTTAGTTGAAAATCCGCTAAATTCTGCTAAAATTTCGACATATGCCAGCTGTTTTCATTAAAGAGATTAACTCAAAACTCACCAGTTTCAGAACAGGAGTTCATCATCATCTTCTCGCCGCACTATATGCTCTGAAGCAGATGTGCTGGGCTGAGGTCCTGTGGTTTCATATGAAGCCACATGGTACCATTCTTTTTCGAAGTATATGCTGACAGTTCACAGCAGCAAAGCACATACGGGAATTTTCAAATCTGTTTCAAAAGTTATTTTCACTTTCATTACTGTTTTCATTGTTTTTGATAAGTGCGGACAGAAATAATGTCAAACAATTTCGCATTTATATTGCACTGCCAATAGATGCACTGTCGGTATTTGGGATCACCGGGAAGCTCAACCAACTAATCTTGTAAAGTTTACCCACTCTTTACGAAATATCTGACTACTTTTTAACCTATTCTTTCGACATATTGACGTACCATAAAGATCCTGATATCAAAAGAAACACGTTACCAACTCGACACTACCCGGCTCATCAAGAGTACAGTAACGATTGTAACAAATTCTGACTGAGGCTGAGAGCCAGAGCTGCTCTAGAAAACGAGTCGTAGTATGCAGTATAAGTTCAATACAACGGGAATAAGTAGACTATTATGTCGTAGTAAGTTCTATATTATTTTCTCCTGGTGATGAAAGGTGATATCGTTACCGCTGAAAATCGGTAAAAGAAGTTTGAAAATCCGTCAAAAAATCCGCTGTCCGCTAAATGGAAAATGTATCCACTGTTCTATTTAAAAATCCGCCAAATTTGGCGGAAAATCCGCTGAGTTGGCAATACTGTTGGCAACCATTCTTCGTCATCTATCTATATTTCGTCTTCATCTTCTTCTACCTGGCAAGTTGGCCGTGTCGTCCAGCTTGAACTTGCAACCGGGAGATAGTGGGTTCGAACCCCACTGTCGACAATCCTGAAGATGGTTTTCCGTCGTTTCCCATTTTCACACCAGGCAAGTGTATCTTAATTAAGGCCACGGCCGCTTCCTTCCCACTCCTAGGGCTTTCCTCTCCCATCGTCGCCATAAGACCTATCTGTGTCGGTGCGGCGTAAGGCAAATTGAAAAAAATAACATTTTATTTCTCCGCCCGAATCTGTCGAGTATTATAGGCGTTCCACCCAGTGGGGTCTTGAGTGCTGTTTCAGAAAGTTGGTTCATGCCAAGTTGCATTGATGTGGGATGTGCAGGCCCTGATGAACAGAATTAGTTTATTATTATTATTATTATTATTATTATTATTATTATTTGCGTATGGGCCCTGTTGGATCACGCATTACATTTATGATTCGCCTTTCTAACAGACCATATTGCTTTCATTCTTTCACTGTGTGCCTGTTTTCTTTCCTCTGACTACTTAGTCCCCGATCTTTTAGGGATTTCATTCTCTGGCTTTAATACCCATCTATTTATCTTCTGACGGTAAATGTTTCTGTCCAGTATTTCTGATGTTCCTACCTGGGCCTTTTCCAGATCATTTTTAACATCTTGTATCCATGGTTCGTTCTTTAGTTTTTCAGTATATGTCAAAATCTTGTGGGTTAGCCTTGAAGACGATAGTCTGTGAACGTGTCCATAGAATTTCAGTCTTCGTTTCCTGACGTCTGCGGCAAGGTTGGACAGTCTTTCCGTAGCTTTGCGTGATGAGTCTATACCCTTCTTCTTTTCCCTCTGGGTCCAGAATTTTCCTCAAGATCTTCCTTTCCTCCTTCGAGATGTTTTCCAGATCACCCTTATTATTATTATTATTATTATTATTATTATTATTATTATTACTATTATTATTATTATTATTATTATTATTATTATTATTATTATTATTATTATTATTATTTCTTCCTAAGGCCGCCACCTCCCGTTTCCACTTCTGATTAATGTTACAAGAGGATTGTTCTACTTCCTCTTAAAACAATAATAATCACCGACGCTGTATACTCTGTTAAAACTGGAATATGCACTCTTTAATGGCGCATGTGTCCCTGTGTGCTCAGTCTGAGATGTTAACGATTAGCTAATTCACAACTTCTTGCGTGTTATTTCTTTACGAGCACATGATTGTCCAGTCCACGCAGTGTCTGTGGTGGTGATTATTATAATTTCATGAGGAAGTACAGCTTGGCAACCATCCTCTAACAACAGTAATCAGAGGAAAAATTGCAGAGGTCCGGCACTTCGAAAGTGAGGGTATTGGCAAAGGAAAGGGCAGAGCCGCGAAGGACGTCCCTAGGCCTCGCAAACAGGACAGGAAGAGAACGAGGGTTGTTTTTACTAGTGGCTTTACGTCGCACCGACGCAGATAGGTCTTATGGCGACGATGGGGATAGGAAAAGTCTAGGAATGGGAAGGAAGCGGCTGTGGCCTTAATTAAGGTACAGCCTCAGAATTTGCTTGGTGTGAAAATGGGAAACCACGAGAAACCATCTTTAGGAATGTCAACAGTGGGGTTCGAACCTACTATCTCCCGGATGCGCACAAGGGTTGGCCAAGTGAGGTGGGGTGTGAAGAGCCCGACACGAGTCAGTGAAAGCTGAGTTAGTAAAAGTGAGGATTGAGAGAGGTACGTGGAAATGTTTCAAAACTTTCTTTATGCTCAACGATGTCGAAATATAAATATTATATGCCAGACAACTGAATCTTAATGAGGCTCATTATAGTTCAAGTTTCATTATAATACACGTTCTCCACCAGTCAGAGTTCAGATTTTCATTATGATACAGCTGTTTGACCAATTAGTTAAGGATAGCATAACCAAACATGTCGGACACACATATTAACATCAATGCACCTTCTACGTCCAATATTCCACAACCACACGGCACATTCACTTCACCAACTGTACAATAAACAATTTGTGTTTGAAATAAAGCTAGGTTATGATAACCTTCTATCAAGGCTTTGAAAACATATGACATTGTCAAGGTCTCTGATCCACTCACGGAAAATCAATAACCCAGAGCACGCGCTCTGCGCTCTGTTCAGTTAACTCAACTCTCAAGCGACATTTCGACGGAAACTTATCAATATTTAAAAATTAGAGTTATAATTATCGTCGAGCATAAACAATCGTATGCAACTCGCCTATAACGGTAATTAAGACACGAGTGTGTTTATAAAACGAGCGAAGCTGGTTGCATAATGCACTATTTTTAAACATGAATAGGCTATGTCTTATGACTGTGGGATCGTTTGAAATTAAGGATACAAAATGCGCGATGTTACCTAGCAACCGTTGACGGATGGCCATGACTACGAGACATTTATAACGCACTAGGCAGACCTATCAAAGTTGGTCCTATGACATGAAAGTACAGTACATCTCCATCACGGCATGTTAGATTGCTATTTCCAAATAACATGCACGGTCATGAACCTCCTACAAAAGGTACTTTATAAAACATGGCGGCGTGTTCCATACAGCATTTCTTACCAGACTATCATGATACAGCATAAGTTCCTGTCGCCTAGCGACAATCTGTCCATCAGGTCGATCCAATCTTGGTGCGGCTTCGCAATTTAATGAAATTACATAAAATTACTCATAATAATAAAACTACCAATCCGATTTCGTTCAACCCACTCCATGATTCCCCTCAGATGTAATAAGAACAAATTGTGAACATTTCAGCGAAATCGGCCCAGTAGTTTTTGAGTCTATTAATCTCAAATATACCAAGATCCAATTTTATATATATAGACTAGTACATAAGCCTGTCTTCGACGGTCGAAATTGCTATCTACAAAGTAATTGGGAATTCTTAATGGACTATCAATATATCTTATGAATAAAAGTTACACTTTCCAGGTTTCATACGGCAATCGAATGGAATCAAAACAGGTATTGTAGAATTTCCTTCCAAACCATCTGAGTGCAGTTGTACCTCGGAGTTGTACTTTGACGTCTATGGATCTGCGTTCTCTCGATAAAATTACATACAACTACAGCGTCATATTCCCTCACTCACTGCGGAGAGGTCTGGAATTGAATCCAAGCTTTTGGCACGCATTCTACTTAGAAATTGCATAACGTCACCTCCTCTAACCTGCCGGCCAACATTTTGATGGATTTTTTCAACGAACGGGACTCGAACCGGCTAACCACGGTGCTAGACCATACGGGCCTAGACTTGAGCGTTAACGACCGTGGCCACCAGATAAGTTGCTGTCTCTCGTGCTTATGGATAAAGATAAACCCAGAATGAAAAAAACCCACATTCTTTTCACTGAAAGGCAGTATTTTTCATTGAACAGTTCAATAATGATGGTCACCATGGCATTGTTCTTGTAACCAATACTCACAATATATATCTGTGTCAGGCAACAGAAGCCAGGATGTACGCAGTTCGACATCATGCCGATAGAGACAGCTGTGTACTACGTCCTCATGGCGAATGTGCAACAACGACTTCGCTGATGGTTAGCGCCTACGTATTTTTCTTCAAAAAAGTAAAAAGGTCGTGGTCGCGAGAGGTTCATGGTATTTTTCTTGTAAAGAAGACACGGAATCTATAACGGCTACCAATTTCAGCTGTTGTAACCTTCTCAATATCGCTGTGAATGACAGAATTAAGGATTTTACATATTAAGTTATATAGAGAGAGATCTTTATGATCATTTCTTTTTCCCAAAGGGAAATATGACACCATATTTTTTCTCATGCGCCCATTGTTGTATAATTAAGAATGAAGTATGTGACAGTATAACGCGTTCAGACTGAGCTGTTTACGGTACAGCCTGAGTTCCTGAGGAACAATTGGTTACGTAAGCCACTTCCCGAGAGATTGCCAAGCCGCTGATTGCTCTCATTGAGCGCAACCTCACGCTCCCCCTGCAGCTCCGTGATCAAATCAAATGTTTGAATACTAACGGCTTATAACTGTAGAGTGGATGGCATGAACCATGCAGCACATCTTCCTCGGATGTGACCTCGTTCAGCAGCCTACCTGTCACGCTGGACCGTTTAACTCTGCTTCCACTTTAGCCTACTCATTGAACCCATACCTCATCAGTCCTGAGATTTTTTCTGTATAATGATTTAATGTTCTTGCCTTATCTGATGTATAATGATCTAGAAAGTGTTAAAAATTATATTCTCAACACCGTTTATGAAAACCTGTCTCGCAGATGCATTCTGTCAACAAATGGTGTTTACAAGTATATTTCTCTGTTAATTAATTCATGTATTTCTACTGTGATGTCAGTATTAATAGCTTTAAAGAAATACTACAAGAGAATAGAAATGTCATAACGTAAATATAGAATTGAAAAATATAAAATTAGCATGTCAGTTTCAGATGTCAAATCTGTGACCAAAAATTTCATTATCAGAATGAAAGTTTCTAATTTTGACTTGACGTATATCAAAATCTTCTCGAGCTCGTGTTGCAGCTGAAAACAGTTGCGTATATTTTCATCGCACTCGCGCCGAGCATGTTCAAAGACAACAGCGATTGTAGACTATCTGTAGGTTGTGGAACAGAAGTGTTTGATTTTGACTTCTTTGGCGCTGGGAGGCACGAAATGTGCATCATCATCATCATCATCATCATCATCATCATCATCATCAGACGACGAAGCAGACTCGGATGCAGGGCGTTGAAACTCCTCATAATTCTCACTAAACTGCAGGCGATCTTGAGCCTCTTCGTTTCGTCTGAACTCGATCCATGTAGCACAAGTTGTATGACCGGTTGTGGCTAGTATTCAGCGTGTCTAAGGAATCAGCGCCACCCATAATCAATCAGTCAGTCACCTCTGATCTGCATTTAGGACTGACGCCCACGTGGCAGATTACCTATCATTTGTGTACCTAGTCTTTTCTTAAATGATTTCAGTGAAGGTGGAATTTTATCGAACATCTAACTTGGTAAATAATTCCAATTCCCTGCCGGGCTGAGTGGCTCAGACTGTTGTGCCGCTGGCCTTCTGACCCCAACTTTTCAGGTTCGATCCTGGCTCAGCCCGGTGGTATTTGAAGCGCTCAGATACGTCAGCCTCCTGTGGATAGATTTACTGGCACTTAAAAAGATCTCCTGCTAGACAAAATGCCGGCACTTCGGCGTCTCCGAAAACCGTAAAAGTAGTTAGTGGGACGTAAAGCCAATACAATTTTTTATTATTATTATTATTATTATTATTATTATTATTATTATTATTATTCCTATAAACGAAGATTTGAACCAATTTTTCCTCTTGAATTCCAACTTTATCTTCATACTAGCAGTTACCCGCGGCTTCGCTCGCTCCCGTCGTAACTTCATAAAAGTAATCGTTCCTCGCTACTGTACTAAGACATTATCTGAAAATCAAAAAAAAAGTATAAAAACTCATCGAAATTTGAGTTTCATTTACTCCCAGAAACTCTTCGTAAACCACATTTGTGGTATTGCCTTTTGGGGCTAAGATGACCATGTGACATACGACTGTACATGTGAGAAACAGACTTCTCTCAAGTCGAAAAACTAAGTTTCTTTATTTTTAAAGAAGATTACTCATACCTATTTTCACGTCTGTAACATCTTCAGTTTTTGAGATATAAGTATCCCCATAAAAATAATTCAACCTCTTTATCAGTCTTTCCCCCACTCCCACCTCCACCTAAGTGGATTTTCCAAAAAAACATGTTTCTTTACTTTTAAAGGAGATTCAAATAGCAATTTTCACGTCTGTAACATCTTTAGTTTCTGAGATGTAGGTATCCTCGTAATAAATAATTCAAATTTCTTTTCACCCCCGTTAAGTGCCTTTTCCGAAAACAAAAAGAAAATACATATTCTTATATTTTTAAAGGTCTTTTCAAATATCAAGTTTCATGTCTGTAACATGTTATGTTTTTGACACATAAAGTACATATACCGTTACACATTTTAAAAATTCACCCTCTTTTTCAATTCTTTTCACCCCCTTAAGTGGGTTTTCTTTATTTTCAAAGGAGATTCCAAATACCAATTTTCACGTCTGTAACATCTTCAGTTTTTGAGATATATTGTAGATATGCCCATTTTAAAAATTAACCCCCTCTTTTTGTTTCCCCTTAAGTGGATTTTCCGAAACCAGTATATCTATTTTTCTTTACGTTTACAGGATATTCCAAATACCAATTTTCATGTCTGTAACATGTTACGTTTCTGAGATATACTGTAGATATAGTCTTTTTTAATTTCATCCCTTTCCTCACTCCTGTTCTCCCCGCATTAATTGGATTTTCCAAAAACAAATAATACGCGTTTCTTTATTTTTAAAGAAGATTCCAAATACCAATTTTCATGTCTGTAACGTGTTCAGTTTCTAAAATGTAAGTATCCTCATAAAAGGTATTCAACCTCTTTTTCACCTGTTTCCCCCCCCCTTAAGGAGATTTTCCAAAAACTAAAAAATATGTGTTTCTTTATTTCTAAAGGAGATTCTAAATACTAATTTTCACGTCTGTAAATTTTTCATTTTTTGAGATATAGATATACTCATTTAAACAATTCACCCCCATTTTCACCCCCTTAGCGACGGAATAAAATCCTCCCTTAGTGAGCACCTACATTCTAATATCAATGTATCCCCAAAATTTCATTTCTCTATGTCCAGTAGTTTTGGCTCAGCGATGATGAATCAGTCAGTCAGTCAGTCAGTCAGTCAGTCAGGACATGTTATTTTATATGTATAGATTGTAATATTTTCTACTTTTAAAAACGCTATTCAAACTTATTCGTCTACTGATATCATTCCACACCGTCTCTTCGCTGATAGCTCGGAACATACCACTTAATTCAGCAGCTCGTCTCCTTACTCCCAAGTCTCCCCAGACCAAAGTTCGCACCTCTTTTAGCAGAAATCACCAAGAACAAATCTAGCTGCTTTTCTTTGGATCTCTTCCAGTTCTCGAATCGAGTGTGCTGTAGGCCTTTACAATGCCTGGACGTTCACTTGTACACGCAAGTACAATCAAGTACCGGTAGGTACACCTCTACGCCGCACATTTAAATCTTGCGCCAATAAAACCTCCTCTACTGGAGGAACAGTGAACTTGGAACTAGACCTCCTTAAACTTTTACTCAGAAGATGTCACTACCTTAATTTTGTGATTGTGAAGTCTCCAGGACTGTGTGAATTTCAACGTGTTTTGGTTACCATTTATCAATAAGTTTGGACTTTCTACAACAGATGTCACTACAAAAACTATGATCATGCACCCTGGTGCGAAGTGAAAGAACGTTTTTCGAAGAAATTTTGTATTCATAAGTTTTTCTTTACTAAATTTCGTTCATTCATTTGTGGGTTGGCAATATTGATCTTTTCTTTCCGCCAGTTTTGAATCCAGCCAATCGCTAATTTTTGTAATTAATTTTCGACCAATCCTGGATTTCTTCTTCGACTTTGAGTGTAATTTTTCTATGGTCCAATAAAATTGAGAGGGTGTGGCTTGATTATTCATGAAAGGTCTCGAACCTTCCCCGAGGGTTTATAAACTGCGGATTTTCACGTCTCTTGGCCATTTGATCAACATCTAACTAAGTGTGTGTATGTGAAGCAGGAGGCGGGAGCTGCCTCTTTCAGCAGGCAGCAGTTCTTCATCAAGGCAATGGCCGTTTAACATCTTTATTTCTTGCTAGCTACGCAGTTTAACCCGAGGGATAGGTCCGAAACTTTAATATGTAACCAAATTCACTAAAATGTAAATTCTGCCGGCTATGTGAAAATTTCATTAAATCTGTAACTGTAATTCGGGGATAGAGAGTGATTTACCTTCTCGAGCTCCCCTTCATATTGGTTTGAAGTGACTACGTTTTGTAACTGGTTTTCTTCTTTTCCGTACTGTATGAAATTATTCTTATACGAGTCACCCCCATAGTTTGGGAATAGCCCCTGTTTCATCGGCCTAGTGCCTTTTAGGTTTTAAGAATGCATATTTAGGAGTGCAAGTACACGCCTCCATTCAATTTGGTGTTTCGGGCCATTTCTTTAACCTGTTCTTTTCTGCTAAGGCCCAGTAGGTTGGGTACAAGATACCCCTGTTTCTTTTTTATAAGCTGTGCCTTGATGGCAAATAATTGTAAGTTTCTGGTATTGCCTTAAGTAGGCTTGCAAAACTGAGAGCGTGTCAGCTCTTTTCTAGTGTGGTAACTGTGCCTCTGGGAGGCTTGATATTTGAAGTTGGGAGCAAGTGCTCCAGGGATTAGGGGCTTTCTGCCCTTTGAACAATTTGTGCTCGCCTGTAAAAGTTGAGCTAGGGGCTCAAAATTATAATACTAGGGCTTGTAGCCCAAGAGTGTTAAAATTCTGAAATCTTGGATCTTTCTGTTGTTTCCAAATTGTTATTGTGAAAAGGTGTTATAACTTTGTTGTTTCTTCTGAAAATATAGCATTTGTTAAAATTTTAAATTAACTTTGACTTTGTAGTTAGACCCGTTCATCCCGGCACCTTCTTTCACCTCTGATGGTCCACCAAACCACGGTAACAAGTGGTAGCAGAGCGTGGTTTCGATCCACGGACCTCTGGGTTATAAGTCCAGCACAATAACATTTGGAAATATCGCAGCTCGTCTCTTTCCGATAGTAGTAATGTTGCAAAGACTTTAACGAATATCCTATAGGCAGCACCACCGTTTGGACAAGCGAATACCATCAAAGTACCAGTGCAACAATGGCCGCGCCACTTCAAACGTGCACGAAAGGACAACAGAGGTATGTTACTCTGTTATTCAGTAGGGAAGGTGTGAATACTGAAATTTGACAAATGACGATTCACTGGATAATAATATAGTATGGCGATGCATGTTTGTCACAGCAGCAACATGGCAATGCTTGGCCCCATACTGCCTGAGTAACCTTCATTTTATTGTCATCTACATCCACCGCCATACTTACCGGGCTTCGCCCCTCGTAATTACTACTTGTTTGTGCCACTCAAGGAGGCACTGGCAGGAAGGACTCTGCGTTCGTATGGAGATGAAGCGTGAAAGTGGTGCACTAATGGCTGCGTAGACAACCATAAGACTTTTCTTCAAACAACGAAATGTTTGGGGTTGGAGTCTGTCTGGAATTAGCGTCAACAGTTTAACGTAGAGAAATTGGCGTGGACAGAAACCTGTCACCGTGGGAATCAGGCAGCCGATGTTCGTCCTCTATCTTCACCATCTTCCTCACATTATTTATGTCTTCTGTATACGGTAAGTACAAATGGCACCTCGTTTTAAATGAGTTCCCACTGTCTTTGACTGGCGTTTCGTCTAGGTCACAGCAAATCCCCTTGCTCACGCTAACATTACAGATGACAGCAGTATTTTTTTCTCATAATGCGTATTTTGAGCATATTTATGCCCACAAAATTGTGTACTAAATCACCGACCATTTTGTTGGACGTATATCTTGTGTCTTCTTCTTTTCTAGCCTATTTCAGTCCACTGCTGGATATAGGCCTCTTCCATATGTTTCCATAGTCTTCGGTCTTGAGCCACTTGGAACCAGCGTGTTCCAGCCAACAGCTTTATGTCATCGAGCCATCTCTTCTGGGGTCTTCCCATACCTCTCTTTGTTCCCATGGTCTCCAGTGAACAATCCTCAAGGTCCACCTGTTGTAGTCTTGTCGAGCTACGTGTCCTACCCATTGCTATTTTAGTCTTGTGACATGCCATAGGAATACTATGTGCAGGATCAGCTGCCCTATTGCTGGGAGTTGATCATGATGCTACCTATTTCTTCTTTCGATTTATCTGAACTCTTTATCTCCCTTGTGAGTGGAGTGAAATGTGCCCCCTGCATGTCGTAAGAGGGCAACAACCCAAAGACCTCTACTCGCCCTCTCGACTTCTGAGCCCAAAAACATCTTCATGCTTCTTTACTTTCCCATGTAGCGAAGAAATTTACACGTTTTTCCCCCTATAGGAATCCATGCGCTTTTTAAGCGCTGGAGGACTTGCACTGAACGTAACGGAAACTGTGTAGGAAAATTATACAGTTGTCTACCACTTACGCTGAATGAAGTAAATTGAAAAAATCTACTGTAGTTTTTAACCCGCCTTCGTACCTCATTCCGGTATCAGCGTCGGCACTTGAACACATCGGAACAACTGAACGATTTTATCAAACCACATTACAAGCGAAAGATATGTACGGGTGCGATTTAGTACTGTATTTTTTTAAAATCTGTCGGCCAGATGTAACCTCCATTGTGGCAATATTGACGCTGCTGAGGTAATGACGTTCAGAGCACGATTGGCGTGTCTGCATGTTATGTAAGGTTCTACTCAGCGGTGGTGGTGATTCAGGAAATACCATCCTCTATTGACACTAATGAGTGCGGTATTACCAAAGCTAAATGTCAATTATTCACTACGGACCGTGCTCTAAACATCTAGAGGAGAAATACAACACCCGATCCGAAATTGGGAGGTGATTCGTCTGCTGTTTGGTGTTCGAGGAGTGATATCTAAACTCTGCGTAAACTTCTTTTGGAGTTTGTTTACCTTGATCTGTGCGTTGGTTCGGGTCCACTCAGCCTATCTGAGAACAGTTGAGGAACTATCTGGCGCTGACATAGTGGGCGTGGTCTAGAGAGTCAAGAATACAGCCGAGAGGATTCCGCGTGCCGATCACACGACACGTCGTAATCTGCAGAGCTTTGGACTGCAAAGCCTTCGTTTCCTAGGCCACGGTCCCTCGAGGCTGTTGCGCCATTGGAGATTGGTTTGTTTTCAGAAAAAGTCCGAACGTTGTTCTGTGAACTATAAAAACATCACTTCATTCTCTTTTTCATTCTGAGATGGTTTGACAGATTTCTTATTGGACATATGGGAAGAATGCTCTTCTAGTTTATATCCCTACTTTCAGATCTGCTACTGCAGTTCGCCAATTATCTCCTTTTCTCGCCCTCCTGACTGCCTTCAGTTTTGTTCAATAATTGCTACTGCAACCCGTCATGGTTTTGTCCAATATTGTATGCACAGCGCAGCTGACCAAGCCCCGGCGAGCGGGACTAACTAACGTCTCTCAATCCAGCGGAAGTGTTGTTGACCTCACACGCTTTCCACTGACATGCTTAGAGACAACTACTACTTTTCTTCAGATCTGCTTCTAGTTTTCCGTAATGTTTTACCCATAAAATGTATAAATTAATCTATGATATCGTTGTGAAGAAACAATAGCTCGTATGTCACAATGCTCTTCCTATGATCATCTTCCTTAAGTCCGGCCACGCCTCCCAGCCACATAACGGGTCGTCTGAAAAATGTTCGTTGTGTTCAATTTCCTATGCAAATGTGTAAAGATAAATGAACCTTAAATACAGTATACTGTAGAAGTACGTAAATACGTCATTCCTACAGTACGGTACAGTAAAGTGGTATTTATTTATTTATTTATTTATTTATTTATTTATTTATTTATTTATTTATTTATTTATTTATTTATTTTATTTATTTATTTGGGAAACCATAACAGCGATATGCCTAATTACTCAGTTCCACAATGAAAAATGTATTTACATTGGAGTTGCAAAATGCAAATTTTAAATAACAAAAGTAGCGGAAGAAAATTAAAAACTAACAAGATAACCGTAGGGAAACAACAATTAACAAAACGTAACGGGAAATGAAAAGAACAAGGGAAATTAAACTAAAGCGAAGAGTAGAACTTACAGATGGCACTAAGTAACGGTTTAGTACAGTAAAAAAAATGCGTTATGTACAATAGAGGGGACAGCAATAAGGAGAGAATAAAGGAATATGTAGGAAAGGAGCTAGGTTGAGTTAAGGAAGAATCGATTAAAGGAGGCATACGAAAAAAAAAAGTCCAAGTTCCTATCAGAAGATAAAAGAGTTAAGGAGGATTGGAATTCCGATAAATAAAGTTATTTTGAATAAGAGAGAGGCGGGAATAGGGAATATGAATTTGCTGGTTTTGCGAGTTGGTACACGTAGGGAAGAGGATGTAGATTCAGGAGAACGAACGAATAAACCGTTAACGGCGTTATATTGGAATCTAAGGTCGCAAAATGAACACAACGAAAATTGTTCTCATGGATTATTTATCCCTATGAGGCTGGCAGGCGTCACCATTCCTGAGAGCAATAATGGAAGAACATTGTGACATACGAGATTTTGATATGAGCGTACCGTACATCGTGCATAACTGTTGTATTTTATAAACACACTAAGTCTACATAGGGTATAACTTTTAAATTTGGTAGTAAAAGTTCAGTTATACGTTTCGGCTAAATAATAATAATAATAATAATAATACAAATCCCCTCAACAATTTTGAAGTTATGGGACTTTTGTCAAAGCCAGGTACACGATAATGTCTTTGTTGACTTCTGGAACAGACCGAGAATCAACAAAGATACCATCCATGCCGTTGCTCTTACAGCATCAATCAATCAATCAATCAATCAATCAATCAATCAATCAATCAATCAGTCAATCATCGCCATTTGCTCTGCATTTTGGACTGTCGCCCAGACGCCAGGTTTCCTATCAGTTACCTTTTCTTAAATGATGTCAAAGAACTTGGAAATTTATCCCTAACTCCAATTTCTATAAATGAATAACTGCTCGAATTTGATCTCTTGAATTGTAACTTTACCTTATGATCTTTCCTATTTTTAAAAGATCCGCTCAAACTTATTCGTCTACTAATGTCATCCCACGCCATCTCTCCACTGACAGCTCGAAACATACCGCTTACTCGAGCAGCTCGGCCTCTTATCCCTTAGTCTTCTCAGCCCAAGATTTACAATATTTTTCGTAACACTCCTGTTGTTTGTCGGATATCATCCACAACAAATCGTGCTGCTTTCCGTTGAATCTTTTCTAGTTCACATATCAAGTGTTGTTCCCATACACTAGTATGCCCTCTCCTTCACATCCTTACTACAATCTCTGAAATACTATATATCTGTAACCGTTATTTACGGCATCGTTAATATGATTACGCCAATAAAGACCTAGCTACTTACTGTGATCCCCATAAGGTACTTTTGCCCCATCAACGCAGTAACTAAGAGTGAGAGGACTTTTCCTCTTGGTGCAACTCAAAACCTGACTTTTCATTCCGCTGACCATCTCACAACATTGCCTTTGCAGTCGCTCACAATCCTGGAACTTATTTATTACTCTATAACATAGTTCATCCGCAAATAGCCTTATCTCTGATTCCAGGTCTTTACTCACATAATTTACATAAATAAAACATTAAAATCCAATAATACTACCTCCCCACCCCACCCCGCAAACACCCATACTCCTCTCTTAATCATTTCAAGATCCGATAACGCTTCACCTACTCTAATTCTCAAAGTTCTGTTTTCCAGAAATTTAGTCTCCCATTCAACCACTGTTTTGTCTTGTCCAATAGCCCTAATTTTCGTCAACAGTCTCCCATGATCTATCCTATCAAAAGCGCTGTATAGATCAATAGCGATCCAGCCCATTTGACCTCCTGAATCTAAAATATCTACTATAGGCCTATCCTACAAGTTGAGCATCACTGGGATAACCTTCCCGAAACACGAAATACCTTGAATCCATCGGAGTATTTAGACACTATTTGTGTTCATCCTCGTTTTCACGCACTCAACGCAACGTAAATCTCAAATCTTACTGATTTTTATTTATATAATTTGGGATATAGTGGTTTCGGTCCCCACTGTCGGTAGCCTTGAAGATGGTTTTGTGTGGTTTCGCATTTTCACATCAGGCAAATGCTGGGGCTGTACCTTAATGAAGGCCACGGCCCTTCCTTCCCACTCCTAGTCCTTTCCTATCCCGTCGTCCCCATAACACCTGTCTGTGTCGGTGCGACGTAAAGCAAATTGTCAATTTATTTACATAATTTCCTTTGTTCATTACCTCTCTGGACTATTGACTTATAAATTAGTTGTAGTAATCTGGATCCTTGCGGTCACCTGTAATTTCAGACAAATTAATACATAAGAAAGGCGATAATAATAATAATAATAATAATAATAATAATAATAATAATAATAACAATAATAATAATGCTTCGACGCCAACAGAGCGTTTGACGTTCGTGCTCATTACCGTATTTCACCTCTATAGTCAGTGTTACAGTCGAAGGGAAATCAGAGTTATTGCTATTCTTCAGTAATTATGTTTCCATTCTAGCGAGACTTCGCGTAGAGAGTGTGGTAAACTAACAACATAGTTACAGAGATCTTCATTAACCTGTCCTTATAATATCATCGTACATGCTGCATCAAGCATGTCTCCATATTATTCCAGGCCAGTCGGTCACTGGCTTAGAATACGGTAAATCTCTTAACATAGAAGGTAGCGTCATTCCCGAAGCGAAATTAAATGCTCACTGCTTAGAGAGTGGGAACAGAAATACTGTACATGAAACTACTTCGACTACAACGCAACAAGAGTGATTCTGTTTTCGGCACCAACGGAGCTGGAGAGCCCTTCCAGATCACAACAGGTAGGAATCAAGGATTGATTGATTGATTGATTGATTGATTGATTGATTGATTGATTGATTGATTGATTGATTGATTGATTGATTGATTGATTGATTGATTGATTGATTGATTGATTGATTGATTGATTGATTGATTGGGGAAACCGCGGAAAACCATCTTCAGGGCTGTCGACAGTGGGGTTCGAACCCACTATCTCCCGAATACAAGCTGATAGCTACGCGACCATTTGCTCGGTAAAAGTAATTTTCTGAAAACGTTGAGATCGAACAAGAAATCAATAATACAGTTGAGAAAGCCAATGGTATCTACTAGCTCAATCCGAGCAAGAAATAAGTGTCATAGAAGACTACGCTTCGGATTTGTCGGTAGATTTACTCGCATGTAAAAAAAAACTGCTGCGAGACTAAATTCCGGCACCTCGCCATCTCCGAAACACGCAACAGTAGTTAGTGGGACGTAAAGCCAATAACAGTAGCATATTATTTATTATTGATATCTATAGTGTATGCTAGTCACTCCAATGATCCGAATGGGTGTCTCCCCCTGTGGGTGGGGGCGGTAGAATAACACCCACGGTAACCCCTGCCTGTCGCAAGAGGCGAGTAATCGGGGCATCACGGGCTCTGAACTTTGGAGCGTGGTTTGGCAACCACGGGACCCTTAGCTGAGTCCTGACATTGCTTCCACTTACTTGTGCCAGGCTCTTCACTTTCATCTGTCCTATCCGACCTCTCTTGGTCAACTCTCGTTCTTTTCAACCCCGACGGTATTAGAGCACTCGACGCCTAGGGAGTCTTCATTTTCACGCCCTTCGTGGCCCTTGTCTTTCTTTGGCCGACATCTCGAAGTGTCGGATCCCTTCCGTTTTTTTCTCTCTGATTGGTGTTAAATGGAGGATGGCTGCCTAGTTGTACTTCCTCTTAAAACAATAATCACCACCACCTCCGTATGGGTGCTGAGGGACAATCTAAGTACGGTAAGTATTTAGGCTAGATGTGAGGGAACTAGAAGCGGATGAACTGGGATCAGATGGACAGTGAAATTGCGTAGTATGGAGGGAACGACCCAAATCGGCAACTGGCACGAGATACAAAAAAACGAAAAGTACGGAAAACTGTTGGAAGGTCCGACGCCGAGTGCCAAAAAGAAGCGGTGAAGCGGAAGAACAGTTTCCATACTGCCAGTAGCGGGGACTGGGAAGTATAGTGGGGGATCCATGGCCCAACAGCCCCGAGCGCTGCTTAACTCGAAGGCCTGCAGATTACGAGGTGTCGTGTGGTCAGCACGACGAATGCGCTCGGCCGTTATTCTTGGCTTTCTAGACCGGGGCCGCTATCTCGCCGTCAGATAGGTCCCCAACTGCAATCACGTAGGCTGAGTGGACCTCGAACTAGTTCTTACATGCAGGTAAAAATCCCTGACCTGGCCGGGAATCTAACCCGGGGCCGGGACCAGCTCATATAGTGGGGGTTAGACAACAAAATTGAAAAAAAAAAAAGGCTACAAAATGTTAGCGTTTTGATGTTCTCAGAGTGAATTTGGACCGAGAGAGAAGTAAAGGTTGATATTGTACCAACTTAACTGCGGTAATAATAGTTTTCTTGAATTCATTACTATACAATAAAAACTGTAATCAAACGAACAGTTACACATGTTCGCAATTTGTGCCATCAGATACTAATCGCGCTTCATCACGCGAGTCTCCTTGCTAAGGCGTTGAATGACATTTTGTGCGCATTACCACTGGGTAGGCTATTTTGTTAATATTTAAAGAAATTAAAGGAAAAATTACGCAATAGAAAACAGGATTTGCATGTATTTTTAACACAGTCGAACTTCGATATCTCGAACCTCCATTACTGGAATTTTCAGTATCTCGAAGTAACAAAATTCCCGGCCGTTTGCCCTGCTCTTCCTGTGTATTTCTCTATTACTGGAAATTCGGTTGGACAAATTTCTCGATTTCTCGAAGTAAACATTTCCTCCCCTGAAGGAAAAAATACTCTATAACTCGAAATTTGTGCAACATTAACTGTGCAATACGGCACTTGTGATTTATGAGGAACAGTTAACAAGTAAAGAAAGAGTTACAGTGATGCTGGGAGTTGATATGACGGGAATCGAAAAACTAAAAATTCCAATGTTCGGAAAATGGGCAAAGCCTCGTTGTTTCTCGGGTGTGAATTAATTACCGGTCACGTAAGAAAGCAACCCCCGAAGTCGCGGACGAAAAGCGCCATTTGTGAATCTCGGCTGCGCGGTATTGACAAGAAGTGTCAACGTGAAGGGAGGAAGAGACTAACGGGTTCTTTTACAAAGGTGTTAACGGAGGTTTGTTTCTTGTTTAAAAGTACGTAGTGCATCCTGTGTTCTAAAAGTTACTGTAATAAGGGTTATAATTAAAGTGATGCCGTAAAATAGAGTTTGTATATTTTTACATAGTGTTAAAAATAATGTATTCAGTACAAGCCTGAAGATACATATGATTCAAGTATGTGTTATAATGCGCAAAAACGGTATTTCAGATAACTCGAAATAAAATTTAGCTCCCGAGGTGATTCGAGATATCAAGGTTCCACTGTAATTACTAGTTTTACGTGTTTGAAATGGAATGCAATTTGTATTTATTTTTTTTCACAATCGCCGCCACTGCATATTGCAAAGTACGAACAATGATAATCTTTAATGATTTACTTCCTGAGTGCAGTTTACTCCGCCGTCTATTACTTCCACCTCTTGCCCATTTCCTGTAACGTAGGTTAATTCTCTCGGCCGGGGCAGGCTTTCAGCAGAACACAAAGCTATCCTCGTCAGAAGCTGAGTCGAATTCTTTTTTTTTTTTCTAAGGCTTCTGGTTCAAGTTTCACATCCTCCCTCTCCGCGTTTTTAAGGTTCCTCGGCATATGTTCTTGTCAGAGGCTTCCCGCGCTCTGCAGATGCTGTCCTTATTTTGGTGTCATATTTCAAGTAAATGACTGCTAGGTCCCAATATTGGAAGTATCCTGATACTTGATTGAAGTTAATCTCAGCCGGCTGTTGTTTCAAACCCACAAGTTAGAGACGGCGAGCTCTAATTCATCACTCACGCCATTTGATGGCAAAGACGATTTATTTTGCACCCACAAGAAACAACTTCACTCCCGCCGGGCCTTCTGACACGCAACTTGGCAGGTTCGATCCTGGCTCAGTCCGGTGGTATTTGAAGGTGCTCAAATACGTCAGCCACATGCCGGTAGATTTACCGACACGTAACAGAACACCTGCGGGACAAAATTGCGGCACCTCGGCGTCTCCGAAAATCGTAAATGTAGTTAGTGTGACACAAAGCAAATATTTAAAAAAAAATCACTCCCAAGGACAAAATGAGGAGTCCTTTAGCCCTTTACATACAGTGGTGGAAATTAGTACAAAGGCAGTATAAAGGCACGCGGTTTTGTGCGGAGAGAAAAGTTTTTTGCACGCATTTTCCCCGTACAGTTTTCAATCAAAGCATACAAAATACAATCTCACTTTACATTTACCATTTGTACTTCGAGAAAGAAAAATACGTTTCTTATACCTATGTGGAAATTGATATAAAGGCACTGTATTTTTGTTAGAATAAACTAGGTAAACATTAAACATATCACAACAATGACCTAGTATTTAGCTGAAGCTTCATTGTTCTTAATAACTGGGAAAATCCTCTTGGGTATCGAGTGTATGAGAACAGTGATCACTTATTCTGAGATTGAGGTCCACTCCACTCGAAAGTCAGTTTTTAGCTCAGCCCCAGTCGCCAACTGCCGTCCACTGTGATAAACACGTCTTGCTAGGATCCCCCATAAATTCTCTGTTGGTCTTAAATCTGAACTTCTTGATGGCCAGCTCATAAGTGTAATTCATTTATCTTGAAACCACTTCTTTGTCTTTGCAGGCCTGTTATCTTGTTGGAAAATTAAATTATCATCGTCAAATTCGTCGTACATACGAACCAATTCAAATTCCAGCATTTCTGTGTAATCATCAGGTTTCATTTTGGGGTGCAGCCATGCTATTATAGAAGTGCCTTCAGCACAGAATGCTGCCCAGATCATAACGCTGCCGCCACCCCGAACTTGTTCTTCTTTACGGATATCTGCCAGTAATACTGAAATCCATCTGGCCCGTCCAAATTAAATTTCTTCTCATCGCTCCATTCTACGGTCCATGACATACGTTCTTCAGCAAACGTCAATCTAGTCTACTTACGAGCATCGTTTAAAGGTGGCGTAGGGAGTCGTTTCTTGAATGCAAGATTCTCGTCTTCAGCCAGGATTTCTCTAACGCGTCTGGAAGTGACTCGTAACTGAAAATCAGCCACGATTTGAGAGGAACATAAGCTGTTGACTTTTGCTTTACGGAGAATCAAACGCTTATCCGCTGCTGACTATTTCTTGTCCGACAGTATTTGCCATTTTGTCCATTATGTGCACCTAATTTGACAAAATTATCAATAACACAACTTGAAATCCTTAATTTCTTAGCAATTCGGTGATTACACAGGCCCACTTCTTTGTAAGCCTTAATACTTGCTTGCTGTTCGCCTGAGAGAGACTTTCCACGTGGCATTATTACAACCGCTGTACGTGAGAACTGTGCGATGTTTGCAGACACACCTTCAAGCTGTAACTGTTTACATTTCTCCCTGATGCAAGTCAAGCAGCGAACCTGCCTTTATACCAGCTTCTTCCCCTACAACCACCGTTCGTCTTTTATTTATTTACTAGCTGATGTAGCTTCGCTACGGGATTCTCAGAAAGACTGACTTGGTGGTTTTCCTAACTGGATTCAACATAGGTCATTACAAAAACGTCAGTAGGAATGTAGCGATTGAAAGCAATGTTATGATATAAAATACTCGATCAAATGAAAAACCGCACACTTTCTCACTTTCAACGAACAGTACTACGGTGCCGATCTAAGAGTCCAAAGTTCCAGAGCTGGAATAACCAGGTCGCAGACTGCCGTGAACACTCCTCTGTCATTATTCCGTTAAATACGCACACTACTCATTCCAATCAGTGGCTCAGAGTAGGGATTATATAGCTCGAATACTATGATGAACCAGTGTGTTACGTACCAGATATATCAGAAAATGTATGAACCAGAGGAACGGCATGCTAAAGAAGAAGGTTATCTTACACCCCAGCTACTTCCCACCAATATACAGGCAGGCTGTTACAGTCGGTACGACTAAGCGAGTTGGCCGTGTGGTTAGGGGCGCGCAGCTGAGAGATTGCATCCGGGAGATAGTGGATTCGAACCCCACTGCCGGCAACCCTGAAGATGGTATTCGGGAGATGACGGGTTCGAGCCCCACTGTCGGCAGCCCTGACGATGGTTCTCCGTGGTTTCCCATTTTCACACCAGACAAATGCCGGGACTGTACCTTAATTAAAGCCACGGCCGCTTCCTTCCACTTCCTAGACCTTTCCTATCCCATCGTCGCATAAGACATATCTGTGTCGGTGCGACGTTAAGCAAAAAAAAAAAAAGATGGTATTCCGTGGTTTCCCATTTTCACACCAGTCACGCCAGGCTGTACCTTAAAGCCAAGGCCGCTTCCTTCACACCACTATTCATTTCCTATCCCATCGTCGCCATAAGACTTACCTGTGTCGGTGCGACGTCAAGCAAATTAAAAAAAACCCTCGGTACGCTGCAGTAATCCTATCTATCGGGGATTTTTTTTTTTTTTTTTGCTAGGGGCTTTACGTCGCACCGACACAGATAGGTCTTATGGCGACGATGGGATAGGAAAGGCCTAGGATACAGCCCCAGCATTTGCCTGGTGTGAAAATGGGAAACCACGGAAAACCATTTTCAGGGCTGCCGATAGTGGGATTCGAACCTACTATCTCCCGGATGCAAGCTCACAGCCGCGCGCCTCTACACGCACGGCCAACTCGCCCGGTCTATCGGGGATGAGAGGAAAGAGAAGACAAAAAGCACATCACAACAAACAATGGTCAATATAGTGTTATTGTTGATAAAGTTTATGAGCTTTCTATATTGCAGGCCTTCACATTAGTTTTCTTTCGACTCTGTGATATTAGGGTGTCTTACAAAATTATTTATATCGTAGACTGTAGTTCCTTATTCTCAGACTTTACATACCGATTTCCACTAAATTCTGTTTACCCATTTTCTCGTGACTCGGCGCTGATACGGACTTAGTAACAAAAATCCAAATTCATGAATATCTCCGATTATATGCGGTACGGTAACAATGTATAAGACATAAGTGATCGGAAATTTAATCTTACATAACTACTACTAACTTACGACATAACTAAAGTTAGGTTAGTTATGTAGTATTTATCGATACGACCACTAATAACATAAATAACTTATTTGAGAATTACATTTCAGACCTTCCCCTAAACTACCATTTCACTCAGCATGAATAAAATAATTTGTAGCCTAGATTGCAGTGGTTCATCACCCGTCGTTACATACCGATTTTCATTAAATTCTCTTCAGCCGTTTTATCGTGATGCGTGTACAGACAGACAGACAGACAGACAGACAGATAGACAGACAGACAGACAGACAGAAATTACGGAAAAGTAAAAAATGCATTTCGTTGTCACTGTGGACATAACCGACACAGAAATACCATTCTTTTCAAATTCTGAGTAATGTACAGACAAAACTCTTATTTTATATACTGTATATAGATGTATCGATACGACCACTAATAACATAAATAACTTATTTGAGAATTACATTTCAGGCCTTCCCCTAAACTACCATTTCACTCAGCGTGAATAAAATAATTTATAGCCGAGCTTGTAGTGGTTCATCACCCGACATTACATACCGATTTTCATTAAATTCTCTTCAGCCGTTTTCTATTGTTGCGTGTACAATCAGACAGACAGACAGACAGACAGACAGACAGACAGACAGACAGACAGACAGAAATTACGGAAAAGTAAAAAAATGCATTTCTTTGTTATTGTGGACATGACCGATACAGAAATACCATTCTTTTCAAATTCTGAGCAATGTACAGGCAAAACACTTATTTTATATATAGATTACATTTCAGGCCTTCCCCTAAACTACCATTTCCCTCAGTGCGAATAACATTATTGATAGCCTAGATTATAGCGACCTGTTCCCCAAATTTGCATACCAATTTTCGTGAAGATACGACCACTAATAAAATAAATATTTGACAATTAAATTTTAGGCCTTCCCCTAAACTGCCATTTTTCTCAGCGTGTATAGCCTATATTGTAGCGAGTTATTTTCCATCTTTGTTTAGCGATTTTCATTAAGACACGACCACTAATAACATAAATACTGAGAATTAAATTTCAGGCCTTCCCCTAAACTACTATTTCACTCAGCGTGATTAAAATAATTTATAGCCTAGATTGTAGAGGTTCATCACCCGACTTTATATTCCGATTTTCATAAAATTCTCTTCAGCCGTTTTCTCGTGATGCGTGTACAGACAGACAGACAGACAGACAGACAGACAGACAGACAGACAGACAGACAGACAGACAGAAATTACGGAAAAGTAAAAAATGCATTTTCTTGTTACTGTGGACATGACCGATACAGAAATACCATCAAATTCTGAGCAATGTACAGACAAAACTCTTATTTTATATATATATGTTGTCGATATTGATGCTTTGAAGAATATTTACGTACAATTAGAGTAAAAATGTAACATACCCTTGGCTGTATAGTCGAGGATTTCTAAAGTCGCTGGCCTGGAAATGATCTGAACAGATCTTATAATTCGTATATAAGCGTAACGTTCCTTGTTTCTTGTACACTTTATCCAAATCGCTTCTGTGACATTTCAAAACCCACAAATCACACCTACAACAACACATCGGTATTGAAGGTTAACTGCTGCACTATACAATAAAATATGCGTATTATATTTTAAGCCAGTTAAAATATGGGTCGAGCAGGTCAGAAGATTATGAAGTACTATAAAAATCTCTTTGTCACTGGAAGAATATATTTATATGCAAACACAATATTACTCACATTTTCTTGTCACGAGGGAAGCGAAAGAAAGACCGCGCATTCTTCTCTACTTTATAGTTACTGCAGCCAAACACAGCACATACCTTTCCCCTCATGTTGAGAGCAGATATCAAGGAATGACACACGCTACTATTTAATTATGTCAACTCACTGAAAACGCATAAATAACACCAAAAACTTCACACACAAATACACGTGCTCTTATGTCAGAATCAGTGGTTCTCAGGTCTACCAGCTAGAGAGAGCTCTAATAGCTGTCCTCGATATCTCGCTGAGTGTCGCGTATTGTCTCTACTGTATTTGATAATACGTACCATTTTGCGAGATATCGCAAGACACTGATTGCCAGCGCACCTAGCGGGACGGTATTGAGACTGAGTGCAGTAGTACACTATGCACTATGAATTATGCTGAAAATGTCAGGTTCCAAGTCGTCTTTAATTGAAACGTAGTTATAGGAGTTTCCCCATTTCACATCGAATGGTAAAATTATATTCTGTGACGTCTGCAGAAAAGAGATTTTATATTTCCCCTTCACGAGGTATTAGCAGTTTAGCAAAATAAACATGGTATTTTAATTGATGCCTATTAAAATAGATAAAATTGAAGCTGCCTAAAAATATTTTGGAACCTATTTGAGAGTCTAGTTTAGGCAGCTAAAATAACATTTTAGCACCTAAAAATTCGAGGTCTGGTAAGCACTATTGCGTGTTTCTGTGGTGCTTGGAAGTGTAGTGTGTTGTCTGAATATGAAGAGAAAAGTGTTCGAACAAACACAAACACCTAGTCCCCGTCTGACTCGTTGGTTGAACGGTCAGCGTACTGGCCTTCGGTTCAGAGGGTCCCGGGTTCGATTCCCGGCCGGGTCGGGGATTTTAACCTTAATTGGTTAATTCCACTGGCACGGGGATGGGTGTATGTGTTGTCTTCATCATCATTTCATCCTCATCACGACGCGCAGGTCGCCTACGGGAGTCAAATAGAAAGACCTGCACCTGGCGAGCCGAACCCGTCCTGGGATATCCCGTCACTAAAAGCCATACGACATTTCCCTTTTTTACTTAGTCCTCGACCCGGAAGAATTAATTAGGCGCGTTTAAAATCCCCGATCCGGCCGGGAATCGAATCCGGTACCTTCTGAACCGAAGGCTAAATGTTGACCATTTAGCCAAGGATTCGGACAAAACATTATTACCGTTTTTCTTTATTTCTATCAGTTTTGACATTCAACTTTCGTAGTAGAACAAAGCAAAAATCATTACTTATTTTCATTACTTCTATCAACTTTAAAATGCGTCTTATATAGTTTAAATCTCGCCGCCTGGTCTTTAAGGTCGGGTCACCACGTGCGCCACTGTCAACAGGTGGTGGTGATTATTGTTTTAAGATGAAGTACAACTAGGCAATCATCCTCTATATAACACTAATCGGAGGGGGGGGGGGCTGGAAGGGATCCGACACTTCGAAAAATGAAGATATCGGCCAAAGGAAGACAAGGGCCACGAAGGGCATGAACATGAAAAACTCCCTCGCCCTCGCAAACCTAATAGCATCGGGGTCGGAAAAGAACAAGACTTGACCAAGAGAAGTCGGATTGGATAGATGAAAGTGAGGAGCTTGGCACAAGTAGGTGGAAGCAATGCCAGGACTCAGCTAAGGGCCCCGTGGTCGCCAACCCACGCTCCAAAGTACAGAGCCCCTGGGGCCATGTCTCTCAGTTTAGTGTGTGAGAATACGGAAGAGTCCAGTATTGTCTATAGCGCATTTGGTATTATTACAGCGTGGCTTTACTTCAGTCAGACAAGTGAGCTGAATAATTTACACCAGGCAAACGCCGAAGTATACGGTTATAGTAATGCGTGTATCAAAATAAAGGCAGAAATATACAACATTAAATTGAGTGAGGGTGAGAAAGACTGTTTGTTTCCTATTGAGCTTGAAAACTGACTTAATTATGAATATTTTGATTGATCATTTACTTGTTATTGATACATTGACGTTAGTTTGTTGATGGTGATGTCTCTTGATTTCAGTATGTAACTAGTCAAGTTGGCAGCAGTGATGAGCTATTAAAAAAAAAGAGTAGGGCGGCGATATTTGCTCCTAAAGCCTTACGTGCTGAGTACGTTATAAACGGTATTCTATAAGAAAGAAGTTAGCTCCCGAGTGAAACTGTCTTTACATCGAGTTGTTTTTAAATCGACGTTGCTGTACCGGAGTGAAAGCTGGGTGGAGTAAGATATCTTATGGAGCGGACATGAAAGTAGCAATCATGATTGCTGGGACAAAACGTTGCGAACAATATCAGGAGGGTATTCGGAACGAGGAGATGAGTTCTGTGTGGCGAGTGGAGAAGTTATCTAGGAGGTGTCCGTGGCTCAGGCGGCAGCGCACCGCCCTCTCACCGCTGGGTTCCGTGGTTCAAATCCCGGCAACTCCATGTGAGTTTTGTGCTGGACAAAGCGGAGGTGGGATAGGTTTTTCTCCGGGTACTCCTGTTTTCCCTGTCATCTTTCATTCCAGCAACACTCTCCAATATAATTTCATTTCATTAACCATTCATTAATCATTGCCCCAGACGAGTGCGACAGGCTTCGGCAGCCGGCACAATTCCCATCCTCGCCGCTAGAAGGGGGCTTCCTTCATTCCATTCCTGACCCGGTCCAATGACTGGAAACAGGCTGTGGATTTTCAAAGAGGTGTGGATGTACACGAGGTCATTGTGATGGCGCATCGCTAATGCACAGAGGCTTTTAGACTGAACACTGACATGAAAAACAATTTAATTAGGTTTTAAATGACGTGTGGTGTCCGTAGAGACCTGGCACCCTAAAGGCGACCTGCTCGTCTATGAGAATGGGGTCCTACTTAATGCTAAAAACAGCACAAACACCCAACCCCCGAGCCAGAGGAATTAAGCAATGAAAGTCAAAATCCCTGACGCGTTCAGGAATCGGTTCCGAAACCCCTTGGGTCAAAGGTTAGCCATGGAGCCGGACTCTAATGTGATTTGCTTTCGTCACACTGACATACGACACATCTTATGGTGACGACGGGATAGGAAAGGGCTAGGATTGGGAAGGAAGTAGTCGCGGTGTGAATTAAGGCACAGCCACAGCATGTGCATGGTGTGAGAATGGGAAATCACGGAGAGCCATATTCAGGCTGCCGACAGTGGGGTTCGAACCCATTATCTCCCGAATGCAAGCTAACAGCTGCGTGAGCCACACCACGCGGCCAACTTTGCACGGGTCGCACTTTAAAGATAATGTTTCTATGATTTTCACTTTGCTTGGCATGTCTATTTCAGCTACCGTTTTCCTCCAGTATACATTATCTTTGGTCGATTTTAATCCATTTCTGTTACGTTCGCAGAGTTAGTTATACAGTAGTTGAGGACGTTTAATAACTGGCTGGTAATATTTTGGATCGCGTTGTAACAAACAGGAAGGGATTAGCTCCCCTCGCTTGTAGCGCTGTGGCCCCCGCACCATCATCTTCCCACGACCAAGCCCTCGCATGCACGAAAAAAAAGAGTTCCCTCGCGCCACGATGTGCATCAAAACATATGAAGATATACATTTTCGTAGAGAAAAGTACTCTGAAAAATAAATGAAAGAGATCAGTTCGTAGAATATTGAGTTCATCAAGTGTTTTTTAAAATAATAATGTTATTTTCTTTACGCCTCACGAACTACTTTTACTGTTTTTGGAGACGCCGAGGTGCCGGAATTTAGTACCGAAGGAGTTCTTTTACGTGCCAGTAAATCTACCAACACGGCGCTGACGTATTTGAGCACCTTCAAATACCACCGGACTGAGCCAGGATCGAACCTGCCAAGCGCCTCAACCGTCTGAGCCACTCAGCGTGACACAAAGAACGACAAGTTTCGTTCTCGAAAGAACATCATCAGATTCTATCAGATCACACTTTTATTTTCAGTCACGTTACAGTCCAGGTCTGGTTTCTTTCCCGGACTCAACGACGGATCCCACCTCTACGGCCTCAAGGCATTCTTGGAGCGTGAGACACTTGGTCGGAGATACAACTGGGGAGGAGGCCCAGTATTTCGCCCAGTCGGCCTCTGAGTCGAGGGCAGTATCAACTAATCTCAAACAAAAACACTTCCTAAAAGTATTAAAACTTCGCAAAGTGTTAAGAATTCCTAAAACATTTAAAAACTACTCACACACACACGCTCGCGAGTACGCCGAGAGAGGAGCGCAAAGGCGCACCGGTATCGGCACACAAGAACCACCTGTCTCCGAGGCGCCTCACCTGCTATGCCGAACAGGGTTCTTGTGGGAATAGGAAGATTGGAAGGGAAGGGATAGGCAAGTACGAGGGAGGGAAGCGGCTGTGGTCGTAAGTTTAGTACCATCTCGCATTTGCCTGGAGAAAAAGCGGGAAACATGGAAAATCACTTCCGAGGATGGCTGAGGTGGGAATCGAACCGGATGATATGAATACTAGAAGCTCTCTTGTATCCCAAGTTGATACTTCTCAACAAATGTTGGAATTATCGATGGAAGACGCCGAGAATGTGATGGCAGACATTTTACGTAATTAGTCTGACTTGAAAGAAATTACCCTTACACCGGATGACACTGTGGATAAGAAAAAAGTAAACACAACTCTTAAAAATATGACTTTCCACTTTACACTCACAAAGAAGAAAATCCCAACTGGAACATTCTCTACACAAGAAAGGGCAAGAATATCAACACGTATGAAGTACTGGGAGGGCCGCAAGGCTCGCACAGTTCCTACCAAGAAATCGACAAAACAATGGGTTGATTAAAGTGGTCCAATGTGGTCTCAGAAGAAGAAGAAGAAGAATCAGTTTATCCCATATTTATGATAACTCGAAGTCTAGTTTGTAGACAATTATAAGTTCATATTTATTTTAAATGGAGACAGTGGCGGCTGGTGCTATAACCCCTTCCAAAGAATAAAAATATTTAGAAACATATGCGGTTTTCAAGGGGCTCTCCACTAAGTGTTCTATACTAAACAAACAAGCAAACGACCCCAACACATTCCTCATACAAGACTAATTAAGCACACAGTAACACCTGCAAAGACAAAACATTCACGAACTCAGAAACACTTGGTGTGAGCGCGCAAAAATCTTCTCAGTGTTACCAAAATCATTGAAATAAAACCAGCAACGATGTAATGCCAAATTACAAGTTTGTTGTTCTAATGGAATTTATAAACTAGCCATTTTTGTAATTAAAGGAAATCACAATATTATGTCCTTATTTTGATAACAAATGTGGCTATGGAATAGGCGAGTTGGGATTATTAAGAGACCTGGCGGGAACAGCTGATGGTAGTGATGGGCAGTCTGAGACGAGGTCTCGAGGGTTCTCGAAATTTCTCGAGACTAGCGCAGACACAAATTCTCGCAAGAAATTTCGAGAGATCTTGAGAACGTTGTCGTAGGCCTACAGGTGCTGAGTATGTGAACAGCCAACCACGGGCCTTCTCCATGCCGTCAATACGTGTCCAAAAGCAGCTAGAGCGTTCATTTCTACCGAAGTCTATTTCGACGCAGTATGACATAATTATAAAGGATAAGCATTCTGGCATTGTATTCAGCAGTGAGTACACGAATGAGCAGGCTAAGTACAGAAACTGACGGCTACTGTAGGTACCCTTACCTGGATACTGGAGACGGTGCATTATTCGAACTCGAGACGGGACAAGATGCACCTTTCTGCATATGCAACCACCATTACGCATGAGTGGAACGTGTAATCTAAAATGCTTGAGTTTCCTCCAGTTCTTTCGACAGGTAGGTGAACATCGTTATCAAATCCCTCATTCAGTATCATATGACTACTGTTCGTGTATACCGATATTTTGGTGACGAAGCAGTCTCTTTAGTGTCTGTTTCTTTCTTAGTATGTAGTCAATACATTTTAATTCTATTATCACGCCTTACTTCTATTAAATTGTAATAGATGTGTAATTGTTCCTTTGATGAAAGTTTTATTGTATAGTATTGAATCAAAATCTTAAAAAGGACTTAATATCACACTAAAGTTCGTAAACTGTTACCTCTCTGTCGAAATTCGCTCAGAGAGCTTCAAAAACTTACCATTTTGTGGAATTTGTTTTCACTTTTATGTACACCCCCCACTCCGTCGCATTATCTCACAATCCCGGGTACTTTTTGTTGTCTGTGCATCTTTTTGCCCCCTCACTTCTAATTCCCAATCACCGCTATACCTTAAAAACGCATATCTATGAAGGGGAATTGTTACAGAAACCCTCTGTGGGTGGGGGCGGTATGGTAATACCCACGATATTCCCTGCCTGTCGTAAGAGGCGACTAAAATTGGCTCTTAACTTGGGAGCGTGGGTTGGCGACCACGGGGCCCTCAGCGGAGTCATGATATTGCTTCCACTTGTGTCAGGCTCCTCAATTTCATTTATCCTATCCAACTATTACAGCACTCGAGGCCTAGGGCGTTTTTCATTTTCACGCCCTTCGTGGCCCTTGTCTTCCTCTGGCCGACACCTTGATTTTTCGAAGTGTCGGATTCCTTCCGTTTTATCTGTCTGATTAGTGTTGTATAGGGGATGGTTACCTAGTTGTACTTCCTCTTAAAAAATAATCACCACCACCATCACCAATTGCCACGGAACACCTCCGGCTTGGTCTGCACCACTAGAAGCTACCCTACCTAGTACCGACAACAACTGCGAGGTATCCAGGCAGGTTTACGTCCTATCTACAGTTAACGTAAGGGTTATTCAACTAAGATGTCCACCTGAAATGACTATTCAACCGTTTAATATAGTGGCATTCTGTCTTCACTTACGTCAATGGTATTAAGGGGCTCATAGTTCAACATGCAGTACTTTTCCAGGCTTTTCACAACATTTATCGGCACACACGTTTACAAATGAGAACTGCTGATGATATACTATCAACCTTACGCTCGTAGTTTCTGGGACGTCGCACAGCTCGCAGCACAGAAGAATCAGTCTCGAGAGCGTTGCCCATTACCCCTGTCGAGAGAAGTGGAGCAAATCGGGCATTGTAGATTACACGTTCCACTCATGTGTAATGGTGGTTGCATATGCAGCTATGCACTTCTTGCCCCGTCTCAAGTTCGAATACTGCGCGCTTCTAGTATCCGGGTAGGTACATTCTATCTGTAGTTATTAACAAATTATACAGGATTATTCAGGTAAGATGTCCACCTCAAGTAACTCGTGAACAGTTTAAGATAATGACATTCTCTTTTCACTTTCGTTAATGGTATTAAGGACGCCATAGCTGAACATGTAGTACTTTTCCAGGCTTTTGAAAAAAATATCGGTTCACACGTTTCCATATGAAAACGTTACTTCACGCAATAACTACGTATGGTATACTATAAAGTTTACACTCGTAGTTGCTGGGACGTGGCACAGATTGCAACACAGGAGAATCGGTCTCGAGATTCCCTCGAGAGTCTCGAGATCCGTGACGTCAGTCTCGAAAGTATCGAGCGAGATGTGGCCCATCACTAGCTGATGGCTTCCTCTATTTTGTTTTCCCGTTTGCTCTGAGCGATCCCCTCTTAAACACTACCGCTGAGTCAAGAGGGTGCCACCTGCCATGTTCTCATTTCAATCGAAATTTAAGTGTGACCAGCAGCGTTGCTAACTTAGCTGTTTCCCCGCTAAATCTAGCTTATTTAATCCAACGTTTAATGACAAAAGAACAATGTTCCCGCTGTAGCTTTTCCCCCGCTAAATCTAGCTTATTTCCTTCAACGTGCCTCATGTGATGTGGCGTTGTGATCCCCCCAGTGTGAAAGAACACTCTCTCTCTCTCGTTGTATGATGTAGTAGCAACAGTGAAACTAGCTATGATCATTGTAGACGACTCACCACTGGTCGAGCGTGAGCATGGAATGTGCCTTTATGATGTAATATTACGACATTCCTTCTCATATTTCAGTTTTACTATCGTCCGATCACCTCACAAAACTTCCTTACTTGTGCCAGGCTCCTCACTTTCATCTATCCTATCCGACATCCCTTGGTCAACTCTTGTTCTTTTCCGACCCCGACGGTGTTAGGTCACGAGACCTAGGGATTCACTTTCACGCCCTTCGTGGTCCTTGTTTTTCTTTGGCCGATATCCTCATTTTTGAAAGTGTTGAACCCCTTCCACTTTTTCTGTCTGATTAGTGATTTATAACGAATGTTTGCCCAGATGTACTTCCTCTTAAAACAATAACCACCATCTCCACTTGTCAGAACTAGCTCAGTGTACACAATTAAACATCCATGGTTTGCGGTTATAGTAATTTGCTAATTAAACAGAACAAAGAACAATTTCATTCTTTACCCGGTGAGCAGTGCTATAAATATCTGGCTTTTTTTTTTTACTTTTTCTAATTCTGATTTAGCTTTTTCTAGCTTATATTGGATGATGATCTAGCTCAGTAAATAAAAATTGTGGTGGCAACACTGGACTGACCAGTGCTGCCTTTGTGTGGTCGAATGAAGGCTCGCTGTGACGTGATGTCTTGGCTGTTGTTTCCACGGCACATCGGAAAAGTTGGGCACGCATGCGCAAAAGGCGAGTTCCTGCTTTCTGGAAAAAAGCTTAGAAATTCTTGCAAGAGCTGTGATCTGCACAGCACCCGGTGTGGAGTGCACGACTGGTTACCTGGTTGTGAAGGGAGTTCAATGATTTCCTATTCTTTGACTGACGTCTTTTTCATTGCACTGTATTTGATTGTACATAATATTATTAAAGCAATTTATTTTTGAAATAGGCAATGTGCTGCAGCACTTCAACACATATGACACAGCCACTCCTGAATGGAGAGTGCGAAATACAAGTAGCTGGATCTTTGTATTATCCCAAACTGTGTCTACTTAACCCTACAATACATAGTGATTCATATTTGCATCGTATGATTTTCTAGCTTAGTTTCTAACATGTTACTATACAGAGGTATTTCATGGCACAAACACGTATACTATTGATTTTATTACTTTTATTTTTACGAAATAGACAGCAAAACAGCCCTACAACCTTCGACCTCGTCAACATCAACGCGCACGGTACTAACCGCGAAACTTTCAGTGAGGGGGAAGGAGGGAACTCAAATGTTTCAGTAGAACTGCCAACTGAATGGAGCCTAAATCTGAATTGAATCGACAATATAATCGATATGGACTTTCCAAACCTTTATCTTAAGCTCACGACTACATCACATGTCTCGAGAATGTTTTCATCCGTAATAATATCAAGCATAATAAAATAAATAGCCCGGTCTACCTCTTAATATCAGGGTTGCCTGGAGATTTGTTAGGATGAGAGGCAGAAAGTGTTTTAATGCTCTTACTCGTGGAAAAGTATTTTCCCGTACACGTGGAAGAGCAGTGGTTTGTTTTCTATCACAGCAACCTGCTATTTTTGCTTTGATTTTTATGTGATGTTTCTGAGTAAGAGTTCGAAGGTGTTCCTGTGATGTATTTCGATTTTCCTCCTTTCTAATAGGTTTCAAAAGTTCAATTTTCAGCCATATTATTCTTTGCTTTACTGTATAAATAACAATAGTTTGGTGATTACACCGCCAGATGTCTTACCGGACTCATTTTTTGTGTCATCGGTTGTCAATCCGTATCTCGAAGATAACCGAGAAGTACCGATTCAGCACTAGGGAGCCGAAGTGTCACTAAAAGTTTCGCGGATACTACACCGTTTATTTTCCGTGGGCCTTCCCCATCCAGTTACCACAAGCTTCAAAAGTACCTCAAAGACATTACCGATTTACGGTCGTGCAAGAGTACTTGCGCCTTGCAGTACGTATGCGTGGCCAGTAGGCAGTAAGAATCGGTCTTTGAAAGTTAAAAGGTTACGCAGTAGTCGCAAAAAAGGCGTATGTATGGCAGACTACATAACTAGGGCTACGATTTATAGGCACCAAAAATGCCCAAAATAGGCAGGCAAATAGGCACTTAAAATTGCAAAATAGGCACTAAAAACTAACTCGAATATACCATCTCCTTAGCATTTAAAATTGCTCACTATCTGTGAATCTTGTCACTTCGTTCTCAGCTAAAGATTTTACACCAAGGGACAAGTGGTCACCAAAATCAGGACAAGGTAAATAATAATTATTATATTATTATTTAGACTTTCACGGCCCGCGTAACTATTCATGATGTATATTTTGGGTTTATTCCCTGTATTGAACTTTCTAAACACTCTCAACGCGTTTCAGAAAGAACCTTGTATTTCTTCATCAGGAGAAAACAGAAAAAAAGAAGCATGACGCATCAAAGGTTGCTAAGAGAAAGCAACAAGGAACTTAAAATGGTGCCCTAAGATGTCATAGGGACGCCATTTTAGCCCCATGCTAGAGACAACGAATGGGAACAGTGAAGCATCATTTTTCTAATGTTTCTGATAATAGGTAGCCATGATTCACTGAGGTTGTAGCCTGTATCGCTGTTGAAATTATCTGGATGTTTACGTATTTCTACCGCCTCTCTGATGATTCTATTGCTGATCATGCCTTAATATCTGGTCATGATGTCATGTTCCAAGAGTGGATGTTCTTGTCTGTATAAAACAATATGCCCCAGAATCATCAGAGAGGCGGTTGAAATACGTAAACATCCTGATAATTTCAACCGCGATACAGGCTACAACCTCAGTGAATCATGGCTATCTGTTATCAGAAACAAAGAAAATGACGCTTTACTGTTGCCACTCGTTGTCTCTAGCATGGGGCAAAAATGGCGTCCCTATGACATCTTAGGGCACCGTTTAAAGTTCCTCGTTGCTTTCTCTCAGCAACATTTGATGCGTCATGCTTCTTTTTTTCTCTTTTCTCCTGATCAAGAAAGGCAAGGTTCCTTTTGAAACGCGTTGAGAGTGTTTATATAGTTCATTACACGGTATAAACCCAAAATATACATCATGAATAATGATTTTTATTATTAATAATACAATTGAAGACACTGCTATCTCTTCCAGACAATAATTATGTCAACAGGACACTTCAAATTAGTCAGTACATGTTACAATGGATAACCAGATATTGTTCCAAATTTTGAACAGTAAAACTTTGCCTGCTGTCGGCTATGAGAAAATGACCTTTCCACTTGACATGAGGTCAGGACTTGGTGGTGGTGCTACGTGTCCCTTCGAGAACAGCATCCTTCCAGCCGGGATTCCTCTGCATTTGGCTCTCATCTCATCTCCTATTGCTCCATTAAGGTTTTTTACAACTTGCTTTACGTCGCACCGACACAGATACGTCTTATGGCGACGATGAGATAGGAAAGGACTAGGAGTGAGAAGGAAGCAGCCGTATCATTAAGGTACCGCCCCAGCATTTGTCTGGTATGAAAATGGGAAATCACGGAAAACCACCTTCAGAGCTGCTGACAGTGGGGTTCGAACCCACTATCTCCCGGATGCACGCTCACAGCTGCGGGCCCCTAACAACACGGCCAACTCGCCCGGTCCATTATGGTTAGCTATGGTCGCCTCCACTTCACGAACAATCCTTACAGCCTTCACAAGAGCTGCTTTATTCTGGAAGGTAGCACTTGGAAGAAAGGTACGTGAGATCTTGGGGTTGGCCAGTGCAGGGCCAGCTCGCTCCAAGCAATCAGAGAACAGAAAGAACGCTGATGTCCTTTAAGAGCCTGTCTGTAAAGAATGCCTGCTTTCAGCGGCTATCTGGTAAAGGAAACTAACAAAGTAGAGATGGGAAAAAATGTACGATTTAAAAACTTAATTTGTCGTTTTAGGCACTTAACATGCAAATATCTTCAAACCTTCAAAATCGACTGAAACAGATTTTAGACATATGAACCTACTGTTCTGAGTTGAGGATAAAAATAGGCATTATGACAAAATCCTCACCTTATGCCAGGTGTATCTATAAGTATTTTCAGGTTTCACTAAGAGATGGCGCCAGCGAACAGTACGCAGCGTATACGTCAGTTTGTTCGTCTGACATTAACTTACCAACACACACAAGTTGAGTCCTCCAAACACTAGCGTCTGTGTTGTATCGTTCAGTGATCATGTCGACGTTTGTGCCTGAAAAAGAACATTTGCGGCACGCATTGCTTTTCTTATTTAAGCAAAAGAAAAAGGCGGTAGAAAGTCATCGTTTGCTGGTAGAAACATATGGTGAACACACTCCATCGATCAGAACATGTGAGACATGGCTTCGATAATTTAAACGTGGTGATGACAGTGCGCGCTCTGGCAGACCACACAAGTGCGAAGACGAGCAATTGCAGGCATTACTGGACGATGAACCAACTCAAACTCAACGCTAACGCCAACAAATGATTAATTTAAATCACGCATTGATCGAAAGACGACCGGAATGAGCCAGAAGACATGGCAAAGTGATTTTGTTACTCGACAATGTGCCGCCTCACACAGCAAAACCAGTGAAAGACACCTTGAAATCACTCGGATGGGACATCCTCCCGCACCCGCCGTACTGCCCCGACCTGGCGCCATCTATCACCTCTTCGCATCAATGGGCCACGCGCTCGCACAGCAGCACGTAAGCAATTTCGAGGTAGTTGGAAAATGGCTAGACGAATGGTTTGCTGCAAAAGACAAGCAGTTTTTCTGGCATGGTATTCATAACTTACCTGAAGGATGGGCGAGGTGTGTAGAAGCCGATGGCCAATATTTTGAATAAACAAATAATGAATTTTCTTTGAAAATTACGTGTTTTCTTTACCACAAAAACCGTCAAAAACTTATGCATACACCTGGTGTATCAGCTCCTGTTAAGAGTTGTTAATAAACCTAAGACACTGAACGTAAGTTGAGCAATAGAGGGAGTTAAAGGGCGGCGACCAGCTCCCTATGCGACGTTGTTACACACACTGGGGATATACTAAAGACAATGGCTTAGGATATAGTACCATATCTGAAGTACTTATTTGATTATTGTTTGCATGAAGGAGCTATACCAAATGAATGGAGAGTTGCTACAGTTGCCCCTGTGTATAAAGCAAAAGGGTGATAGACATAAAGCTGAAAATTACAGGCCAGTAAGTTTGACATGCGTTGCATGTTAGCTTTGGGAAGGCATTCTTTCTGATTATATCAGACATGTTTTCGAAATTAATAACTGGTGCATAGAAGGCAGTTCAGTTTTAGGAAAGGTTATTCCACTGAAGCTCAACGTGTAGGATTCCAGCAAGATATAGCAGATATCTTGGATTCAGGAGGTCAAATGGACTGTATCGCGATTGACCTGTCTAAAGCATTTGATAGGGTGGATCATGGGAGACTACTGACAAAAATGAGTGCAATTGGACTAGACAAAAGAGTGACTGAATGGGTTGCTATATTTCTAGAAAATAGATCTCAGAGAGTTAGAGTAGGTGAAGCTTTGTCTGACCCTGTAATAATTAAGAGGGGAATTCCTCAAGGCAGTTTTATTGGACATTTATATTTTCTTGTATATATATATATATAAATGATATGAGTAAAGGAGTGGAATCGGAGGTAAGGCTTTTTGCGGATGATGTTATTCTCTATAGAGTGATAAATAAGTTACAAGATTGTGAGTAACTGCAAAATGACCTCGAAAATGTTGTGAGATGGACAGCAGGCAATGGTATGTTGATAAACGGGGTTAAAAGTCAGGCTGTGAGTTTCACAAATAGGAAAAGTCCTCTCAGTTTTAATTATTGCGTTGATGGGGTAAAAGTTCCTTTTGGGGATCATTGTAAGTATCTAGGTGTTAATATAAGGAAAGATCTTCATTGGGGTAATCACATAAATGAAATTGTAAATAAAGGGTACAGATCTCTGTACATGGTTATGAGGGTGTTTAGGGGTTGTAGTAAGGATGTAAAGGAGAGGGCATATAAGTCTCTGATAAGACCCCAACTAGAGTATGGTTCCAGTGTATGGGACCCTCACCAGGATTGCCTGATTCAAGAACTGGAAAAAATCCAAAGAAAAGCAGCTCGATTTGTTCTGTGTGATTTCCGACAAAAGAGTAGCGTTACAAAAATCTTGCAAAGTTTGGGCTGGGAAGAACTGGGAGAAAGAAGAAGACCTGCTCGACTAAGTGGTATGTTCCGAGCTGTCAGCGGAGAGATGGCGTGGAATGACATTAGTAGACGAATAAGTTTGAGTGGCGTCTTTAAAAGTAGGAAAGATCACAGTATGAAGATAAAGTTGGAATTCAAGAGAACAAATTGAGGCAGATATTCATTTATAGGAAGGGGAGTTAGGAACTGGAATGAATAAATTCCAATTTCTCTGAAATCATTTAAGAAAAGGGCTGTCGTAAGAGCCGACTAAAAGGGGCCCCAGCGCCTCTGAATTTTGGAGCGTAGGTTGGCAACTGCGGGGCCCTTAGCTGAGTCCGGGCATTGCTTCTATTTGTGCCAGGCTCCTCACTTTCATCTGTCCTATGCGACCACCCTTGGTCAATTCTTGTTTTCTCGACTCCGACGCTATTAGAGCACTCGAGGCCTAGGGAGTATTTCATTTTCATGCCCTTCGTGACCCTTGTCTTTCGTTGACCGATACCTTCATTTTTCGAAGTGTTGGATCTCTTCCATATTGTTTCCCTCTGATTAGTGTTATATAGAGGATGGTTGCCTAGTTGTAGTTCGTCTTGAAACAATAATCTCCACGACCTCTCTGATACCTGGGCGACTGCCCTAAATGCAAATCAGTGATGATTGATTGTATTATAAGTGTTATATTCGTGCTCGACGGACAGAAAAACGTATATATACTATTATACCGTAATAATGTATGTATTGTTCACTTAGCTCTTGTATAGGCTAGCGTCGAAAAGAAAATTGATTTTATAATCTATCGCCGTGTTGACTGAGACTACAGGTACAGTTGGTTGTCTGTCACTTTCATTGATATCCGAGCAGACCGGCATATTGTGCACAGCCCTGTGAGTTTCTGATGTTTTTTCTCTTGTTGCAGGTGAGTACCTTCCTCATGCACTGCTGCCATCTGAATTTGAGTGAGTACCTGTTCCACCACACCATTAGTTTATGTTTAGTATTTCACACTTGCAAAATGTCATCACGTGTTATGTACAGAAGAATACAAAACAACTTGGGAGAAGATCAGTTCGAATTCGGAAGAAATTTAGGAGCACGTAAGCAATCGTGACTTTACTTCTGATCATGTGGGATCGAATTAAGGAAAATAAGCCAACGTACTAGATCTAGAAAAGGCATTCGATACACCAAGCTATTTGACATTCTGAAGGTGAAGAGGATCAGATGCAGAGAAAAAAGAATTATCTACAAGCTATACAAACACCAGTCTGCAGTGATAAGAATCGAAGGCTATGAAAAAGTAGCAGCAATCCAGAAAAGAGTGAGGCAAAGTTGCAGGTTGCCCCTCCCCCTTTTTTCATTGTTTTTATAGAACAGGCGGCAAAGGAAATGAAAGAGGAATTTGGAAAAGGAATCAATCCAGGAAGAGGAAATCCAAACTCTGAGCTTTGCGTATGAAAGTGTTATATTATCTGAGTCTCCAGAAGATCTGGAGATGTTGCTGAATTTTATGGACACAATCTTGGAGAAGGAGTACAAGATAAAAATACATTCGAACCAAAAGTAATAGAGTGCAGTCGAGTGATGCAGGGAATATTACATTAGGAAATGGTCTTGAAAGCAGTAGATGAATATTGTTACTGGCTAGTAAAATAACTCATGATGGCAGATGTAAGGAGGACATAAAATGCAGACTAGGACAAGCAAGGCAGGCCTTTTTTGAAGAAAAGAAATGCGATCACTTCAAACATTGTTATAGGAATTAGAATTACCTGTAGTCTACATATACAACCTTGAATACACGATCGTACAAAGTATCGGACACTTATACCTTCATGAAGCACTGACGCGTCACTGAGTGTTACAGTACACTTTACCCTACAATACTGTTATTTTGTTATTTCAGTACTTTTGGATATCTTTTAGCTCTGATTATCGCTTTTAGTCTGCTTTGCATGGACTTCACGTAATGTGCACTTACTGTCGGAGGTATTAGTTTCCATTCAGCCAGAAAAGCATGCTAGAGATCTTCTTTGTTTATAATATATCTGTGGAGTCGAGTGCGTAGGTGTATGTAAGTGTTATACAACAGCATTATGAGCGGTATGCTTGCATAAAGATTCAGTCGTCAGCCATTCCCATTTTTTCCACACCGGCTGGTTGTTCTTGTTTAAGAATGTTCAGGTAGTGATGGAATAATAACCTCCTTTCGATTATTTAAATAATCGAATAAAATAATGGAATTAGTTTCAAATATCATTCAGTTGTGTCGAGATGATCAAAGCACTAGGAGAGGTAGGACAACAGTGAATGTACAGGGTACTAAATAGAATCTGAAAATAGAATGTAATATCCAATGACTGCAAGCAAGGAGTCATCATCCCATTGTTGAAAAAAAGGTGATAGAAAGAAATGGACCAACTACGGAGGTATAACTCTGCTGTCACATGGCCTTAAAACCCACGAATCCATCCTTGAGAGCAGGATTAGAAAATATGTTGAACCAACACTTGAGGAGGAACAGCATGGATTTAGACCTCATAGATAAACTATAGACCTCATTTTTGCCACCAGAATGCTCTAAGAAGTATTGGGAAAAAGGTAACACACTTATAACTGTTTTTCTGGACATCGAGAAAGCATATGACCATCTACCACGCAGGCATATATGGGAATGTTTGAGACATAAGAAAGTGCCCGATGACATCATAGCATGCGTACAACGATTATATGATGAAACCAAGTGTTGTGTCCAGGTCCAGGATGGAAGGTCAGGTTATTTTGAAATGAAGAGTGGAGTCCAGCAAGGAAGTTGTCTTTCACCACTTCTCTTTATAATCATAATGAATGAGGTTTTAAAAGCGGTTAAGAGAAAGGATCCAACAGCTAATGCCCTGGTTTTTGCTGATGATGTAATGGTATGGGGCGAGACAGAAGCGGAAGTACAAACTAGACTAGATTTCTGGCATGAAGCTTTTACAACCTTAGCTCTCAAAATCAGCAAAACGAATCTAGTTGAGTAGAAACTCTCCAACTCTCCATCTAAGAATTGGAGATGAGATGGATATTGTAGACAACTTCCAGTATTTAGGTAGTGTTCTGTCATCAGCCAATACCATACATCAAGAGTTTAGTAACAGAATACAGAAAGCTTCCAAATTCTTTCACGATGTACGTCAAATACTTTGGGATGAAACATTTCCGTTAGTTTCCAAGATCAGCTTGTACAAAATATATCTAGTACCTATATTGACATGTGGCCTAGGAAGCAGCAACACTTACTGGACCAACAAAGAGTCGTCTACAGGCAACAGAAATGAAGTTTCTCCGTTCTTGTCTACAAAAAACAAAAATGTATAAAATAAGGAATGTGGATATCCGACGACAGCTTGGATTGGAAAGAAACTTGCTGGAGACTCTAGAAGTGAAGAGATTACAATGGTATGGTCACATGAAAAGAATGAAACCTCACAGGACTCCTTGAACATACTTTGACCACAATGTTGCTGGGAAGAGACCAAGAGGAAGACCTCGTGATGTTTGGGACCTTGAAATTAGAGATGTGAACTGGTGTCGCATATATGAGCAGCATCTGTGGATGGATAGAACAAACTGGTGTAGGCTCGTACACAACCGCACCCGGCTTGCTGGAGCGAAGAAATGATGATGTAGCGAATACTTTTTATATTCGAATAACTTCCATCCGATTATTGAAATAATCGAATCAATAACTTTAAGTTTTAAATATGGTTCAGTTGTATCGCATAGAATATTCGGATGCATCACGAATCAGTTTTTCGGTTTGAGTGTGTCGAATTGAAATGAGCGAATAGATGAACTCTTATGGAAAATAGAAATACGCCTTTTTCCAAAAGTATCTTCAAATGTTGAAACTAAATGAGTGAATTAACTGTCTTAATAACATCACTTTTCATTCCATTATTTCTAAAGCAATCAAGTTGCGTCATTCATTCGAATGAATGATCGAAAAAATAATCGAATGGGAAATATAATCGAATCGAATAATCAAATAAAAGGAAATAATCGAATAAGCGATTATTTTGTTCTGGATTATCCCAGCACTATGTTCATGTACTTTCTGTGCTCCATTACACCATCAATAATATTCAGCTTCCCCACATCGAGTGTACCCATAGCCACCTCGATGTTAAACAGTTCAAAAGATGTTCTGAGGCTCCAATTCAGCGTTCGCTTTCCTCCACCCTTCGGCTTTCCATATGAACCGAACACGTCGAATTTACTCTCAACAGTCCATATCACCTTTTCCAAAAATATTCTTAATCTTATTCTGATATTTCAAAACGAATTCCAGTCGATTTTTCCTGTTCGTTTCATTCACCCAGAACTTCTCCAACCGATTCGACCGTGGTACCCTCCAGGATTACAAACACGCTGCACTGTGCTCACAAAACTGTGAGAGCGGTGTTCTGCAGTTCAGCTGCAATCTTCTGAGCACTGAGACAAGGGGGTATTCTTGATAGATTGATGGATAACACACTTATAGTATGCTGTGAAGATTTGCAGTCGTCCCGTTCTTGGCCTGTTTTGGACGAATTTGTCTGTTATATCGTAAACGGTTCAACGAAGTCTTGACAATCCGGCTTACCTCATTCAATTATTTTAATTATTTATGTAGCCTTATAATCAATTTTATTTCATCCTGAGTCGTTTCCTTACCTTTGCGACCTATTCTAGAACAGAATAGAACACTCCCTTCATGTATTGTAATCCAAACTGTGTTTTGATACATGCATTCCTTTCCTTATCACTATTTATCTATTACTACATCAAACATTACAATTAAACTGATTAACTATTTCAATCCAATTTCTAAATTATAGTTCTTTAAAATTAATTAATTAATTAATTTATTTATTTATTTATTTTGTGCTGGACGTTAACAGAGTAATATAGTTTAGGACCAGGGGCGGCCGTACCTTATGTGCTGAAGTGCTGCAGCACATTGTCTGTTTTAAAAAATTACTTTAATAATAATATTATCTACAATCAAATACAGTGCACTGAAAAAGACGTCAGCCAAGGATTAGGAAAGCATTCAACCCGCTCACAACCAAGTAACTAGTCATTTACCGCACGCCAGGTGCTGTGCAGATCATAGCTCTTGGGAGAATTTCTAAGCTGTTTCCCAGAAAGCAGGAGCTCTGCCTTTTGCGCATGCGTGCCCAAATCTTCCGATGTGCTGTGAAAACACCAGCCAAGACATCGCTTTACAGCTATTCGTTCGACCACATACAGGCAGCACTGGTCACTCTTGCATTTCGACCGAAATGAAAATGTGGCGGGTGGCACCCTCTTGACTCAGCGGTAGTATTTAAGAGGGGATCGCTCAAAGCAAACGGGGAAACAAAATAGTGTAGACCGCCAGATCTTTTAATACTTCCATAGCCACACTTTTAAATAGATGAACTATAAAAAATGTAATTTTCATGTTATCAAAATAACGACATGATATTGTGATTTCCTTTGATTACAATAATGACTGGTTTATAAATTTAACTGCAACAGCATAAGATTTAAATTGGCGTTACGTCGTTGCTGCTTTTAGTGATTTTGGTAGCATTGAGAAGTTCTGTTTCTGCGCGCTCACGTCAAGTGTTCGAGTTCGTGAATTTTTTGTCATTGCAGGTGCTATTGTGTGTTTAATTAGTTTTGTATGAGGGATGTGTAGACCTACGTGTGTTGGGGTTGTTTGATGGAAAACTCAGCGGAGAACCTCTTGAAAACCGAATATGTTTCTTGTTGTAAACAAGATACGGTTTACAAGAACACAACTTATTTATTTGCTTCACACAGAATTATACAGTATGTACAGGAATAAAACATAAAATTGTCGTGAAGCAAAGTAGATGATTAATCTTGAGAGAGTTTCTGTTTCTATACACTATGTACACTCTGAATGTATTTACACTCACTGCTATCTTGAAAAGATAGTTCTTGGGAAAGATATAGTTCGTGATAGTTGAAAACTATCATTTGCACTAGCATAGATTAGCTAAGAGAGTTCCTTCTAACTTGAAGTGTCTGAGTTCATAAGCTTGTACTAAATGAAAGCTATGTTCACAATTAGAGAATCTAATGTGTGTGTCGGAGCTTGAGTGAGCTTGGGGATGTGTGGCATACAACATCGGGGCTCGACATGGATGAAGGCACGGGAAAGTGGAGTAGTGACCTGAGGTGAAACCTCATACTACCAGAATTCCGTCACCTGGTCGAGACACATTTTTAAGAGGAGTAGCCTCCGTGTTCGACGTTCAGTGTATTCTGGAGCAGGACACTGGGGAGAATCCTCATGACTGACAGACAGGGAGCTCCTTATATACTGCACACGGCGTAACAGACACGCGCACTGAAGACTGCGCGTCGAGTCTCGAATGATCCACGCTTGCGTGCGTGCGGCTGGCTGGCGCTGAGCGAAGAGAGCGGAGGACATACAACATTTCTAAATATTTTTATTGTTTGGATAGGGGATGGGTTACTGCACCAGCCGCCACTGTCTAGGACAGACATGTATCTTACCCTCCCTAAGTTGTATTAGTGCTGCGACCAATTCTATGTTTCATTGTTTCTGCGGTTGATTCCATTGTTCTTCACCTGCTGCAACGCGCCACTAGGCTCAATACGGTTCTGAAATACACGACACAAAACTCATACGTCCAAATACTTTGTTCATTTGGTGTTCGGAACATGAGACATGAAAGGTAAACAATTCCCGCTTGTTTCTTTTTTATTACAGTATTTGCTTCTACGTCGCACCAAGGTCGGTGGATGCAGAGTGGATCTCGGCCCGTAAGTGGCCACTGCTGGTCACAGCTCTGCACTCCGACCAGCCAACCGAGCAGAGGGTCCAGCTCCATGGCTAAAAGATTAGCATGCTGGTCTTTGGTCACAGGGGTCCCGGGTTCGATTCCCGGCAGGGTGGGGAATTTTAACCAGCATCGGTTAATTTCGCTGACAAAGGGGTTGGGTGTATGTGTCGTCTTCATCATCATTTCATCCTGATGACGACGGGTATCAAATCGAAAGACCTGTACCTAGCGAGCCGAACATATCCTCGGACACTCCCGGCACTAAAAGCCATACGCCATTTCATTTCGCCGAGCAGAGGAGGGGTGGCCACGGCTCTGTATTCGGGGGACGGGACAGGGCTGGACCTCACGGCTGGCCCAAACCGTCGGCTGTCCTGAGAATGGTTTTCCGTGGTTTTCCATTCTCCTACATTAAGGCGAATGCCGGGACAGTTCGTAGTATAGGCCACGGCCGCCAACCCCCTCACCTTTCCGAGCATCTCCTTCACCGTAACAAATCTCCCGGCCTGAGAGACGGCGTTACAGCCTAAGAGGCCCGCCTCCTCCGTTAGGGGAGGAATGAAAACGTTTTAGTAGTAGAGGCACCGACACAGACAGATCTTAGTACAGCCCCAGCATGTCGCTGGTGTAAAAATGGGAAACCACGGAAAACCATCTTCAGAGCTGCCGACAGTGCGGTTCGAACCTGCTATCTCCCGGATGAAAGCTCACAGCTGCGCGACCCTAACCGCACGGCCAACTCGCTCGGTCTGCTTGTTTTCGGAAGTACACCTGACATTCCGCATTTCATTTTTTTTTTTTTTTTGGCTAGATGCTTTACGTCGCACCGACACAGATAGGTCTTATGGGCGACGATGGGATGGGAAAGGCCTAGGAGTTGGAAGGAAGCGGCCGTGGCCTTAATTAACGTACAGCCCCAGCATTTGCCTGGTGTGAAAATGGGAAACCACGGAAAACCATCTTCAGGGCTGCCGACAGTGGGGCTCGAACCCACGATCTCCCGGATGCAAGTTCACAGCCGCGCGCCTCTACGCGCACGGCCAACTCGCCCGGTCATTTCATTTCTCACCCAAAGGAATGACAGTATTCACTTTTACATCGAAATTGCTGAAGTGGCCGAATACTTTTGATTCTCACTGTATAGGCCTATACATTTGTATTTTACTACATCTTTTGCCTCATCTTTCTGTGATGTTGACCTTGTAGGAAGCTAGCAGTACCGAGACCTTTCTTTATATAGAGAGAACGGCTTTAGTACTTCCCACATGTTAAGAATTCGTTCTCCTGCAGGACATAGCGTGGGTGAGTGTTGTGTTACGTAAACTGGACTTTCGAACCTTGTTGATATTGCTGTCCCAAGCTGTTTGTTCGATGCTGTAAGCGCAATCTGGTAACATAACAATGATAATAGCTCCCTCGATGTTAGAGTACCAGCCTCCGGATCCCGCTGAGGAATGAAGGAAAGAACTCCACTCGACATTCCGTGTCGTACGTTTTATTAACTTCTTTTCTGGTTTACAACTGGGCGAAAGCACCCCAGTTATAGCAAACCTACACCAATTACTTATAACAGATATTATTAATAACGGATGTATATTAACTCTAATATCATATTAATTTAAGTGTAACCTAACCTAAAACTATTTCTGACATACAATATATACACGGTGAAGCGAAATCCGCGCACTCGGGCGTCGCAGCGCGACTCCTCATATGCCAGCAATATAAAAATGTCTCTCACAAAAGTTCGTCCTGCGGGTATATCCGGGAGAATAAGGTCGTTGAAGAGTGGCAATCTGGCAACACTGTAACGATATGTAGGGTAACTACCTCTGTCAGCACATATTAGCCGTGCTGTGCAGTTGGTACGGTGGATAGAGTTCTGGGTTAGCATGCAAGAGGTTGAGGGGTCGATCCTGGGTTGAGGCGTATACTTTTTATTTCGTGAATGTAGTCCAAGTGGTATGGTATCTGGCATCTTAATCGTCAACAGCGATTGCAGCGGGTCCTCTAGAAACTATTTGCACTTACATACTACGATCCTAGAAATGCACGAACATTCGTTTTCATTGGTCAGTTTTGAAAGGCGCCCTTTCCACGTCGTGGGCGTGAATTTATTCGAACCACTTCATCTACTAGATGCGTTACAACGTGTTCAGCGTTACGAAATTTTGTAAATCTAGGATACATGTGACCTAAGAAACGCTGTCTTACTGTATTACAGTATGCAATGTCCGATGGAAATTAGCAAATAAAATATTGCGCCTCAACCCAGGATCGAACCTTCGACCTTCTGCATGCTAACCCAAAACTCTATCCACTGCACCAACTGTACAGCATGACTAGGACGTGCTGACAGAGGTAGTTACCCTACATGTGGTTACAGTGTTGCCAGATTGCCACTCTTCAACGTCCTTTTTCTACAGGATATACTCAAAGGACGAACTTTTGTGAGAGACTTGTTTTTACTGCCGGCATGTGAGTAGTCTCGCTGCGACGCCCGACTGCGCGAATTTCGCTTCACACTGTATATAAAAAAACATCAACGTCCAATAACACTTCTTTGAGGAATTCCCCTCTTAACTATTACATGATCAGATAAACCTTCACCTACTCTAATTCTCTGAGATCTATTTTCTAGAAATGTATATATTTTAATTTTGGTGGTGATGGTAATTGTTTTAGGAGGATGGTCAACAAAATACAGAACCAGAAATCCAAGCCTACAATGAAGAACCTCCCATCACCTGGACAGAAACTGAGACAGCCTTAAAATCTATGCCTAAAGGAAAATCTTCAGGTGCGCATGAAGTGAATGGGGACATAATAAAGGCAGCAGGCACTTTCGGTATACAGTCGCTGTACAGAGTACTAAATGCCGTATGGATAGACAACAAAATACCTGCTGATTGGAGCAAGGGCGTTACAATTCCCCTGTTTAAGAAAGGCAGCAGACGGAAACCCAGCAACTGTAGAGGAATAACCCTGCTGTCTCATGGGCTAAACATTCTAGAGAAGATCATAGATAGGCGATTGAGAACCATGATTGAGCCACAGGTAGAGGAAGAGCAATATGGATTCAGAAGTAACAGATCAACAATGGATCTCATTTTAGCACCCGCATGCTGATGGAAAGGTATTGGGAGAAAGGCAAGAACCTGGTCATTGTATTCCTGGATATAGAAAAGGCCTATGATAGTGTTATAAGAGATAACATCCGGGAGTGTCTGAGGAAAATAAATGTTCCTGAAGGAATGGTAAGGAAAATTCAGATTTTGTACAAAGACTGTACTAGCTGTGTACAAATTGGGGAAGGTCGCTCATCATGGTTTGAAACCAAGAGTGGAGTTCAGCAAGGAATTGCACTGTCCCAATACTATTCATCACTGTTATGGACAATGCAGTGAAGAACTTCAAGGAAAAGTTAGGTGAACTGAATGCAGTGGCCTTTGCTGATGTCATGATTTGGGGTGAAACAGAAGAGGAAATACAGACCAGACTCAACGTATAGAAATCCCAATTCCAGGAATATAACCTCAACATCAGCGAGACCAAGACAGTGGTGATGCCAGTCAACAGAGAAGGGCGTCCAGCAGGTGTAAAACTATGAGACTACCAGCTCGAGTGTGTGGATAGTTTTCCTTACCTGGGAAGTGTAATTTCCAGTGATAATTTGATCAGAAAGGAAATTACAAACAGAGCGCAAAAGGGATCAGAATTCTACGAGCAAGTAAGAACACTTTTATGTGATGACATGATTCCGAAAGCGGCCAGACTGATGATGTTTAACAGCTACTTCATACCAATATTGACCTATAGTATTGAAGCGTGCACCCTCACAAAAAGAGATTCATCAAGCCTGCAAGCATCAGAGATGAAATTTCTTAGATCCACCATCCAGAAGACCAAGATGGACAAGTTAAGAAATGAGGAGGTGACGAAAGAAGCCGGAATAAATACATCCCTATTAGACAGAATCGGCACATCGAGACTACGGTGGTACGGGTATGTGATGAGGATGGAGCCTACAAGAATAGCCTGGATAAATTTGGAAAGACAGGTGGAGGGAAAAAGACCTGCAGGAAGACCCAAAACCCGATGGATGGACATGATCAAGGTTGATCTAGTTACCAGAGGATGGACAGTGGATGATGTTCTCCATGACAAGTTGTATATGGACCGGAAGTGGAAGAGGCTCATTAACAGTACCCGGGAAACTGGAACTGTACAGTGATGATGATGATGATGATGATGATGATGATGATGATGGTCAACTATCCTCTGTTGACACTAATTAAAGAGAAAACATACAAGTGGTCCGACACTTTGAAAAATGAAGATATCGGCCAAAGAAAGACAAGGGCCACAAAGAGCATGAACATGAAAGACTCCCTTGGCCTCCACACCTAATACCGTCGGGGTCGGAAAACAACAAGAGTTGGCCAAGGGAGATAAGTGAGGAACCCGGCACAAGTAAATGGAAGCAGTGCTAGGACACGGCTAAGGTGTCCGTCACCGCCAACCCACGCTTCCTAGTTAAAGAGCCCCTACGGGCCCTTTAAGTCGCCTCTTACGACAGACAGGGAATACCGTGGACATTATTATACAACCCCCACCCACGGGGGGACATTTCAGTTCTTAATTGTTACAAAGAAGGCGTTATCACTGAGTCTCTCATTTCAGTATGTATGCGTATCATATACAAAAGTGACCAAATTTCTTATAGGAGCTGTGTCTTTTACTCTCAAACAAATTAGTTTATACAGAACATAAAATGTCCATCCATACTGATATTTGATGGAGATGGTAACACGATTGGAAAGTAATTCGTATGTTAGAAGAAATGATCAGATCGGATTGTTCGAAGATGATGGGGACTATATTTGAAGTATTTGTTCACAGGAAGCTCTTATTTTTTCCTTCATTGGTAGACATGGATGATTCAGGTAAAAGTGATACCGTGTTAGAAATAATGACGATATAATCTTGCTCGTAATAATGGTAGGCCTAGTGCTGAGAACTATGTGGGAGAAAAATACAATATTACTCACAATTAAGCGACAACGATAGACGAGTATTGATAACCAGGTGTATGCATAAGTTTTTGACGGTTTTTATGGTAAAGAAAACGCGTAATTTTCAAGGGAAATTCATTTTTTGTTTATTCAATATATTGGCCATCAGCTTCTACACACTTCGCCCATCCTTCAGGTAGGTTATGAATACCATGCCAGAAAAACGGCTTGTCTTTTGCGGCAAATCATTCGTCGAGCCGTTTTCCAACTTCCTGGAAATTGCTGAAGTGCTGCTCTGCAAGCGCGGGCCCATTGATGGGAGGAGGTGATAGATGGCGCCAGGTCGGGGCAGTACGGCGGGTGCGGAAGGATGTTCCATCCAAGCGATTTCAAGGTGTCTTTCACTGGTTTTGCTGTGTGAGACGGCGCATTGTCGTGTAACAAAATCACTTTGCCATGTCTTCTGCCAATTCCGGTCGTCTTTCGATCAATGCGTGATTTAAATCAATCATTTGTTGGCGACAGCGTTGAGTTTGAGTTGGGTAACGCGTGCAATTGTTCGTCCTCGCTCTTTTGTGGTCTACCAGAGCGCGCACTGTCATCACCACGTTTAAATTATCGAAGCCATGTCTCACATGTTCTAATCGATGGAGTGTGTTCACCATATGTTTCTACCAGCAAACGGTGACTTTCTACCGCTTTTTTTTTTTTGCTTAAATAAGAAAAGCAATGTGTGCCGCAAATGGTCTTTTTCAGGCGCAAACGTCGACACATGATCACTGAACGATACAACACAGGCGCTAGTGTTTGGTGGACTCAACTTGTGTGTGTTGGTAGGTTAATGTCAGACGAGCAAACTAACGTATGTGTCAAATTCATACGCTGCGTACTGTTCGCTGACGCCATCTCTTAGTGAAACCGGAAAAGACTTATGCATACACCTGGCACTATTGCAATTTTGAGACTGCATCTCGGCGGAAGAAAATACCATGCCTGGATTGTATCTCATTTTTCTGAAAATTTGACGTTGTCTGCAAAAATACGCCAAGAATCTGCCCGTAACCGAGAGCTTGGGAAAATCTCAGTATAAAATGAACCACATTCTAACCCTCAGTACAGAATTAAAGTACTTGAACTGGCTGGAAAACGAACCCATGTCTTGTAATTAAAGACAGGTTCGCTCCCCTAGAGCACAAGGCTGGCTAACGCTGAAAGGCATAACAGTCTATAATGATAATGAATGAATGAATGAATGAATGAATGAATGAATGAATGAATGAATAATAATAATAATAATAATAATAATAAAGTAGAATGTCCGTCCGTCCGTCTGTTTGTACCTTATACAAATCCATACCGTTCCACCAATCTGAACCAAAATTTGTATACTTATCTTTTAAGACCCTGCGGGTAACCCCATCTACAAGAAATTTTAACAGCCCTCTCCATTTCCTAGATTAAGCCCCTTTGGCACATTAGCATAGGCTAATACTAGTGAAGTACCGAATTTGTCGTACAAGGACGAGACAAAGCGCATTTTAAGCCTCATGACGCGAAGAAATAAAACTCGGTTAGGCCCGTTGGGCCCCGAAAACTTTGTTGTAAGGGCCTAAAACCAACCGTTATGCAGATATTAGTATCGCATTTCCCTGCTCTAGGAATCGGATAAAGAAATAACCAGCTGTAACCATGGCAACGTCAGCTCAAGGATTTTATAGTAGAATACAGGCCTAAGTTCGAAGTAGGCAAGTAGGTAAATGTACGCTAGGCCAAGGAGATATTCTGCTACACTTATGAGTTATGACTGTCTGGAAAAAAAATAGCACTGTGGGGTTAGGCCACCCCTAGGGATGGAGGTGGGGAGGGGGTGGCGTATGAAAATAGACGGGGTGACATTAGAAATAATCGAAAACGATGAATAATTTACATTATAGATTATTATTATTATTATTATTATTATTATTATTATTATTATTATTATTATTATTATTATTAACCTGTTTACCCTCCAGGGTTGGTCTTTCCCTCGGACTCAGAGAGGGATTCCACGTCTACCGCGTCAAGGGCAGCGTCCTGGAGCGTGAGACTTTGGGTCGGGGAGGAGGACCAGTACCCGCCCAGGCGGCCTCACCTGCTATACTGAACAGGGGCCTTGTAGGGGGGGGGGGGATTGGAAGGGATAGACAAAGAAGACGGAAAGAAGCGGCCATGGCCTTAAGTTAGGTACCATACCGGCATTTGCCTGGAGGTAAGTGGGGAGACTACTGAAAACCTCTTCGACGATGGCTGAGGTGAGAATCGAACCCATCTCTACTCAGTTGACCTCCCGAGGCTGAGTCGACCCGGTTCCAGCCCTCGTACCACTTTTCAAATTTCGTGGCAGAGCGGGGAATCGAATCCGGTCCTCAGGGCGTGGCAGCTAATCATGCTAACCACTACAGCACAGAGGCGGGCATTATTATTATTATTATTATTATTATTATTATTATTATTATTATTATTATTATTATTATTATTATTATTATTATTTTGCCGTGTGCCGACCACACGACACTTCGTAATCTGCAGGCCTTCGGGCTGAGCAGTGGTCGCTTGGTAGGCCAAAACCTTCGCGCCTGTTTCGCCATGGGGTTTGGATTTTTTAAGTATTATATTTGCGAGGTCTACAATGTGTTTCATTTTCCCCTTCTCACAATTCAAGAGCTTTACCATTCTTTTTTGGATAGTCTCATTTTTCTTTTGATGTATCGGAACTCTTTATCTCTCCTGTGGGTTGTAAGAGGCTACTAAGAGGGGAAACAATGTGTTTTCGCTCTCTCCTCTTCTGAAGCCAAAAATATACCCATAATGCGTATGGCGGAGAAAATGTACGGGTACGAAGATTTTGTGACTAACGAAGTTGTCCGAAAAAGAAACCTCTTCTAGGTTAAAGTCGACAAATGCACCACATTACCTCGCGAAGCCGGTCGCCACCCACACGCAACATTTTAAAGCATATGTCGCCGGACAATGGCGCAAAGTGACTTACATTAACATGTTAAGGTGTGGGAAGTCTTTCAAGGCACAACACCTAAATATATACTGTATGTGTAATGTCGAACTTCAGTTTTATTTTACTTTCGGCTATTCTTAAGTGTGTATGTTCTAAAACGGCTGGGTGAAAAGTTGTATTATTTCACATACCGGTAGTTGAAATCGGAATGTCTAAAAGATCAAGTATGAATATCGCCCCACGTTGAACCTCTACATGGCAACCGGGTGAGTTGCCCGTGCAGTTAGGGGCGCGCAGCTGTGAGCTTGCATCCGGGAGATAGTGGGTTCGAACCCCACTATCGGCAGCCCTGAAGATTGTTTTACATGGTTTCCCATTTTCACACCAGGCAAATGCTGGGGCTGTACCTTAATTAAGACCACGGCCGCTTTCTTCCAACTCCTAGCCCTTTCCGATCCCATCGTCGCCATAAGACCTATCTGTGTCGGTGCGACGTAAAGCAAATTGTATATTTTTTTTTTAATCTACATGACAAATAGAATAATATTGACCGGAAAGTCGGCAGTTTGAGCGAACCGCCACATTTGTTTAAGATACTCGCTATTTGTTGACGTTGAAAGTGTGGGAAAATCCTGGTTAAATCAGTCGGAGTTTTGTTTTCGGGAACAAATGCGAGGTGGTGTGAAATCTGAGCTGACCTCGCACGTCATCAAACCACAGGCCGTATGAAAATGAACTCTTGAAGCGACGCCTACGGGAGGAAAAAGAATATGAACAACAATTGAGCTTAAGTAACAGCTGACAAGGTGACGTCACGTTCATTCTAGCGTTACTCTGGCAAGTAACACGCTTTTTTGCCCTCTTTAATTGTCGAGTCGAGTCGGCGACATAGTAGCACTGCTGGCCTCATGTTAGTATTCATTCTGTGGCAGTTTTTCTAGCTGGTGGGTTTGTTTTGTGATGCTATATTTGGCGACTCTATTTCCGGGTGCACTGCTGAGGATTGTCTCTAGTCAGTTGGCGTACGACTGCCTCCCCGCTAGTGCGTGTGCGTGTGATGTGTGTGCGAACATGTTCTCAACAAGGTATCTCGCAATGTGACATCGCCTTTTCATTTTTTTAATTGGCCAGTGGTTGTCCTTTTAGCCGGCTACAGTTTAACGTATAGATTCACTAAATACCAAATTGTTTACCACAATGTTATAATTTAAATGTTTGTTTATTGGAGATATTGTGCTATTGTTAGGTAGATCTGCGGATTACTTGGTGATAATAATGTTGATATCGTTCGGAAGAGTACGTTCAGCTTTGAGAGTTGATTGTAAAATGTATTTTGGGACTGTTTAAAAGTGGAACACGCGAGGAATAGATTATTGATGTCTGCCAGTTCGGAAGAAGTGATCAGGATAGCAGCTATATCCAATTCTCATTCAGGTGATATCTTATACCGGTTTCGACTCAGGTGGGTTCCACTTTATCTCCGAGACAATGCAAAGTATAATTATCATAGTCTAAGAAACGCAAGCAATAACTTTCAGAACTCCAATTTTAACTTGAGGCGTTGCAAATACTTATGGACGAACTCATGAAATGCATGTTTTGAGGGGAGGAAATGAAATGATTTAATTGAAGCGAATTCAGGAAAATAGGACTTCTTAGAATGTTATGTATTTTCAGTTAAAAATATTTATTCTGAAAATGTACAACTGAACCATTTCTTCATCTTCTTCCATTTTTACCACACTTTGGTGAGGTCACGGGTGCGAACTATGTCCGACATGTGAACTTAGCCGTGTTTTACAACCGGATGCCCTTCCTGACGCGAACTCCATGTGGACACATGTATTCACTACTGCTTGTTCCTATGGTGTGTTGGGACAAACACCCTGTCCCCAAACAGGATTTTACCAGACGCGATTAAAATTTCCCACCCAGCCGAGATTCGAAGCCGGGACGCTGATCATTCAGCCAAGGAGCCGGACAGAAAGGAATCCTTTTCTGTATTCTACGTTGTTTAATATTTTCCAAGATTGAGCATCTGTAACAAACAAATGAGGAAATACAACACAGGTTTTCTCCAACCAAAGTTTCTTCTATTGCATCTCAAATTGTCTCTTATTCACAGTCAATCGTGTCGTCTCACTGTTGTCGCTCTCTTGGTCTTGTATTGCCTGAGTGTGCGTTCCGATGATATCTACAAGAACTAGACCGAGCTCGATAGCTGCAGTCGCTTAAGTGTGGCCAGTATCCAGTATTCGGGAGATAGTAGGTTCGAACCCCACTGTCGGCAGCCCTGAAAATGGTTTTCCGTGGTTTCCCATTTTCACACCAGGCAAATGCTGGGGCTGTACCTTAATTAAGGCCACGGCCGCTTCCTTCCCACTCCTAGCCCTTCTCGGTCCCATCGTCGCCATAAGAGCTATCTGTGTCGCTGCGACGTAAAGCAAAAAAAAAAAAAAAGAAACCAAACAAAAACAAGAACTAGCTCCTCGGTAGAGGGAAGTACGGCAATAACTTACATATGCCCTTTTTTCAGGAGGAATGGTGATTGGACAATCATTTGCAAGACAGAATTTCTGAAGTTTAACTGGCGTTTTTAATTCCAAATTATCCCTTTTGTGTACTCAAGTGTTAATTGAAAGATTTTTCCGTCTCTAATTTCGCTCCCATCGACTGAGGTTTGGTCAAGTGTGTGAGGCTAACGTGTTTCGTCACGTGGTTCTCTTGAATTAAAGGGTGTCCATGCGCATTAATGTATTTTGTTTATAACAATATGCTGTATTTTTAAGGATTAATATTCATGGGTATACTGAACATAATATAAATTGCGTGTGTCAAGAAAAGCATACTGAATTATGGGCAAACATTCTCCCGGTCACTTCATATGAGATTTGTGCTGGACAAAGCGGAGGAGGGACAGATTTTTCTCCGTGTACTGCGATTTACCAATATCACTTCATTTCATCAGTCATTAATCATTACCGCAGAGGAGTGCAACAGGCTTCGGCAGCCATCACAATTCATATCCTCGCCGCTAGGTGGGGGTTTCATTCATTTCATTCCTGACCCGATGAAATGACGGGAAGCAGGCTGTGAACTTTTCCATTTCAATAGTATGATGAGTAAATTAGCGTCCAGGTTGAAAGCTCACGTCGAATGTTGTGAAGATACACAAGAACGGAATAAGTAGGGCAGGTCGCTGTACCTTACAGTGTTAGGTTCTCACATCGCCATGCATTTCAATAGGGGGAGATCTAATCCATCTCCCATTAGAAAGGTATACAAGACAATATGGTAAAAGCACAGAATGAAAGTCACAGTTGAGCTGGTTTGTTGCCGAGAATGTGTGCTAGGATGGTGTTTCTGTCACAATTACATGAAATACGGCGTCCTTTCGATCACTTTATATTTTAAGAGTTGCTGGTTTGTCGGAACTTCAATCAATCAATCAATCAATCAATCAATCAATCAATCAATCAATCAACATTTGACTGCATTTAGGGCAGTCGTCCATGTGGCAGATTCCCTATCTATTGTTTTCCTAGCCTTTTCTTAAATGATTGCAAAGAATTTGGAAATTTTTTGAACATCTCCCTTGGTAAAATTATTCCAATCCCTAGCTGTGTTCCATATGAATTCTTCAACATACCGGAGGGCAGGGACTGTGGAGTTATGCTGTCAGACTTCACTCGGAATTAAATCCGCTATCTTAGGGACCTAAAGACTGGACAGACCGGTAGCTTGTAAAATGGACTTCTCTTGTTTGTGTCCTTATGTCAGTGTATGTTATTTTTTAGTCCCGCCAGTGTGCAGCACCTTCTTAACAGTAACCCTAGGAGAAAGAGGGTATCAGATAAATAGGAAGACCATGCCGCACTGAATGGTTCACACTAGAACGCTGGCCTTCTCAGCCAAGGGTTGCGGGTTCGATCGCGGCTTAATACGGTGCTATTTGATGGCGCTCAAATAAACCAGCCTCATGTCGATAGATTTACTGGCACGTAAAATAACTCCTGCGGGACAAAATTTCCGACACGTGGGCGAAAACCGTGAAAGTAGCTTTCATTGGGACGTAAAACCAATGTGCTTATTATACAGCAAAATCATGGAACGTGTGAAACTGAACGAGTTCGTAGGCCCTGTTAGGGCTGAAAGACAACAAGAGTAGATCAGGGAAAGTTTGGTAGGAAAGAAGAAAGTGAGGAACATGGAACAAACTCGTCTGGGGTCTCGAAATTGTGAGCCGTTAGGTGTTCTGGTAACGCCAGAGCGGTCACTTAATGGCTCCAAGAATGGAATGGACATAGAACATTCGATCTGTATCTCTGTCGTGGATGGAAACCGAACGACAGCACTTGCATGAGCAGTCTCATTCAGCTACCACGACCCTCATCTAAAAGTCCTTCTGAAACTTGATTTCGCCAGACCATGAGTGATGCCACAGACTTACCCATAATGCTTTTGATCTACATGGACCGTTGCCTACGCTATTAAACAAGGCTGGGAAATGAGCAATGGGAGGTAGGGTCACCGAATTTAGTTTTCAGTTCTCCCGCTAGGATCGCCTTTTTAAGACACAAGTTTTGATTGTCTTCCCATGTTCAGCGTGGATCTTGTGACAAATGTTTGTGAAAATTCGCTAATGTATAACTAATTATGATACTTACGAAGAAACCACGTGTTCTCAATGTTGCGTATGATCCATTTTTGTTGTAGTGCAAATAATCCGTCAATATGATGTTGACATGTCTTGTTGGAAACTTGTTTACATCAGTTATGAGTCGTCGTAGTATGGTCCCACAGTTAATACGAATTTATACGTATTTACAAAGGTATTTTAAAGTGTTCGTGAGAATCTATAGTCAGTTTATACACACGTAAGTTTAAAAAAAGTAAAGCAGTATTTGTAATGGGTCTCCAGGTCAGAGTCTCGGATCACTGCTTAGCCTAACTTAATTTTAACACTTTTCTGTTCTGTTCAAAGCTTTGCTGTGTGTAAAATAATGTGACACAGAAATCCTGTAATGTGTGGAAAGACCTTTGAACAGAAAGCGGAGCAATTTATTAGAAAGCTTGTTTTCAATACCGACATCAAACAGTAGATCAGTCATTCAAAGAAGCTTATCCAAATTCCTGTCATAGATCAGCTTTGATTTTATTGCCACCTCGTCTATGATAAGAAAAACAACCTTTTCATTATAGTGCTGTAAAGATTTATTTTCTGCAATCAGGCGAGCTCGTACCAAAGAAGTAATTCCTATCTCTCCTCTGGAATGGCCAATGTAAGTTTTTAAAGATTTTTGGTGTAGTAGGTGCAAAATATTACGAGATCTTAGGAAGCTGTAGCCTGTGCATGATCTGTTGGACAGTAATATGCCGACCTTTACAGTATTCTCTCTGAATTTACACTCCTGTTTACAAAAAGTTTAAATCTGCTCAATCAAGAAATGTTCTTTCAAATCACACTGTTCAGCTAGTTCTGTAATTTTATTTAGTTAATTCTAAGTCCATGTTGATTTTTTCATTTTAGAGTTGATGCATCCTTTCTTTTAAAGTGGTAATAATACTTGTTTGCTTCACTGTAAGTGCTGCCAAACTTACTCTAGTTTAAGTGTGCTATGGCTCACTCATGATTATAGGTGGAGGACCCTTCTCTTCGCTGGCTGTAGATGTGGTCGGTTCTAGATGATGTTCGATTTTCTTGTAGAGTTTAGCTTTATTTCCCACTTCTGTAGCCTTCCTCTTATGCCGTCTTCCTGCATGTGATTGTGTTTATTTGTGTCCGGGTAGAACTTGAAATACAGATTGATTGACATTCGAAAGTAGGACTGCGTTTACACTAATCTGAGTTGTTAAAATGTCTACTGCAAGCAGTGGAGTGCACACGAGATTTCCACAGAGATCCCAGTGTATTTTCTTGACAGGAAATTGCCAAACATCATTTTGTTTAAAGTTCATCGTCTTTCGGAAATCTGTGAAATGAAATCCTTTTGAGGTCTTTGATTTACAGTAAGGAACACTACAGTTCACGATGTTTTTTTTAAGAATTATCCGATGTTCGCATTACGTAAATACGGTCATTAATTTCAGTCACACCGGGCGAGTTGGCCGTGCGGTTAGGGGCGCAAAACTTTGAGCTTGCATCCGGAAGATAGAGGGTTAAAACCCTCACTATCGGCAGCCATGAAGATGATTTTCCTTAGTCTCCCATTTTCACACCAGGCAAATGCTGGGGCTGTACCTTAAGTAAGACCACGGCGGCTTCCTTCCCACTCGCAGTCATTTCCTATCCCATCGTCGCCATGAGACCTGTCTATGTCGGAGCGATGTAAAGCAAATCGTAAAAATAATAATAATAATAATAATAATAATAATAATAATAATAATAATAATAATAATAAAAAATAATAATAAAATTCCCCTGTGTGTGGAGTCAAATGACTCATTATCTCTAGCCCCAGAGTGTCGTAAAGGCTGCTAAGAGATGAACAACCTTTACTCGCTCTGTCGTCTTCTAAGGCCCAAAACTTATCCCTGATTCTATACTTTACCGTGTCACGGAGGAAACATACGGATGTGAAGTTTCAGAAAAGTAAATTAAATACTGATATGTTGCAGTTGATGCTTTTACGGCCTGATACTGTATAGGCTTTTGGGCTTATGCCGTGTCAAGAAAATAAGGTGAAATTCTTTACGTTTCGCAGAGAACTTTGCTCTGCGTCATCAGAAGAAAATCTCGACTGTCCACGAGAAAGGCTTCTTAAACAATGACTCTTTAAATTTAAACGTTATAATAGAAGTGGAAATGGTACGTTCATTGGTCACCAGATGGCTCCCCGGACACCGCTAGCGTTCGAAGCGGAAGCTGACCGAACCATCAAAATCAGTCTAAGAGGGTCACTGATATATTTGTTCAGTGCCTTTCCTAACGTGAAATAGTGAAAATGCGGTAATAAGTTGGAAAAGGAAAATTACAACACTAGAATTATAGGGCATAGGTTTAATTTTAACACAGAAATAAGTACAAATTCATATTAAATATTGATAATGAAGTATTTAACAAACTCTTTCGTAATATTTATTTGTTCTTCTTCTTTCCTGGCCGTAGATGTACCTAGAACGTGCACTCCCGAGCTCGTCGAACTCGGAGAGACTATGTCCGACCTTCTTGTACCAGATCTAATGGCACTTCACTATTTATTTGTGTTATTTAAATTATATATAATAACTTTTATTTATTTGGAGTATAACGTTTAGTAGCGGGAATGTCCAAGTTCGGCTGGCCAGGTGCAGGTTTTTTAATTCGACTCCCATGAGCGACCTGCGAGTGAGGTGATGCTGGTGGTGCTGATTATTGTTTTAAGAGGAAGTACACCTGAGCAACCATTCTGTATTAACACTAATCGTAGGAAAAAGATGGAAGAGGTCCGACACTTCGAAAAATGAAGATATCGGCCAAAGGAAGACAACGGCTGCGAAGAGAGTGAAAATGAAGGAAAGTGAGGAGCCTGGCACAAGCAAGTGGAGGCAGTGCCAAGACTCAGCTGAGGGACCCGTGGTTGCCAACAAACGCTCCCCAGTTAAGAACCCCTGGGCCCCTTTTAGTCGCCTCTTAAAATTGGCAGGGGATATCGTGGGTATTATTCTACCCCCCTCCCCAAGGGGGAGACCTGCGAATGAGATAGTAATGATGAGGTAGGCGAGGATGAAACCCGGTGTCGGCATATAGCCTACTCTTGTTGAATAATACCAACAGGTCTTCTGAAGGTTTAACGTCGCCATCTGACGGACGAGGCACCATCAACAACATCACACGCCCTCAGTCCATATGAGCACTGCGGAGAGGTTTGGAATGTAAACCAGGCTCTTGGACGCAATCTAGTGATTAGAAATTGTATACCACCACCTCCACTACCCTACGGGCCAACATTCTGATGATGAAATTGTTTTCACACCAACAGGGCTCGAAGCGGATAACCGCGGCGTCAGGCAATAGACGCCTTAACGATTACGACCACCACGGGGCTTGTGTAATGGAAACCTTGTTAATGGGGTTGTTAAAATTGCTTTGATGTGTTTTTGAAATCACGCTCAAAACATACGAGATGCAGTTTTAAATCTGCATGTGCATTGAGCTTATTACCATTTTCTGCCATTACTGATTATTTTCGTACCCCTGTTTGGGAAACACTGTATTAGTGGGTGATTGCCAGGCATAGAACATAACGGGCAACCACTTGCCTACGGTATGATTTCAAATAGCCAGGACCGTAATTCATTGATACATTTAAATAAGTCAGTCGGTGAAAGTGTGTGTCTGTAATTATGGCTGGAGAAAGTGTGATGATAATCTACGCAAGTTATGAATTTTTTATGAACAATCTAAACTTTACTCGAAACTTGTCTGTTCCACCCTATTGATACGGGGACAAGTTTAAGAAGTAATTAAGCTGGGAGGAGACTGGGCATTTATCTCATTGATTGAGTGTGAGACATTTAAACATCAGGGTTATAATGCAATTAGTGGCCGAGAGAACCACGTACTAGGAAAACTCTGACGTAATATATGGCGGTAAGAAATGTCAATAGTATTGCCTTTGTTTTGCAGAATGTCGAACACGATAAACATTTATAAAAACATCAGTACGTACCTGAAGAAGAAAACAGTTTATTAATAAGAGAATGACGTATTTCCTTGTATAAGAACATCCTCAAATGCTTTCATATCAGTAATAATAATAATAATAATAATAATAATAATAATAATAATAATCAATGTCATCCGTGGTCCTCCTCTGTGGTGTAGTGGTTAGTGTGATTAACTGCCACCCCCGGATGTTGGGGTTCGATTCCCGCCTCAGCCATCCTCGAAGTGGTTTTCCGTGCTTTCGCACATTTTTTCAGGTAAATGTCGGGATGGTACCTTTCCTCTTCCTTGCCTATCCTTTCAAATCTTCCCATCTCCCACAAGGCTCCTGTTCAGCATAGCAGGTGAAGTCGCCTGGGCGAGGTACTGGTCCTTTTCCCAGTTGTATACCCGACCAAATGTCTCACGCACCAGGACACTGCGCTTCGTGGGATCTCTCGCTGAGTCAGCGAGAAAAAACAACTCTGCAAGGTAAACGGATCAAATAAATAAATAATAAATTACAGCCTGTGAGCGTAGTAGAACATTTCAGTATAAGCAAATCATTCAATTATTTTCCTTGCTATATGCTACTATCGCTACTATATGCTATATGCTACTGTAGCTACTATATGCTATATGGTACTAATAGCTGCTATATGCTACTATTGACGTGATTCAGTTTGGGCATGTCGTTATGTGATAAATCCCGCACTCATTGTTACATACTGTAGTTTTTAATGTATTTGGCTTTAGATCAGTTAGAGACCAAACAGCCACCTGGGTTTGAACTTTACAATTCATTACAAGTCATTGTCACAGTGTGAAATATACATATAAAAGACATAGATTTTGCACATCATTACATTAAAATCACATACATTTCCATAGAAAATCAATCAAATTTGTGGACAAGTTGTTGTTAAATAGTTCCCAATAATAGTATCCTTTTTTTTTTTTTTTTTTTGGTCGCCAGTAGTGTATTTACACAGGTTGGTAACTGTTGCTTGGCGTGAAGCAGAGCTGTAATAAATACATTTTGCTGTTGGTGGTAATGAACACATGCAAAAAAGATATGGTTTAGGTCCTGAATCGCCTGGCCATCACAGGAACAGACATACTGTAGTTCACACACGCAATTTTCATCTGGGTCATGGAACACTTTTCGGGAAGAGATCTTCTGGTGGAAACCATGAACTGAAAGCCTGCCTACTCACGACTTGTCGCTGTGTTTGTCTAGTATCGCATTTGTTGTGCAAAATTCCAGTGGTATGTCTCGCCTTTTATTCTGCAGATCTTGGGCCAGCTTGTAACTTTCAAATCACTTATTCGTTTGCGTTTGTAGGTAGTTCTTATACAACGAGACATGCCATTGTGTTATCAATAGATTGTTTTCTTTTTTCAGGCTAATAGTGTTTTGAGAAATGCATGTTTTGTGTTCGATAGATCGGACAACTTACATTAACTAAGTCGACACTGGAAAGAATGGCTTTCATCCTGACAAAGCAATACTGATCAGATCAGAAATTGGATCTGTTCATCAAGTTTGTGTCCGTATTAATGGAGCGGTGACTTCGACCCTGACTTGTCTCTCCAGATAAACCGAAGGTGACTCGGTGGACGCACAAGGTGCCTAAAGAATTTTGACACACTCACCATTGCCTTTGCTGACAAGACCTAGTGTTCACGGTGCACTGCGTCGTCTGGTATGGGCTGGAACAAATATGTTACTCTCATACATCTGTCTGCCTTTGTCTTATCCTTGGCGTTGGCGATTTGAAAGTGACTGAGGCATGAGTGATGGTAGTAATGTCATTCCCTATGCAGTCAGTCCCTGTTAGAAGTGGTGTGAAAATGGGCCAGACTGATATATAATAGCATCTCGTGGCTCGATGAGGAAAGCAACGGGAAACTGCTTCACTCCTCATTTCCCTAGTGTGTTTTTTCAGTGACATCTAGGCTATCTATGACAGCTGATGGCAGAACTGTTGAGGATTCAACCAGCCTTCGGGCTGAATTCTCAACATACATCCTCACACTAGAGAGGCTGGCTAGCCGAAGCGGTAAAAGCGTGCTCACTTCACCTTGAAGGGCGTGGGTTCGATTCCCCGAAGAAAGTCGAAAATTTTTAAGAAAAAACTTTTCTAGAAAGGCACATTCAGTCTCCATCAGAAATTAGTACCGAGTTCATTCCTAGGGCCAAAAACGGCCGGGCGTAGAGCTAACTACTCTATCACACTTACAAAAAAAACATTCTCATGGGGCAGATAAAACTATTAAATTATGTTATACTATCATATTCTGCTTTACTAAAAATACACTGTTTTTTGTTCTTTTTTTACAACTTGACCATAATTACATCGTGGGAAAATACTATGTGAAAACAAAACTGAAGGGACTTCTTACGTGGTGGACAAGTATTTATTTTTGAAAAGAGGAATTCCATATCACATGCTAGAAACTTGCCTTTGGATTCCTACGAAGTCCGCAACGACACATAAAATGTCTAAAAAAATCTTGAATAATCACTACATGACCCCAACAATACCGCCCAACAATGACACTCAACCCCTAGACTGATATTCGTTCCTTTTGTACGGGAGCTTTTGATTGATTTTGAACAGTCGGCCAATAATCTGCAGCAGTGAATTTCGGTAACATACTAACAGTATTGTTTAGGAGAAAGTACAACTAGGCAGCTATCCTCTATTATAACACTAATCAGAGAGAAATAATGGAAGGGATCCGACAGTTGGAAAAATGAAGGTATAGGCCAAAGGAAGACAAGGGCCACGAAGGGCGTGAAAATGAAAGACTCCCTAGACATCGAGTGCTCTAATACCGTCGGGGTCGTAAAAGAACCAGAGTAGAACAAGGGAGGTCGAATAGGGCAGACGAAAGTTAGGAGCGTGGCACAAGTAAGTGGAAGCAATGCCAGGACTCAGCTACGGGCCCCGTGGTAGCCAACTCACGCTCCCAAGTTGAGAGCACCTGGGTCCCCTTTTAGTCGCTTCTTACGACAGGCTGGGGATGCTGTGGGGATACCCACAGGGGGATAACGTACTAACAGTTGCTCTTGTGATATCAGTACCAGCATCCATATGCATGTATATCGGCTAGATTAGCTACAAGAAACCATTTTCTTCAAGAATTTGAAAGTTCACTATTATCAGATGTGAAAAGACGGCTGGTGTTTAGAGAACTTATGCTTTACACCAAACTTTTGTGGACTATTACTACTGCATTGTCTATTTACCGATTAATAATAGAATCCTTCATTTCAAAATAATAACTATACTTATCATACTTGTAAGTATTTGCATTTGTTGTGCAAAATTCCAGTGGTATGTCTCGCCTTTTATTCTGCAGATCGTGGGCCAGCTTGTAACTTTTAAATCACTTATTCGTTTGCGTTTGTAGGTAGTTCTTATACAACGAGACATGCCATTGTGTTATCAATAGATTGTTTTCTTTTTTCAGGCTAATAGTGTTTTGAGAAATGCATGTCAATCAGTCATTAATGACCTGCTCTTAGTTATGTCGCCCACGTGGCAGATTCCCTATCAATTGTTTTTCTAGCGTTTTCGGAAATTTATGGGACATTTCCCTTCATAAGTTATTCCAATCCCTCACTCCTCTTCCTATAAATGAATGTTTGCCCCAATTTGTCCTCTTGAATTCAAATGTTATATTATGATCTTCGCTACTTTAAAAGCTCCACACAAGCTTGTTTATTAATGTCATTCCGCCTCATCTCTCCACTGACAGCTCGGAACATACCACATACTCGAGTAGCTCGTCTCCTTACTCCCAAGTCTTCCCAGTACAAAGTTTGCAATATTTTTGTAACGCTACTCTTTTGTTGCAAATCATCCAGAACAAATCGTGCTGCTTTCTTTTTGATCTTTTACAGTTCTCGTATCAAGCAGTCCTGGTAAGGGGGTTCTACAATACTCCAACTGGGGTCTTACCAGTGACTAATATGCCCTTTTCTTTACATCCTTACTAGAACACCTAAATACCTTCATAACCATGTGAAGAGATCTGTAACCTTTCGCAACTACACTAATGCGTTCATTCATCTCATTCATTCCTTACCTTGTTCCGTCATTCCTTCAACAATTTATCCAGCAAGTCAACGGGAATGGCTTTTTGTGTTTTTCTTTATCGTTGTTCTGGAACACTGGAAGTTTAGCAACACTGGGCGTGATCAGCGTTTGGTAGGTTCTAAGTATGCAAGAAAGGAAAGGAACGGATAATCCCCAGGTTTACTTGACCACATGAGGTCGAAAGAGTGCAAGGAAATCAGAAGTTGGTCTCTCCTGTCGCTGAGTAAGCAGCGTATGGTTTATATCGCACGAGATGATCGTGGTCACGGGTGGCGAGATATGCGGAAGTGAAGTACAGTTGCGTTACAGGCCACGTACATGCTGTAGAGGGTAGTGGCAGTCTCAGCGCTCACCTTCTAATAACTTATTTTTATTTTGGCGTTCGGTCTTATTGACCATAGGGGCTGCCTGGGCGACGCGATAAATACGTGCTCGGTTCACCCAGAAGGACGTGGGTTCGATTCCCCATTAGGACGATGAGGCGTCAAGTTTATATGGTCTGACACCGTGGTTAGCCGGTTCGAGTCCTGTTGGTGGTAGTGGTGGTGGTGGTGGTGGGAGATCACTATCAGAATACTCTCCGGAAGAGTAGGAGAGTTGGTGGTATAAGCCTGGATTCAATTGATGGTGATTTATTCTTCGGATGGTGCCTTAAACCTTGACTGCATAACACATCACACTGCACACAGAAATGCGTAGACTCGGTTTATGATCTTCGCAAGGAGTTATTACTGTAGTTTTTCTTAGGATTATACATTGCTTTTGCAATTAAAAGAAATATTTGAAAAAAATGTTTTCATGTAATGGTTAAGAGGTAGAATCCTTGTTGATTGGAGTACATTACACACATTGGCACGTGACCTAATAGCTGAACTAAGCAACATTCAGTGTTCACGTAGAATCCGGTTCATACTTGGAGCCCTTTCTCGCAAAGAACTGCGACGGTTTAGCTCAAAATATTGTGCACTTTCACCACCAGAGGGACACAGAGCAATTCACTACTGATTATAAAGTCACATCTGACAACCGTCATGGACTTGAACTATTTAATGGTTAAAGCTAAGTCTGGTTTCGTATTTATGTGATGGCGTGAATGTGTGTTTTTCCTCGCTGTCAGCCTTCCTTGAAGTTTTTTTCCCTTCAGCTTTCCATTTCACTTGCAAATAAATAAGACGATGCTGTTTTTCTCATGTTTAAAGTCACCCCTTCAGTATCAGATTATTATTATTATTATTATTATTATTATTATTATTATTATTATTATTATTATTATTATTATTATTATTATTATTATTATTATTATTATTATTATTATTATTGTCTCTCCGTTAGGGTCTTGAAGGGACCATGTGACAATTTCAATGCTTCATCTTTTGTTGTTCTTTCTTCTTCCTCCAATTCTCCTTCATCTGCTCTCCATGCCTCCTTTTCCTCTCCTGTTTTCTTTCTCTCCGGACCTTGGAATCCTTCCATTTTTAACACTTTATTTCTAAAAATATCTCTCTGTTGCTTCTTCTTGTCTTATTTTGTTTCTTTCCAAATCTATCTTGACTTCATGAATCCAGGTTGTTGTTGACTTCTTGTCCCAAAGATATTTGGAGATCTGTTTGGTTGACATGTTGTCATCCATTCTGTTTAAATGTCAAAAATATATATATATATATATATATATATATATAAATCTCCTCTTCCGCATTGGATCTTTTTTTTTTTTTTTTTTTTTTTTTTTTGCTAGTTGCTTTACGTCGCACCGACACAGATAGGTCTTATGGCGACGATGGAATAGGAAAGGCCTAGGAGTTGGAAGGAAGCGGCCGTGGCCTTAATTAAGGTACAGCCCCAGCATTCGCCTGGTGTGAAAATAGGAAACCACGGAAAACCATCTTCAGGGCTGCCGATAGTGGGATTCGAACCTACTATCTCCCGGATGCAAGCTCACAGCCGCGCGCCTCTACGCGCACGGCCAACTCGCCCGGTCGCATTGGATCTGTTATGTTTTATATGATCCGGTATATTTCATCATTACTTCTTGATTTCCAGAGTTCTTGGCGGACCGAGTATTTTCCGTATATTATCTTTTTCTCTCCAGTACTTCTAATTTACTCAGCTTGTAATTCACTACTACTAAAATGTTTTCACTCCTCCCCTGAAGGGGGGAGGCGGGCCTCTTAGACGGCGACGCCTTCTCTCAGGTCGGGAGATTTGTTACGCTGAAGGAGATGCTCGGAGAAGGTGAGGGGGTTAGCGGCCGTGGCCTGTGCTAGGAACTGTCCCGGCATTCGCCTCAGTTCAGGAGAATGGAAAACCACGGAAAACCATTCCCAGGAGAGCCGACGATTGGGGTCAGCCGTGAGGTTCAGCCCTGTCCCGTCTCCCGAATGCAGAGCCGAGGCCACTTATGGTACGAGACCCACTCTGCATCTACCGACGACATTCAGTCGCGTATAGGCATTCCGGTTTCACTGTGTTGTATTTTGAGGTTTTTAGATAAACACTTTTCGTTGTAGATATTCCTAATTATACCGTATGGTCTTTCCATCTTGTGTATCCTTTCTTCTAGAGCGGATTTTTACAAACCATTTTCTTGAATTGTTTCTCCCAAATATTTGAATTTATTTACGTTTCTGTCTGTTAGGTCATCAGCCCAGAGGCTGGTTGGATCCTCAAATAGCACCACCAAAGGTTATGCGGTTATAAGGAAACCGCAAAAACCAATGGCAGCACCAAAATAAGGCGTACTAGGCAAGACGAGGAGTGAGGTAGTTTGCCATTGCTTTCCTCACTGGGTCAGAAAGTGCTATTGCAGCACGACTAACCCTATGAGCAACACCTTTCATAACACTCAGATGCACTAGTCATGCTCTGAATGTCATTACTCAGCACTACCCATACCCCAGCAACTTCCATATTGTCACAGCCATGGATGTTGACTGGGACTTCGGTGAAAGCTACACTTTACTCTGGTTTATTATTATTATTATTATTATTATTATTATTATTATTATTATTATTATTATTATTATTATTATTATTATTATTATTATTATTAAATTCGGAAGACATCTCAAACCGAACAAAGTTTAGGTCAGTGATCGACAGATTTCAGGGATTCCATGACGAACCAAAACTTAACCGTGGGTGGACGGACGAAAGAAGACACGAAAGAGAGAGGATGCTGAAGTTCTGGGCTGTGAGGAAGGCTTCCAGAAACATGTAATTGTTATCTAACGTGGTCTCTAATGGCCGTAAACGAATATATATATATATATATTATTACCGAGCTCGATAGCTGCAGTCGCTTAAGTGCGGCCAGTATCCAGTATTCGGGAGATCGTGGGTTCGAACCCCACTGTCGGCAGCCCTGAAGATGGTTTTCCGTGGTTTCCCATTTTCACACCAGGCAAATGCTGCGGCTGTACCTTAATTAAGGCCACGGCCGCTTCCTTCCCACTCCTAGCCCCTTCCTGCCCCATCGTCGCCATCAGACCTATCTGTGTCGGTGCGACGTAAAGCAAATAACAAAAAAAAAATTATTATTATTATTATTATTATTATTATTATTATTATTATTATTATCACTGTTACTGGGTTACCCGTGGACCAGCAGAGGTGAAAAAAGGTGCCGGGGTGAATGGGTCTAACTACAAATTCATGAACTGATAAAAACTTTAACAAGGTTATATTTCTTTAGGATTTCAGAAATCAACACCAGAACTTTAACAACTTTTCACTTAGTGAGATAACAATGACGTATCAGGTACCATGACAAAGTTTAGACAAAGCAAGAAAATCCAAAATTTAGTGACTGTTTAGTAATCAGGGCTTCCAGCCCCTCGCTTCACTCAGCTCAAAATTTAGAAAGACACAAAATTATACAAGGGCAGAAATCCCTCAATACAATGGAGCACTAGCTCCGTAGTTTACAAAATCAAGCCTCCTAGAGGCACTTTTACAACACTTGAAAAAGAGCTAACGTGCTCTCCGTTTTCCAAGCCTCTCTAAGGCGATATCAGAAAATACAATCACTTGCCATCAAGGCACAACTTACAATTTGAAACAGGGGTATCTAGTACCCAACCTATTGGCCCGTAGCGGAAAACAGGTTAAGTAAATGGCCCGAAACACAAATGAAAGGAGGCGAATGCTTGCGCTCCTAGATATGAACACTTAAAACCTAAAGGGCACTAGGCCGATGAAACAGGGGCTATTCCCAAACTATGGAGGTGACTCGTATAAGAAGAAATTAAAGACATTACGAAAAGGAAGAAAACCAGTTACAAAACGTAGTCACCTCAAACCAATATGAAGGGGATCTCGAGAGTTTATATCACTCTCTATCCCCGATTCACAGTTAAAGATTTATGAAGTTATTACACAAGCCGGCAGAAGTTACGTTTACGGAAAAGTAGGTTACATCGTTAAAGTTTCGGACTTATCCCTCGAGTTAAACTGTGGAGCTAGCAAGAAATAAAGTTTTTAAACGGCCATTACCTTGCTGAAGAACTGCTGCCTGATGAAAGAGGCGCCTCCCGCCTCCTGCTTGGCGCACACACTTAGATGACGATCAAATGGCCAAGAGACGTGAAAATCCGTAGTTTATAAACCCTCGGGGAAGGTTCGAGGCCTTTCATGAATAATCAAGCCAACCCTCTCACTTTATTGGTTACCTCAAAGTTACACACAAAATCGAAGAAGCAGCCTGTGATAGGCCGAAAATTAATTAAAGAAATTAGGGATTGGCTAAATTCAAAACTGGCGGAAGGAAAAGATCAATGTTGCCAACCCAAAAATGAATGAACATAATTTAGTTAGAAAAAACTTATGAATACAAAACTTCCTTAAATCAAAGTTCATCCACTTCGCACCAGGGTGCATGATCATAGTTTTTGTAGTGACATCTGTTGCAGAAGGTCCAAACTTCTTGATTAATGGTAAACAAAACACGTAGAATTTCCATACAGTACATGAAACTTCAAAATAACAAAATTTCTTTAGATTTCTGTAGTGACATCTTCTGAGTAACGGTTTAAGTAGATAGTTCCAAGTTCACTGTTCCTCCAGAAGAGGAGTTCTTTTGGGCGCAAGATGTAAATGTGTGGCTTAGAGGTGTACCTCCCGGTATTATTATTATCATTATTATTATTATTATTATTATTATTATTATTATTATACAATTTGCTTTACGTCGCACCGACACACATAGGTCTTACGGCGACGATAGAACAGGAAGGAGCTAGGAGTGGGAAGGAAGCGACCGTGGTCTTAATTAAGGTACACCTTAGTGTGAAAATGGGAAACCACGGAAAATCATCTTCAGGGCTGCCTACAGTAGGGTTCGAACCCACTATCTCCCGGATGCAAGCTCACAGCTGTGCGCCCCTAACCGCATGGCCAACTCGCCCGGTATTATTATTATTATTGTTGTTGTTATTGTTGTTGTTGGTGGTGTTGTTATCAACCTGCATAACTTTGAAGACTTGGCTAAAAGCATCAAGGCCCTGGCTTGGAAGGTCATGCGCTCTACATTTGCCCTTGACGGAAATAGCTCCTCAGCGCGGTTGAATGAACTTGCACCAAACTTAACTTTGTCATGTTTTAGGTCCGGTTTCTTAATCACTTTGATATTGCGTGAACCTAAAAATCGAATAAAACATATTGGACCTGGCGAGTTGGCCGTGCGGGTAGAGGCGCGCAGCTGTGAGCTTGCATCCGGGTGATATTGGGTTCCCCACTCTCGGAAGCCCTGAAAATGCTTTTCCGTGGTTTCCCATATTCACACCAGGCAAATGCTGGGGCTGTACCTTAATTACGGTCACGGCCGCTTCCTTCCCACCTGTAGCCTTTCTCTATCCCATCGTCGCCGTAAAACCTGTCTGTGTCGATGCGACGTAAACAAAAATTGTAAAAAAATAAATAAGAGGCATAAGTTTAGAAAGAAAGTGTATGTATAGAAAGTTATCTCCATACAGGCCATGAAGCCCTGGGACGGTTGCTAGGTACCGGCACTTGGTAGGGTCGAGTGGTTAGCTCATCGCCCGGCCGCCTTTGCCTTTTGGTGAGTGGCGGCGATTAGGGGAGAGGGGCAGTGGTCCCCCCGCCCACTTTATGGAGACAATTTTTTTTTTTTTTTTTTAATATTCCATTTTATCCACCCAGAACTAGGAATTATAAAAATTATACAAACCCTGTTGTGTATTACCTAATGCTTTTCTTTAATTTCTTTAAATATTAAAAACATACTTATCGTAAATACCCAGAAGATATCATTCGACGCAGCTCACCGATTCCGCATTCGTACAGCGCCATGACAAGTTGTGTAGCAACGTGTAGAAGCGCGATTACTATCCGATGGCTCAAAACCTTAGTTGCGAACGTGTGTAATTGTTCCATTGGTAAAAGCTTTATTGTACAGCATTCAGTCAAAAGCTCAACAAAAACCCTTACTTCTCTGTCGAAATTCGACCAGAGGTTATCAAAACCTACAATTTTGTAGTTTTTCTTTTTTTCTTTTTCAATTTTGTTGTCCACGCCCCACTATATTGTGTATACATGTTTGCACCCTCCACTTGCCAATCGTCGCTACTGTTTTCGGTGTAGGTGAGTGAACCTCAGGGCCATGTGGACCTCCAGAAGTGAAAATCTCGTTTCTTATATTTTTTCGACTTCTTGACGGGGAGTCTAACCCGCATCCTTCAAGGCGAACCGAGCACGCCAGGCAGCCTCTAGGTGTATGCTGTAGAATTAGTGACCTTCCTTATCTAGCAACTAGAGCTGTCTCTTCTGTCTAGCTTCGTCTTTATAATTACCCGTTCAACAAACGTACCGACCTTTAATGTGCCATGTTTTTATTGCTATAAACAAGTGCGGTTATGACAATGAACTCAAACTTTGCATCGAGTCCTTCACGTGTACGAATTGTTTCTGTTTCACTGGCACGTTGAGGAGAGTTGGAGTTAACCTCGCTTAGTGTAGCAAAATCCTGACCTCCAGCCATGGATGAAACCTTCCGCAGTACCTCTACCGCCTCAAGGGCAGTGTCCTGGGGAGGCAGATCAGTACCTCGCCCAGGTGACCTTACCTGCTACGCTGAACAGAAACCTTAAGGGGATGGGAACATTGGGAGGGCTAGACAAGGACGCGGTAGTGGCCTTAAATTAGAAGAAGTTGGAAACCGCGGAAAACCACTTCGAGGATGGCTGAGGTGGGAATCGAAACACTCTCTGCTCAGTTGACCTCCCGAGGATGAGTGGACCCCGTTCAAGTCCTCGTGCCATTTTTCAAATTTCGTGGCAGAGCCGGGAATTGAACCCGGATCACACTACTACATTACAGAGGCGAATTTATTCTTCTTATTCTTATTGTTATTATTCGCGACTACGCAGAATCAACATTATTTTGTTGGCTTTCCTTTTAGCCCAGTTCTCTTTCACACTCAACGAGCGTGTGCTCAGACTGTATATGTCATGTGGTTTCACACCGCAGTCAAAAAATCAACGCAAGTACCTTCCAAAGTACAATTAGTATTATTATTAGTAGTAGTAGTAAGTGCTGTTAATATTGTTATTATATGAATGTATTATATCATCTGTAATTGGAGAATTAAAAACTCTGTTGATGATAAATAAACAAATCAAATCAAATTATAATTTTTAATTTTTGTTTTGTTTTGCTATTGGTTTTACGTCGCACCGACACTGATAGGTCTTATGGCGACGATGGGAGAGGAAAGCCCTAGGAGTGGGAAGGAAGCGGCCGTGGCCTTAATTAAGGTACAGCCACAGCATTTGCCTGATGTGAAAATGGGAAACCACGGAAAACCATCTTCAGGGCTGCTGACAGTGGGGCTCGAACCCAATATCTACCGGATGGAAGCTCACAGCTGCGCGCCCCTAACAGCACGGCCAACTCGCCCGGTATTATTATTATTATTATTATTATTATTATTATTATTATTATTATTATTAATACGTCTCACTAACTACATTTTGACGGTTTTCGGATACACCGAGGTGCCGGAATTTTGCCCCACGGGAGTTCTTTTACGTGCCAGTAAATCTACCGACACGAGGCTGGCGTATTTGAGCACCTTCAAATACCACTGGACCGAGCCACGATCGAGCATGCCACGTTGGGGTCAGAAAGTTAGTGCCTCAACCGTCTGAGCGCGGCTATCATCTTCATCATCTGTATTTACACAATGGACGCGGAGGTACCAACATCACTACCACATTTCACTTGCTTCTGTGCCTGTCTTAATGATCTTATTGCGAACTTTCAAATTCAGCTGCACGAAGTCACCACTGATGTGCGTTTAAGGCCCTGTCGAACAGAAAGGGACTATCCGCGCGGACGAAATGACCGGACTGGGCTAGTCAAATAGAATGCGGACAAGTCAGCGCGAACCAGTGTGAAAGCAGTCGCAATCAAGTACGTACCGACTGATTTTTTCTTTCTTGAACTGCTGTTATCATTTTGTTGTTTAAATCTAATGTCCAGCACCCTCTGTGGGTGGAGGACACAGAAAAAGGATACATCCTGCCTGTCGTAAGAGGCAACTAAAAGGGGCGACCAAGGGATGATGAGACTACTTGTGATCTTTGTAATCGACATGCCGTGTGTCGTACACGCACTAGATCAGTTAATTTTTCCGTACCTTGAAAATGAAAATCCAAACGTGTTTCCAGTCATTTGACCGAGTCAGGAATGGCGTGAATGGACTCCCCCTTCTAGCGGCGAGGATGGGAATTGTGCCGGCTGCCGAGGACTGTCGCACTCTTCTGGGGCAATGATTAATGAATGATTAATGAAATTAAGTGATATTGAAGAGTGTTGCTGAAATGAAAGATGACAGGGAAAACCGGAGTACCCGGAGAAACCCCTTCCCCGCCTCCGCTTTGTCCAGCACAGATCTCACATAGAGTGACCAGGATTTGAACCACGGAACCCAGAGGTGAGTGGCCGGCGCGCTGCCACGTGAGCCACGGAGGCTCCCTTTCTGTACCTTCTGAAGACATTATTTTGTGTTGGCCGCGCGAACTCCCCAGTCCGCTGCGGTAGGCCGCCTTCTGTTTGACAGAGCCTTTAGGACTGTCATCCAGGTGGCAGATCCCCTATCAGTTGTTTGCTTACTCTTATTTCAAATAACTTGGGAATGTATCGAATATCTTCTTTGGTAATTTATTTTTGCCGCTAATCCTCTTCCTATAAATGACTTTTTACCCCACTCTGGCCTGTTGAATTCCAACTTTATCTTTCTATTACGTAATTTTCTTAGTTCAGAAAACTTCGTTCAAGCATATTCATCTACTGACGTCATTCCACGCCATCTTTCTACTGACAGTTTGGGACATACCGCTTATTCGAGAAGCTTGTCTCCTTTCTCCCAAGTCTTCCTAGTCCAAACTTTGCAATATTTCGTAACACTTCTCTTTTTTTTCATAAAACACCCAGAATAAATCGTGTTGCTTTTCTTTGGATTTTGTACAGTTCTTGAACCAAGTGGTCCTGGTGAAGGAACCATAATCTAATTGTGGTCTTACCAGAGACTTATACGCCCTCTCGTTTACATCGTTACTACAACCCCTAAATACCTTCATAACCATATGAAGAGGTCTGTAACCTTTGTTTACAATCCCGTTAATGTGGTTACCCCAATCTCAACATCTACGTGGGTTATCGATTCTACCGTTGCCTTAGAGTTTTGCCGGTTAATTTTTTACCATCTTTCTTCATGTTATTGGTTTTACGTCTCACTAACCACTTTTGCGGATTTTCGGAGGCGCCTAGGTGCTGTATTTTTGTCCCGCAAGAGTTCTTTTACGTGCCAGTAAATATGTCGATACGAGGCTACCTTCAAGTACCATGGGACCTAGGCTGGATTTAACTCGCCAACTTGGGCTCAGAAAGCCAGCGCTGTATCGGCTGATTTTCCTTTAGTAATTTGCGGTGCTACCTTGAAGCAGGGGCGTAGCGAGGGGGGCGGTTACTGGGGGTTATAATCTCTCCCACAATGGATTTTTTCAAATAGAGAATAAACAGAAACTGACAATACACTAAACAAACATGCTGTTGAATCCATTTGCTAAGAAGCCTCGAAAATCGGATTTACAGTAGATTGTAAACTAAACAAATGTTAACCTTCATCGTACTGTTCTTGTTCTGTATTTTCATGTACGATTTTGTAATGTACTGCAATCTGAATGCCGTGTTGAAACACCGGATCCCGTGAGATCTCCGAAGTTAAGCAACATTGGACGTGATCAAGATTTGGATGGGTTGTCACGCACTGTTGGTGGCGGCTAAGGGAATGGAGGAGCGGAAAAGAACTGGCCACCCTACCGTACGTAAACTTCGGCTTAGGCACACCTTTGCGAAGGTTCTGACCTGCCTTCGGGCAGAATACACCCTTATCTTTGCAACCTGAATATCAACATAATTCACTTGTATCACTGTCCTTGTAATGACAAAACATGACGCACTCTGTCCGCATTTTGTAACTATAAACCCCCCCCATCGGCCGATCCTGGTTATGCTACTGCCTAGCAGTAATGTATCGGGAACAAGTGCGCTCAGCCAGTCCTGACATGACTGTACAGAGATTTCATACGATAGACTGGATTTTCTAGTAGGCCTATATATAATCTATCTATCTATCTTAATCTGTTCAGCCTCCAGGGTTGGTTTTTCCCTCGGACTCAGCGAGGGACCCCACTTCTACCGTCTCAAGGGAAGTGTCCTGGAGTTTCAGGATCTGGGTCGGGGGATACAACTGGGGAGGATGACCAGTACCTCGCCCAGGCGGCCTCACCTGCTATGCTGATAACCTTATAGTTTTGAAATATAACACCACCTTGAAAGTAATGGCAGGCAGACTTGAAGATCTCTGAACAAATCTGTCCTGTGTCTGCTTTATTTATTTTTATACCTGTTTGACCCTGCACTATCACAGGTGTCTCTAGGACTTGGAGGGTGACTTTAACCAAGCAACAGTCCCGATTTGTTGTGCACAAATTTTTCTTGCAGTCTCCGAGATTCGACTTTAAATGTCGCTATAAACGACTGACGTCTTACTGAGCTACAGTAACGATTAGAATAGGTTAAACGTATGATATTTAATTATATATTCCACCCAGTGGAGTAAAATTCTTTCACAGAGCTTCGAATTGAAATCGCGACGCGAATGCTTAGACCTTGGTGAAAGTCAGTATATAGTTAGGATGACTTTGATATTCAACCTTTTAAAAATGAAGTCTAATAATCAAGAAATGACTGATTTAATGCCTGTTGTACACCATCAAATTATTCTTTCAATTCCATACTTCACAAGAAAAGTTGTCAAATCTTATCAAAGACTGTTCATTATTGCTGAAGGTTTGACAATATTTGAAATGATTTAGCAAGGTTTGATAGCATTTTGTTTTAAAATGGAGGAACGGCAGGCAACGGTTGTGGTTCTTGGTCTAGTAGTGGGATATAGGAAGAGAAACGTGCAATATTTACACGGGGAAAGGATTAATGTAGTTACTTTAAACATATTTTTTCAATGTATTTATTGCTATAACATAATTTGCGTATGTGTCCGGCTCCATGGCTAAATGGTTAGCGTGCTGGCCTTTGGCCCGACCGGGTCGGGGATTTTAACCTTTATTGGTTAATTCCGGTGGTTCTGGTTCCGGGTGTGCGTGTCGTCTTCAGCATTAGAATTCATTATAGGTAGGGCCCCATTCTCTCAGACGCGCAGGTCGCCTTTCAGGCGTCAACTGGAAAGACCTATGCCAGGCCTCCAGGGGCCATTTATTATTATTATTATTATTATTATTATTATTATTATTCGAATAACCCTTTTGAGAGTACGATAAATCGACTTTGGTTACTTTTCTTTGCATTTGACTTTCTTCGTTTCCAGACGTCCTTCATTTTCTGAGAATGTTTCTTTCCCTCTCGAGTCCATTTTCTTCCAGTTGTTAATTTCTTTCTGTCCTGAAATCCTGCCTTTCGTGTTACTTCTTTGAAACGTGTTCTTATTTATCATATCTATTTTAATTTCAGCGTTTTTCCTATCCTTTTCAATTTCAATGAACCACGTTGGCTTTTTTCAATGCTATTAGTTCGGGGCGCCGACCCATGTGGATCTTTTGCCCCTACGTTGACTTGGATTTGTAACTGTTCAATAAGTGAAGGTTTGTTTAGATAGGCCATTGTTATTCATTCTATAAATGTGTCCAAAAACTGGAGCCTTCTCTTCCTCATTACAGTTCAGTTTTTCAACTTTTAAATATAGCTCTCTGCTTGATCGTAGTCTTGTCGTTTCTTATAGGTCCCAGTATTTTTCTCAAAATTCTTCTTTCAACTTTTTATATTTTTTTAAAATCCCCAATTCTTGTGAGTTTAAGAGTTTCTGATGCTTATAAAACTTCTGGCCGGGCCACTCATTGATAATGTCTTAGTTTCAACTTCCAGGATAGAGAGAGATGTTTTATTGTATATATAATATATATATTTGTCATATGAAACATCCTTTCCATTTTGTTTACTCTCATATCTATAGCTACCTTTTCTTTTGTGTTGTTTGTTATCCATTCTCCCAAAAGCTATCTGTCCGAGATATTATGTTATTGATAATTGTGATATTTTGAGGGGCATTAATGATGTTTGTTTCTTCAAATGATATTTGCAATCCTATTTTGGCCGCTTGTTTCCTTAAGTCTCGAATCTGTTCTGTAAATAACGCATTATTATTTTTTTTTTAATTTGCGAATTGACCTCTTAGGATCACGCTACAATTTCACATTTCCTCCAATTCTCCTTCTCAATGCTGTTTCATCTGTTGATCCGTCCACGCTCCTCCCGTTTTTGCAGTTCTTTCGACTTGAAACCCTTCCAGATTTTTGAATCGTGGTCCGAAATGTTTTCCTGTCTAACATCTGAACTTCCTGGATGTTGGACTTCTCTAGATCTTTACGAACTTCCTTAATTCATGCCGTCGTCTTCGTGTTCCACAGGTAGTCGAATAACTTTTTGTTTAATCTGGTTTGTCCATTCTGTACACATGTCCGAGAAATAACTCCATGGACTGAATTTTTCTCTACATTTTTGTAGACTTCATTGTTGTTCCGAAGTTTCCAGTCGGTTTCAGTCTGGATTGGGCCCAAGATTTTCCGTAGTAGGCCTACTCTTCTTTGTAGGATCTCCAACTTCTCCAACTTGTAATTCATCGAGAGGCATTCGCTTTCGCTGGCATACAGACACTCTGTTTTTACTGCAGTGTTGAAATGCCTTATGTTGGCATTCCCTGAGATACATTTCTTGTTGTAGATGTTTTAAGTTAGTCTATTATTATTATTATTATTATTATTATTATTATGTTGCATTTACTCGCATGAATTGAATAAAAGTGATAGCAGTGCAACGGAAATTCATATCGTATTACATGAAAACATATTAGGAATTAAATAATAATAATAATAATAATAATAATAATAATAATAATAATAATAATAATAATAATAATAATATTCGAAGATCGTCATAAATCGAACATTGCTTCTAGTGTTTACTTATAGGTTACCGGGCGGTAATAAACATAAAAAAAGCTGTCTACTTCCTTGAGATATTTCTCTTCCAATCTCCTCGTACCCTGCCGGTTTTTTCTTCATTTTTTTTTTTTTTGGGTTCTTTACGGAATCCACTGAAGATAGACAGGAACGTGCCTCATAGTTAGCAATTAATACACACACACTACATCCCTCAGCCATGGAGACGAAACCATTTTTGTTGTTTTGATTCCCGGCAATCCCAGCATGCCTAGCGGTCTAGCGCGCACCGTTAATACTGGAATTCCATTAGTCAATTCTGTCAAAGACTTGGCAATTCTTTGATCGATTAGAACATGTTCTAATTCACGGACTAACTATGGAAAGAAGTACGTCCTGGAGATACAATATAAATAAGCTTTTCAGCGTGCCACGGCACGGATGAAAGCTTTGAGACCTCTGCTGGGAAATAAATATATCTATTAAGAGAAATATTTACGTGGCATGTATCAGGCCCATCCTGCTGTATGGCTGTGACGTCTGGGGTTATATTGCTAAAACTCCGCTTTCCAAATTACAAGTTTTTCAAAATAGGACACTCAGAATGACGACTAAAGCACCAGTACTGAAATCTAACAAGAAGATACGAACAGAACTTCGTATTCCGACTGTTAGATCTCAGATAAATTAGTAAAGATGAGCAAAGCTAGAATCCTCCTAAGCCATTCCACCGACCCTGACATCCAACTCCTTAAACAGGTCGTAAGACCCAAGAAGGCGAACACACGTTTCAAACATCGCGGCCCTTGGCTCACTTACGACCTGTTTTAACTTGGAATAGGAATCTGCTTCGGCCTTTTTCAAATTTTTGAACCTTTCTCTCACTGAATAACGTCAAAATTAAACCCCTGAAAGGGGCTGTTTGTTAAGAGCCCCCACTTTGAAAATACCTCTCCAACTCCAAATTATAATTCATTCTTCAGGGAAGAGGGTGTTTCTTCTCTGACGGGAGGTGAGTACCGCCTCTCAGCCAGATCGTTTTTCCCCCGCCAGTGTAGAACCAGAGACTTTTCCGACTCATCGGCATTTCTCGGAAACAGATGAGTAAACGTGCATAGTTTGAAGACTTCTCGTATTGCAAGCGATTTGACAAGTAAACTTGCTAAGTACTGAAAATTGTTTTGAAGTCTTGCTTTTGACAACAATTTGATGGTGGGCTTAAGACTAGTATTGCACTTGCAGGAAGGCCGCATAGCGCGAGGCGAGGATGACCAAGGAGCGCAAGTGGTGGAGCATCCCCCGTGCTCCCGCCACGTGGTGGCGCCGTCAGGTTCGTCCACAGCGGAGAGCGTGGAGCGCCGATGTCGGGCCCCAGGTCACCTGCTGCAGCTCGCACGCTGTTACGAAATGTGAACGTACTGAAACTGATAACATGCAGCCTGCTAGCAACAGTTCGCAGGACTTACCCGCCCTGGACGGTCTCCCGCGAATCAGCTTCTCCTTCTTCCACGAACCTGCAGCAGCCGAGGACGAAACCACAGCCGTTAGCAGGGCAGAATGTTACGGGTGCTCGGCGGAAAACATCAAGGAAGATGAATGTGACGTTCTAACAGAATCTTCACAAAACATAGCGTCAGCAGAAGAGAATGGTGGCGAGGCTGCAAGTGAAAGTGATACGAACATAATATCTGCGGCCATGAAACCTGATACGGGGACGGTCGCTGAAGAAGACGAGAAGCCGCGGGATAAGATGTCAGAGAATATCGTAGCAGAATGCGATAAAGGCTCTGAGGTAGGTGGAGGAGAAAAATCTGCCGTAATTACAGATGAAAGTGATGCGTGTAAGGAAATTGTCGATGCGTCTAAAGCGTCAGAGAATGGATACGAAGTGTTACGCGTGCGCCCGATTGTTGTGTTGGAAAGTACTCGGGAAAATTTCTCAGCCGTGATTAGGAGCGAGGACATTGTGAAGAGGCTGTGTGATCCCGCTGTTGAAAACGTGTACGCATTGCCGCGAGCTAGTTGCATGGGCAGTGTAGCTGGTAGCATGTCCCGTGAAAGCACGTGTTACAGCACCGAGGTGGCTAGTGAGGACCTGTACAGTGTCGCGGACAAGGACTATGAGGAACTAGAGTACTGCGCACACCGTGCCGGCCAGCGGCGAGCCACCCTCCTGAGGCCGCGCACCGTCAAAGTGCGCACCAAGATGGGCCGCGCGTGGCGTGCATTCAGGGGGTGGTGGCGCCAGGAGCGGGAGCGGCTGGCGGACACGGTCCAGAGACATGCGCATGCGCAGGCCGTGCAGCAGCCGCAGGAGCCTGAAGAGGAACACCGTCAGCTGGAGGATGGGGTGGAAGAGACGAGCACCGCGGTGGTGTTGAGGAGGCCCTGCCATCGGGAGTCGAGCAGCAGACCAGTGTCTCGCGCCGGCCTCACTCGCAGCAGGTACATCCCCGAGGTATGGAGCCTTCACACATTCTTAGCTTTTAAAATACTCCTAATGTCTTTACAGGTTTGCCTCATACTTGGCTTTTATCCTGCATAATTTATTTATTTATTTATTTATTTATTTATTTATTTATTTATTTATTTATTTATTTATTTATTTATTTATTTATTTATTTATTTATAAAACTAAGTTACTATAAATACAAATTAATAAAAATGAAATAATGCATACCCGTATTAACTAACAATAATAGAAATAAATTAAATATACAAATAATAAAATACATATTAATGGAAAGACGCCTCTGTGCTGTAGCAGTTAGCGTGATTAGGCCCAGGTTCGATTCCCAGCTCTACCACGAAATTTGAAAAGTGGTACGAGGTCTGGAACGGCGTCCACTCAGCCTCGGCAGGTCACCTGAGTAGAGAGGGGGTTCGATTCCCACCTCAGCCATCCTGGAAGTGGTTTTCCGTGGTTTCTCACTTCTCCTCCAAGCAAATGCCAGGATGGTACCTAACTTAACCCGCCAATGGTCGCTATATGAGCAAAATGCTCACGGTCGTAGAAAATCATCTGCTCTTTTAAACAGCCTGTAGTTTCGAACTTTAGCCCTGGTGTACCTTCGCACTGCAGTTTTAAGAGAAGGACGGATGCATTGAAACGCACATCTGTGACCCTGAGAAGGGACAGGGAGGGAGGAATTTTCAGCGACCGTCAAGGGTGAACATTTTGCTTCACGCGCGACCAGTCACGTTTGCGCTAATTTCTCTCTCTCTCTCTCTCTCTGTGTGTGTGTGTGTGTGTGTGTGTGTGTGTGTGTGTGTGTGTGTGTGTGTGTGTGTGTGTGTGTGTGTGTGTGTGTGTGTGTGTGTGTGTGTGTGTGTGTGTGTGTGTGTGTGTGTGTGTGTGTGTGTCGTGACATTTTAGCTTGGTTTGATGAAATTCCTAATGATCAACTCAAGGTCGAAAACAGTAACTCGGACTCTGAAAGTGAACACAATGAACATATTACGGATATTGAACAGTCCGAGCCAGAAGAACGTGCTGATGGAGCCGTACCCGGAGGACAACCTCTATTTGGCGAACAACATAATTATGTTGGAGGTAGATGATAATTTTATGTTTAGTGACAATGTATATATAGGGAAAGATAAGGTGACAAAGTGGGGCAGACTTCCGCAGAGAAGAAATCCACGCTTACGTACTTGTGCTGAAAATATAGTGACTCATCCTCCTTGTGTAAAGGGCATTGCGAAAGACCCACACACTATTTTAGAAAGTTGGGAAACGTTTTTTCTAGATACAGTTATAACCATTTGAGATTTATTACTATTTGTAATTTTATTCATAATTTTAGTGGTCTTTATAACCATTTGAGATTTATTCTTATGTTAATTTAATGTGTTAATACATTTACGCTTGAAATCGGTTGGTATTTATTATGTAAACACGTCATATCATACCGTAAGCATTTTGCTCAACGCGCGACCACTCGCGTTCCTTTCATCCTAGCGACCATTGGCGGGGTAAGGCCACGGCCACTACCTTCCCTTTTCCTTCTCTATCCCTTTCGATCTTCCCATCCCCCCACAAGGCCCCTGTTCAGTATAGCAGGTGAGGCCACCTGGGTGAGGTACTGGTCCTCCTTCCCAGTTGTAATCCCCTGTCCCGAAGTTTCACGCTCCAGGACACTGCCCTTGAGGCGATATAGGTGGGATCCCTCGCTGAGTCCGAGGGAAAACCAACCCTGGAGGGTAAACGGATTAAGAAAGAAAGAGGAAGTAATGGAATGACACAAAACGAAATAATGTTAGAGCCTAACGTCCAGTCTAGCTAACCACTGAGGCTCGATGGTGTATTACTGAAAAAGTCCTCGATGATGTACCGGATGGTTACCTCACTTGTGTAGATTGTACGCACATACACCATGTCCTGTTCGGATGCAGTTGAGACTTTTCCACACATGTCTTGGAAGTTCAAAGCCCTTAGGTTTCTGTATGGGGTCGATAAGCAGATGAAGCACTCTCAGTCCAGAAGGCATGCCACTTGGCATCACTTTGAAGTTACTATCAGCAAGCTGTTGGGCTACTCGTACGGGTGGATTTCTGGAACGAAGCCGGTCAAATGTGGAATGTGATCATCCTGTAGCTTCGTCCGCTTTAAAGTCAGACTTCATTAGATTTTTGCGAGCAGAGGATTCGGCTAAATAGCGGCTAGTTTCACTCGCCTTGCAGCTCTGCATTCGGGAGGCGAAGGGGTCGGCTGTTCTGAGAATGGTTTTGCGTGGTTTTCCATTCTCCTACACTAAGGCAAAGGTCGGGACAGAATTGTTATAGGACCTCCCCCCACTTCCGCAGCTTCTTCCGACCTCAAATCACCGCTTCGAATCTCCTTTGCGTGAGAGAGGGGGAAACCCTCTAAAATGCAAACGGTACCTCTTCAGGATACGAAATGAAACCGTTCTTAATAGTACACAGGTGCATTGTTGCTAACAATAGTGATCAGTCCAACAATCACACATAGTATATAATTATGTGCATTGTTGGTAACAATAGTGATCAGTCCAATCGTTTCTCTCCTGGGGAATTAGTGTCATATGTCCAAGAAACTGTACTTTTGACGTATTACAAACCATTCCTTTGGCTTGGTCCATATTTTCTTTCATTGTCCCTCGCCTCCCGCCTTCACAAACTTTCTCGCAGAACGTTAGTCTGTAGGACTACTGGATATCAACAGCAATTTTACTTACAGATAAGATAAGACCAGCGTTGCCAACCGTACGGTTCAAACGTCAAATCGTACGCGTTATGTACGGTTCTGCGAAATTTCTAAATTAATATTTTTTATTATTGGAAATGTTCAGATTTTGAATGCAAAAATATTTTCTGATGCCTCATTTCCTGGACATGTATGGCGTGGCGTCCATTCCTCCAGGAGATTCCCAGGCTTTGAATATTGTGATTCACCTTTGAGCAGGTTTCAGATCAACCAATGAAGCGCCTGCGTAGTCTGACACGTGGGATATTTTTTTGTCTCAGTCTGCGGCCGGGAATACAACTTTACAACAGTGCATCTCGTAGTCGTATGCGTGTTCACAGTCACACACCGAACTCCAACCAGTGTCAGTGTGGTGTAACATCAAACTCGTAACAGTGCAGCTTTTCACGAGACTTAATCCTGATGTAAAGAAATAGGCGGAGCACGTGGGCATAGACGTAGTTGATTGGAGAAGCACTCACTGTATGCGAGCTCGAAGAAAAGTACTACGTCGCATTAATTTTATTTTAGTTCAGTTTATTACATTTAGATAGTTTGGAAGAGTTCGTAATCAAATTAAAATATGGTTGTCGTATGTGCCGGTATATATATGCTTTTTTTAAATATAAAATAGTGATTAAGGGCTGAATTCATAGACAGCACTTATACAGAAGTGCCCTTTATAAGCCAGGTTTCATTTCATATTACCTACTTGAGTGTCCCACTTATTGCTATAAGTGGACCTCCCACACACACTTAAGTGACTCACTTATGTTGCAGCAAAATAGAGGATGATTTTGCTGAATATGTTGCATTTCATTCACATAATACTTTCCGTGCACACAGTAGAAATGGAAAATCCTGTCGAAATGTAATGTGACCAACAATTTAAAGAAGGTTTCGTGTTAGTAAAGTGACAGTTATTAATTAATATTCTTGTTCCTTTGATTGAGAGAGTGAACATAACCTCTCCTAGAGGACTCACTATCTCACCATTAACGAAGATATTGTTTTGAGATTTTATGCCACCTCTTAATTTCAGGTTATTATTGTTATTATTATCATCACCATCATCATTACCGGTATTTCGCTTAATTAATTGGAAACTTGTTACAAGTTGATAAGTTATCAAGACTGTAGGACTATTGAATAGTAAAGCACTATATTGAGTTATAAGAAAAATGAACGTGTTGCACTACTACCGTTTATTTTAAGGTTGATTTGTGCTAATTGTATCAGGTTAGTCAACCAATCGTTTGCCGGATTATATCAGAAGTTTCTGAAATTATGGGATCGCACATCAAAACATACTATTTACATTTTATTGGGGAATTAATTAGGCCTATTACAACGTAGCGGCTACGGATATATTTGTCAAATCATTAAGAGAGTTGTAAGGCTAGATATTCTACATTTGGATGAATATTTGTATAGGTTCGAGTACCTGGATAGCTATAAACATATTATATTAAGAAGAAAATTGCACTCTGGGCGTTTTCGTAGTTTGCATTGTCCACGGCAAGTTTTTTCCACGTCATTCATATTCTGATGAGAAACTGCGTCGATCTGCTTGTTCTATATTATGTGCATGTGCTTCGACACAAGTTCTTGCAGGTGCCGTCTCAGCTGGCTGTCTTATTAGCCATTCTGATAACCAAATACAATATAGAGTATAGACGATCTTTTAACCTCAAAAATATCGCGCGCGATCGCGCTATGCCCTTCAATAAATAGAACACAGTAGAGCATCCCACTATTCGGTAGCCAGAACTACACGATCCAGGAAGCATGGGCATAATATACAGCATTGCCACATCTCCAGTGATACTGTATCAATGAGTGTGCTCTTTAAGTGTTGTCTATGAAATGTAAACTCTTATAAGTGATTCCCTATTACTTAAGGGTTCCACTTATGTATAAGTGCTGACTGTGAATTCGGCCCTAAATAATGAGAAATGAAGGCACAAGGCCTGGTGTAATACAGGAAGTGCATAAGATGTTGCATCTTGCAGCAGCAGTCAGTGTCAGATAGTGACAGAAATGGAGCAAGAGGTAGGACCATCGCGTTTAGTGAAACACAAAAGAGGAAAATCGCTCAGAAGTGACTATGTGTTCAATAAACTAAGAGAACAGAAACCAGGTTTAGTCGTTTATTCAGAAGTTCAGATCTTCGCACTGTTGTCGTATGCAATGCGCAGTCCTGTACGTCCGAACACGAGACAATGACGGGGTGGAGGTCGAATCACAACTCTTTCTTTGGCGGAGGCGTGGACATACCATGTTTACATCAGGATTAAACTCTCGTGAAAAGACATATAGAATAATTCCGTATTGACGGTTTTCACTTTACAAAGGAAAAATTAAATGTATCCTCCTAATTCAATACAAAACATAATTCCATCATTAGATGGAGCAATAAAATTCAAACATGCTTCGACTCGTTTGAGCCATCTTCAGTGAAATAAGGTTGGGGGGTATCATTGACGTTTTCCACTATGGTCACTTACAGTTTACCATGCACCTGTTACTTCTCTAACACAGCTTCTCAATTTTGTCGCTGCCCTCCAGACCATTTAAAATAAGGCAAACACACGTAGCCAACATTGGAAATCATCTTCGAGAACGGGGCCGCTAAATTGAGAATGCTGCTGTTCTAAAATTTTAAATTCATCCACGTATTTTTCCATCACTTATCATGTACATTTCACCTGGCTCGTTGTCTCCTCTCAAACTCGGTTTCTCAAGCTCTTTCGCCTCCCTCCTAGCCATTCGTGGGATGGTGTTTCTACAGACTGTCAGCCTGAATTTTCAACACAGTGATTTTGTCCTGTTTTTCGAATTGTTATCAAACTAAACATTTTTAGTCTAAGAGGTCCGCAACCTCACTATTAGCACTTATTGTTTCGTTTTCGTCTGTCATCTTTTATTTTATTTTCTTAGGTTTAGCAAATTTTTGGATTCAATTATGTTTTATATTAATCCTTTTTTCACTGAATTTGTCTATGTAAATATTGTATATTGTTATTATTTTTTATTTCCGTATGTCTCTTTTGTTTTTCATTTGTTCCTTCATTATGTTTGAGCACATTTAGCTTGTATTATGTAGATTACTTTACCTCCCCTCCCCCCCTTATTTCACTGAAGATGGCTCAAACGAGTCGAAACATGTTTGAATTTTATTGCTCCATCTAATGATGTTTTTGTATTGAATTAGAAGGATACATTTAATTTTTTTCCTTTGTAAAATGCAGCGTCTAGTTGTAAATCTTACGTTCGTCAAACTTATGAATAATATTGTGATATACTTACAAATTATTTTGAGTGATAGTGCAGTGCTTCAATGTCTTCTTGATTAGCTTACTATGTATTAATTAAGTATATATTATTTTCTTTGGCGTTCATTTTGAATGTTAAATAGGTAAAGCTGCGGTTAACTTCTGATTGCAAAAATAAAGCGGGTCCTTCGGCACCCAAAAAATTAAAACTTTCTGTTAAAACACCCAGAAGGAAACAACAGTGCAGGCAGTCGCGGGAGAGTCTGATCCAACATGTGAAGAAAGGCCAAACTGTATATGTTGCATTTTCTTACTTCTAGTAATATGTTTCAGTTAAGTGTTCCTATTTATTATTGCTACTTGCTATTGTTGCATGCATTCTATTGAATGTTAATGTATTTGGGTGAATATAAGTACTGTACGGTTTTACGATAAAGAATACGGTTTATTTTGAATTTTTGTATGGTTTTTCAATGTTCGTAGGTTGGCAACGTTGACCCGTCTCCCATAATCTAGGAAACCATACATCCGGGAGAGGGTGTTGTTGATTGTAATCTTGCAGATCACAAAAGCGAATATCCTATAGCGTATGGGAAAACACGATTTTTCGTACAATAAAGACTTACAAATGTATCCAAAAATTATTTACCGTATTAAAATAGACTCTCCAAGTGACAAAAATTCCCCCCTCAAAAATTTGGAGGTGTTTGTGCCTATACTGTTCCTTTTAGTTTGTAAGTAATTAAAGAACTGTACTGAACTTGATTGCTCTTGCTGTCAAACGGTATGCGACAAAACACATCTGCTGTCCACATTTCCCTTGCAACAACATATTTATTTATTGTATCACAATATTAGATCGTCTAGGTCACTCAGTAGAGATGGATGCTCGGCGCAGCGTGATTCTTTTTTTGTTATTAGTTGGGGACAGTGCCGATAGGAACGTCGTTATGTGCTATAACCGTCACGCTTTATACGCACGGACATTTATATTTATTGGTTTGCGGACGTCCTGGCTAGTGACAAAAAACTATTGGGCGGGGGCTCTGTTTAATGCCAGCCATTGGCTCGCGCATTTGAGGTTATAACATTTTGTTAGGATCCATTAGCTCTGCAAAGTTGGCTATTATCCGCGAAAGTTTTAGTGACACATCGTTTTACGGGGTTGAGGGGCAAGGATGAAACTTGAACGGTTCTGGTAGTGCTATCAATTGGGTAGAACTGAATCGATAGTATGATAGATATGAACATTCCAAATCTTTATTATCTGAAGTCCGAGTAGGAGTTCCTGCGATGTACTTGGATTTTTCTCAGCCATTGCAGTGGGTTTCAAAAGTTTAGTTTTTACTGGTTTACACCTAATATTTATGGCGAAAGTTTACTAATTTGTTATAAAAGTAAGTTTCTTCTGCGAGCGGGATGTTCAGCTTCGAGGATCGGTGAAGAACGCACCTCCTCCCCTAAACAACCATTCATATATCGTTGGTTTACAGTAGCAGTAAAACTCACCGAGTGATATTTTCATGGTTCTGAGATAAGTGGACTTTTTCCTGGTCTCAGCTGAACCAGAAATGAAAATGAAAATTCACAGCCTGTTTCCAGTCATCCGACCGGGTCAGGAATGGAACGAATTGAGCCTCCATCTAGCAGCGAGGATAGGAATTGCCGAAGCCTGTCGCACTCCTCTGGGGCAATGATTATGACTGATTGGGGAGTGTTGCTGGACTGAAAGATGATAGGGAAAACCGGAGTACCCGGAGAAAAACCTGTCCCGCCTCCGCTTTGTTCAGCACAAATCTCACATGGAGTGACCGGGATTTGAACCACGGAACCCAGCGGTGAGAGGCCGGCGCGCTGCCACCTGAGCCACGAAGGCTTAATTGAGCCAGAAATGCAGTTGGTAATTTCTCCTAAAATAAACAAAGGGATGGAGCCTTCCACTTTACGACACAGAAAAATAATATAACTCAACTTCAGCCAAAAGTGACCTTTTTACCTCTTGAGTCCAGTGGTTCTCAAAGTGTGGTAGGCACCTGAGACTTTAGTGGGGTATGCGAGCAGCCTTCAGGGAAAAATGAAATATGGCAGTAAAAGTGAAGAAAGTTAAATATATATAGAGAGCTTCGCTTCGCTTAAAAGTTTCACCTGGACTACAGCACATCAGAAAAATGTGCAGACACACTCATCCCATTGAAATGTTGATGGTTCGCAATGTCTGAATTCCAGAATTAAAATCGAAAATTTTTCATCTTTATTTATTAATTTGATATCGAGGCCAAAATCTTGCGTTTTGTGAAATTTTGATACAAACAGGGTCTTTTGTGTTACTTTATTATCATCGCATTTCACTTGATACAGACACAAACTTTGTAATAATAATAATAATAATAATAATAATAATAATAATAATAATAATAATAATAATAATAATGGCGTGTGGCCTCCGGAGAGGCTTGTTCTAGTAGACGGCCTATTAGGCGACCTGAATGTCTGTAAAGGTGGGGGTCTTATCTAGGATGATTTCTAATGTTGAATACGCCACACACACCCAGCCTCCGAGCCATTGGAATTAACCAATTAAGGTTAAAATCCCCGACTCGATCGGGAATCGAACCCGGGACCCTCTGAACCGAAGGCCGGTACGCTGATCATTCAACCAACGAGTCGGACACAAACTGTGTAATTTCTTGTGATGTGTTATAAAAATGTATTTCATTTCACAATTTCGTCTTATTTACAAAGTATATTTGAAATTATTGTTAATAATGAAAATGCCTTAATAATTATCCAGGTACTCATATTGCTTTAAACCTATCATTTAGGGATGTTTTGTGTGGATACATTGAACTTTAAGCCACGATTGAGGGGTATAATTTCATAGTAGTCGACCACCTCTGCTCTAAACCAACGATACATGACACGGGGTAATGAACTACATGCTAGCCCAGTTGTTCTAGGGTACTACCGGTACCATAGTGTGGCATATTGTGAATTCATTGTTTTCTTGATGTCTGCAGTATGGGATTCTCACAACAGGGGAAGATGATATTTATCGTGGAACATTATTCCCGGTCATACGGACTGTGGTGTCAGAATGAGCAGAGTTTGATTTATTTATTTATTTATTTATTTATTTATTTATTTATTTATTTATTTATTTATTTATTTATTTATTTTACTGTGAACGTAACAGGTCATGAGTCCCAATTACAATATACCAGGTGAGTTGGCCGTGTGGTTAGGGGCGCGCAGCTGTGAGCTTGTATCCGGGAGATAGTGGTTTCGAACCCCATTGTCGGCAGCCGTGAAGATGGTTTCCTATTTTCACACCAGGCAAATGCTGGGTCTGTACCTTAGTTAAGGCCACGGCCGCTTCCTTCCCATTCCTAGGACTTTCCTATCACATCGTCGCCATAAGACTTATCTGTGTCGGTGCAACGTAAACAAATATAAATTACAATGTTCACGACAATTGTTACGTTAAAAATACAAATTAAAAACAAAAACAGAGCTAGAATAGTCTTAAAGATTAATTCCAGTGACACACAAGTCACATTACTAAAAACAAAATCATTAAGGATAATGTAACTAATATTATATGACAATACTAATTATTTCTAATTAAAATTAGTGTAATATTCAAAACAATTATTCTAACAGGATTTCCACTTGGAATGTAATACATTTAATAACATGGTTTACAAGATTTATGCTCGTTTTCTTTTTTTACATTTCTCCATAATCTATTAAATTATATTCAGAAGAAGTACAGTGTTACATGTGGAAGTGAATGTAGCTTCGGTCGTACTAAAAATACCAACATAGGGATGAATAGTATTGTAGAGTCTCATTGCTTTGTTAATTGAGGAGTTCTTATGAATTTCAGACTTAGCCTTTGATAGAAAGAATATATTTCTGGGACGACTTAGTTTATGTGGCACATAGAATTTTAGTGACTTCAATATACTTGAGTCATCAGTTACAAAATTAAGTATTTTATATTTGCAACTTCGTCTGTGGCGCAAGCTATTCACACCATGTTCCTTCAGAATACCTGAATAATTAATGGAGGTTGGGTAATTTCCTGTGATTTTGTAAGTCATGAATTTTAAAAACTTGTTTTGAGCACTCTCGATAAGATTGATATTCCTTGTGGTCATTGGGTTCCAAATAATTGAGCCACACTCAAGTCTGGACCTTACAAACGAGTTAAACAAGGTTTCTTAAGAGTGTCTTTGGACGAAATGATAATGAATTCCGTATAATGAAGCCTAACATTTTAAGAGCATTATTCGTAATTTTTTTAGTATTGTCGTTAAATCTTAAATCTTCATTGAATGGTATTCCTAACTCCATTTTCATCTTGACACGAGTTAATATGTCAGTATCCATTGCATAGTTATATTTAATCTTCCGTTTCTTCCGAATAAATATCATGGTACACATTTACCTATATTAAAATTTAACTTATTGTGTTTGCTCCAGTCTACACGAGAATCTAAATCGTTTTGAAGTTGTTGACAATCAGATATTGTTTTAATAGATTTGTGTATTTTAATATCATCAGCAAAAATAAGAATTTCAGATGATGTTCCGGTAAGTCATTAACAAAGAGAATGTACGAAGAGGCACCAAATAACAGAACAATGTGAGCTGTTGTTGGCCAGTTCCATCATGCGCGATCAAGAAACAATGCGCAGGTTACGATTTGGTGCGCCATGTCTGTTCATGGAATACTGAGCTCTTATTTCGTCGAGGATGTTGCGCAGAAACTCTACAGAAACCTCATTATTACCTCCTTTGCTTGCCGTGCAAATGTGGTGGTGATGATTATTGTTTTAAGAAGTGCAACTGGGCAACTATCCTTTATTAACACTGATCAGAGGGGAGAAATTGAAAAGATTCGACACGAGCAAAGAAAGACAATGGCCACGAAGGGCATCAAAATGTTAGACTCCCTAGGCCTCGGAAACCTAATACTGTCGAAGCCGGAAAAGATCAAGTGTTGATCAAGGGACGTCTGATAGGATAGAAGAAAGTGAGGAGCATATCACAAGGAAGTTGAAGCAATACCAGGACTCAGATAAGGGTCCCATGGTCGCCAACCCACGCTTCCTAGTTAAAGAGGCCCTGGGGCCCCTTTTATGACGAGCAGGGATACCGAGGATGCTGTTCTACCGTCCCCAAACACAGGGGCGTGAAAATGTGCGCTATCAAGACCAGTTGTTTTGTCACTCGCCGGACCTAAGCACATTGATGGTCTTATCCGCACGGCAATAATCATTAATTCCAGTTTTGTCCACTTACGGACATAGAATGCACTGCTGTGGCAGCGAGCCTTGCATAGCGCATTGTACCGGGAATGCAAGTATCTAGCTTTAGGTTACCTGAACGCTCAGCGAGTGTGTTAAGGCACTCATCGCGCGAGAGTGAGCCACACAATTAGACTACACATGTAGTTGTTAACATTAATTATGATGTTCGTTATTGGTTTCTTTTTCTCGCAGAAAGGAGGTTAAGGAAGCACACACGCAAAGAGGTCGCACTGCCTGAAATTAGGGACGACCACAAGGAGGCAGAGTACTACAAGCGCACACATGTTGTGAATGAAGGAAATTTAATATAAATGTCAAAGAAAAAAGATATGTGATTTTCAGCACATTGAGTGCGTTAACTTGAGGTTGAATGTAGATGTCTCAGTATCGTGGTGGATCACGTGAGGACATTCTCGTTGACTGTGAGTGTTGTGCAGAAGTCGACAAGGAATTTCGCACGGTAACGCGCTCCTGGCTCCGATCTGAAGTCCCACAACTTCGGGGTCCTTGAGGTGATATTTATTAAGATGAGACCACTGAAAAAATGAAATAATAATCTTCTATATAGACTGCTATTCCTTTCAGCGTTCAGTCTGCAACCCTGTGTGAATTAACTCAACGCCTCCACAACCCTCTATTTGTAACCAACTCTGTCACCTCGTTTAGTTCCATACCTCTTACCTTGAAATCGTTAGAAACATCGCCTAACCATCGTCGTCTTGATCTCCCTCTACTTCTCTTACCCTCCATGACAGAGTCTATTCTCCTAGGCAACCTATCCTCCTTCAATCATCTCACTAGACCCCACCACCGAAGCCAGTTTATGTCCACCGTTTCATCCATCGAGTTCATTCCTAACTTAGCCTTTACCTTTCCATTCCGAGTATCCTCCTGCCATTGTTTCCATCTGTATTACCAGCGATCATTCTCGCTACTTTTATGTCTGTTACTTTTAACTTATGAATATGATAACCTGAGTCCACTCAGATTTCATTCCCGTACAGAAAAGTTTGTCTGAAAAAAACAGACCGATGTAAAGATAGTTCCGTCCGGGAACTGACTTCCTTCTTGCAGAACACTGTTGATCGCAACTGCGAGCTCACTGCATTAACTTAAGTGTTCTCCTACTTACTATACCACCACCCTGGGAGATTACACAACCTGTTCCAGTTTTGTGTTTGCAATCCAACATTCAATTTTCTTAGGTTTCTTCCCTACTTCGGTCTTAGAAATGCTTCATATCATAGCCAAGTTCCAAACTTTCAGCACAATCTGCCATTAATACCGAGCCGTCGGCATGGGTCAAACTGCCTAGTGCATTCCCACCTAACTGAATTCCTCCCTGCCACAGAGACGATCTGTAAACAAAAAGGGTGAATTATTACAGCTTCCGTTACTACTGTTTAAGTATTAAATATGTTCACTCCACTGTCGGCAACCCTGAAGATGGTTTTCCGTGGTTTCTCATTTTCACACTAGGCAAATACTGGGGCTGTACCTTCCCACTCGTAGCCGTTTCCTACCGCATTGACCTGTCTGTGTCGGCGCGACGTAAAGCAAATAGCATTGAACACTGGTGGATTGTTATGATGTACAGTAAATCAGTTCGGTCGTTACTTCGGCAAACAATATTGAAAATGAAAACCTACAACCTGTTTTCCAGTCCTTGACCGGGTCAGGGATGTAATGAATGAATTATATATAGGCTATTAGTACGATGGGGTCGCCGCTCCCAAAGTGATTTATTAATGACTGATAAATGCTATGAAATGAGAATGGAGTGTGTTGCTGGAATGAAAGATGACAGGGAAAACCGGAGTACCCGGAGAAAAACCTGTCCCGCCCCCGTTTTATCCAGCACAAATCTCACATGGAGTGACCGGGATTTGAACCACGGTATCCAGCGGTGAGAGGTCGACGCGCCGGCAAACAATATTATTATGAAATAATTTTTAGAAAGACGAAACTTTACGTCGCACCGACACGGATAGGTGTCGTCAAGGAGTTGAAGGGTACAGTAGTTGTTTTATTAAGTCGCCATATCAAATTTAGGATTATTCTTAGTTATTTCATAAGTGGGGTACTCTTATTTTGCACCATTTTAACTAGGCCTACATTTACGTGCACGTAATGGTTCGGGTTTCAAACGAGTGACGCATATCCCAGTCGACTGATTACGAAACGGTTGTTATAATAACTTGATTGTATCAGGATCAATCAAGTCACGTCCACAGGTTTTATACTCCATTCACTGCACCCCGTCTCTATACGAACAAGACTATCAAATCGTTCTCTAATATGAATCTCTTCGTTCAGAACAGAACTTAATTCTTTTGTAAGCTTTGTCAGGCTTGGCAGCCTCCAATTATAGGGTAAATAAATTCACAATAACTACGCTTATGGTTTTCAGCAGGAATACGAGTAGGTTGTCGCTCGTAAAGATCTGCAGTTGGTCACGACTAAATGGCTCAGCCTTGTCCTAGGCCTTTCCCATGAATGCGCAACCTGGAACTTGGGCAATGACGTTACTGTCGTGATTGTTGCCGAGGCTAATCTAGATACGCCTTTCTTTTACATTTACAAGCTGCCTTGACTACATTGCTCCACCAGAAGGCACGTTCCTATTCACATCTTCATGCCTGTTGTACGCCATCACATTTTTCTTTCAATTCAATAATTCACAAGAAAAACTGTCAAATCTTGTCAAAGATTTTTCAACATTGCTGAAGGTTTGACAAGATTTGAAAAGCTCTGGCAATGTTTGATAGGATTTTGTTTTAACATGGAGGAAAGGCAAACAGCAGTTATGGTTCTCGGAGTAGGAGTGGGATACATTCTTAAAAAGAAGAGAAACGCGCAGTAAACCATAATTTACTCGGAGTAAATATTAAAGTGGTTATCTTCAACACAGTTTTTAAAATATATTTATTGCCGTGACATAATTTGTAGAGGTTATGTTATTATTTTGTATTTACCCACATTAACTAAAAAATAATAGCAATGCAACGGAAATTCATATCTTATCACATGAAAACATATAATATGCGATGATAGTCATAAATCGAACATTGCTGATTGTGTTTACTTATAGATTACCGTGCGGTAATGAACATAAAAGCTGTCCGCTGTCTATATTTAACTTTTATTCTTCTCGTACGCTTCCGTTTTATTCGTTACACATACACACACAGAGAGAGAGCATTCCTTGGCCATGAAGGCAAAGCCATTATTTTTTTTATTATTTTTGTTTTGATTCCTGGCAATCCCAGCATACCTAGCGGCTTAACGCACAGCTTTAATACCTACTCGGAATTCCATTGAGCAATTCTGTCAAAGACTTGTCAATTCTTTGATCGATTACAACAATGGTGGTCAGCTGTCAAGAGCACATTACCACGTGAACACGCTGTTCTCATGAATATTCATGCATTCATGGATAATTCAATATGGTTTCCCTTGTTTTGACCTGATTTAATCAATCGAACGAAAGCATTCGACTTATATCAAAGCTCTGTTACACTGACAGCTGTTCGTTTTGACTGACAATGTAGGGAGCACACTGGATTTTGTGCTACGATCCTGAAGACTATACGCATGAGCATACAGATGACGTCATGGTTTATGCACATATATCCCCATAAGCGGGGAGCACGGTAAGGTATGTGCCTTTCGTCTACAACTATCCTCTAAACCAGAGGTAGTATTACAGTAGACCACAAGCGTCCGCCGCCTCCCAGAAGTTACTATTGCATTACCAAGCCGGAAGATTTCGCTAGTAATTCTGGACAAGTGTTTGTAATCGTGGGGAGGTTTGCTTTACGTTATGGTTGGTGAACTTTGTGCTCGCATCCTTTAATATTCGCTACAATACAGCAGAATTGCTTCGGCTAACAGTGACCACGGCTTTTCAGCTCTGTGTTCGGGAGACGGTGGACTGGCTCCACCTCGGCTGTCTTGAGAATGGTTTTCCATTTTCCTCACTAAGACGAATATCGGGACAGTTCTTTTTGTAAGCCACGTTGGCTCTCCTGTCACCTTCACCGCAACACCTAACAGTAGACGTCACCTTCTAGGAGGTTCGCCTTACTCCACCAGGGTACGGAATAAAAACATTTTAGTAGTAGTAATAGTAATTTTAGTTTGGCTGTGCGCTCACAGATTAGTCTCGGTTATAGGGGCTCTACCGCATTATGAGTGGAGAAGGAACTGTACAAAGAACTTATATTGAAATGATTTAAGTAAGGTATGTTAGTTTGTACTGATTTTCGTTATACTTTGTTGATAAAATACTGACTCTATTGGACGAATGTTGATACATTGGGCTGCTCTTGGCGGACATAGAGATATAGTGAAATATTTACTTGATCGTTCCGGATCTTCAGATCCTAGAAATGACACTGACATGACTCCTCTAATTTTGGCATCTGCTCGAAGGGAGAAGGTAGTGAATTTACTCATAGGGCGTTGTGCTAATGTGAATGCAAAGAATGAGGGAGGACATTCAGCTCTGCAATATGCTGCTTCTAAAGGATGGAAAAGTAGCTGATAAAATAGGAGCTACAATATTTCACCGAGCTGCTTCCAAAGGCAATACAGAAATGGTCAAACATCTTCTGAATTATGGCAGCCAATTAAATATTAATGCTATTGACAATTATGGAAATACAGCCTTGTATTTAGCATGTGAAGAAAACAGAGAGGAGGAGGCCCTGTCGTCTCAAAACTCACGAGTCTCAAAACTCACGAATTCCAGGAAGAGGATTAGTGAGAACAAGTTTCTCTACCTGCGCCAGTCTCAAAACTCACGAGCAGGGCCAGTTCTTCTTAGAATGGATAAATGTCCACCCTATTAGTGATGGGTTAATCGAATACTTTTAATAATCAAATAACTTCCATCCGATTATTTAGATAATCGAATAAATAATCAAATAAAATAATCGAATGAGTTTCAAATAACATTTAGTTATATCGCGCGGAGTAATAGGATGCGACACGGAAATTTTTTTTCGGTTTAAATGTGTCTGGTAGATAACCGACTGAAGTAAACGAATAGATGAACGCTTACGAAAATTATAAATACGCCTTCTTCCAAATGAATCTCCAAATGTTGAAACTAAATGAGTGAATTAACTGGCTTGGCATCTAATATCTCTAAATAAAATTCCTTATTCAAGTACTGTAAATGCCGCCTTCTGGCCGCATTATGGAGCTAAGCCCCAGAACTAACAACAGACAGTTAACTAGCAGCGGGAAATATACCTAATTTAATTTTATGTCGTCCAGCTGCATGCATAAATGGTTAGCATGCTGGCCTTTGGTCCAAGGGGTCCAGGGGGTCTCGAGTTCGGTTTCCGGTCGGCTGGGAGATTTTAACTTTCATTAGTTAATTTCTATGGCTCGGGGACTGAGTGTTCGTGCCATCTTCAGCATTAGATTTCATCTTTGGTAGGGCTTCATCCTCATAGACGTGCAGGTCACCTATACGGCGTCAACTCTAAAGACCTGCACCAGACCCCCCCCCCCCCCGGAGGCCACATGCCAGTATTATAAATTTCTGTGAAAGGTAAGAAATGCATTATATTAACTTTAAGACATCAGCAAAATATTTTTAAAATAATGATAATAATACACCTCGGTCTCTTTCATGCACTAACCATTATTTTTCCACCGTGGGTTGGGGTGGCAGAATAACATTCACAGTATCCCCTGCCTGTCGTAAGAAGCGACTAAAAAGGGGCCCCAGGGGCTCTTAAATTATTTAATAAAAGACTAGATAAACAACTGACAGGCAATCTGCTACCTAAGTGACTGCCCTAAGTCGGTGGAAAAACATGGGTTGAAGGGAAGCGTGAGTCACCGCGCACCTCATCCCTCCAAGCACCTGCTGTCAGAATTCGTGAATTTTGAGACTCATTAGAATGTTTACTTTAGCTACCAGTTTTTAGTCGTGAGTTTTGATACTATTTGTTACTAATTATAACCCGTGAGTTTTGAGACGTAACCGAGGAGGCCACATTACTGGTTTCCCACGGCGCACGACTGGATATAAAAAATAAAGAAGGAAAGACTCCGCTTGACCTAGCATCATCGTAATTACGCAGACAGTTGATGTCCTTGCATGAACTTTGAAATCCATCCATTTATGAAGTCCTCAAACTCACTAGAGATTACTTTGTAAGATTTTTGTATGTGTGTGTGTGTATTTCTTATTCAGAACTAAAATGTAAAATATGCTTTCAGTGTAAATAATTGTTTAATTATTTGAGAAGTGAACAAAAATGTTGTGAACCTCCTGAAAATTTTGTCACGAGCTGCCACTGGATTAGAACATGTTCTAATTCACTTTCAAGACTTTTGAAGACTTCTCAAGTATTGCAAGCGATTTGATCAATAAACTTGTGAAGTACTGAAAATTATTCTGAAGTCTTGAATTTGACAAACATTTGCACGTTGTTGATCCAAGATATATTGGACTTTCTCTCTCTGAGTTCCTTGCAAGGAGTCCAGATCATGCCCGCGTGTGTGTGTGTGTGTGTGTGTGTGTGTGTGTGTGTGTGTGTGTGTGTGTGTGTGTGTGTGTGTGTGTGTGTGTGTGTGTGTGTGTGTGTGTGTGTGTGTGTGTGTGTGTGTGTGTGTGTGTGTGTGTGTGTGTGTGTGTGTGTGTGTGTGTGTGTGTGTGTGTGTGTGTGTGTGTGTGTGTGTGTGTGTGTGTGTGTGTGTGTGTGTGTGTGTGTGTGTGTGTGTGTGTGTGACAAATCTCGCGTTAGTGTAAAGTTCGCTTGTTTGCACCTTGACTTCCAATTTAGACGATCGTCAGCGTCTTGAATGGCAACTCGCACAGTGGCCGTGTCGAGGCGTAATGTGTGATGCACTGATCATGGCAACCCTTGTCCCGTTTCTCTACGGGGTCGGGTATGAAGTCAGATGAAGTCATTAATGAGATGAAATGAATGACGTGATATATGATAACAGGAAGGGAGAGCGTGAAACCCGGTGCCGGCACATAGCCTGCTCCTGTCGAATAGCACCAAGGGCTCTGGTCAAGGCTTAACGTCTCCATCCGAAGGACGAATCACCATCAACAGCTCCATATGAGCACTGTGGAATTTAATCCGTCTTTTCTGGCACGCAATCTAGCGATTATAAATTGTATACCACCACCTCCCCTACCCTGCCGTCCAATATTCTGTAGGTGTACATTTTTTCGAACCGGCTAACCACTCTGTCAGACCATATAGACTTCACGACCACTAGGCGGGCTTGCCAAAGTCCATATCCTAAAACTTTCCCCTGCAAACCTGGCTGCGAGTACTCAGTTTGGTGTAGACCAGATAGTGGTCGGTATCGGCGAATGTCCTCCGAATATTCGATCATTTACTCGGTCAGTTAGTTGGCAGCGGTAAATAGCTTTATGCCTGAAGATAGAAAGAGAGAAGTCCAATAAGCTTTATCTGTATTCATTGTTCCCTTCCATTTCTTTCCCCTCTGATTAGTGTTCATAGAGACTAGTTGCCCAGGTGCACTTCCTCTTAAAATATTAACCACCACTACTCATGGTTGTGACAACACTTGAGTTTTCGTATCAACATTCGGGTGAACTTCTAAAATAGAAGTGATCACTTCGAACCCCCTTCCCCTCCATCTTTTCATTTGGCTATGAAGTTACCGTACACGTTTCGATGGAGCAAATTCGGTTAATTGGTTTAGTTGATTTCTCCCGCTCGCATCGCATTAAATATCTAGTTTCTCTCTCTTGCGTTTTCAATGTCTCAAGTTTCAGGTTTAATCGTTGGTTATTAATGGTAGGAATGATTTCTACATTCAAGTGGCAGTGCCAGTGGAGAGATTTGGAGAGCGAAAGAAGCGAAAGTTTCTTAGCACTTAGTGTTGTCGGAAAGTTCTTCTCGTGACCTGCCTGCTCTAAAAGTTTTCAAACACTCCGTGAGAAAATTATAAATTCTATGAAATGAATGATTTAGCCCGCCTGGTGTTGAAGTCTATGGTCTGACACCATGGTTAGCCGGTTCGAGTCCCGTTGGTCGAAAAAATGTTCACCATCAGAATGTTGGCCGGCAGGATAGGTGAGGTGGTGGTATACAATTTCTAACCACTAAAGGGCATGCTAAAACCTGTATTAAATTCCAAACCTCTCCGCAGTGCTCATATGGAGCTGTTGATGGTGATTCGTCCGTCGGATGGAGACGCAAAGCTTTGAGCAGTTCAACTTGGTGCTATTCAACGAGAGTAGGCTGCGTGCCGGCACCGGATTTCACCCTCTCCCTACCTCATCATCACCGCACATCCAGAGGCGCGGGTCGCTTACGGGAGTCAAATAGAAATGACCCGCACCAGACGAGCCGAACATTTCCTCGGACACTCTCGGTACTAAAAGTCATACGACAATAATAAAACAATGAGTGATTTGTGTTCCCGAATTTAGCCTTGGTAATATAATGCTTGGTCCGCCTCTGTAGTGTAGTGGTTAGTGTAATTAGCTGCCACCCCCAAAGGCCCGGTTGTGCCACGAAATTTGGAAAGAGGAACGAGGGCTGGAACGGGGTCCACTCAGCCTTCGGAGGTCAACTGAGAAAAGTGGGATTCGATTCCCGCATCAGCCATCCTCGAAGTGGTTTTCCGTGGTTTCCCACTTCTTCTCCAGGAAAATGCCGGGATTAGAGATGGTCAATAAATCACAGCCTGCTCCTTTGTCACCGATATATCAGATACGCTGTCACGGAAGTCTCTGTGGTAAAATATCGTTTAAGTTGTGTACTTGCTACCTGGATCACGTTCACGGGGCTATCTTATTTTCTATAGCCCAAGGTTCTTCATTTACCAGTTACGACGATATTGAAGGTGTTAAATCATACATCTCATTATGAGCACAGTAGAGAGAATACCTATCTAGCAACTGTGTATATCACCAGCTAGCTTAGCGCGAATCGAACAGATTAGTCCTCACCTAATAAATGAACCACGTTTGCATACATCATATTTTTCGAGAAGTACTTGTCCCATTTTTCAAAATAATCACGTTGCTAAATTTGTAATGTTTGTAATTCTAAGGCTATGTGTACAAAATAGTGTGGTAGGTACCGTTAAAAAAAAAGCGAAGGTAGTACCATGATCTAAGAAAATATTAATATTAACACCATGAAGCAGTACCGTACGGTACTGTAAGTCCTGTACCTCCGTAGCGTAACGGTTAGTGTCATTAGCTGCTGTCCTCGGGGACCCGGGTTCGATTCCAGGTACTGCCAGAAATTTAAGAGTGGCAGGAGGGCTGGTAAGTGGTTGAAATGGTACATGCAGCTCACCTCCAACGGGGGTGTGTCTGAAAAGAGCTGCACCACCTCAGGATGAGGACACGAGTTTACCTTTAGTCCGATTAATTAGCCCTTCGGTACCATTAATGAAAATGAAAACAAAATGTCAATATCTTTAACCGTTCACAAGTTATTTGAGGTGGAAAATTTTTCTGAATAACCCTGTATATGGGAGGAATCTTTGTATTAAGTTGTATAATTTTTAGTCAGTTCATTTTTAAACTTACATTAAGTACTGTAAATAATTGGTATCCCGGAGACACGATACGGGTAAGCACATTCAGTTTGTTAACATGATGTGCAATAAATTAACAAACTTTTCCCTATGCATTATTAAAACTTCGTACTTATAATATCCCGAATCTTCCGAAAAATACTACCCGACATTGTCACCATATGAACTAGAAGTATTTCTTACTGGCCGCCCGCGACCGAAGAGGGACCGTGACGATAATCATAATCATTAGCTCGTGCTTCCTGGGACTGAATCACAGATAAAATTCAGATATTTTTGTGTCCAGATACGCCGGTCACAGATATTCTGAAGTATCGGTGAAGGTCATCTTTAGCCGGGATGGTACCTAACTTAAAGTCACAGCCGCTTCCTTCCCTCTTCCTTGCCAATCCATTCCAATCTTCCCTTCCCCCACAAGGCCTCTGTTCAGCATAGCAGGTGAGACAGCCTGGGCGAGGTGCTTGTCCTCTTCCCCGGTTGTATCCCCCGACCAAAGTCTCACACTCCAGGACACTGCCCTTGAAGCGGTAGTGGTGGGATCCCTCGCTGAGTCAGAGGGAGAAACCAACCCTGGAGGGTGAACGGATTAAGAAAAAATAATGTTTAATGATTGGATTTAATGTACTTAATTTCACGAGTTTCTAGTTACCATATAAAATCCACTATAATTCCCACTAGCCACTAAACTAAAACAAATACTCAGCAACGACATAAAAACACTCTAGGTTTGGTTGGAAAACCACTGAATGGGTAACACTTCAAGCCCGTTGCTTCTCATATCCGAGTGTTCCTCTAAAAGAACCATGGTCCCGCCCTGGCCGCTCCTCTCACATATCGCGCCTCATTGAATGCTATGATTGGCATTCTTTCAACTACAGTACCATCATCCGGAAGAGTCCCTGTTCTGTTCTCGAAGAGGTTCTTTAACTAGCTTGGGCTGCTCGCATGTAACCGAGAGTGGAACCTACACCGCGTTACGAGCTGATTGTTATTGTTAGGAACAAAAATGTTCAGTTTCTTACCGAGGTCTGTTTAATACAACATTTCTCTAGTAAATACTAGAAAATCTTCGTTATTTACGAGAGTAATTTGTGTGTGTACCGTGCTTCATTAAACTACTATAGTAAACCTGGTTTACTGCAGTGAATACTGCGATTCTGCTCGAGTAGTTAACTATAAATTTTTCAGTTTAACTTTAGTTAGATACCACGTTTTTTTTTACTCAACTCCTAACATGAGTAGAACTGCTTACTGTTGAATAAGAACTGATGAATCCAGAGAGTTGGTCGTGCGGTTAGGGGTGCGTAGTTGTTATCTTGCATTCGGAACATGGTGGATTCGAATTCCACCTTCGGCAGCCGTGGAGATGGTTTTCCAGGGTTTGCTAATTTCACATCTGGAAGTTCTGGGGCTGTACTTTAATTAAGAGCACGGCCGTTTTCTTACCCACTCCTAGCTCCTTCCTGCCCGATCATTGCCATAAGGTCCAGCTCCATGGTTAAATGGTTATCGTGCTGGCCTTTGGTCACAGGAGTCCCGGGTTCGATTCCCGGCAGGGTCGGGAATTTTAACCATCATTGGTTAATTTCGCTGGCACGGGGACTGGGTGTATGTGTCGTCTTCATCATCATTTCATCCTCATCACAACGCGCAGGTCGCCTACGGGAGTTAAATCAAAAGACTTGCACATGGCGAGCCGGACATGCCCTCGGACACTAAAAGCTATTCGCCATTTCATTTCATTGCCATAAAACCTGTGTCGGTGCGACGTAAGCAAATTGTAAAACAAAAATTAAAACTATAAATGTCTTTATTGGCGCAGGTAAGCCCTTTCCCATCCTTGTGTGTGTGAGTGCGACGTTAAACCACCAGAAAAAATAAATAAAATTGGTAAGTATTTGAGCGAAACCTTCTGAGAATAATGTCTAATGAACTCAGTGACTGTGCAGGTGCAGTTGTACAGTGTGCAAGACGAAGAATGTTCACTGGCTGTGATAGTTCATAGATAAGGTGCATACTAGGAGAAAGTTAATGAGTCTAAAATACCTAAATAGACTTCTCAAAAGGTAAACCAGATAACCGAGAATTACTTCATCAAATAAGCCTGTATGCACCATTTGGAAGTAAGAGAAATAATTTAACATTCTTTATTAAAAGGTCGAACACAAATCATCATATGAACTCACCTTTAAACAGCATATGCTGATGCAAGTGTAATGGACTGGTGTAACTTGGAAACAATTCTCTAACGCATGGCTAACTAATGCAAAAATCGAGAGACAGGTATTTTCCCAAAGGATCTGAAGACTGCCATAGTGAGACCTATTTACAAGCAAGGTTCACATTTACAGTATGAAAACTATAGACAGATATCTATTCTTCAAACTATAGGTAAAGTAGTTGAAAGATACATTGCTGATCACCTAATTTCATATTTAGAAAAATTTAAAATAATAGATGAACATCAATTTGCTTATCAAAAACACAAGGGTACAAGTAATCTTCTTGAGGAATTCTCCAATTTGATCAATGGGAAGCTAAATCAAGGTATGCACGTTTTAGCTATGTTTATTGATTTCTCAAAGGCATTTGATTCAATTTCCCATGAAAAAATTATTGCAGCCTTAAGCAAAATTGGGGTAAGAGGAACACCACTAAAAGTTTTTGAAAGTTATCTGACTGACCGAACGTATAGGGTAAAAATTGATAATATATATGGAGAAATAACTACTATTAAAAGAGGTGTTCCACAAGGAAGTATCTTAGGACCCATTTTGTACATTATTTTTGTCAATGATATAAGCTCATGTTTTAAAAACTGTAAATATTTCATGTATGCAGATGATAAACTAATTGTATCAGTACATAAAAACCCAAAAGTGGCAGAGAAGCATTTACAAATGGAGTACAACTACTTTCAAGAATGGTGCCATGATAAGGGTCTAATAATTAACACTTCAAAAACAAAAGTCTTGTACATTACTACACCAAAAATGCAAAGAGAAAACATTAAAATAACAGGCCATTCAGTTCAGTGCATTCATGATGGTGAACAAAAATCATGCAATTGTGACTATGTAATAGAGGAAGTTGATAACATGAAATATTTAGGTATAATAATAGATAGATATTTTTCATGGAAGCAACATATTAATAAGTTGTGTGAAAGACTGAGGCTAAGCTTGTTCAAAATGCAAATGGTTAAGTATATAATACCTCATGATAGCTTAAAAATGGTTTATCATTCACTTGTTGAGTCACTTATATCATATGGTGTAAGTGTATGGGGATCAGCTTCTGTTACAGACATAAACATGGTACAAATGTTACAAAATCGTATTGTCAAAGCATTCTTTTGGTATGAAAACACAGGAATATTTAGCTTAAGTGAGGATATATTAACAGGGATGTACCAGAAGGAAAGGTTCTTGAGAGTTAAACAACTTTATATATACAACATACTTAAAGAAAATTACTGGAAGCCTCAATATAGAATTGTAAATGAACATACACATGGAACAAGACTGAGGCATATAAGTTCTTTTCAGGTCATGAGGTACTACAACAAATATGGATCCAGAACACTGCAAGTTGTAGTTCCTAAATTTTTGAACAAGTTGCCCTCAGAATTGACACACTTGAAAACCAAATATCAACTAAAAAAACATGTGAAACTATGGATCATAGATAATAATATTACAGTTTAAATATTTGGTTATGAATGGAAAATGTACCAAAGACTTATCTATTTTGAGTGATACTTTCAGGGATTAAGAAAAACTCACACCACAGGACAAAATTACAATACTAATGTAAATATACATACTTTATTAATGTTGTAAACAGTAAGGATTGCAACAATGTATACAAATGTGAAACAACTACACCGGCAGATAAGCACATCAAGTGCTTTGCAGGTGTAAATAATTGCAAAGATAATGTATAATATCCTACTGCATATTTGCAAATGTATTTTAGATAAGTTATAAATAAAAAATAAAAAAATTATTATTATTATTATTATTATTATTATTATTATTATTATTATTATTATTATTATTATTATTATTATTACTTGTGAGGTCTGGCTATGAAGTTGTTTACATCTATTTATTAGTATTACTATTATTATTTACGTAGTTGTGTACGAACTTTATTTGGTATAATTATGATCGTATTATTTGTGAGGTTATGTCATGAAATATCTGCTGTATATATATTAATATGAGTTATTTAATGTAAGAACATGTAATTAATAGTACATATACTGTTTGCTATTTGCTTTACGTCGCATCGACAGAAATAGGTCTTATGGGGACGATGGGACAGGAAGGGCCTAGGAATGTGAAGGAAGCGACCGTGGCCTTAATTAAGGTACAGCTCCAGCATTTGCCTGGCGTGAAAATGGGAAAACACGGAAAACCATTTTCAGGGCTGCTGACATTGGGATTCGAACCCACTATCTCCCGGATGCGAGCTTACAGCTGCGCGCTCCTAACCGCACGGCCAACTCGCCCGGTCAGATAGGTCTTTTGGCGACGATGGGATAGGGAAGGCGTAGGAGTGGGAAGGAAGCGGCCGTGGCCTTAATTAAGGTACAGCCCCAGCATTTGCCTGGTATGAAAAAGGGAAACCACGGAAAACCATTTTCAGGGCTTCTGACAGTGGGATTCGAACCCATTATCTCCCGTATGCAAGCTCACAGCTGCGCGCCCGTAACCGCACGGCCAACTCGCCGATAGTATATAATTTATTATTACCTGTATATATGATGTATAATCCAATGCAACATTGTGTGCAAGAACAATGCAATATGCGTCTAGAATTGTGTAGAATCGTTACATTGTAAATAGGTTATTGGGACTCGCGAAATTACGAGAATACATGTTGTGTCATATTCTTCTAGAAGTCTGGCCAGGCAACGTATATAAACAGGTAGTCTTGAGGATAGAGTTGAGTTGTTGTTTTTAATGAGAGTTGTGTGGAATTCGTGTTAGCCGAGTGTTCGAAGTCAAGTATGTGATTTGGTTATGTTGGTAGTTGGTTGTGACAAGCTACTGTAGCAGTCAAATGTTTGTCAAGATGGCGGTTCATTAATGTGTGTAAATAAAACAGTGTACACAATTGACAGCATTGTGTATGCGTCTTTGTGGCTTCATCAGTGTCAGTCGATTAATAAAATGTCAAACGTGGGCATATTTGACTAGGAGATTGTCTTCTTAAGGCCAGTCTGAAGAGCACTCGCACAGAGTGGCATAAAGTAAATAATAAATTGGAAATTTATCAAACATCTCCCTTCATAAATTATTGTAGCCTATACTTCGTAAATTTTCTTTAGATAGATTTGAAAATTCCTCCCTCTTTATGGGCGCATTTCCGTTAGGTACAGAATTTAACAAATCTAAATAAAGGAAATCTGCGTGCAGTGCATGATTTAAAGTGTTCATTTTGCTTTTAGTTTCAAATTAACAGTTTAACCCAGGTGAAAGGCTTTAACTTATAGGAATTTATTGCTGCCGAAAGACCAAACAAAATAGTTACATCTTCTATATTCAGTTAATGAGATCGTTCTTTTAGTGCACTTTGTTAGGTGGTATTTGTCACATTCCCGGTTGCACAGCTTACTTGGACAATTTTCGCTGCTGAGATTGAGGTACAATATGGTCGCACATATTTTTTGATGAAAACCGTGAATGGCGTATCTAGTCACGACGTGTCGTAGTTCCTGATTTTCTTTCATCCAGTTTTTCTCCATCATTGCGCTTGTAGCGTAGACGTTTAGGTCTATCTCTTTACTCTTAGCCTCTCTTCTATCCAGATGTTTTGTATATTGTTCTGTAGCTGGTAGTAACAATTTGTTGTTCGTCAGGTCATCTGCATAATATGTCTCCTTGGCTAGTATACAGGGTGAAGTGTAATTCGCGCACTCGGGCGTCGCAGCGCGACTCCTCACATGCCAGCAATAAAAAAATGTCTCTTACAAAATTTCATCTTGCGAGTATATCCGGCAGAAAAACGACGTCGAAGATTAGCAATCTGGCAACACTGTAACCATATGTAGGGTAACTACCTCTGTCAGCAGTAGTAAGTCGTATTGTACAGTTGGTGCAATGGATAGAGTTTTGGGTTAGCATGCGAAGGTCGAGTGGTCGATCCTGGGTTGAGGCGTATGTTTTTTATTTCGTAAATGTAGTCCAGGTGGCATCTTAATCGTCAGCAGCGATTGCAGCGGGTCCTCTAGAAACCATTTGCACTTACATACTACGATCCTAGAAATGGACGAGCAATCGTTTTCATTGGTCAGCTTTGAAAGGCGCCCTTTCCACGTCGTGGGCGTGAATTTATTCGCACCACTTCATATACTAGATGTGAAACCTGTTTTCTTTGTACCCTCCTCCAATGGTCCCATAGATGAGTCATCATCATCATCGTCATCATCTGTTTACCCTCCAGGGTCGGCTTTTCCCTCGGACACAGCGAGGGATCCCACCTCTACCGCCTCAAGGGCAGTGTCCTAGAGCTTCAGACTCTTGGTCGGGGATACAACTGGGGAGAATGACCAGTACCTTGCCCAGGCGGCCTCACCTGCTATGCTGAACAGGGGCCTTGTGGAGGGATGGGAAGATTGGAAGAGATAGGCAAGGAAGAGGGAAGGAAGCGGCCGTGGCCTTATGTTAGGTACCATCCCGGCATTAGCCTGGAAGAGAAGTGGGAAACCACGGAAAACCACTTCCAGGATGGCTGAGGTGGGAATCGAACCCACCTCTACTCAGTTGACCTCCCGAGGCTGAGTGGACCCCGTTCCAGCCCTCATACCACTTTTCAATCGAACCCGGGCCTCCGGGGGTGGCAGCTAATCACGCTAACCACTACACCACAGAGGCGGACCCCATAGATTAGTACCAACTATTATTCTTGCCTCGATTAGGTCCATTACATTTCGTTAGGGCCTTACGTTACCAGTAGGCCTAGCAACGTGCTCTGCGAATAATGTCCAAACTCGGTTACAATTTGTATGTGTTATCACCATGGTCCCAATAATTCTGCCTTTTAACATTGCGTGTTGCGTCTGGTAACCGCATGCTGTTTAGTACGTATCTCAATGTATTATTATTATTATTATTATTATTATTATTATTATTATTATTATTATTATTATTATTATTATTATTATTATTATTATTATTATGCTGTAAATGTAGGATACATGTGACCTCAGAAACGATGTCTTACTGTATTACAGTAGGTAAAGTCAGATGGAAATTATCAAATAAAAAATGCGCCTCAACCCAGGATCGAACCATCGACCTCCTGCATGCCAACCAAAAACTCTACCCACTGCACCAACTGTACAGCACGTCGACGATGTGCTGACAGTGGTAGTTACCCTACATATGGTTACAGTGTTGCCAGATTGCTACTCTTTAACGTCCGTTTTCTACCGGATATACTCCCAAGACGAAATTTTGTAAGATACATTTTTTTATTGCTGGCATGTGAGGAGTCGCGCTGCGACGCCCGAGTGCGCGAATTACGCTTCACCCTGTATAAATAATTCTTATAGTTGCTGATTTCCCCACTGTCAGGGCATTTTTGATAAAGCGGGCTTTGACCCTTTCTATTTTTTTCAAAGTCTGTGAGGTTTAGACGATTCCACATCAGTTCTAATCCATAAACTGGTATTGGAGATACAAGCGTTAACTTAACTCCAACCTTAACCTAGAGTTAAAAGTAACCTTCCTTGATGAAACAGAATTATCAAATTAAGGGCCTGTACTACGACTGTCAGGTAAACAGCCAGATACGTAGGCTGCAGTTTTGCAAACTAGAAGTTAAATATTTTCTTGTGTACTACCAACGGATTTTAACGGCGGTATTGTAATGCGGAAGATGTAGTAACATTTTGATTGGGTTGGTAATAAGGTCACTGAAAATATAGTGAAATTTAGCGTGGTGGTGTACGTGTTCCCTGGTGTTTTCGTTTGTTTAGCTCTATTACTTTTGAAATTGTGTTACTAGAATCCAATATTAGACTCTTATTAAACTATAATGTGGAAGTTCAGGTCAAAAACAGAATTAGGACTGAAATATACACATACGAAGAAATGATGTGTATAACGAAACTGAAACTGTTATAGAAAATAAAAACACTGAAAATGTAACCTGGATGCAAAAGTTAAGATTCAGGTTTTTTTTTTTTTTAGTACTATTTACGAGGATGCGCGTTACGGCATAAGTAAAGTTTATATTCATAATTAATGCCACTGATGCAGCGTAGGATCATTAATTTTATTATTAATTCAATTTATTGTTTGCTCATTGAATAAGTAGTTAGGCTACTATCCTCACATTGTATTGAAAAGAAAGAAACTAACTGGCAAGCATTTATCTCACTTTAGCGTAAATACTTTTGAAGCAAGTTGTTATGAAGTAAAATAAATATAACCTCCTTAACATCCTCATTCGACGGACGAATCGCTATGAACAACGTCGTGTACCTTTACTCCATATGTGCGTCGCGGATAGATTTGGAATAGAACCCACGCTTTTTAATGATTAGGAAATGTGTACTATCACCCCTAGTACCCTACCGACTATCATTTAGAAGGTAAAAAGTGTTAAGACTATTGGGATTCGAACCCACGAAAAACTGCATAGTAACAAAAGATGTTGCCCTAACGACCACAGCTACCCATAAAGCTTCTTGCTGGCTGCTTGTGTGCTACTGGTAAGCAACAACTTGCTAGCTTGGGAAATCTTTAAGAATTCTGTGATAGCTGGACAGGAAGCATGACATACTTTATAAATATATACATAGATTGCATTGTAACAACTTAATTTTGCACAGCATCATGCAGATGTAGATTCATCTTGATGTGTAGCCATCTTGATTCTGTACAGTAGCGTCCCCACTAGGAGCGAAGTCCCAGATGAAAGCGTTAATTAAATAGCCTCTCCAACTTCGGCATAGCTATACTCGAGAATATTTTCCCAGATTGCACATAAACGAAAGTCGTAGTACGCGTTTTCAACTGAACTTCCAGATAAATGTCTAAACTGACAAATAAATTTATACCACACTTTTATCTGGCTGTCGTAGTACAGGCCCTAAGAGTTAAGATTGTGTAACACGAGGTTAAGGTAAAACTCACGTTGTTGTAACCGGGCCATATCAGCCGTCACCACAAATACTTCATAATCACATTGAGTTCATTGAACTACTGTATAGGACCTCTTGGAACACAAAAAGAAAATGAAAATAATTGATGTAAAGCTTACTTCTTCGTGATACGGAAAGAAAGCTTTTGAAGTGTAGAGGTACTTTTTAAGTATAAAAAGCCTCGGAAACTGTTAACAAGGGTATGTTTAGGGTTGGGGTCTCTCTGAAATTAGCGTGGACAAAACACCGACACAGTAATCAGGCAACCAGTGCACGTCATACGGATGACAGAACGACGCCATGTTGGTGGACGGAAAGACATGTTGATGTGGACGTAGTAGAGCTATAAAGAGGGGCTGAGAACAAAGCAGCAGCGAATCATTTTAAGGGGAAAACATTATGTCTCTGAACATTGCGGAAGAAGGAAAACAATTTATTTCGATTAATCGGAACTCTTTGTCTCGCCTATGAGTGGAGTGCCGTGCGGTTAGAGGCGCGCAGCTGTGAGCTTGTATTCGGGAGATAGTGGGTTCGAACCCCACTGTCGGCAGCCCTGAAGATGGTTTTCGGTGGTTTCACATTTTCACGCCAGGCAAATGCTGGGGCTGTGCCTTAGTTAAGGCCACGGCTGCTTCCTTCCCACTCCTAGCCCTTTCCTATCCCATCGTCGCCATAAGACCTAACTTTGTCGGTGCAACGTAAAGCAAATCGTAAAAAAATATTAATAATAATGCGTTCATTATCTGTGCCCTCTGCATGTTGTAAGAGGTTGGTAAGAGTGGTTGGTGGTGGTGGTGGTGGTGGTGGTGATTGTTTCAAGAGGAAGTGCAACTAGGCAACTATCCTCTATTAGCATTAATCAGAATGAAAAATGGAAGGGGCCCGACACTTCGAAAAATCAAGGTATCGACCAAACAAAGACAAAGGCCACGAAGGGCGTGAAAATGAGACTCTCTAGGCCTCGTGACCTAATATCGTCGGGGGTCGGAAAAGAACAAGGGTTGACCAAGGGAAGTCCTGTAGGATAGATGAAATTGAGGAGCCTGGCACAAGTAAGTGGAAGCAATGCCAGGACCCGGCTAAGGACCCCGAGGTCGCCAACCCACGCTCCCACGCCCCTGGGGCCTCTTTTAGTAGCCTCTTATGACAGGCAGGAGATACCGTGAGTGTTATTCTACCGCCCCCACGCACAGGGGGGAACAACCAAATAATCTGTACGCACTGTGTCATCTTCTAGGCCCCAATTCATATCCGTGGTTCTACGCTTTTCCCCGTAGCGGAGAAATTTACATATATTTTGTTATTTTTTATTTGGAAACCTGTTTCTGTGTTGTACTTTTCACAGCGCGGTTGTTCCCGGTAGACACCATTCAACTAGAACAGTGGACTATCAAGATTCGTGTTCTATACAGAATAAAATTCTTCAGTTTCCGTATTGACTGTGGCCGAAGTGATTGTAACCTTCGCTTGTCCTTGCTGCTGCAGTACTCGGTGGGTTTCGAATACCGGTTTTTGATGTGACACCGATATATCAGCGAAGCCTGTTACGCCATAATTAGCAGGTAATAAGTAGCTCGTGCGGTAAGGAAAGTAGCGACGGCCTACATCTCAAACAGCCTGCAACTTCATCTTCTCAGACGTTACTCCAGTTCTCCCCAGGCCTAGAGCTGCTACTCTTTATTGTAATCTTGAAACATTTCTTGCGGACAAAGTAGAGGTCCCCGCACTACGGAAACCGTAAAATTAAGCAGTTTCCTCAATTGTGCTGAAAGTTTGAAGGACCCGGAAAAGTTTCAAATTGTCAGTCGTGGACCGCTCTACCAAACTCACTTCCGGCCTAAATGCAGTTCCGGAGAAACGGCCCAAAATAGTTTGTTTCTTTACTGTTTTCTTCTTCTGCTTAATCTGTTTACCCTCCAGGGTTGGATTCCACCCCTACCGCCTCAAGGGCAGCGCCCTGGAGCGTGACCAGTACCTCGCCCAGGCGGCCTCACCTGCTCTGCTCAACAGGGGCTTGTGGGGGGGGGGGCTGGGAAGATTGGAAGAGATAGACAAGGAAGAGGGAAGGAAGCGGCCGTGGTCTTAATTTAGGTACCATCCCGGCATTTACTTGGAGGAGAAGTGGGAAAGCACGTAAAACCACTTCGAGGATGGCTCACGTGGGAATCGAACCTACCTCTACTCATTTGACCTCCCGAGGATTAGTGGACCCCGTTCCAGCCCTCGTACCATTTTTTCAAATTTCGTGGCAGAGCCGGAAATCGAACTCGGGCCTCCGCGGGTGGCAGCTAATCACACTAACCACTACACCACAGATGCGGACACGTGTTTTCTTTTTGATTCAAATCCTAGCCAAATTTACTTATTTACACAATTATTTCTGTAATGTGTTCATTGGGTGATTACCCTCAGGCGTGTTCTGATTTTTGAAAAATATCCACTCCGAATGTAGTTATAAGGGCTTAAGTGAAACTCTGCATTGACTCACATTAGCGCTCACCGGGCGAGTTGGCCGTGCGATTAGGGGTGTGCAGCTGTGAGCTTGCATCCGGGAGATAGTGGGTTCGAACCCCACTGTCGGCAGCCCTGAAGATGGTTTTCCGTGGGTTCCCATTTTCACACCAGGCAAATGCTGGGGCTGTACCTTATTTCCTTCCCACTCCTAGCCCATCCCTATCCGATCGTCGCCGTAATATCTATTTGTGTTGGTGCAATCCCGCGGTGGCCATGATGGTTAAGACGTTGAAGTCTATACTGTCTGACGTCGTGGTTAGCCGGTTCGAGTCCCGTTGTTCGAAGAAAATGTCACCATCAGAATGATGGCCGGCAGGGTAGGGGGAGGTGGTGGTATACAATTTCTAATCACTAGATTGCGTACCAAAAGCCTGGATTGAATTGCAAACCTCTCCGCAGTGGTCATTTGGAGTGAGGGCAGTGACACTGTTGATGGTGATTCGTCTGTCGGATGGGGATGTAAAGCTTTGAGCAGATCCCTTGGTGCTATTCGTCAGGGCTTGGCCACGAGCCGACTGAGTGTTTTACCCTCTCCCTACATCATCATCATCATCATCACCCACATCCAGGCGTACCTGGCGAGTTGGCCTTGCGGTTAGGGGCGCGCAGCTGTGATCTTGCATTCGGGAGATAGTGGGTTCGAACCCCACTCTCGGCAGTCCGGAAGATGGATTTCCGTGGTTTCCCATTTTCACACGAGGGAAATGCTTGATTAAAGCCACGGCCGTTTCCATCCAACTCCTAGGCCTTTCCCATCCCATCATCGGCATAAGACCTGTGTTGGTGCGACATAAAGCAAATTGAACTTTTTAAAATCTTGCTTTACGTCCCACTGTTTACGTTAACGACTTTCAGAGATGCCAAGGAACCAGAATTTTGTCTCGAAGGAATTCTTGTATACCTGTCAGTAAAGTGGAGACGGGTAATGGATTCCCATTCGGCAGTTTCTGATCCCAATCGTCGCGAGGGTGGCACATTTGAGCACTTTCAAATACCACCCGACTGATCTGGGATCGATCCCGCCAACTTGGACACGGAAGGCCAGCGCTTCTACTGTTTGACCACTCGGCCCGGCTAGAGTTCTTTAGTTGAAATGTGATGCCTGCTGGCAGACGTGGCGAAGCTCCTTGTGAACGCGGGCTATCAGCCAGCTCGCCCACTGCCTGCTGTCTCGAGTTATTTTTGCTGGAGTGAGCCTGCCTCCAGCATAGCCCACGGCATGGGGCTGACCACACGTCGCCGTGGCAGTGCTTGCTATTTAGTTAAAGGTCTTCAGCGGCCTCTGCAGCATCGTGGATAGAATATTAATTTATTGATCATACTGAAACTCGTCAGCGTGGCCATCAAAAGTGTTTGGGGAACTTATGTTTATGAATTGCGGCTTTTAGACAAGGAGAGAATAGTTACACAAAAGAACGCTATGATGAACACGAAGGGGAACGACGGATGAGGTGGTGAATATTGCTTTAAGGGGAACTATAAAGATAGGGTGTAACAATCTGTCATCTTGGACCTGAGTAAACGTCTGCAGTACACAGATCTCTGCTTTCTTCACGGAATTGTTAATGGTACTCTTAAATGCAGATTTTTGTTGCATCATTTCCCGTTACATGTTCATCCACGTAGGATTCGAAGTAGACCACTATTCCATATTGCTCGTGCGCGCCAACACTGCAGCAACGCTTCATACTCTATAGCCTTCGCACGGCCCTGCACGAAATGGACATCTTCATTCCCCAGCATCTCTTCAAAACTAAACTGAAAAGTATGCTAAAGGAGTAAGCACTCGATTTTCTGTTAACCTGGCCAGAACATTACTAGTGACACGGACATTATTATATATTTGTTTTCCGCTTTTATTTATTTTATTTGTTATCTAATTTCAAAAGAATTCGCTAATATTAAGTCCCTTCTTTGTTAAATGTTATTGTTCTTCTTACTGTTAATGTATTATATTTTTATGCAGTCAGTGTAAAATGCAGTAGGCTTACTTGGTTCATGTGTCTGATGACTACTGAACACTCACACCCTATTTCCAGTCATTAGACCAGGTCAGGAGTGGAATTATTAATAATAATAATAATAATAATAATAATAATAATAATAATAATAATAATAATAATAATAATAATAATGTTATTGGCTTAACGTCCCACTAACTACTTTTACGGTTTTCGGAGACGCCAAGGTGCCAGAATTTAGTCCCGCAGGAGTTCTTTTACGTGCCAGTAAATCTACCGACATGAAGCTGACGTATTTGGGCACCTTCAAATACCACCGGACTGAGCCAGGATCGAACCTGCCAAGTTGGGGTCAGAAGGCCAGCGCCTCAACCGTCTGAGCCACTCGACCCGGCGATGAATGAATTAGTAAAGCCCCCATCCAGCGGCGGGGACAGGAATTGTGTCAGTTACCGAAGCCTGTCACACTCTTCTGAGAGCAATGATTATATGACTGCCAGATGAAATGAAACGATATCCATACCTGCCAACTTTCCCGATTTAGGCGGGAGACTCCCCAGTGTCGACAGTTTTTCCGGCCTCCTGATCATTCTATTATTTCTCCCGATTTTAGCTTATATTTTAGTGAACTTCAAACATTCCCGCCATTTCAGCTTTGTACGCCAGTGGTCGGAAGTCCTTCGCTCATTGGCCGCTTTCAAATCAAATATTGACGTTTAATACGAGAAATGCGCGCTAATGTGTGATGTTTATTAAAAACTGTATATCGGGACACGCATATCGATTGTAAATCTCTCGTTCTCGCGTGCTATGTTGTTCGTTCACATTAATCTAGTCGATCCTAGAGACTAGTCGCTAGGTTTGGAGTCTATTTTAGTAATTTAGTGACAGAATTTCAAAGATAGCGACTAGTGACTTTTCTAGAGAATTTAAGAGTCATTTTGAGACATTTCTAGCGAATTTTAATTTATTAATTGATAAAAATAGCATTGCGCTTCACATAATCGCGCGGGCGCGTGATGCAATATATTAACCTATGCATTCGCTAAGTAATGGCATCTGAGTGCATGACTGTTTTCGAAATCCTTATCAGAGACCGATCATCTCACTCATCCACCATAGTACTCTTGTATTTCGCGAGACATGTAGAATAAGCATGGAGTGAACGACGGAACCCAGCGGTGCGAGGTCGGCTTGCTGCCGTCTGAGCCATGGAGGCTGTAACTGAGTACTATTAAAATAAATAAATAAATAAATAAATAAATAAATAAATAAATAAATAAATAAATAAATAAATAAATAAATAAATAAATAAATAAATAAATAAATGAAAGGTAGGCCAAATCCTCTGGACATACTCCTCACACGTAGAAGAAGAAGATATATACACAGGTCCAGAAAGTCTTTATTTCCATGTTAGGACAACTCTACATAGAACATTAATCATGGGAAACACACAGGAACAGAACATAGCACATGAAAATCTTATATGAAATGATCAAAATGTCCTCCGTCAGCATTAAGTTTGTTCGCAGATCGAATTGATGATGGTTCGATTTGTCGTCCACATGTGCACGCGCGGTTGGCAACTAGTTTGAAACGTGACGAGCTATTTTTCACTACGAACGGATGTGGTTCGAGACGCCAGCTATTTTAAACCAACGTGTGAGGTTGAGAAATTAATTAGGATTTTATTCGTAACTTCAAGTTTAAAAATTAAAAATTGAAAACTGAAAGTCTGAAAAATACTTAGACATAAATACAGAATTGGGGTTATATATTTGGTAAATTTTACTTATTTTGTAGCTTACTTGAGCAACTAATTACGGCCGCGGAGTAATTGTCAGGTCAGTTATGAAACGAACATAGATGGCAGTGGGTACGCGCGTGCATATTCTGACTCGCTGACTGATCAGAGACTGTTGCAGCGGTTTGCTGATGGTTTCCAACAGTTGGAAAGCCTTGTACGAACAACACATTAGTAGTCAGCAACTCTGCTAGCCGAGAGCGTGTTGAACATGTCATGTACTATGGTGGTACCTGGTACTTGTGTTTCCCGTAATTAGGCCTAATCAAGACCCACTACAATACCTCAGACCTTAACCGACCTATCGAAACGGTCCACAATGGCGGCAGTTGGAGTACTAGTATGTGTTTGTTTTGATTTGTGTAAGCAGTGCTGTTACAAAACATTTACGGAAATTTGAATGTTATGAATCGCAAATTACATTTATTTATAGTCTTAAGAAGGCTGTAGAGCCTCTTTCAGTGACGTTAGGAGCTGTTTGTGCTTAAAGAACTTATTTATCGAACAAAGTCGGTGGTGGTTCTCGTGTACTTCTCTGAAAGTTTCCTGTGCAGCATGTTTATAGTTAAATGTGCTGAGTGCCTGGATGTAAGTCCAATTATAGGGGTAGTGCACAAGCTTCTGCATTCAGATTTCCAAAACACCCAGTATTAATGCAAAAATGGGGTAGGTGCATTTATAGGGAAAACTTTGAACCAAATACTAGGATAAAGAGTACTTCTTCTTCTTCTTCTTCTTCTTCTTCTTCGTGAAATGTTGTGCTGGGCTCCTTGTGAGTTTCGCCCATAAAGAGTACTGTGTGCATTAATCATTTTGATACCAAATTTATTGTTAGGGAAGATATTATACCCATAGAAGGTGGTGCTCCAATTCAAGTCCCACGCAAACTTCCGAAGTTAAAACTGAAGATGCCTATCGCAGTATTTTCCCCTATAGGCCTATGCCAACGTTCCTTACTACAAAAGAAAGGTAAATCAGTCAAGAAAGATCCGGAAAGTCGTGACCAAATGATTGAGAGACGAAAATAAATGGTGCAGGAATTATGTCATTAATAATTTTCAGCCTCTTACAACGGAGGTGCGTAAACAGCCTAACCCCATTTCTCATGAGTGAAAATGAAGATTACGTTCTATTTTTATAAATGACAAGAGGATGATGTGACTGGTGCTTTATGATATGTTCAAGTCTATCATACAAATATCACTGAACCTACTCAACAATTCAGGTGGATTTTAAGTTAGAGAGTAGAAATTTTGTTCGAGAAATTTATTTGTTTGCTTGTTTTACATAATGGTCTGTGGTTAATGGTGATGTTGCATGGTATTTCATGTACGTTTAATAATGTTATTTGTTGATATCTGTTTATCTCATTTGCTGGCCGGAGTTTCATGCGTAAAATATTTTATTGGTGTGTGTCTGTTTCAACCTGACGTTGGTAAAATAATTCTCCCTTCGTTATTTTTTCACTGGGATTACAATTAGACTACAACAGAATTACGCGACAACACTACTTTTGGTGTATAATTATTCATATTTTTTTAACCGTGAAAGTTGGCCGTGCGGTTAGAGGTGTGCGGATGCGAGATAGTGGGTTCGAATCCCACTGTCGGCAGCCCTGAAGATGGTTTTCCGTGGTTTCCCATTTTCACACCAGGCAAATGCTGGGGCTGTACCTTAATAAAGGCCACGGCCGCTTCCTTCCAACTCCTTGGCCTTTCTTACCCCATCGTCATCATAAGACCTATCTGTGTCGGTGCGACGTAAAGCGAGTAGCAAAAAAAAAAAAAATCATATTTTGAGTTAGTGAGTGCATTTCATGACGTTCGACTTGTGATGTTTCCTTTAGGTGAATCGGAATAAACATGCATAATTTTCCCTTCGACATCTTATGTCGCCCACCGATGTCCGCCATGTTTTTCCTGGTTTACGGTCTGATGTAATATTGTAGTTGGTCTTGACCTAATGCACTATGTAGAGTTTAGGAGTAGTGGAGACCTCGTGTATACTAATACAGTGGGACCTCGATATCTCGAATCACCTCGGGAGCTAACTTTTATTTCGAGTTATCGTAATTTCGAGATATAGAGAAAACCGCTTTTAAGCATAATTGAGTCATATATATCTACAGGCTTGTACTGTGTACATTATTTATAACAGTATTTAAAATATACAAACTCTTTTTTTTACATCACTTGAATTGTAGTCCTTACTTTTTAGAGGGCAGTATACAGAACATTCAGCAGTGAAACAAGAAACATACCTCCGTTAACACCTTTGGAAAAAAAAACCGTTAGTCTCTTCTGTTTGTTACCTTTCCTCCCTTCACGTTGACACTTCTTGTCAATACCGCGCAGCCGAAATTCGCAAATGGAGCTTGTCATCCGCGACTTCGGTGGGTTGCTTTCGTACGTGACCGGTATTTAATTCACACCCGAGAAACAGCGAGGCTCGCCCATTTTCCGATCACTATAATTTTTAGTTTTTTCGGTTCCCGTTGTATCAGCTCCCAGCATCACTGTAAACCTTTCTTTACTTGTTAAACTGTTCCTCACAAACCACAAGTGCCGTATTGCACAGTTAATGCTGCACAAAATTCAAGTTACAGAACACTTTTTGCTTCAAGGGAGGAAATGTTTACCTAACCGAATTTCGAGTAACAGAGAAATAAATACACGTGAAGAGCAGGACAAAGGGCCGGGAAATTTAACTTACTTCGAGATACCGAGGTTCGACTGTAATGCTAAAATAAGAATAAAGGATGTTTTCTGCCATTTAGACTAGATCAAAACTACACTAAAAATAATTGTTAGGATACGCCTCTCATTTTAAAAATGCGCTAGATAGCACAAAACAAAAAGCCGTAAATTGCGGTGAAAAACAGAAGTAGTTGACGATGCACGTGGCTTAACGCAGAGAGAATTAATATGAAATAAGATTATTATTATTATTAATAATAAGTGCCTGGATTCATTGTCTGTCGAATTGCTGACTAAGATGCGCGCCTACCCGGCGGCCCCGCGTTCGATTCCCGGCCGGGTCAGGGGGTTTTCATTGCAAATAACTAATATCCCTGGCCTGGAGACTGGGTGTTTGTATCAACACTTTCCTCTTCATATTCAGACAACACACCACACTACCAACCACCACAGAAGCACGCAATAGTGATCACTAGGGCTCGGATGTTTAAGACCTAAAAATAGCCAAGTAAGCAAGCAAATATGACCTCAAAAATGACCAAATATGACGTAAAGATTACAAAATATGACCCGAAAATTATTAATCTAAATATGGCCATTTTAAAATAAGTTATAAATCGAAACGGCAATTCCTTTGATACATATTTGTTAAATAAATTCTTTATTCTTACTTCCATATTAATATCGTGAATGTACGTGTTTAGCAGTTATTCACAGTCTATTGTCCTCGATTCACTTGTGAATACATACCTATACAGTACTAAGTTCGCTAAGATTATCCGATCACACAACATACCAAAACATGTTTGCACCATTCCTTTCTGGTTTGGAATACGAGAAAACTAGAAATCAATCTATTTAAAAAAATATATATATTTTGGAACGTTTAAGCCCAGATTACATTAATACTACTCAAATTCCTTAAAATTTAAATTGAGCACCACGAAACGAATTAAGTAGATATCTTTCGAAACATGATGGTAAATAGTGCGAACTCACATAACTTGTTCATTCTTCTCCGCGGCTGTATTGAAGTGTATGACAGATTCATTTTCAAAGCATCAGGCGCGAAAGACCTCCGATTATCACTTAACACAATCTTGTAAGAAGAGAAGCTCCTTTCGACGTCACAAGACGTTATTGGTGCATATTTACATAATATTAAATCACTGCTGTCGAGTATGCACTCATCTTGAAATGTACTGGTGTCTTCTCCTCGAGAACATCATTTATCTTGACACACAGGGAAAACCGCCAGTTCGATTTGAAGTTTCCGTTTTACACTAACGCCAACTATTCCATGTGATTGTTGTGCTGAAAATGAAATGGCGTATGGCTTTTAGTGCCGGGAGTGTCCGAGGACAAGTTCGGCTCGCCAGATGCAGGTCTTTTGATTTGACGCCCGTAGGCGACCTGCTCGTCGTGATGAAGATGAAATGATGATGAAGACGACACATACACCCGGAGCCGGACATTGTTGTGCTGAAAGTTCAACACTTGCATGAATTTCTAAGCTGACAGCTTCTAAACGAGTAATTACACTCGATATAATTCCAAAGTTCGATTTAATATATGCCAGACTTTGTGACAAACTGTTGGAAAACAATTCCTGCGCAATCTTGATAGAAGAGGCAGAGTATTCCATTTGTAATAACTACAGATGTGATACGGAAAAGCAGTTTTGTGAATACGAGTTCTCATTCGGAAAGTTGACGATTTTGCACAGCCAAACCGCCGAAATATGACGTTTCTACGAAAATAGCTCAAAATATGACCTTATGACACAAAACAGCCAAAATATAAATTTACTGTATATGACAAATAAAAATTAATTGTGACGATAATCACCTGATTTGCACCAAAATCCTATCAGGCAAGGAAATAGACTCAAAGGGAAAATATAACTTTTCCTAAACATCTGAGCGCTAGTGATCACATCCCTCCATATAGTGTTGGCGTCAGGAAGGGCATCCGGCTGTAAAATAGGGTCGAATCGAAATGTGCAACACGGTTCGCACCTGCGACCCCACATATGTGGAAGAAGAAGAAGAAGAAGCACGTACTGTTCATTTAAAGAACAAATGCGAGTTCGAAACAGTTCCAAAAGAACACTTGTGTGTACTCCCCTCCTCTATTAATAAAACGCTCTCAACGCCATTTCCACTTATAAAAGCAGTCCTGGTGGGCGATTTGGTGGGGTGAAGTGGGACGACACATCTGCCTGCGATTTCAGTTTGATCTCTTCAGTCGACTGAAATCGTCGTCCTTTCAGGGTGAATTTTAGGTTGGGGAGTAGAAACGAACCTGCGAGGCTTGATGGAGTTAACTGAATGGGGAAGCGGAGATATAAATTATTTATTTATTTATTTATTTATTTATTTATTTATTTATTTATTTATTTATTTATTTATTTATTTATTTATTAGCGCCTTGTTCAGCGGCGAAGTGTCGGGCTTAGTGGCACAGTTGGTTAAGGCGCGGGCTCTCCTAGCCCAAATTGGCAGTTTCGATCCTGACTCAATCCACTGGTATTTGAAGATGCTCAGATACGTCAGTCCCGTGTCTGTAAAATTACCGGTACTTAAAAGAACTCCCGCGAGACAAAATTCTGGCTACTCGGCATCTCCGAAAATCGTAAAAAGCAATAACATCATTATTATTATTATTATTATTATTATTATTATTATTATTATTATTATTATTATTATTATTATTATTGAATGGTGACGTTAGGACTCTAGGCCCTCTCTTACACTTCACATTTTGATTACAATCTAAAATAAAAGACTAAAATAATTAAAATAGTTAAAACTAAATAAATTAATATAATTAAAAATGAATTTCGTTTGCCTGTGTGATGTAGTGTGATTAGCTGCCATCCCCCGGAGGCCCGGGTTCGAAATTTGAAAAGTGGTGCGAGGACTGGAAAGGGGTCCATTCAGGCTCGGCAGGTCAACTGAGTAGAGGGTCGATTCCCTCTACAGTCATCCTCGAAGTAGTTTCCGTTGCGTGTCTCTACCAGTTTTCCCATCCCCCTCCCCCATAAGGCCCCTGTTCAGCAGATGAGGCAACCTGGGTGAGGTACTGATCCTCTTTCCAGTTGTATCCTCGACCAGTTGTCTCACGCTCCAGGATACTACCCTTGAGACGGTAGAGGTGGGATCCCTCGCTGAGTCCGTGGGGAAAACTAACCCATAAATAAATAAATAAATAAATAAATAAATAAATAAATAAATAAATAAATGACTGTTAATACACTACACACGAAATTAATAAGTTATTAAAACCTGACATAATTTAAGTATTTTTTATCTTTACGTCGCACCGACACAGATAGGTATTATGGCGACGATGGGATATGGAAGGCCTAGGAGTGGGAAGGAAGCGGCCGTGGCCTTAATTAAGGTACAGCCAGCATTTGCCTGGTGTGAAAATGGGAAACCACGGAAAACCATCTTAAGGGCTGCCGACAGTGGGACTCGAACCCACTATCTGCCGGATGCAAGCTCACAGCTGCGCGACTCTAACCGCACGGCCAACTCGCCCGGTAATTTAATATTTAAACATCACATAATTAAAATCATTAAAGTTGAGTATGAGAAAGACTGAAACCATAAATTAAACAAAGTTATAACTTTTTTTAAAGAGCAAGTATAAATAGTGTAGTTCATCGTCCTAGTGAATTCTAAGAATGGAATGAAATCAAAACGCAATAATAATATACACTCGTACTTAATACTAATATAATATTTTTTTCTTACAGTCCTAATAAAACATTATTCCCTAGGTCCTATTTCTAAAATGCAGTTTAAACTATGTAACTAATCCTCAGGCGCACACTCATTCACACTTAATGCAATCAGCTGTCCTCAGCAGGTAGTCTTGGCAGGCGACCTTAAATTCTGATGACGAGTTAGTTTCTTAGACCCGATCTGGCGCCGGTCATCACAAATGATCTACAGTATTAATTTTATATCCGCGGTGCATAGGAAGAGAAAGAAAGGAGCTCGAACGTGTATCGTCATGCTCGGCAAACATTTACGAATTAACAGCGATGCGTGAGCTGCCACGTTGTCATGGCGGAGTTGTTTGTCCCAACGTCTGGTCTTTTTCTCCTGAAGTCTTTTCTAAAACGTTCCAAGATTTTCAGGTGATATCACCGGTTCACTGTTTGACTCTCGGGTAAGGAATTCATCATGCACAACACCGTTCCTGTCGTACCACTTTCACGTGCGATATGACCGGCCGTGCTTCCTTCGGCGTAATTTTTCCACACTACTGTGTCTCCCTGTGAATGTCGTTACGCTTTTCGTGATATTCAGACATCTCGGCAATCGCAACCCATACTGAACATACTCGCAAAATGACAGCTGCTGGGCGATTCGATAACTAATTGATTCAGAATACGCGGCAGATGACTAATTACTTACGAAGTATACCACTATACAGCGTCTCTTACAGGAAACTTCGCATTTGCGCGGAATTTTCAAAGTTAGATTATTATTATTATTATTATTATTATTATTATTATTATTATTATTATTATTATTATTATTATTATTATTATTATTTTGCTAGTTGCTTTACGTCGCACCGACACAGATAGGTCTTATGGCGACGATGGGACGGGAAAGGGCTAGGAAAGGGAAGGAAGCGACCGTGGCCTTAATTAAGGTACAGCCCCAGCATTTGCCTGGTGTGAAAATGGGAAACCACGGAAAACCATTTTCAGGGCTGCCGACAGTGGGGTTCGAACCTACTATCTCCCGAATACTGGATAATGGCCGCACTTAAGCGACTGCAGCTATCGAGCCCGGTATTATTATTATTATTATTATTATTATTATTATTATTATTATTATTATTATTATTATTATTATTATTATTATTATTATTATTATTAGCCTCCGTGGCTTAGGCGGCAGCACGTCGGCCTCTCGCCACTGGGTTCCGTGGTTCAAATCCCGGTCACTCCATGTGAGATTTGTGGTTAAAAAAAGCGGTGGCGGGACAGGTTTTTCTCCGAGTACTCCGGTTTTCCCTGTCATCTTTCATTCCAACAACACTCTCCAATATCATTTCATCTGTCAGTCATTAATCATCGCCCCAGAAGAGTGCGACTGGCTTCGGAAGCCGGCACGATTCCTATCCTCGCCGCTAGATGGGGCTTCATTCATCCCATTCCTGACCCAGCCGAATGACTGGAAACAGACGGTGGATTTTCATTATTATTATTATTATTATTATTATTATTATTATTATTATTATTATTTTATTATTATTTCCGACTCGTTGGCTGAATGGTCAGCGTACTGGCCTTCGGTTCAGAGAGTCCCGGGTTCGATTCCTGGCCGGGTCGGGTTTTTAACCTTCATTGGTTAATTCCATTGGCTCGGGGGCTGGGTGTTTGTGTTGTCCCCAACATCTCTACAACTCACACACCACACATAACACTATCCTCCACCACAATAACACGCAGTTACCTACACATGGCAGATACCGCCCACCCTCATCGGAAGGTCTGCCTTACTAGGGCTGCACTCGGCTAGAAATAGCCACACGAAATTAAGAAATTATTTATTATTATTTTATAATAATTATTATTATTATCTGTCCATAGTTGTTTCTTCTCTTATATAATTTCTTTCTGTTTACTTGAATTCAGCTAATTGTTGCTTTTTTGTTCCTATGGTACTTGAAAATCCTCTTTGTTGATCTGGGAATCAACCATTCTGTAAATATGTCCAAAAAATTGCAATCTCGTTTTTCGTATGGTTTCTGTTATGTTTTCTATGTTCCTGTATATTTCATCATTCGATCTTAATTTCCATACTTCTGTTGTTCTCACAGGGCCTAAGATTTTTCTCATTAAGCACCTTTCTAGTACCTCAAGTTTATCTAATCTATAGTTTAGTACCAGGCATTGACTTGGATATAGGTATTCCGGTTTCACCACTCTAGTGTAGTTTAAGATTTTTAGATAGACAATTTTTGTTATCAGTTATTTGTGGTACCATATGCTCTTTCCATCTTGTGTACCCTTTCTTTCTACTGAAGATTTGTCTAAACAATTTTCTCTAATTATTTCTCCAATATATTTCAATTTCGTTACTCTTTCCATTGGACCAATATCTGTTGCCAACAATTTTGGAACGTTCCTGATGTTTGTAATAAATTTTGCTTTTTGTCTACGGAGATTCCCAAACCTGTCTTGTTGGCTATTTCTTCCGAGAGATTGATTTGTGTTGTTACAATTGTTAGGTTTTCTGACAACATAGCAAAATCGTCTGCAAAGGGTAGACAATTTATTTGAATGTCTTTGCTTTTTCTCTCCAAAGTTATTATTATTATATCGTTATGCCCAACTGAGGAGCACGCTTCAACTTATTTAGCTGATGATTTTGCCATCTTCTCTTCCCGAAATCTCTTCATCTTCTCACTGAAATTCTTCTTAAGTTCTTCTCTTCAGGTTTTATTATTATTATTATTATTATTATTATTATTATTATTATTATTATTATTAACAGGCTTCATATTTGTAATTCACTTGATGTCAGTCTGGACGCAGAGAAGGTTCCCTGAGTGTTTTCACTAATGGAATTTTAAGATAAGGGGCACTCACTGAATTTATCACGCGCCATATGGAAACACCACGAGAGGTAGCTGATAGACATGACACGCGTCATGCTATCTAGTAGCAACTTCTTTTTACATGGATTTGTTTTTGGGCTGGGGAATTAGCGTCATCAATTATTTCTCGGTACCATTGTAACCATGGTAACTATTGTTCGTCTATGTACACTAGGTCAGTAGCGTCATCTTCTCACTGTGTGCTTTCTTCCTGCAAGTAAGAGCTTGAGAAAATCTCGTATCAAGTGAACGCCGTTCACAACCTTGTCGTATCCAAAGACGCACGCACGAAATGCTATCAGTTGTGAACACACACACACACACACACACACACACACACACACACACACACACACACACACACACACACACACACACACACACACACACACACACACACTAAAGAACTGCCATCCTGAACAAAACACCGCTACGAAGAAGAAGAAGAAGAAGAAGACTGTCACATTAGCATGTCAACCAATTACCAACACAACAAAATCACAACATGAGTTCACACACTGAGTTCGACTAATGACTCCTCACTAACAATTCTCCCTAACAACAGTACACCGCCTCTTTATATACCTTGCCTGGCCAGGCTTCTAGAAAAGTATGACACAACATGTTTTCTCGAATATTCTCGAGTCTCCAGTAACCTATTTACGAATGAATAGAACATTCTATACAGCTCTAGTGACAAGATGCACTGTGTTGCACAACATTACATCGGATGTATACGCCATATTTAAGAGATAATAATAGATTATATACTATAACTTAGGTCTTCTTACATTAAATAAAATCTTATTAATATACATACAGCAGATGTATCGTGACATAATCTCACATGTTTTGTTGCACAAGACAGATCACACGGCACACAAATAATAAATGATACGACCACAATTTATACCAAATAAAGTCCGTACATAACTACATAAATAATAATAGACGTAAACAACTTCAGAGCCACACCTCACAAGTAATAATAATAATAACAATAATAATACCTACTAATCGAGCTCGATATTTTCACTACTTACCCATGGGTTTAGAGAATTGATTCCAAGTTATACTAGTCCATTACACTTGCATCAACCTCAGTCCAGAATTAAAATCCTTGAACTGGCCGGAAAATTAACCCAAGGCCTTGATCGCTGATGCCATTTTAGGAGAACCTAACACGTCATGGCTCAGCAACAGTGATCTGTGACACACACAGGGAATGCCAAATAATACTGTTACGTGCCAGCCCGGGTGAGGGCGCTATAATAACACCCACGGTATCCCCTGCTTGTCGTAGGAGGCGTCTCTCAACTTGTGACCCTTCGCTCAGTCCTGGCATTGTGTCGGGCTCCTCACTTTCATCTGTGCTATCAGATCTCTTTTGGTCAACTCTTGTTCTTTTCCGACTCCGACAGTATTAGGTTTGAGAATCCTAGCGAGTCTTTCATTTTCATACTGTTCGTGGCACTTGTCCTTCTTTGGGTGATAACTTCATTTTTCAAAGTGTTCGACTCTTCATTTTCCCTCTCTCATTAGTGTCAATAGAGGATGGTTGTCCAGTTGTACTTCCTCTTAAAACAATAATCGCCACCACCTCTCGTAGCTCCGTTCGATATTACCTGGAAGAGATGAAGGACCTAGGTCTCCCAGCCGGTCGGAGGACATAGCGCGGTCACTCCTCTATTCTTCCCCGTGCACCTTCCGGAAGGTGTAACGAGAATGTTCCGTCTCGAGCTGATATTCAAGTACTCCACCATGAAGATGTCGAAAAAGGAGGCTAGTCGCGAACATTGAGTCACTGTTGGGAGTTGTGTAGTTGGAATGGAGCGGCGGTAGTGGGGCTGCCGTCAGCGTCCTACTGATTTGAGAGTACAGCCTGTGTACTGCCTTGGAGTACTGCCTTGGAATACTGTATGTGTACTGCCTTGGAGTACAGCCTGTGTACTGCCTTGGAGTACAGCCTGTGTACTGCCTTGGAGTACAGCCTGTGTACTGCCTTGGAGTACTGTATGTGTACTGCCTTGGAGTACAGCCTGTGTACTGCCTTGGAGTACAGCCTGTGTACTGCCTTGGAGTACTGTATGTGTACTGCCTTGGAGTACAGCCTGTGTACTGCCTTGGAGTACTGTATGTGTACTGCCTTGGAGTACAGCCTGTGTACTGCCTTGGAGTACAGCCTGTGTACTGCCTTGGAGTACTGTATGTGTACTGCCTTGGAGTACAGCCTGTGTACTGCCTTGGAGTACAGCCTGTGTACTGCCTTGGAGTACAGCCTGTGTACTGCCTTGGAGTACAGCCTGTGTACTGCCTTGGAGTACTGTATGTGTACTGCCTTGGAGTACAGCCTGTGTACTGCCTTGGAATACTGTATGTGTACTGCCTTGGAGTGCTGTATGTGTACTGCCTTGGAGTACTGTATGTGTACTGCCTTGGAGTACAGCCTGTGTACTGCCTTGGAGTACTGCATGTGTACTGCCTTGGAGTACTGCATGTGTACTGCCTTGGAGTACAGTCTGTGTACTGCCTTGGAGTACAGTCTGTGTACTGCCTTGGAGTACTGCATGTGTACTGCCTTGGAGTACAGCCTGTGTACTGCCTTGGAGTGCTGTATGTGTACTGCCTTGGAGTACTGCATGTGTACTGCCTTGGAGTACAGCCTGTGTACTGCCTTGGAGTACTGTATGTGTACTGCCTTGGAGTACTGCATGTGTACTGCCTTGGAGTACAGCCTGTGTACTGCCTTGGAGTGCTGTATGTGTACTGCCTTGGAGTGCTGTATGTGTACTGCCTTGGAGTACTGCATGTGTACTGCCTTGGAGTACTGCATGTGTACTGCCTTGGAGTACTGCATGTGTACTGCCTTGGAGTACAGCCTGTGTACTGCCTTGGAGTGCTGTATGTGTACTGCCTTGGAGTACTGCATGTGTACTGCCTTGGAGTGCTGTATGTGTACTGCCTTGGAGTACTGTATGTGTACTGCCTTGGAGTACTGCATGTGTACTGCCTTGGAGTGCTGTATGTGTACTGCCTTGGAGTACTGCATGTGTACTGCCTTGGAGTACTGCATGTGTACTGCCTTGGAGTACAGCCTGTGTACTGCCTTGGAGTGCTGTATGTGTACTGCCTTGGAGTACTGTATGTGTACTGCCTTGGAGTACTGTATGTGTACTGCCTTGGAGTACTGCATGTGTACTGCCTTGGAGTACAGCCTGTGTACTGCCTTGGAGTACTGTATGTGTACTGCCTTGGAGTACTGTATGTGTACTGCCTTGGAGTACAGCCTGTGTACTGCCTTGGAGTACTGTATGTGTACTGCCTTGGAGTACAGCCTGTGTACTGCCTTGGAGTGCTGTATGTGTACTGCCTTGGAGTACTGTATGTGTACTGCCTTGGAGTACTGCATGTGTACTGCCTTGGAGTACAGCCTGTGTACTGCCTTGGAGTACTGTATGTGTACTGCCTTGGAGTACTGCATGTGTACTGCCTTGGAGTACTGCATGTGTACTGCCTTGGAGTACAGCCTGTGTACTGCCTTGGAGTGCTGTATGTGTACTGCCTTGGAGTACTGCATGTGTACTGCCTTGGAGTGCTGTATGTGTACTGCCTTGGAGTACTGCATGTGTACTGCCTTGGAGTGCTGTATGTGTACTGCCTTGGAGTGCTGTATGTGTACTGCCTTGGAGTACTGCATGTGTACTGCCTTGGAGTACTGCATGTGTACTGCCTTGGAGTACTGCATGTGTACTGCCTTGGAGTACAGCCTGTGTACTGCCTTGGAGTGCTGTATGTGTACTGCCTTGGAGTACTGTATGTGTACTGCCTTGGAGTACTGTATGTGTACTGCCTTGGAGTACTGCATGTGTACTGCCTTGGAGTACTGTATGTGTACTGCCTTGGAGTACTGTATGTGTACTGCCTTGGAGTACAGCCTGTGTACTGCCTTGGAGTACTGTATGTGTACTGCCTTGGAGTACAGCCTGTGTACTGCCTTGGAGTGCTGTATGTGTACTGCCTTGGAGTACTGTATGTGTACTGCCTTGGAGTACTGCATGTGTACTGCCTTGGAGTACAGCCTGTGTACTGCCTTGGAGTACTGTATGTGTACTGCCTTGGAGTACTGCATGTGTACTGCCTTGGAGTACTGCATGTGTACTGCCTTGGAGTACAGCCTGTGTACTGCCTTGGAGTGCTGTATGTGTACTGCCTTGGAGTACTGCATGTGTACTGCCTTGGAGTACTGCATGTGTACTGCCTTGGAGTACAGCCTGTGTACTGCCTTGGAGTACTGTATGTGTACTGCCTTGGAGTACAGCCTGTGTACTGCCTTGGAGTACTGCATGTGTACTGCCTTGGAGTACTGCATGTGTACTGCCTTGGAGTACAGCCTGTGTACTGCCTTGGAGTACAGCCTGTGTACTGCCTTGGAGTACAGCCTGTGTACTGCCTTGGAGTACAGCCTGTGTACTGCCTTGGAGTACAGCCTGTGTACTGCCTTGGAGTGCTGTATGTGTACTGCCTTGGAGTGCTGTATGTGTACTGCCTTGGAGTACTGCATGTGTACTGCCTTGGAGTACTGCATGTGTACTGCCTTGGAGTACAGCCTGTGTACTGCCTTGGAGTGCTGTATGTGTACTGCCTTGGAGTACTGTATGTGTACTGCCTTGGAGTACTGCATGTGTACTGCCTTGGAGTACAGCCTGTGTACTGTCTTGGAGTACTGTATGTGTACTGCCTTGGAGTACAGCCTGTGTACTGCCTTGGAGTACACGCTGTGTACTGCCTTGGAGTACACCCTGTGTACTGCCTTGGAGTACTGTATGTGTACTGCCTTGGAGTACTGTATGTGTACTGCCTTGGAGTACAGCCTGTGTACTGCCTTGGAGTACTGTATGTGTACTGCCTTGGAGTACAGCCTGTGTACTGCCTTGGAGTACTGCATGTGTACTGCCTTGGAGTACTGTATGTGTACTGCCTTGGAGTACAGCCTGTGTACTGCCTTGGAGTACTGCATGTGTACTGCCTTGGAGTACAGCCTGTGTACTGCCTTGGAGTGCTGTATGTGTACTGCCTTGGAGTACTGTATGTGTACTGCCTTGGAGTACTGTATGTGTACTGCCTTGGAGTGCTGTATGTGTACTGCCTTGGAGTACAGCCTGTGTACTGTCTTGGAGTACTGTATGTGTACTGCCTTGGAGTACAGCCTGTGTACTGCCTTGGAGTACACCCTGTGTACTGCCTTGGAGTACTGTATGTGTACTGCCTTGGAGTACTGTATGTGTACTGCCTTGGACTGTCGACTGTCTTAGACTCTGTGTGCGAAACAGTTGGTGTGAATAAAATCAGAGCTGTGTTAACGGTCCTTGTTGTGATGAATACTGTACTCTAGTGCTGGCTGGCACTGTTGAGTTGCTATTGTGTGACCACTGGTTAGTTATCAGTGATCAATCAATCATCAATGATCTATATTATTTTAAGGCTGTCGACCATGTGTTAGATTCCATCTCGGTTGTTTACCTTGCCTTTTCTTACATATTTTCAAATAATAATTCATAATTTCGTGTGGCTATTTCTAGCCGAGTGCAGCCCTTGTGAGGCACACCCTCCGGTGAGGGTGGGCGCGGCATCTGCCATATGTAGGTAACTACGTGTTATTAGTGTTATGTGTGGTGTGTGAGTTGCAGGGATGTTGGGGACAGCAACAAACACCCAGCCCCCGAGCCATTGAAATTAACCAGTGAAGGTTAAAATCCCCGACCTGACCGGGAATCGAACCCGGGACCCTCTGAACCGAAGACCAACACGCAGACCATTCAACCAACGAGTCGGGACATATTTTCAAAGAACTTGAATACTATCCAACATTTTTCTTGATAAATTAATCCATTCCCTAATTCCTCTTCTTATAAATGAATATTTGTCCCGATTTGTCTTGAATACCAGAGTTATCTTCATGTGATGATTTCTCCTCATTTTAACAGCTCCACTCACGCTTATTTGTCTACTAATATCATTCCACCCTATCTCTCCACTCACAGCCCGGAACATACCGCTTAGTCGAGCAGCTCGTCTCCTTACTCTCAAGTCTTCCCACCTCGAAGTTAACTAGTCCGGCTCCGTGGCTGTATGGTTAGCGTGCTGGCCTTTTGTGCAAGGGATCCCGGATTCGATCCCAGGCCGGGTTGAAGATTTTTAACTTACATTGAATAAATTCTCTGGCCCGGGGGCAGTGTGCTTTTGCTGTCTTCATCATTAGAATTAAGTAGGGCCCCTTACTCATGGACGCGCAGCTCAACTCGAAAGACCTGGGGCCTGTTCCACGAACGAACTTTGCAACTTTTCACTTTGCACTTTTCAGTTCAGATTTTGTTCCTCCATCACTTTTCAGATTTAGCTTGCAAAGTGAAAAGTTAAAAGTTAGGAATCTTTTCACTTTTCAAGACTGTTATGTTCCTCCATTGGTACAGAAGTGCAAAGTGTAAAGAAATGAAGTGAAATATTTTCATAAATCTTGCAAAGAGATGATTCCCTTTTCATATATTAATTAACAAGTACGTACACTAGTTTCTCGGCGTAGAATTTTGTTTAGTGATATAAACACGTTACGACGTGAGCTTTTGTTAGCATCAAGTGAGGACAGTGATGAAGAATCCAATAAGAGAACGTACAAAGACGAGATTAATTTTCATAACCTCACTTCGACGGACTTTCGCGATTGATTTCGTATTACCCCAACACAGTCTGACTATATTCTTGAAATGATCGGTCATTTATTGAAACATGCAACAAAAAGAAGTCAATTCCTTTCCAAAAAAAAAGAACAAATTCTTATATGCTTATATACATTGGTTAGTAAATGGTGCCCAGCTGCACGGTTTAGCACCAATACATGGGACATCAAAATCAATTACCGTATTTGCAGAACTGTTACCAAAGTCGTAGATGTTATAGTAAATGTAATATTTCCCAACAGTTCGTTGGCCTGATAATCCACAAAATATAGCGACGGGATTTCTAATGAAGGGTTAATTTTCTTCTGTGTTGATGTGTTGACGGTACTCTCGTTAACATTGATGTGTGTCATCATCTGAGAGGTTATCTTTAAAGTTGTCACAAAGGATGTCACGTTTCTCCTTGACAACTTCCAGCACATCCAGCTTCTTGTAATACTAACCTTTCTTTCCCATGATAAAAACTTAAACGGTACCACAATTAGACCGTCAAGTTCGCCGCGAAAAGTAAAGCATTAAAATCATAGAGTAGCCTATCACTCATTCGCAAAGACTTTTCATTTTGCGAAGAAACTGAAAAGTACAACCTAGATCATGGTGGAACAGAAATACTTTGCACTTTGCAAGAATTGAAAAGTGCAAAGTTGAAAAGTTGCAAAGGTCGTTCGTGGAACAGGCCCCTGTACCACTAAAGCTACACGATAGTATTAGCGTATTAAGTAGGCCACTGTGTGAAATAGTGGACTTTCTGTGGAGTCGAACCAAGGCACAGTCATGGTGTGGTGTGGGAACCGGTAGCTCTGCCGCTGTGCGGGGTGACTGCACTAGCGAGACGAAGTGAGAGTAAGGACAGCTGTCAGAAGGTCGCCCGTCCAGATAAAGGTGTCCTGCAGCTAGTGGAGTCGATTCTGGTCGTTCATGGTTGAATTTAGTCGATCATAGAAATAAAATAGATTGATAAAACGGAGAGCGTCCGGTGGGAGTTGTAAAAATGATCTTTTTGTGGTTGATGATCAGCGGCGATCCTCAGGAAGAGATGCTATTTAAGTATCACCAGGATCTCCCGTGAACACAGAGATTTTCTGATATGTACCGTATACATAGCATTGTATCTTAAATATGTTGTTGGTAACCAAGGGGAAAGCTTATATTGGCACCCAAAGTGTTAAGAAGGTGGTAGTATTATTGCTGGTGGTGGTGATGATTATTATTGTTTTAAAAAGAAGAACAAGGAGGATAAATTGAAGGGATCCGACACTTCGAAAAATGAAGGTATCGGCCAAAGAAAGATGGGTCACGAAGGGAGAGAAAATGAAAGACTCCTAGGTCTGGATACCTTATACCGTCGGGGTCGGAAAATAACAAGGGTTGGCCAAGAGAGGTCGGATAGGAGAGATGAAAGTGAGGAGCCTGGTACAAGTACGCGCAAACAATGTCAGGACATAGCTTAGCGCCTCGCGGTCGCCAATCAACGCTCTCAAGTTAAAAGTCCCTGGGGCCTGTTGTCAGGCTTCATATTTAAGACAACACAAACAAATATGTAGGGAAGTCTTATATCTTCTATGGAGATTTGTTGCTGTTGTTTAGGCCAGCAGTCCATAAACTGGTTTGATGCAGCTCTGCATGTCATCCTATCCTCTGCTAATATGTTCATTTCTACGTATCTCCTACATCCTAGGTACATCTGTCTAATCCCCTTGTCATATTCATGCGTTGGTGTACTCCTGTCGCCTACACTTCCATCGAAAACTTACTGAGCAATTCCTATCATCCTGTCTCTTCTTCTCGTCAAATTTAGCCAAATAGTTCTCCTCTCACCGATTCGAGTCAGCATCTCTTCATTCGTGATTCGATCTATCCATCTCATCTTCAGCAGTCTTCTGTAACACCACATTTCAAGTGCTTCTATTCTCTTTCTTTCTGAGCTAGTTATCGTCCATGCAGAGGCAAGGAAGGCATTTGCTCGCTGCGAACACTGATGTGGGAATCACAAAGCCGTATTTGAAGTCTTTGTTCCGGAGGGTGGCTTGTATGGAAGTGAAAGATGGACCAGTAACGGCGATTGGGGTAAAAAGATATACAGACCACAAACAGAACCTGCGTGGGGTTATATACATCAAAACTGAAGAAACAAGCTACAGAATGGTAAGATTTTTGATGCTCTCTGAGCGAATTTCGACAGAGATATAAAGACTGACAATCTATCAACTTAAGTGCGGTAATAATAGTTTTTTTAAGATTTTGATTCAAGGTTGAGGGTTGAAAATCAGATACAGGAAAATCAGCTTGGTGTCAGAAATGGAAGGTCAACAATAGAGCCCATTTTCATTATGACACAACTAATGGAAAAGCAATGGGAGTATGGGAATGATACAGTGATGACATTCACTGACATGAGAAGGCATATGACAGTGTTCTCAGGACTAAAGTTTGGGACAGTCTGCCGCAAGAAGGAATTGGACAGGGATTAATAAAAATGATCATGGCAATGTACAAGGAATGTTATAGTTGCGTGCAAACACAAGTTGGTTCAAAATCACTAGTGGACTGAGACAGGGAAGTGTTCTATCACCAATCCTGTTTACAATAGTAATGGATGACATCATGAGAACAGCAAAAGCAGCATATGGAGGAAGAGAAATGAACATGTTAGTTGCAGATGATATTGTGATTTGGGGAGAAGACGCCATGAAGGTTCAAGGGAGGCGTGATTAGCTTAGTGGTTTAGCTGCTGCCTTCCCATTCGGAAAGCTGAGGTTCAAATCCCGGTCAATTCTGGGTCGAGAATTACGTGACTTCAGGACGTCTTAAACCCCCAGCTAAAAACGAAATGAGCCTGGGTGGCTCCAGCGACCTCAGAAATAACTGGGACAAGCTGAAGAAAAAAAGGACATGAATGTAGTGAGTGCGAAGATCGAAGAATGTGGATGGAAAATAAGTGTAGAAAAGAGTAAAACTCTTGTTATGACTAGAGGGGACAAAGAGAGAAAAGGTCAGATTAGACTTGCTGACAAGCCCCTGGAAGTAGTGGAGACGTTCAAATGCTTGGGGAGTGAATTAATGGAGAATGCTCGACTGGATGCTGAGATTAGTAAAAGGATTCAAGCTGGAAGTTGTTTCTATCATAGTGTAAGAAACATGTTATGGGACAAAGATGTGCCAATGGAAGCAAAGGAAACTATGTACAAGATGTATTACGTACCCATAACAACTTACGGAGCAGAAACTTGGACAATGACAAAGAAGGGTGAGAGTCGAATACAGGCAGCCGAAATGAAGTTCTTGAGGAGTATGATACACAAGAATAGAAGAGAAAATACAAGGAACGAGAAAATCCGGGAAGAAATTGGAGTGGAAAAATGAATGATAGAATAGAGAAGAGCCGATTAAGATGGTTTGGGCACATAAAGCCAATGAGTGATGAAAGAATGCCAAAAAAGGTGATGGAAATGCAAATGCAAGGAAGGAGAGGCCGTGGACGACCACGATTGAGATGGAAGGATACAATCCAACTAAGTATTATAGAAAGATACCTGGACTGGGACACAGTGTTGGAGGACGAGTGGTGGAATGATCGAAGAAAGTGGAGAGGAACCATATTTGCCCCTACCCGGCTACAGCTGGATAATGGAAATGATGATGATGACTACATAATAAAACTTTCGCCAAAGTAACAATATTGCGCATTTATTACAATTAAATAGTACTGCGTGATTATACAATTAAAATAATGTAGTATTTAATCATACACTAAGAAATTAACAGACACTAAAGAGACTCCCAGAGTGACGAATGTGCGCGGCAAGCGGGTGTAGTCCATTCTACCCTTCCTCACAGCACGTTCAGTGCGTCTCCCTACTTGCTGTGGACCTATACCAGGGATGGCGAACCTTTTCCAACTAGTGTGCCATTTTAAGTCTGGTTTATTACTATCATCTGTTGACTGTGCGACTTGTTATTTTCCATTAGGGGTGTCTACAACACCCCCCCCCCCGGACTTCCTTTATAAATTCCCGATTATGTTTCATAATATGTCATTTATTTATTCATTTACAGATTCATTTATTTATTTATTATACATATATCTGGTAAATACATTTGATTGCATGTTCCGTGGGGCTGTGCCTCAATTATGGCCACGGCGGTTTCCTTCCCACTTGTACGCCAATCCCATTTTCGCCACAAGACCTATCTTATGTCGGTGCGACGTAAAACAAATTGTAAAAAAATAGTTATTAGATACAAAATTCAAAAGTACTAATATTTCGAATGGACTTAACTTCCTCCATTAGCTTCAGTATCATTCCATGTTGTAGTTTGTATGTTCAGCAATTAAACTAATTTCTCCCTCATCACATTTCCATAACGAAATCGAAAATTAAAAAAAAACAGGTATCCTTTTTTGTAAGGTCACATTCTGCTTTCATCAAAACATACTGCATACATGTGGGAGTTATCCAAATTAGCTTTCAACTGCTCCGAAACTTCTTCACTCATTTTTAATATTCTATCCTTGACAGCAGTTCAGCTGGCTGGCATTCCTTTAATTCTGTTAATTATTTGTTGTTTGTTAGGGAAGTTTTCAAATAATGTGTCGGACGTCAATAAGAAACTTTGTTTCAACAACTCACCGTCAAAAATCTGTTTCCCATGCACGCTGTACTATGCAGTGAGAGAGATGGAAACAGCCGCACTGATATTATTCTTTGGCCGAAAAGATGATACAAAAGAATTAGTTTGTTTTGTGCAATGTTCGATATTTTGTTAAACGAACTCTCTTCTTTCTTCATTTGAAATGGAACAAATATTCGAATGATCAGTCTCGAAGTTGCGCTTTACATTAAATGTGGGGGATACAATTGTTTTCGAACACAGGCAACACATCTTTTTATCAGTCCGAATTCCCTTGGCCAGAGTTCTTGAAAAATACGGTCACCACCTTTGTTAAGTTTCTGCTCTTTTCGGCACCGAAAGCATGTTTGCGATGTCCGTATACAAAACCATCAGAAAACGACACTATCTCACTTGACTTTCGGACCTATCAGTGTAGCAGTGTTGCCATATTGCACGTCCGAATGGAACTAGTATTTATATTTTCGATATTTATTTCTTGCACGTGAAACTTTATATGTATTGTCTGCAGTGCAAGACGTATATATAAAACATTATTATGTTCATGTGGCGTGCCACCGAAATCGTGCGTGGCATAGGTTCGCCATCCCTGACCTGTACAAATCGGTCAGCCGCGAGGAACGACATTTTGTGCGTATTTTCGCTTTTTTTTTTTTTTAGCAATTTGTTTTACGTCGCACCGACACAGATAGGTCTTATGGCGACGATGGGACAGGGAAAGCCTAGGAGTGAGAAGGAAGCGGCCGTGGCCCCAGCATTTGCCTGGTGTGAAAATGGGAAACCACGAAAAACCATCTTCAGGAGTGCCGACAGTGCGGTTCGAACCCACTGTTTTCCGGATGCGAGCTTACAGCTGCGCGCCCGGAACCGCTCGGCCATCTCGCTCGGTCGCTAATCATTTTGTTAATAATTAAAGAAAATAAAGGAAAGAATTAGCTGATAAGGCTTGTACACATTGCTTTTTTAATGCCTAGGTTCAGCCAGCTGAAATGCGAATAAAAACATAATATTTTCTCCAAAATCGCCGCTACTCAATGGGCGATATTTAGCGTAGCAAGGAAGATAATAGAAGCTGTAGCGGCTTCATGGTGACACAGAGATTTAAAAAAAGAACGATCAAGGAAAGGAAAAGATATCATATTGTATTTGCTCTGGTGCCGTGGAGACGTCAAAAATAAGAGTCGCTGTAACAATCTCTTAGAGAGGCTAAGTTGGCGATTCAACAAAATATGGAGTCAGTTCTAAAATGATTGTGGTGTAGGATTAATAAATGATATGGCAATACAGCTTTTGAAATGTGGTGTTACAGTAGAATGCTGGGTAGGCTAGACAGAATGACGAGTTAAGAGATACTGAATCCAAACGGTGAGGGGAGAACGATTCGGCGCAGTAGAAGAGATAGAATGACAAGACGCTGGTGGTGGTGATTATTGTTTTAAGAGGGAGAACAACTAGGCACCCACCTTCCTCTATACAACATTAAAATCAGAGAGAAAAAGTGGAAGGGATCCGACACTTCGAAAAATGAAGGAATCGAGCAAGGAAAGACAAGGCCCACGAAGGGGGTGAAAATTAAAGACTCCCTAGCCCTCGGAAACTCAACAGCGTCGAGTTCGGAAAAGAACAAGAGTTGATCTAGGAAGGTCGGATAGGATAGATGAAAGTGAGGAGCCTGACTTGAAGCAATGCCAGTACTCAGCTGGGGGCCCCGTGGTCGCCAACCCACGCTCCAAAGTTCAGAGCCCCTGGGCCCCCTTTTAGTCTCCTCTTACGACAGGGGGGATACCGTGCGAGTTATTCTGCCGAGCGGTAAGAAGGGTAGGGGTCGACCAAGGTGTGAATATGACAAACAGATTAGGTAGTAGTTACGCAGAAATGAAAAGAGGCCAGGACAGGGTGGGATAGACAGCTGCATTAAACCAGTCAATGGACTAATGACCCAAATAACAACACGATTCTGTCTTCTCAAAGTAAATTCGTAACCGTGCTTATTTCTGTCTCCTATTATAAGTTATTTGGATGATTGCCCACTTGTACTTCCTCTTAAAACGATAATAACCACAATCACTCTGTTTATAGGCGGGTGCTTTTCACACCATATTTCCATCGTTCTTCAGTGTTAACAGCTAACATTTCTCATGTTAACTAGTGTTGTGAAGAGTTTTTAACAACGTTGTATTTTCTTGGCTGAAAGTGTGATAGATTCCTGGCGAGACCAATTGTTCGGAACTGTAGCGTACTGCCAGGTTATGAGGCGATTTCATACGTAGCGCTCGCCGAATGGGATTGATAAGCAACTCGGCAGCCTGTGTGAGCGTTCACAACCTCGCTCCAATAATAAGCTATTGGCCCACGAGGAGGTCCCGGTCGCAGTGCTTGAACATCGGGCGTGTCGTCCGTTGAGGATTGCGTTGTTTCCAGGAAACGCATTCTTTGTTACACCTCATTGTCTATGGCATCGTTGCATCAGAACCAGGAGATACGACTTTGGATATTGGAACAAACTGATTAGACAAGGCAGGCGTGGGTTTTTCTTAGAGGGGCCCGGACGATAGAACCTACAAAACAAACACACGCCATGGCACTACAGTCTTTATGGGCCTTGGCTTACCAAGCGACCGCTACTCGGCCCATACTAGGTGTCGTGTGGTCAGCGCGACGAATCCTCTCGACCGTTATTCTTGGCTTCCTAGACTGAAGTCTCTTGTTCACTTTCAGATTGCTTCTCTGTTGTTCTCGAGTAAGTTGAGTGGATGTCGGACCACCCCTCAGATCCAGGTTTTAAAATCTCTGACCTGGCTGAGAATCGAACTCGCGACCTCCAGGATAGAAGCAGGTTCGCTAACCCTAGACTGCGGGACAGGCGTTAGACCCTACACAAACTATAATTAATCATTTTGTCAACAGCCCTTCATTTGATTTTCACAAAATCTGTCACACTAATTTTAAAAAAATCTCTTAACACTATTAGTGTTTAAATACCATTCACCTGCTGTGAACAGTGCAACTTTTATATCATGAAACATTAATGGATTGTTTAGGTAGGCCTGCACATTTTCCAGAAAGTAACAGCCTACTTTACGAAGCGGTACCGAATTCCATTATTGATATCGTACTCTCATTTACCACATCAGTGGGGTCTCGAGTGCGAACTGTGTCGTAGATGTGGTTTTGGTCCTGCTTTACGGCCGGATGCCCTTTCTGACGCCAACCCTACATGGAGGGATGTGTTTCTGTGGTGGTTGGTAGTGTAGTGTGCTCTCTAAATGTGAGGAGGAAAGTGTTGGGACAAACACAAAAATCAAGTCCCAGAGCCAGAAGAATTATTCAGACGCGATTAAAATCACTGACCCGGCCGGGAATCGAATCCGGGACCCTCTGAAATGAAGGCCTCAACGCTGACCATTCAGCTAACTCTGATTTCTTCACTCTACCGCTAATATTGATTTAATAAACGAAGTGTTATACTTGTTTAAATTGTTTAATTTTGCAAATGAATGTTCCATAGTTTACAAAAAGAAAAAAAGCAAAAAGAAAATTCATTATAGTTTTTAATCATCAGTAGTTGACTTAACAGAGCCTCCGTGGCTCAGACGGCAGCGCGTCGGCCTCTCACCGCTGGATACCGTGGTTCAAATCCCGGTCACTCCATGTGAGATATGTGTTGGACAAAGCAGAGGCGGGACAGGTTTTTCTCCGGGTACTCCGGTTTTCCCTGTCATCTTTCATTCCAGCAACACTCTCCATTCTCATTTCATAGCATCTATCAGTCATTAATAAATCACTCTGGGAGTGGCGACCCCATCGTACTAATAGCCTATATCTGCTTCATTCATTCCATCCCTGACCCGGTCAATGACTGGAAACAGGTTGTAGGTTTTCATTTTTCAGTTGACTTAACATAAACCTATTGAAATGGATTTCGGAACAAAATTATGTAGGCCTATACAGAGACGTCGAGGGGCTGCCTGGCAGAGGCGATAAAGACCTGCTCGTTCAACCGGAAGGACGTGGGTTCGACACCCCGTGAAGAAGTCGAAAACCGAGCGAGTTGGCGTGCGGTTAGGGTCGCGAACCTGTGAGCTTGCATTCGGGAGGTAGTAGATTTGAACCCCACTATCGGCAGCCCTAAAGATGTTTTTTCGTGGTTGTTCACACCAGGCAAATGCTGGGCCTGTACCTTAATTAAGACCACGGACGCTTCCTTGCCACCCCTAGCCCTTTCCTATCCCATCGTCGCCATAAGACCTAACTGTGTCGGTGCGACGTAAAGTCAAAAATAAAAATTAGAATATTCTCATCGCTAAGCCTTGACTTCTTTTGGAGAAAGTACATTTTGCATTTACTGAAAAGATGGCCTACAAGGGCACGTGAAGGAATACCCATGTTTTATATTAAGAAGATCCTTGGTATAAGAATGCCTTTTAGAAGTACTGGAGAGGTACTGGTTCTGTTGTAAGGGAAATGAACAATTTCATTATCATTTATTTTCCTCCCGTTTCTACTGCGTGTGATGCATATTTTGTAAAAGTAACGGTTACGAGTAAAAATTACTAAAAATGTAATCGTTACAAGTAATTCCATTACTTCAATAAATAAATAAATAAATAAATAAATAAATAAATAAATAAATAAATAAATAAATAAATAAATAAATCAGGCAATCTATCAGTCTGCATTGATTTGAATTGAGGGCTGTCGCCGAGGTGGCAGATTGTTTACCTAGAATTTTCTTTAACGTTTTCAAAGAACTTGGAGAATATTTCTCTTGATAAGTATAAATGAATATTTGGACCAATTTGTCCTCTTGAAATCCAACGTTATCTTCATATGATATTTCCTACTTTTAAAAGCTCCGCTCAAGCTTATTCTTCTACTAACGTCATACCACGCCATCTCTCCACTGACAACTCGAAACATACCACATAATCGAGCAGGTCGTCTCCTCACTCCCAAGTCTTCCCAGATCAAAGTTTGCAACATTTTTGTAACGCTACTCTTTTTTTTGGAAATGTCCAACTCGTTGACTGAATGGTCAGCGCACTGGCCTTCGGTTCAGAGGGTCCCGGGTTCGATTCCCGGCCGAGTCGGCGATTTTAATCACGTCTGAATAATTCTTCTGGCTCTGGGACTTGCTTGTTTTTTGTGTTTGTCCCAACACTTTCCTCCTCATATTTAGACAGCACACTACACTACCAACCACCACAGAAACACGCAATAGTGATTACATCCCTCCATATAGAGATGGCGTCAGGAAGGGCATCCGGCCGTAAAACAGGACCAAATTCACGTGTGCAACGCAGTTCGCACCCGCAACCCTACATGTGTACAAGAATAGGAAGAAGACGAAGAAGAAGAAGACTCCTTTGTCGGAAATCTCCCAGAACAAATCGTGCTGCTTCCCTTTGATATTTTTCCCGTTCACGCATCAAATAGTCCGTACACTGGAACCATACTCTAGTTGGGATCGAACCAGAGACGTCTACGCTCTCTCCTTTACATACTTAATACAACCCCTAAATGCCCTTATAACCACGTCAAGAGATCTGTAACCTTACTTAACTACCTCATTAATATGATTACTCCAATGAAGATCATTCGCTATATTAACACCTAGGTACTCTCACTCCATCAACACAATAATTAAAACTGAGAGGACTTTTCCTGTCGGTGAAACTTACAAGTCGTCTTTTAACCTTATTTACCATCATACCATTGTCTGCTGTCCATCTCACAACATTGTTCAAGTTCCCTCACAATCCTGCAACTCATTTTCCTCTCTATACACATAGCCTTATCATTGATTCGAGATCTTTACTCATATCATGCATACAGTATAAGAAAACGTGAAGGTCCAGTAATACTGCCACTCAGTTGCTTCCTAACACACTACATGTGTCGAGTAGCGGCTGGGAAACGTCATCGCTCCATCACCTTATAAAGTCTCCTACTTGGCCGCGCGCTCGCACCTGTACAGTAATAATGGCAATAGCCCTGCCGAGTATCTAGTTCGAGTATGTCATTGTTCGCTATGACATGTCTGAAAATGTTCCTTCTCTGTGCGCAGAAGACCGTTACTTCGCTCTCCTCGGCGTACCAACAGCAGACCTAGCACGTTGATCAACTCCATGTCACGTCGTGCGGTACTTCCTCGTACTTCACTGTCCCTTCGGTATTAAAGCAGGGTGACCTGATTTGTCAGCCATATAAAAGAAAACTGGACATTTAATAGATTTAGACCTAAAAACGGGACAATAAAGGACACTTACATTAGAAAGAATTACGAACTGAACAGCAACGGATAATTATGCACAATACAGTTTTAACGTAGAAAAACGAATAAATGTAATTTATTTAACACAACAGAAGATATTGCAGTAGGCCTAGTAAAAATTTAAAAGTATCTAGTACTGAAGTGTACGAAAAATTGAATTCAACATAAAATTCTGTCCTGCACTGTTAAATCGTTTAACCCTCTTATGTGAAAAATTAAGTGATGGTGAAGACTTTATCAGTTCTGCTACGGCAAAGCCAGTAGCTTCCAATTGAGGATGAGGTACTTTCTTGCCTCTGCACTACTTTCAACTTATTCCAACGATGTTCTTAAAATTAAACGCAGGCATTCCTTAAAGTGCCCCTGTTGGGCGTTTTTTCAGTAAATGGAAAGGCTGAGGGTAAAGATTATTCTCATAAACATCCATTACCTTATGCTGTTATTGAAGCCATAAAACCTATTTGTAGAGATCTTAGTGACAAAAAACTCTTGGAAAAATGTTTACGTGGACGAACACAGAACCCTAATGAGAGTTTCAGTCATTGCATTTGAGAACGTGTCCAAAAACGCGTATTTGTAGGTCTTCAGGTGCTTCATCCAGATGGAAGGTACTGGAGTCTTTAGGAATGTCTCCAGCGGAAAATGTGGCCTCAGCATTAGCTGCAATTGATCGTCGTAGGGTAACTGATGTTGAGAAGGCTGTATTTGAAAGCTCTAAAGAAGCCAGAACAAAGAGAATAGGAAAAGACAGCAGGATCATGAGGAATATGGAGCTTGAATGCGTTGCAACTGTACGGGTTGGTCACAAACTTACATTTTTAATTTGAATGGCTCTCCTGAAAAATTGTATTTTTTAGAATATTTATTTTACTTTCTCATTAACTGTTAATGATAGACCACTGAAATTTGGCACACAGTTATGGACTGATGACTCAAACAACAACAGTTCTCAAGTCACTCTTCCCATCGCTGCTAAGAATTAGGATTGAAAATATTCAGCACCACACACAACACATGGAGAAGAAGTTGGCTCGCGTGACAGCCAGCGAAAGTTTGTGAATGAGATCTAGTTGCTTGTGTGACTTGTGGGGTAGAAAGTACCATTGTGTGAATGTAGGTGATGCTGCTGTAACGCCAGTGTTTAGACCATTTAACTCTCACAATACTGTTTATGCCAAGGGTCATCAATTACTTTGTCCTGGGGTCCGGATCGATGGTGATATTGCCATAAAGGGGGGCTATGAGGTCCAAATATTTGCTTGAATAAGACATTGCTGGTCGTGCTTATATTGACTGGTTACTCCGCATAATAATTACAGAAAAGAAGTAAATATAGTGTACTAGCAGGTGCTTCGCTCGCGTTTATTAATTCAGCCGCGTTAGATTTTCCTAGACCGTTTAATTAAATGCAAAAGAAAAACTATATTTATTAGCATACATCGTTTTCACTTTTAATGTTGGTCGTCTTCTATTATTTTAATATTTCACCTCCTTTCAACCCCCCTCCCGTAGGGGTGTCTTACCCTACAGTTTTCTTTCCCAAACAGTAAGTCATATGTGTATCATGTTTGGTTGAGAGCTATACTGGTATATGCACACGCACATTCATGATCTCGGTCATTTTGAGCATTCATTTCACACATTCTAATCCCCAACCTAACTGGGAATGAACTTTGGCTCAAACGGCATGCAGAGTGTCACGGTTCATCTCCGCTACTCCAAAGACTATGAACTCGCCACTTAATATCGGTCATTTTTCGGATTTATACATTTCACCCCTTCCTTTAGGGCTGCTAGGGGTTTTTGCCCCTACAATAATTTTTCCAGATCAAGTTATATGTGTATCTAGTTTGGTTGAGAGCTGTGCTGAAACATACAAACACATTCACCCGTAATCTCTGTTATTTTCGACATTTTCTTTCTTCACTCCTTCTCACCCCCTATGCCATGGGGGATGAACTTGGACTTTTCATATACCGTTTATAGAAGAAGTAAAAGATAAGTTTTTAAGAAACACATCATAATCTTTACAAACTGTTGGTTAGGGAACCCGCTGATCAGACTTGTCATGCGGTTTACTTACCCTCTCCTATTTTCCTTTTTTCACCCTTCTCACCTAGAGATTTCGTTCAAACCACTTCCTAAACCCTCTCAGAAGTAATAAGAACAAATTGTGAAATTTTCAGCGAAATCGGTCCAAAAGTTTCTGAGACCATTCGAGACAGACATACAAACAAAAATTCATTTTTTATACCTGTAGGAGAAAGAAGAATCACGAGAAAGATACAGGGACCGAAAAGAGAGGAGGTGAAAGATGGGAAGCAAGATCAAGGGACGAACTGCACCCAAATATGAGGACGATCTCCGAAGAAATAAGGCTCAAAAAAGCAAGATTTGCTGGACAAGTGATCAGAGAGAGAGAGAGAAGAGCATGGGAGACAAGGCGGAAACTAAGTGGGTCCGCCTGCTCTAGGTCTTTGACGACCTCTGACTGGCTGGTTTTTCCGACTGCAGTAGAACGTGAATGCTATTTTTTTCTACACTTGTTTCGACGTTCTTTGAACATCAGTGGGTATTGAGGAACCAGGTTTATGAACCCACGAAATATGAATATATAAGAGGCGCGCGTCTTAGTTAGCAGTTCGCTAAATCTCGTCGTGTTTGTTTTAATTCTCACTGTGTTTAACCACATGCCTCGTCAAATACCACTATTTTTACGATGGTTTTCGACTGTTTGTGTTGTGCTATCTACAGCAATAACTTGTACATTAGAGGTATTAGAAAATATGTCCGACTCGTTGGCTGAATGGTCAGCGTTGAGGCGTTCGGTTCAGAGGGTCCCAGGTTCGATTCCCGGGCGGGTCGGTGATTTTAGTCGCCTTTGATTAGTTCTTCTGGCCCGGGGACTGGGTATTTGTATTTGTCCCAACACTTTCCTCTTCATATTCAGACACTACACTACCAATCACCACAGAAACACGCAATAGTGATTACATCCCTCCGTACAGGGTTGGCGTCAGGTAGGGCATCCGGCTGTAAAACAGGGCCAAATTCAGATGTGTGACACAGTTCGCACCCGCGACCCCACAGGTGTGGAAGAAGCTGTAGAAAAAGAAGAAAGAAGAAGACGAGGTGTTAGAAAATATCCTAGAAAGTATTTGAAATGAATACCGTCAGACGAGTAAATGTTTATCACTCAGTGCATGCAACTCCAAATGCGCTTGTCGTGGCCAATTTTTGGTCAACGAATGTTTAAAATTTCTTTGTTTAATTTTTGTCTCTCTTACTTTGTACCTCTGACACGATAAATAAATAAATAAATAAATAAATACTCAGTGCATAGTCTTGGACCACATATTCAGCTTCGCCTAGCAAGTCTCTCTAAATAATCACACCATCAGCCAGCTATTCACTCGGAATTCTTGCGATCCTACTCATATTGCCCCTAGCACCTTTTGTATAACATTAGGTACCATTTACCTTGTTAACATTGATGTTTTCACGGCACGGGCTTTTGGGCTTATGCCGTGTCAAGAAAGCAAGGTGAAATTCTTTACGTTTCGCAGAGAACTTTGCTCTGCGTCATCAGAAGAAACTCTCGACTGTCCACGAGAAAGACTTCTACTATCTACCGTTTACCTTATTTAGGCTCAACTACCCTAAAGCGTGTCCAATTGAAACAAAGCATAAAGTCGCAATGAGAAAACAGCTGTGAACATAGGTTTGTTGATATTTTCTAATGCCCCCACCTTCTAAACCCAGGATTGTTATTTGGAACGTAGTATTTGTCCGGAACAGGAACGACCGGAACTGTTCCACAAAAAGGAACAACTTCGCCCATCTCTGGTGAAGAGGCAGTAGCCTACTCATTCCATTCGGAATTCATACCGCCCTCCCCCCTGCCTCCCCAGTTCAGTTGTTAGAAAGCAAGGGACGACGTTCCTCAATTAATTGTCTCTAAATATTTCTAAGTCATTTACACCACCATCGTCTGCGTCCCTTTTTTAACCATTAGACAGGCTCTCTTAATAATTAAATATTCCCACATTTAACTAGCTTATATTGCTACGGACTCTCTTAGTTCGCTACGTGCTTTAGAAAAACTATACGTCAGTCGGAACTGGTATATACAGTACAGAACATACGGAAGATCGGTTTTGATGTACAGCAATCCGGAGGTACGGTAACGTTAATTTGGGTTTCTGGACATTCGAATATCACTGGTAAATATCAGGCGGGCTCTTTAGCAAATCTTGCTGCCAATGGTCATGAGCTTCGTTCTAATGTATGGATTTTTGGGATCATTGCAAATCGCACATATGACAGATGTGGCAAGGTCATTCGTGTAGATCTGCCAAGGATAGGGGTAGTCATTTATCTAGGATACTACCTGAGATTCCTACAAAACCTTGGTTTTCTATGCTTTATTATACTCCCCGTCATATAACTAATCTTATTCACATGCGATTAAATCATATGTGTATCCCCTCTCATTTATTTAGAATTAAGATAGTGGAGTCGAATTTTTATCGGTGCGGAATTGAATCATCTTATCTTCCAAAGCCCCTTATTTTATCCGATCCGCAAGCGCATCTAAATCCGGTTCTAGAAAATAAGTCCCCACTACCTACTCAATTATCATGTTCGATTATATCTCCTACCCCTCCTATTGCCGACGTTTTGTCTTTGTTTTTGTCTGAAGCCAACATTAGAATTAATGTCCTTCCCTTATCTGTAGATCCGGATCTTTTTGTCTTAGTAGAAAGCTACTTTGTAATTTACTCATTAGTGTTTAACTTTTTCATTTTCTCTCATAGGGAATATTTTGAAAATCTTCTGAACGTAGAAGGAAATCTTCAGGGTGGTGTCGCGAACAACGGAGCTGAAAGGGAGGAGGAAAATGATGTTGGTGAAATTACGCTTGAAGAAGTGGAAAGGATGGTAAATAAACTCCATTGTCATAAAGCAGCAGGAATAGATAAAATTAGACCTGAAATGGTAAAGTATAGTGGAAAGGCAGGGATGAAATGGCTTCATAGAATAATAATATTAGCATGGGCAGAAGCAGTAATTGCACCTATCTATAAGCAAGAGAACAGGAAGGATTGCAACAACTATCGAGCTATCTCATTGATTATTGTACCAGGCAAAGTATTCACTGGCATCTTGGAAGGGAGGGTGCGATCAGTCGTTGAGAGGAAGTTGGATGAAAACCAGTGTGGTTTCAGACCATAGAGAGGCTGTCACGATCAAATTTTCAGTATGCGCCAGGTAACTGAAAAATGCTACGAGAGGAATAGGCAGTTGTGTTTATGTTTCGTAGATCTAGAGAAAGAATATGACAGGGTACCGAGGAAAAATATGTTCACCATAGTGGGGGCTATGGGATTAAGGATTAAGGCATTTATGTTGACAATTGGGCTGCAGTGAGAAATGATGGTAGAATGCGTTCTTGGTTCAGGATACTTACAGGGGTTAGACAAGGCTGTAATCTTTCACCTTTGCTGTTCATCTGTAGTTTATATGGATCATCTGCTAAAAGCTATAAAGTGGCAGGGAGGGATTCAGTTAAGTGGAAATTTAGTAAGCAGTCTGGCGTATGCTGACGACTTGGTCTTAATGGCAGATTGTGCCAAAAGACTGCAATTTAATATCTTGCAACTTGAAAATAGGTGCAATGAGTATGGTATGGAAATTAGCCTTTCGAAGACTAAATTGATGTCAGTAGGTAAGAAATCTGAGAGAACTGAATGTCAGATTGGTGATACAAAGCTAGAACAGGTAGTTAATTTCAAGTATTTAGGTTGTGTGTTTTCCCAGGATGGTAATATAGTAAGTGAGGTTGAATCAAGTTGCAGTAAAGCTAATGCAATGAGCTCGCAGTTGCGATCAACAGAATTATGTAAGAAGGAATTAAGCTCCTGGACCAAATTATCTTCACATCGGTCTGTTTTCAGACCAACTTTGCTTTACGGGAGCGAAATCTGGGTGGACTCAGGATATCGTATTCATAAGTTAGAAGTAACAGACATGAAAGTAGCGAGAATGATTGCTGGTATAAACAGGTGGGAACAATGGCAGTAGGGTACTCGGAATGAGGAGATAAAGGCTCGATGGATGAAGCTGTATGCATAAACCGGCTTCGGTGGTGGGGTCATGTGAGGCGAATGGAGGAGGATAGGTTACCTAGGAGAATAATGGAGTCTGTTATGGTAGGTAAGAGAAGTAGAGGGAGACCAAGACGACGATGGTTAGACTTGGTTTCTAACGATTTAAAGATAAGAGGTATAGAACTAAATGAGGCCACAACACTAGTTGCAAATAGAGGATTGTGGCGACATTTAGTAAATTCACAGAAGCTTGCAGACTGAACGCTGAAAGGCATAACGGACTATAATGATGATGTACTTGTGTAGGTCATAGGTTTACGCCAATTCCTTTTCGATTACTATGATTATTATTTTCCCAAATTGTCCTCTATTCTACTTCATAGATGTGGTATTTTATATTATAACGACCAGTGGCTGGATAAATCGTAAATGCGGAGGCCAATAAACAATAAAATAAGACGGAATAATAATAATAATAATAATAATAATAATAATAATAATTGTTACGGAGATTTTCCGTGGTAGGTAGAGGTGAAAGAAGGTGCGGGTGTGAATAGGTCTCCAGCTACGAAAGCAAAATTAATTTAAAATTTAACAAGGTTATATTTTCTTTTCAAAAACAAGAAATAACAAGCATGGCAGGTACAAAGTAGCAAGTCAAAAAGGGTAGTTACAATATTTACAGGAATTGGGCTTCGCGCCCTGATTTTACACAGCTTGGGCAATCAGCTCAGTTTTACCCCAAACACGAGTTTTAACAGAGGGGCAGAAAACCCCATTCATACCTAGGAGCCCTTGCTCCAAATTACACAGAAAAGCCTCCACGAGGCATACAACACCTTTTTTTTCAAAAGAGCCACTCGCTCTCAAATTTAAGCCTCTCCCAGGCCACACCAAACTCCACCTTCAAGCTGTCCTCAACGGACGTAAACACAGGGGTAAAATACCCAATCTTCTGAGGTCTATTAAATGAAAAGGAGGTTAATTAAATGACCTCTAAAATAACAATTTGAGAGGAGGCGAACTTGCACTCCTAATACACTTTAAGACCTACTTGGCACTAGGCCGTTAATACAAGGGCTAATCCCATACTAAAGAGGTGACTTAAGAAGAGAACAATTTGTTTTACATTAACGAAGAATAGGTTGAGAAAAATAAGTTCACCTCAAAACAATATGAGTGGGAGCTCGAGAGGGTTAGCACTCTCTATCCCAGTATGTATCTTTAAAAGAGAATATATAAAAGGAGTAGTTACATTTAGGAAAAGGTTACATGGTGGAACGCTTAGAACCCGCCCCGAGAGTTAAACTGCTGAGCAAGCAAAGAAAGAAGTTATTAATCGGCCATTACCTTGTTGTTGACCGCTGCCGAGGAAAGAGGCGCTTCCCGCCTCCTGCTATGTACTTAATACACTGAAAGATGGAACAGAAGTGGCCCGGAGACCCTAAAATCAGCAGTTTAAATACTCTCGCAGAAGGTTCTAGGCGTTAGGGGAATGAAAACACCCTCCCGCGAACTTTTTATTGGCTCGGGTACCGAAACATATCCAAGTTGGGGGAAGATACATCGGATTGGTCGGAAATAACTCAAAGAAATTCAGGATTGGTTAAATGCAAAACAAGGGGAAAGAGAGGGGTATACAGCCAACTTAAACAATAACTGAAAAAAATTTAGCAAAGACAAACATTTGAAATAAAAATTTCTCCAAAAAAAATAGTTCTTTGACTTCGCACTAGGTTGCACTATTGTTGATCTTCAGTAGTGTCCTCTAGAAGAGAAAGTTCACACTTCTTACTTCAAGCGAAACAAAACCACATCAAAAATGACACAGTTCAAAAACTCAAAATTTTCCACGTGGTGACATCTTCTGAGAAAGTAGAGAATTAATAGCGTAGATAAAGTTCAGACTTCCTCCAGCAGAGGAGTTTCAACTGGCGCACATTTTAAATTAGCGGAGTGGAGGTGTACCGCCCGGTACAATAATAATAATAATAATAATAATAATAATAATAATAATAATAATAATAATAATAATAATAATAATAATAATAATAATAATAAGAAGAAGAAGAAGAAGAAGAAGTAGTAGTAAGAAGAGGAACGTTCTCTGGCTAACCCTCTAAGGTACGAGTATAGCAATTTGCCTGTTGCTGTTTATGTTCTGTGATCGCAGGTATCTGATCTAGAAGAGAAGACACTATTGATAATACTGTAGGTTGAGCAACTTTCTAGAGACAAGCATCAATTACTGGCGCAAGACGAGACGACGCGGGTCTTCACACGGTTCACACCTCGCTGCGCTTGAGTGACAGGCGTTTAACACCGCCATAGCGGTTTGAAGCTCTCTTGTTTAAGGCAGAGTAGAGGAGTGGCGTTTACAGTCTTCCGGCCGAGGTTACTGCTTTTCACCTGACTAAGCGCCTTATGTCATGTTAGTGAAGTTTCCAGAAATCGAAAACAGGATATGCGAATATATGACTAGAAAGAGGCAGTATGGATGTGCGGTCATGAGTGAACTGTGTTAGTTGTAAGCTAAATGGCGGGCAGTAAGGCTAATCGTGAATGCCTCGCGCATATTTTAAATGTAATAACTAGAAAAAAGAATTTTTCTAAATGCATATATGCATATGCAAACGCATATTTTGTGGGTTTATTGGATTTATTGCATATTCTAAACATAACAGCATATTTCAGCATATAATTTGAAATGAAGTATAATTTAAAACATCTCGAACAAAATAGGGTTCGCCTGCTTGTTGGACATCTCTTGTAAGCAATTTTCTGAGTAACAGATGAGATACCTCACAGTACCAGGTGTATGCATAAGTATCTTCCGGTTTCGCTAAGAGATGGCGCCAGCGAACAGTACGCAGCGTATGAATTTAGCACATACGTCAGTTTGTTCCTCTGACATTACCCTACCAACACACGTAAGTTGACGCCGTCAAACACTAGCGTCTGTGTTGTAGCGTTCAGTGATCATGTCGACGTTTGTGCCTGAAAAATAGCTTTTGCTTTTCTTATTTAATCAAAAGGAAAAGGCTGTGGAAAGGCATCGTTTGCTGGTAGAAACATATGATGAACACGATTAGAACATGTGAGACACATTAAACGTGGTGATTTCAATGTTAAAGACAGCGCGCGCTCTGGTAGACCGCACAAGTGCGAAGACGAGCAATTGCAGGCGTTATCCAACTCAAACTCAACGCTATCGCCAACAAATGATTGATTTAAATCACGCATTGATCGAAAGACAACCGGAATGGACCAGAAGACACGGCAAAGTGATTTTGCTACACGACAATGCGCCGTCTCACACAGCAAAACCAGTGAAAGACACCCTGAAATCGCCTGGGTGGGACATCCTCCCGCACCCGCCGTACTGCACCGACCTGGCGCCATCTATCACCTCTTCGCATCGATGGCGCCCGCGCTTGCAGAGCAGCACTTCAGCAATTTCGAGGAAGTTGGAAAACGGCTCGACGAATGGTTAGCCGCAAAAGACAAGCAGTTTTTCTGGCGCGGTATTCATAATTTACGTGAAGGGTGGGCGAAGTGGGTAGAAGCCGATGGCCAATATTTTGAATAAACAAATAATGAATTTATCTTGAAAATTACGTGTTTTCTTTACCACAAAAACCGGAACAAACTTATGCATACACCTGGTATTTTACGCAAGCACGCTGCCTGCCTCCCTAGAGGGGGAGGTAATATTTGGATATGTTATCACAAGTGTTTTAGGTAATGAGTTTTTGATCTAAGACTAGATATAGTTAGTTTTATTACCCCCCCCCCCCCCCTTATCGCTCCGTCATCCCCTTCAAGGCTTAACAAAGTCAAAGTTTGTATGGTGTTGGAAATGTTTCAAGACTAATATGAGAAGAATATGTTTTATGCCTTTTAATTACGTCACCTAAACACGTTGTAGCTAATGATTTTTACGTACTAATCGAATCATGTACTACTGAAATGTAAATTTGCCTAAGGTAAAAATATATATTGTACCGATTAGGTGGATTCATTAGTTTTCCTTACGGACCATGAGGTTGATAGTTTGCAACTCGGTTCTCCCTATGTGTGCTGGTCTTTTTGCCCTAAAATGAAGGAAAACCAGTCGTACAAAAATGGTCCTGATTTGCATTTGTGTAAATGATAAGAGTAGGACCCGGATGTTTGTGACACGTCATATCTTTTTAAAAAATATTATTTCCATGGAAAATGCCAGTTAAGCATGATTTTATCTACGCGGACTAAAATTATACAATTTTTATGGGTCATGTAAAGTCATATTTTGGTTCTTTTAACGTTTTTTTTAAATTTTCCTGTAATTTTTCATATTGTGGTCATATTTCTTCGCGAGTTTTCGTATTTTGTCATATTTTTTATCTTTTTATTACATTTTCGCATACCTGCTTGCAGTCGTCTCAAAGACGGATTTTTCGCATCTCCTAATTCTTGTATCTGTATTTTCATTTTTTTTTAAGTTTCATGTTTAGTTTAATACTTTAATATTGTAAAAATGTAGTTAGTGTATTCATAAACCTGTATTGTATGATAAGAAGACGCTACATAAAGGGGCTTTTCAGCCTCTGTGGCGAGTAAATCATGATCAATAAAGTCAATTCAGTTCTGTAATTTCTTACAATTATCTTTATTAGAAATATATATTTATGTGAATTAGAAGTGTAAGCTATGTAGGAAGAGAAAGATACGTAGAAAGTGATAGAAAGGTGAGCCTCAATTCAACTCTTAATGATTTGACGTGTTTCAAATATGGCCCGGTAACACCCTCCGGTGTTGAGAGGTTTTTCCCTCCTTAGAAGTCAATGTTGCGTGAAAATAGGAGATCGTTCCTTATTTGAAAAATTTAAAATATATGTAATTTGCTATTGTAATTCTTTCTGATTGTCCATCAAAATGTGACATTTATTTCGTTCTGTGCAGAGTCGAGAGTTGCCCCTCGATTGAGTAATTAAATGCATTCAAAATTTAATAATAAAATTAATATTATTACTTATTTATTATTAATGAATATTCTATATTTTAAAAGTATATTTTCAATATCATATTAATTTAAACAGCGGAAAGATTTTGAAGATCTTGAAAATGTGATCAAAAAGCTTTTAAGTCATATTTATTGTCATATTTTAATACATTTTTAGCTCAAACATGTGGGCCCAAGTTATGAGTTAGGAACTGGGATCAGGTGTAAGGCTTTTTGCGGGCGATGTTTTACGACCAGATGCCCTTCGTGACCCCAACCTTGTGTGGAAGGCTTGCGTGTTCATTGCTGGTAGCGTGGTTTGATGATGAAGAGAATTCTATTAAGGCGAAGCGAGCCAGAGGCATTAACAATACGTAGTTAAAATCTTCGGTCCGGCCAGGAATCGAACCCGGAGCCTCTGAAAAGAAAGTAAATTAAGCTGACCATTCAGCCAAGGATTCAGTTTATGTAAGTCCTTAATTTGTGAAACTTGTTAAAAAAATGATGATACATAACGAGTCTATTATGGCGCGTGTTTATTTTAATGGGATATTAAATTCATAGTTCGTCCAACATATTCATTTTTAGTTCCGATTAAAATATCTATAGTAGTGAACAAGAAAAAAATGTATATTTCCCTTTAATGCAGAAGGAATGCAGCTGTAATTTTACATGATTAGAATTGAGATTCGCTTGTTCGTTTTTTATTGATTTTTATGTTTAAAATCGAATATCCATACTATTCAATCCGACTTTACTCCAACTACCGGGTTTAAGGTTAAGAGCTCGGTAAAGTAAGCCGCTTAGAAAGCCAAACGTGACACACATCTGCTGCCAATTAGCTGAAGAGAAAACTGCTCGCCTCTTGTTAAAATAACTACCTTTACAGTATCTTCTGTATATCACTAAACAGGGAGTCCTAGATTCCTTAAGATTGTGTCTAAAATATTAGATCATTGTTATCGTGATGTAGAGACGAGATGAAGCATTTCTAACGCAGCACGGAGAAGCCTGTTAGCTCTTTTGGGAGACAACTAATCGTGATGATGATGGTTATTATTATTTAATTATGACAACTAGCCGTAAGGCATAACCTGCACGGTTGCTATGGTTACGCTTCCGTCACACATTCTGTCATGCTAACTCCCGTAACGCAAAGTTTCAGAATTGCTGACCCCCAGACAAGACATGTTTATGTCAATGATCGCTTATTTAGCACCTAATTTCATGGCCAAAAATTTCCTTCAGGCAAGCAAGTCAATGTTGAAAACATCCTGGGGATATGAACTACGAACTTTAGGTAAATAAAATATAATAAAGTATGAGAATGTATTCTTTATTTATTCCTAAAAATTACAATCCTTTTCTTAATCATCGTTATGCAGTTGATTAGATTAGCAGTTTGTCTTTTTCTACCACTACGAGCGCTAATGCAGAGTTTCACTTAAGCCCTTATAACTACATTCATTGTGGACATTTCTCAAAAAATCTAAAAAAATGCCTTAGGATATTGAACCATTACAGAAATAATTATGTAAATAAGTTATTTGGCTAGGATTTGAATAAAAAAGAAAACGAGTAAAGAAACAAGCGATATTAGGCCGGAAGTGAATCTGAGGGAGCTGTCCACGACTCACAGCCCTTTATTCCTTCAGCCCCCACTTTGTCTGCTGAGAAATGTTTTCAGCATTAAATATTCGCAAGATTCTGAGAAATGATGTTGCCTACGGTGACGTCACTTTGCTGTGACCTAGACGAAACGCCAGTCGAAAACAGTGGAAGCACGTTTAAAATACGGCGCCATTTGTACCTTCTCTCTGTATAACGTGAGGAAGTATAGCGACAATGGTTGCCTGGTTACCGCGGTGTTGGTTTTCTGTGATGACACTGATTTCATGTAGACTCCAGCCCAAAAACATGTCCACGTTAAAATGTATAATACTAACAGTTTCACTCGCGTGGGTTTCGTGACTTTTAAAAGTAATCGCTCCTCAGTACTGTACTAAGATATTATCTAAAAAACCCTAAAGTATAAAAATTCACCGAAAATTTGAGTCTTATTTACCCCAGAAACTCTTTGTAAACCACGTTTGTGGAATTGCCTTTTGGGGCTAAGATGACCATGCGACGTATAAGAAATAGTCTTCTCTCAAGTCGAAAAAAAAAAACATGTTCCTTTATTTTTAAAAGAGATTCCAAATACATATTTCCACATCTGTAACATCTTCGAGTTTTTGGATATAAGTATCCCCACAAAAAATTCAACTTCTTTATCAGACTTTCCCCCTCCCCAAACTAAGTGGATTTTCCAAAAAAAAAAAAAACGCGTTTCTTTATTTGTAAAGCAGATTCTAAATACCAATTTTCACGTCTGTAACTTTCAGTTTTTGAGATATATGTCTCGCCATAAAGAGAATTCAATTCATTTCACTTCCTTTCACCCTCCCCCCTTAAATTAATTTCCCGAAAACAAAATAATACGTGTTTATTTATAAAAGAGCTCATCTTACATATTTCAATTATCACCACTGTAACATCTTCAGTTTTTATATATATATGTATACATATCCTCATAAAAAGAATTAAACTTTCTTCCTTCCCCTCTGCCACGTTGATTTTCCCCCAAAAATGCGTGTTCCTTATTTTTAAAGCAGATTCCAAATACCAATTTTCACGTCTGTAAAAATTTACGTTTCTGAGGTATACTGTAGGTATAGTCTTTTTTTTTTAATGTCACCCCCCCCCCCTTGTCACTCCTGTTCATCCCCCCATTAATTGGATTTTCCGAAAAAAATACGTGTTTCTTAATTTTTTAAAACGATTCAAAATAATAATTTTCATGTCTATAACATCTTCAGTTTTTTGGATATAAGTATCATCATGAAAGGTATTCAACCCGCTTTTCACCTTTTTCACCCCCTTAAGGGGATTTTCCGGAAACAAAAAATACGTGTGTGCTTATTTTTAAAGGTTATAAATACCAATTTTTACGTCTGTAAACTTTTAAGTTTTTGAGATATAGCCTAGATATGCTCATTTAAACAATTCCCCCCCCCCCCTTTTCATCTCCTTAGCGACGGAATATCCAAAAATTCTTCCTTAGTGAGCACCTACAGTCCAATATAAATGGATCCCCAAAATTTCATTTCTTTATGTCCAGGAATTTCGTCTCGGCGATGATGAATCAGTCAGTCAGTCAGTTAGTGGGGACATTATATATAGATGTGGGTGTGAGTTCCTGCAACAAAAATCTATTTTAAATGACTACTTAAATACGGAAGCATTACAGCCACAGCCAGCTGACATTATATTTCCGAAAGTGATACACTTTGCACCAAAACAAACAATACTGACATTACAATAATTATAATAATGTTATTTTGCTTTACTTCCCACTAACTAGTTTTACGGTTTTTGGATGCGCCGAAGTACCGGAATTTTGTCCCGCAGGAGTTCTTTTACGTTCCAGTGAATCCAGTAGCGTAGCCAGGATCGGCTGATTGTTGGGGGAGGAGGTTATAGTTGTGTGTGTTGCGCGCATACAGGTCACTGATACAAGTGAATTATGTTGATAAACAGATGGCAGTACACTACACATAAAATGCAGAACAAGAACAATACGATCCAGGTCAACAATTTTATAGCGAATGGAAATGTTTATTTTAAAATTTAAATCCAATTTTCGGGGCTTCTTAAAAAATAGATTTAACAGATCTGTTGATTTTACAATATCATGTCTCTGAATGTTTGTTTAGTTTATTTTTTATTGTCAGTTTCTGTTTTTCTTTTGAAAAATTCCACCCCATGGCTATGCCCCTGAGTAGATTTACCGACACGAGGCCGACGTATTTGAGCACCTTCAAATACCACCGGACTGAGCGAGGATCGAACCTGCCAAGTGTGGGTCAGATGGCCAGCACCTCCACCGTCCGAGCCCCGGCTCTGTACATCAACCAGTACTGCTGAATATCGCCAGAAACCTGCCACTGTAACAAGACGGGGCTACAGCCCACCCCGCTAAGCGTCACTCATATTTCAGTAAGAACACTTTGGGGATAGCTTAATTTCCCGTACTCTCAGATATGCCAACACATGGGACCCCTCTGATTACGAGATAAGATACAGTGACTTTGTGCGTCCTAGCGGCAACCTGTTTTCATCAACGATGTCGCACAATCCACAGGACCATTATGAACAACGCATGTGACGAGAGGGTGCACATTTTTTGCTACGTGTTTAGCGTCGTACTAACACATCTTTCAGTGCTAGGATTATTGAGGCACAGCTCCAGCAATTAAATGACATATGGCTTTTAGGGCCAGGAGTGTCCGAGGACAAGTTCGGCTCGCCAGGGGCAGGTCTTTTGAGTTGACTCCCGTGGGTGACATGCGCGTCGTGATGAGGATGAAATGATGATGAAGACGACACATACTATACACTCGTCCCCCATGCCAGTGGAATTAACCAAGGGTGGTTAAAATTCCTACCGGGAATCGAACCCGGGACTCCTGCGACCAAAGGCCAGCGCGCTAACCATTTTACCATGGAGCCGGACAGTTCCAGCATTTGCCTGGTGGGTGGACATTTTGAACACATGGTGTGCGAACACGTGTTGCCGTCGTCATCTTACATGTTAGAATGACGTATTTTGATGTTCACGGCATGTTTTAGTACTGTATTTACAGAAACTACATTCCTGTATTTTTCTTTGTGACTTCAAAATTCACAGCCAGTTATTATTTATTTATTTATTTATTTATTTATTTATTTATTTATTTATTTATTTATTTATTTATTTATTTATTTATTTGTAAACATGAGGGGCCTCACATTTCTCTTCCCGCCGGTGATCAACGTACAGTAGGTGTTTATTCAGTTCTGGATCTACAAGAATTACGACAGGTGTCGATAAACTAATCAACTGTAAACACTGGAAGGGGAGAGGTTCAGTACATAAATCCCAAATATCGAGAAAGGTCATCAGCGTCAAGCCGAGATGCTGTCGGTACGAAGAAAACAGGCAGCGGTTAAGGTTACAGCTTGTCCGAATAACGGAAATCAGTGTTTCTGCAGACCAAGACATTCTACATAAGAAAAGGAGTTCGAGGCTGTACACTCGCAATGGTGATGGCACCCGGGTTTCTGAATTTTATATCGCTACCGGCAGATTTTTAAAATATTCTGTTCTGTTTTTGTGATCAGTCTCTAGCCACTATGTCTTCTGGTAACAACAGGCAAGAACAAATTTATTACTTTCATTCATCTGTCTCGTTCTTGGCTTTGGCAATAAGAAAGTGACTCCACTCGATATCCAGCCAGATGAACATCTTATTCTTATTCTCAGGGTCGACTGATTTGCGCATTTCAGTGGGCTTGGCAGACTGATATATAATAACGCGTCCTGCTTCGTTGAGGAAAGCAACGCTTCTCACTTCTACGGAATGAACCCTTGGGGTTGGAGGCGGTAGAATACTCCCAGGGTCTCTCAGCTTGAGACCGAGGGTTGGCGGCCCTTAGCTGAATCGTGGCAATGCTTCCACTTACTTTTACTAGACTCCTCATTTTCATCTGTCCTATCCAACCTCTCTTCCTACATCACAAACCTACTTGGCCTAATTTCTACTCAGATTTCATCTGATTTTTTTATTATTTCATTCGCTGCTTGTTTAACGCCACATTAACACATCGAAGGATTGTACAGGTAACTTTCGTGTCCTGGTGTGAAAATGGGAAACCACGGAAAACCATCTTCAGGGCTTTCGACAGTGGGACTCGAACCCACTGTCTCCGGAATGCGAGCTCACAGCTGCGCGACAACTCGCTCGGTGATATCATCTGAAACAATCTCCCACATACGTAAACAGACACCATCACACAAGTATTCTCCCTGTCACTCACGTTCCTCTCTTGCTGTTCACAGCCCGTTTCCAGTCAGTCGACCGGGTCAGGAATGGAATGAATGAAGCCCCATCTAGCGGCGAGGATGGGAATGTGCCGGCTGCCGAAGCCTGTCGCACTCCTCTGGGGCAATGGTTAATGACTGACAGATGAAATGAAATGATACTGGAGAGTGTTGCTGGAATTAAAGATGACAGGGAAAACCGGAGTACCCGGAGAAAATCCTGTCCCGCCTCCGCTTTGTCCAGCACAAATCTCACATGGAGTGACCGGGATTTGAACCACGGTGAGAGGCTGGCGTGCTGCTGCCTGAGCCACGGAGGTCCTTGCTGTTCAATGCAACACCTGCTTGAAATAAAACCATTCATTAATCTCTTGTAGTCAGCCCCACCGTTGAAATAATAATGTACCGCTTGTACTGTGCCAGAAGACCAAGCAAACTGCGCAAATTGTGGAGACAACCATTTTATCAGGATCACCGCCGCGAGCTGGTGGAATGAACTCCCCAATGACATCAGAGAAGCTAAATCTAAGACAACATTTAAAATCCTCTGCCATCGTCATCTTATAAGCACTTCCAGTCTTTCTTGAGTGTGAATGGCATGCATGAATGAGAGTGAATATGGTTGTGTATCGTAATGTGTTGCAGTTTATATTTTAGTTTAGTTAGTGACACTTTAGTTAGTTCAGTTGAGTTTATACTTTAGGTTGTAAAGATTTAATATGTTTAAATTAGGTCATTTTAGTTTTTATACTGTTACCGTATATTAAAATGTAAATTGTTTTAATTCTTCAATAATAATAATAATAATAATAATAATAATAATAATAATAATAATAATAATAATAATAATAATAATAATTTTGTGGCTAATATGAGATGTTCCTGTTCATCAGCCTCCCCCCCCCCCACACACAATTTATTAGGGTATGTCTATTTGACCCAGTTTCATGGCCGGATGCCCTTCCTGACCCTATGCAGAGGATTGTATTTTTTCTGCGGTGGCTGGTAGTGTGGTGTGTTGTGTGGAAATGAACATGCGTATTAAGACGAACAAAACACTCAGTCCTCAAGCCAGAATAATTGACCGTATGCAGTTAAAATCTCCAACTCGGCCGGGAATCGAAACCGGGGTCCTCTGAACCGAAAACTAGTGCGCTTACCATTCAGTCCAGGTGCCGGACAAAAAATCATGCTTTTCCGTGCGTCAGTATGAAAAATTTGAGGTTCAAACTCAGATTGAAACGAAAAGTTAGTTTTGGTAAACCGAGAAAATAAATTCTGTGGTGAATACAGAAGAGAGCGTTATCCGAGTTTTGTAAATCTAGGATAACAGCAAAAGAAAGTGATCTTGGTGAATACGTGCCTTAGTTTGCAATGTTTTAGAGAACGAAACGTGCTTACAGAGGATTGTGGAGGCATTTAGTTGCAGATAACAGTCTATAATGAAGATGTATCTCGGCGTACAACGCACATCGAGGTGAACATTCATCCTGTGATTGTAACGTTCAGCGTAAGACATAAAACCACAGGAACTCGAGAGCCATTTCCGGTCAGAGCGCGCAGTGAATAGGCTAATAAAGATAAATCAGTGCATCTAAGCTCCAGAGCCTTTCCCGTAGTATCCTTTAACACAACTGTGAACAGGAGAACAACCTGCGCCTTTGGTGTGCACATAGTACAGGAGTCCCGTTAGCTTGATCAAGTTCTCCTGGGAAAACAATGATCAGAGCTGACTAAACACGTGTTCCCTTGCCTGTCACGTCATCGGAATAGCACAGAATCATGGATATGTTTTTGGTCTTAGAAGGCGTTAGATCGAGTTCATATGCTTTTCCGAGTAGCAGAGCAAATGTACGAGTGCGAAATGCGAGTGTCTAGGTTCAGTTACCTATTTTTCGCGAAGAAAAATCCACAGCAACTCAGTGTTGAAAACTTCCTAGAGATATGAGCTACGAATTTTAGGTAAATAAAATATAATAAAGTATGAGAATATATCCTTTATTTATTCCTAAAAATGATAATCCTTTCCTTAATCATCGTTATCTGTTCCATTAGACACGGCCGACTGGATCCCTCTCTCCGCTCCTAGCGACGCATCAAGTCGGCCGTGGATTAGATTAGCAGTTTGTCTTTTCTACCACTACGAGCGCTAATGTGAGTTAATGCAGAGTTACACTTAAGCCCTTATAACTAGCCTACATTTGGTGTGGACATTTTTCAAAAACTCAAATACCGCCTAAGGATATTGAACCAAGGAACAGATTATAGGAAGAATTATTATGTAAATAAGTTAATAAGAAACAATCGGTTTTAGGCTGTTTTTTTCCGGGACTGCATTTAGGCCGGAAGTGATTTTCGATTTTGTTTTAGTTTGATGAGAGCTGTCCAAGACACAGCCCGCCTGGTGGCCGTGATCGTTAAGGCACTGACACCGTGGTTAGCCGGTTCGAGTCTCGTTGGTTGAAAGAAATTCACCATCAGAATGTTGGTCGGCAGGGTAGGGGAGGTGGTGGTGTAGAATTCCTAATCACTAGAGTGTGTGTCAAAAGCCTGGATTAAATTCCAAACCTCTCCGCAGTGCTCACATGGAGTGAGGGCATATGACGCTGTTGATGGTGATTCGTCCGTCGGATGGAGACGTTAAGTCTTGAGCATACCCCTCGGTGCTATTCGACAGGAGTAGGCTATGTGCCGGCACCGGGTTTCACCCTCTTCCTTCCTACTATCATATATATCACGTCATTCATTTCATCTCATTAACTCCTCTAATGAGGTTGACGTCAGGAAGGGCATCCGGTCATAAAAACCCGCCACGACAGATTCATCTCACCTCATACTCGACCCCGTAGAAAAATGAGACAAGGGTTGGGCAAACAAACAAACAAACAAACAAACAAACAAACAAACAAACAAACAAACAAACAAACAAACAAACAAACAAGCAGAGCTATCCAAGACACAATTTGAATAGCCCTTCAACTTTCGGCACAATTGAGGAAATCGCTTAATTTAATGTTTTTGATAGTATGAGGACCCCTACATTGTCTACCAAGACAAAGTGCAGTGCTGATGCAAGGGTTGTTTTACACTTTCGTGTACAGACATAGGTTTTGGTACAATACTTTCTACTCAGAAGTGGACGGTGAAGAAAACATGCGAAACGTACTGTTTGCTTAAGCTCGAGGGTGAAGGGGAGAAACTGGAACAGGTGCTGCCTTCAGCCCGATGTGTAAATCACCACAAAGTACGAAATGGTAGCCTACTTACAGTTATTTTTATAAAGCTTGCGTTCCTATAGCAACGTATAGATGACGAGTGTACACAGATGACGAACACTAGATGCCACGGTTACGATTATGTCGGGAATTGGAGCTCCAGCCCAAAAACATTTCCATGTTAATAAGATCAGCGGTATGTTACATCGGTTACATTTCGTCCATAATAAGTTTTCTTTTACCCCGATAAAGTTTGACGTTGTCTCTTAGTATGGGATTTTCTGTACTAATCTTGCGTTTTCAAAGTCGATTCAAATTCCTGTAAAACCTCTATCATTGGTAAGTATTTAAAGTACGGTACGCTAGACCATTTCCAGAACACAGCTCAATAGCTGCGAGGATCGAGCTGTCGCTGCGAATTCCTTCAGTTAGGACCAATACATGTAGGCGATGCGGGGGTACAATTACCGTGTAAACGACAGCAAGGGCCGTGAGAGCCGTGAACTAGAGAGGTAATGGCACCAATAGAGATAATTCTGATCGTTAACACAGGCACATTAACCACACTGAGTAGGAATTGACTAGTTCCGTTCGGAACAGTGAAAACCTCGCGTTGAGAACACGGAGATGGGTAACATGTTTATACATCCATATCTAGGAACTATTATTTTGTTAAAAAAAAAAAAACAACAACAAAGAATTGAATGTCAGGTTGGGAATACAAAATGAAATGAAATGAAATGGCTTTTAGTGCCGGGATATCGCAGGACGGGTTCGGCTCGCCAGGTGCAGGTCTTTCTATTTGACTCCCGTAGGCGACCTGCGCGTAGTGATGAGGATGAAATGATGATGAAGACAACACATACACTCAGCCCCCGTGCCGTTGGAATTAACCAATTAAGGTTAAAATTCCCGACCCGGCCGGGAATCGCACCCGGGACCCTCTGAACCAAAGGCCAGTACGCTGACCGTTCAGCCAACGAGTCGGACAAAGGAACACAAAACTGGAACTGGTAGATCACTTCAAGTATTTAGGATGAGCATTCTTCCAGGATGGTAGTATAGTAAGCTGTTTCTCCGTCACACCAACACCCGGAAATCTCAAAATCCGTCAGAATGTAAGCAAGTGAGGCCTACCCGTAACCGGTTCATATATACAAGCTAGTGACAAAGACTAATAATGAAACTGATGATAGAGGAAAATACACTGAACTCCGGAAGATCGTTTATTTGCCTTTAAACTTACACTTTCGTTGTGACTGTACATATGGAATTTTGCTTTTTGCTATTTGCTTTACGTGGCACCGACACAGATAGGTCTTATGGCGACGATGGGACAGGAAAGGCTTGGGAATGGGAAGGAAGCGGCCGTGGACTTAATTAAGGTACAGCCCCAGCATTTGCCTGGTGTGAAAATGGGAAACCATGGAAAACCACAATCAGGGCTGGCGACTATGGGGTTCGAACCCACTATCTCCCGGATGCGAGCTCGCAACTGCGCGCTCCTAACCGCACGGCCAACTCGCCCGGTCATATGGAATTTTTGAACCTTGGGAATTTATAGAATTTTCACAACGAATTCTGTTCGCAAGACTTGAATCTATCACATAAAGCTGGTCGTATAAAGCTCGGCAATTTTTAGTGGACAGTAAATCTGGTATGTGCCTATGAATCATCCCCTAAACCTTAAAACCGCAAGGATCTAAACCTGAAATGTAGCATCATACCTTTAACGTCCAGCTCCATGGCCTTTAGTCACGGGGGTCCCGGGTTCGATTCCTGGCAGCGTCGGGATTATTAATCATAATTGTGGTTAATTTCGCTAGCGCGGGGGCTGGGTGTATGTGTCGTCTTCGTCGTCATTCCATTTTCATCAGGACGCGCAGGACGCCTACGGGAGTCAAATAAAAAGTCCTGCATC